>NC_136067.1:1415794882-1418194882 GCF_964261635.1 Lissotriton helveticus | reverse complement strand
GTATAGAATTCTTTTAAAATTTCTTTACAATAGTCAATTTTCATTTTACCCCAAAACACAATAAAATGTTATATGGACAAACCATACACCCATTGTGGTACAACCACTATATAACTAACATTTCAATCAGATTCTACTCATCATTTCAGTAGTTTCATTATGCCAACATTTGCGTGACAACTTGTGCACATTCCAAAAAACTAGTGATGGAAGGAGCGGAAAAGTGATTCCAAATGGTTCAAGATATCTCAACCTTACTGCCCAGAAAAGCAAAGTTCAAGACCAATAATAAGGTCTAATGATAAGATCTAGTAACGATATTTCATGGAAAATAAATAAAGTCTGATAACGATACCTAAGATTCTCTGTATTGTGCCCTGCAATGAATAAAGTTCATATTGTGATATCTATCAATAGGTTTCGTTTAAATTTATCAATAGGTTTTGTTCACGCTATTTTCTCAATTCTCTAGACTGAAGAACAAATACTCGACACAACAATAGAAACTATAACGCACATAGAAGATTGTCTTCATTTGGAAACCCACGTGTGGGTTGGAATTATCACCACGCATACAGTAGGTGCCTATGGTCCTTTGCTACGATCAAATTTAAACAAAACCTATTGATAAATTTAAACGAAACCAAAGGTTGAGATATCTTGAACCATTTGGAATCACTTTTCCGCTCCTTCCATCACTAGTTTTTTGGAATGTGCACAAGTTGTCACGCAAATGTTGGCATAATGAAACGACTGAAATGATGAGTAGAATCTGATTGAAATGTTAGTTATATAGTGGTTGTACCACAATGGGTGTATGGTTTGTCCATATAACATTTTATTGTGTTTTGGGGTAAAATGAAAATTGACTATTGTAAAGAAATTGTAAAAAAATTCTATACAACTCTGTATATTTATTTTTATGCAGCCTTGAGAAAGTCGCAGAACTACTATCTGTAGCGACGAAACGCGTTGGCTATTGTTTGCTGATGAGAAGAAATCTGAATTAAAATACAAGAACAACATTTGACAATTGAAAGTGTTGATTATATCTCTTTGGATTTAATAATTGTGAAAGCTTGAAAAAGTTGAACTTAATCTTATGAACATACGTGTGCTTGGGAAACTTTGAATCGTTTTGGTGAGAGATTAGTCTCTTGATTGATGGAGTTTATGTGGTTCTCCATTCCTTTGAGCACCGTGTTAATAACTGCAAATTGAAAAAATAACTTAGTGCGAATCTAAACCCAAAGCGCCAGTTTACCTATAAGAATAACCACGCTGTCAGTTTGTGATATTCACCTCATTGTGAAGATCAAAGAACAGCACCGTTTCCCCAAAACAATAATATTTTTTTTTCTTTATTCTTCCTTTTCCACAGTTTTTTTGTTTCCAGTTTCATTGTTTTAGTTTAAAAAAAAACACAACTTGCTGAAAAAATACAAACAAAATAGAAAACTAAAAAGAAAAAAAACACTTCTTTTCAAAACTACCTCCACTGGCTTAAAAAAGAACTATATTTCTATATTAGTGTGTAAAACTTTGTCAGAATGAATGTGCAGTGCATAAATGAACGAATGAATTAGTACTATATGATGAATGTGAAAGTGCAAAACTATAAGAGAGTGCTACAGCATAAATGTATAAGGTGTTTACCTATACTATACTGTAGTACCTCCAAAGCACTTCACGATAACACATCCATATAAATATGTTAGAAGTCTATACTTCAATTTGCACTGCTAGTGAAACTGCATGGGTGAATTTGTATGTGTTAGGAGCGAATTTACAAACCCCTTGTACCTCTTTTACACATCTTTTCTGTCACTTTTGTGATGTGGCGAAGTGGCAAAAGATGTACCATAGTACCTGATATTTACAATGTAATCCATATGTAAGGTGTATCACATTCTAAAGCCCTGCACCAGAAAGAGACTTTCCTGCACAGAGAGGAGGGGGGGAGGGAGTGGAGGTGTTCTAGCATAGGAACACCTCCTAAAAGTGACTGAGTGAAATCTATAATATTTCATTCAGTCACTTTTAGGCCTATGCTACGTCGAAACCCTGCACCTGCTTGAAACAGGTGTAAGGATTGACACAGCTTTGTGAGCAAAGAACCCCAAGAGCATTGCTGGAGCTGCGTTGCACTTGGAACGCAAGTCAAGCAATGCACCACCTTCACAACACAAATACATCACATATCTGTGCCGTTTTGCTCCATAATACACTACATTGTAAATATGGTGCATCCATTGTGCTGATATTACAGTGCACAATAACTGCCATATCTCTGGGAATGTACCACTTATTGTACATCTGCTGATTACTGTTTGAATGTAGTGAATGCATTACTACACACTATCCAATGAGTCACTACAAAACTATAACAGGAATGACAGAGTGTTTGGTGGAAGTGTAAGGATAGAGACTGGGGAATTCAGAATATAAAAGGTACATTTTCAGGTGCATAGAACAGTACATGCATAGTAAATAGGAGTTTGAAGCAGTCCATATACTAAGGCCTACTTTGCTCCATAATTACTTGGGTACTGACTGCATGATTACAGTTCTCCAAAGAGAGTGTATGACTGAATGTATAAAAGCTTCAGTTTTACCACACTACATATATAAGAAAATACTACTGAATGGCTCACTACAATATTGAAACAGTAGAGTGAGAGTGATTGTGAAAGTCTAATGATACAGACTGGACAATTGAATGTATAAAAAACAAATGTGCAGCTACATACAAGAGTGCATGCATACTGTATACAGGTTTAAAGCAGTACATGGCCTAGGTCCTACTTTGCACCATGATTACTTGAGTACTGACTGGATACTTACTGTTCTGCAAGGAGAGTGTCTGTCTGAATTTAGAAGAGCTTCATTTTTAGTACAGTGCATACATAAGGGCATTCTGCTGAATACTTCACTACAATACTGAATCAGCAATCACAAAGAGTTTGCTGGAAGTGTAAGAATATAGACTGGATAATAAAAGATATAAAAGACAAGTTTCCCATGCATAGAAGACTGCATGCATATTGTATAGTAGTTTGAAGCAGTCCATGACCTAAGGCCCACTTTGCACCATGACTACTTGGATACTGGCTGAATTATTACAATTCTGCAAGGAGAGTGTCTGGCAAAATGTACAGCAGCTTCACTTTTAGAACAGTGTATAGATAAACACATACTACTGAATGGCTCACTACAATACTAAAATAGCAGTACCAAAATGTTTGGAGGAAGTGTAAATATACAGACTAGGCAATTGAAAGTTTAAAAGCCAAGTCTACAGGTGCATAAAAAAGGGCATTTCTTATTTAATAACCTTCCCAAAGCCCCAAGCGCCAGCACACCTTTCCGAGGGTAGGATTACGATTTACAAATGCTAGCATTTTTTAAATTAAGAACCTTAAAAATAACAAATATTAAACCTTTTTTTATTCTTCTAATGATAACGATATTTTTTATATGTCTTCTATTTAGATGCTTTTAATCATGAAAATGCAAAGAACACATTTTACAGAGTAACACTTTTTAAACTCTCCAACGTATGTAGATAATAATACCTTATATGTGTTACTATCAAAATCGAAACCTTTACAGCTTCACAGTTTGAAACTTTTCCGAACACGTGCAAATGAAAAACAGGTAAAACGTGAGCACGTGTAAACTCCAAAACATGCCATCTACATAGGCGGAGCCACATCTTCCTTCCATAGACTACTAAACAACAAAAAACTATATAAACCACACCTACTGTGCAATTAGCTTCGTTTTCCCGAGGTATTTCTGACTTGCCAATCTCTGTTGCAGGTTCCGTTCTCTAGCATCGGATTCACTTTTTGCGTCAACAAACATATTCCGGAGTTGTACTGGGTTTCAAGATGGCATAGGCATAGTACTTAGTTATAAATTGTGACTATTTGTCAATATTTAAACATTTATATGTAGAAAAAAATGTTATTGCATGTTTTTCGCTTTTTCTCTGTAACATCAGCAGTTTGTTCTTAGAAACAGATATATTATAACACATATTACTCCTTTTCTGGCTCCTTTTACCTTATATATAGTGACTATTTATATTATAATATTGATGCTGTACTTCGCTCGAGAAGTGTTGCTAACTCGTCGACGCAAACCCTAAACATATACAATTAACATGACAATGATACACTTGTTATTATGTTTTCCCCTAGAGATCACATACTGTTAATATGTATATTATAACATTAACAGTCTTAGTGATCCCAGCGGAATACACAATCCGTCGTCACAAACAGTAACAATAAGTAAGCAACATTACCGGCTTGCGGCTTTAAGTCTATTTTCCCCTTGTGATCATATGCTGTGAGAATATATACATATTATTATTCTCACCGTCATGATCTCAGAGGAGTTTATGACCCTTTGCCAAGAAGATCTAATTTTTTCACCTCCCGGAGAAAAGAAGTTCAGTAAATAATTACCGCTCAAAACTATTTCATTATGGATGTTCTGTTAAATACATGACTTTATTTCCCTTTTCTTTTTACTGTCACAATGGTATGAATCGTAATATTATAATAGATTGTCCTATTGCTACAGAAGAGGAATGGGAGATTTTTCAGCGCCATCTGTAATATAATTATCAAATATTTATAAAAACCTGATCAAATATTTTTATATATATTAAATATAGCTATCATGCATACTTTGTTACTTTAAATATTTAATAAACCTTATATTTCTGAACGTTATTTTCTAATTTCTATTCTTATTTGCGATTCCTATACACCTTCTCCCTAAAGAATATATAGGACCTGTACTTTATATTATAAGAGTAACATTCCATATATTCTTCGGTGAGTATGTGATTTATTAGCAGAACAGTCTGCAACTTGTAAACACTACGACAGCACTTTTCTGAATTGTACAGAATACAAATTTTAAAAATAATATTGCATGCATTTATATGTAATATGAAACAATTTAGATTTTACTGTTTTACTTGTTCTCTTGATCTGAGATAATGTAGTGCGGGAGTGTTTGCTGTAGCACTTCTATTCTACTTCATCTAAAAGTAACTGATGCCCTCTTACATCAACAAGAATGTGGGGCAACAGTTTTACAAACTGTAGCACAAAAATAAACTATATAGCCACGCTTAACTGATATTTTATGAAATTTCATTTTTAATTGTCACCCCTTTCATATATACTGCAACAGTTTCTGAAGAAAGTTTATTTGTATTTGCTTAATAAAAACTGTTTCAAACCTAGACTGAATTTTTTGCTGCGCAACCACACCTCCTCATCATGAAAATAAACACCACATTATAAGTAAATAGTACTACTAAGAAGTATGTCACCTACAAACTTGATAAAAGAAAACAGCGCAAGACACTGTAATTTTTCGCGGTGATTTATACACCACAGCAATTATATAAATGGCCCTTGAAACATATATAAAAAATTGTTTACCTCATAATTCCTGTCCACCACCTTATGGGCGCTGTACACAGTTAATAGTTTTCCTAACCTGCCCTCTACTACTTTCTTTCCCCATACTCCTTTGCAAAATGCATCACAATATCACTGACAACAATGAACCGTTCCCACCCAATAAGGAGCAAACTTGTGTTTGGAACACTTTAGCCAATAAAATGTCCATCTTGTTCCAAAGACGAGCAAGGAATGACTGCTAAGACTTCTACTTTTAATACTTTACAGCCAATGAACATTAAACTTCGTAAAGTCCCGCTTGGAGCACGTTACCCTACTACTCCCCGAACAGGAAGGAATCCTTAATAAAACTTTTCCACGAACATCTTCTACGACTAACGGTTCCTATGAAAAGAAATATATAAATCTCCAGCACAGTAAGTATTTCAAGTAGCAACATATTGTGATGAACTTCTAACCTCTGTACTCACGCAATTGATCCATTAACTGTTACTATGGTAACAGGCAGAAAAGTAGTGGCTGTACAAAAAACTGTTATATTTACCTTGGATCCTCTACAAGACAGAAACGAAACCTAAATACCATATTTGCAACCCCTTTTCACAGTTTTTTTTAATAAAAAGCGGCCCCGGGGTGGGGGGATCGAGTGGAGGAGAAAGCGGTCCTCGGAGCCATGAGCCACCCCGCATTCATATAGTTAAGGATCCGGGGGTAGCGATCCCTGTGCAGGGGAGACCCTCTAGGCCCCCCATTATGAAAAACAAATTGCCCCAGAGATTTGACCCCCCCGGAGGCTAATTAACAATAAAGCGGGCTTTGCGTTTTTTTTTCTTTTTTGCCCAAAATGCATACCCTGCGTTTTTTGAAAAAAAAAAATATATATATATATATCCCGCGTGACGTCATATATGGCGCCCCGTACACGTACTCCACGTAAGATTCTAATTGTTCAAAAACATATATTTATGTATTTAATGTACATATTTAGAGAAAACATTATCTGGGATAATCATAAAAATTGTTTTTTAAAACTTAAAAAAAAGCGAATAATACTTTTAAAATCAATTACGGAAATATCGCACGTACGTCGTAAAAGTAAAGATAGTTTGAAGTCTTATACATTTTGTAAAACAATATAGCACTGCACACTAAAGAAGAAAAGTCAACACAATTATTGACCCCTCTCCCAACATTTAAAAGCCCCTGGGGGAGGTGGTAAATTAATCGAGACTGAATACGTTAGTACAGCCTACTGTGCTTACGCTACCAGGAAAACACAACAAAAGGACAAAGCCCAGATTTTCATTGTAGTGATTTCTTAGTTACAGGTCTAGTTGTCAGATCGACACACACTCACTCATGGCTGGTATACACCCACACCACACCTATCCAGCACATCCGTCACTACACACATGACCCTATGTATAAAAAAGATGGGGCACACGTGTTCTATGCCATTTTAGAGGTGTTCCCAAAGTACCAAACAAGGGGCCCACTACTACATGCGTGGCCTCTTTGCTCATTGAGTTAGTGGTGCCCAAAGCACTGAGCGGGAGAACAACCTGCAATGATAATGATAGGAGCACGAGTATGTCGTTAGCCTTATACATTTACAACCCATGATAAAGGCAGGAGCATAATAATGGATTTCTGGTGACAGACACGCATCGTAATGGCTGTGGCTTACGTGCTTCAAATTACTTTTTACGTATACGTGTGACCAAGTCTGATAACCTCGGAGGCCAAAGACAAACACAGGACAGCTCATCGATCACAGACAAGATAGGCGGAGGGTAAAATGAAAGTAACAGGTATAAAAAAAAAACGGAGGAAAACTACTAAAATAGCGGAGGACGGAGTATGTAATCAACATTTGGCGCCTCCGCAATATGATTATTAATATATAAGAAAAGTATAGCAGCGATTGACACACACAGCCAGGGAAAAGAAAGTGGCAAATTTAATACCTGAAATGAGGACAGGTTTGCTTGGCGAACTTAAAGAAAAAGAAAGAAACATGGTCTTGGAAACAAGGCTGCTCATGCATAGAGAGTACAACTGCTGCACAAAAAAACCCGGAAAGTTTCACATACTGCCGATAAAACGGCGATAATGGGCTTGATAATACGCCAATGTTAACATCAGAACATGGGCTTGTTTGGGAATTAACAAGGGCGTATTATCAAGCCCATTATCGCCGTTTTATCGGCAGTTTCCTGCCGATAAAACTGCGATAATATTAACACCGGTCCTTGATAATATGGCCCATAGCTCTTTTTTTCACCAGTAAAGTTAGTTCTCAAAAAGAACTGTGGGGCATATTATCAAGCCTGGGCGATAAAATTATCGCCACTTTATCGGCAGGAAACTGCCGATAAAGTGGCGATAATGGGCTTCATAATATGCTCTATGGAATTCCAATCGAAGCTCATGTTAGATGTCCTTCACATCTAACATGAGCTTTGTTTGGAATTCCATAGAGCATATTATCAAGCCCATTATCGCCAGTTTATCTGCAGTTTCCTGCCAAAAAGCGGCGATTATTTTACCGCCCAGGCTTGATAATATGGCCTTGTTTTTTTAGCCCCAATGCCCCCACGATCCTCCCCGCATCTTTCGAGGGCCGGCATTGCTTTGTCAGAGACAGCAGCTTACATGCTGCTCTCTCTATCGAAAACCAATCTGCTTTCCTACTTGAAAGAGAGAGCAGATTAACTTGCTCTCTCTTTCAAATGGGAAAGCGGTTTGCTGTGGTAAAGTGGGAACAGCGACGCTCCCGCCCTACCACAGCAAACAGCAGTGTCCAGGGGGTAGGCACCCCGAGACACTGCAGGAGCTGGCCCTGGGAAGCGGTGGTCCCCATGGCCATCAAGGGCTCCAGGAGGGGGGCCGTGAGACGCCCTCCCAACATTAAAAATCCCCGGGGTGCAGGTCTCCGGAACTGAAAGGTCATTTTACATATTACTGCCCCAGGAAGGTAGCGGTCCCCGGGGCGAGTACAGGAGGAGGGGGAGCTGAAAACATACTTTAAAAAAAAAAAAAAAACCCTGAGGGGGTGGCGGTCCCCGGGGCTGTGGGGGGCCTTACAAGCCCCCCTTTATGGATAAAAATTGCCCCCGAGATTTGGCCCCCCGGGAGGCTAATTAAGAATAAAACGTATTTCTAGTTTTTTTTACCTATATGCGTAACCTGCGATTTTTAATTGGGAGCCTAAAGGTCCATGTGGGATCCCCTGAGCAGGCCTGGAAGGTCAGGATCTTTCTACACTGCCCCCTTTCCTTTTTTTTCAACTTTGTTGTACTGTTTTCTTGTGACTCGGTTCTACCGAGGCACAAGATAGCTGTCAACACTTCCTGGTTTGGAGTGTTGACAGACAGTTGACATCCAATCAGCAAGCAGCTCGTGATCGAAATTGTACGGATTTCGGTACGCGTGCTGTACTCCATCTCTAGATATTGCTATGATTTTACTTTTGATTTTCTCAGAAAATACTGAACGGATTTACACCACTTAACAAAAAGCACAATCTGCGAACCAAACTCTACCTCCCTGCCAAATTTGGTGTAATTCGGTTCAGCCGTTCGGGCTGTAGCCCTGGCTAAAGGTCCCTATGGAAAATTGCATGGGGAAAACACGTTTTGGGACCCCCCTTTTTTCTAGGCCCCCACTTCACAAATCACCCCCAAACTTTCAGGTAAGGAGCGAAACCGAGCAGGCCATTTTCTTGGAGAAATTGGCGAAGATTCATCCACCGGCGCTAAAGTTATTCCAAATAGAATGTTGTGGATATCCTATGAAAAGTAGGCCCGCCAGTAGGTCATATATATATATATATATATATATATATTCACTGAAAAAACCATAGGTTATAGACCATATATAGTTAGGAATTAACATTTAAAAAACCTTATTTTACTCACACAAAACCATTGAAATTCCATATATAGTTAGTTGCACTAACTATATATCGCGCACCCGCAATCCACTGCTGATGATGTCACATATTACATCATTCATGACATGGTCAGTGACATCACTGATGACATCACTGATGACATCACTGATGACATCATCCAGTGACTGTGTGTTTCTGTAAAGTTTAAATATGTTAGATATATTGAAGAATGAGTGGATGTATAAGTGTCTCGATGAAGGATTTAGTAGGTGCGTGACTGACTGTATGAGTGAGTGAATAAATGTGTCGTACTAAATGCATGGGTTATTGACTAAACTGCCTGAATGTTTGCTTCAGTATGTCTGTTGTGATGTAAACTGCTGCATGTGTGGATCATTAGCTATACGAGAGGCTACATATGTTATTGATTGGTTGCCCAAGTATTTGTATGGGAGATTGAGTTTGTGTGGGGGTGGCTGGGAGGTGTGTGCCTCTGTGCATAGATGTGTGAGCAGTTGATTCACTAGGTGTATGAGTTCAAGAGTGCATGTGGAAACAGCTACATGGGCGGTTGACTGTGTGCATGAGTGTATTGATGAGTGAATGGATATGTCAATGCTACATGTCATAGTAAGTACATATGTAAAACACAGTACATGTGAGAGTTGGCATATATAAATAACTGTGCATGAGAGCCACTGAATGTGTGAGTGGCTGTATGGATCATTGTGAACTTGTATCAGGGATTGTATAAGAGAGTAAATATGTGTTAGTATATGTTTGAATAAGTAAGGTGTGTATAACTGTATAGTTGAGGAAATAGAGGTGTGATTGATTCTTTGCATGACTGACTAGGTGTGTGAGTAACTCCATGGATGAGTAACAGTGTGTGAGTGTCTGTATACACTGAGTGTATCTAAGGTTTTATTAGAGTCTGAAGAGGTTTATCGTATTAGCACAAGAATGATGTCAAATGAGATGTCATCAGTGATGTCATCAGTGATGTCATTTGAGATGTCATCAGTGATGTCATCAGTGATGTCACTGACCATGTCATGAATGATGTAATATGTGACATCATCAGCAGTGGATTGCGGGTGCGCGATATATAGTTAGTGCAACTAACTATATATGGAATTTCAATGGTTTTGTGTGAGTAAAATAAGGTTTTTTAAATGCTAATTCCTAACTATATATGGTCTATAACCTATGGTTTTTTCAGTGAATTTCCAAGGTTTTGTAAATGCTAATTCCTAACTATATATGGTCTATAACCTATGGTTTTTTCAGTGAATTTCAATGGTTTTTTAATAGCAAATATCATAAGCTGTCGAATGTCAAGTACGTGGTAAGTAAAAACATTTTCGTGTTTATGCACACTGATCTGCTTTGAATGCTGCCCCCCACCCCTCATTTCTATTAGGAGTACTCTCTCTTTGCAGATAGTGAAGGGTAGTTAACGCAGGCCTTTGCCCCCGTTGTAATCCGTCGTGCCTGCTTCTCTCTCCATTTGATTGATTGTTCTCTTTGGTTCATTCTCTATTTACAAACAAGCACAGAGTCGCAATACTCTGTTTAGTCTTTGCAGATAGCGAAAAATCGTGTAAAAAAACAAAAGGAATCGAGCAAAATCAGTAGGCCACTAATGGGATCTCTTTTTGACCTCGCTAAAATAGAAACATTAGGAACAACCTGTTGAAAATAGCAATGTGTATGTACATAAGCGGCGTTCATTTGTGTTCACAGTACCCCTTGTTGATTGTTTGAATCGAGCATTGAATTGTTCGAAGTTGGTTCTCTTAAGGATCTTCTCTGCCTGCAAACGAGGAAGAATAGGAATATTCTCTCTCCCTTTGCAGATAGTGAAGGGTAGGTAACGCAAGCCTTTAACACGTCGTACCTATTTCATTCCTCATTGATTGATTGATTGTCCGAACATTGACTGTTTGGGAATTAGTTCTTTTTGGAGGTATTCCCTGTTTGCAAATAAACGTAGGAAAATCTTTGCAAGTAGTGAAAGTGTAGGTAATGCGGACCTTTCTCCCCCGTTGTAATCTGTCATGCCTATCTACTCCCCACTGATTGATGCACCTGTTTCACCCGGACCATTTACTAGAGATAGGTCATCTGGCCCAACAAGAGAGCACCCCTAGTGAAAAGGACATATGCAATAATAACGAAGTGATCACTGTATCCTGTTAACAGAAACTTTAGCATGAAACAACCTGGAAAGAAAAGAATAGGAAAACGAAAATCAGTAGGCCACTGATGAACTTTTTATTAAATAACAAACAAAGAAACGATAACAATACGTAATGATAAAACCTATTATTGTCCTAGAAACAAGAAACGTTAGAAGTAAGCCCGTAATAAGAAACCTGAAAACATCGCCCCTCACTGCCCCAAAACGTGTCTGTCCCACCGCCTGCCACGGCCAAATAACGGCAAACTGGGAAAGATAGAAGTCAGCAGACATCCGCCCCATTCTAGAAACTTCCAAAGGGCAACAGGTTTTTGGCTACGCCCAGCCGGAAGCAACACATATAAGGCGGGTCCTGCTGCCACGCCTCGGCCAGGAGATCATCACGTAGGGTGTAGCCGGAGGAGAGGCCAAGGCCAGCGGGACCCGGCCAGGGGGATTGACAACGCTGGAGAGTTGCAGGGGGGGGAATGTCCGTGTCCTCGACCCTCTCCTCTCTCTCCCAGTCCGGCCGCGGTGGCCCTTGACAGTTGCAGGTAGTCCCGCCACATTCTCTACCGGTCCGGCCACCAACGGCCGGGGCCGATGGGATCCGGCTGCAGCCGATAAACCAAGGAACCCGTTCATGGGGCCAGAGCAAGGGGCGTCCGGCCGACATCCACCGGAAGCCCGGCCCGAAGACGGATGGGACATTTCTTCTTTCTTCAATAATGGCTTTGACAACACTGGGGGGGATGTCTTGCACATGCCTCCGACCCCCCACCCCCTCGTCCACATCGCCTGGTCCGGCCATAACAAATCTCAAGCGAGACGCCGTGGGGTGCACTGGGAGGGAGAGACGGTGCGAACAGGCCTCTCCCGCCTCCCCAGTGGAGGCTTCCCACCTGCACCCTCAGCGCTCCAGGCGCCCGGAAAAGGGTTCTTCCACTGTGGCGATGCTGCAACGTCTCGCCCGGCAGGGTGGAGCCCGTCCGCTCATTTGACCCCGCGATCGCCAGTAGCTACCGAACTCTCAAAATGGCGATCGACCTGGCAAGAGCGGGCCCAGCATAAAGAAATGGCCCGGTCACTGGTTGACTCCACCACCGTAGTCCTCCACGACCTTGAAGATTCTAGAGGAGCCGCGGGAGTCTCCGACCCCCGCAGACACCCCCGATGGGGAATGACTGCCATGATCGCCCGTGGAGTGACGAAACTGTATCCGCGGGACGTCGGCGCTCCCATGCTGGCGCCAGCCTAACTTTGAATTACTAGAATCCTGCAAACCTCAGTTCCGGTGAAAGCACACTGTGACCCGGTAGGAAAAATTGTTGCACCCCCTCCCCTTTTTGACTGATAGTTCAAACCACCGATCCTTTCCTTTGCCCTTTTACCAGAACTTTGGACTGCCTCCCCCTCTTTTACATTTTCTAGAGAAAACAAAACATTAACCACTACATTAGCATAGCAGTTGACACCAGAACTGTTTTCAAATTGAAAACCAACAACATCTTCAACAGAATCCTTTTTGTTTCTGCTGTGACCCTGCTACAGCACAGGCATTGTCCCCAGCAGTAATTCTGCAATGCCGGTAAGAATAGCTGTGGTGCCTACTGGACTCACTCACCCCCGCGGCGCCCCACGCCGTTATTTGCTGGGCGGCAACTTACTAGACATCACCTTCGTGCCATCTAGATTTCAGCGCGTTCTGCTGCCTTCGAACTATTCGCACAACAGACTGCTACTGACGACCCACCCCCAGGCAACATCTTCTGAATTTTCATAATTTGAAAGAACTAGTAACATGTCCTCATCAGGAATTTCCTCATGAAAAGTCTGCAATGATGATTTTTGTAACTCTATGGTCTCCAAACATTCGATAAATTCGCCATCAAGAGATTGATCAAAAAAATCATTCAAATCATCTCCTCCTTGTGAGAATATTTCGTTATTGGTGCTGTCAATTTCAATAAATGTATTGGATAATTCAAAAGAAATTGCCACGGTCTCTTCGTTGTTTAAATGTTTTTACTGTTTTTGTTTTGTTGTATATATTTATAAGTTATTAAAGTTTTATAATCCTACTACTTTGTTGGAGTGCTATATATTTTTAATGTGACACATAAATGTAAAAACTTTGATGTACAAAGAGTCATCCCTGGAATCTTCCGCTTCAGGCTCGGTCCCCTCCCCAATCACAATACAGGATGGTTTTCAGATAGTAGGAACACGTGTGGTGTGACGGATCTCATCGGGTGTGGGCCTTGATCTACTATAACTCCTTTGAAGAGAGGTGATTCTTTACAGCTGGGGCCATAAACTACATCTGCAGGGCTAGCTGATAGCCTGGACAATCGGACACAGAGGAAGAGGAGTGTCAGAGGGTGCGGTAGTGAATAGGGCGAAAGGGAGGTGTCGGGCGGGCACAGGGTGTGATTCTCAGGGAAGAGCAGCGCAGATGGGGAGAGGTTTATTGCCCATGCATAACACAGAGAGCGGGGGTGAGCAGTGCCTGGGGAAGATGCTTGCGAGGGTGAGCCATGCTACGAATCGACAGCGTGCAGAGAGTGGGTCTGGTCAAGGCATCTAAAATGGCTGCCGTGCACGACAAAAGTGTGGCATTTCAAAAAAGGCAAGATGGCGCAAACAATGTTTTTCAACACTTCCTCATTTCCTTCGAATCGAACGTTAACAGACGTTGGTGCATATTACCAAAGTTAAGCAATATTTATCGCTAACGATGCTTACCAACGAATTTTTTACCGCTAAGCATCGTCAGAAATTATCGAAGATAAACCTTGCTATTATCAAGGTTTATCGCAAATGCGATAAAAAACGACCGCAATGCATTAATATCGCTGAAAACTCAGCGATATTCATGCATTACCGAGCTAATGCTCTTAGCCATGTTATCCACCTCCCATTGGATAACATGGCTAAGAACTGCTCAGGGCAGGTGTTAGTTTTTGGAGATATTCGCGCTTAGCGCGAATATCTCCAAAAGTTGGTAATAGGAGATATATATCTTGCATGTTGTAATGCAAATTATTGTGGTATATGGAACTCATACCATAATCTCTCAGGAAAGCAGAAACTGATCCTTTTGGGACCGCCTGAGAAGGCCTAGGGGGTGAGGGGTACTCTACTTTGCCCCCTTTTCACGTTCCGAACTATTTTATTTTACTCTCTTCTGTAATTACACAAAATGGCAGCGATAAGATGCATCAGAGACAGACAGTGAGAGAAAGGAGGCCGGAGATGAAGAAGAGATGTCAAATACACATTGGAGATAATATAGTGGGAGAAGGGAAGTAAATATGAGTAAACTTACCATGTAACATAAAAATGTTGCACTCTATACTATAAGTCTCATTTTATACTACAATCACTTCGCTACAACCTCATAAATTAAAAATAAAAATCAATAATGTCTCAAACTATTTTTGATTTCTAAATATAAATTTATTCTTCTGAATTTTCTAAATTTGAAAGAACTAGTAACATGTCCTCATCAGGAATTTCCTCTTCAATCATCTCATCTGGAATCTCCTCATTAAAAGTCTGCAATGATGATTCTTGTAACTCTATGGTCTCCAAACATTCGATAAATTCGCCATCAACAGATTGATCAAAAAAATCATTCAAGTCATCTCCTCCTTGTGACAATATTTCATTATTGGTGCTGTCAATTTCAATCAATGTAGTGGAATCATTCAAGTCATCTCCTCCTTGTGACAATATTTCATTATTGCTGCTGTCAATTTCAATCAATGTAGTGGACAATTCAAAAGAAATTGCCACGGTCTCTTCATTGTGAGCCATTTTATTTTGAAATTGCTTGCTGTAAATTGCAGAAAAAAATAATCACTTTCATTTATCGTTTTTAGTAATACATAATATAAAACTAACTTTATCAAGTATTTAGTATAACAGAACGACTGCAAATAAATAACAGAAAACATTTTTCAAATTATCTTCAAGTGTACAACATAGTTCCCCTTACAAATTAAAAACTCACCTTTTTAAAAGTAGGAGAAGTGTTAGTACTGTGTAAATCAAACACCAGAAATTCACCACCAAAAATTCCTCACAAATGTACTTCAGACAGTAGTATCACAAAATGGCTGTGGTTTCCTCTCATTTGAGATATATACATAACCAATTAACTTTCATCACACACAAATACAAAACCAAAGTAACATTTTAATTGGTTCTAAATTTCAACACTTTCAAATGTGTTTTCCCCATGCAATTTTCCATAGGACATTTACATACGTCTACAGCCTGAATGGCTGAACGGAATTACACCAAACTTGGCAAAATGGTACATCAAACCTAAGAGGTCAGGAAGGATCTACTATGCCCCCTTATGGTCATTTGCCCCTTCGCTTTGGCCTCCTCTTGTCTCTCGATCCTACCGAGAGACAAGATGGCGGCCGCTACGGACTGTTTGGAATGTTTACAGACGCCGGAGAACCAATCAGCTTCGCAAAGCTCCGTAACGCGAAAAGTACGCGAAGCGGAGCGCTGTTACAGATATATATCTTTTTTTGAACGTTAATTTCTCAAAATCCACTGGAGCACATATATTGAGACCTAGCAAAGGCACATCGGGCTACCAGTCCCTAATATTTTGCCAAGTTTCGTGCAAATCCATTCAGCCGTTCGATTATTATTATTATTTTTTTTTTTTGCCCCGCGGGGCCCTTTTAAAACCTCCACATCAAACCTAGGGGGTCAGCGAGGATCTACTATGCCCCCTTATGGTCATTTGCCCCTTCGCTTTGGCCTCCTCTTGTCTCTCGATCCTACCGAGAGACAAGATGGCGGCCGCTACGGACTGTTTGGAATGTTCACAGACGCCGGAGAACCAATCAGCTTCGCTTCACAAAGCTCCGTACCGCGAAAAGTCCGCGAACCGGAGCGCTGCCCGGTCCGCTGTTACAGATATATATCTTTTTTTGAACGTTAATTTCTCAAAATCCACTGAAGCACATATATTGAGACCTAGCAAAGGCACATCGGGCTACCAGTCCCTACAATTTTGCCAAGTTTCGTGCAAATCCATTCAGCCGTTCGGGCTAAAAGTGAGGCCAACCGCCCTATGGGAAACTCAATGTTAAAAACACGTTTTGGGACCCCCCTTTTTTCTCGGCCCCCCCTTGACGAAACCCCCCCAAATTTTCAGGGACTGCTCAGAAACAAAATGTTCCATTTTCCTGAACATTTCAGCCAATTCCGTCCACAAACGCCAAAGTTATTAGACATAGAATTTTCAAAAATCCCATAGAGAAAAAATCCTAACTATATATACCTACTGGCGACTGCCAGTAGGTAATATATATATATATATATATATATATATATATATATATATATATGTATATAGCATGAGTATACTAGGCGGTGGGGAGGAAAGAGGCATTTGCGAGAGGGTCAACAACATCGACATCCCTGCGCATTTAGATAACGTGTAAGCAAACAAACTGAGCAGCAGCGATAATGACGGAAGACGCAGTTAAAGGGCGAGAGGCGGCCTCAATGAAACTGTTTTCCAACTTGCCTAAAATTCCTCAAAAGGGAGCTGCATCTGCAGCAGGCGCAGCGAGGGACTCACAAACCAATCCCCCTTCTAATGAAACAAAAATCAAGACTCTGATGAAACGCTTGGAAAAGGTTATGAAGAATGAAGTAACCAAATGTGGGAGCACAAATCGCTCACAATGTACATAGCAGAGGGACGTGTTCCGCGAGGGCTACGAATTTTACTGGCAAACCCCATCCAGAAATGCTGAAAAAGTGGGGACAGAGTAATTTGGATGCTTCCCGTAATTTGATACTTATATTAATCGAATATGCCGAGATAGATCGTGCACTGCTGTTAAAAGAGTTGGAGGAAATTAATGAAGAGCTTCTTAAATTTGAACCAAATGACCTCATTACTTCAATGAGAAAGGAGATCCAGGAAAGGGTCAATATGCATGAGGAAAAAAATCAAGGTACGCAAAGCGTGGAAGTTTGCGCGCGACAAGGACGATTACGAACATGGTAAAATTTACACGTTCGCGCGCAAATTTGACAATGCAAAACGTCTCAAAATAAATTAAAAAAGAGCTCCAGCTCAAGCAGCAGCAGGGGCAACTGCAATGGAAAGAGACCCACGCGGAATCAGAAATGAACCAACACCTAGTACCAGTGATTCTAACTCAAATCTAAGCAGCAACAGCAGTATATATTCGAATCATAGCTCGACAGTAGGGGATGAAGGCGAAGAACCTCCAATGGTTCTTGACTTAGGCGAAGAGGTTGATTTTTTAGTCAACGCTCGACTGCAGACTCTGCGCCCATGAAAGCAACAACAAAAACAGCAGAAAAAGGGCCAGAATCAACCGTCGCCGAAAAGAACGATGCCGGAAACACCAATACAAAAAACAACAACAAAAAGAAAAACTTTTGGCGCAAGAACAAGAAATGAATGACAAAACAATAGTCCATCTTTCTTCTGCAACTCTAACAGCAGCAGAAAAACAATTGCTTAGTCTTGGCCTCACCTACTGTCCCCTCACTGATTTCAATTACACGGCTACAAGAATAGATGTTTTCCGCTATATTCGTAAACTGAAGCTGTGTAAATTTTTCAACATCAAAAAATGTTCAAACATTACGGAATCCAATACAGTGGAACCCACCACTTCATCTCTCCAAGCACGTGACGTTAGAGGCTTACTCACCTTATGTCAGTTGGGTGAGGGTAGTAATGATACGAACATCAACATGTCCACGCAAGAGGAACTAAGGAATGCTGAAATTCAGCAAATCGGAGCAGGATCTAGTCCTTTCAAACCATCATCTAGTTTCATGCCCACCATGCCAAGAGATGCAATAGACTCATTTCATGATGTGGTGGTTTCAGACCTTAAGAAACTATGGGGCATATTATCAAGGGGGTTTATCTCCGCCTTTTTGGCTTTAAAAGCCAAGAAAGCGGAGATAAAATTATCTCCCTATTACCTAGCTGTCGCTAACACCAGTTAGCGACAGCTAGTAGGAGATAGCGACCATCTTGGGCCCCGCTTGGCATGTCAGTGATATTTATCACCAATGACATGCAAAGTGGGCATGCCAAGATGTTAGCGACTGGAAACAGTCGCTAACATCGCTATCTCCTATTATCAACTTTTGGAGATATTCCCGATAAGCGCGAATATCTCCAAAAGCTAACACCTGCCCCTGAGCAGTTCTTAGCCATGTTATCCAATGGTAGGTGGATAACATGGCTAAGAGCATTAGCTCGGTAATGCATGAATATCGCTGACTTTTCAGCGATATTCATGCATTTCGGACGATTTTTATCGCTTAGGAGATAAACCTTGATAATAGCAAGGTTCCTAAGCGATAAAAATCGCCGCAGCACGGCGATAAAAATATTGCCGCTAAGCCAACATAGCAATAATTAACGCTATTTGTTGGTAACATGCCCCTATATCACCAGGTGAAACATCGCGGAAGAATCAAGCAAGATCATGAAAAACGATATTGGGCTCTGGTAACCAAACTGAAAATTATCATCAGAATGTGGTATGTAGCTCTGACAAGGGAGGTAATATTGTGATCTGGCCTCAAACACAATATATTGCTGAAGCCACCAGACAACTCTCAGAAACTACATGCTACATGAAAACGTGCTTGAAACAATATGACTTGGCTAGGGAGAAATTAAGGAAACTCCTCTTTCAATACAAGAGGGAGGGTCTGATCTCCATCCAGGAATTTAAATTTCTTCACGTTGAGTTACCAGTCATGGCACGTTTTTATCTTATACCCAAAGTCCACAAAAGAGTAACACCAGTTCCAGGACGGCCCATTATATCGGCCAATAATAGTGTTGGGGAACATCTTGCTCAATATATAGACTATTTCCTGCAACCCGTGGTTACCGGTCTGCCCACATACATCAAGGATACTGGACATTTCTTGGAAAAAAATCAAAAATACCACATGGACTGACAACTCTTGGTTGATAACGCTAGACATCGAAGCTCTGTATACGAGCATAGAACACACAACTGGACTTAGGGCTCTTGAATACTTCCTGAGTACCAGACCAGCAGATTGCTACAATCACAACAAAATGTTGGTTGAGTTGGTGTCATGGAGCTTGAACCACAATTACTTTATGTTTGGCATAGACATTTATCTACAAAAGAGGGGTGTGGCCATGGGGGCCTGCTTTTCCCCTAGCTACGCGTGCCTGCATGTGGGCTATTGGGAGAGGCAGGCCTCATGGGTGAACACCATGACACGGTTTCAGAACATGTGCAAATGTGGGCACGATTTATAGATGATGTGTTTTTAATTTGGAGGGGGGATGAAACCAGTGCCATCAACTTTGTTGAAAGACTCAACGTCAATGAGTTTAACTTGAAGTTTACTCATCACATTAGCAACAATCAGTTGATTTTTTAGATGTCAAGGTTTTCCCTAGATTAGACAGTTTGGCAACCACCCTCCATAGAAAGGCTACCGCGGGCAATTCCACCTTGCACGCTAGCAGTGCTCACCCGCATCATACAATTGAAAATATCCCCTATGGGGTACTGCTCCGCCTTAAAAGAATTTGCGGTAGTGCGGAAGAATTGGAAAAATTTACAATGGAAGCCCTCACGAGATTTAAAGCAAGAGGGTACCATGATGATACTCTCAAAAGGTCTGTCAACAAAATGAAACAAAGATCTAGAGACTCTCTATTAGAGCAGAAAAGTGAAACTACTGTGATCAGTGAAGCTGAAAGTTTAGCCATTAGATTTATAACACCGTATTGTTGCCAAAACAGAAAGATAAGTTCTATTCTAACGAAAAGTTGGCCTATTCTTCAACTTAGCGTCTTAGCGGCCGAACTCCCTGACAATCCCAAAATTACATTCAGGAGAGGACCTTCTTTACGTAACCATGTAACCAATTCTTTTCCTGAACTACTTAAGCAAAAATCCTGGTTTCCGCAACGTCGAGGATTTTTTAAATGCTCAAGTTGCCGAGCGTGCAAATTCGGTGTTAACACCAGCACCTATATGACCCCATTCAGTCCAGTGCCATCACAGATTAAGGGTAATAACTATTGCAGGACAGAATATGATGTTTATGTCCTGGCGTGTACTTGCGGCTTGAGGTACGTTGGGAGTACTCGGCTTGCGGTGCACGCCAGGATATTACAGCATCTTCGAGCAATTGTAAACAATGACAACTCTTACCCAGTGGCGAGACACTTCAGAAGTGTGCACAATAACAACTTGGAGTGTCTCAGCTACTTTGTGTTGACATTTGTCCCCCAACCACGTAGGGGAGGGGACAGCGATAAGATGCTGCGTCAACTTGAGTCTAAAATGATACTAGAAATTGACACTAAGGTGCCGAATGGTCTCAACACCACAGAAGATCTGTATCCCTTTTTATAGGGTTGTCTTACTTAATCTACATGAATAGTATACATTCTTTGCACACTACCCTTACCCACTGAATTGTTTCAGTATCATTTGTTGAAGACCGCTTATACATTGTTACATTTGTTTTCCTCGCCCAAAGGTTATTTCCTTTACTGTTCGATTTTTATATTTTCCGTCACTCACCCTTATTTTTTCATTTTGACCTGAAGAGAATGTAGATAGGAATTGATTTACTAGTCTACATCATGTATTTTCACTCATTAGTATAGGTGTTAAGGGCACATATAGTTGCATGGAGATTGTTACCAGACGTAGGCTTTACATTTGAGACCAAAGGGGTTGCCATCACTATTAGATGTCCCCGTAGCATCATCATCAATAGGGGTTGCCATCCATTTTAGATGTCCCCGCAAGATTGTAAATAGTATATATGATTTTAAAGTACAGTATTTATTGGCGTCTTTTGTATACAGGGTAATGTTTACATTGCATAGGATTGCACATTAATATAGGATTAGCTTCTAGAACAATAATTCATTTTGTATATTAAGTGTGTTTAAGTATTTATATCATACTTTTTAACCAATTTGTCTATATGCACTGAATGTAATGTTTACAAACCTTGATTATTTTCATCAGATGTCTAGTGATAATACAATACTGTTTTAACCATATTTAAGCATTTATGCAGAAACATTCTTGCCATTTTTTATGAATTTATTCAGCTATTAATTGGCATTCGGGTGATATAAATATTGAAAGTGGCTATTACCCATCTGTACTCTATTGTGACATTGAAACGTAATAGTATTTTTTCCATGTTTAATGTAATCACATGGTGAGCACTAGCACTGTAAAAATTCAGGCATGATGGGTAAACATTTGACTGTGATCAAGGGCACCTGCCCGAAACGCGTCAGTTCGCTTTTGCTGCTGAGTTTGCCTTATTAAAATTCCCACTTGCCTTATATTGGATTCGTTGGTCATCTGTTTCGTCCTGGAGACCTGGGGCCACAGTTCTGCTACTATCGTGCATATATATATATATATATATATATATATATATATATATATATATATATATATATATATATATATATACATATATATATATATATATATATCACACACAACAGGAAACCCCTTTTGAAGAACCTCGCCACACGAAGGTAAATTGCAGTTCACTTTATTTGGCAAACAGCCTGCCAGCAGGTACCATCAAAGAGCAGCAAAATAAAGTTCAATCGAGCCAGACGCGTTTCAGGTGTAACCCTTTCTTCAGTGGCTTGTCATGCAAAACGACTGCAAGGGCTGCTGGGAGTACACTTTTATTTCCAATACCTGTCCATGTGGGCGTGGCCATCTGCACAGCCTTCTGGGTAATGTAGTGTGCCCCAAAGTATTCCCAAGTGGGTGCTCTTGCTGCATTTTCAAGTGTCCATAAATAACATAAGCATATCTCCAAGGCGGGACCTGCCCTGCTTTGTGGCTGCAAACCGGAGCTGTTATGAATTGGTTTCTCCCTGTAAAGTCACCAATTCGTCTTCGTTCACTCATGCTAGACACTGCAGTAGTGCCTTAGCTGACCCGCTCACCGCGGTGGGCTGTTCTTGGTGACCGGGAATGGCCGCCTTTACATCACACACAACAGGAAACCCCTTTTGAAAAACCTCGCCACACGAAGGTAAATTGCAGTTTACTTTATTTGGCAAACAGCCTGCCAGCAGGTACCATCAAAGAGCAGCAAAATAAAGTTCAATCGAGACAGACGCGTTTCAGGTGTAACCCCTTCTTCAGTGGCTTGTCATGCAAAACGACTGCAAGGGCTGCTGGGAGTACACTTTTATTTCCAATACCTGTCCATGTGGGCGTGGCCATCTGCACAGCCTTCTGGGTAATTTAGTGTGCCCCAAAGTATTCCCAAGTGGGTGCTCTTGCTGCATTTTCAAGTGTCCATAAATAACATAAGCATATCTCCAAGGCGGGACCTGCCCTGCTTTGTGGCTGCAAACCGGAGCTGTTATGAATTGGTTTCTCCCTGTAAAGTCACCAATTCGTCTTCGTTCACTCATGCTAGACACTGCAGTAGTGCCTTAGCTGACCCGCTCACCGCGGTGGGCTGTTCTTGGTGACCGGGAATGGCCGCCTTTACATCACACACAACAGGAAACCCCTTTTGAAGAACCTCGCCACACGAAGGTAAATTGCAGTTCACTTTATTTGGCAAACAGCCTGCCAGCAGGTACCATCAAAGAGCAGCAAAATAAAGTTCAATCGAGCCAGACGCGTTTCAGGTGTAACCCCTTCTTCAGTGGCTTGTCATGCAAAACGACTGCAAGGGCTGCTGGGAGTACACTTTTATTTCCAATACCTGTCCATGTGGGCGTGGCCATCTGCACAGCCTTCTGGGTAATGTAGTGTGCCCCAAAGTATTCCCAAGTGGGTGCTCTTGCTGCATTTTCAAGTGTCCATAAATAAAATAAGCATATCTCCAAGGCGGGACCTGCGCTGCTTTGTGGCTGCAAACCGGAGCTGTTATGAGTTGGTTTCTCCCTGTAAAGTCACCAATTCGTCTTCGTTCACTCACGCTAGACACTGCAGTAGTGCCTTAGCTGACCCGCTCACCGCGGTGGGCTGTTCTTCGCGACCGGGAATGGCCGCCTTTACATCACACACAACAGGAAACCCCTTTTGAAGAACCTCGTCACACGAAGGTAAATTGCAGTTCACTTTATTTGGCAAACAGCCTGCCAGCAGGTACCATCAAAGAGCAGCAAAATAAAGTTCAATCGAGCCAGACGCGTTTCAGGTGCAACCCTTTCTTCAGTGGCTTGTCATGCAAAACGACTGCAAGGGCTGCTGGGAGTACACTTTTATTTCCAATACCTGTCCATGTAGGCGTGGCCATCTGCACAGCCTTCTGGGTAATGTAGTGTGCCCCAAAGTATTCCCAAGTGGGTGCTCTTGCTGCATTTTCAAGTGCCATAAATAACATAAGCATATCTCCAAGGCGGGACCTGCACTGCTTTGTGGCTGCAAACAGGAGCTGTTATGAATTGGTTTCTCCCTGTAAAGTCACCAATTCGTCTTTGTTCACTCACGCTAGACACTGCAGTAGTGCCTTAGCTGACCCGCTCACCGCGGTGGGCTGTTCTTCGCGACCGGGAATGGCCGCCTTTACATCACACACAACAGGAAACCCCTTTTGAAGAACCTCACCACACGAAGGTAAATTGCAGTTCACTTTATTTGGCAAACAGCCTGCCAGCAGGTACCATCAAAGAGCAGCAAAATAAAGTTCAATCGAGCCAGACGCGTTTCAGGTGTAACCCTTTCTTCAGTGGCTTGTCATGCAAAACGACTGCAAGGGCTGCTGGGAGTACACTTTTATTTCCAATACCTGTCCATGTGGGCGTGGCCATCTGCACAGCCTTCTGGGTAATGTAGTGTGCCCCAAAGTATTCCCAAGTGGGTGCTCTTGCTGCATTTTCAAGTGTCCATAAATAACATAAGCATATCTCCAAGGCGGGACCTGCCCTGCTTTGTGGCTGCAAACCGGAGCTGTTATGAATTGGTTTCTCCCTGTAAAGTCACCAATTCGTCTTCGTTCACTCACGCTAGACACTGCAGTAGTGCCTTAGCTGACCCGCTCACCGCGGTGGGCTGTTCTTCGCGACCGGGAATGGCCACCTTTACATCACACACAACAGGAAACCCCTTTTGAAGAACCTCGCGGCACGAAGGTAAATTGCAGTTCACTTTATTTGGCAAACAGCCTGCCAGCAGGTACCATCAAAGAGCAGCAAAATAAAGTTCAATCGAGCCAGACGCGTTTCAGGTGTAACCCTTTCTTCAGTGGCTTGTCATGCAAAACGACTGCAAGGGCTGCTGGGAGTACACTTTTATTTCCAATACCTGTCCATGTGGGCGTGGCCATCTGCACAGCCTTCTAGAGCAGCATGAAACGCGTCAGGCTTACAGATTTCTCTGGACTTTGTTTTCATTCACTGTGCTGTTTCCTGCTGAATAAACATGGAATATTTACCAACCTGCAAATGTGGCTCTTCCAAAAGGGGTGCTTTCTGTGTGTTTAATTGAAAAACGGCCGATCCCGGTCGTGGAGGAGCCCTGCTACTGAAAGGTGGTCTTTGCTGCAGTCACTCGGCTAGCAGTGCAAGGGCAGGAAGGTCGTGTGGCAGGTTTGAAATAACAGCGCCGAGTATGTGAGACATTTTCCAGGCCCACTGGGGTATTTTATTTGTGGAACATTGAACAATGCGAAGGAGCAGCTCACTAGAGTGACATCATTATACTACCTTTACCAGAAGGCTCTGGGTGAGCCAACGCCCACTGGGACAGGTGTAAGGGATTTAAATTAGGCTGGTGCTTCAGGCAGAGTTGTCAAAAGAAGCCTCTGAGGAAATGCTAGAGCAGCATGAAATGCGTCAGGCTTACAGATTTCTCTGGACTTTGTTTTCATTCACTGTGCTGTTTCCTGCTGAATAAACATGGAATATTTACCAACCTGCAAATGTGGCTCTTCCAAAAGGGGTGCTGTCTGTGTATATATATATATATATATTCCACAAGAGTTGCCTGTTGTTAAGAAGGAAGCCGCACCAGAAGATTCGTGTTCCGCCACTTTTATTCAAGGAGGCAAACAGCGTAGAGGAACACAGCATACAACAAATGGAATGTCCTGCCTGACGCGTTTTGTGCGCAAAGCACTTCCTCAAAGGCACTGGACTCCACAGGAAATGACACGGCGATTTTCTGTCACCACTTTAACATCCTGCCGCGAGTGAGACCCCGCTGTGCGCTGCACAGCCCTGCTGGGACACCACATGACGAGTCAGCAATGGGACAGGCAAATGCAAATTGAAAGATGCAAAGCGGCACTCCTGGACTCAGAATTGCTGTGCCAACCCACTTGGGAATAATTTTAAAGAAATACAGAGAAGTTAGCAGGCGACTCACTGAAGGAATATCCGTGCACTACATATCCCAGAAAGCTACGAGTGGGGTCACACCCTGTTGGGCGGGAAATATCGAATTGAATAGTGGTGCCAGAACGCTGCCTGCTCCTTCGTATGTCAGTCTTAAGTCCCCAGATGAAGTGCTTGGACACTAAACGCTTCGGGACATGGACATTATTTGAGCAACAGCAATATGATGCTTTGAGTGCAATCTCTCAATTAAAAGTGCGACAAAGACAATTTACCTGTGTGTGGTCCTCTCTTCTTTTTCCAGGCAACTCTTGTTGATATATATATGTATATATACATATATATATATATATATATATATATATATATATATATATATATATATATATATATATATATATATATATATATATATATATATATGTGTGTGTGTGTGTGTTTCTCTCCACACAGGAACATTGTTCACTAGGGAGCGATTCCTAATAATAAATCTTTATTACATTGTAGCCACAACAACAAACTTACAGATGTGTTTCGGCACCCTGTCCTTTTTAAAAGTCAGCATCCATTTGATATTACTTTAAAACTCAATCAACACTATTTGATGGCAGGAGTGATATGGAAACAGACGATGGGCCTCCAACACCTCTAAAACAAACATACATTATTAAGGCAGACATTTTTTAATGTGTTCACATACATGGTACATCATTGCCTTTAATCATAAATGTCACTTCGACTATTCTTAAAATATTAGTTACAAGGTTCAAAAATACATTAGAATGTGCATGTCGTTAAATATATCATAAACAACACATCTAAAACCATGCATTTGTGTAAAATCAAATTAAGTATTCCAGATACAATATTTTTTACTTGTCCTCCCTCAAATCCATTCCGAACCGGACTATGCTCACTCTTTCCCTGTCAAAACATAATATGTTTATGTACCAAGAAAATAATACATTAATTCCTATATACAATAAATAAATTCCAGAAATGCATGGTATAATTCATTATAACCCACCTGCAATGATGTAGTGCTAATATAACATTGTTGCCCTAAATAGGCTATAGATCCCATTGAGATGTGTAAATCCTACACTATTATTATCCCTTGTATGAGCTTAGATTTCCAACCCGGGGTCTTCATCGAATGTGACCATGCTTGCTCATAAAGTGACTGTGTGTCCTTGTGCAAAACCTAAAATTTAAACCTAATAATCCTAAAATATCTAAATGAGTGCAGAAAGTGACAGTGCTGATCTATAAAACAGGGAAACATCCATAACAACGTGGGCATTACCCTGCACTGCTATTACAACGCTGCTATTACAACGCAAGTCGTTACAACCACTTGCGCTGGAAGGCGCTGTAGGATAGGGAATAGTTTAATTTTCTATCCAACACCTTCCCTACTGTCAACGTGGGCTGGAGTTGGAATAGAAAATTAAACTCTTCCACTATCCAGCGCCCCCCAACGCAAGTCGTTGTAACGACTTGCGTTGTAAAAACAGCGTTGTAATGGCGTGCGGGTTAAAAGCCTGCGTTGTAATGCCATATAACCATAAAACAGTCTAAGTCAATATGTGTCTACAGCTCTTCATCACTGATTAAACCCCACAGGATTCGAGTTCTCATTTCAAAGACGTACATTGATTTGAGTCGTCTCAGTGCCCTGATTCGGTCTCCTCTCTCTTTTGTGACTCCCAATCCACACAAAAGAAGTGTAGGAGGCTCCTGTCACTGCTATACTCTGTAGCAAAGTGACTTGTCACCAGGTATGAATCATCCTTGAGTGTTATTCCCCTGTGTGCTCTAATACCCTTTTCTTCGCTGGATGCACCGTGCTTCCTACATATTTCTTGTTGTACAGGCATATTAGGCAGGAGACCACGGAGCTCAAGTTTCAGTTCAAGAGCTTTATGAACTGTTTTGCCTTTGTGGTTCCTTGGACCTCGTACTCCTTGGTTTTCTTACTGCTCCTGTAGGCCTTGCATCTAGTGCAAGGAAAGAAGCCAACCACCTTCGATTTTTCCACTTCCTTTCCAGTGTAGTGGCTGTGAACCAGTAAGTCCTTGTAGTGTAGCTCCTATTTTCCCAATAGGCTCTGCGCATTGGAATAGTACCTACAGCAGTAAAGGCCTAGGCCAGACGTTAACTAGGTCTACTACTGTCGAAACTAGACTTAATTTTTGGGTTTGCCAGCTAAGCTCAGAGTTCGCTAGAAACTTTCTCGAATGTTCAAGGAAGGATTAACTCCCCTGATTAGACAAGAAGGGATTTAGTTTCTGACAACCATAGAACATGACAACTTTGCTCTCCCCTAATCAAGAGTCAATCTCGAGAGTCGTGTGAGCACAAGGCAATTATTTTACTCAGTCAGTACGTGCATTCTTAGTCTCATCAGAATGTAGAGAAAAGGAAGAGACGGGCGTGTTCAATAAAAGATGTTATTTATTGATCAGTCTCTTTTCTCGTACAAGAGAAATGGATCGATATTATTGCAATACTTATAGTTAAGTAAAGTGCATACATTAGAAGCAATAGTATAAAATAATACTGTAAAAACATTGATATGGTTTCTGAGCCATATGATGTTTTAAAATGAATAAAATATATTTACATACACATATACATTTGACTAAACGTACTCAACTGGTGTTTCTAAATACGCCTACCCCGTGTACCTGACCTAAGTCTAATGCGTGGGCGGGAATAGAAAGTTACAGTTTAGTTTAAGTTTGTTCTTGCCAAGTGAATAACTAAAGAATTCTCTAGGAGGGGTTATTCAGTTCTGTACCTGGAATTTAGGATGAATGAGGAATGGTATCTCTTTCTCTGCTCTCGATATTCCAGGCTGCCTGCGAGGGCTGCCCAGAAGCGCCGGTGCTGGGTCTCTCGGCTTGAGATAGCAGCGCGTCTCCTCAGCGCGTCAGGAAGGCGGGGCTGCTGCCTGCGGGGTCTGCTTCTGCTCTCGGCTTCGGCAAGTATGGCTGCTCCGTCTTGTCACCACGCGTGTGTTTGCATAGGGCAAGGTCGGCAATATTTATACCTTAAAGGTGCCGGGATTGACGTAAGGATGGACATAGGTACGTCAATAAAGATGTCATACGACTTGCTCGTTAGCACATTCTTTACTAAAGTTCTCTGTGAAATCAAAACAATGGCCGCACGGATTATCCAGGTTGTCATAGGTTTGATTTGTTATGAGAACGTCGTATGCCTTATCAGGGGCTGGAGGAATATCGCTTGTCTAATTAGATCTCAAGCGTTATGACCTAATCAGATAACACGTTCCTGTGCCGTAGTGTGACTGCGTCAGATAACGGTATCTGCATCATGGGGAATTTCTTGCCTCATGGGCTGACTGTTAGTTAACTAGCTAGGTAGCTTAACCAGAATAGGGTCAGGAATAGGGGGATCGATTCAGAACCTATAGAAATACACGACACCCACTCCACGCTAACTATGGTCATATCTACTAATCTATGCATAGTATAACATAGTACAACATACTATAGAGTATAGTGTATACCTTACCACCCCAAAATACATAAATGCATTTCGAAATTTTCAAATATACTGAAAAAATTGCAGTCATATATATTGTATGCACTTAAGCTATGAATTAAATGCAAAAGTAAACACGCATTGTTATGCATTATTGCTTGTTGGTATATGAGAAATACACATGAAATGGCTCTTAATATGGCTATACAGAAAAAAGTCGAAACCATTTCATCACATAAAATCTATTGCGAACATACCAGCGGGCAGCTAAAGTCTATAAAGTCTATAAAGTATCTAAAATAGAAATCTTAGTTCTCTAGGAATAGTCTCTTACTTTAAGCAGAAAATCAGTGTCCCGGGAAAAAATATATAGAAAAATATTTTAGGGGCTTGCTGAAAAAAGTTGCTGTCCGTGAACTGGATTGTAATTGTTCATGTGACTTTATTTTTAAAGTTGAAGGCCGAATTCAGGGAACGCCGTGTGCGAGTTTACTCAAAAGTCTCTATTTCTGTTCCGGAGAGAACATCATATCATTCAGGCTTTCGAAAAAACTGTCAACAGCTTCATGGGAAAGTTCCTCTAAGTCGGAAATAGGGGTAACCATGCATTCATGCGCATGATTGTCTCCATTGACATTCTGATTTGCATTGCTGACAGAAGGTCGTACCTGTTCGATGCTGCTTTCATCTTGAACTTCACTACTCTTCAATCGCAGTGGTGAAGATTCCAGGAATGCCGTCATCAGAATTGGCAGCCTTTGAGGGCAGCACAGTGCGTGAACCTTGGTAGGAACCAACAGTGTATCTGCATCCACCGGCGCATCCGATTGTAGCGTCAGACAGGTGTCTAACACGCATTCTTCTCCGCATAGCAGACACCTTAGTACAGGTAAAACACACCTTTGCCACATTGGTCGAAATGATAGAAACCAAGTCATGTTTAGGTCTCTAAGCCGGGATAGTCCCAGGATTTTTGATATCCGGTCCCGGTATCCAATGGCTAGGATCGTATCTTCCATTGTCGCGAGAGTTTGATCTGTGACATGGGTTGCCATAACGAAAAATAAGGACTAGGAATAGGATTCCTGCAATTAGTCCTAGGATCAGGGGAAGTCCGCCAAAAATCGAATGGACGAAGTCTGGAAAAATACCCAGTATGGCTTTGAATGGTGTTAATGCCATCGAAAATACTGTCTTAAATACCTTTGAGACCCCTGCGGTATCAGAAATATTTAAGATTTCGCTCAGGATTTCCGCGAAATGTACGGGGGAATTAGTTGATAATAATGTATGTATCTCTGCAGTCGTCCTTGCGACTTGTAGATCATACGTTTCTTTAGATGACGTGAGCCTTGTAGGCGTCTGAAGAAGCACTGTTTTCATTCTGCTTAAAGTGTCTATTCGAATAGAAGTAATTTTCAAACCGGGCCATGCCCTTGCCTCCCTGTCTGGAAAGGAGCTGGGAAACAAAGAACGTCCACAGCACTTGACCTTCGCCGTCGTAGTGACGAGATAAGGAGTCCCGGGCATAAGACTACAGCATCTGCGGTCTACAATAAGAATGTAACTCCCATTATAGAGTCTTTGAAAGAATGGTTCTATTTCAGTTGCAGGTGCGCCTTGCTGGTGACATGAAAGGTTGTATGAATTCCCTTCACAGGCTCCGTGCAAACTAATACCGTTACACAGAAGCGTGCCGCTTAGTGACATAGCACAATTGTTGCCACTAAGAAACACTTTCTGTCCTTTGTTACTGACACATGCATGTGAATAGGGCAGGTTCCATGTTGTTTTAAGGTACCCCTTTCCCAATTTCTCGTACATGCCAGCCTGTATATATTTTTGGCAGTATTGAAACCTGAAGGTTGAGATTGGAATATTTATGATTCCGTGGATTATCCATTCACTGACAGGTCGTTCTGACATTGTCAACGGTAATCTTTCTAGTTTTTCAATGCTCAAGATTGTATAATCAGCACCCTTCTGAGCCATACCGATTTGTCTATCAGTAAGGTTAAAGATTTGGAATAGTGACGTTGTGTTGATTAAACGCCAAGGCACATAGCCTGAACGCAGATTTTGTAACGTCCAGCCAAGCTGTACAATAGAACGCAATTGTGACTGACCATGTTGTAATAACAGTAAGTCTTGCGATAATATATCGATTGCTGAAGACACAATGCTGTCCAATGAAAAAATTCTGGAGGACAGAGTCATTAACCCATTGTCCACTACAGAAAGTGATTTTTCCAAATTAATACGGTCAATTTCCCGTATTCTTTCTGCTGTCTCAATTTGAGTAACCTTCCAGGCCTCATTGTATGCTGCATATACAGAGGCTGCTATGAAACGCTTTTGACGCTGTTTGCGTGGTCCCATTATGAAATCACGCAAGTCAGCACCATCAGTAAGTAAAGTTAGGTGTTGCTTAATTTCAGGCAGTGTGGAAGTTTGTAGCCATTGAAGGCATAATTTGCCCACACTGTAGGTTGTTATTATCCCTGGGTGATGTCTTTGGGGATATCTAAGGTCTGGCCTGGTCATTTTGAAACCCTGTGTTTTATTCAGGAATCTATCTTGACAGTTATTTGTATCTGTGGGCCAGATCAACCATTGTTTCCAATCAGGATGTGTTCTGTTTTGGTTAAGTATATGGTTTATGTCTATTTCTTCATCTGTTTCAGAGTTATTGCTAAACATTGTTGGCTTTGGAATAGACAGGTTATTTAAATCTTTGATTTTGGCTAAGCCAAGACAGGTGGTTTGTTGAACGGTGTCATTTAAAAATATCATTTGTTCTGGGATCATGCAGGCTCTAAACAAAGCTTCTATACCCTGTACTTGCCATTCTTTTGTACCCCAAACACTTTTCAAATCAACATGTTTGTCCCAATAATCAAATCCAAAAGTATTCATTTTTTCAAAGAAAGAATCTGAATATATCAATTTTGTGTTGGTTATCATGGTTTTCATCCCTGTCTTGTTTGACAATTTGTAATAAAATGTTTCAGCATTAGTTATGTTAAAACCTGAAAAATATGAATATTTGCCATACACGGTTCTAGAGCTCCCTCTTGGAGGTGTAGCACAATGTTCCCATTGATTAAAATTTAAAACATTTCTAGGTTGTGCAGATTTATGCAAGAAATGGTTACCATAATGGTTATAGCAGTACATGCTGTCATAATTTGTAGAACCCTGCAAATAATCATGTTTTGTAAATTTAGCAGACATTACTAAGTCAGACATCATATTGTTTATACTTTCAAAGTCCCAATCATCAGCAAATGAGTTTGGTTTTGCAAAGTCACTCAAGGAGATCTTGATTTGGTGTGGATATTTCAGGATCTCGACCGGACCATAAATTTCATAGTCAGTGTTGTCCCAGGCTACCCCACCAGGTATTGGAATTGCTGTGAAGTTGGCTGAAGAAAGTTCTGAAGAAAGTTCTCTTTTCTCGACGTGTGAAGATGTGTGTGGTTTGAGGACCAAGTTGATGTTCTGACTTGCTGTGTCCATTTTAGCATATTTTCCCTCAATGAAGCGTCCCAAGGTAAATACCATGATGAGCCAAAGTATGAGGATAAATGCACCAAAACCCACCCAAAATTCAATCCATGGAGAAACTAGATATGTTTCTTTCAGTTGTTTCAAAAGTTCCTTAGCTTTGTCTTTAAAGGATTTTGATGATGGCTGTGTCTTTTGTTCGCTGAAACCGTCAGAGGAATCATCGAAGTTGATGAAGTAACCGGATGCAGTTCTGTCAATTGTTCCAATTGGTTCAGGATTTTTGTTTCTTGCATTTTCACTTGGTACTTCTGTATAGATTGGTGTGTCTCTGCTAAATGTCTTTATTTGGGTTTTTAGAGGTCTTAGTTCTATTGCATTGTTGCATAGTCCTTGTTGTTCTTCTGTAGGCGTTTCGAATGTGATGAGCCTCTTTGATAGGACCTCTGTACTGGTAGCAAACCTTGGTGTTCTGCTACTTATTGGGAGTCCACTTGGCCTACTGTTGGTTATCGGCCACATGTTGTGGTTTTACCAGGTCGATGGATACAACTCGGTTCTCCTTTTTTCCAGCAAGTGGCGGTAGTACAACTGATCTTGTCCCGTTGACAGACAAGACAGGAACTGCTTTTCTGTAAGAAGGCCCAAATTCCTTCTTTACCGCGATCTTCTCCCTGACTAGATCCCCGACTTTTGGAATCCAGACAGGTCTTGCTGGGACAGGTGGTGATTCTTCAGTGGTCGTTGGCTGTTGTTTCAACTGTATGTTGCTCAGGTCTTTTCTTGTTTTGTTTAAGTCCTGCAAAATAGCCAAACGGTCTTTGACATCAAAGCTTTTTTCTGTTACCACTGAAGTCTGACTATCAAGGTCAGAGATCAACATCCTAGTTCCGAATAATAATTCGTACGGACTGAATCCCTTCAGAGAATTTCTTGGCAAGTTATTAAGACTACGTTGGACACTTATTAGATGTTTGACCCACCCAGCTCCCGAACCTAATATCCTTTCTATTATAGATTGCTTTCTGTCTTGGTTTTTTCTTTACACCATCCCATACCCTCAGGAAGGAAGTGAGAAGATTCCCGCTGGGCTGTGCTCATTTGGCCATTCTTTCCCCCCCCAGGCTGGATTGCCTGAGAAAAGTAAAAAAAAATGGTCGAACGTAGCATGCTCTTAGCGTATATGCCATTTAGACTCGCAAATCTTGTATAACAGTCCGGACGTCAGCCGAGTGTTGTGGATCTACATTATAAGTGGGAACTAGCCTGTATATGTTAATCGCAAGCCATTCTTTTTAGTGGTGATGTTATCTGCCTTGATACGACGAGGTATTAAACTGCTTCTCTCCCCACTGCGATCTCTGTTGCAGTTTGGGCAGTTTTTTACAAACATGGTGTAGTGCAGGCTCATGCCTGGCCACCAGTACCGTGATTGTAATTCTTCCAGAGAATCCTTTAATTTAAGGTGTCTGAGACCCTCGCCCATGTGTGCGTCTGCGATTAACAAGTTTCTCCTGTCCATGTTTGGAATCACTCTATCCCCCACTCCAGGGATTCGAGCAAAAGGAATGGAGTTTGCATCTATGATGTATGTGTAATTGAGTGGATAGTTGATCGGTAACGCCGAGCAGTCGCCTTTTGATGACGTTTTTACTGCCAGCAATGTTTCGCCGTCAATGTATTTTAATGTACGCTTTTTCCGATCTACGGGAGCCGGTTTACTGGCTGCCGCTGCGGCTGTTTCAGCCAATGAATTCCCTACAACGTGAACGCCATCACGCTGGTGACTCAGTGAGTGTGTCACGTGAGTCTTTGGTAGTTCTTTTTTCAAAAGAGCTACTTGTTCCCAGAGAAGTCTCTGCTTTATTGGTGCATCCGTGTCATCTTTGTAATCGTTCTGAATCCAGGTCTGCAAATCCTTGTTATATGCTTTGACGCAGAAATATGAATCTGACACTATAAGTGTCGGGAATTCGCGATCCGCATTATCTAGCGCCATTTTCAAAGCTAATATTTCAGTTTGTGGTTCTGAATTAGTTTCTACTGAGTGTGATTTTGTTAACAGAGGTCTTAGTTTACCTCCGTGCCACACTTCTTTTGTAATCTCACATGTGGGATTGTATGCATGTTCTCCCCAAACGGAGGGTTGAGCATGTCCGTCTGTATAGATTACACAGGCGTAATGTCGTAGAGGCAGAATGTCGATTGGCAGAGGATACGTTTTTTCATATTTTAGATTTTTTAATTCTTCTAGTTCTTAAAAGACTGTTAACCAGGCAATACTTGATAATTCATATCCTCCGTACTGGATTTTCAGATGGGCAATTCTGGACTTTTTGAAGTTGAATTTGTAACCCTCTGCAGCGAAACCAAGTATTATGGTGTTCACTCTTTTCAAGTGAGTTTCCAAGTCATCATCTGTTAAGTAAATGTCATCGACATAAGATAATGCTTCATCATCATATAGTTGTAGTAATTCTGTTACTCTTGCTGAGAATACCCCCGGGCTGTTCTTGTACCCCTGGGCTAACCGACAGAATTGTTTTTGAGTGCCATTTACTGAAAATGCAGTTAAATATCTGCTCTCTGGTGCTATGTTTTGACAAAAGAATCCGTTGGAGATGTCCAAGGTTGTTTTGTATTTTTTGCGCACTATGTTATTCATTAGTGCAGCACTGTGTGAGTTTTGCACTGCAAAAGTTTTGCAACATGTGTTAAGGTGTCGGTAATCCAAAACTAGACGGTACGAATTGTCTGGTTTGGAGACCGGAAACAAAGGATTGTTCATTTGTGAGGTGCAAGTTTCAATCACCCCTTGGTATTCTAGCTGATCTAGTATTTCATTTACTTGTTTTTTAGCTTCTTGCTTAATTGGGTACTGCCTTTGTGCAGTAGGTTGTGATTTTAACTGGACTTTGTGAGGAGGAGAATCCTCATCCCATCCTACATGATTTTTATATAAAGCAGGTGCTAAGGCCACTGCCCACTTTCTAGCAAGTGTATATTTTTTATGAATCGGTATTTGATTCGAGAAGGCAGGCATAATTACTTCTTCGCCATGAGGGCACTCCCTGACAAACTCTGGTGGCCAGTCTTTTTCAGCTAGAAGGATGTCATAGCCCTTGGATAGGTTATCCCAAAATAGTCCCCTTATTTTCCTAGTCTTATCTCCCTCTATACGTAATGTTATCTCGTATATTTTGTGGGGCTTGCTAACTCTGGTATCTGCAGTTTCCACTTGAAGGTATTCATTCGTGTCCACTGTCTCCAGATGATTCATAAGGACTTTGCGAGCTATGCTCACCTCTGCTGCGCTGTCTAGCATTGTCTGAGCCCATTCTCCGTTTTTCAGTTGTGTCCTCAGTATTCTCGGCATTGTTAACTACCTTGATACTGGCTACCTTCTTTTTTGGAAATTGTGATTTCTTTTTCAGTTGAGCAGGTTCCTTGTCTTTGGACTTGGCGTGCTCTTCTGATCGTCCTCTTCTTTCCGATTTCTGCGAGGAATTCTGAAAAGATTGAGAGGGACGTGTATCAATGTCTTGATATCTATCAGGTTTTTTAATATTATCCCTATTTCTAAGGTTATATCTATTCCCAGAGGGTTCACTCTGAGGTGACCTTTGTCTCGGGTTCGGAGATTTCTCTCTTCGCCTAGGAGACCTTCCTCTGGACTGGAATTTCTTTTCTTTAGGATTGGACTGTTTATTTCCATCCCAGTTCTTTTTTGGTGAATTATTATTAAAAAATATTTTTTCTGGACTTGTAGTCAGTTGCGGTTTTACTGGTATTCCACCTAGACTATCTCTGCCTAGTTCTTCATAGGATTTTTCTATGATTCTGGCAATTTCAGCTGGTTGGTCTGCTATATCTGTCTCTTTTAACCTCTGGCGGATCGCCACGTTTGCTGCTTCACCCTTTATGTTGGCTAGTAATATAGCCGAGACCTGCTTGAAGTCTTTCAGTAATTTCATACCAAGAGTTAAAGCAGGTTCTGGACCGTATTCATCTTGAATTTGTTTTAGCACATCTGGTATCACCGAAATGGATGGGACACCGTGCGTTTTTGTGTAGATGGAAGCAAAGACTGTACCCCAAGTGTCACAGTCCTCAATGTGTGGTGCGATTCCCATTGGGAGACATATAGTCAGAATCCTGTGTTTTTCTAATGGGGTGGTGTCAGGAAACACCGCCTCTATTTGGGTAATTTTCTGTGCCAACCAGAATGGTATTTGTTCCCGTTTAGCTGGAACTTTACCTAGGCAGGATTGGATGTTCTGTGGTGTGATTTTATTTGTGTTCCCCTGGTGAGGGGTCAGCTGTGGAATTTTAATCGCTGGCTGAATTGTTGAAGTCCGCATTACATACTGAACTAATTGTCTATGAATTTTTAGTAGTTGTTTTAGCTGTATTAATAGCTCTGCTGCAGGCATTCTTTCGATGTCTGGATGTGGTGTGTATCCGGCTAGGACCGGCCACGTTGCTCCTGGTCTTCCTAAAGGACCGAGCCTTGTAATGTGATTGTTATGTATTAGGGCGCCATCAAATAAGAGCAAATGCTCTTGGAATTTGAGTGGTACTTCCACCTCCTCGAAAGGAGTGTACGTTTCAGGAGGTTCCTCTACTTTGTAATAGTGGAAGTACTTTGTTACAGCATTTGCTGCTGGAAAATGTATCCATGTATAGTATACCTCTGTCTGCCGATATTCGTGTGCCTCAATTACGAATATGACTGTGCCACCTCTAGGTGTCAGTCCATTTTCTATAAGTTTTAAGGTTATAGATCTCCTTTTAATGACCGGAATAAGTATTATATCCGCGTCTGCTGCTTGCATGGTAGCATCAGCATCTGATATTTCAGTAGCTAATCTAAGCCATGTAGTGTAGCTAATCTAATTGCCTCTCTTTCTCCATCGCTGTCTCCCATTTTACTGACAGGATGGTATTATTTTTGTTTGCAGATCAGGTTTCTTTATGGAAACAGAGATTAGATGCACAATATTTTGGAACTGTTTTATCCTTCAACGTTGACTAGACCAAGAACCATACATAGGAGTTCCCTCCTGCGAGGTTTTGGAGGATATTATAACCTTTCACCCACTCCAGACGTCTTTGGAGTATTTGGGAAAAGGGGTCTGAGTGAGAAAGCACGACTGAGTTACTCTAAATGTCTTACGTTAGTTTTATCGCCCTTTCCAAACGCGTTGGGCGCCATGTAGTGTAGCTCCTATTTTCCCAATAGGCTCTGCGCATTGGAATAGTACCTACAGCAGTAAAGGCCTAGGCCAGACGTTAACTAGGTCTACTACTGTCGAAACTAGACTTAATTTTTGGGTTTGCCAGCTAAGCTCAGAGTTCGCTAGAAACTTTCTCGAATGTTCAAGGAAGGATTAACTCCCCTGATTAGACAAGAAGGGATTTAGTTTCTGACAACCATAGAACATGACAACTTTGCTCTCCCCTAATCAAGAGTCAATCTCGAGAGTCGTGTGAGCACAAGGCAATTATTTTACTCAGTCAGTACGTGCATTCTTAGTCTCATCAGAATGTAGAGAAAAGGAAGAGACGGGCGTGTTCAATAAAAGATGTTATTTATTGATCAGTCTCTTTTCTCGTACAAGAGAAATGGATCGATATTATTGCAATACTTATAGTTAAGTAAAGTGCATACATTAGAAGCAATAGTATAAAATAATACTGTAAAAACATTGATATGGTTTCTGAGCCATATGATGTTTTAAAATGAATAAAATATATTTACATACACATATACATTTGACTAAACGTACTCAACTGGTGTTTCTAAATACGCCTACCCCGTGTACCTGACCTAAGTCTAATGCGTGGGCGGGAATAGAAAGTTACAGTTTAGTTTAAGTTTGTTCTTGCCAAGTGAATAACTAAAGAATTCTCTAGGAGGGGTTATTCAGTTCTGTACCTGGAATTTAGGATGAATGAGGAATGGTATCTCTTTCTCTGCTCTCGATATTCCAGGCTGCCTGCGAGGGCTGCCCAGAAGCGCCGGTGCTGGGTCTCTCGGCTTGAGATAGCAGCGCGTCTCTCAGCGCGTCAGGAAGGCGGGGCTGCTGCCTGCGGGGTCTGCTTCTGCTCTCGGCTTCGGCAAGTATGGCTGCTCCGTCTTGTCACCACGCGTGTGTTTGCATAGGGCAAGGTCGGCAATATTTATACCTTAAAGGTGCCGGGATTGACGTAAGGATGGACATAGGTACGTCAATAAAGATGTCATACGACTTGCTCGTTAGCACATTCTTTACTAAAGTTCTCTGTGAAATCAAAACAATGGCCGCACGGATTATCCAGGTTGTCATAGGTTTGATTTGTTATGAGAACGTCGTATGCCTTATCAGGGGCTGGAGGAATATCGCTTGTCTAATTAGATCTCAAGCGTTATGACCTAATCAGATAACACGTTCCTGTGCCGTAGTGTGACTGCGTCAGATAACGGTATCTGCATCATGGGGAATTTCTTGCCTCATGGGCTGACTGTTAGTTAACTAGCTAGGTAGCTTAACCAGAATAGGGTCAGGAATAGGGGGATCGATTCAGAACCTATAGAAATACACGACATCCTTTAATGAGGTACTTCTCCTATGAGTGATGCTGGCCACTGAAGGCAATGTTCAACCAATTGTGGGATCTGCCAGCAGAAGACCCCACGGTTTTCTCACCACTTGTCAAATCTCTCTGGATTTTGCGGAGAAATTCAGGATTAATCTTGTCGCTGAATTCAACTTCTTCATCTTTATGTTTAGGAACCAGTAGTTTCTGTCTATCCACTGCTTGGACTTTGTTAGCTGCCTCCCGTTAGATTTTCCTGGAGTACCCCCTATTCTCAAATCTATTGATGGCTTCCTGTTCTGCCTGTGGATAGCTTTGTGAGGTTGAGCAATTGCATTTCAAACGCTCTCCATAGGGAATGCTGTTCACCAGGCGACGTGGGTGTCGACACTGCTTGTAGCAGCGAATTACCAGCTGTGGATTTGACAGACAGACAGACAGACAGACAGACAGATAGATAGATAGATAGATTGATTTTGTTTTGCTGGCGTCATTTGATTAAAATGTATAAATATAAATGCTGGCTGCGTTTCATTCACTAATAGTAGTTGTTTTTCTCCTTACTTCGTGTCCTGGTGATAATAGGACGTGGACACAGCTAATATAACACAGCATGAACAAAACAAACACAACTAAGCCTCGATAACGCAGTGTTAATGCAGCACAGCATGGACACTTACCATTACAGAATATGAATCATTCTAGTAAAACACAGCATGGTCTAAGCAAAAAACGTTTAATAGTTTCACATCTGATCCAAAATGTTGGGAACCTTTGTGTTACAAAACAGCATGGGAAAGCTTAATGCTAAATAACAAGCACATATTAAGTTAAATCAAGAAAACATTGGGTCACCTACATGTAGCAGGCACACACGTTTTGGAAGGATTGGCTTGAATCAGTCTGACTCACTGGTGTATTGCTATAGCAGAAAGGAAGCAACCATATTCAGTTTAGCCAGGGCTAATGCACAAGCCAGAGTTTGCAGAAAAATCTGCAGTTTGTAAATGTTGCCACTCAGACTGGACATGTTCTACAGCTGCTTCAGGCTGGATTGTCTCATTTTGGAAACGAGGAGGTGTCAAGACTGATTAGTACTTGTCACATTTAAGCTGTCCCTTTAAGAGCCACTTTAAGTGGTGTGGACATGTCCAGAAGTGGGTTCTAAATATGGCCCTTTGCATGCTACTTCCACTACTGAATTCCTAGCGCTACCCCAAAAGACTTGGTATTATAAACCAGCTACCAATGAGCCGGCTTCGCTGTAAGGATTTTAGAAACCCCAGAAAAATAAAGTTTTACATTGTAGTGCTCCATTGGCAACACGGCTGTTTTTAATGCTAACTTAAACATTAATGGAGTGTGTTCCTCAGGAGCTGGGCATCATATAATACATAAACACATGGGGCCTCATTTATGAGGCTGTGCGTCACTTTTACGCCGCCGGTGCGTCATTTTTTGTGACGCACCAGTGGCGTAAAAAATGCGCCTTGTTGCGCCATATTTACAAAGTGACGCATCTAGGTAGATGCGTCACTTTGTAAACCCCTGCACCACATTATACCTGCGCCAGGTATAATGTATGCAAGGGGGGCGTATTGACGCAAGAAAGGGTCATGGACGTGACGCAGTGAAATCTATGAGATTTCACTGCGCCACTTCTAGGACTCAAATGCGTCAAAATGACGCAAGCCCTTTCACATAGTGCTTGCCCCATGTGAAAGGACACATTGCTGGAGTTGCGTCAATTCTGTAACACACTCCAGCAATGCGTCACTTTTGCGCTATACAGATACGTCAGAAATACTGACGTATCTGTAACTCCTTGCGACATGATGCGTCATACTGTAAATATGACGCATTATTGGTGTCGCAAGGAGGGCGCAATGAAAAGTGACGCATCACTGTTTTCACGCAGCGATGCATCACTTTTCATAAATGAGGTCCATGGTTCTGTCGGATGAAAAATTGTAGTTACATATATACTGCACAAAATATCTTCATTATACAAGCAAGAATCCAAAAAGTGTAGGTTTGAGTAGCTAAACAAAAAGCATGTATTATAAGCAAATATCCATGGTAATATTTCATTTGATATAAACATAGTTGTTCCAAATGTGCAAACGTATGAAAGTGTTTGTGCAGGCAAATAAAATTAAATGTCCAGGGACACAAAAAAGTTACAATAAATAAAGATGCTTTGACAACAGCCTGTCTGGTGTATCAAATTGTACAGTCTCTCTTTTATAGGGCCTGATTCATCTGTCCATGTGGGCCCAGAAAGTGAAGATTCAATACAGGCAAATTAAAACATCGTCGACATTTTAACCCACAAATAAAGGGAGTACCTTGTGCGAGTTACTCTCAATTACTGATTAAATCATTCTCCTTGAAGTGGGAAAGGCTCCCTATGAAGTGATATGGATCAAGAAAGATGCCTCAATACCTTTATTAGTGCCTTTCCAGTAACTGGGTATATAACTCGCACAGGGTACTCATTAAATTGTTGAGCATTTCGGGCCTTTCCCAGTGACTTCACATAACTGTATACATGTTGCAGAAACATTTTGGTCTAAGGAAGATAATTCATAGTCATTCCAAGGTCACTCCCCACTCAGTCCTGATAAAGATCTATTCAGATGCATAGAATATTCACTCTGTATGTGTGGGTCGAAACTGACCTTTGGAGTCCACTTCTTGGTCATATGTACAAGTGGGCGTAGGTCTAGCCCTTGAGGTTTCTCTCCACAAGTCCAACATTAGCTGCAGTCCTTTTTGTGTCTTTCGCAGGTCCAGAGGTGTTCTGAAGGGGACACTCAGGGCACCACATTCATGCACAATGCCAGCCAATGGGTGGGGGAGACTCCTTGCCATCCCCTATCCAATGAGGTAAACGTTCCCAGGGGTGCCCCACACACGTTTTCAGCAGTTTTTGTGCATTCTACTGTAAACTATTTCACAGATCAACATTCTACCTAATTGAACATGGCAAAACCATTTTTCCCTTATGCAGAACTCCCTGTGCCCACCCAGAGGTATGGCAATGATAATGGAAAACTCCCAGTTTTGGTCACTTAAAACCAGTTCTGTGGCCATCTCTTCTCACACTGGGTTTGATGCCTGTCAGGACAGTGAAGTAGAAGGCCTATATGTTACCCACATCCGTCTATGCGAATGTAGGTACCTTTTGAAGCTGAATTAGTTTACAAGGCCCATCCCAGTTGGCTGTCCTGTCAGGAGAAAAAGCATCTCCCCACACTAAAGCCCTTTGTCCACTGTCAAGGAGCAATACACATTTCACCACAGGAGAGCCATTAACAGTCAGGTGACATTGAACACTGGCTGAAAGGCATTTTGGCATAGAGAGGATAATGACAACTTAAGTGGCATGTTCAAAATAGTAATTTAAAGTATGACTTGACCATTAGGTTGGATTTAAACTACTATTAAAATAAAGCCTTAGTTCACTTTTTTAGCTAGCCCAAAACTGAAGTTAGGCATTATAAAGTGTTACACCTTAACCCACTTCTTTTCTATGGGAGAGTCAAGCTTGCCACAGGGAAAAGCGACTTTGGAGATTTTTCACTGCCAAGACGTGTAAAACTTAAGTCCATGTCCTACCTTTTAAGTACTATGCACCCTGTCTAATGGGCATGTAGGGCCTAATTGAGGGATGATTTATATGTCTTAAAAAGGAAATTTTAGACCTGGCAAAAGGGTTATTTTTGCCACGTCAATTTGGCAGTTTTAAAACTGCACATTTAGGCTGGTGTGGCGAGCCTAAGGTCTTTAATTGAGGCACAAGCGCTGCCTTCCCCTAGTGACATTTAACTTACAGACCCTGGGTATGTGAGGTGCCATATACAAGGGACTTATGGGTAACCTAAATGTGCCAATCAGTATTTATTTTAACCAATTTAATGAGTTTTTAGGGATCAGAGCACATGCGTTGGGGCCTGTTTAGCGGGGTCTCAGTGTACAGCATCCAAAAAACAATGGCACATGTTAAAACAACAGGAAGGATTGTGCAAAAAGAGGCATTTTCCAGCGGTTAAACTTGAACAACGACAAAACAACAATAAATAGAGTATGAAGGATGCTTGCTACCACAGTATGGAAGGCGTGGTTTAACATCCATGGAAAAAGTTGTGTTACTTAAGACTCCTGGAGGCCAGAAAGAGTAGATTCCAACAAGAAGCGGTGATGTCACTGGGCTGTAACTAAATGATTCTTGCTACAATCTGGTATCAAGTAGCCATGGAGAGTGGCAGAACAGAGATTGAGGAGCAGAAGAAGACCCATGGGCCAAGGCCTGCCAGATTCAGCCGTCCGAACACCCCCTAATGCCCCTAAAAGGAAGTATTGAACGTCGGGGAAGAGACAAATGCTGCTGTGAAAGGAGTGGGAGCCACAGTTACGATGAGAACCACAATCCTCAGTGATGTGGAACTGAGATTTGGAGTGAAGGGGGGGGTGGCAAGCCAAGAACCATTAGGTTTAGCTGCTTGCACACTCGCAGAACCCAAAAGGAGAAGCACCATGCGTCGGAAGAAGAGATGTGGACAGCAGAGGTGAGTGGAGAGGGAGCCATAAGAACACTGAGGAGTGGGGTGCAGGGCAGCTCAGTTGGGGAGGTCCGCCAGTGGCGGGAAAAGGGTGAACTCTACATGAAATGAGACTGACTGACCGACTTGGGGTAGTGTGGGGCGGGTGCAGTTGGAGGTTCCTACAGGTGGATCTTAAATGCATGGGTAAGGGAGATGGTTGGCTAAAATGTGTTCAACTGCTGTACAGGAAACTCATGGCAACAGTAATTTAGAAAAGAATGAAAAAGGGATGCCATCTGTCCCCAATAAACTTTGCATTGATGGTGCACATTTTGCAGAAATAGTCAGAGGAGAGTTTGGGGATAAGGTAATAAGGTTGCTGGACGGGGTTCATGGTGCATCATTATATGCTGACTGCATGTTAATCTACCTTAAGGATGGCCACACTTACCTTGTATCAATGCTACATTTGCTGGAAGAATTTGAGAGATTTTTGTACCTGTGCACAAATTAAGGGAAGACTTGTGCATTCTCCATTGACACCGGGGTAATGCCTAAACCCAAAAGATGGATGAATTGGAATATAGCATGGAGCTGCACTACTTTTAGGTATCTAATAATATGAGTTTATTATTCAGACATAATGGATGGAAACAGCTAGAGCTTCTGGCGCCCGGGGCTATCCCTCAGATTTCCGCCCATGGCCGGGGGGCTGGGGAAAAAGGACGGCGAGCAGCGGGGGTGGATTGACAGGGTTCAAGTTACAACGTCACTCTCTACTCCACTGCAGGTGAAAGCAAAGGTCGGAGCTGAGGTGCTGCATGGGTCCACCCACTATTTTCACAGGGTGAACGTTGTCCACCCTGCCAAGAAGTTGGGCCACACAGAAATATGCTGAACTTGTCCTGGTGTCATTTTCAGACTCCTTGATACGTTCAGCAGCACCTGCACATTGTCGGATATTCATTCCCATCAGCAACGTGCTGGCAGTGAGGGGGCTTTTTTATCTTCACCTCCAGCTGGCCAAAGATAAAGGCCAAGTTAAGGGGCCATTAGGCCACCTTTTGATGGAGTGGCCTGGAACCTCACACTTAAATGTAAATGCATCAAAGGGAAACAAAAGGACACAGCTTGTTATCTCTTCACAGGTACTTAAGAGAGGCATGCTTTTGACTTTGTTAGGTCCCTTTATGTAAGTGCATGAACTATAAAAATGTCATATGTGTTGGTCTCTCCCAGTATTTACACACAACTTAAATAGTACTATTTGCATGCAAGTGTGTAAATCAGTGTACAAGATGTGTTACATGAGTCTATTTATTTATTTATTTATCTTAAGGTTTTATAGAGCGCGAACTTGACCCGTGAGGGTATCAGAGCGCTTTACATATTCATAGAGTAATACAGAAGGAGAAGACCTGTACATCAGCGATGGGTCATGGGGAAGGCAGGATATCACATAAGTACAGTACAAAAGGGATAGGGGAAAACTATACATCAGGGCATTTTACAGAGAACAGGGTCATACAATAGGCAGGATAATACACGAGTCCTATACAGGGACACAGGATGAAGCATTAGTCTCTCAGGTAGCTGTTGAACAGGTTTATTCAAGGAATTTACCCATGAGGAAGGATTTAGCCTCTTTTTGAAGCGTGCCAGGGAAGGGATTCTTCTGATATCAGGGGGGAGGGAGTTCCATATTCTTGGCGCAGTCCCGGTGAAAGCCCGATTGTAGGTTTTTATTTTCCTAAAGCATGCAGGCCGGAGGAGGAGGGCATTGGTCGATCGTAGGTTTCTGCTTCCACCGGATATCACCAGCTTCTGTGCAAGATACGCCGGGGATTTAGAGTGTAAGGCTTTGTGCGTGATGCATGCCAGTTTGAGGTGGATCCTAGCCTCGAAGGGAAGCTATTTCAAAGCTTTCAGGTGAGGAGTGATATGATCCAATTTTCTGGAGCCTGTAAGAAGTCTGGCGGCTGCGTTGAGGCAGGCTTTTATGGGAGCCAGCGAGATCTTGGGTAAGCCGGAGAGGGTGGAGCAACCATATTCCAGTCGAGAGATAACTAGTGATTGGACTGCTAGTTTTAGGTCAGGAGGGTCAAGAAAAGGTTTCAGTTTCCACAGGTAGCACAGGTGGAATATGCCCGATTTTGCCATTGCGTTGATGTGGTCTTGCATGTTTAGGTTGTAGTCCAAGGTAATTCCCAATGATTTAGCCGAGTCCACAATGGTTGGGGAACAGTTTAAGGCTCTGATGGCTTTAATCCATGACTGGATCTCGGGGTTGCTCTTGGGCGGGGAGATTAAAAGGAACTCAGTTTTCTTGGCATTGAGTTTGAGTTCGTTGGAGGAGAGCCATCTGACGGTCAGCTTCAGGGCCTCATTCAAGGTGAGGATCTCCGCAAGAGAAGAGATTTTTATATAGATCTGAGTGTCATCAGCGTACATATGGAAGGAGATATTTGCAGTGCGAAGGACTTCGGCAAGGGGTTCTAAATAGAGATTGAAGAGGGTGGGGGACAACGTTGATCCTTGAGGGACTCCCACCGTGACCACGGAAGGAGCAGACAGATCGCCATTGATTAGGAATCTCTGGGAACGGTTTTGGAGGTAGGAACTAAACCAGTCAAGGACTTCGCCATCTAATCCCATCCGCAATTTGAGGCGTTCAAGTAGCATCTCGTGGTTAACCGTGTCGAAGGCCGAGGATAGATTAAGGAGGATTAGGAGACAGGTTTTGTCTTGGCCAAGGGCTTGAAGAGTGTCATCGACAATGTGGAGCATGGTTGTTTCAGTGCTGTGTCCCGGTCGGAAGCCGGATTGGTAGTCGTCGAGAAGATGGAAGTTATTGATGTGGTGGCTAAGCTGTATTTGTACACACTTTTCCAGCACTTTGGCCAAGAGAGGAATGTTGGAAATTGGTCTGAAGTTGTCTGGGGATGCTGGGTCCAGTGATGGTTTTTTCAGAATGGGGAGGACTTGGCCAGCTTTCAGCGAGGTCGGAATTGATCCCTGTCAGAGAGAGGCGTTGATTATCGCAGTCCAGCTGGGAATGATGTATTTGGCAACAGTCGCGAGACAGTTTGAGGGGAGCGGGTTGTTGAGGGTACAGGGTAGAGAGGATTTTTGCGACAGCGTCTTCATCGTAAGGTGTGATTTCGGGCCAGTGTGCTTGATTCTTCGGTGAGGACCTTGGCGGCAAGGGGAGAGGAGTTGGAAGGTTGAGGGTTGGAGGGGGGAGTGAGGCAGCCTTGAGTTCGATATCTAAGGTTTTGATTTTGTTTGTGAAAAACGAGGAGAACTCCTCGGATGAGATGAGAGACTTGGGGGTTTCTTTCGCTGTTTTGGACAGTTTGTTTGATTGGAGTTTGACCAACTCAAAGAGTTGGCGTGGTCTGTTCTGGGCGTTTCCTAATTCCGCTCTGAAAAACTCTTTTTTTGAGTTGACGATATTCTTGTTGTAGGTATTTCTGGCCTGGCGAAGAAGTTTTAGGTGATCAGCCGAGGGGTGTTGTCTCCAGATTCTTTCAGTTTGTCGGAGGGATCTCCTCTCGTTGTTGAGGGATCCAGTGAACCATGGGTTTCTATCTTTGACTTGTGTTCTTTTTAGTTTAAGAGGGGCTAGGTCATCTAAGATATTAGACATTGTAGCAGAGTAGTAATCATTTAGGTCACTGACTGAGGTGATGTGGAGGGGGGAGGTCGGATTTGCAGCGAGTCTCAAGTTCATTGAGGTCCAGGTTTTTGGTGTCTCTGGCCCAACGTTTAGGGAGCACCGGTTGTGGTGTCCTTGTCCTGCGGGTGCCAGGTAGCAGGAAGGTGATGGCATGGTGGTCAGACCAGTCACAGGGGTCAATCAAAATGAGCTTGATGGTTGCCTCCTTGGAGATGATCCAGTCTAGAGTGGCCCCTTTCGAGTGGGTTGGGAGGGGGCACATTTGGGTCAGGGCTAGGTCGGTCAAGAGGTCTTTAATGGCGTTGACATGAGGGTCCTTAAGGTCGTTCCAGTGCAGGTTGAGGTCACCGAGGAAGATGTCTTTGGTATTGGGGGAGTTCTTAGCCGCGTTAACTTCCATGATGTAGTCAGTGAAGGATTCGTTATTGCCTGGGGGGTGATAAAAGATATGTGGGTTACAAAGGAGGGTGGTGCTACTGCAGACTGAGAGGGCTAGGTATTCACAGGCATCGTTGGTATACGTTAGAAGCTCTGTGACAAGGAGGTTAGCGCGATGGATGCAGGCAATCCCGTCACCTTTTTTGTTGTGTGGTCTGTCTAGTCTGGCAATGTTAAAGTTGGGAGGGATTAAGAGGTCATGGGGATGATGCGTCATTAAGCCATGATTCTGTTAGAATGGCTAGGTCTGTGTTGTTGTTCAGAATGAGAGCAGCGACGTCGGTCGCATGCTTTACTGCAGAGCGGCAGTTGATTAAGAGCCCTTTCAGAGCAGGTAGGGGGGTGGTAGCGGGGGTCGGGTCCGACAAGGGTACGGATGCAAGGTTGCTTCTGATCACCCTTCTATTGCAGAGGGGGGCTGATCTGTATGGGTTGATAGCGACCGTGCAGATGGGGTGTGCGGCACTCGCGCCTGTTAGCCAAGGTAGAGAGGTAGGGGCTGCGTTAGGGTCTTTGAGAAAATCCAGGATTTCCTTTTCAGTGAGGTCTTGTGTATGAGTTGGGGTAAGAGAAAGGTTATAGGAGAGGGCGAGGTCAAGGGTTTCCTCCTCTGATAGGTGCCTAGAGTGCTTGCGGGGGCAAAGATGTCTCAAAGATGTCCGTGGTGGGCGTTTGGGAAGCTCTGGGATAGGGAGGGAAAACACCTGAGGTGTGAGGTTTGCGAAAGAGAGTTCGGCGAGGTGGAGGAGGTTTGTTAGATCGAGGATGGAGGAGTGGAGGCTCTGAATTATTTTGGAGGCTCTGGAGTGCAGAGAATAGATAGCTGCGGCAGGGGGGGTTGGCGGGTAAGGGTGGGCTGTGCTAGAAGTCGTGGAAGGGGTGGCTTGAGTGTTGGTGGGGCTGGCGAGTCCTGCAACAGTAGGAGTCGCTAGGGAGGGGGCGTTTTGAGGGCAAGGATGGGCTGTGTTAGACATCGTGGAGGGGGTGGCTTGAGTGTTAGCGGGGCTGGCATGACCTGCAGCAGCAGGAGTCGCTGGGGAGGGGGGGTTGGAGGGCAGGGGAGGGCTGTAATAGGAGATGTGGAAGGGGTGGTTTGAGTGATGGCGGGGCTGGCATGACCTGCTACTGGAGGAGGCGCTGAGGAGGGGGGGTTGGATGGCAAGGGTGGGCTGTGTTAGGAATCAAAGAGGGGGTGGCTTGAGTGTCAGCGGGGCTGGCTTGACCTGCCCCAGCGAACGATGTTGATGACATAGTGATCTTAGAGACCGAGTGGGGAGCAAGGAGGGAGGAGACCAAAGGTTCAGGGTTTATTTCGCTCGGGGTGGTTGTAGGAGGCCTGGTGGGGTTAAGGTGAGCTGAGGTGGAAGCCGTGGATTTCGAGAGGGGAGCAAGGAGGGGTGGAATCACGGGTCTCTGGTCCAAAGCGTTAAGGAGGTTGATGGGAGTAGTGGGGGGATTAAGGTGTTCAAAATTGGGCAGGGGGTTTCAGTAGAGTCAGGCCGTGTGTAGGTCGGCGTTCCAGTGTCATGCACGTGGTTTCGGAGAGTGGTAAAAAGATCTGAGAATTTGTCGAGGTTTTTTGTTGAGGCTTGGATCAGTACAATGCCGCTTTTGTAGAGGGTGATAGTGAGGACATCTTGAAGGGTTGTTTATGGCACTGTTGTGAGCTTAGTGCCATATGGAATGTTCCTGGATGAGCGTACATTAAGAAATATTGAAAAGGTATTGCGCCAAGCGGGGATTCTTCTGGAGTAGAACACGAGGTCGTTAGTGATGGTGCCAATGTCCGCACAGTAACGTAGGTCCGAGATCAGAGTCTCTGGATGGTCTTTCAGGGTGAGATGTTTGAAGGGTTTTGTGGCGTTTTTGAGAGGTTAGGGGGGTAGACCAGGGTGTAAGCGATTGTCCCATAGGCAGTTAGACCAGGACCCACCATGTTGGCTTGGGATGGGCACACTTGTGGAGACCTGGATCAGTGGGCGTCAGTCAATGTGGACATAATCGTAAGGATAGTGGTGCTTGATGGGGGGGAAAAGGCTTGTCTTGGTTGTTGAAGGTAAATGCTGTCAGTCAGTGCCACTTCAAGCTGGCCGCCCCAGGGTTGTAAGAGTGAGCAGTCCTCTTTCTGTTTCAGCTTGTCTTGTTTGTTGAAGGTATATGTTGTCAGTCAGTGCCACTTCAAGATGGCCACCCCAGGGTTGTAAGAGTGAGCAGTTCTCTTTCTGTTTCAGTAGATAGAGGATGTGCAGTCCTCTTTCTGTTGTTACAGACTGGATTTGTGCAGTCCTCTCTCCATTATAGCTGATTGAGGGCAAGCTTGGTCGGGGTCCAGTTAGGGGACCTTGATAGTTCCGAGGAGCAGTCCTCTTTCTATGGATGCTGACCAGGGGCTGCCATTTTGAGATTAACCTTGAATGTTTCGAAGAAACAGAAAGAGCAGTCCTCTTTCTATGGATGTTGTTCAGGGGCTGCCATTTTGGGGTTTACAACAGCAACCCGTGAGATCAGGTAGATCGTAATATAAATATTTATTCATTCATTTATTCTTTTTTTTTTCCGTTTATTCCGTTTTCCGTTTATTCCGTTGGATCACAGCGCACGATGCTGGGGAGGCTATAATATGCGCATAGGATGATTAGGCCACAGCTGATGATTTGTTAGAGCAATGCTCGACGGTTAAAGTCGGGCGCCGATCTCCCCAGGGGCCTCAGAGGAGCTGTGAGGTTGGTGGCTGCAGCGGGGTAGAGATTCTGTCGGGAGGGAGGAGAGCACCCTCCAGAAGGCTGATGAACCCCAGGAGCGCGGGCAAATACCGACGCAGGGGTCCGGTGGGGTACGGATGCTGGGAGGCTAAACAGGAAACCAGGAGAGGTGGAGGTCGGGCGGGTCGCTGGAGTTCAGTCAGTCAGGTGACACAATCTTTGTTGTGGCGGTACGGGGGGCAGGGGGCCACCCTTACCTTATTCCTTGCGGGAAGAGGCTGTCGACGCAAAGCTCCCTTCTCCCTCACGTGCAGGATGTCGACTTCGGGGTCGGAGGGGCAGTCGGAGGCTCCGGTGACTCCCGCAGTGTTGATCCGAATCCGTGCGGGTCCTCGCCACGTCAGGGAAGTGGCAGCTTCGTGTCGGAGGGGCAGATGGAGGTTCTGGCGACACCCGCAGTATAGACCACAGTCAAGCCGAATCCATGCGGTACCTCGTCACGTCACCCTGTCGAGGAGTTCTTGCGGGCCGGCTGATGGGCAGCAGCCCCGCAGGAGGAGCAGCAGCCCCGCAGGAGGAGCAAGATTGAGTCCGATTGACACGGCTAGGTCCCCCGGTTTGAGAGGGCAGCAGGCGACCCTCAAGGAGTCCGAAGCTCAGGTGTTCGAGAAACTACGCCATGGGGGTCCGTAGATTCCGGTGCGGAGGTAAGGGGATAATCCTTATGTTACACAGAAAGTTTTGATTGTTCAATGGGCTCGATGGGCAAGGTTTGACAGGGATTTACACAGATTGTGATCCCTTACCCCTGGAGCACTCTGGAAGAGCTCATTCTCCATCGGCCATCTTGGACAGTGAGGGTTAAAAGGTGTAGCAGTCACATACCCTACATAGCTCACTGTCCTATATTGAAAGGCTTACTATTTATGAAGCGCAAGTAATGAAATGATCTGTGTTCAAAGCAGTAACCCACTTACCTTGCTACATAAAAAAACAACATTCTATCATCTACATATTACATGATGTGCTTTGCAAGCACATTAACCGCTATACTACTTCGAGTCAGATCTGGGACTACACAAAACAGAAATCTCTCCAAGAAATACTTTAACCGCCTGGGTTATCTCACCAGGTATTATTCCATGATATATACTGGGCACCTCTGCAACAGATGACTTTCCCCATAAAAATATTAGAAAACGCAGACTTTGTAACCAATTACGCATAAAAGATCTACCAACCTGCTTCTCCTTGCTGCCAATTTCTTTGAGGTAGGGTTTTAGAAAATTTGTAAAATTAGTTGAGGCATTGGAATTGCTTCACTTTTTTTTAGCGCAACCCCAAAGCAAAATCTAATTTGTTAAATCTCATAATGCGCTCAAATGCACTCATGATATGTGATGTCAATTACTGTGATGCCGCGTGTGAGGTCATGCATTGTGACATCACAGACTGTGATGGCACACACTATGATGTGACTTACATACTGACTAACTAGGTTAGCCCCCCCACATGATGGAGCTGCAAGAAAGCCCATACCGTAAAAAAATACAATTTGCATATTTTTCCCCACAGCGCAGGCAGTTTCATGTTTTCTCATCCACCACATGCATTACAAAAAGGCCTGCCCCGGGCCCTTGCCTCCGGGTAACTTCATGTGGTGTCAGTCAGCCAGCACTGCATTCCAGCAGTCATTCGAGACTCCTTTGAAAAGCACTACCACCGACCCACCTGTGGCCCCCAGGTCAAAACTAGAGATCCTTCCAACTGTCAGTGTCACCCATAACCAGTGATACCTTAAACTGACAGCCATCCTTAAGTTAAGTTCCTACTGCTGCTGTGTAGAACTGAGGAATAAAATTCAAATTTAATTCATTTTCACTTACTGTATTTAGGTCAGTGTCATAGCCGCCAAAGTTTCAGATTGCTATGTGAGACATTTTTAGAATTTCAGTCTAAAAATGAACGACTAGGAGGGACACTTTCTCCCGAGCAAAATCCAGCAATGAAGAGGGAAATATATTTAATTAAATTAGATTAGAGCAACAATAAAATCGTAAAAATGCTGCAAAGCACCAGAAATGCATTCAGCCTCAGGCCGAGAGATAGAGAAGTCTAAGTCTAAGGCATAGGCAGCAGCTAGGGCACTGTAGTGTTTATAATTTTATAAACGAGTTAAATGCCTGCTTCCAATTCAACCCCTGATGTGTCAGTTTTGGGCTGATTGTTTTGGGCTTTTTTCTGGGTGTGATGTGTTTGCCGCACTGGGTGGTACTCTGGATTTTTCTAATATTACTACAAACCTTTGCTGCAGTAAAATCACATATGCACGCTGTCTTCCAGTGCACACCCTGAAGTGTAGGTGTGACAAGTTCACTGTATGCGCTGAATTTTATGGCATCGAATTCTGGTGCTGTGCAGCAGTTATAAGATATTATTAGAGTTCCTATTTCTCAAATGGGTGTTAATTCTGATATTATTTATATATTTCCCTGTCGTCTTTGCCTGATTTTTACCTTGTGAGAAAGTGTCACTCTTAGTCGTTGAATGTCACTCATAATTACCCTGAAATTATTAAAATGTCAAACAAAAGTAATCTGAAACCTTGGCAGCTATGCATTATTGCCAGCAAGGACTCTTATTTTACGCCCCTCTCCAACTTCCAGGGCAGTTAAGCACACACTTAGTTGACTGGAAATTGTAGCTGTGGCCATCTCGAGAGCAGCTCCATTTCACGAGATACTGCTAACGCGGGATTTCTGGATACTAGTTACCTTACCAGATCCCAAACTAAGTCGACTGAATCGTTGGTACCTGTCATTGAGTAAAAGGTAATCTAACAATAAGTCAATCAATTTAAGAACTTACACCACTCTAAATGACCACTGACCAAATTTAAGTTTCAAAGATTTAATATAAAGTCAAAGATAACTGAAGATACAAACTTCTCAAAATGAGATTCAGAAGATAAATTGGTATCACTATGAACATAAATTCCTTGAACAATCTGAGTCTACAAAACAGAATAATGAGTACAATTTCAAATAACATGAGCGTTGCCAAAATGGATACAAGTTGCAACCTCAAAGTCATTACAGAAAAGAAAAATTCAGGTTAGTCTGTCCCTACACTATACTAAGTGACATCCCTACTTAACAAGATCTTTACCCCTCTAGGTGTCAGCCGTGGTGACTTCCTAAGAAGATCACGCACTTTTCTTTGTCTCTTCTCTGATAATGGGTCTCTCCTGATCAGCCTATCTGCCTACCCATCCGCTTCCTTAGGCTCCCAAAATCATCTGCTCTACTCTCCTCCCGGGTCGCTTTCCCTAATACCAAATCACATTTCCAATAGAAACGCCCCTTGGGACGCCCCTCACGTGGTACATCTTTGCGCGGTAAACTCCATGATGGTACTCTTCAAGACCCTCGTTATAGTTGACCTTGGTTCCCGGGCTTCTTCTCCAGTGCGCTGATACCCCCTGAAATTCCTGGAAACTCCTACAGGCCTGCGCCAAGCGCCACTGAACAAAGCCCCTTTCATTCTAGCTGATTAGGACCCTCGCACCTGCATACAGTCCGTCCTGCAGTGGGCCTCAAATTCCAGACTCCACCATATCTATAGGTCATAAAGCACACTCGAAGCTCTGTGCTGGACACCTCTCGACTTCTCCTCTAACGAGCACATGGCACATCAAAGGAGATGACATTATCAGTACAGGCCTCCTTGATTTACATGAAGCGAGTCCCTGCACTCTAAAACATTAACTTGATTTAAACAACATTCTTAACTAGCATACGTTTCTAAAACAACACATCTATAAAGCATATATTTCAAACTTAGTTCGATAATACATTTTTGGAAGAACCATGTTAACCCCATCTCACATTATTTTAGCAGCACGTTTAAATTTGCTGTGAATTGCCCTAAGGCCTACACAATATACTGGATTTTCAGAGTTCTAGTCAACTCTAACATGATTCCTTTAACATGAGAACATGAGGTTTTCATATTCATTCCAACACTTCTACATTAATCTCACACAGTTATGATTATTGTTACTCTACTTAAACATTCTATACACTTCACTACTGAATATAAGACACTCTGTGTATTTCACTTCTAAATATAAAACACTCGTGTGCAAAAGCATGTTTAAACTAACTACGTGCTTGTAAATATGGTGCACTTATACATTTTTCAGACTTGTGCTCTCTCAATCCCCCCTTTGATGACCTTCAGGGGTCATCACCATCAAGACACCATCACAAAAATGTAGAACCCTTCAAAGTGAAGTCGTGGTAGTGCCACCTCTTTTCATTGTCTCTAATGCCTTTAGACTCCTGTATTGAGTGTCCTGCATCGCTGTCAACTTTTCCTCCTGTTTCCTCATAGATCTCTGCAACCTATTTGCTCTATACCACTGATACAAACGCACCAATCCCCACAAAGTGATTACACAAATCACAATTATGATGATGGGTTTCAATATGTACCAAACGATACCCTTTCCTAAGTTGGCAAACCAACCTCCAACTTTACCCATTCCATGACCTACTTTTTCCCACACGTTTATCTTTGTCAGATCCTCAATTTCGTAGTGTATGGCAGTGATGTTTCGTATATACTTCTCTAGAGGTTTTGAATTGTCTGGAATGTAAGTGCAATATTCCTGGACCTTCAAAGCCTTACAGACTCCTACCTCTTTAGCTAACAGAACAGCTAAAGCAAGTCGGTTCTGAAGAACCATTGCCCTAATCGATTGCATCTCACCTTCCACCAGCATCAATGATCTAGCAGTACTGGCAGATAGCCTATCTACGACTGTAGCTAACCTCCTGATCTTAATGTCATTCAATATCACTCCTAGGATAGGGAATGCAGCACCGAATACATCTCCAATTACTTCTGCTGCACCCAGCCCTCTCTTCCCTCTAGTTGGTATTTCTTTCTTCGTCGTTTCTAAATTCTCAACATGATATATTTTAGGGAAGACAATAGCCAGATAGCATGATCCGTACCAATTATCTGGTAGCTTTACATAGGCATTTCTTCCACATACAAAATATACATTTGGAATTGCTTGCATCTCTTTCAGAAAATCCTTAGAGTAATACTCCAGTTGAAAGGCATGTTCACAATTGACTTGACCTACATACAAATTCTCATAATAGGAGTAACTCCTGTGAATGCACAGTTTCCCCCATTTCTCCTTGTCTAAAGCAATTGGACCAAAGCTACCCTTTCTCTGATGTATCCTTTCCTCCTTGGTCCAATCTGTTTCCCATTGTCCTGAGGCCTTTAGAATCTTCTGCCTCCTGTATCTAGTATCTACTTGCCCTATAAACTTTTTCTCAATTTCTGACACTTGACAAGTCAGATTGTTTCTTCGAGCATGTGAAGTATCTAACGTTTTCCATGGAATAAACCATTTGTGTAATCTGTCTTCGCTTTTGTAATAATCCCACTTATTCAAATGCTTGTAATTTGGGACCTCTGGCAATGTCGAGTCGAAATTCGAGAAATAATACTCAAATCCTTCTCGTCCATAAAATATGCTCAACAACAAACTGCATGTGATTCCATATGTCAATGGAAGATGATGGTATCTGATACCCTCCTCTACCGAAGCTGGTAATTGCATACAAACGTAGCAATTCTTCGCCTCCATGACATCAATGTACTCATAAAGCAATTTAGCATAAGCATTTGACCTGAAATTTCCCTGTGACTCATCTGTGTGTAACCTTTTTATTTCTGCATCTAACAACGCTTTGTCTTTATCATTGATGTTTCCCTTATCATTAACAATAGTGGTTCTCGGTGTTGACACTCCCTTGACCTCCTTGACTGCCGTTGCATCTCTCTCGTGTCCCACTATGTATGAGACAGTAACCACTAAAATTATCAGGGAAATCACCACTCCCAACAATGTGCCAACTATACATTTTGCCCTGCGGTTCGGGTTGCCAGCCTCCATGTTCTCAAACAGTGTAGTTCTTGACGTTCCTCCAGCATTCGCGTCTTCTTCTCTCTGTACAAAGTCTTTCTTTTACATATTGTCCCTCTTTGGAACACTTGGAAGCCGACAATTTACTCCGCAAAACAGTTAAAGTCCTGTAGAAAACAGACAACCCTAGCCCTTCTCCATCCGCTAAAAGGAAACCCCTACCAATTTTCTTCTTCCACTCGGCGCTAGGTTATCTTGCAGTAATTTTCAAAGTCCTTTCAAAAAGTCTTTTTACAACAAAGTGTTAGTCCAAAACAATGAGCATTCCAAGAACTTCCACTACTCGCTCAAGCATTTCTAACCGAAGGAGGGTTCCCTCCAACACTGGATATCGTGAACAGCAAACTGGAAATTCAACTGTTTCTAAAATCAATTTTCTTATTCCGCTTAGGAGAGGAGGATAGACGATGTTGAGTGTCAGCAACCTTTCAGTCTCCGCCCCCGGTAGCAGGAACAGAATTTGTACAGTGATGATTGGGTCAGTTCTGATCAGGTTCACTTCCCTGACCCTCCCGGTTCTGTGCCCCACCGACATCTGCAACGAGGTAGGTCCAATCAGGAGTAGAGTATCTTCTACTAGGCACTCGTACCCTCCTTGATCTTCTAGGGCCCTCCTCAGTTCCCTCCTGGGTATCTTCCTCCTGATCCGAGTCTTCAGATATAGGAACAAGTGTTTCTTCCTGGGCCGACCTCAAACTTAGCCTCCTGTCTCTTCCCGGCCAAGTGGCAGCCTCACACCTTGTTCTCCTATATCTCGTCCTCACACTCGGTTCTTGATCACTCTGGTACTGATCTGTGTCTGTTTCGTATTCACTGCTGCTCTCTCCTTCAGTTGCGTCTTCAGTCTCACTGCCGTCCTGCCTTCGCTCTTCTTCTGAATCCGATGCGTTCCCAACTTCTTCCGACACCCCCTCAGCTGCTTCGGTCCCTTCTTGCGACTCTTCTTCCACTTCCGGGTTTTCGTCTGGGATAGGAGCTGTTTCTTCTAGAGGTGCTGGAACTCTTCGAGTATGGGATGCATGGATCCAATTTGGTAGCCCCCCGCACTTCACCGCGGTATTCGTGATCAGGATTACCTGAAAGGGCCCACGCCAGCGAACATCTAGGCAGTTCTTCCGGACGTGCTTTTTAACCAACACCCAGTCCCCTGGGTTCAGGTCATGACACAGGTTCCTCGATGCTGGAACTTCAGCCGCATGCACCTGAAGGGACACAGAATGGATGGCGTCAGACAGTCCTTTACAATAATCCAAGATCAGATCATCTGTAATATTCAATAAGGCAGCAGTTGGAACTGTGGGAAGTCTCATGGCCCTCCCCATCAGAATCTCGTGTGGAGAGAGACCTGTCCTCCTGTCAGGGGTGCTGCGCATGCTCATAAGCACTAAAGGAAGAGCATCTGGCCAACTCAAAGATGTGGATGCCACTACTTTAGCCAATCTATTCTTCAAAGTGCCGTTCACTTGTTCCACAATTCCTGAAGCTTCTGGTCGATAACTACAATGCAGTTTTTGATCGATATTCAGTGTGGAGCACAACATCTTCACTATTTCGCTGTTAAAATGTTTTCCTCTGTCCGATTCCAGAGAGGCAGGCACCCCGAAGCGCGGTATCAACTCCCTGAGCAACAATTTAGCCACTGTGAGTGTATCGCACCTACGTGTAGGGTACGCTTCAACCCATCTGGAAAATACGCATACAATCACCAACACATACCGAAGGCGATTAACTCTTGGCATTTCGATGAAATCTAGTTGCATCCTATTGAAAGGCCCCCCCGACCTCCCAATGTGACTCAGTGTGACTGGTGTTCGTTTGCCTACGTTCAGTTGTTGGCAGGTAACACATCGCTTACATACTGATTCTGCTGCTATTCTAAATTTGGGGCAATACCAAGTTTGCCTAAACACTCTCATCATAGCATCCCTTCCTAGATGTACTGGACCATGTATTTCTCTCGCCATGGGATTTGCTAATTCTTCAGGTAACACAGCCCTCCCATCTGCTGAAACCCAAAAATCCATTTCGCTTCGCACGCAACCTGCTATTTCCCATGCCTTTTTCTCTGTTTCAGGTGCGTTCTCCTGCATCATTCTTAAATCCTCCCAAGTGTCTACAGTTTCTAACATCATACTTAATTCTGTCTTTTCTTCAGCACCATCTATTTCCACTTTTGAAAAAGAATAATCTTGTTCCGCACAATAACATGCGACTTCATCAGCGTATCTGTTGCCTTGTGACACAAAATCTGTATTTTTAGTATGCGCTACACACTTTACTATTGCGATGTCAACTGGACCTTGTAATGCTTCTAACAACAATCTCACAAATTCCCCATTTCGAATGGGCGAACCAGAGGAGGTCATGTAACCTCTCTGAGACCACAACTGCCCGAAATCATGAACCACACCGAAACCATATTGGCTGTCAGTGTATATGGTGACTCTCTTTCCATTTCCTGCTATGCAGGCACGAGTTAGGGCAATAATTTCTGCTACCTGTGCGGAATGTACTCCTTCTAGGCAAGCAGCTTCCACAACTCCAGTAATGGTACAAACAGCATAAGCTGCTCTCAAGCGACCAGTATCGTCTCTTAAACATGAGCCATCAACAAAATAAATTTCATCGGGGTCAGACAACGGCTCATCCACAATATCTGGTCTGGGTTTCGTGCATAGTTCAGTCACATCAAGGCAATCGTGGTCTTCACATCCTTCGCCTTCTATTACAGTAGGTAATGGCATTAAAGTAGCAGGATTCAAGACAGAGCATCTCCTGAGAGTCACGTTCTCCGCGGCAAGAATAACTTGCTCGTAGCGCGTGAGCCTACTATTGGTCAGATGCTGCGTCTTCGTCCTGGTCATTAGCAATTCAACTGAATGTGGTACATACACCACCACTGGATGTCCCATCACAATACTCTCGCTCCTTTCAATGCTGACACCCGTTGCAGCAATGGATTTGAGACATCCGGGCAACGCTGCGGCTACTGGATCTAATGTAGCCGAAAAATATGCAACTGGTCTACGGGCATTTCCGTGGGTCTGTGCCAAGACTGACAAAGCACATCCCTCTCTCTCACAGCAATAGAGTGAAAATGATTTCTCGTAATCGGGCATTCCCAGAGCCGGAGCACGACATAAATCGTCCCTCAGCTGCAAGAACGCCACCAAGCATTCTTCGTCCCATGGTACCGGATCACTCACCTCCTTGTGCATCAGTTTCTGTAAGGGCTTTGCTTTCAGTGAAAAGTTAACTATCCACTGTCGGCAGTAACCCACCATTCCTAGGAACATTCTAACTTCCCTCTGTGTTGTAGGCGCATTCATCTTCATTATCGCCTCAATCCTCTCTGGTGACACCTTACGTTTTCCTTTCTCTAACCGGTGCCCTAAATACTGTACTTCTGTCAGACAATACTGCAACTTGCTCGGAGATACCTTATGTCCATTTTCGGCTAAATGATTCAGTAAGGCAATTGAATCTGCTTTACAGGCTTCCTCTGTCTCTGACGCAACAAGTAGGTCATCTATGTACTGTACCAGAACCGAATTCTGCGGCAGTACTAGATTTTCGAGATTCTTCTTCAACAACTGGTTGAAGATGGATGGACTGTCTGTGAATCCTTGTGGGATTCGACACCATGTTAAAACGCGATCTTCCATTTTAAAAGCAAAAAGATACCTGCTCTCTTCATCCAATGGGATTGAAAAGAAGGCCTGGCAAAGATCTATCACTGTGAACCATTCTGCTTGACATGGTATTTGAAACAGTATCACTGAAGGATTCGGTACCACGGGACAACATGAAACGACTATGTTGTTAATTTTTCGTAAATCCTGCACTATCCTGAATTTCCCGCTAGGTTTCTGCAAACCCATAATCGGGGAGTTACAAGGACTGCCCACGATTTCTTTCAGTATTTCCTGTTGAATCATTGACTCGATCACAGGTTTTATCCCCGCAATCGTTTCCTGGGACAATTTGTATTGAGGCGTTCTTGGAAACTCTGCATTTGGCTTTACTAGTATTTTTACCGGTTCTACCCCTTTAATCAATCCTATATCTTCTCCTGTGAAATCCCATACCTCTGACGCCACTGCATCTCTTAAATCTTGGGGAAGATCTTCTACAGTCAGAGTAGGATATAGTTCTACACAGGATTTTGAATTGGCCACCTTAAAGGTAGCATCATCGTCGGTAGTCTGTACCTCCACTCCTTGCGGGGTGCAGTATATGGTGCAGTTCAATTTGCACAACAAATCCCTTCCTAACAGACATACCGGACTCGAGTCACAAACCACAAACTGATGCTCGTTCATGTGGTTTCCTATTTTCACAGACACTGGTTCTGTCAAGGGACTAGTCAGCCTTTTGTTCGCGACTCCTACCACCTGAATTGTTTCCCCTGACATCGGCAAGCCTGGAACCACCGCCGATCTCAGTGTTGATCGGGTAGCCCCAGTATCCACTAAGAACGTAGTGGGACACCCTGCCACCTCTGCCTCAACAAATGGCCCTCTCTGATCCACCTCTAGGACTGCCCCGAGGGTACAGTCCTCTTCACTGCTCACACGTTGTCCTGTCAATGGATCAATGTAATAACACTTTTCTTCCTCGATGAAGAGAGGCATCTGTTTAAAGACCTTTCCCCCTGTCGCTACCTTCGGTGGCTGTGGGAACTGGGCCCGTGGGGCCGAAGTCCCCCCTTTGGCCACCTTGCCTCCTGGAACTGTCACCTTTGGAGTTGGGACTTCTTGAACCTGCTCTTCTACTTCTAGCTCTCCATTTTCAGGGTTAAAGGGACACTCGCGTCGCCAATGCCCCACCTGGTGACACTGATGGCACTTTGTCGTTTTCTTTAAAGTGGCAAAGTCTATCCTAGGTCTCTGCCCTTCTTCATTATCCTTGTTCTGACCGTTTGGTTTTCGTCCCATCCCCTGCTTCTGCTGGCCACCCTTCCCAGCGGACTGCATTTGCACCACCATCAATTTCTCCTTTAGATTCTTGGCTTTAGAATCTATCTCGTCACTACAGTATCTCGCATAACGTAAAATCTCATCTAGTGGTTTGTTCTGCCAACAGATTAAATGTTGCTGTATCATCAAACAAATATCAGGTGTCAACCCCAAGACAAACTTTGACACAAACTGCCCTATATCTTTGGGATCCATTACATCTAGTCCACTGTATTGCTTGAATGTTTTCAATAATCTTTCATAAAACTCGTGAACTGTCTCCTTGGGTTCCTGCCTCGTTCGGTCTATTTTCACCCAATCTATATCCTGTGGTGGTACCTTATCTTTCAACCAAGCTATTACCCTTTCATACTTTCGCATGACAATCTCGGACGGTCCATTAGTCCGAGCATCCCTCACTGGTTCAGTATTTGGCCATTCAACACTAGTCTTGCACGGGGTCCACAAATCAGATGGGACCACGATGTCAAACAACGTGTTCAAATCAATCCACAATACTTTCGAGATCTTGACAAACCTTTCTACCTGCTTATACCACTCAACTGGATTGTCCCTTAACTTCGGAAATGAGTTGGTAAATGCAGCTAAGTCTCCTCTACTCCAGGGCACATGTACATAATTTCCGTTTGATATTTCTCGCAAAGGGAATGCCTCCATATGCATTACCCTTCCCTCAAGGGTCATCACATTTGCACTTCGTCTAACTGTGCCCTTTTTCGACCACCTTTCTTCCCATTTGTCCAATTCTCTCCACACTCTTATCCCTGATACCAGCTCTCTTATGTGTGTTTTTAATCCAGTAGTTCTCTTCTCATCTAGGTCCTGGTCTGCGTACTGTAATCTGTGGTTACTCTGCAACGCCCTTGTCCTAGATAAATCCACGGCATACCTGTCTGCCAAATCAGTCAGTTTCTCATGAAACGCTCTAGCTTTCCTAGTAATATCCTTTGCCATGAACAATAACTCATCCTGTTCATACAATTCTATCCTTTCCAAAGGCAATGTTCCATCTATTATCTCATCAACATCTGATTTTAAACTAGTAACATCGAGCCTCTTTGCTTTAATTTCAGCTTTCAACACACTAAATTTAGCTCCTCCATCCGCATCTCTCCCATCCCAGCTCCGAGATCTACGTTTAGGTACTGGTGAGTTATAGGGAGTCCTCCCCTGTTCCCATCTCTCTAGGTCCCATGCCTTTCCATCTTCTCGGGGTGGGTGGTGAAACACTCCTTCACGCCTCATAGCCCCTCTCTCCCCATCCTGGCTAGTTTCACGGGATGCAGGGTAAGATATTCCATTACTCCCTCTTTCTTCACTACTTCCCTGTGATTCCTGATTATTCGAGGCGTGGCGGGACCTATCGCTGTTCTCCTTTCTCCAATGTTGAACATCTTCTCCGAGTACATGATGAAGGCACCTAAATCTATTCTGAAAAGCCTGTACCATTTGGTCTCCTCCTTTCTCCCAGAGACGGGACATCTCCTCACACTCTACACTCCTACTATTTTGCTCCTGCTTTTCCCTCTCCTCCGTAGGACGTGTAACTCCTCTATTCTCCTGACTTTGGCCTTCCCGCCCCTGACTACTTTCGCTGGCCCCACAATGAGATACAGTCCCGTTACCTCTACTTTCCCATTCTGGTTCTGTTCTTGACCTATTACTCGGGGTTACTGCGGACCCATCCCATTCCCTCAAATCAGCTCTTAATTCTGTATAGGACTTTGGCCGCGGTCCCCGTAGGTCCATCGGTCCTCTCAGACCTCCCTGTCCTGTGTTGGGACCCACAGATGTATCTAATGGGGTGTTCCACGTTACCGAACCTGGCAATTGCTTCCATGCATTTGTCACGTTATTCCTCCTTTCCATCTCGATCCTTTCTCTATCCAATTGCCTCTGTTCTTCCTCTCTATCTCTCTCTGGGTTATAGATCGATACTATAGGTCCTATGGTAACAGGCACTTGAAGAGCATCTGGCAATCCAAAGGACTCAACCCTTTCGGTGGCTGGCGTTTTCTGCACCACAAACCTTCCCACTACACTCTGTACTGTGCTAGGTTGAGGTGTCTCCCCACCTTTGGTAGGTGTCCAGTCCGATATAGGGAGTGGTGTATACCCCTCAATGGCATTCCCATCTTCCCTTGCGAGCCCCCTATCTTCTATCACCCCCACTCTCGGAGGTGGTCTATCCATTAACAATCTGTTTATCAGATTGTCTTCCGACTCGCTTTCCTCGTCTTCTTCCATGAGGTTTCCTCCTCCTCCTGCCACCTCCCTCATCGGATACATTTTTTCCACCTCAATAACCTGTACCCTCCACCGCTTTGCTTCCTCATCCCATTTAGAATCTCGCACTGCTCTTACCGATCGCGTCAGTCTTTGTTGACGCCTGTTCAAATTTCTGTCGTGTGCAGCCCTAATCCATGCATTAAGGGCCTCAAACTGTGTTGGTCTGGGCGAGGGTTTCAATGAGGACATGGTTGCTTTTAGCCGATGTAACACCTCTAACTTAAACGTCCCGTACCTCGGGAACTGCATTTCCTCATTCCCTTCCGTAAGCTTATTCCAAGCCCCAATCCATAATATGGTATGCAACCCCACATTCGTTGCCATATAATGAGCTGGTGTACCCTCCGGCGGAGCCTCTTCCCCATAATAATGTTCACTTCGTTTTCGTTTAAAAATCCCTTTCAAACACTTAAAACACTTCATGATTTCGCTCTTTCTCCGCGGTTGTTTACTTCCTGATGATATTCCACCAATCTCAGCCCCGTTCTCACTAACTGGCCTATCCGTACGCGACTTTCCTCCGACGTCACTCTAGCCGCCCAACCAGAGCGCGGCTCTAGCTAACGTCACACCAACCGCTCAATCACAGCGCGGCTCTAGCCGACGTCACCCGTCCCCCTTCGCAGCAGTTCCCCTCCTTTCTCAGCTCGTCTCCTCGGTCATGCACGCGTCCCATTCATACTCTGAAAAAAATGATTACTTCCGTCCAAGCGATCACCTTTCTTGACTGTACGCCCACAGTCTTTCTGTAGTTGTCACCTTAACTTGGCGAAATGTCTTTCCGTTTACTTCCAGACAATCGCCTTCTCCGATAGGTTACTCACACGCAGTAACTTTCGACCAGCGTCCGTTACTCATACACTCACTCTTACACTCCCCCTATCTTGGATCCACGGCGGTCAATGGTACCTCGTGACCTCCGTACTATGGTCGACAACTACCCTGGATGTTCGATACACCCAAAACCACTTAAGCTCTGGCCTGAACTTAAGATTTCACCAGTTCACCCGTTTACCAGGTAACCAGTTTACCAGGTTGCGCGCGCTCACAACCTTCTCTCTTTCACACTACAGGCATTCAACTCCGCAAGACATTACGATACAAATACAACACAAAACACCGCAATCTATTCACGCATGACCCTTTTTATACTCACTCTCCTCCGATACTGCTGCTTTTCTCGCACCGTCTGCACCTTTCGGCACACGATTCTTCCGCTGCTCGTCTCTCGACGTCTAGGGGCCTTGGGGTAAACTAACCTCTCTAGATTACCTTCCTCAAGAAGATAACCATCCTCACTCTGCTACCAACTGCTAACGCGGGATTTCTGGATACTAGTTACCTTACCAGATCCCAAACTAAGTCGACTGAATCGTTGGTACCTGTCATTGAGTAAAAGGTAATCTAACAATAAGTCAATCAATTTAAGAACTTACACCACTCTAAATGACCACTGACCAAATTTAAGTTTCAAAGATTTAATATAAAGTCAAAGATAACTGAAGATACAAACTTCTCAAAATGAGATTCAGAAGATAAATTGGTATCACTATGAACATAAATTCCTTGAACAATCTGAGTCTACAAAACAGAATAATGAGTACAATTTCAAATAACATGAGCGTTGCCAAAATGGATACAAGTTGCAACCTCAAAGTCATTACAGAAAAGAAAAATTCAGGTTAGTCTGTCCCTACACTATACTAAGTGACATCCCTACTTAACAAGATCTTTACCCCTCTAGGTGTCAGCCGTGGTGACTTCCTAAGAAGATCACGCACTTTTCTTTGTCTCTTCTCTGATAATGGGTCTCTCCTGATCAGCCTATCTGCCTACCCATCCGCTTCCTTAGGCTCCCAAAATCATCTGCTCTACTCTCCTCCCGGGTCGCTTTCCCTAATACCAAATCACATTTCCAATAGAAACGCCCCTTGGGACGCCCCTCACGTGGTACATCTTTGCGCGGTAAACTCCATGATGGTACTCTTCAAGACCCTCGTTATAGTTGACCTTGGTTCCCGGGCTTCTTCTCCAGTGCGCTAATACCCCCTGAAATTCCTGGAAACTCCTACAGGCCTGCGCCAAGCGCCACTGAACAAAGCCCCTTTCATTCTAGCTGATTAGGACCCTTGCACCTGCATACAGTCCGTCCTGCAGTGGGCCTCAAATTCCAGACTCCACCATATCTATAGGTCATAAAGCACACTCGAAGCTCTGTGCTGGACACCTCTCGACTTCTCCTCTAACGAGCACATGGCACATCAAAGGAGATGACATTATCAGTACAGGCCTCCTTGATTTACATGAAGCGAGTCCCTGCACTCTAAAACATTAACTTGATTTAAACAACATTCTTAACTAGCATACGTTTCTAAAACAACACATCTATAAAGCATATATTTCAAACTTAGTTCGATAATACATTTTTGGAAGAACCATGTTAACCCCATCTCACATTATTTTAGCAGCACGTTTAGATTTGCTGTGAATTGCCCTAAGGCCTACACAATATACTGGATTTTCAGAGTTCTATTCAACTCTAACATGATTCCTTTAACATGAGAACATGAGGTTTTCATATTCATTCCAACACTTCTACATTAATCTCACACAGTTATGATTATTGTTACTCTACTTAAACATTCTATACACTTCACTACTGAATATAAGACACTCTGTGTATTTCACTTCTAAATATAAAACACTCGTGTGCAAAAGCATGTTTAAACTAACTACGTGCTTGTAAATATGGTGCACTTATACATTTTTCAGACTTGTGCTCTCTCAATACCACGGACCACCTGGCTTGCCTCTCTCTCCCTGTAGCGACCGGCCGCCCACATCAGGCTCGCTCTGGCAGGCAGGTTCAGCTGCACGGGTCATCATGGTGGGACAGGCTGGGTCGTCGGGCGCATGTGATGCAGCCAGCCATTTCCGAGTTGAACGAAAGTGAAAGCTGTGACTCGAGGCGTCACTGTAGTAGAGCGTGGGCTGTCCTAAAAAAAAATCCCCAGGGCTGTCATTGGTAGCGCTTTCGTGCGCTACAAGATTGACTGCCCTGGGGCCCACATAAACAGCGCCACCGCCGCACCACCACTAAGCAAGGTGGTGCAGGAGTTGCTTGCACTTTCACGATCGAGACACGTGCGTACTGGCAACATTGTGCGACATGGGGCAGACCTCCCCACCGCCCCCCCCCCCCTAGCTACGCCCGTGCACAGCGATGAGAGCTTTATGAGGTAATATAAATATAAATATTAATGTTGCCCAGACTTTTGTATTATTTTATCAACATACCTGTCTGGATTAACCACTGCTGGTGTAGAGAGCTGAAAGCAATATTAACTGTGAGCCTCATTTACAAGCCCCTTGCGTCATCGCTGCATGAATTTTTTACGCAGGGGCAGACCAATCAGTGCGCTACACTGCTCCTTATCTAAAAACTGATGCATTGGGTCCAATGTGTCAGTTCATAGAGCGCTGCGGCACATTATACCTGCACCAGATATAATGTATGCAGGGTAGGCGTTCCCAAGCAAAAAGCCTGTTAGAAGTCGTGCAGTGAAATTTACAACATTTCACTGCATCATTCTATGTCTTGACAGACGCAGGACTTTTACAATGGGTCTCACCTATGTTTTCTGACCCATTGCTGGAGTTGTGTAGTTTTAAGACCAACTCCAGCACAGCGTCACTTTTGTGACAACAGATGTGTCCGAATTTCAGACTGATCTGTCAATCCTTGCGCCATGGAGCCCTGTATTATAAATACAGTGCATCCATGGTGTCGCATGGGGATTTGACGCAGACACAATGAAACTGACACATTGATGCAGATGCATCAGTTTCTTGAAAATGAGGCCCTGTGTATGAGGAGCAGGGGGCTCAGATTTAATTTTGCTACTTTAAAGGCTACCATATCTGAGGGTGGGCAATGAGCATATGATTATGAGTGTTACTAACTAGCGACTGAGATCTAGGGGCTCTCCCAGTGGCTCGGCGAATGCAACCAGCATGTAACAAAATGTTACCAAGCTTGAGCAGTGGAGAAAACACTCCTGGAGCAAATATTAAGAATGAAAATGAAATATTGCCAAATTTCTAGATTAGTAAGTGATAGTGAAATGCTGGTATAGATGTATCCATAAAACAAAGACTAGAGCAATATGGACCCCTACTCTTCCCTTATATGGGCTCTTACAGGAATAGAAAATGCTGATTATCTGCATAGCTGCTAATGTAAGATGATAACATATTGCCCATAGGAAACTAGAGGAGTCCTTCAAAACTGGAGGAGCTAGCTGCCACACAGTTCCTCATGTATGCCAAGCTAGTAGCCATTCTGAAGGAATCTTGGGGACTGTGTCGAGAAGAACCTCAAACGCACTGTAGTTGATGTTTACTATGGAAAGTGGCAGTAGAATGGTTTTTCAGTTTTATAAATCATTGATTAACATGACAAAGCTCACCATGCTGAGGATTAGACAACAATGGGAAACCAACATAGACAAGAGGCTGATCCAGTGCTAATACCAATAATTGATCAGGGATCTATACTCAACAACATCACTACAATGGCCCATACACATTCACCCAGTCTCTCAAATGTGCTGAAATCAATTTGTTTGTTTCATCAAATATTTCTTTTATAGATCCGTTTGGGACATCCGATAAGTAACTAATCTTGATATCAACTTTCCTTCTATTTGGTCGATGAATAGTTGAATAGTTGACAGCAATGATAACTACTACCTTACCAACCATTTAGTCAAAATTAATTACAGACTCTTGGTAAGGTTAATAATGAAATGTTATCTTAATTTAAAGGTCAGTCAGTCAGTCAAATTCACTTTATTCGGTTATTTAAGACCATAAAAGCATGCTACATTAGAAACACAATAAAAAATAAAATCTTTACAAATATTTCAAAAACACAATCATCACAAAATACAGATAGATCAAAATCTGAATCATTAAAATACACAGGAATAATTCATTAAATTTAAAATATACTAATTAATAGCGGTCTGTCTTTTTTCCGTATTATGACTGCTGCGCTCAAAAAGCTAGCTATGTTAAACATTTCCCAAACATTGGTCAACATTTGCAAATATATAAAAGTAGGTCTAGCCTGTATAAAACATTTGCCTTTTAAAATGGGTAAAATAAACTGATTTCGGATGAGCAAAAAATGTTATGTTATGTTATGTTATGTTATAAATTGTTTATATAGCGCCTATCACCGCTGGTCTCTAAGCGCTTAACAGAAGAACATAACACACTGTTGCCCCAAACCCTCAGCTATCCCCCCAATTAAGCGGGAGTCATTGCCTTTCTGAATAGGTGGGTTTTCAGTTTTTTTCTGAAGGGTAGTAGCTGTGATTCTTCCTTCAGAGTGGCCGGGAGCTCATTCCACAGTTGCGGGAGAAGCACAGACAGGGCCCTGCCTCCTCTGGTTTTTAACTTAAACCTGGGTTGGATCAGATTGAAAGTTTTTCCTGAGCGCAGAGATCTACCAGGAACATATCTCTTCAGACGTTGCTTAATGTACTCTGGGGCTTTCCCAAAGAGTGCCTTATGAGCCACGCAGAGACACTTAAACTGAACTCTGAATATCACCGGTAGCCAGTGCAGCTTCTGGAGCAGGGGGGTTGCGTGCGAATTTCTGGGCAGGGAGAAGATCAGCCTTGCTGCGTCGTTCTGTACTATCTGCAGCTTCCTCAACAGCTTCTGTGGCAAGCCAAGATATAAGGCATTGCCATAATCAAGTCTTGAGATAACTGTGGCAGATACGATCGATTGCAGGGTGGAGGCTGATAAGATGGGGACTAGCTTTCGTAATTGCCTCAACACACCTGTGCACGAGCCAACCGCAGCTGAAACTTGAGAGGCCATCGAGAGGTCTGCATCGATCCTCAGACCCAGGCTTTTTACCACCATCCCAGGAGAGGGAGTAGTTCCTAACTCTGGGGGCCAATACAGGTGACCCCAGGGATTCCCTCGGTTGCTGATCACCAGCACCTCCGTTTTATCCGCATTCACTTTCAACAGATTGTTAGTCATCCAGTTGACCGTGAAACTGAGCAGGTTCCTCACTGATTCCTGGGCCTCTTTGGTGTCTTCCAACTGGACCAATAGCTGGGTATCGTCTGCGTAATTGAATATTTCGCAATTCCTTCGCATAAGCTCCTCCACCAGCGGTTGTAAATAAATATTAATGTTCACAAAATAAGACAAAATGCATTGAGCCCTGAGTGGAAAAGTTATCACATGTGCAAACATTCATGTCCTCCAGCTTTTGCCATCCCTTTGGTTCTGCAAGAAGTAAATTTAATTGATTCAATATAAACCTCACCAGCAGAAAACGATGATGGTGGTTAGTAACTATATTTAGATACAGTTCAATTGTTTGTGAGGTGGATAACAGCGTGTGTGCCCACACAAGGGGCTTGGTTAATTCTACAGCCTCTCTATCCATTTCTGATAACTGCAGGTACGTGCTTTTAGCCCAGTGCATGTCCACCTTTCGGAGCTTCTCTGGGGAGCTAAATAGCTCTGTTTTCCCCCCCAAAAATGCAGTCCTTTTCACGTAGCTTAGCTAGGGGATACTATTTGCTCGGTCAAGAGCTAAATAATCGCAAATGATATCACAGTTCATCCCAAGCTCCGGGTTAGTCCACATACTTATCCAATAAAGTAAAGGTGCCATACCTATAATATCTCATTTAAAGGTAAATGCTCATTTGCATCAGGTCACAATTACAAACATCGAATCTCATGACAGGAGAAATTATGCATTTTATACAGACTCATTATGCAATGACATTATGCAATGAAGGATTGGATAGGGTTTGAGACAAAAGTTTCAGCAAATAATTATGCCAGATAATAATATACCTAACGGAGGGATAGATGTAGAGACAATAGGTTCATATAAAATATTGCATATCAATATATTGTTGACAGAGTGGATAGGTGGAGAGACAAAAGATTCAGAGACAAATACATTAATGCTGAGATTCACAGAACGATATAGTCTAAATACAAACCTATTGGTCTGTAGGAAAAACCACCCCCTAGTCTCAGGAGATGATGGGATTTCCCAAAAGTGAATCAGGAAACACAAGATATAAGGACAGGAACAGCACAGGACAGGAGCAGCTAGGCCTCTCTGCAAACCGACCGACAGCGACGCATCTCCCCTCTTCTCTCTTGTCAGCTTAAGCGTCACTTAACCACACCCCTAAAGGCACCCTAGGTATAGTCTAAAAATGACATGTCCATCCCTCAAATGTTTCATTTTACCCTCTAACTCGCACAGGGATTAGTGGGCTGGGGAGGTGGTGTTATCACACCACTATTACTTCACCTTTATTCAACAACTTTATTGTAGAAGACAGTTCCCATGGTCTGAATCCCAGCTTATTCACATGTTCCCCACATAAGTTACAAATTTGCATTCTTCTTATTATGAATTAAAGGTATTCGCAGAGAACATTTCCGGTCCCACGCTCGGGTACAGTAGTTGGCAGGCGACTGACACACTGGGCTTCACTCCTTCATGTCATCTGCGGTACACAACACATCTTTTTTTCCTCATGTCAGAATGAACTCGGTCCTAACAGCTTCCCCCTCCCACCATAGCCAAGGTAAATAAAATGGTATCTTTATTCAGCACACTAAAGTAAATAGAAATAAACATTTATTAATTATGTGATAATGAAACCATCACTGTTTACCTTCCACTATCCCCTACTTCCCATTAATGTTACCTAGCATAAGCCTAATGCGAAAAGCGGCATTAATAATTACTTTATATCATGATGCAATAGGCAACATACTGGAGCACATGCAATTTCTCTTAAACCACAAAGTTATTACATTATTATTCATTTACAGGTTGTTCAGGCGTGAGCAACGCAGTTTCCACATGATTATGTTGGGTGTATGTTGGTTTTATTAGATCTACTTATTGTTAGTACGTATTATGGGGGTACTCGATTTGAGCAGGTTTCATTTTTGCGAAACCTTGCTCCATTAATTGCCCCATCTGATGGCTTTTAGGAGCCATTATAAAATACCTACCATACCAAGTGCCTTCTTTATTAAATTTTAAAACTCCGTACTCTTTTCTCTTTTTATGGCACCCTCATCTAAATCTTTCATTAAGTCATAGTATTCTCCTTTCATCTCTTCTAATTCTATTTCTTCTCTTTTTCTCTTTCTTGTTCTTCTTTTATTCTTAAATTCAGTTATTTCCTTTCTTTCACCTTTCCACTTATAACATGTATTTGTTGTTATTATTACTAGAACTATGACTGCTATTAATACTATTAGCATTATTATTTTTCCTAATAGACTACTTCCAACTGTCGGAAACCATTTACCTATAGAAGAGAAACTCTTACCAAGTCTTTCCCAAACACAGTCAACCTCCAGTAGGGTTAAATCTTCTCGTAATTTTGTAATATTCTTTATATATCCCTCAATTCCTTTACTCTTATCAGGGATATGAGTGCAGCAATGTTGGACTTTCAACATACCACAGACTCCACTCTCTTTTGCCAATAAAATATCAAGGGCAGGTCTATTTTGCAAAACCATTGATCTGATTGCAACCATTTCTGTGTCAATCATCAAGAACACACCAGCAGTATCCATAGATAAACGATCAACCACTCTGGGCAATTTTCAAATTTTATGCGAATTCAGGACTACTCCAACTGAGGGTATCAGTGCACCAAAAGTATCACCTACTATTTCTGAGAAGCTTGCTCTTTTGTTACGTGTTAGTACTTACTTTATTTCCTTCCGTTCATGATTGCTTCGGTCCATATGATACACCTTAGGAAAAACAATAGCAAAATAACAACTTTGGTACCAATGGGCTGGCAACCTTTAATAAGCTTTCTTGCCACACACATGGAAAACTAGGATCTGTTCCACCCTTCAATCCCCAACCTCCAGTAATTTGGAAGGTATGCACACATTCAATTCAATTTCAAATGTCTTTATTTCGATTGATTCATCATAAAAGACGTTTTACAATGTAAAATACATCCATAGGAAAGGGCGTACAGCAATTAAAATACAATTTCATGAAACATGTAATTAAAAAAATACTAACATTAAAAATAGAAGTTGATATACCAATTAAAAAAGATAAAAATACAATCATTTCGATGGGAATAAAAGCTTGAAAGAATCATTACACTGCTTACGGTCTGGACCGGATGATCCACACCCATCATAAGAATTTTGCCACAGCAATTACACTGGGTTCGCTCGTGTCATACCTCAGGATCCTTAAGGCTACAGACCCCACCCTTGTTCCCAGGTTGCGACAGATGGGTTTTAACCATTTGACCCGTGGGGCTTCGTACGCCGGGCATTCAAAAATATGTGACCAATTGATTCCCAGCGGTCAATACACCATCGACAGGATTCAGTCACCTTATCCTTCCAGTTTTTAGTAAAGGTTCGAATTGGTAGACAACCTACCCTTAACTGGTGATAAAGTTTCCTGTCGCTGGACCTGCTAATAATGTCCCAGTAATCTTCTAGCGAAGGGTCACTTTTAAGCTCTAGGAACATTGTCTGAAATGTTTCTGGCCTATCAGAGACCAGTATAGGCTTTTAAATAGTTTTTTAAATGGAAAAGGATTATTAGCAGGGTCGGACCACAGATTTCCCAGGCCCATGGACTCCAAGAGCAATCTGACTTGCTTGAACCATAGTAGGTTTCCTGAACCCAAAATGGATCGAACATCCGAAATTGCCTTAGCATATGGGGCTAGTTCGGGGGTGGTCCAGATACTCCTCCATAGAGCCACTGGTTTAAAACGAGCAATGTCATCTATGGAATGACAGCCTAGGTCCATAAGTAACGGTCTCATGGGACTGGAACAAGGAAGGCCTGTGAGGTTCCTTAAAAATTTATTTTGAGCTTTGAACAAAGAGGAAAGGTCCGCACAACCCCAGAGGTCCGCACCGTACAGGATCGCCGAGCCTATCCTGTAGTTTTAGATCTTCAATGCTGGGCCTATCCTTTTGGTCTGGGACATTCTCTGTTCTTTTACCAAACACCCTGAGAGCTGGGCAAACTTGAGGGATAGAGTATCTACTTGGGGCTTCCAACTCAACTTGCTCTCTAGGACAATCCCCAAATATGTCATTACATTTGTCTGTTCTAGCTTCGTGTTGTTCAACGTGACATGGCCCACCACAGGTCTACCCTTATTAAGAACCATAAACTTTGTTTTGGTAACATTAACCTGAAGGTCGTGGTCTTGGCAAAAATCATTAAACTTTTTCAGGGCCGCCTGCAGGCCCATCTGTGTCTGTGATAGTAAAAGGGTGTCATCCGCAAACATGAATAGCGGGAACCTGGTGCCACCCAGGGAAGGGGCATCTGTCGAGAAGATTGAAAAATACTGCACAACCCTGTTAATGAATAACAAAAACAGGGTTGGCACTGGGACGCACCCTTGCCTGACACCCCATGACACTGCAAATCTATTAGTGACCTGCCCTTGCTTGCCCCATCAAACTTGGGCGTAATTTGCCTCGAGAAGCCTAATTACGACATTCAGAAGGTCCCGGGGCATCCCCAGGCTGCCTAAGACCCCCCACAATTTGGCCCTAGGAACTAGGTCAAAGGCTGACCTAAGGTCAACAAAGGCGGCGAACAGAGTACCACCACCTAGGCTGACTATTTTCCAATAAATCAGTTGGAACCTGAGGACCTGCTCGATGGTACTGATGCACAATCTAAACCCGGCCTGGAGGGGTGATAAAATATCCTTCAGCTCTATCCAACTCTGTATTCTTGCCAGGACCATCCTGGCGACGATTTTTTGGATAGAGTCAATCAAACTGATTGGACGATAGTTCCCCGGGCTTGAACGGTCTCCCTTCTTATAAATTGGCAGTATCTCGGCTCCTCTCCATGAATCTGGAATGACAGCCCCCTTGGCGATGGCATTAGCCAAAAATGCAATGTAGGGTACCCAATTGGTTTGGTCGTGTTTGAAGAAGTCCGCCGGGATGCAGTCAATACCCGGAGCCTTTTCTCGGGGGATCTTGCTCAAAGCGTCCTCAAATTCACTACATTCAAATGTGAGGTCGTGCGTGTTGGCCATGAGACGGGAATCATAAGGGGAAGTTTCGTCGGTCAAATTGGGCCCAGAAAACTGGGACTCAAAATGCTCAACCCAGATCTCCGCCGGGACGTAATTTGTAGGAACCTGCAAATTGGGGGAGTTGCCCCATTTTACAATGTGCCAGAACTTTTGTGCTTACTTGCAACAAGAAGGTCCTGCCAATGTTCGTTATCCCATTCTTGTTTGGCCAGGATTTTAGCTTTGTGATAGTTATGCCTAGCTAATCTAATATCGACCATATTCTTAGTTTTAATAGCAGAGGCCAGTATACCGTAGGAGTCCCGGCACAATTTATCGTACCAATGTTTGCACTTTGGTTGGCCTGTTTTGTTCTTTAATTTACTGGATTTGGAGAAGTGGATTTTAAGGCCAGTAAATAGATCTTCGTGAAGTTTTGTTATCTCCCTGTTGATGTCTTCCTGTGTCGGAAGGGAGCGCAAAACTTCCACGGCCCGTGAAACTTTTGTGCTAATCTCATCTAGTGCCCCGGGTTGATAGCGACCCTAGCTCAGTGCACCCTGCGTAAATTATTAGTAAGAAGTGCATCAGCAGTGGCTAACTCAGCTTGCTCTTTACGTCTGAGGTCACTGCTTAACTGGAGGCTGACTACGAGGGGGTTGTGATCACTCTCAGGGCAGTCCAAAATTGCCATGTCCCTTGGGGTTGACCAGAACTCTACTTTAATGAGTGCATAGTCTATTCGGCTTTTGCGTAAGCCGTTTTCAAAGGTAACCCTGCCCATTTTATCAGAGTCAGTCCGACCATTTGCCGCCCTAAAGCCGTGCTCTAGACAGAAGCCTAAACACTGTAGGGTAGATTCGTTCCATTTCTTGATCGGTATGAGATCAAGGGGGGATGTTCCATTGGACATCCACTTCTGTCAGAAGTGTTTCCCCATCGGCTTTCAAGGGCTCAAAAGAGCAGTTTAGATCCCCTTCTATTATTACGTTTGTATCGGGGCTAACTGAGTCCAAAAAACCATCTAGTTTTAGGAAGGTATTAGTACCACGCCCTCCAGGCTGACCTCTGTTATACACATTTACAATGAGAGTATCTCGGCAGTCCGGGAAGTGCAACAATATAACTAAAAGATCCAGACTGTCAACGCCTAGTTCTGTGAGTCTACAGTTAATAGTTTGTCTGACCCATATACTAAGGCCGCCAGAGGGTCTGCCCTTGCCCCCTCTGACTGCTGCTTTGTAGAAGTTAAGATAACCAGGTAGATACACTGGGTCCACTGCCCACGTCTCCTGGAAGGCCAGTATGTAGTATTTCTCCACCCAGGCGGACCACTCTACTATGGAGATTTTACTCCTTAATCCAGCTACATTCCACGAAACCAAAGTGAGCAGGTGGATATCACTTTCTGCAAGCATTTGGTGCGGGGGTGTGGCCTGTTGGCTGTCCAGGTCAACGATATTGCCATAATTTGGGCACCCATTCTCACAAGAGCTTGGTTCCATGGGCATATACTCTCCCTTTTCCAACTGAACCTCCCTGACGAATGGTGCTACCACACAATTCGTGGGCTTAGTGCAGGGTAGGTTTGTACCCTGGGCGCTCTCGGTGGGAGCAGGGCTGGATGGGGAACCTGATCTTATGTGAGGCACGGGATGTGGTGGGGGAGCTATGTTTGGGGACTCATTCCCTACACCCGATAACCCCCCCTTTGAGCTGCTACAAGTTACTTTCTCCACCCCGACAATACAACCTTTCCCCTTATGCTTAACTAGGCTAATACCCTTGTGGCTGTTGTCCAGTCAGCCCACCCCCTCCAGGCTACTCAGTGGCTCAAAGTGGTTGAGCAGCAGGAGGTGGAACAACTGTCTAAAAGGACCATGGGGGCGTCTAGGAATCATTTCCCATCCATCAAACTGAACAGTGGGCTCTCCACGTGAAATGTTGGGATAAAAGTAGCACAAATCAAGAGTTAGAATTTCTCTGGCACCCTGATTGCTAAAGTTGTAACAAATGTGCCTAACCACTCTAGGGTCCCTGAAGTTTATGATTATGCAATCGCCCTCCAAATCCTTTGTTTTTTAACCCAACCAGTTCACCCTTCTTACGAGCAAAATTTCTGCGTTCATGTTGGGTGGGAGTGACCTATTTCCATTGAGACAAAAAATAACCTTATTCTTGAGCTCTCTGTGGGACTCTGGCTTATCTTGTTGGATCCCTGGGACGCCAGCCAAGATTACCGTGTAGGGTGCTGACTCTGGGGGTAGATTGATTCATGGGAGCTTTGAAGGTGTGCCCTCTTTCCGAGGGATATTATTCCCTCTGTTTTTAGGCTCAGTTCTGTGATCTTTAGTAGCCAACTTCGTCCTACCATCTCTGGCAGATGATTAAGCTACCTCCCTAATATGATCTATAACAGATGGGTTTGCTATGCCTTTGGGTGAAGCAGTGGGGTGGTGTTGAACAATTTGGCTGGATGGTGTGGGAAGAGAAGTACCATTCGTGGCGTTCTTAAGAACTGCTGCCATGCCTGGGGGTGGTGGAGGCCCAGGACCATGGGTGGACTCTACAGCTTTTTCCAAAATGGCCGAATTTGCTAATACAATTCTTTCCAACTTCCCTACGTTCTCACTAAGTTGTTTAACTCTCTCGAGTAGTGGAAGCAATAGTGATTTTAATAGTTGTTGTAAGGTTTCCAAAGTTCCTTTAGGGAGTTGGTTTGCTACTGCTTGGGAAGGTGTTGACTTATTTGTCCTACAACTAGAATTATGTGTGGGTGTTTGGTGATGCGCAGAGGGAAGGGTTGGTTGTAGGAGGGTGGTGGTTTTAGAAACTTTGGCACATCTGTCCTTTTGAATCCCTCCCTCACGCTTTCTTTTGCCAGCAGTGGACTGCGTCACATTGCCCTTTTAGGTACCGGTAATGCAGTTTCGTGGGGCAGGATGGAAAAGGTAGGTGGGGTTTGGTTCGGGTAGTCTGTTCCCTAAAATGGATATACTATCTGAGGTTGTATCTAGAGAGGTGTTAATATTGGTAGTATCGGCCCCCACCTTCTCCGAGCTTATGCCCGGGCTATGTTCACTACAAAACTGCAACCTCTCTGGGGAAACAGCTGCCATGATTTTGCCCAGAGAGGATCTCTTCGCCAGTAGGTCTAGGGACAACCTTTTTCGGTAAGTGCAATTTCGTGCTCAAGAACAACAGCCGCTCTAGAGGTAAACTGGTCGAGTGTCCCGAACACAGAGCCCCCCACGCTACCCTGTACAATCTTCCTCCAATTCCTTAGATGTAGCACCATTGTTAGAGTAGATTGAAGTGTGAGAGAAGCTAATTAAAAACAATCAAAATTTACACAACCACGTCAGCAATAGAACAATAAGGGATAAGTTTATCACGCGCTAATATGGGCAAGAATAACTCACTTTGTCGTGATACTACAAAGAGGGGGGTGACCCAGCCACTAACGTAAATGATAGTAAGCCAATCGGTAGTCCCACATGTAATATGGTAATGTCTTACTTTGCACGTTTATGTCAGAGATCGCAGAAGTTAGAGAGGGAGGCCCGTCCCGGCCTCCCTAGGCCCCGGACGGCCCCGCCCTTGTCCCGGGCTTCTCCCGGGACGCTCCCGCGACGCGGGGGGTGTGTCTCCAATTAAAGCGCCTCCTGGCGCGAATACACCGTTGGCGGCTTCTGGCCCCTATGACACCCGGTAGTTGTGGTCCTTATGCCCTCGGTCCCTCCCCCACTGCGGCCGTGCTGTGTTGGTAAAAGCGGCGGAGGCAGGGGGAGACTGGGTGAGGCAATGCGGGCAGTAACAAAAGTTTGGGCTCGAGGTATGACCCGAGCAGGGACGAGAATGTGGCAGCAATTCAGACAGCAAATCCGCAGGTGAGTCCCCCGCTCCACCGGAGGTGTGTCTCCAATTAAAGCGCCTCCTGGCGCGAATACACCGTTGGCGGCTTCCGGCCGCTATGATACCCGGTAGTTGTGGTTCTTATGCCCTCGGTCCCCCCACCACTGCGGCCGCGCTGTGTTGGTAAAAGCGGCGGTGGCAGGGGGAGACCGGGTGAGGTAATGCAGGCAGTAACAAAAGTTCAGGCTCGATGGATGACCTAGGCAGGGACGAGAATGTGGCAGCAATTCAGACAGCATTCACTAGACCCAATGAAGTAGTTATTATAGTTAGTCTTAGTTCTAAGCAGACAAATCTTCCATTTCTGTGACCAGTCCAGAGACATTGCAGCGTCCCATGGTGGTATTCAGGACTTTTGTTCTCTTCTATTTTCTACCATTTCTACAAAATGTTTCTCTTCAACCCTTAAACTACAAGTTAAATTACTCTTATAAGCATATTCTACGTCTGAAGTTTTAGTAATATAGAAAGATTCTCCCATATACTGTGCATTCTTACCACTTAACACCTTGTTTAATTTATTAACAACAGGAATTTTAGAAAATACTAAGTCTATATTGGAGAAGTGATACTCAAGACACACCATAGGTTAATGGAAGGTGGTGGTAAGTCACTTCTTCAGAAACACACAAAGGTAATTGCATGCACACATAACAATCACTTACATTCATAGTTTCAATATATTCATAGAGTAACTTGGTAAAGACGTTTAATGAGAAATCACTAATTGATTTATCATGACGGAGAATGCTTCCATCAAAGGGTACTATATTAGCATTTTGGGTTTCATTAGTGACATCATTCATTCTTTCACTTGTTACATCATTAGTATAGTTTCTTTTGTCAGTTACCATTAGAATAGGTACAATGACAGTTAATAGTATCCACATAAATATGAATAACAAGACACCACATAAGCAAACTTTAAGAAACCTACGTTTTAGACTAGGTTTTGGAAGTTCAATCACTTCTGCTCCAGCCATTTTTCTTTCTATAAAACAAATCTATCTATACCTCTACATTTCTAAAAAAAAAAATAAAAAAAAATAGTACTGTAATCCTACACTTCAAGGCGTTCTTCTTTACACCCTTTCTCTGATTCTTTTTCTTCTATCTGCTTAAGATTTTTATTTTATTTTCATTCAATCAACAGGGTTGCATCTTAATTTATCATAGTCCTTTAAGGAGGTATTAGTTTGCTTTCATCAAATTGCTCAGTGTCAGAATTTTCTTTTTCTTCACTTGGATCTGAACTTTCAATTTTTTCCAGAATCACGTAAGTCCACTCAGGTGCTCTGTATTTTCTACTTGGAATTCTTATTCTTCGTTTTTTATTTGCACTGATTCTTTTCCTGACTCTTCTTGATCTGTTTGACTTGAGACCTCATTACTTTGTTCTGGTCTTTTTCTTAACATTCTCTTCACAAGAGTGTATTTTAGTCTTTTCACTCCACTTGGCCAATTATCACCTTTCCTTGGTTTCTTTGCTTTTACCTTGTTTTCACCTACTACATCTGGTTCACAGGTTCTTTTGTTTGCCCTTTCTTCTGGCTGATATTCTTCTTGATTTTCAGTTTCTTTGGGTTCTTCTGTTTCTACAATAACTTCCCTTTCAACTTTGAACTCACTTCTTTCTAGTTCAAATACAGTTTTACCTGTTTCAGGTTCGGCTGGAAGTTCAATTTCTTCTGGATCATTAGCGAACTCACTTTTTTCTGCTTCAATGGCTGTCTCTGGGACCCTAGAATCTCTTGTCCACTCTACTCAACGTGTTCTTGGCTGTTCACCATCTGTTGGATCGTTGGAATCTGTCACTCTACATTCAGCTGCTTCACACCCTTCAGCCACTGACCTTTGATTTTAATTTACCGGTTGTGGCTCTTTCGGTCTTTCAGGTGGATCTAGGATTTGTTTTGTGTGGCTTGCGTGAATCCAATTTGGTAAGCCAGCAAAACATCTCTGCTTTTGTCATCACCAGAATGATTTTATTAGGTCCGTGCCACTTGGGGTCTAAACATGATTTTCTCACGTTTTTCTTGACGTAGACCCATTTGCCAGGGCTAAGACCATGAGCTTAATTTCAATGTATTGTTGTAGCATCTTCTCCAAACTGGTGAGACACAGAATGTACCAGTCCAGCCAATCCTCTGCAAAAGTCAAGCACCAGATCATCAGATATATTCATCAGTTTGTTCGCTGGTATATAAGCCTGTCTCATTGCTCTTCCCATGAGGACTTCATAGGGACTCAATCCAGTCTTTTTGTCACGAATGCTTCTCAGGCTCATCAGCACAAGGGGTAAAGCGTCAGGCCATTTCAGTGATGTGGATGCACACACTTTCCCTAACCTGGATTTTATTGTGCCATTAATTTGCTTGAGTACTCCAGATGCTTCAGGTCGATAAGCACAGTGCAGCTTCTGTTCAATTTTAAATGCTGCACAAATCAGCCGAATCATCTCATTAGTAAAATGTGTTCCTTTATCTGTCGCCAAAGTGACTGGAATCCCAAATCTAGGGATCAGTTCTCTCAAAAGTAGTTTGGCTACGGTGAGGCTGTCATTTCCTCTCATGGGGTAGGCTTCCACCCAGCAAGAGAATACACAAATAATGACTAGTACATATTTAATCCCATTGCAAGGGGGAAGCCTGATAAAATCAAGCTGGAGTCAGGTAAATGGACCTCCAGCTCTCCCAATTTATCCCCGACTTACAACTGTCTTTCTCCCCGAATTTCACTTCTGACATATAATGCACCTTTGGCAAAGGCTCTCTGCAAGGACCCTGAAATTCGGATTGTATCATGTCTGCTTGAAGAGTCTGGTCATTTTGTCTCTTCCAATATGCGCATGTCCATGGTAAACCCTAGCGATGTGAGGAAGCAAAGAGTCTGGTAAAACTGATGTCTCATCCTGATAAACCCATAGTTCATCATCTGCTCTTTTCCTACAGCCTGTAAGTTTCCGAATTTCCTTTTCCTCGTCACTTGCCTCCTCCTGCATCTGCCTCACTTCATCCCAAGTTTCAAATGTTGTTGTAGTTATAAACATAAGATGGCATTTGCTATTTCCTCGTTCAATTGATCTGTTTAAAGTCATTGCATTTTGTGCACAATAACGTGCAATTTGGTCTGCATATTAAGCCTGTGCAAAGCACTACGCTACGCTTGTGTAGTTTGCAAAGTTTGCGCGACTTTGCACTACGCGAATTGCACGTAGCACAGTGCAAACATGCGTAGCGTAGTGCAGCAGTAATTTTGTGCTTGCTTGCGGTCCTCAACATCAAGTTGCCAATCGCGAGCGTGGAAAATAAACCTCCCGGCGAGCTTCTCAATGCCGGGAGGTCAGGTTTCTCATTGCGAGTGGTTGCGTATGCTCGCGACCGCTCACGAGGAGAAACTACCAGAACGCGTTGAGAAAGCTGCCGCTCATGTAGAAATCTACTCGAGCGGCAGAAAACTACCGCTTGCACTGTGCAAGATGCAGTTTGCACTGATTGCACAGTGCGGACTAGCATCCGCACTGTGCAATCAGTGCCAACAGCATTTTGCACAGTGCACTACGCAGTTTGTGGAGCGCGCGAAGTGCGAAGTACACTTCGCGTAGCTACGCGTAGCGTTACTTCGCAAACTACGCCCAGGGTTACTGCAGATCTGTTGCCATTTTTCACATAATCTTCTCCTGATTGATGTGCAGTACATTTGACTACTGCAATTCTTCTGGGCAATTGTAAAGCATCCAATAGCTCTTTCATGATTTTACCATTTCGAAAAGGGGAACCTGAGGAAGTCAGAAATCCCCTTTGCATCCATAGCTGGCCGAAATTGTATACAATTCCAAATCAATGTTGGCTGTCTGTAAATATTGTTACTTTCAGGCTTTTGTCAACTTTGCATGCTCTAGTCAGAGCTATCAGCTCAGCTATTTGGGCGGAGTTTACTCCTTTTAGATAGGATGCTTCAATAACTCCTTCTAAAGTGCAAACAGCATAGGCAGTGCATAATTCACCTCTTTCATTCCTCAAACACGACCCATCAACAAATATCTCACAATCTGATTCTTCCAAAGGACTATCCTCTATATCTGGCCTAGGTTTGGTGCAAAACTCTGTCACAGCCAAACAATCATGATACGCTTCCTCTATCACTTCTTCACAGCGAGAATTGGGCAATAGGGTTGCTGGATTCACTGTAGTGCATCTGACCACAGTCACATTTTCAGCACCCAGATTCACTCTTTCATAATTAGTCAGCCGACTAGAAGTGAGATACTGAGTCCTAGTGCTAGTCAAAAGAATTTCAACAGAATTCGGCACATACACTTTGACAGGGTAACCCATCACAATTGGTTCACTCTGTTCTAGACTCATGCAAGTAGCTGCTACTGCTTTCAAACATCCTGACAAGGCTGCAGCCACTGTATCCAAAGTAGCAGAAAAATATGCTGCTGGACGTCGTGCCATTCCGTGTTTCTGAGTTAGGACTGAGAGTGCACATCCATCTCTCTCCCAACAGTACAATGCAAATTCTATTGTATAGTCTGGCACTGCTAATGCAGATGCCCTACAGAGACTCCTTCTCAATTTTATGAATGCCAATGTACAAAATACCTCTCCAACCATAACTCAAACAAAATCCATTTAAGCACGGAAGTTACTTTTATTATCTCCCAGATTAATTACTTTTTTTTAATCTTGTTTTTTAAGAGTTTTTTCCCCTTTGTTAGGGCAATTTAAGACATACACCTCAATGTCATTTATGATATTTACAGAGACAGTGTAAACAGACAATACAATATTTACATAATACACAACAGAATATTATAGTGTTCACCAAAAATTGGAGCAAAAGGCAGGTAAACAAACATAATACAGTATTTAAACTGCTGTGATTAATACAAAAACAAATCATACACAAGCAAATCAACAGTACTTATCAAACCTACTGTACTTTTGCATAAACCGGGTCCTATGCCTTCAAGTCCTCAATGTTGTGTTGCTCTAAGGTCCTAAGGAGGTCAGAGTGTAGATGTACAACTCCTGCGCTGTGCCAGATTAATCAGGCCCAGTCAATACGTCATTTATTGTGGTATTTCAGTCTGTGTACACTTGGCCTACAAGTAAAAATGGACCCACAATTAATTTGGTCGAAGGTCTTCATCAGGGCAAGGCCAGTAAGTGTAGGACAGTGCGAGTAATCTAATGCAAAAAGATTAGTGTATTTTCAGCAATTTATCTTTAAGTTGCGATTATGCTCTTAGTGTTATCATGCTTTTTACATACCGGATGGGGGTGTTTTACTGAACCATCAAGGATGGATGGTATTGTGCGGCCCCCTTCACCGCTTTGTTGTTTCTCTTAGTGCCTAAAGCGTCATGGTTTCTCTGGTTGACATAAGGGGAATAAAGAGGGATAATATTAGTGAGTGGAGCTATTGAGTTGACCATTGGACAATAGTGAAGGTCATGCACTACTGCTGAAAGAGGTGTCTTTCTGGAAGCAGTGTCTTGTGTTAGTGGAGAAACAGACCTGTGTGGTATCTGTATAAGCATAAACATCTTATGTGACCGCTAGTTGCAGCATACTACTTTCAGTGTAGCGATTCATGCTATACCTGTGATGACAGGCTTCCTATAAGTCCTCAGAATGTGTTCAAAGCCTGTGGTCAGCATGCTTAGAGTTGATACCGACCCCAAAATTGTGTTTTCAGGAGTCTCGGTTGACAAATATGCTGGCGAGACGAGGTAGACAGAATTGTGCCGTCTTTTACCTTCACTTTGCGCGTTCTGTGGTCATGCGTCGTCTCTCTTTCTATTTGTGGGTTCGGGCAGACTATACCCTATCAACTGACGAAAACAAAATCCTGAATAAAGGACTTTTCTTTATACCATCTATAAAGACAGATATGGGTCAAACCAAACTCGAAATTATCTAACTTTTTTGGAAGATGAGGTTAAAGGCATTCTTCGCTGAGAAATCAGATCGACAAGAACTGAACTATTTGGGAGTTAAAAATAAATCAACATTCCTCCCACCCTCAGCGGACATGCCAATAGAACTTCTGAGCTTTGAGAAAAATGTGATGAGAGACCTAGACCTACTGGACGAAAAGTTGAACTATACGAATTGGAACTTGATGAAAAAAGCGCCAATTATGGAATAAAGAGCACTATAGAAAAACAGATGAAGATTGGACCAAACTGGTGAAATCAAAACTGTCAAAACTAATAGCCACCGGGGAAGAACATGGATGGCTATCCAAGAAAGAAGTGCAATATCTTCTCAATGATAACCCAAGAACACCACTGATGTATGTACTTCTTAAAATACATAAGGATGCAGAAAATCCCCCAGGGAGACCAATTATACCTGGGGTGAACTCAATCTTTGAGAGACCGGCCAAATATGTTGACACTTTCCTAAAAGCTTTGGTCAGAGAAACAGTGCACTACATACGCAACACAATGAAAGCCATTACACTCTTGGAAGGACAACCCTTTGACTCTGAAGCGGAAGTACTGGTGACACTAGACATAGTCAGTCTATATACCAAAATCCCTCAGGAAGCAGGTCTAGAAGCCATCCAGCTGTTCCTAGAAAAACTTACCCTGCCCCATAATGTACCAACTTTCTATCTGGTAGAGATGGCGAGCTATGCTTGAAATACAATTTCTTCAATTTCAATGAACTATAATTCTTAGAAACAAAGGGCACCACAATGGGTTGTCCTTTCGACCCCGAGATGGCAGTGATGTTTATGGCCCTATTTGAGGAACGTTGGGTATACAACAACAACCTGCACAAAGGACACATAAAGATCTGGCGTCAATATATCGATTATGTGTTCATGTTGTGGCAGGGCACATCTGAACAACTCACCGAATTCCAAATCAGAGGAACTCAGACATCCAGTTCTCACTCAACTCTAGTAGAAATGAGATCAATTTCCTAGACCTTCTAGTGAAGCATGAGGACGGAGTCATATACACAACCCTCTATACTGAACAAACGAATAGGAATACTTTCTTGCATGTTACCAGTTTTCATCAAAGAAATTTGCGTGAAAACCTTCTGTACAGCCAGTTCTTACGAATAATGCGCAATTGCACCAAAAAGGAAGACTATTTTAACAACACCAAAGTCCTACTGGACAAACTGGTTAAACAAAAGTATCCCAGAAAATTGCTTAACCCCTCAATGAATGAGCGTGGTACACTCCGAGGAATACTCTATTGACCCCTAAGGAAAAGTCAAAAGCAATGCTACTGGTTTGCATCACCATCTTCTCAGGGATCACAAATAAAGTGAAGAAAATTGTCAAAAGAAAGTGCCATACAGTAAAGGGTTTGAAAGTATTTAAAGACACACCAGTCTTCGCGTTGAAGAAAAACAAAAGCATCAAAGATAACCGCTTAACCGCGGCGCAAATTCCGCTGCGGTGCGGCAGTTTGATTAGATGGGTGGGGCCACGTCGGCCAACGGACGTGCGCAGCACTACGGAGGTAAGGCTCGCGACAGCCATTGGCCGACGGGCGCAGCAAAGGGGCTAAACTGGTACGGGCAAAGATGTCAGTGAAGACATCAGTACCATCAATACGAACAATGCTTGCACTACCTCCCATCAAAGGACATCGACGATGTGGAAATTGTGCATCATGTGCAAGCACCATTGAAGGTACAAAATGTATCCAAGGTTACAAAAATGTGAACCATGAAGAATTCACAAATTGTAATACACATAACATCATTTACTGTGTACTTTGTCCATGCCCCAAGGCTTACATAGGTAAAACTGCACAGCCTGTGAAGAAGAAATAACCCAACACCGGTCATTAATAAAATGCCAAGTATTGAGCGCACCTATGGTCCAACACTGCATCAATAAAGCACATGGTCCGAATGACATCAAGATGACAGTCCTGAAACATGTCACAGGTGGAAATATTGAGAACCTACTAACCAGATTTGAAGCAAAAACCATCAAGTACCTAGGTACCATGGAGAATGGCCTTAATGAAATGAATGAAATCATGCACTGCGTATAACAATCAGGATGCTGCAAGTTCATAACAACTAACAAATCAGCAGACCACGGGGCCCAACCCCTTAAAAAGAGCCAATAATCTCTGAACATACAACCTAGAGGAAGAAGCAATGCTTACCAATGCGCAAGGAAAACGAACTAAAATTGAGCAGCAAGAGGCTTGTTTCCATGACTATGAGGACGCTGAAAATCCGTAACAGCTTACAAATCAGCAGGCCATGGGGATTAACCCCTTAGAAAAGAGCCCATAATTTCTGAACATACAAACTACATGAAGCAGCAGCGCCTACCAATACGCAAGGAATACAAACTAAAACTGAGCAGCAAGACGCGTGTTTCCATGACTACAAGGAAGCGCACGTGAGAGCAAAGGAAGTCAGGCAAGGCCAGACAACGCAGAAAACAACAGAAGTACGTCGAGACGGCAACTCGTAATAGATGCGAGAACGCTGAAGCAACTTAGAAATAAATACGCCTGTGGCAGTGAAGTCACACAAGAGGAACGGATCAGTTTGACGCCCGAAACCCCTGATAGAAAGAGAGGCGACGCCCGAAGCCCCTGATAGAAAGAGAGACGACGCACGACCACAGAACACGAGGAGTGCGAAGGTAAAAGACGGCGCAATTCTGTCCATCTCGTCTCACCATCATGTTTGTCAACCAAGCCTCCTGCAAACACACTTTTGGGGTTGGTATCAACTCTAAGCATGCCGAGCACAGAGTTGGAACACACTCTGAGGACTTATAGCAAGCCTGTTATCACCGGTCTAACATGAATCACCACACTGAAAGTAGTATGCTGCTCCTAGCGGTCACATAAGATGTTTATCCAACGATAGTTGATACAGATACCACAAAGGTCTGTTTCTCCACTAACACAAGACACGGCTTCCAGAAAGACACCTCTTTCAGCAGTAGTGCATGACCTTCACTATTGGCCAATCGTCAACACAATAGCTCCACTCACTAATATTATCCCTTTTTATTCCCCTTATGTCAACCAGAGAAACCATGATGCTTTAGGCGCTAAGAGAAACAACAAAGCGTTGAAAGGGGCGCACAACACCATCAATCCTTGATGGTTCAGTAAAATACCCCCATCCGGTATGTAAAAAGCATGATAACTCTAAGAGCATAACACAGTTTACTTGTAACTAAAAGATACCTTGCTGAAAAATACCCTATTTTTTTTGCATTAGGTTACTCGCACTGTCCTACACTTACTTGCCTTGTCGAAGGTCAAAACACGTTGGCATTTTCACTAGGAGGCCAAGAGTACACAGACTGAAACACCACAACAAATTACGTATTGACTGGGCCTGATTAATCTGGCACAGCACAAGAGTTGTACGTCTATACTCTGACCTCCTTAGGACCTTAGAGAAACACAACACCGAGGACTTGAAGGCATAAGTCCCAGTTTATGCAAAAGTACAGTAGGACTGAAAAGTACTGTTGATTTGTTTCTGTATGAATTGTTTTTGTATTAATCACAGCAGTTTCAATACTGTATCATGCTTGTTGACCTGCCTTTTATTTCAATTTTTTGTGAACACTATAGTATTCTGTTGTGTATTATGTACATATTTTATTGTCTGTTCACACTGTCTCTGTAAATATCTGAATGACATTGAGGTGTATGTCTTAAATTGGCCTCAAAAAAGGGAAAAAAACTCTTACAAAACAATACAAAGAAAAATAAGTAATTCATCTCTGAGTTAATAAAAGTAATTTCTGAGCTTAAATGTATTTTGTTTGATTTATTGTTGGAGAGGTATTTTGTACATTGACATTTAACTTGATTCCAGTCTCTCCACTCCTTAACTGAATCACTCCCCTTTGCTGTAACTCTCAATTTTATGAAAGCATCCATACCTTCATCATCCAAAACAATCAGTTCTTTCAAATCCTTTTGTGTCAGCCTCTGTAGATGTTTAGCAATCAGTGAGAAACCACATATCCACTGGAGACAGTATCGAACCATTCCCAAAAACATCCGTACCTCTTTCTGAGTTCTGGGTGGATTCATTTGTCTGATCACACAGATTATTTCAGGGGTTACTTTTCTAACTCCCTTTTCTATTTTGTGTCCAAGGTACTGTACTTTCTGTTTACAAAATTGTAATTTTGCTGGGGACACCTTGGGGTCGATTCCGATCCGGTAAAAAGCGCTCCGAATCATCGTATGGAGTGTTTTTTCCCCGTATGAATCGTACCTGTAAACGTCCTGTACGTATGACGAAGTACGATTCGTACCAGGAGCCGTACTCCGTACGAGTCGTACAAGACACCGTACGACTCTAATCTCCTTATGATTCTCCCTCGGAACCCGCTGTACGCGACATCTGTACGATTCGCGGCTGGTTTTTACAACCCAGCAAGTACGATACGTGTCGGGTACGCACCGTACGACCCTTTTTCTACGGGAGCTGAAAACAGCCGTAAAAGCAGAGTTCGCGCCGAAACAGGTACGGAACGCCCCCCCGGGTACGGTGCATACCCCCCATGATTGCAGGGGTATGCACTGTACCCATGCGATCATGGGGTGTACGAGCCGTACCCCCATTGTACGATCGGTGTACAAGCCGTACCCCATGTACGATCGGTGTACGAGCCGTACCCCCATTGTACGATCGGTGTACGAGCCGTACCCCCATTGTACGATCGGTATACGAGCCGTACCCCCATTGTACGATGGGTGTAAGGCTCGTACACCGATCGTACATGGGTTACGGCTCGTACACCGATCATACAATGGGGGTACGGCTCGTACACCCCATGATCGCAGGGGTACGGTGCATACCCCTGCGATTATGGGGGGTACGGACCGTACGGTGTTCGCTCTTACCTGACGTGGACCGTACGAATCGCGTCCTCATACCCCGGAACGGATCGTACTCGTCGGGTCGTACGGCATGTGTACGAGTCGTACGGTATGTGTACGAGTCGTACGGTTCACGGATTTAGCCTTGCAATACGTACGGATCGCGACGATTCGGACGGATTCACGGAATACGGATCGTACTTCGCGACTCGGACGGACGGGTATGATTCGTACGGGGAGGGCTCCGGATACAAATCTTACGGACGTTTTTTTTCCCGAATCGGAATCGACCCCCTTGTGTCCTCTTTCTGCCAAATGGTTCAATAAGGCAATTGTGTCTGTCACACATCCCTCTCGTGTCTTTGATGCCACCAGTAGGTCATCAATATATTGAACCAAAACCGAATTTCCTGGCATGACTAAAGTCTTTAGTCATTTTTTCAAGATGTGATTAAAGATTGAGGGACTCTCTGGGGTCGATTCCGATTCGGAAAAAAAAACGTCCGTACGATTCGTATCCGGAGCCCTCTCCGTACGAATCGTACCCGTCTGTCCGAGTCGCGAAGTACGATCCGTATTCCGTGAATCCGTCCGAATCGTCGCGATCCGTACGTATTGCAAGGCTGAAATCGTGAACCGTACGACTCGTACACATGCCATACGACCTGACGAGTACGATCCGGACCGGGGTATGAGGACGCGATTCGTACGGTCCACGTCAGGTAAGGCGAGTCGTACGGAAAAGCCCACAAACACATACACACCGTACGGTCCGTACCCCCCATGATCGCAGGGGTACGCACCATACGCCTGCGATCATGGGGTGTACGAGCCGTACCCCCATTGTACGATCGGTGTACGTGCCGTACCCCCATTGTACGATCGGTGTACGAGCCGTACCCCCATTGTACGATTGGTGTACGAGCCGTACCCCCATTGTACGATTGGTGTACGAGCCGTACCCCCATTGTACGATCGGTATACGAGCTGTACCCCATGTACGATGGGTGTACGAGCCGTACCCCCATTGTACGATTGGTGTACGAGCCGTACCCCCATTGTACGATCGGTGTACGAGCCGTACCCCCATTGTACGATCAGTGTACCAGCCGTACGCCCATTGTACGATCGGTGTACGAGCCGTACCCCCATTGTACGATTGGTGTACGAGCTGTACCCCATGTACGATGGGTGTACGAGCCGTACACCCATCGTACAATGGGGGTACGGCTCGTACATCCATCGTACAAAGGGGGTACGGCTCGTACACCGATCGTACAATGGAGGCATGGCTCGTGCACCGATCGTACAATGGGGGTACGGCTTGTACACCCCATGATCGCAGGCGTACGGTGCCTACCCCTGCGATCATGAGGGGTACGCACCATACCCGGGGGGGCCGTTCCGTACCTGATTCGGCGCGAACTCTGTTTTTACGGCTGTTTTCAGCTCCCGTAGAAAAAGGGTCGTACGGTGCGTACCCGACACGTATCGTACTTGCTGGGTCGTAAAAACCAGCCGCGAACCGTACAGATGTCGCGTACGGCGGGTTCCGAGGGAGATTCGTACAGAGATTAGAGTCGTACGGTGTCTTGTACGACTCGTACGGAGTACGGCTCCTGGTACGAATCGTACTTCGTCGTACGTATGGGGGACATTGCAGGGTACGATTCGTACGGGAAAAACGCTCCGAACGGCTATTCGGAGCGGTTTTTACCGAATCGGAATCGACCCCAAAGTGTACCCATGAGGAACTGGGCACCATGCCAAAACACGGTCTCTGAACCGGAAGGCAAATAAATATTGGCTTTCCGGATGCAAAGGAATCGAAAAGAATGCTTGGCACACATCAATCACCGTGCACCATTCTTTATCACAAGGAATTTGGTAAAGAATCACTGCTGGATTTGGCACCTCTGGACAACAGGGTACTACAATTTTATTTGTTTTGCGTAAATCCTGCACTATCTGGTTCTTCCCACTGGCCTTTTTGATACCTATGATAGGCGAATTACAAGGACTGCTCATTATTTCTTAAAGGATTCCTTGTTCAATCATTTGGTTAATTACTGGAGCAACTCCTGCAATCACTTCTGGACTCATTTTGTATTTGATTTGATTTTGTTTTTAAAATATTTATAGAGCGCAACATTCACCTGGCGGTTTCTTGGCGCTGTGAAGGGAGGGTACCAGAGGAAAAAGATGACAACCACAAACTCAAGAAAGTGGAAGCAGTTTTACAGAGAGAAAGCCTGTTTAAAAAGAAAAGTTTTAAGGTCTTTCCGGAAGGGAAGATAATGCGTGGCCGATCTTAGATGGTCGGGGAGAGAGTTCCAGAAGGTGGGTGCCAAGGTAGAAAAATTGGCCCCTCCTCACTTTTTGCACTTATAGCGAGGGACCAGCAGGAGTGACTGTGACGACGAACGCAGCTCTCTGGTGGGGGTGTACTCCCTGATCAAGGAGGAGATGAAGGCGGGAGACGAGCCCCGTCGTGCCTGGAAGACCATACAACCTATTTTAAATAGGGCTCGCTCCCTGACAGGCAGCCAGTGAAGCGCCTTCAATAAAGGGGTTGAGTGGTGGGAACGTGATAGGCCATAAACTAATCGAGCCGCCTGGTTTTGGACCAGCTGGAGTTTCCGCAGACTGTACGCCGGAATGCCGTTGTAGAGGGCATTCGCGTAGTCCAGCCGGTGTATCACCAAGGCGGACATGATCAGCTTAAGTGCCAGGGGAGAAAAAAAGCGGGAGACAGTGCGGATAGTACGAAGGGTGAGGAAGCAGGAAGAAACAACAGAACTAATCTGTGAGTGAAGGGTGAGATGATTATTAAGTTTGACACCTAAAGTCTTAACTGAGGAAGAAGGAGTGGGGGGCCCAAAAGAAAAAGGCCAAAACAAAGGGTTCCAGGGACTGGAACAACCACCCGTGAGAACCAGCTCGGTCTTGTCAGGGTTCAGCTTCAGGTGGTTGAAGTTCATCCAGTCCCTGATAAAAATCATAACAGACTGGAAATTGGAAATAGAATGAGAAGAAGAAGATAGATTAAAGATGAGCTGGAGGTCATCCGCATAGTTATAAATGGTGACCTCCAGCTGCTGGAGGGCAAAAATCAAAGGATAGATATAGAGGTTAAACAGAAGAGGAGAAAGAGAAGAACCCTGGGGAACACCACACGTGACCCTCAATGGGGCGGCCGAGAAGTCCCCCAACCGAACCGCCTGGGTGCGGTCCCTCAGGAAGGAGGAAAGCCAGACCAGGGCCGAGCCCCCGACTCCCGCCGCTCCGACACGTGACAGCAAGATGGAATGGTCCACCATGTCGAAAGCGGCGGAGAGATCGAGGAGCACCAAGGCCTGATGTTGGTTTTGGTCCATGCCCTCCCTGAGGTTATCCAGGACTGACACCACTATGGACTCGGTAGAGTGTCTAGGCCGGAAGCCTGCCTGACGGGATGCTAGGCCCCCATTCTCCTCAACAAAGGAGCTGAGTACCGCGGTGACGTGGCGCTCTAGCACCTTACCCAAATAGGGCAACAGTGCGATGGGGCGGTAATTGGCAGGGGCAGAAGGATCAGCCCCGGGCTTCTTAAGGATAGGCACTATGGTGGCGGATTTGAGAGCTGGAATCACGACCCCCTGGGCAAGGGAACTGTTCAAAAATGTAAGAGGGGGCTGGGTGCAAACAGAGTAAATCTGTGTGAGAATGCGAGCCGGGCAGATGTCAGGCGGAGAGCCTGACTTGACTTTGGGGAGTATAGCCAGGAACGCATCTTCAGTAAGAGGAGGAATCGAGGTGAGAAAAGACTGGGCAGTCGGGGGAAGGGGATCAACAAAGGAAGGGGAGGGAGGGGGGATATTAGATTTAATATTACTAATTTTATTCAAAAAATAAGAATTCAGGGAGTCACATAAAAACTGGGTGGGAGGGGGTTTAAGGGTAGCCCTGTCTGAAAAAGCCAGGTCGTGGACAGTGGCGAAAATCTCCCTGGGTTTATTCTCCGCAGCCAAAAACATTCCGGAGAAATAAGCTGTTTTTGCACCAAGTATAGCTCTCTTGTACTCTCCCAAAAGGGTGGTATATTGGATTTTCAGTATGGGACAGTAGTCCCTTCTCCACTTCCTCTCAGACCTCCGAAGGGTCAGCTTTTTCTCCTTTAAATCCTCACTGAACCACCGGTTGGCCTCATTGGGACGTCTGACCGATATCCGCCGTAGGGGAGCTACCGAATCGCAACCTCCGGTGAGCCAGATGTTAATGGAGGCGGCTTGAGATGATGAAGACAAGCCAGCCAGGTTGGGCGAGGAATTCAGGAGGGAGGATGATAGTGACAGGAGATCAACACGACTCCAATTGCGTGCCCAGATGTTTTTGGCAAGCGGGACTTTTCCTACAGGGCTAAGGTGAAGGGAAAAGGTAATTAGGAAGTGATCCGACCAAGGACAAGGGGAGACAGACAGCGATAAAACAGAGCAGTTGAGGGACCAGACCTGGTCCAACACGTGTCCGTGAATATGCGTGGGGACTTGCACATGAGAGACAAAGTTCAAGGCCTGAAGTGATTCTGAGAACTGTTTAGAGGAAGTACACTCATGGGGATCAGTAGGCCAATAATTAAAGTCCCCTAACACAAGGACCGAGGCATGGTTGACCACCAGGGTGGCTAAAAGGTCCTGGAGGGCTGGCAGAAACAAGAGCGAAAACTGAGGTGGACGATACATCAATAAACAAGTGAGCGGGGGGGGAAAAAGTGGGTGAGCGAATAACAAGATAATCAGTGGACACGATGGGGGATGAGGGAAGAAGTTGAAAATTTAATTCTGACCGGGCAATGAGAGCCACACCGCCCCCTGCCTTGCCAGCCGGGCGGTCTGCGCGGAGGGCAACATAGGAGGGGGGGAGAGTAGCAAGGAGGGAGGGCAGGGAAGACTCGCAAAACCAAGTCTCGGTTAAAAATAACATGTCGGGCTTATGTGTATCAAGTAAAACAAACAGCTCCTGATAGTGCCTAACCGCCGACCTAGTATTAAGTAAGATTATAGATAGAGGGTGGGGTGATGGTGAGCTAGAATCGCTTGACAACTGAATCGTGCGGTGCAGGGGGGGAGAGGAGAAAGGGGGACTGTGGAGTAGGCAGGGGGACACAGACCGAGGGAGGCAATGTAGTTGATGGTAGAGTCAGCCAACGGCCAGCGCCCCTGAATTGCCGATAATTCCTCAGAAGGATATGTGATGAATTGGGCATAAGGACGCGCCCCCAGCCCGTCTGGCCGTGGACGGGCGCAGACGGGCTTACCTTAGGCGCGCCCGCTGCGCCCGTCCGCTGCGCTCCCGGAAACACATTGCTTTTTATGTGCTTTCCCACCCGAACACTGGACCACTAACTCCGGCCAGGCTCGTGGGACACCCCACCCCAAGATGGCGGCTCGCCCTCCCCTCTTGGCCCTGAGGCCAGCTGTAATCCACGAGGGAGGGCAGTGGAGGCGCGGGGAAGTGGCGGCACCCTGCACAACAAAAAACGGGTTAGTGCAGACAAGGTAGTGCAATTTAAAACATTAAAATGCAGTGGCGAATATTTATATAACACACTCCCAAAGCGCAGCTTACAACTTGCTCTTGGTACCGGGAACGTCCAGGCAAACCCCAGGCGCTGCCACCAGCCTGAGAATTCGTATTGAGGTGTGTTTGGATAGACAGCACCATTCTTCACTATTACCTGAATCGGATCTACTCTTGTCATTAGGACAATCTTATTTCCTGTAAAATCCCACATATATGGATTCACTGAACTTTTTAAAATTCTTCAGGCAGATTGTCTTCAGTGAGAAGTGAAAACAACTCATTCACTTCTGTCCCAGGCTTTGCTAACATCATCTTAAATTCAACATCTTCACTTGGGGTCTGAAATGCAATTCCATCTGGGTTACAATAGATGGTGCAGTTTATTTTGCACAGCAAATCTCTTCCCAAGAGATTTACCAGGCTCGAGTCACATGAACTCCTATTGGGTTTTTGACTGGTGTTCTAATATGCTTATTCAAGACTCCTACAACTTGGATAGTTTCTCCAGAGAGGGATAGGTTTGGAATTTCCGCTGCTCTCACAGTAGAACAGGTAGCACCAGTGCCCACTAAGAATGTGATATCATTACCTTCCACCTTTCCGTCAACAAATGGACCTGACTGATCTACCGCCAAAGATGCACCAAGTACGCTCTTTTCCTCCCCCCTCAAGCACCGTCATTTAGATTAGTCTGAAACACTTCCATTACATTGCATCCAATACTGCTGACTCACACCTTGATTCTTACCAAGCGTGTCTCCTCCAAGATATCCGGTGTTCACATTGTACTTCTGCACCTGAGCATTCACATTACTTGGCATGGGACCTTGTGGCACCTGTAACTGTTGAGTAACTATCTGCTGCTCCTGTTGATTTACACTCACATTATTCTGCATCTGTGGAATTACATTTTGATTTCCCCTGTTATTCTTTTTAGCAGATCTGCACTCATTCCTCCAATGTCCAAACTTCCCACCGCATGACAAGGACATTTCTTTATAGCTTATTTCTTACTTATCTTTCCCTTACCTTTACCTCCACTGTAATTCTGTCCATTATGACTATGTCCATTCATCTGACCACTTGTTTGATTATTATTGTTTTCTTGTTCCTCTGCCACCTTCACTTGCGCACACTTCATTTTCTCCTTTAACTTTATATTTTTACTACCAATTTCATCACTACAATACTTTGCATACTGTAAGATTTCATCCACTGTCTTGCTCTACCAACAGATGAAATGCTGCTGTATCATGTTGCTAATCTTAGGCCTCAATCCAAACACAAAACGATACACAAATTGTCCCATGTCTTTATCTCCAATATTTTCAAAACCACTATACTGTGTAAATACCTGCAGCAACCTTTCATAGTAGGCATGTACTGACTCTTTTGGTTCCTGGATAGTTCTGTCAATCCTAATTCATTCTGTTTCTTTTGGAGAAATGTTTATGTAAGTGTTCACCTGACTATACTTTTTCATTACTTCTTCTGATGGTGCAGGATCACTGACATAATATCGATAACACAAATATCGATGTAGCAAAATATTGAGTAAAAAATATAGAATATAAAAATATCGAACTCCTATCTCCAAACAAGTAAGTGCAAAAATATCGAATCAAAAATATCGTTGTTAAAAATATAGATAGTCAAAATATATATTTTTTTTAAAGTCTTAAAAGTAATTGAAAAATAATAAGATATTAAATATAATTAACTTAAACATACTTAAATAACCTTAAAAATAATAAATAATTAATTTAAGTTAAAAATAAATAAACATACAATTTAATTTTTAAATACATACATATATATAAACATAATATTAATACAAAATATACAATATTTTTACCGTAGATTAGCGGGACAGTAAAATTTACTATTACCACTCCACTGAGTGCAACAGTAGAGAAAGCGTTGGATCGCGTAGGGGTAAAAATGACTATTCCCACCCCAGTGAGTGCAACAGTAGGGAAAGCGTTGGATATCGGGAGGGTAAAAATTAGTATTCCCACTTTAAAGAGTGCAACAGTAGCGAAAGCGTTTGATAGCGTAGGGATAAAAATTACTATTCCCACTCCAATGAGTGCAACAGTAGGGAAAGCGTTGGATAGCGGGAGGGTGAAAATTACTATTCCCACTCCAGACAGTGCAACAGTAGGGAAAGCGTTGGATAGCGTAGGGGTAAAAATTACTATTCCCACTCCATGGAGGGCAACAGTAGGGAAAGCATTGCAAAGTGGGAGGGTAAAAATTACTATTCCCACTCGAAGGAGAGCAACAGTAGGGAAAGTAAATAATTCATATATAATTAAAAATAAATTAAATATTAATACCAATTACAAATTAATTACAATTAATTACCAATTTAATATATTATCATAATTAATCAATTAAAAATAATGTAAAAAAGTAATTACTAAAAAATAATTACCTATTAATGCAAATTAATTACCAACAGCAATTAATTAATTAACAATTGAAAAATAATTAACAATTAATAAAATAAATACCAATAAATTAATTAATTACAATTAAATGACTTCCCACCCAATTCCCCTATAAACACACAACCTGCTACAGAAAATAAATTAATAAAATGAACATAATTACAACTAATAAATTAATAAAAATTAATTACCAATTATATTTTAATTAATTACCAATCAAAAATTAATTAACCAATAATTCAAAATAAATACCAATAAATAAATTAAAATATTTAATTAATTATTATTGAATTACTTCCCACCCTATTCCCCTATAAACCCACAACCTGCTACAGAAAATAAATAAATAAAATTAACATAATTATCAATTAATCAATTAATAAAAATTAATTACCAATTACATTTTAATTAATTACCAATTAAAAATGAATTAACAATTAATTCAAAATAAATACCAATTAATAAATTAAAATATTTAATTAATTATAATTAAATTACTTCCCACCCTATTCCCCTATAAACCCACAACCCGCTACAGAAAATAAATAAATAAAATTAACATAATTATCAATTAATCAATTAATACAAATTAATTACCAATTATATTTTAATTAATTACAAAATAAAAAGTAATTAACAATTCATTCAAAATAAAGACCAATAAATAAATTAAAATATTTAATTAATAATATTTAAATTACTTCCCACCCTATTCCCCTATAAACCCACAACCCGCTCCAGAATTATATTACGCAAAAAATAAATACCATGAAAAATGAATAAATTAAAATATTAACTTACTTACCTAAAATTCTATATTTTTGTTGTCTATATTCTGTCCATCGATATTTTTGTTATCTATATTCTGTCCATTCGATATTTTGTCCATTCTATATTTTGGATTCGATATTACTGCTATTCTATTCGATAATTTTGTACTCTATATTCTGTCCATTCGATATATTGCCCATTCTATATTTTTAACTCAATATTTTGCCCATTCCATATTTTTTACTCGATATTATGACTGTATACCGATGGTGCACCTGGTTTAGGATTCCTAAGATGGATCCCTAAGATATTCCTCTTTTGGCCAATCAACAGTAATTTTACATTCTGTCCATAAATCAGCTGGAACAACAATATGAAACAGACCATCTAAATCTTTTAACAAAACTTTTGAAACTTTTACAAACTTATCTAACTGTTTGTCCCATTCAACCGGTTTTTCTCTTAACCTAGGTAAATCATTTGTGAAAGACACTACATATCCTGTATTGTCCAAGGGACATGAACATATCCACCACTGGTACTTCTCTCATCGTACACGCACTTTCAACCTGTTCTGTTTCTTTCATGGTAATTTGAATACTCCTTTACTAGCTGCATCTTCCTTCTTTTTCGTCCATCTAACTTTCCAACGATCTACATCTCTCAATTTTTTTTAAATACTCATTATTTCCTTTACCTGTAAGCTTTTCCCAGAAGCATTCAATCTTCTGAATCCTTGTCAGTGAATGCCAACCTATACGATTTATGCAATACTTTCGACTTCTCTATGTATACTCCATACTCACTAGCAGCTTTGAATATATTCTCATGCAAGTTCTTTGCCCTCCAGGTAATACTTTTACACAGAAACAACAATTCTTCATCACAATAGGTCCCTAATCTATCTGGGCTTATTGTTCCAATAATCATTTCTCTCAAATCAACTTTCAACTGACTCACATTTATACTCTGTGGTTGTGGTTTTGGCTTTGTCACTTCTTGTATCCAATTATTTAATTCTTCTGGTGAGAGACCTGCTGGACTTCCTGCTATCAGAGTGTCATTTGGCCGTATTCTTCTTGGCTCAAACTAAATAGTTCTCTGAGGGGTCTCAGTTATCAGTTCGCTAATCGGAACATCTAACAATGTATTATTCCCATTTGCCTGTCCATACCCATTCGCACCACTCCTAATGCTACTTCCTGGCACAGCTAATGCATGCACTTTAGACACGTTCTGTTTATCTCCGTACAATGGAACTACAGGTCCAATTGTTACCCGTACCGTCAATGCTTCTGCATCCAAACTCAACCAATTTAATTTCTGAACCTGTTCTAGACTGGCCTTATTCAACATCTTCGCTTCATTTTCTTTCATTACTTTTGCTATATCTGAAACTTGCAGAGTCAACGAAGTTCCCATTTGCTGGGCACTTGGAGTCACTACCCCTAAATTCTCTTCAAATGGCAGAGGATTTTTATTCATGATCACCTCTATTATTTCATCATTATCAGAATCACTCAAATCACCTCTTAAACGTGGAGTCTCTAAATGATTTCTTTTCTCCTTACATTTACTTCCAGTCTGCTCAATAACCTTTAAAACTGGATATAATCCTTCAGTTAATACAGCTCTTTTCTATCTTTTTAGCTTTTCTTTCCTGCTCTCAAAGGGGTATCTGAACATCATACTCCTGTAACCTCTGTTACCAATTCTATATTTTTCTCTCTCAAATGCTTCCACTTCCCATTCTTTCAATGCTTCGTACTGAGTCAATCTAGGGTTTGGTCTAATGAGTTCATTCGATTTCTCAAATTCTGCAATGTTCTTACAATAAATGTACCATGTTGCGGAAAAGCTAAAATATGCCAAGGTGTATTGAAGAATGAGTGGGTGTATAAGTGTTTGGATGGAGGATTTAGTAGGTGCGTCACTGACTGTTTAAGTGAGTTATTACATGTGTCTTATTGAATGCATGGGTTAGTGACTAAACTGTGTGAATGTCTGTATCAGTCTGTCTGCTGGTGTATAAGCTGCTGCATGGGTTGGTTAGTAGTTACATGAGTGTCTATATGGGTTATTGATTGGTTGTGTTGGAGGTGTGTGACTCTGTGCATACATGTTTGAGTGATTGATTCACTGGCTGTATGGGTTCAATAGTGCATGTGGAAACAGCTGTATGGGTGGGTCACTGTGTGTATGGGTATGTTACTGAGTGAATGGATGTCTCAGTGGTACATGTCCAAGTAACTACATATGTAAAAGGCAGTTTATGTGAGAGTTGGACTATATAAATGACTATATGTGAGAGTCAGTGATTGTGAGAGTGGCTGTATAGATGAGTGTTTACTTGCATCTGTGATTGTATAAGAGAGTAATTATTTGTTTGTTACTGTTTGAATAAGTGATCTGTTGTGTGTAGAACTCTATAGGTCAGTAAACGGAAGTGTGATTGATTCTTTGCATGACTAACTAGGTGTCTGAGTAACTCCATGAATGATTGGCGCTGTGTGAGTGTCTGTATAGGTGTACTGCTGCCTTTCCCTCACATCCCCACGTGGACTCAAACAGCTTTTCCGATTGGTTTCTCACCAAACAGTAACACCGCCATTCTGTAGTGTCGTCGTAGTGGCCTTTAACCTAGATCCTCCGTCTCGACAGTCTTTCTGGCGCAAATGGACTTACTGGACAATGCGTGACCCTGGACTGCTCCTTGTACCCCCTTAACCCTGGTAAAATGGAATCCTGAGAAAATCTACTATTTGTATATATATATATATATATAGAGAGAGAGATAACTCTAACCACTAGTATATGTAGTAGATCTTTGTACTCACTACCATTCCTATGTGATTCTTAGAGTTTATCCATTTGTATCGCTTCCTTGAGTGACTTTACAACTTGTACATTTGCAATTTTTTTTCTATTTGTATATCTTCCCTGTGTGACTTTACAACTTGTACATTTGCAATTTTTTCTATTTGTATCTCTTCCCTGTGTGACTTTACAACTTGAACATTTGCAATATTTTGTCCTGTTTGTATCTTTTATGTAACTCATGTAATCCTAAATCTTTATGTATCGCGACTGGTTCTTTTGTGAAGCACTCTGACACCTTTGGGTAATGTTCGCGCTATAGAAAATCGCATTAAATAAAATAAAAAAATAAATAAAATAGACCTAGGAATCAGTGAGTGCGTATGTATTAACTGGTATTGGTGTGTCAATGGTTTCGAAATAGTAGTCTGTATTTTACAGTGGGTGTATCAAAGGTTATATTAGACTGTGAGGAGGCGCATCAGATTTTCACATGGATGATGTCATCAGTGATGTCATTTGAGATGTCATCCGTGATGTCACTGACCATGTCATGAATGATGTAATATGTGATGTCATCAGCAGTGCATTGCTGGGGTGCAAGTTAAAGTTTGCTCAACTAACTATGACAGGGGAATTTCTATGGTTTTGAATGAGTGAAATGTCCAACTATAACATCCCTGAAACCTATGTTTTTTTCAGTGAATTTCAAAGGTTTTTTAAATGCTAATTTCTAACTATAACGTGTCTGAAACCTATGGTTTTTTCAGTGAATTTCAATGTTTTTTTAAATGCTAATTTCTAACTATGCCTACAAAGGTAGGACAAGTGAAGAAAGAGGAAGAAAAGCGCAGAAAGAAGCAAGACAAATGCTGAAAGAGTCAACAGAAGTCCAGGAAGACGAACAAAAGTGCAGGAAGAAGCATGAAATGTGCAGAAAGAACCAACAGAGGAGCAAAAAGTCCTCCTGTGTCCCCAACTTTTTACTGACGGGTACTGGTGGTAACAGACTCTGGGCCATTAATATCAACATTCCGTTTTGCGATTCCTAAATAGCGATTTGTAAGGAATCGCTATTTAGAAATCGCAAAATGGTATGTATGTAGAAAATCGCTTCTTTTTAGCGATTTCTAAAAATTCCTTAATTGCGATTAGCAAATAGCTAATCGCAATTAAGGAATAATTTCCCATTCATTTCTATGGGCCAGGAGGCCCATAGGAATGAAGGGGAAATGTGCGATTCGCAATTTGCTAATCGCAAATTGTGAATATTTTCAAGGGTGCAGGGGCGTCCAAAGGACACCCTGTTGCACCCCTGAAAACTGCATGGGTGCACATGTGGCGCACATACATGCCCTAAGGGCATGTATGTGCGTCACATGGCACTTTGAAAAAAGAAAAAATATGCTTTTTGAAAGGAATTCGCAACTTACCACCAACTAGAAGTTGGTGGTAATTTGCGATTCCTTAAGGCCAATTTGCTATTTTTTTAAGCTTCTTACATTGCATTTAAGGAATCGCAAAATTTGCGAGTCCCTAAATGCAATTGCAAGATAAGGAATCGCATATTTTGCGATTCCTTATTTCTCAAGCAGATTTGCTTGATGCATACCATTAGTCCAAATTGCATTCGCAAACGCCGAAATTCTGCGAATTTCAGCGTTTGCAAAGTCAATTTGGCTTGATACATATGGCCCCAAGACTAACCAGAACCGGAGCCAGTGCTATGCTAAAAGATACTTAGAATACAGTGAAAACACCTACATACACTAGGGAACACTATGCGTTGGGGTACCCCTGTGATTAGCATGACCTCCTCCGTATTTGCCATGAGTTAGTGCCACTCATTGAATGAGTACATGAGTAGTGACTGGATGATTAGAGTGCTACAAGGTGCATGGTGATTTTATAACTGCTTGGGTTTTGGCGGAGTGATTGGATAAGTACATGGTGCTCGCTGGGTGATTGGAGGAGTGCATGGGTAGTGAGAGGGCGATGGCTGGACTACATGGGTACTGCTCAGGGTATTGTAGCAGTGCATGAGTTAGTGCATGAGTCATTGCATGAGCAGTGACTGGATGATTAGAGTGCTGCAAGGAGAGTGCATGGTGAATTTATAAGTGTTTGGGTTTTAGCGGAGTGATTGCATAAGTACACACATGTCACATCAGGCCCCGTACCTCCGTTCACCACTGTGCAAATGCTCCCCTTGGAGGGTTTTCATTTGGGGGATTAATTCCCTTTAAAACCTGAGGGTCCCTGGAGCGTTGTAAATTGGGGGATTCAATCCCCTTCAGACCTGAGGGTCCCTAGGGGCCAACTAACCCACCAGCCACCTCCAGTAAGCACCACAGAGCTGTGTTGCAGAGAGGTGTAAAAAGGGGCGTGGCCTCTCAACACCTCTCTGCAACGCAGCTCCCTGGCACTTACTGGAAGTACCTGGTGGGCTAGTTCGCCCTTAGGGACCCTCAGCATTAAAGGGGACATAACATAATCACCCAATTTACAATGTGCCATGGGGTGCGTTTGCACACTTGCTATGTCAGGCCCGCCCCTTCTATTCACCACTGTGCACATGCGCCCCCTGGTGCATTTTAAGTTGGGGGATTAATTCCCCTTGAGTCCTTATGGTCCCTGGGGGCCAACTAGCCCACCAGGTACCTCCAGTAAGTGCCACACAGCTGCGTTGCAGAGAGGTGTAAAAAAGGGCTTGGCTTCTGAACACCTCTCTGCAACGCAGCTCCCTGGCTTATACTGAAGGTACCTAGTGGGTTAGTTGGCCCCCAGAGACCCTCAGGATTCAAAGTAACTTAATCCCCCAACTTAAAATGCGCCACAGGGCGAGTTTGCACACTTGTCACATCAGGCCACAACCCCTCCCTGCACCACTGTGCAAATGCACCCCCTGGTGCATTGTAAATTGGTGGATTAAGTCCCCTTGAATCCTGAGGGTCCCTGGGGGCCAACTAGCCCACCAGTTACCTCCAGTAAGCGCCACAGAGCTGCATTGCAGAGTGGTGTAAAAAGGGGGCGTGGCCTCTCAACACCTCTCTGCAATGCAGCTCCCTGATGCATACTGGAGGTACCTGGAGGGGTAGTTCCCCCAGGGACCCTCAGGATTGAAGGGGACTTAATCCCCAATTTACAATGTGCCAGGGGTGCATTTGCTATTAGTCAATCATCGAACTCACCTCAAACCATAAGCACACCGAAGGAGTTCCCAGTTGCGCAAAGTCCCCAGCACATTCTATTTTCACCATCTGTAGCAACATCGGCCTCACCTCAAAAACAGTTCAAACCATCCGATCCAAATGACCAGCTCTTAGCGGATGTGTCATTCTTCTTCAAAAACACTCAAAATTCCCCTAAACATACGCCAAACACAAAGTCCAATAAAGAAGAGCTTACAGCAACTAGTGTTTGGCCACAACTTCTTCAGACATTCCAACAAACAGTCACTGCATTAAATTATCACTCAGACAAACTGGAGGCGCAGGTCGACCTTCTAAATACCCTAGCGCTATTCACGTCAGGGATCGATAGCAAACTCGACAAATTGAATAATTTAATACTAGGAGCGCAAGCCTCCGCAAAACTCGTACAGTCGGTTTGCTGCTGCTCCCCAATCATTGACTCTCTTTCCTCGCTCCCAGATTTTCTATCCAGCGTCATAAAGGAAGTCAAGCTGCTGAATGGAGGTAATTCACCTATAACTCCATGTCTGCAACGGCAAAACCAGTCAGCCCCGACTCAAGACCCTGTTAAACTGTGGACTATCACGAAAGAAGGGATCAAGTCTAGCGGAGGAACAGCTCTATGCTCAACCCAGCCAAATGGCCAGTCGAACCTCGGCCAACTTCAAACAACGCTGGCAGGCTCTGTTTTGACCAAAGTGATGACTGAAAACAGCGGGGCTCCAAGAGGGCGCACAATTAGCACGGATCACCTAGTGATAGAGCCAATGGCTAGCTTAGTGCCTCTGGCTCCCCCAACATTGGAAGTGCTGCCAGTCCACCCTCCACCCTGCAGCAAGAGAGAGTGCAAACGCCAGTGCAAAAATAGAAACAAAAAAAGGGTGAATGTAAAGGCGGTTCACCCGGGATTTTTTCCTCTTTTTGTGAAAGCAGCTAATAAAAAACCCTTAAGTGAGACCGGCGCACCATCACCTTTAGCAAACTTCAATGACGAATCATCTGCAACCGTTATCCAACCACCCTTGATGAGTGCCCCTGACTCTAGTGAGATAACTGCGGGAACAGCAACAGATGAGCCAAGCAGAACCACAGAAAAACCAACAAATACTAACGAGGCAAGTCCAACTGGGTCTATGATGACACTAGAAAAACTTAATCCAGTGCCAGCCCCAACCTCACCCCGAGTGGAAAACGTTACGTCAAGAACGAACCTCACAAAAACAATTTACAACAAACAAGTAACCCTGTCTAGTCATAGTCAACCGATGCCGAAGGCTCCCCACTACCCGAATCAACAGAAGCAGGAATCTGATGCAGGCCCGTTATCCAACAAAAGCAATAAGTCAACCCTTAGTTTACCAGATTATGAGAACAAAAATGACTCGCCACATTATCATATCTTACTGGCACCTGAATATAAATCAAAGGGTCGGCAAGACATCCTCAACAGATCGAACATAATAAAATTAGTGGATGGCATCTCGGGGCTTGCAGGGTTGGCTTCGAACGACATTAATTCTATTGAGTCCCTCCCTCCCAGAGGTAACCAACCATATGAGGTAACCCTGGTGTCATTCAAGTCGGCCAGTTGGGCAGGTGCTTTTTTGGATCACAAGGCTACCTTAAGGGAACTGGGGCATTAGAGTGTATCCATATTTCACCCCAAGCTACCCTACTTCCCTGTTAACCCAACCAACACCACCTCGAAAAGCTGCAACCATCAGACCGGCGACCCACTCCAGACCATACTCGATCCTAAAAAATGCGTCTGGACCTGAAGATCATCATAAAACCTCCCCATTAGAGGTCTTCAACGCTGACTCAAGTCTAGGCTGGGGGTGGCTCCCAGCGATTTTGTCAACCAAAAGCTTAGAATGACCTCTTGAGGCAGAGCTCTCGGTCTCTAACTAAAAACCCCTGGGCAAGTCAATCCCCCTAGCAGCCTCACACATAACTGGAGCTAATTACTAAGGACATCCCACCTTCTTAATGTGTTCCTGGAACATTAGCGGCCTTCACCAAAAAACTGCGAATTATGACACTCTTTCTTTTCTATGCGAGCATCTAGCAATAGCTCTGCAGGAAACCTGGGCAACAGATGGACGCCCCATCATAGGGTACACTGAATTCTGGAAACCAGCGCTTAGGGATAGCCGTTAGGGTCACTCTAAAGGTGGCCTGTCAATATATATATCTAACAACTTAAAAGGTTCAATCAAACAACTACTCATCGAAGAAGACTGGCTACATGGGGTCAAAATCAACCCCTGGCGGAAACAGCGCTCACGTTTCCTTTTAAACGTGTACATCAACCCCAGTACATGTACCAAAAAAGACCATCTGGCCCGTCTAATAGAAATTATGAATGACATAGCCGCAGAGCACCCTAACTCAGATTGTATTGTCACTGGGGATTTTAACACCAACCTATTCCAGGGAAAAACAGCAGACACTGAAGTTCCCTTCTTGTTTAACATCATCGAGGCCGTGACACAAACCAAACCGCCTAACCAACCCCATAGCCAATTGGGTGAGCTCTGCCTGATGAGATTCTATAGCGCAGGTTACCTGGTAATGAATGGCAGGTCTGCAGGTGACACTCCGCCAAACTGGTCTTGGTCAAATGGTAGCAAACACTCCTACCTGGACTATACCATCTATAACTCAGACCTACTCCACTATCTGGCCAGCTTCTGTATCCACCCACGAACTGAAAGTGACCATAGGCCCCAGGTTATTTCCTTTAACACAAAGCCAGGGACTCACAAACCAGCACCCCCAACCTGTCAGGGAACATATACGGAAAATCTAAAGCGTCTCAAGTGGTGCGATGACATCAGCTCGAACATTCAACATGTATGCATGGACTTTATAAAAGGCAGAATCAACCAAGATGCCTCCCCGATTGCGACATGGACGACGCTCTGTTCCCACTTGACCAGTTGTTTTCCAGCAAAAAGGCAGGCCCAAAGTCTAACTCAGACTCGCAAGTTTCCAGTCTCTCTACAAACAAAATCACTTAAGAAAGCTAGAAACAATGCGTTGCGGTTACTCTCAAAATTTCCGGGAAATAGTGATCACCTAAATACTTATCAAAAAGCCCAAAAGTTATTCAGGTTGGTGATCATCAACGACAAACAGATACATGAAAAACAATTTTGGTGCAAATTGGTGTGGGAGAGTAAGAGTAAAAACTCAAGGAAATTCTGGGCCCTTATCAATCATTCAAACCCGAGTTCCTCAAGCTTCGGATCAGCAAATATCCAAGCAGCAGAATGGGCAACATACCTCACTGACCATTTCAGGTCACAAGAACAGCCAGGACCCACAGGATGTGGACCGCCAAGTGAAACGGAGATCGGCCCCCTGTATCAAACGGAGCACATCCATTGAGTTGTCACACTTGATCAACGAGGATCACCAGGTGTCTCAAGATAGGGTCATAACAGCGGTGGCAAAAGCAAGACAAGACGGAGCACCCGGTCCTAATGGCCTCCCACAGAGCCTGTTCAAATCTGATATAGATTTTTGGTCAGGACTGCTAACAAATCTCTTTAAGTATGCACTAAGAACTGCAACAATCCCAGACTCATGGCGGGGTGCAATAATTCACCCTATCTATAAATCAGGATCACGAGCTGTCCCCAACAACTACAGACTTATTGCCCTTTAGGACATCGAGGCCAAACACTACGCAGAGCTCCTCCTGGAGGACCTGAGGCAATGGGCAAAGGATCACAATCGGATACCGTTGAACCAAACAGGGTTTGTTGCCAACTCAGGGACCATGACCAACCTACTAGCAGTGTCAAATATTGTCGACAAAGCCCTTTTAACATCTAGGTTAGTGTTCTGCTGCTTTGTCGACTTTAAAGCTGCATTTGATAGGGTCCCCAGGGCGGCTCTATGGGAAAAGCTGAGGAAGCGGGGACTTCCTGACAAATTACTGGATGCAATTATCTAACTGCATTCACGCACTTGGGTTCGGGTGAAGTTAGGGTCCGGCACGCATCTCTCGCGAAAAATTATGACAACTAGAGGTGTTAAGCAGGGATGCGTGCTGGCCCCTCTTCTCTTTAATTTGTTCATAGCAGACTTATCAAGGACTCTGGATGACATAAATAGCCACCCGCCAAAGGTAGGAAGCACGGCATTAAGTAATCTTCTAAATGCCGCGATCTGGTTCTGTTTAGCTTCACCAAGGTCGGGCTGCAAAGGCTTCTTGATACACTGTTTCAATACACAACCATGAACCAACTAGAAGTCAACTTAAAGAAAACCCAAGTTGTCCCGTTTGGGAAGAAACAATATACCGGTGGCGGATGGTCATTTAACAACACAAGCCTCGCCATAGGTCAGTCGTACAAATATCTAGGTGTCCATCTGGACTCTAGGGGTAACCTTATAAAACAGCTTAATAAGATCACAGTTAAAGCCACAACACTTGCGGTGTCACTAACCAAGCTCTCGAAAAACCTCTCAGGTCCAACTCTTTTGCCTCTTCTGGAAGTCCTGAGAGCAAAAACCGGCCCTACTCTATCGTACGGCATTGGGATATTCAAGGGCAAATTGAACACTGCTTTAAACCAGCATACGATCAAAATTTATAAAAAGGTTCTCCAGCTGCCAAGTTCTGCATCCCCAGCACAGATAAGATTTGAGATGAGGTTACCAAATTATGAAGCTTCCAGTATTGGTGTATTCCTTAACCTTTGTCACAAACTAAGACTCCCTTAAAATCTCTAGTCTGGCAAGAAATTATCGAGAAAAACCCAGGAGGAACATTTGGTTGCCTTTTTAGGGACTACATCCAACAAATGTCAGCAACCGACCTCTGGGCCCTCAATCCTAGTCAGTCCGCATTTAAAATCGCAATCAAAAAATGTGGGAGAATGAGATCACTCATTATAGATAAAGCACTCTTCTCGAAACGCAGTCACTCCTGGGCAGTTGTTAATTCCTACAGTCGGCTAACCCCTGCCACTTATTTTTCCTGCACATATCCACTGTATCTAAAACGCAGCCTTATATCCATTAGAATGGGTGACTGGTGATTTTTACAAAACCTACCCCCCTGGCGACGCACAGTGGAGGATAAAACATGTAGTGGGTGCGGCAAAGCAGCAGAAACTCTGCTGCATGTGGTTTGTATCTGCTCGGCCTTTAATCTCCAACGTAGGCGCAAGCTCAGGGCCGAATGGAATTGGCTGGGTGTTCGGACTTGTAGGCAAGCCATCATAGTGGCTCTGAGCCCTGAAAACACAGACCTAAACATAAGACTGATAAAATAAAGGCATTTATTAGCTAATGAATGCTATAAGGAGGGTCTGATAGAATTAAAATGTTTTACTCCTATATTAGTCTTATTTTACTCGACATTATGTTAGCATTGATGTAGCTATTTTGAAATAGATCCTTGCTGTAGTCATATGTTATTAGTAAGTGCAGATGTTATGTAAGTTTGGTTGACATCTGTGCCACCATTTTAGTTCTCGAAGACGCAATTGTGTATTATAATCAAAACTGTTACTTGCTCCTTTACGAGAAATGGTCCTTGCTAAGTTTTGTTTCTCCAATGTTGAAACTCGTTCATTAACGCATGCCTTTCCTGTTACATGGAGGGGAGAGGAGTTGGCCTAACAGCTAGGGCGGTCGACCTCGAAGCTGGGGAACTGAGTTCGAGTCTCGGCAATGACACTGAACATCCTGTGATTCTGGGCAAATCACTTAATCTCCCTGTGCCTAACAAAAATGAATGTGTCCTCATATAATGCAACTGGTGCTATGTAAAGCGCTTTGATACCCGATTCTGCCCAAGTTTGCACTATATAATACTCTGTAGAAAAATAGAGGCCTTCTCCCACCTGTCTAGAGGGGAGGATAGTCCAGGCGACCTTGGATAGTAGATAACTTGTGCCAGGCTGCGGAATCGAAACTTATGTTCTGTACCCCCACTGTATTATGACAACTACCAGTATTTTTCCATAGTAGGCAGGTCTTTATGGGCTCCGCAACATACATAATGTAACTTTATGCTTGTTAGAGTCAGTCCCTTCTCAGCCATCATAGGAGGCTGGTCAGATTGGACTCCATTGCAGTGTACGTTGTGAATAAACTAGTTTGCTTGTATTCTCTACTGCGTCATCAACTCTTTATTCTTGGAAGGCTAGATGAGGTCAAGAGTGACCCGGATGGCCCTAAATTGGGTTACTTCCTTCAGGACTACCTGGCAAGGAGAGCATAATGGCGTTCTGATCCATGTTGGAGATCACCAACAAGCCAGCTAACCACTGCAGCTGATTGGCAGGGGATGAGAGGGGCCCCAGGACCCATACCGGAGGGGCAACCAGCTTGGCTTCAACCTTCTGTGACCCATATCCAGGGCTGCAGGCGGGAGGCACTGGCCAGAGGAGCGCCCCATGGGCTGATGGCACCTTGGACCCAAGGGGGAAAATCATAACTGGGACCCTTGGAGCCGTGTCAGAGAGGAATGTTGTGTTGGCACAGACCTTGAGGACACAGCGGCACAGATGGTGAGCGAGGGGCACTATAGTCTGCAGGAGTGGATGCGGCTTCCTGCTTTGACCAGATTTTCCTCATGCTGGGCTGTGGCTGCAGGAGAATGGGTAGCTGTACCCCTAGGGCCATGGCCAGGGGCAGTGGGGGGGAGCTGCATAGGGGCAGTGAGATTCCCTTGAATAAGGCAGCCCTTTTAGAGTGGACATTCCCCCGGCAGCACCTGAGAGGCCCCTGGGGTGGAAGACTGCCACAGAGGAGCCATGGTTGGGGCCCACGGTTCACCGAGAGGAGTGGCAGCTGGGGTTCTCCCAATTGTGGAAATGGTACTACCAAAAGCCCTGAAGAAGGAGCCAGCAGCAGACCCAGGACCCCCACCCTGACCTAAAGAGACTAATTACACATCCAGGACGCAGCAGACCCAGTTTACCCAGCAGCGATTTTGCAGTGATAAGGGACACCAAAGCTGCACTGGAAACTAAGATCGACTCAGTGGCACTTGATCTGGGGCTACTGCGTAGGACCATAAGAAACAGGCAGACATGGTGGGTGAGACTGAAGCTTCACTATCCTGGATGGCGGACAGTAATAACCTAATTCGGTGCCATGCAGATGACCATCAGTCAGCTGATGGGCAGAGTGAAGGATGCAGATGGAAGGTCCAGGTGTAATCACGTATGCCTGGTGGGGGTCCGGAAAGTGCACAGGGGCCCAGTATGGAGCTGTTCTTGAAGCACTGGCTGCTGTCAACCATCATGGTGGGCAACGCCTCCAAAATATTGCTTGGGTAGAGGGCACATAGGCTGCCGGGCGGGAAACTGGCACCCAGGATGCCCTCTAGGCCTATAGTGGACACAGAACTGAACTTCCGGGACCTAGACTACATCCTCCAGGTGGTGCGCGCTCACAGTACCTGGGTACAGGGTGGCTGAATGGTGAGCATATACCCTGACTATACCTTGGTGGTCTAGCCCCAAACAGAAGCCTTTATAGCAGGCAAGTGCCACCTGCGGAAACTGAATCTAAAGCATGCACTGTTTTTCCCTGTGAAGCTGCAGTTCAATTATAAAGGAGGGATCCACTTCTTTGGGTGTGCAGCAGAGGTGTTTTACTGGCTTGAGGGCCATTCTCTTCTGGATGCATGGAGAGGGACCAGACTTCTATTTGGTTGACCTGGAGACTGAGAGGCAAGCCACATGGGTGGCCACAGGCAGACCTGAGGACATGCCAGGCAAAGTCTAAAAGGTCAATGGTTGTGGCAGACATCCAACAACATAGATCTCTGACTGGGGCCAACAGGTGGGGAGCACTGGAGGCAGACTCGAAGGACACGGTGGGCAACTACACCACATGAGCCGGAAGAGATGGCACTACCAGTAGTCACCCTAATGACAGCAGATACAACTGATTGAGGGATTAAAAACATCAATTGACACTCCCCATTACATGCTGGTCAAATGGACTATGCCAAGGTCGACTGTGTAGGTGGTGATTAACTATATGTCTGTCCCCCCACTACTACTGCAGTATCTACATGTGAGAACTGTTTTACTGTTTACAAGGATTTACCAATTTTATTTGATAGGGCAACAGATGCCTCATGCATAGGGGAGCAGGTAGTTTTAGATCCAAGGCATAAAGTTGTTGGAAAAGGGCCATTTGGAGGCATACTGAGGGACATTGCAGGCACAGACATAGCATTACGGCACAACTACCATGGCAGAACAGGTAGCATACGATGCAACCCTTTGGATGACTCTTAAGATACTCTCCTGGAAAGTCAAAGGCCTGCGCAATAATTTGTAGATGGAGGAAATGTGGAAATATTTGGCCAGAAACGACCCTGATATTATCCTGCTTCACAAAACTCATCTCAGGAGCAACAACTGCAGGGCCCTCCACCATGGGAGATACAAACTACTGGTGCATGCGGGCTTCTCCATGAGATCCAGGATGGTGGGGAGTTTGAGCCATAGGTCTCTCCCGCTTCATGCCACCTATTCTTGGGTAGACAGTCTAGGGTGTCAGGCAGCGGTGAGTGGGAATGGAATGGAGGGACCATAATACTTGCGTCATGATGTTTCCCTCCCAGTCTCCAGACTAAGGTGCTTGGGAAATTAAGGGTCTGGATTGCGGAGACCTCAGAGGCATTGTTAATCTTTGAGGGAGATCTCAACCTAATGTCACATGGGGACACGGATAGGGTGGCGGTGGCGGAGGATAGGCCCAGTGCAGACTCGGGCCTGGTCTCAATCCTTGATTTAATGAGGATGGCAGATTTGTGGCAGGAAACACATCCCCGGACACAACAGTACTCACATGCATCCAACAATTTGCTCTCACAGTCTTGGTTAGACTACTTCTTGTGCCATACCATCAATTGGGTCGATTTACAGACACTACCGTTAAGCTGTGAGGTATAATAGCCACTCACCTGTACCACTCATACATATACTAAGAACTGTACCAGCGATGAGGGGCAAATAGAACCTTGACCCATGGGAGCTATTTGTTTGAAACTTTAGGAAAATGTTGTTGGAGAACACAGAGCTCTATTTTAAGGAAAATGTATGCACCATGGACTCAGAGGTAGACCGCTGGGAGGCATATAAAATTGTCATATGAGGTCAGCTGATCACACATGTTATCAGGAAAAGGAGGGAAAGGGATAGGGAGTACAAGGAGTTGGATTCAAAACTGACCCTTTTAGGGAGGGAATACATAGGCTTCACCTCCCCGAGTCTGGCTCACGGGTAGGAAGGGACCAGGAAAGAATTGAAGCGTTTTCCACCAGGAGACAAGAGCCCATTTCAGAACAAAACAAGGCAAACTTAATGAGATGTGTGACACGACAGCATGAATATCCAAAAATTAAGAGGGGCAAAGATGGCTTCACGCCATTCAGAATGTGACCGGGGAACTTGCAGAAACCCCAAATGCTATTGCGTCAGCGTTGCCTAAGTACTGGAAGGATATCCGTAGGAAGAAACTTAGGGGAATATTTACAAGCCTCTATCACCACAGGAGCATCACCTTTTCCAGCGTTCCCCGTGGTGATAGGGGCTTCACCTTATTCACAAGGTGGCGTTAAGCCAATTAATGTGGCTTAACGCTGCCTTTTGAATAAGGCCCCCTTTTCATGCTACACTTAGCGTGAAAGGGGTGGGCAATGGGTGTTGCATGGGCGTTCCACCGCAACATCCATTGATTTTAATGCTGCCTCAAATTTACAAGGGTGGCATAATATGGGGCAGCACTAAAATTAAGACCAGGGAAAACGAGGAGAAATGCTTATTTCTCCTTGGTTTTTCTGATTCTATGCATGGTGCATTCTCCAGCACGCTTAGAAAGAGCAGAATGCCATGAATGTTTGTTTACGTGTAAGAAGTTATCCCTTTCTGCAAATAAACAATCATTATAAAAAATTACAAGTTGCAACTTCTATGTGTGCTGCATTCTGCAGCACACATAGAAGTTACAAATTGCCATCACTGATTGTTTATGTGCAGGAAGGGACACCTTCCTGCACATAACCAATCTTCCCCTGCAATGCAGGCATCCTTGCACAATGGTGCAAGAGTACCTGTGTTGGTGATAGAGAGCTACAGTTAGCGCCAGTGCTTAGGGAAAGGTAGGGGTGCGCTGTATTCTTCTGAATACGGCACATCCCTGCATTTGAAAACTGAGCGTGGAATTAGCAGTCTTGGCTTAATGCAGCGGTCCAACAGTTTCCTAGTAAATATGCCCCTTAGTGTTGAGGAGGCAGAGCTGGAGCAATTCATAGCTGACATTCCGGCCCTACGACTTCAACCAGACTCGTGCTGGGCTCTCTAAGAGGAGATCACAGAGACGGAAATAGCAGAGGCACGGATGTAGATGAAAGGGGGTAGATCTCCAGACCAGAACGGCATGCTGCCTGAATTTTTTAGGCGCATCAAGTAGAGAATGATGGGCCTGCTCTGTCCACTGTTTTCCAGGGCATAAAGGGAACGTCAGCTCCCTCGAGATGTGAGTTGGGGGACCACACTAATGATCACAAGAAGGGGAAGTTTCAGAAATGGGGGTCTCTAGTTGGCAATGGTTTGCACCTTTGTCCAAGTAGGGACCATTCTTCCTAGTCAGGGTAAGGGGGAAACACTTCTAAAATAACCCCTGCTCATCCCCTTGGTAGCTTGGCATGACCAGGCAGGATTATCTCAGAGGCAGTGTGTAAAGCATTTGTGAACACATACAGTAATACAGCAAAAGCTCTACAAATGGACACCATACTTGTTTGGAAAAATAAGTAATCTTTATCTAAACCAAATAAGACCAAAAAACACCAAATATCCACAATTCAGTAGAAGATAAAAAAAAGTTCTGTCCATAGCAAACTATAGATGCAACACTTTCAACACAAAGTACCTTGGATGCCCCAAAATCATTCACAAAAACAGCTGCAGGGAAGGTGATACGTTGGTTCCTTATGTGCAGGAAAGGTGATGTGTTGGTTTCTTACTCCAGGGTAGGTGATGCGTTGGTTCCTTATTGCCACGCAGGGGAGGTGATTGTCGGTTCCTTACTAAAGGGGGGGTGATGCGTTGGTTTCTTACTGAAGGGAGGTGATGCCTTGGTTTCTTTCTGCAGCCCTGGTGTCCATGTAGATTTGGCTCCTTGGTGCGATGCGTGGGGATCGGGGATGCGCCGCTTCTTGATGCGGCAGCGGTGCTGCGTTTGTCTCGCCAGCTGTGGTCCCATGATGCGTTGGTTCTTGCAGCAGGGCCTGCGTCAGAATCGGTGCGGTGATCTCCGACTTTGGAGATCGGGGCACAGGATTTGGCGTGCGGTGTATCCTCCACCCGCGGGCAGGTGCTGCGTTAGTTTCTTCGATGATGTGTCAGAAATAAGGGTGGGCGTAGTGTGCGTAGTGGGGCTACGTGAAGCTACGCAAAGTGGGCGAGAAACTACGCCCACCTGCGCACTTCGCGTATCCCCACTACGCGCTGCATGCACCCCTCCCCTACATAGTTAAATTTAATTATATGGGCCCATATAATAAATAAAATACACTTACCTTGTCCGCGGCGTCCCGGGGCTCCCTCTGCTCATTCACTGCGCCATCTTCTAACCAATGCGCATGCGCGGCCGCCCGCGCATGAGCATTGGTTAGAAGTTGGCGCCGTGAACGAGCAGAGGGAGCCCCGGGACGCCGCGGACAAGGTAAGTGTATTTTATTTATTATATGGCCCATTTAATTAAATTTAGCTATGTTCGGGAGGGCGGGAGGGAGGCGGGTGGCGGGCAACTTCACTACGCCCAAGGAGTGGTCGTAGTGTTGCCTACTTCGCCTACTTTGCTAAGGGCAAAGTAGGTGACACTACGCCCACTTCGTGGGCGTAGCAAAGTTGCCCGCCCAGGCCTAGTCAGAAACAGGTGTGATGCGTCATGCTTCTCATAGTTGATCCTCTTTTCCAGCTCCCAACAGCAGGGACAACCGCCGGAGGCCCAGCTCAGCATCAGGTACCGCTTGGCCGGCCAGAACTCCCAGCAAAGAAGTTCTGGAGAGCTGGGGGTGAAAACTTTGTGTCCCTGAGACTTCAGAAAAGGAGGCAAGCTCAACTTCAAGCCCTTGGAGATCTTATTCAAGTAGGAGACACAGCACACAGCACACAGCACACAGCAAAGGCTGTATCCTCTCCTTGACTGAAACTGCCACTGCAGGCCAACCCCAAACAGCACACAGCAAAGGGGGAGAACAACTTTATCAGTTTTCCCAGCTCTTCTCTCTTGGCAGAGGTTCCGCTTGAGTCACGAGACATTCTAAAGTTCTGAGGTCTTGGCCCCATTATTTTTACAGAATTTTCCTTTGTTTTCTGGTAGCAGAGATACTCTGTGCTCAGTCAAAACCAGTACTGTTTTGTCTGGTCCAGGTTCCCTGCAGGAGGTGGAGACAGCATTGTATAAGGCAGACCAGGCCCAATCAGGTGAAAGGAAATCTCCTCCTCTACTCTAAATGCAGCCCATGTCGATTGAGCCCAGCCCTGACTCATCCAGGAAAGGCAGGACACACCTCAACCACCCCAGTGGCTGTCTACAGTGAATGCACATCCCTAGCCCCTGTCACTCCAACGCCAGACAGTCAATACACAACCAAGCAGAGTCACACAGGATGGCTATGCAAGAAAATACCCACTTTCTAGAACTGGTATTTTCAAACACAGATACGTCTTTATATTCTGAGTTCAGGCATACTAAACTTTAATTTTGTATCTTCTCCCAATGGGCTGTTATATTTATAAGATATTATAAATAAACTCCCATTCGAACCTATGGGACAAATAGCCTTCCAATACGAAATTCACTGTCGCTCACTACAGGATATGTTACACATATCAACACATGTCCTACCTTTCACATACACTGCACCCTGCCCACAGGGGTACCTTGAGCCCAACTTAGGGGTGACTCACATACAAGAAAAGGGAAGGTTAGGGCCTGGCAGTGGGTGCACTTGCCAAGTTGACATGGCAGTAGAGACTGCATGCAGACACTGCAGTGGCAGGTCTGAGAACCCTTTACAAGGCTGCTTGTGTGGGTGGTACTATCAGTGCTGCAGGCCCACTAGCACCATTTTACTTACAGGCCCTGGGCACACAGTGCTATGTACTAGGGACTTAGTAGTAAGTCAAACAAGCCAATCATGGAAACACCAATCCACATTCATAATTTATAGTTGGAGCACTTACACTTTGGCACTGATCAACAGTGGCAAAGTGCCCAAAGCATCTAGACCAGCAAAACCGATCTTCAGCACACAGCAAAAACACAGGAGGCAGAGGCAAAAATACAAGGGAAAACCACACCAAGGATGTCAGGTCTAACAGGAAGTTAATTTCGTTATTAAATGTGGAAACGAAGGTATTAGCAAAAGTACTTGCTAATTGCTTACTTCAAATATTGGACACTTTTGTGGCCCCCGATCAGTTAGGCTTTATGGCATATAGAACAACGAGGCACAACCTATGCAGACTTGCTGGATAGCTAGCGTGGAGCAAACAGATAGAGGAGCTAGCAATCTTTTTGTCGCTTGATGCCAAAAAGATATTCGACTCTTTAGAGAGGCCCTACCTGATGGTGATACTGGGCAGGATAGGGTTCAGGACAACTTTTTTGTCATAGGTGAACTTGCTGTATCCCAACAAGGTAGGCAAGGTCAGTGTGAGAAGTTGGCCTGATGTGCAGTGTTCACTATTCTAGTGATCACTATATATCAGTCCAAACAACCCTTATTGATGATTGGTTGTAAGTCAACCTTGTAGACCAGCTATCCTAGTAGCATGGATACGAGCAGTCTAAGGCTAAGACTCTAGAGGGCGTGTTAAGCCAGCTGTTTTACCATCACATTACCCCTTGAACACCCAGTGAAAGGACACCACACAAGTGTTATGAAAATAAACAGTGTATTTATTAGAATCACAACAACCCTGTACTCTTTATGAGGACAGGGTGCTAGGCACACAACAAAACTCTTACGAAAATACTTAAGTTAGCACGTTATACACAAATGCCCGAGGGGCACGAAAAACCATATACTTTAAAAGTGGAATGCGAAATTACTAGCAGGTAAGTACAGTACTAATAGGCTTTGGAATCGCTAGGACTTGACTATAGAATCGTTAGATTACTTCTAGGAGACCTAGGGGACTCGGGTGCAGAGTGTGCACTCTCACGCGGGATGCGGGACAAAGTCTATGGAGGCTAGTAAAGGCAAAGTTAGTGTTCACGGGCGAACCCGACCTGGTAGGAAGAAAACGACAGTGGATCCTGACCCTAGGATAGTGAGGCTATGCTGGGACACCGAAGTGCCGAAGTTACCTAGCCCAGGGGCTGCAGCTGCATAGGTCTGAAAAGACGTCGGGGATCTCGTTGCCGGACCAGGAGCCTGGAAGAAGGAAGTTGCTGGCAGGCGACCAGTGAAGGAAAGTTCGATGGATCCAAGCCTGGATCAAGGAAGAGAAAACCTGAAAGCAGAGGGGACCAAGTTCTTGAATCACTAGCCAGTGATTAAGTGGGCACCAGGATGGCACCGGGCGAAGTCACCGCAGTCAGGTGAGTGGGCGCTGCTGGGCTCTGCAGTCTCTCGGACCAGGAGGCGTTGTCGGCGACCAGGATGGAGGTGCGAGCTGTCCCACGAAGGTTCTTGCTGTCGACGTCGCTGGACCCAGGATTGGGCAACAAGTCTTGGCAAATGCAAGGCCCACGCGGTGGACCTAAAATGGCGTCTTGGGCGGACCAGGAGGGTCCAGGGTACTTCTCCGATGGAGGGAAGCAAGGGCCAGTCTGGAGCAACCAGACCAGCAGCAGAAATGTCGTCGGGCGTCGTCAGGAAGGCCACAAGCCAGCGGGCTAGTAGCCAAACAACGCGGTGAGCAGCAAAAAGCAGAAGGGCCCCACGCAGATCGTGGAGATGCTGGGGGGCTGCACTTCGGTGCTGGAGCTGCTCAGGGTGGGGGCTTCTCGGACCCCAAAGCACTCACCAGGAATTCACTCGGCGGGCTTGCTGGAAAGAAGTCGTGCAGTCTTGAAGATGGCCGGTCCCTCGAGGTCTCGTCACACCCACGAATCTCAGCGTGACTGATGATGCAGGTAGAGGTCAGAGGTGCCAGGGAAGCCGGTTCTCGTCGAGCTGGGCAGTCTTGATCCGGAGGAGAGACTTGCAGCAGACCGCAGTGTTCTTAAGATGGTGCCTGCGGATGCAGGGTGACTACTCCTTAGTCACAAGGGAGAAATCTTAGGAAGAAGTCTTGAGTTCCTTTCGTGGAAAGTAGTTTCAGGATTCAAAGATGATCTGATTTGGAAGGGGGCCAGTCTCTACCTTTATCCTGTAAAAAGGGGCTGGCACGCGACTAAGTCCTGCCCTATGGGTGGGACTAGGAGGGGGGTGGTTACACCCACTTCCTTGGCGGGCTTTTCCCCAGCACAGGGTCTGGAGTGACCCTGGAACTGGTTCCAGCCAGCCTATGCACAGTGAGCACCGGGGTGCCACGTGCAGTCACCTTCCTCTAAAGCCCTGCCTACCTACAATACACAAAACCCTGTCTGGGACGGTGCTGGCACCGCCCCTGGCAGGAAACCCTTTGTCCTTATCTCCTGCTCTGGGAGGACTCCCAGCAGCAGGAGGGCAGACTTGTGTCTCGGTGGCAGCATCCATTTTGTGGAGCTGAGGCTCTGTTTGACTTTAACCGGGGTTAGGGGTTACATACATGTCGTGTCCCTCTAGAAGGGTGGAATGCTAACCCCGTCGCCAGAATTGGCGAGGGGTTAGTATTCCAATTCGTATGACACCTTACTCGACATGTTTTGATAAAGCGATACCAGAGTTGGCATATAACCGCGAGGATTATAATGCACTTAAGAGTATATGGTATGCGATATCATGGAAACGGCTAAGGGATGGGTCCCGAAAGCCGCAGACAGGCTCAGCTCATGCCAGAGCACCATCTCACACGATTCCAAGCACTCTGCCTTCAGGATTGTTAAGGCCTGCCATAGGAGTGACTGATAGGAGATCTGTGTGTCCATTTTAGGGTTAGATATAGGTATACTATATCTAAAGCAAAGGGTGAGTACACCACCTTGCCCCAGCTGTCGTGCAGCCAGTTGTGTCAGTTTTAGTTAGTCAATCCAGGGGTGGCATAATACATGCTTCAGCCCCTGGGAGACTTCTGGGTGCACCTCAGCCCTGAGTACAGGGACTTGGAGAGGGCCCAGTGCCAATTCAGTACCTGAGTACAATTTGGATAGAGAGAACAGCTAGGCTGTGGGTCTGATTAGCAGGCCCACAGCCAGGGAAAGTCGTAAACCAGTGCAGCAAAAAGCAAAAAATCTGGGTGATCATAGGATTGCAGACCCTACTCTCCTACAGTCAGGATGAAGGGAACATGTTTGGGAGACTCCGACCTGAGTAGGGGTACCCGGCAGAATTACCCATTTTCTCCTATGTTTTTTTGAGCTGGAAATGTAACCCCTTGCATGATGGGTACAAAAAGATGCATTGTTGAAGGACATACAGTGGGACCAGTGGTGAGAAGATGTGGTGTTGCTTTACGGGGATGATGTCCTTCTTTAATTGGCAGACCCAGACCAATCTATCTTGAGAGCGGTGGGGATACTAGCGATATTCGGGTCCTATTCTGGGCTTTGCATTAACTGGCACACATCTGTGTTGTTCCCGTTGTCTAGCTATACACTGGGGATGGCATGGGAATACCCACTCAAATGGCAGCCAGGGGTCATCAGGTACTTGAGGATCTTTGTACCAAAGAACGCAATGCATATGTTTTGTGTTGTAATTCTTTATTGAAAGCAAAACCATGTTGCAGATGTACAAAATGGAATAGAGTACATATTGCAGTGGGTAGGAAGGTGGAGGGTGGAGATGGGGAGGTCAGGCATGTAGGAGGAAAATCGCATAGTGCATATAGTGCTGCCAATAACTATAAATTGTACATCTTCCATTGTCAGAAGCTGGTGGTACAGCAACCCCAGTAGGGAAGAGACCATGGTAAAACCATCAGTAAGGGTGGAGAGGGTGCCCTGGAAAGTGAAGTGTGCTGAGCAATAAAGTAATGAGAAACAGTGGGAGCAAAGAGCAAGAGGTGTCCCATGCCGCCAGTCTATTGCACCCCATGGGGCACATGGGGGTGGAGAGCACGTCAACAGCATAGAAGAGGGCAGGAGGTGGCAGAGGCCCATGATATTTGACGGGGTCAGTGCGTGTACAATGAAAAGAGCAGGGATCTGAAAGAGGGCAGAAAAGAAGAAAGAGCTGGGAGAGGATGGCATAGGTGTAGAGAGAGATGAGAGAAGCATGAGAGAGAGGTAAGGGTGGGAGCTAGAAGACAAGAAGAGGGAAAGTGGGACTGTGATAAGGGAGGGAGGGGGAAGGAAGAGTGCGGAGAGGGGGGTGACAAGGTGAGTATGTAGGGCAAAGGACTCCCAGTAGCCCGCCGAGAAGGACTGTCGATAGACATACGGACACTGCCGCTTGAGCTTTTAAGAATGCGCTGATGATACATTTAGGGATCATCTCGCAGGAAAGGTACCTACATCTGCCTGAACACCTCTAAGTGATCTTGCATGTTGTAGATTACTCAATCGAGTATCGCTTTCTGTATCATCGCCACTGTCCTGTCTTCTTGTGATGGAGGCATGGGAGAACACCATTGGCCATACTCTGGTAGTTGCCAGCGCTGTCTGTAGAAGGCGGCACTGCTGGTGGGAGAGCTCTGATGATTTCTCTTCATCATGGAGGGGGATCAAGGGAGAGTGAGGGGAAGTCAAAGTGTCATGGATAACTCCAGGGTATTTCCAACAGCTGTCCAAAAGGGTTGGATTGAGGGGCATTCACAGAGGATGTGGGTAAGATCACAGCGGGTGGCTGGGCATCTCCAACAAGAGAAAACCTGACTAGAATTCTAGAGGCCTACTAAGTAGATGCAGGGTATTGGAGAAGTCTCCCACTGATCAGCCCTCTACAAAATGATCTACCTCATGAAATGTATTTTTGTGTTGCAAAACACTCCCTGTCAGATCCTGAAGGGATTCTTCTGCTTAGTAGATGAGGAGATGAGGGGCTACTGGGGCTGGGAGAGACACCAAAGATATCCATGACCTCTATGAGCTGGAAGCCTTTTGAGGGTGGAATTTCCCTCCCAAACCTATGCCGGTACTATAGGGCAACACAACTGCAAGTGATAAATGACTGGGCCTTCTCAATTCAACAAAAGCCCTCTCTACTGACACATAGATGAGCGATAGATCCAGTGAGTTATGTCAGATGCCTATACGGGTGGAAGGGGGTGATGCCATTGCTAGCTCTGACAGCAACAGTGATTAATACAAGGCATCAAGAGACCCACAAAATGGGCTGGATGGAGAAACTGACGTTGGAAGCCACCATATGGGAGTTAGACATCCTGAGAGGTGTACGGTTAATTAAGAGTCATAAAAGCATAAAAACTGGGCAGCTCAAAGGTGGGTGACGTGTGACAGGATGACGGAATATTACCGTTCACTGAGCTGCAAGAGCAGTATGAACAAACGGGGAGTAAGTATCTCTGATACAAAAACGAACACACATACTGCGGAGACACGCGGGCCACTTGCACAAGGTGTCAGAGGAGTCACCATTGGAATACAGGGTGCTGGGATACCTACTAACTCATCACATTGTGTCCCAAATATATTCTACACTTCTGCATAATGGCTTCCCCTGCTGGATAGCCACTGAGACAAATGGGAAAGAGTCTAGGGTAGACTGGAAGACGATGGCTTGGGTGCGGCATGCCGCTATGTGTGGGAGGGGACCAAAGAGGCAGGGTTTCATCTAATCTAGCTAGAACTACTCCACAGGGCTTATATCACAAGAATCCAGCTGTATATTTTTGTACGGTCCGATAATGATCTCTGTCTGAGGGGCTGCCAGAAGTAGGTTACCCTGATCTACACTATCTGGGATTGCCGCACGACCCAGTGTGGTTTCAGTAATGTGGGCCGCCAGATATCAGAGGTCATGAACTTTAATCTAGAATTTACTTCACAACTGGTGACCCTGGGCATCTGGGGGAAACGCTGTAATGATGCACACTCTTGTTCTGTAATGTTGCTCTAATGGTTGCCTGTCAAGATGTGATCAGACAGCGGGAGCAAGATAGGATCCCATCTTTATGGGTCTGTGAAACAATCGTGGACTGGTGCACAAGGGCTGGAAAAAACTGGTGTACAAGAAACAAAGATGCCCATGGAAGTTGGGGAAGTATGAAACTCCTGGAGAGCCACAGAAGACACGTACCCCTGAATGGGGAAGAGAGGCCGGAGAGCGCACAACAGGAAGTGAGGGAGGTCACCCTGGCGGAGGCATAACAAAGGCTGGAAGGCCTGCAAGCTGCCTAAAGTGTGAAGGTTACGAACTACAGTACAGTGATATTGATGTACTTGAACCAGTATGCCTCGAACACCAGGAGGAAAGTGTCAGTGGTACTTGTGTCTGAAAATTCCATAAATGAAGTTACAGGTCGAATCACGAATGTTGCATGCATACACTGTAAGCTGTTTCAGATCTCGTCACTAGAGGTCAGCAGAGAGCCACGATCCGCCGCGAGCGTTGCAGGACAGACCGGACAGACAGGACAGACCGCCGAGGAGGAGGAGGGAAGTTCTTGTGCTCCGCTGTACCGGTTTAGAGGCGGTTTGAGGCGTTCTTGGAGCGTTTTGAAGCGGGTGAGCCTGCGAACTCTGTGGACTCTCTGTGGACCCTCTGCTCTCCAGAGCTGCTTCGTGTTTCATGCTCGCGTTGAGCCCTGAGCGAGCTCTGACTCCCCGCCTGAGACTCTGTGCAAAATAAACGCATTAAATCACGGCAAATCACGGCAAAACGCAGGAGCAGCTGGGGGCACAAGCTCGGAGCAGGGAGCTGTGCCGTGCCGTGCTGCCAGGGTCAAGTGAGCCCCCCTCTCTCTCGCGGGGCGCAGGTCACGGATCACGGGGCACAGGCACGGGACACAGGCATCGACACGGAGCAGAGGAGCCCTTCTAAAAGAGTCTTTTACAAAAACACAAAGACACAGCCACGATTTACAGACGCCCAGTGAGTTAGTGTGTCCGGCAGTTTGCTGAAAGCTGTGCTAGAAGCAGAGGCATTGTCAGCTCCATGCACGGATCCGCCTGTCGGTCTGCCGCTTGCTCGGTGCCCGGAGCCGCCGAGGAAGGTGAGGAGCGGTGTGCCCGAGGCTTGAGGTGCAGGGAGGGCGGTGTTTGGTGTTGGAGTTTGGTGCCCAAACGCTTGCTGGGGGGGCAGGCGAAAAGTGAGCAAACAGCAGAGCAACCCAGCTGTCATTGTCATTGTTGCTGACTGAAGCTCATTTGTCTTTCATCCTCCCCGCCCCCTGCTGCCTCTCCCCCACCTCCCACCGTTCCGGGAAGTTCAGGGAAAGAGGCCGCCCAAGGACAGGCCCAGGAATAAGCACGAGCGCGGCTGCCGGTAGAGGCAGGTGCTAAGTAAGAGCCGGGGGGGCAGCCTAGGCCACTCTGACTAGGTCCGACTGGCTGGAGGCACCCCCTGAGTGCCCCGCTCGTACGTAAAAAACCGTCCCTCCGGACTTCCATTCTTCGCCCACCCCCATTTAACCATTCAAACCAGAAGCCATTCAGCTCCTTTCACCCAGACTTTACGCCAGCCGTAACCTCAAAGCACCGAGCAGGACAAAAATGCGCTCAGGTACCAAACGTCAGGCCTCACTATATAAAGCACCACGCAGCAAAAAGCCGAAGAAGTCAGACTCACCAAAGCAAGCGCAAGCAACCCCACTTTTAGTTGCTCTGCGGCAAAGGGGGCGTGACAGCGACGGTGAGGGGAGTAGAAAGTCAGTAAGTTCCACCCAGCCTCCACCTAGCCCAGCCCATTTACCAGGATCACAACCAATGATTAATAAATTTTTCTTCTTAAAAGACCCCGTCTCAGCTCTGTTGTCATCAACAAGGGAATCAAGGAACTTACCAAGTCCTATTCAACCAGACAAGACGACAACGCATAGTCATCCAGGAACCTCAAACTGTGGCAAATCACTAATGGATCACATTCAAACCTTAGAATCCTCTATTCAACATCAACCGGCGTCACAAATCGATCAACTGCCCAGAGCTATTAAAAAAAACGAACTTGTCCAGGCAATGATCCACAATTCCAGTTCCCCACCAAAAAAACTCAAAACAATCAAGACTGGGCAAAATCTTGTCTTGCCCTCACCTATATCTCCAGGTCAGGATTCACTGGAAGCGTTTTTTAACGTCTTCAAGAACAAGTCGAACATGGGGGACCACAACAATCCCCAAATTACTTCTGGACTCAGTAAACCAACGGCGCTCTCAACTAAGAGATTCACGAGACTGAACGTCCAGCCAGGCTCCCCGTCTGGCTATCATCCTCCTATCTTGGGCACTGCGTCATCGCTTCCATTACCAAATCAATCCTTGCAAGAACTGAATTTAGATTTAAACTATTCCCAAATGGTACAGGACCAAAACCGGAGCCCAGTGGCATCTACGCCTCAAAAACCTGTCACTTCAAGCTCAAACCACAGAATTCTGATTGACGACAACTCTGGAAATAATAGCAGCCAACAAAAAAAATCAACACTGTCGCACATATCAATCTCTTAAACTAATACAACCCCACAACGGGTAGACCAAAAAAAGAGCTATTGCAGTCAAGTGCCCACTGCTCCCTGGGGGAACACCTTGATTAGCACCTTGGACCAGGCCATAAAGGCCCTCAACTTTCAATCAGACAAGATGGAGGTCCAAATTGACCTGGTAAACGTCATCGCAGAGCATATCGCCCAACTTAGCTCGAAAACAGACACTATTATTACTCTTCTGACAAACAAAAAAATCACGGTTACTCCCCTTGCAAAACATACCCAAATTAACAAAAGTTCTATTAGTCCTCTGTCTAGTTGTGGCTGCGGGAGCATCATTGAGAAGCTGGCATCGCTCCCTGCAATTTTGAAAGATATTTTGGGGGCAGTCAAAAAAGGTAATAATCAGAAGTCCTTATCAGACTCACCAGGAGAAAATCACAACATGGGGAAATCAAACATCTCAATCGCTTCCCCTACAGCACACAAGAGCCCAGAAGGGGACAGGGAGTCCGCATTGTCACACCATTCAATGGTTTGTCACAAAGCATTTCCAATCATAGGCACAGAAAAATTCGACCCCCCACCCCTCGAAAACCAGACGAAAAAGCAAAGAAAAAAAGCAAGGAAAGCTAGGTCTAAATTAAAAAGCAACCAAAGGATTACCATTGACAACTTCCTCACAAAACCTGTGTCTGTCTTGCCAAAAGAATTAGGATCAGCAAACTTCTCCTCAAACACCGACACTAATTTATTGGCAGGCCATAACTTATCACAGGAAAAAGTTTCGATCAAAAAATCAAAACAGAGATCGCAGCCCAGTGGCCCAGATCATTCACTAATTGAAGAGCTGAGCAAGTCCCATGATGCAATGATTGCTTGTACAAACTCAAAATCAGCCCCAACTCCCGCACTAGAAATAACATCAATGATGAAAAGTCATCACTCCTCCTCAAAAATCAGGCAGAAACCTGTACAAGGAAATCTAATAACTCTTGGTGACGATTCATCAAAAAAAATCACTTACTAGAGCCACCACCAATGAGCACCCACGGACCTATAACACAGCGCATGATGCATCGAAGCAGCGATCAAACTCTCGCTCAGGCAAAATACGACCTGACTCCTATAAAAATAACAAGAACTGGGATCGACCGAGAGTGCATAAAACAAAATCCAATGGCCCCAGCAGGAACAATTCAATACAAAATTGGAACCAATAAATTACAAAGGATTAATTCTCCGATTACAATAACAAAAACCGGGCAAAATCGTAACTGCATAGTTCGGTCAAACCCCGTTATTCAATTTAACGACATCCATATGCTACGAACTGCCCCTTCTCCTGCAAGGGGAACCACTGACAAGGGCATCATAGGAAACGTGATTCAAAAAACAAAAAAAAATGTCTCTGTACATCAGTCTGACTACATAGTTCCATGCTCGCAAGAACCATCAATTACCCCAATTGCAGAATTAGAACCCATCCTGACTTTCACTCCCGAATATGAGTCAAAGGGCCGGCACGATATCTTAAATAGAGGAAATTTGTTAAGACTATTTGGTCTTGTTCCCGAGTTGAGAGGAATATCTTCGCAAGACCTAGTCTCAGTTGAGTTCGGTCCAAAAATTGATGACCCAAATATCGAAGTCTCTGTGACCACTTGGGCTACCAAGGAGATAGCAGTAAAGATCTTCGAAAACAAACGCCCATTTGAACACTGGGGCATAACCATCATGCAACATATGCGCCCGAGATACCCTTTCCCGCTTGCAAAAAGTATACAGAACATAAACAGAGACGAGCCATCTAACTGCAGACAGATCTCATGTCTCCAGGGCGCCCGTTCGGCCACAGTAGCCCAAGAACTGGGTGGACTCGACTTACATCCAAAGCATCCTCACATCGGCGGGCCCCCCACACAGGATTGGTCGTGGATCCCGCTAACCCTTAACCAAAAGAACTCCTAAAAAATATGAACAGCTACCTCAACGTATATGGTGCAAATCTACATCTAAGGACCGGGTTAATATGTCTAAAATAGGCATCTGCAGTTGGAATATTCACGGGTTCAGCAGTATGGACCAAGACAGTGAGACACAACTTTTCTTCCATAAATATGACATCCTTTTATTACAAGAGACTTGGAACCAAATACCCCCCGCCATTCCTGGCTTCACCGAGCACCATATCCTTGCCGAGAGAAAGTCCAAGTTTGGCCATCCGAGTGGAGGACTATCCACATATATCTCGCAGAGATTAAATTGGGAGTCGGAATCACAGGACGTGGGATTAAACTGGGTTCAGGTAACCAAGATCTCCATAAAATCTCGACTCCAACTGCTATTAATAAATATTTACATTCATCGTGATAAAACCAAAAAAAAAGAGAAACTGGCCCTCCTTATCACTCTCATAAAAACACTTCAGAAATCAAACTCTCAAAGTTTTTTGATACTATCAGGCGACTTCAACTCTAATTTAAATTATAAAGACCTAAACACACATACCCCAAGGCAAAAATCTCGGGGAACGCTTAATCCATCAACCTTAAAGCAACTGTCAACGCTGGGGTTAACAATTTTAAAGCCCGCAACAACTGGTGCAAATTTAGCACCACCAACGTATTTGAGTGGCAAGTCATCGTCAACCATTGACTTTACTTTAATTAGTAATAACTTGCTTGATTCAGTAGTTGACTACGAAATCACAGCACGATCTGAAAGCGATCACTTTCCACAAATTACTTGGATCAACATAGGGGTGTTGGAGTCTGTCCAGTTGACTGTCCTATCTGATCAGTTAGAGAAGTTTAACTTACGAAAATTGCGTTGGAGGGGCAGTGGAACGAAAGCCATCTATGAAACCGCAAGCAATTTCTTTTCTCAATATGAAAATCATCAAAACGAAGACTCGGTTTCAATCTGGACAAAATTGTTAGAAAAATTGTCTCTCAAACACTCTGTTCTGACTGCGCCGTATCAAGGCCCACTAGTCCCACGGGAACCCTGGTTTAATACCAAACTAAGGCAGGAAAAGAGAAAAATAGCCCAGGCACAACGGATGGCAGTAAGGAACAAAACTCTGGCCTCCGCACCAAACTACCTTCTTGTTAAGAGCATGAGAAACAACTACCGCAAAATGTTATGGAAAGCCAAGACAGATTATAAGGAAGAGATGTGGGCAAAGCTACTAACAGCCAGCAAAAAGCGAAATTCAAGGGACTTCTGGGGCATTGTAAATAAACTAAACACTGCGGATCTAATAACTCAGGACCCAGGCATTAGCAAACAAACCTGGGAATCACACGTAAAAAATCTCTATCGTAAAAGGGAACCTTCAGTCTCAGTAAATCAGCACCGCTCTACCACAACAACAATATTAAGCTGCTTGAAAGGACCGACAGATAACCTATCATCCCATCCTGACATAGAAAGGTTCAACAATCTGGGGATTGAGCTGGAATTGTTTTCCTGCGATAGAGTTAAAAGGTGCATTGACCATCTTAAATCTGAAGGCGCTCCAGGGCCCAATGGCATCCCCAACGCAGTATACAAATATAACGCTGAGTTTTGGGCAATCCATCTTTCTGCCTTGTTTAATCAAGTCTTTGCCTGCAAGAAGCAGCCACCATCGTGGAATGGTAACATCATCCACCCAATCTTCAAGAAGGGTGACAGGAGTACTCCACTGAATTATCGGCTGATATCCTTAATCGATGTGGAAGCAAAATTATATGCTTCTTGTATTTTGGAGGAGATCCAGGAATGGGTAAATACCAACGACCTAATTCCAAGCTACCAGACAGGCTTCAGAAAAGGGACAGAGACTATAACAAATCTCACAGCCCTAGCCCTCTTGATGGAAAGAGCCAAAACGAACAACAAACGGTTATATGGCTGCTTTATTGACATTAAAGCGGCTTTTGACCGAGTCAGTAGGGGGAGGCTTTGGGAAAAACTCAACGAGTGGGGGCTACCAAAACATGTCCTCCACGCTGTCAAGCTCCTTTATACAGATACCTGGGCAAGGGTCAAACAAGGGCACGGTTCAAGCCTTACGTCCAAAATTCCAACGGAGGATGGACTGAAACAGGGCTGCGTCTTGGCCCCATGTTTATTTAACTTATACCTGGCTGACCTAGGAAAAAAACTCTGCCAAATTGTAAGTCACGCCCCGAAGCTTGGTAACACCCCAGTGCCTATCATCCAGTTTGCCGATGATATTGTTCTTTTAAGCAGAACCCCAATTGGACTGCAAAGGCTGATAAATGCGCTATATCTCTATTTGAATGAAGAACATCTAGAATTAAATAGAGAAAAGACAAAAGTGATACGTCTTATAGAGCGAAAGCCCATTAAATTTAGCTGGACATTTAACCATCTAGCCATTGGGGTACAGCCACAATATCGGTATTTGGGGGTGACCATAGCCAACGACAACTCAAAAAAAGAGCACTCTGCAGTGTTAAAAGCTAAATCCCAGACGCTAATTTTCGGTTATAGGCGACTCTTTCAAAAACTGGGCGGTCCAAACTACACTCATCTTTTAAAAGTAATGGCCGCTCAGATTTTACCTACATTATCGTATGGTCTTGTTACATGGCTTGGAGGGGAGGCCGGTTTATTAAACGCCTTACAAACTAAAATCTATAAAGTTGTATTTAAAGTACCGAAATGCGCCTCGCCAGCCCAGGTGCGATTAGAATTTGGCCTTCAAAATCAAATTTTTAGGTCCAAGACAAGGTTTGTTAAATTCTGCCACAAACTCCGTGCTGCTGTACCAGGCTCATTAAACCACCTCTGTTGGCAGGAAATCAATCTTGACTCCACCCAGCCCTGGGCCACCCATCTGCAGACTTGCCTTTCAGACCTTGGATTGCTCGAAGCTTGGTGTAAAAAAAGTGACCAGGTTACTTTCTGCAAACTTGCAAACTCAAATGCCAAAATAAAGTCACTATTGGAAGACAAACAAACATTGACCCATCGACGTCATGTCTGGACAGTCATTTCTTCCTATTCACGTCAACAACCCCAGGCTTACTTGGCAACACATTTTAGTCAACACCTAAAAAAGATTCTTATTGATTTCCGTATGGGCCTTCACGAGTCCAAGGATCTAAGACCCTCTTGGAAACCCCATGATGCTTGCCCAAAATGCAGACTCTGTGGCTACCAAAACGAATCTTTAATCCATTTGTTTTGTGTGTGCCCGGCCCTCATGGTGGCTAGAAGAAATTTTTTGCGGGATATCCTAATCAAACTGAACATAAGAACATGTCGCCAAGCGGTCATAATCTGGCTGGGAGGTTCATCGCCAATTCTGACTTGCAGGGGTCTCAAATTTATGATAGAGACTGGGAAGCAGCTGCAGCTCTGTGTATGATCCTTTAAAGCATTGCCTGAGGCTCACTCTTTATGTAGTATCCCCCATGCTCATTCCATAAACCTCTACGCAGTCAGTGGGGGGGTCTGACGTAGAGTTTAAGTTTTAATTGTTTTTAACTTTGATATCAACCGTTGCTTCGATTTTTAATGCAAATTGTATTGCGGACATCCGCTAATTGTACTTTTTCTAATTGTAAGGATTTTTATTAATTCAACAATAAAAATATTCTGATTCTGATTCATAAATAAAGTTTAACAAACAAAAATAATATCTTGTGATTAGATCATGTGTTCCACTGGATGAAGGAAAGCTCCTTGTGCAAGTGTGGTTCCACCGCCGAAATTCTAGTTTTGGAAATACTGCGCCAGACCCTTTATCCTTTTATTGCTCCTCCATCTTTGATACCCCTTTGGCTGTGAGAGAGCGCAAATCAAGAAAATTATAGAAGTGCACCATATTTACAAGCACGTTGTATTAGTTTAGTAAACATTATATAAGAGTGTCGAATCTATAGAGTGAAAATACATGAGTGTTTAATTAAAATAGAATACTTATATCAAGTGTGAAAAGCTAATGTAGATGTTTGTAGTGATGTTAGAATGATGTTGAAATCCCATGTTATGTGGCGGTGGTAGGGGAAAATGTAATTCTGCTAAACGTAGAAATGTGTAGGCCACATGGCAGTTCACATAGAGTACAAGATGCTGTTACACTCTTACACGATGGTGGATTTTGATGTTATTGTAATTCAAAGTATTATCGATCATAGAACTGAAAAATATGTTTTATAGAAGTGTTTCATAATCATTGTGTGTAATAAGTTAGAATACTGTTTAGAAGAAATTTAATGTTTTACAGAGTGCACAGGCCCGTTTATGTAATTCTAATAGGCCTGAATAGACAAAGTCATTTCTTTTGATCTGCATGTGCTCGTTAGAGAAAGGTCGTGTTAGGCACAAACTGTGGAGCCTGTTCGAGTGGTTTACGACTTAGAAGATACGGTGGAGGCCGGAATTTAGGGCCCACAGTACAAGTGTCTGTTTGCAGGTGCGAGGAGGTTTTAATCAAGAGAGTGATGAATAGACTTTTGTTCAAGAGAGCCAGGCACAGGCCTGGAGGAGTCTTCAGGAATTTCCTGGGGGTACCGTCTTGCCGGAGAGGAGCCTGGGAAGCAAGGTCAACTCTAACGAAGGGTCCAGAGGAGTACCAGCATGGAACATACCAGAACCAACACCACGTGAGGGGCGTCTCTAAGGGGCGTCTCCAAAGGGCGTTTCCATTGTAAATGTGATTTTGTATTAGGGACAGTACCCCAGGGTGGAGTTAATGCAGATGATCTGAGGAACCTAAGAGAGCGGATGGGTAGGCAGATAGGGAACTGCGAGACATCGTTTTTGAAATAAAGACTAAGGGAAGTGTGTGATCTTCTTTGGAAGTCACCACTGCTGACACCTTTTTAGGTTAAGATCTTGCTAAGTAGGGATGTCACTTAGTCTAGTGTAGGGATAGTCTAATTTGATTTCTTTTCTTTCTGTAAATGACTCATAAGCTACAGCTTGTGTCTATTCTTGCAACTTTGATGATTTTTGAATTGGTTTTGGTAATATTCTTTTGCCGACTAAGAGCATTTAGAAAATTTATGTTTGTATTGATACCCGTATATCTTTTGAACCTTATATTGAGATGTTTGTATCTCCAGTTAAGTTTGGCTTTGTAATAATCTTTTAAACTTTTTAAGCTTAAGTGGTTCTTTGGAGTGGAGTAAGTTATTAACTGATTGACCTAGTAGTGGATTGCCTTTTACTCTATGACACGTACCAACGGTTCAGTCGACCGGAGTGGGGATCTAGATCTATAACAATAGACCAGAAATCCCGCGTTAACAGTTGGTAGCAGAGTGAGGATGGTTACCTTCTTGAGGAAGGTGATCTAGACTAGGTTAAGTTTACCCCAAGGTCCCTAGAGATCGAGAGGTGGCCCGCCGAAGAGGGTGCTGACGGCGCGAGAGAAAAGCAGCAGAATCGGACGAGAGTGAGTATAACAAGGGTCATGCATGGACAGATTGCGGTGTTTTGTGTTGTATTTGTAGTGTAATGTCATGCGGAGTTGAATGCCTGTAGAGTGAATGAGAGAGGGTTGTGAGCGCGCGCAACCTGGCAGACTGGTAAACTGGTAACTTGGGAAACGGGGGAACCGGTGAACTGGTGAAAATCTTAAGTTCGGGGAAGAGCTTAAGTGGTTCGGGTGTATCGAACATCCAGAGTAGTTGTCGACCAGAGAAAAGGGGGTCATGAGGTACCATTGATCGCCCGCAGGACCGAGATAGGGGGAATGCAAGAGTGAGTGTGTGGGTAACGGACGCAGGTCGAAAGTTACCGTGTGCAAGTAACCTATCAGAGAAGGCCATTGTCTGGACCAAAGGAAAGACATTTCGTCAGTTAAGGTGACAATTACAGTTAGACTGTGGACGTACAGTCAAGGAAAGTGATCGCTTGGTCGGAAGTAATCATTTTTCAGAGTATGAATGGGACGCATGCATGACCGGGAGACGAGCAGAGAAAGGAGGGGAACTGCTGCAAAAGGGGGACGAGTGACGTCAGCGAGAGCCGCGCTGAGATAGGCCGGTTGGTGTGAAGCCGCGCTGTGATAGGGCGGTTGGTGTGACGTCAGCAAAGAGCCGCGCAGTGATAGGCCAGTTAGCGAAAACCGCGCTGAGATTGGTGGATTGTCATCAGGAAGTAAACGAACGCGGAGAAAATAGAAATTTTGTAGATTTTGAACATGAAGTGTTTTAAATGTTTGAGAGGGATTTTTAAGAGAAAAAGAAGAGAATCTTATTGCGGGGAAGAGAGACCGCCGGAGGGTACACCAGCACACTATATGGCAACGAATGTTGGGTTGCATACTATACTGTGGCTTGGGACTTGGAGTAAGATTACAGAGGGGAATGAGGAACGGACTTTTCCGAAATACGGAACGTTTAGATTAGAAGTGTTACATCAGTTGAAAGCAGTTATGTCCTCAATGAGACCTTTGCCTAGACCAACACAGTTTGAGGCGCTTAATGCATGGATTAGGGCGGCGCACGACAGGAGTCAGAACAGACGCCAGGAAAGGGTACGGCGATCAGTGAGGGCAGTGCAAGATGCCAAATGGGATGCGGAAGCCAAGAAGTGGAGGGTACAGGTGATTGAGGTGGATAAGTTGTACCCCATGAGAGAGGTTACAGGTGGAAAGAAACCCATAGAAGAGGATGATGAGAGCGAGTCGCAGGACGGCCTAATAAATAGGTTGTTGATAGATAGACCGCCTCCGGACAATAGGGAGACGGAAGGTACGGAGCTCCCAAGGGAAGATGGGATAGACATAGGAGGGAATAGGCCACTTTCTATAATGGATTGGGTTGCTACCAAAGACGAGGGGACACTTCAACATAGTCCAGTACAGAGTGTAGTCGGAAGGGTTGTGGTGCAGAAGATGCCAGTAACAGAGAGGGTTGAGTCTTATGGATTACCAGATGCTCTTCAAGTACCCGTTACCATAGGCCCTATAGTGTCGGTTTATCACCCAGAGAAAGGGAGAGAGGAAGAACAGGTACGGCTAGACAGAGAAAGAGCTGAGATGGAGAGAAGGAATAACACGACAAATGCCTGGAGGAAATTGCCAGGACCAATAACGTGGAGCACCCCATTGGAGTCAGCAGTGGATCCCGAAACAGAGCAGGGGGGTCAGAGAGGACCGATGGACCTGAGGGGACCACGGCCGAAATCCTACAAAGAGTTGAGGGCTGACTTGAGGGAATGGGATGGGTCCACAGGAGTACCGAGCAACAGGTCAAGAGCAGAAGCAGAATGGGGAAGTCGAGGAAATGGAATATTATCTCAATGCGGGGCTAGCGAAAGCAGTCAGGAGTGGGAAGGTAAAAGTCAGGAGAGTAGAGGAGTTACACGTCATACAGACAGAGGAAATGGGCAGGAGCAAAGAGGCAGAAGTACGGAGTGTGGAGAGACATCTCGTCCCATTCAAAGTGAGGGAGACCAAAGGACCCAAGAATACAGAGATAGGTTTAGGTGCACTCACCATGCACCTTATGATAACGTACAGCACTGGAATCGTGGGAACACGGGGAACAGTGAAGGATCTTGCCATGCGTCGCGTGATCAGAGGTCACAGGCGAATTGAGAAGACATGGGGGATAATGGAATGTCTTACCATGCACCTAGAGAAGCCATGCAGACTGAGAAATGTGGGATTATGGGAAATAGAGGAGTGTTTCATCATACACCCAGAGAGGATGGAACTGCATGGGACCTGGAGAGATGGGAGCATGGGAGGACTCCCCATAACTCGCCTGAGCCTGGACGTAGGACTCAGAGCTGTGATGGGAGAGATGTAAATAGACTCTCTAGAGATGGCATACTGAAAGCTGTGATAAAAGCCAAAAGACTCGATGTGACCAGCTTAAGATCTGATCTGAACGATATAATAGATGGTACATTGTCTTTAGAAAGGATCGACATGTACGAACAAGATGAGCTACTGTTTATAGCAAAGGACATCACTCGAAAGGCCAGAGCAACTCATGAGAAACTGTCTGAACTGGCAGACAAGTATATGGTAGATTTGTCCAGAACCAAGGCATTACAGGGTAACCACAGGTTGCATTATTCAGATCAGGACCTAGAAGAGAGGAGGACAACTGGATTAAAAACACACATAAGGGAACTGATCACAGGAATAAGAGCATGGAGGGACCTGGACAAATGGGAAGAGAGGTGGTCGAAAAAGGGAACTGTTAGGCGGAGTGCGAATGTGATGTCTCCGGAGGGAAGACTAATGCAGATGGAGGCATTCCCTTTGCGAGAAATAGCGAATGGGAATTATGTACACGTACCATGGAGTAGGTGAGATTTGGCTGCCTTTACCAACTCATTTCCGAAGTTAAGGGAGAACCCTGTAGAGTGGTACAAGCAGGTAGAGAGGTTTGTGAAGATCTCAAAAGTATTGTGGATTGATTTGAACACCTTGTTTGACATCATGGTCCCAGGAGACTTGTGGATAGCATGCAAGGTTAGTGTCGAGTGGCCAACTGCAGAACCAGCAAGGGATACTCGTACTAATGGACCGTCAGAAACAGTAATGTTAAAATACGATAGGGTAATGACATGGCTGAAGGAGAAGGTGCCACCACAAGACATAGATTGGGTAAAAATAGACCGAACAAGACAGGAACCAAAGGAGACAGTCCATGAGTATTATGAGCGATTGCTGAAAGCATTCAAACAATACAGTGGACTAGATGTAATGGACCCCAAGGATATAGGACAGTTTGTATCAAAGTTTGTCTTGAGGTTGAGACCTGATATTTGTCTGAGGATTCAGCAGCATTTAATTTGTTGGCAAAACAAACCATTGGATGAGATTTTGAGATACGCAAGATATTGCAGTGATGAGATAGAGTCCAAAGCAAAGAAATTAAAGGAGAAACTGATGATGGTGCAGATGCAGTCAGCTGGAAAGGGAGGACAGCAGCAACAGGGAACAGGGACAATGGGACGGAAATCAAACAATCAGAATAAGGACAACGAGGAAAATCCGAGACCTAGAATAGACTTTGCTACATTGAAAAAAACGACAAAGTGTCACCAGTGTCACCAGGTGGGACATTGGAGACGCGAGTGTCCCTATAACCCTGAAAACGGAGAACTGGAAGTTCTAGAGGAGGAAGTTCAGGAAGTTCCAGTCCAAAGGGTGACAGTGACAAAGGGTAAGGTGGCCAAAGGGGGGATTTCGGCTCCACGAGCTCAATTCCCGCAGCCACCAAAGATTACGACAGGGGGAAAGGTCTATAGACAAATGCCTTTTTTCACAGGTAAAGAAGAGTGTTACTACGTTGATCCATTGACGGGACGACGTGTAAGTAGAGAGGAGGACTGTACCCTCGGGGCAGTTCTAGAAGTGGATCAAAGAGGACCGTTTGTTGAGGCTGAAGTGGCAGGGTGTCCTACAACATTCTTGGTGGATACTGGAGCTACTCGATCAACTTTGAGATCGGCAGTGGTTCCAGATCTACCAATGTCGGGGGAAACGATTCAGGTGGTAGGAGTTACAAATAGGAGAATGGATAGCCCTTTGACGGAACCAGTATCAGTGAAAATAGGAAACTATACGGATGAGCATCAGTTTGTAGTATGTGATTCTAGTCCTGTGTGTCTGTTAGGAAGGGACTTATTGTGCAAACTGAACTGCACAATATACTGCACACCTCAGGGAGTAGAGGTACAGACTACAGACGATGATGCTACCTTTAAAGTTACAAATTCGAGGACATGCATAGAACTGTATCCTACCCTGACTGTGGAGGACCTTCCTTGGGACTTACAAGATGCAGTGCCATCAGAGGTATGGGATTTTACTGGAGAAGATATAGGACTGATCAAAGGAGTAGAACCAGTGAAGATTATGGTTAAACCAAATGCTGAATATCCAAGAACGCCCCAATACAAACTGACCCCGGAGACGATTGCAGGAATAAAACCTGTAATCGACTCTATGATAAAACAGGGAATACTGAAGGAAATCGTGGGAAGTCCATGCAACTCCCCGATTATGGGTTTGCAGAAGCCTAGTGGGAAATTTAGAATAGTGCAAGATCTTCGAAAGATTAACAACATAGTTGTTTCATGTTGTCCAGTGGTACCGAATCCATCAGTGATATTGTTTCAGGTACCATTCCAAGCTGAGTGGTTCACAGTGATAGACCTTTGTCAGGCTTTCTTTTCAATTCCATTAGATGAGGAGAGCCAGTACCTTTTTGCTTTTAAGCTGGAAAATCGTGTCCTAACATGGTGTCGTATCCCACAAGGGTATACATGAATTTTCAACCAGCTGTTGAAGAAAAATCTTGAAAGTCTGGTACTGCCGCAGAACTCGGTTCTGGTCCAGTACATAGACGACCTACTTGTTGCGTCAGAAACGGAAGAGGCTTGTAAGACAGATACCATTGCCTTGCTGAACCATTTAGCTGAAAATGGGCATAAGGTATCTCCAAACAAATTGCAGTACTGTCTGACCGACGTACAGTACTTGGGTCACAGGATAGAAAAAGGAAAGCGCAAAGTGTCACCAGATAGGATAGAGGCGATAATGAAGATGAACGCGCCTACGACACAGAGAGAAGTTAGAATGTTCCTAGGAATGGTTGGTTATTGCCGACAGTGGATAGCTAACTTTTCACTGAAAGCAAAACCTTTACAAAAACTGACGCACAAGGAGGTGAGTGATCCGGTACCATGGGACAAGGATTGTTTGATGGCGTTTCTACAGCTGAGAGAGGACTTGTGTCGTGCTCCGGCTTTGGGGATGCCTGACTATGAAAAACCATTTTCACTTTTCTGCTGCGAAAGGGAAGGTTCTGCTTTGTCAGTTTTGGTACAGATTCATGGAAATGCCCGTAGACCAGTTGCATACTTTTCGGCTACCCTAGATCCAGTGGCCGCAGCGTTGCCCGGATGTCTCAAATCCGTTGCTGCAGCAGGTGTCAGCATTGAACAGTGTGAAAATATTGTCATGGGACACCAGTTAGTGGTGTATGTACCTCATTCTGTAGAACTGTTAATGACCAGGACCAAGACACAGCACTTGACCAGTAGTAGGCTCACGCGCTACGAGCAAGTTATACTTGCTGCGGAGAACGTGACCCTTAAGAGGTGCTCTGTTTTGAATCCTGCTACATTGATGCCACTTCCAAATGATATTGAAGGCGAGGAATGTGAAGATCACGACTGCCTTGATGTGACTGAACTATGCACGAAGCCAAGACCAGATATTGTGGATGAGCCGTTGATCGACCCTGATGAAATTTTCTTTGTTGATGGCTCATGTGTTAGAGACGATACTGGTCGGTTGAGAGCAGCTTATGCTGTTTGCACCATTACTGGAGTTGTGGAAGCCGCTTGCCTGGAAGGAGTACACTCCGCTCAGGTAGCAGAAATCATTGCATTGACGCGTGCCTGTACAGCAGGTAGCAAAATTAGAGTCACCATTTATACGGATAGCCAATATGGTTTTGGTGTAGTTCATGATTTTGGGCAGTTGTGGTCTCAGAGAGGTTACATGACCTCCTCTGGTTCGCCTATTCAAAATGGGGAATTTGTGCGACTGCTGTTAGAAGCATTACACGGTCCAGCTGCAATTGCAATTGTCAAATGCGTAGCCCACACCAAAAATACAGATTTTGTGTCGCAGGGCAATAGATATGCAGACGAAGTTGCCCGTTACTGTGCTGAGCACGGATATTCTTTCACGGAGGTGGAAGTAGGTGGGGCTCAGGAAAAGACAGAGTTAAATATGATGCTAGAAACAGTTGATACTTGGGAGAATTTAAAAGATATGCAAGAGAAAGAATGCACCTGATTCTGAGAAAAAGGCATGGGAAACAGCAGGTTGTGTGAAAAGTGAAATGGACTTCTGGGTTTCAGCAGATGGTAGGGCAGTATTACCTGAGGAATTTGTGAATCCAATGGCACGACAGATACTTGGTCCAGTACACTTAGGAAGAGATGCCATGCTGAGGGTATTTAGGCAGACTTGGTATTGCCCTAAGTTTAGGATTGCAGCAGAAGCAGTCTGTAGGAGATGCGTTACTTGTCAACAACTGAACGTAGGGAAAAAAACACCAGTTACAATGAGTCACATTGGGAGGTCTGGGGGGCCTTTCAACAGAATGCAATTAGATTTAATTGAGATGCCAAAAAGCAACCGCCTCAGGTATGTTCTGGTGGTTGTATGCATATTTTCCAGATGGGTCGAAGCATACCTTACACGCAGGTGCGACACACTCACAGTAGCAAAGTTGTTGCTTAGAGAGTTGATCCCGCGCTTCGGGGTGCCGACCTCCCTGGAATCAGATCGAGGAACTCATTTCAACAGTGAAGATGTGAAAATGCTTTGCTCTGCATTGAACATTGATCAGAAGTTGCACTGCAGCTATCGACCAGAGGCTTCAGGTATCGTGGAGCAGATCAATGGCACTTTGAAGTCCCGAATAGCCAAAGTATGTTCATCGACTTCCTTAAGTTGGCCTGATGCTCTGCCCTTGGTACTCATGAGTATGCGTAGCACACCAGACAGGAGGACAGGTCTCTCTCCACACGAAGTTTTAATAGGGAGGGCAATGAGACTTCCGTCTGTACCAACTACAGCTTTGTTGAATATTACAGATGACCTGATCCTGGATTACTGCAAGGGTCTGTCTGACGCCATTCATTCTGTGTCTCTTCAGGTGCAGGCTGCTGAAGTTCCATCTTCAAGAGATCTATGTCACGACTTGTGCCCAGGTGACTGGATTCTGCTGAAGAAGCACGTCCGGAAGAACTGCTTAGACGTGCGTTGGAAGGGCCCCTATCAAGTTATCCTGACAACGAATACCGCTGTGAAGTGTGGAGGGCTGCCAAACTGGATTCACGCTTCCCATACTCAAAGAGTTCCAGCACCCCTGGAAGAAACAGCTCCTCTCACAGATGAAAATCCAGCTGTGGACGGCGAACCACTAGAGGGGATCAGTCAAGCTGTGGGGGTGTCGGAAGAAGTTGGGAGCGCTACAGATCAAGAAGAGGGACAGGACGGCAGTGAAACTGAAGTTGCCACAGAAGGAGAAAGTTGCTGTGAATACGGCTCAGACCCAGATCAAGCCCAGAGTGATCAAGAACTGAATGGGAGGACAAGATACAGGAGAACAAGGCGTGGAGAAGATAGTTGGCCTGAAAGAAGGAAGAGGCCAAGCTTGAAGCCAGCTCCAGAGAAAACTCTTGCCCCTGTATCAGAAGACTCGGATTTGGACGAAAGTGCACAAGGACAGGAACAGGAAGGTCCGAGAAGACCGAGGAGGGTGCAAGTGCCTTGCAGAAGATACGCTACTCCTGAGTGGACCTACCTCGCTGCAGATGTCCAGTGTACAGGGATCTGGGAGGGTGAGGGAAGTGACCCTGATCAGTACTGACCCCATCATAACAGTGGAAATAGTGTTGTTGATACCGGGAGTGGAGGTCGAAGGGTTGCTGACACTCAATATCCCCTATCCTCCTTATCTGAGTGGAATAAGAGACTTGGTTTTAAACAGAATAGATTTCCCGACTTGTTGTCCAAGGAGGTCAATACTTGGGGAGGTCCTTCTTCGTTTGGAAATATTAGAAGCCGTGATTAGAGTCGCTGGAACACGTATAATTTCGGATTGCTAAAAGACTGTGTGAAAGACTTTGTAAATAAACAAATTGAGAGATTACCTAGCGCCAAGTAGAAGAAAGAAGAAACTAGGGACTTCCATTTAGTGGACGGAGAAGGGCTAGGGTTGTCTGTTGCTATAGAACACAAAGACTGATCTTGCGGAGAAGATTATCAGCTTCCAGGTGTGGTTCGAAAAGAGACATTGTGCTGTGAAAGAAAACTGGAACTACACTGTTTGAGATCATGGAGGTTGGCAACCCGAACCGCAGGGCCAAATGTATAGTAGGCACACTTTTAGTGAGAGTGATTTTTCTTATAGTTTTAGTAGTTACTATATCATATATAGTGGGGCATGAAAATGAAGAAAAGGCTGCAAAGGAAGCAAAAATTGTATCGACACAGAAACCTACTATTGCTGGTAAAAAGGGGGACAATACAGAGAAAGATAAAGCTTTACTAGCAGCAGAGACTCGTAGGTTACATGTAGATGAATCACAGGGAAATTTTAAATCGAATGCATATGCTAAATTGCTTTATGAATACATTGATGCTATGGAGGCCAAGAATTGTTATGTTTGCATGAAATTGCCAGCCTCTGTAGACGAAGGTATCAGATATCATCATCTTCCATTGACTTATGGAATCACATGTAGTTTGTTGCTTAGTATATTCTATGAACGTGATGAATTTGAATACTATTTTTCAAACTTCGATGCTATTTTACCAGAAGTGCCGAACTACAAGCATTTAAATACGTGGGATTATTATAAGAGTGAAGACAGATTACAGAAATTTTTCCTTCCCTGGAAAACATTAGATACTTCACACGCCCGAAGAAATAATTTGACTTGTAAAGTGTCAGAAATTGAGAAAAAGTTTGTAGGACAAGTGGATGATCGATACCGGAGACAGAAGATTTTAAAAGCTTCAGGTCAATGGAAAACAGATTGGACCGAGGAAGAAAGGGCACACCAAAGAAAGGGTAGCAATGGTCCAATAGCTTTAGATCGGGAGAAAAAGGGGAAACTGTGTATACATAGGGGTGAAACCTATTATGAGAATGTGTTTGTGGGAAAAGTGAGTTGTGAACATGCTTTCCAATTAGAATATTATTCGAAATACTTCTTGAAGGAAATGCAGGTGATCCCAAATGTATATTTTGTGTGTGGAAGAAATGCATACGTGAAACTACCAGATAATTGGTATGGATCATGTTATTTGGCAATTGTCTTCCCCAAAATATACCATGCTAAGGATTTGGAACTTATAGAGGGAGGAACTCAAGCTAGAGGAAGAAGGGATGTAAGCGCTGAGGAGGTAGTTGGAGACGTATTTGGTGCTATGTTTCCTATTTTAGGGATAGCACTTAATGATGTCAAGATTAGAAGATTGGCAACAGTTGTAGATAGGTTGTCTGCCAGTACTGCTAGGTCACTAATGCTGGTGGAGGGAGAAATGCAATCGATAAGGGCAATGGTTCTTCAGAACCGACTTGCTCTAGATGTTCTGTTAGCCAAAGAGGGAGGAGTCTGTAAGGCTTTGAAGGTCCAGGAATGTTGCACTTACATTCAAGACAACTCAAAACCTTTAGAAAAATACATTCGGAACATTACTGAAATACACCATGAGATTGAGGATTTGACAAAGGTAACAGTGTGGGAAAAAGTAGGTCAAGGAATGGGTAAAGTTGGAGGTTGGTTTGCCAACCTAGGAAAGAATATCATTTGGTACATACTGAAACCTATCATCATAATAGTGATTTGTATAATCACCTTGTGGGGATTGGTGCGGCTGTACCAATGGTATAGATCAAACAGGTTGCAAAGATCCATGAGAAGGCAAGAGAGGAGATTGACTGCGATGCAGGATAATCAGTATAGGAGTCTGAAGGCTCTAGAGATGATGAAACGAGGGGGTACTGCAACGACTTCAGTTTGACTCAGACCATACCTCAGGGATGGTGTTGTGATGGTGATGACTACTAAAAGTCGTCAAAGGGGGGATTGAGAGAGCGCAAATCAAGAAAATTATAGAAGTGCACCATATTTACAAGCACGTTGTATTAGTTTAGTAAACATTATATAAGAGTGTCGAATCTATAGAGTGAAAATACATAAGAGTGTTTAATTAAAATAGAATACTTATATCAAGTGTGAAAAGCTAATGTAGATGTTTGTAGTGATGTTAGAATGATGTTGAAATCCCATGATATGTGGCGGTGGTAGGGGAAAATGTAATTCTGCTAAACGTAGAAATGTGTAGGCCACATGGCAGTTCACATAGAGTACAAGATGCTGTTACACTCTTACACGATGGTGGATTTTGATGTTATTGTAATTCAAAGTATTATCGATCATAGAACTGAAAAATATGTTTTATAGAAGTGTTTCATAATCATTGTGTGTAATAAGTTAGAATACTGTTTAGAAGAAATTAAATGTTTTACAGAGTGCACAGGCCCGTTCATGTAATTCTAATAGGCCTGAATAGACAAAGTCATTTCTTTTGATCTGCATGTGCTCGTTAGAGAAAGGTCGTGTTAGGCACAAACTGTGGAGCCTGTTCGAATGGTTTACGACTTAGAAGATACGGTGGAGGCCGGAATTTGGGTCCCACAGTACAAGTGTCTGTTTGCAGGTGCGAGGAGGTTTTAATCAAGAGAGTGATGAATAGACTTTTGTTCAAGAGAGCCAGGCACAGGCCTGGAGGAGTCTTCAGGAATTTCCTGGGGGTACCGTCTTGCCGGAGAGGAGCCTGGGAAGCAAGGTCAACTCTAACGAAGGGTCCAGAGGAGTACCAGCATGGAACATACCAGAACCAACACCACGTGAGGGGTGTCTCTAAGGGGCGTCTCCAAAGGGCGTTTCCATTGTAAATGTGATTTTGTATTAGGGACAGTATCCCAGGGTGGAGTTAAGGCAGATGATCTGAGGAACCTAAGAGAGCGGATGGGTAGGCAGATAGGGAACTGCGAGACATCGTTTTTGAAATAAAAGACTAAGGGAAGTGTGTGATCTTCTTTGGAAGTCACCACTGCTGACACCTTTTTAGGTTAAGATCTTGCTAAGTAGGGATGTCAATTAGTCTAGTGTAGGGATAGTCTAATTTGATTTCTTTCCTTTCTGTAAATGACTCATAAGCTACAGCTTGTGTCTATTCTTGCAACTTTGATGATTTCTGAATTGGTTTTGGTAATATTCTTTTGCCGACTAAGAGCATTTAGAAAATTTATGTTTGTATTGATACCCGTATATCTTTTGAACCTTATATTGAGATGTTTGTATCTCCAGTTAAGTTTGGCTTTGTAATAAACTTTTAAACTTTTTAAGCTTAAGTGGTTCTTTGGAGTGGAGTAAGTTATTAACTGATTGACCTAGTAGTGGATTGCCTTTTACTCTATGACAGGTACCAACGGTTCAGTCGATCGGAGTGGGGATCTAGATCTATAACAATAGACCAGATGGTTACCAGGTTTCAAAGACTTGAGAACTAGGCTTCGTGACTGTGCTTCACTGTCTGTGAGTCGAGCCACGTCAAACCTATCCTTAAAACACGTCATTGGTTTTCATTAGATGCTAGAATGTAATTTATTGTCTTGTGTACCATCAACAAATAATGTAACAATATATTTGCACAAATTGGCAACCCATTACACCTAAGCCAAAGTACTTTTTTCTAGGTCTATCCATCTGCTGAGCCAAAAACCATTCAAAAGGATGAAAAATGGAGGCAGATCACTGGGCGTGCAAGGAGCTAGAGTCTGGAATACCCTTAACCCATGCTTATGATCGGAACTCAACCATATGCTTTTCAGAAACCCTTTGAAAATTGAATTATGCAGACTAACCTTTAATTAAATTCAACACAGAACAGATGCTGCGATTAAAAAAAATCAGACACCGTTCACTCACCATGTGGGCCTGTACCCCCAGCCGCTCCTAGTATCAGCAAACTGTATTTTGCTCCTTAATAAATAGATGGGCGATTTGCATTGAATTGTTATTGGTAGAGTTAAAGGACCTATCCCGTAAGACAATTATCAAACTTTTGCATATCTTTTTCACTGCAATCCTGCATATGTGCTAGGGGAAAACGGTTGCAGTGAGTTTGGCTAAAATACATTTATGATTACACCAGCTCTGTTCAAAAGTAAAAAGCAAGGTCAAACACTAAAAAACAGTAGAATGCGCCGGCCGCGAGTCACGAAGTGGCAGCGGCTCAGCTCGCATAGTGCAGCCCCCTCTCTCCGCCTGCTCAATTATTGCCGACATCGCACTTACACCCGGCTGCGGCAGGCCAGGGCCCTAAGTCCAGGGCATGTGGCAGCCTGAACATCCCTCAGCCTGCATGGAAGCTGCAACTGTGAGCACTGCCGCGATCCTGCCTTGACAGCAGCTCCTGGAGGAGCCTTCTCTGAGCAGTGCAGCAGGGGGTGTTGCAGCCCTAGACTTGATGTGTTGGTGTAGCTCGGGGGCATAGTGTTGTGAAGCACGGCACGCCGGCAACTGAGTAGCTGGTGGCGGCAGCGCGCCCCTGATGGTACAGACCATCCCTCTGCCTGCTTTGTTCTAACTGGATCCCCTTGACATATGAGTATTGCGGCCCACACATAAGCCTGAAGCCAGAACCCACGGCAATAGATCTCCTGGAAGATTGCCCCAAACATCCTACGGCTTCGAGACAAAGGAGCCTAGACTGTGCAACGCCGCCGCACTCCATGCAAGTGGGGGGGTCCAACTCCCTTGGCAAATTTAGCCACTGGGGGCTGGTTTCTGGGGGCCCATCCCTCCTCCTGGGGGGAACAGACAATGTGACTGAGGTCTTACCTGGCTGGCTTTGCTCCCAGAACTGTGGGAGGCGGCATGGCGGCCCACTCTGAGTTCCCTGGTCCGGTTGGCATTTTGCATTGGCCACCATCATGGAGCGCATCAAAGGCGCTGAATCTCGCGGGACGAAGCCAGTCCAAACTAACAAACTGGACCGCTATACAGTCTCCAAGGACGCTCGGGGGGCCGACTGTCCAAAGATGCCGTAAAGGGGAACTCTGGGGAAAATGAACAGGAACCCTCACTTAAGGATGTTATGGAGGCCATTACTGGAGTCAAAACCTCCTTAGATACCATGGCAATTGATGTTAATCTTATTATGGCCGACCTTGGAAAACTTAACGAAAAAGTCAATCAAGTAGAAATCACGACCTCCAGTCTTGTCGAGGACGTCTCTCAGCTCCAAAGGGAGGTCCGCCAGCTCCATGATTCCTGCACGGACCTTAAGCTGGATGACTATGAAGGTCGGCTTGCGGCGCAATAATCTTCGCCTCCAACTCAAGGGCCTTAGTAAGTTCTTCGTTATGGAACGTGCACACAGGGTGTCGGGCGGCTGACACAAACCTGGCGCTCCCCGCGGCCCATGCTGGCTCGAGTCCTGAACTTTTGCGATAGAGATGTGATTCTTCAGAACTCTGGAGCAGGGCCCCCCCTTTCGCTATGAAAATGCCGACATCTCCTTCTTTCTGGACTTTACGCAAAGAGTCCAAAAACAGAGGCGTTCTTTTCTCTCTGTGAAGCACGACCTGAGGGGCAGGGGCATGAAGTATTCATTGCTGTTCCCAGCACGCCTCCGGGTTGAGGCGGAGGGGAGACCGTGGTTCTTTGACCAACTGGAGGCAGTGGCAGAGTGGATTGAGTATCGAGGTGCAAAAGGCCGTGTGGATCCCGGCTCTGAAGAACATGCGGACGCTCGACCTCCCTGAGACAGGACTTGGAGCATGGTGGCCTGATGCTGAGTAACTGGGGACATGGTGGCGGGGTGGGCCGGGGGGTTGGGGCACGTATTTGACTGCGGGGCTTGGGGATTGCGTGTGACCTCTGCTGTCCATCAATTAGCGGCGCTACGAGCAATAAAGTTAGGGGCGGGGGCACGGAGCATACCATTTTTCCCCTCTTTCTTTCTTTGAAATTTTCTGGGGCAACAGGCACTCTGCAAGTTTTTCTATGGGGAGTTCAAAGCCCAGAGTGCAGGGCAGCGGGGTGGGGTGTTGTTGGGTTGGCGTATTTTGTTTGTTGGTTTGGTGTTATTTTTGCTACATCGGCATGGTATGTGACTGCATCCTGCAAGAACATAACAGGTGGCATGAATGCGGAGGGTATTTGGCCCTTGTAAGAACTGCCTGTGATCGTGGGCACCTGGTGTCCAAGTGAGTCTCAGTGACGCTGTGTGCATGTGCTTTGTGCAGCACTGAGACCTCCAGAAGGATTGGCCTGTGATCAGGGGCACCTGGAATCCAAGCAAGGATCAGCGACACTGGTTGCATGTGCTTTGTGCAACCTGAACCCTGTTGTGAGGATTGTCCAGTGACCGTGTGCACCGGAATTCAAGTGAGTCTCATCTACGCTGTGAGCGTGTGCGTTGTGCACTATGAGACCTTCGTGAGAATTTGCCTTGTTATCCTGTGCACCGAAATCCAAGTGAGTCTCATCAATGCAGTAAGCGTGTTTATTGTGCACTGTGAGAACTTCATGAGGATTTGCATTGTTACCGTGTGCACCAGAATCCACGTGAGTCTCGTCGCCGCTGTGTGCGGGTGCGTTGTGCACCAGGATACTTTCGTGAGGATTTGCTGTGTTATCGTGCAGCCTGAGACCTGTGTGTGGAGTGCTCATTGATTGTGCACCCGGAGTGAGGGAAGACTCAGCTACGCTGTGTGCGTGTGCTTTGTGGCAGCCTCAGATCTTCTTAAGTGAAGCGGCCCGGACAAGCAGTCCCGGAGGAGCTGTGTTGCCGGCCCGAGACACCTTTGCTATTTCACAAAGCCACTTGGAGGTCCAGCCGCTGGACGAGGAGAGGAGAGTGTGTTGTAGACGAATCTAGGACTCTAGTAAATATTCCCGATTTATGCCCTTATGTGGTTATATCAAATCATATCCTTATATAGGCATAAGAATCATACCCATATTAAGAAATAGCCAATGCAGTCCAAATACGGCAAGGCTACTCCCATAGACTCCTAGAAAGCACAACGCGTTCTTAAAGAAACCAAGCCTCCACCAGCCCGGGAATTCCCCCTGCTTCTGTATTGATTTGTCCTAGAACTCCTGGAGTCCTAAAAGAACTGCGAGTTCTTAGTGACGTCTTATGTCCAACCTTACGTCAAACTCGGCACCATCCAGGTATAAATATACCAGCATCTGCCCTAGCAAAACACACGATGGTTTGGAGCAGATCGAATATCTACTTGCCCGACGCCCTGCTGTAGCAAGTGCCGAAGGAAGCCGACCCTCCCGCTGACGCACTGAGATAGACGCTGTCTTTTCTCCTGCCGAGAAATCCAGCTCCAGTGTTTCCCTGACACCCTTGTGGGTTGCTGGGAGATCGAGTCCTGAGAGAGAGATACAAGACCTCCTTCATTCTATAACCAAGGTACGGAGCTGATTAGACCCTTAGCGAATTCTTGATTTAGATTCTTGGCAGAAACTATCTTAACTCAAACTACATCTCACTTACTCCTTCCCATGTACTAGGCTTAGGTTAGGTACACCGGGGTAGGCGTATCTTACAAGCGCCAGTTGAGTACGTTTAGTCATGATTTTATCATTGTATATATTTGATCTATTTTAAACTCTGTATGGCTCAGAAACCATACCATACTTTTACAGTATTATTTTAGAATACTCCTTTTACTGTACGCACTTTACTTCATGACAAGTATTGTGATTGTAGCAATTCACTTCTCTTGCATGAGAAAGAAGACTGTTCAATAAATAACCTCTTTTATTGAAAACGCCTGTCTCTCTGTTTCTCGGCACTTCTGGTGAAACTAAGCATGCACGATTGACTGAGTAAAATAGTTATCTATTGTTTCCGCGACTCTGGAGATATACTCCTTATTCTTGGGGGAGCAAAGTTGTCATGTTTATGCGGTTGTCAGAAACTAATCCCTTCTTGTGAATTCGAGAAAGTTTCTAGTGACCTCTGAGTTAGCTGGCATTCATAATTAAGTCTAACATATTCAATAGAGACCTAGTCGACCTAAGTCCTACGTCTAAACTATCGTTTATGTTATTCCAATGCACAGAGCCTATTGGGAATATAGGAACTACACTACATGGCGGCCAACGTTTGGTAATGCGATAATTTAGCGCTAGATACTAGAGTAACACAGTTGTGCTTTTCACACAGACCCCTTTTTCCTGTAAAAACTCCAATACACGTCTGGAGTAAGTGAAAGGTTAATATCCGCCAAAACTTAGTAGGATGAGAATCCTATGAATTAGCTTTTGGTTTAATCAACGTTGAAGGATACAGTGTTCCAAAATATTGTGCACCTAATCTTTGTTTCCTTGAAACTTGCTCTGCAAACTTTCTGTCAGCAAAAATGACGGAAAGTGATGAAGAATGGGAGAGAGCTAGAATAGCAGCTCAAGTAGTCTTAGATGACATAGCTCTCCAACAAAATGACCCGGATGCTTTATTCATCCCGGTAAATATAAGGAAAACCATAACTATAAAACTTATTGAAAATGGAGTATCATCGAGAGGTGGTACAGTCATATTTGTGGTAGAGGCCCATGAATATCGGCAGACAGAGGTATTCTATTCATGGATAACATTACCAGCAGCAAATGCTGTGACACACAAGTTCCACTACTACAAAGCAGAGGAACCTCCAGCGGAATACGTTCCTTTCGAGGACGTTGAAATTCCACTAACTTACCAAGAGCATCAGCTCTGGTTTAATGGCGCCCTAAAACATCAAAATCACATTACCAGGCTCGGTCCACTAGGTAGACCAGGAGCCACATGGCCGGTTCTAGCCAGCTTTACATCACATCCTGACATTAAAGAAATGTCTGACAGAGAACTTTTAGTTCAGCTAAAACAATGAATTAAAATACATAGACAATTGGTCCAATATGTCATGCGGACTTTAACAGTCCAACCAGCAATAAAAATTCCACAGCACACTTCTCACCAGGGGATCACAAATAAAATTACACCACAGACTATACAATCAGTCATTGGCAAATTACCCACAAAACGGGAACAAATTCCGTTCTGGTTAGCTAAAAAAATTACTCAAATAGAGGCAGTATTTCTTGATACTACACCTCATGAAAAACACAGAATTCTGACAATCTGTCTACCAATGGGGATCGCACCACATATGGAGGACTGTGACACTTGGGGAACAGTCTTTGCTTCAATATACACAAAAACACATGGTGTTCCGTCTATGGCGGTTATACCAGACGTACTAAGACAGATTCAAAATGAATATGGTCCGGAGCCTGCTTTAAATCTAGGTATGAAATTACTGAAAGACTTTAAGCAAGTCTCAGCTATACCACTAGCCAACATAAAAGGAGAAGCAGCATCTGTGGCGATCCGCCAAAATTAAAAGAAACAGAAATCACAGAACAACTTTATGAACTTGCCGGAATAATTGAAAAGTGCTATGAAGAATTAGGTAGAGATAGTTTGGGTTGGAAACCACTAAAACCACAACTAACTGAAAATCCTGAAAAAACGTTTATTAAGAATAATCTCATTACTCCAAAAAAGAAGTGGGAGGGTAATAAACAAACGACTCCCAGAGAAAAACAGTTTCAGTCCAGAGGAAGGTCTCCCCAACGGAGAAATAGATCTCTAGGACGAGGGGAGAGGTCTCCACAACGGGAGCCCTCTGAAAAAAGATACAACCTTAGAAATAGGGATAATTTAAGAAAACCTGACAGATATCAAGATTATGATACACGTCCCTCTCGATCTTTTCAGACTTCCTCACAGAAATCGGAAAGAAGAGGACGGTCAGAACATAAAGAAGAGCGCGTCAAGTCCAAAGACAAGGAACCTGCTCATCAAAGTAAAAAATTACAATTTCCCAAAAAGAAGGTAGCTAGTATTAAAATAAAACATGCCTAGAATTCTGAGGACACAACTCAAGAACGGAGAATGGGCCCAGACAATGCTAGACAGCGCAGCAGAAGTGACCATAGCTCGCAAGATCCTGATGAATCTTCTGGAGACAGTGGACACAAATGAATACATTCAGGTGGAAACTGCAGACACCAGAGTTAGTGTACCCCATAAATTATATGAAATAACATTATGTATAGAAGGGGACAAAACTAGGAAAATAAGAGGTCTCTTTTGGGAGAATCTATCTAAAGGCTATGATATCCTTCTAGCAGAGAAACACTGGCCACCAGAGTTTGTCAGGGAGTGCCCACATGGCGAAGAAATGATTATGCCTGCCTTCTCAAATCACATTCGAATTCCAATAAAAAATACACATATGCTAGAAAATGGGCAGTGGCCCAAGCACCTGCATTATATAGAAATCATGTAGGATGGGATGAGGATTCTCCTCACCATAAAATTCATTTAAAAAATCAACCAACTGCACATAGGCAGTATCCTGTTAAGCAAGAAGCTAAAAAACAAGTCAGGGAGATCTTAGATCAACATGAATACCAGGGGGTGATTGAAACATGCACCTCCCAAATGAACAACCCTTTGTTTCCTGTCTCCAAACCAGACGATTCATATCGTCTAATTTTGGATTACAGACACCTAAACTCTTGTTGCAAAACATTTGCAGTACAAAACTCACACAGTGCAGCACTAATGAATAACATTGTGCGCAAAAAATATAAAACGACATTAGATATTTCAAATGGTTTCTTCTGTCAAAACATTGCACCAGAAAGCAGGTATTTGACCCCTTTCTCCAGTATGGGGGCCCAGGGGCAATTTTGTCGTCTCCCACAGGGATTCAAGAACAGCCCAGGATTATTTTCAGCCAGGGTAACAGAATTACTACAAATGTATGATGATGAGGCATTATCTTATGTTGATGACATCTATCTTACAGACGATTACCTGGAGACACACTTAAAAAGAGTGAACACCATTATACTTGGGTTCGCATCTGAAGGGTACAAATTCAACTTTAAAAAATCACGAATTGCCCACCTCACTGTCCTATATTTAGGATACGAGTTATCAAGTGAAGGCAAAAGCCTAGCAGACAACTTCTTAGAGAAGTGTGCAGTACTTCATGCTCCAAAAACGCTGAAAAACTTACAATCAATTCTAGGTTACCTGAATTTCGGAAGAACTTACATTCTAAATTATGCAGAGAGGGTTAAACCCCTCTACGAATTAATAAAACCTGATTTCAAACCAATTAATTGGACACAGAAACACACAAAAATTTTACGATCAATACAAACAGACATGTTAACTAAAACAAAACTGCAAACACGCGCAAACGAATGCAACCTTGTAATCCGAGTCATCCCAGGAAGATGCAGATTTACGTACCTGACCTCTAATGAGGAAGAAGTGGTACCAATAGCTTGTAAATCACACTTGTACACACAAGCTGAAATGAAATTCAGTTCTACTGAAAAAATTCGGACTGCGGTCCAAACTGCTGTAGTAAAAGAAAGATCCCTCGCACAAGGTAAACGTATAATAATCGCCCTAGAGGCAGTAACAAGAACCAGCATTCCGAATGCTAAAGCTTTACATCCGAGATGGATACAATGGGTTAATTCTCTTGCTGCATCAGACGTAGTATACAAATTTGATCCTAACTTAAAAACGCAAGAGTTTCTCCAATACGAATATGAATGTCCTCTGCCGACTGAGATCGTGCCTCTGGAACATTACGGCTGTATAATATATACAGACGGTTCAGCACAACCCGCAGTTGAGGGTAAACAAGTATATAGTGCTGCTGTGATTGTTAATGGTCGTTAACACGAAGGAAAATTTAGACCCCTGGTCACTAAAACACAATCACTCGGAGACTGTACAGCCCAGCGAGCTTAACTACAGGCTTTTAAGATGGCGCTTGAAAATACCGATCGCGAATTCCCCACACTAATAGTGTGCGATTCGTAATATTGCGTACAATCTTACAATGAATACTTGCAGAACTGGGTTCAAAACGGTTTCAAAGATGCAAAAAGTGGCACAATCAAGCATAAAATGCTTTGGGAACAAGTAGTTCTTTTACAGAAAGAACTACAAAAGACTTACGTGATACATACACTGAGTCATCAACGTGATGGCGTTTACGTTGTAGGGAATTCATTGGCTGATGAGGCCGCAAAGGCAGCTGTGCAAACGGCTTCCGTAGCTGCCATTACCCAGTCAAAAACAAAAATAGACAGCGAGATAATGCAAGCTGTCGGAGCGTCAGTAAAAAACAGTGGTAAGGCACTCCCGAAAGGCTTTCCAGTAATGTTCTCATACAAATCTGATGCAAATAATGTTCCTTTTGCTGTAATCCCTGGAGTGGGGGATATGGCAATTCCAAACATGGAACAGAGGTTAGGACTAATTTTAGCGGCACAGGAAGGGCTCGCTTCTGCACATGCTGGTGTTTCCGCCACAGTATCGTTATTAAAACAGAGATATTGGTGGCCAAGCATGAGAAAACAGACTAGAAACTATGTTTTAGAATGTGAAATATGCCAAAAAATGAAGGTATCAACAGTGAAACGACCTGCACAGACGTCCCTTCTAATCTCAAATAAACCATTAGCATGTGTTTACCTGGACCACTGTGGTCCCTTAGAAAGGGATGGCAACTATAAATATATCATGGTCGTAGTGGATTCCTGCACGAGATTCATTTGGATGTGGCCCCAAAGCTCAACTGACGCCAGAACTGTTATAAAAGATTTGCGAGTCTTTATCGGCACATACGCAATTGGCATGCTACATTCTGACCAGGGTCCTGCGTTTAGATCTCGAGTTTACAAGGAGGCCATGGCCAGCTTGGGCATTGCATTGCGGCACTCTAGTCCATTCCAACTGGAGGGAAATGCGGTAGTGGAGAGAAAAAACCGTGACATAAAGCAATCTATAACAGCGAGGGTATTAGGTTCGGGTGATGGGTGGTTCAAACATCTAATAAGTGTCCAGCGTAGTCTTAATAATCTGCCAAGACATTCTCTGGGTGGAATCACTCCGTATGAACTTTTTTTTGGTACAAGAATGATAATCGAAGACCTCGATAGTCAGACTTCAGTGGTGGAACAAAAAACCTTTGATATCAAAGATCTTTTGGCTGTTTTACAGGACTTAAGTGAAACAAGAAGAAGTCTAAGTAACACAAAGCTAAAGCCAACGGCCACTGAAGAAAAACCACCTGTCCCAGCAAGACCTATCTGGATTCCAAAGATTGGGGATCTGGTGAGAGAAAAGATCGCGGTGAAAAACGAATTTGGGCCTTCTTACAGAAAAGCAGTACCTGTCTTAGCTATCAGCAGGACAAGATCAGTAGTACTACCGCCCCTTTCTGGAAAAAAGGAGAACAGAGTTGTATTAATCGACCTGGTAAAACCACAATCATGTGGCCAATAATAAGTATGCTAATCAAATGGAGGGGGGAGAAGGAAAGTACTGATCCCTCAGTTTCCTTGGGTAATTACAATTAATCAAGAGGGAGGGATCACTTGTCCTGCGTGAACCAGGGTATGCAGGAGATCGAACAACGGTGTCTCCAAAATTAAACCCTCATGCACGTGTAGGGTAGCGTGGTAAGCGGTATATCTTGATTCTCCGCTTTTCTGACACGTGTGTGCATAATCATCGGGTTTTTCGGTATGCAGCCTCCACCAGGAGGATCTTACCCTCGGTAAAAACAGTAGTGACCCAGTGATGTGGAGGGAGTGTAGGGCAATAAAAATCCCCCGGAGACCCAGTAAACGGACTTTTATTAAATCTGGGTTCGGGTGGATCCCATTAGGGGAATGCTCCAATAATGTGCGCTCTGTTGAAAAAGTTAAGTTTTCAGGACGCACTAGCATTCAAAATAATTTAAAATGGCCAACATGTTTCAGCCCTCTATGCCGTGAATCGGACTTTAGGGCTTTCTTCAGGACCCGTGGTGAAAGGTGATAGTGATGCTAGACTATTATATTTATAGCAAGCAGGTGTGTAGAAAAAGGGAAATTCTCAACCTGTTTCTTGGTTCTCGAGGTCACGATGTACCTGAGATATATATTAGTTACACCTCCTTCGGGTGTGGCAAGGGCTTCGAGGGGGCTAACGCTCCTGTCCTCGCGCTTCGCGTTGCGCTTCTGCTGCCTCTTGCGACCCGGATAGCCCCCTCGAAGCCCTTGCCACACCCGAAGGAGGTGTAACTAATATATATCTCAGGTACATCGTGACCTCGAGAACCAAGAAACAGGTTGAGAATTTCCCTTTTTCTACACACCTGCTTGCTATAAATATAATAGTCTAGCATCACTATCACCTTTCACCACGGGTCCTGAAGAAAGCCCTAAAGTCCGATTCACGGCATAGAGGGCTGAAACATGTTGGCCATTTTAAATTATTTTGAATGCTAGTGCGTCCTGAAAACTTAACTTTTTCAACAGAGCGCACATTATTGGAGCATTCCCCTAATGGGATCCACCCGAACCCAGATTTAATAAAAGTCCGTTTACTGGGTCTCCGGGGGATTTTTATTGCCCTACACTCCCTCCACATCACTGGGTCACTACTGTTTTTACCGAGGGTAAGATCCTCCTGGTGGAGGCTGCATACCGAAAAACCCGATGATTATGCACACACGTGTCAGAAGAGCGGAGAATCAAGATATACCGCTTACCACGCTACCCTACACGTGCATGAGGGTTTAATTTTGGAGACACCGTTGTTCGATCTCCTGCATACCCTGGTTCACGCAGGACAAGTGATCCCTCCCTCTTGATTAATTGCCAATAATAAGTAGTCAGCCCAGTGGACTCTCAAGATGTAGCAGAAGACCAAACCTTGCTACAATTCAAGAGGTTCAAACTGAGAGACTAATCACATTTGATAAACCTGCAGTGAATAAAGATGGACTATGCAACAAAGCCATGGAACTTGTGCCTTTTGAAACCCAAATTGCAACAGCTCATCAAGAAACACCAATCTACAATGATGTAGCCTCTGACTATAGTAATATGACAAAAGAAGAAGCAATTACAAAGATTAATAAGAATCCTGAAGCAATTCCAACAATTGATAGAACTGCATCTGGCTACTTTATCAATTTCGATGACTTTTCTGAGGATCCAAGTGAACATGAAGAAAAGCCAGCAAATAAAACTTTCAAAGAAAAAATAACTGAACTCTTTCATCAACTTGGAGAAACATATATGATTTTACCATGGATTGAATTGTGGATTATGTTAGGTGTACTTTTCCTCCTACTCTGGCTCATTTTGGTTTTAAGCTTGGGAAGAATGATTGATGGAAAATACAGTAAATGGACACAGCAAGTCAGAACATCAACTTGGTTCTAAAGCCTCACAGATCTTCTCACATTGAAAAAAGAGAACTATCATCAGTAAACATCACAGCCATTCCTATACCTGGTGGTGTAGCATGGGACGCTACTGATTACGACATCTATGGCCCGGTTGAACTCTTGAAATATCTACATCAGTTCAAGGTTTCTTCAAGTGACTTAGTATCACCTAGCACTTTCTTGGATGATTGGGACTTTGAAAATATTAATAATATGATGTCTGATTTAGAAATGTCAGCAAAATTTACAGAACATGATTATTTAGAAGGTTCATCAGATTATGAAGAAATGTATTGCTTTAATCATTATGGGCACCACTATTTGCATAAATCTCCTAATCCTAGAAATGTTTTCACTTATAATCAATGGGAACATTGTCCAACACTGACAAAAGGCAGCTCGAAAACATTTTATGAGAAATTCCCATACTTCTCAGGGTTTAATAACACTGATCCAGAAATGTTTTATTTTAAGATTATAAATAAGACAGGAATGAAAAACATGTTGACAAATACTAAACTGATATATTCTGCAAAATTTTATGAAAAATTGTCTACATTTGGTTTTGAATTTTGGAAAAACAACATTGAGACAAAAACTGTCTGGGGTACAAAAGACTGGCAAGTACAAGGTTTAGAATCATTATTCAGAGCCTGCCTGATCCCATAACAGATAATATTCCTGAATGACACCATTCAACAAACAACCTGTCTTGGCCTAGCCAGGATAAAGGATTTATACAAACCGTCTATACAAAAGCCCATACCTGATAGTAATAGCACTACAGATGTGGAGCTAGACGTATCCCATATTTTACACCAAAACAGAACTAATCCTGATTGGAGAAAATGGTTGATCTGGCCCACAGACACTAATAACTGTCAAGATAGATTCCTGAACAAAACACATGGGTTCAAACAGAACAGGCCAGACCCAATATATTCCCAGAGACAACATCCAGGGATAATAACAACATACAGTGTAGGAAAACTATGCCTCCAATGGCTACAGAAATCCACACTACCTGAAATTAAGCAACACTTGACCTTACTTAAAGACCGTGCTGACTTGCGAGATTTCTTATTGGGACCTCGCAAACAGCGTCAAAAACGTTTCATATACGCCGTAATCTATGCTGTTTACAATGAAGCTTGGAAAATAACGCAAATTGAAACTGCTGAAAAAGTACGAGAAATTGATTGTATTAATTTGGAAAAATCACTGTCTGTAGTGGAAAATGGGTTAATGACTCTGTCCTTCAGAATTTATTCACTGGACAGCATTGTATCATCTGCTATTGATATAATAGAACAGGATATGCTAATGTTACAACATGGCCAGTCCCAATTACGTTCTATTGTACAGTTAGGCTGGACGTTACAAAGTCTCCGTTCAGGCTACGTGCCATGGCGTCTAATCAACACAACGTCATTATTTTCTGTCTTTAACCTTACAGATAAACAAATCTCTTTGGCACAAAGAGGAGCAGACTATACAGTGATGAGCATTGAAAAACTAGAAAGATTACCATTGACAATCTCCGAAAGACCTGTCATTGAATGGATAATACATGGCACCATTACAATTCTGATAACGACTTTTCAGTTTCAATATTGCCAAAAGCACATACCAGCGGGCCTGTATGAAAGGTTGGGTAGAGGGTACATCAAGTCAACCTGGAATTTACCTTACACACATAGATGTTAGAGTGGGGGGAAAAAGAGGTATTTCTTAGTGATAACAACTGTAAAAACTCACTGAGCGATACACTTCTGTGTCAAGGAATTAACTTGCATGGAGCCTGCGAAGGTTCATCAAATAACCTTTCATGCCACCTGCATGGCACCCCTGCTACACAAATAGAGCCTTTTTTCAGACAACTTTCCAACGGCAGTTACGCTATGTTAAGGGACCACAGCTGTTGTGGCATGGTGCCAGGAGTGGCCTATCTCGTATGTGTTACATCCAGGGTCACTTGCTGTATGCAAATATTGTATCCAAACAGCAAACCAGACAAGGAGGCAACGATATGGCCTTCACTGAATATCTCTTCTATTCGAATTGATACTTCAAGCAGAATGAAGTCCATTCTTTTACAAACAACTGTGCCTTTAACCTCGTCTAGAGAAATGTATGATCTGCACGTCGCAAGGACAGCAGCAGAGATGCATGCTTTATTATCAACAAATTGCCCCGTACATTTCGTAGAAATGTTAAGTCAAATCTTAAACATGTCTGATAACAGTGGCATCACACATGAATTTAAGACAATTTTTTCGGGACTGTTGGCACCCTTTGAAGCAGTCCTGAGCATCTTCCCGAATTTCGTGCACTCTGTGTTCGGCGGCCTGTCTCTCATCTTGGGACTCATAGCAGGAATCTTATTTTTGTTCCTTCTGCTCCGATATGGCAAGTCCAGCCACAGACAAAACTCAGGCTACAATGGAAGAAACGCTCCTAGCAATGAGATACCGAGATCGGAATACTAAAGTCCTCGGCTTGGCTCGGCTAAGAGATCTGAATACTGCCTGGTTTCTTTTGTTCAGACCAATCTGGCAAGATTGCATCCTACCTCTTTTACGATGCCTGCTCTGTGGAGAAGAATGCGTGTTAGACGTCTGTCTCACACTCCCATCAGCAGCACCTATGGATATCGATACTTTGCTTGGTTCGGTAACGGCTCATGCAACGTGTTGTCCCCAACGGCTACCTTTTCTAATGACGGCATTCGTTGAGACCTCACCATTACGATTAGTTGGCGGTGAGGTACGAGATGAAAGCGGCACACAGGTACAACCTTCTGTGACCATTGCTGATCTAGACACCGATGACGGCAATGCATCTCACATATGCACTATTTCTACTTTTTCGGACATGGTCCAACTTTCACCTACTGTTGTAGACAAATTCTTTGCCAGCCTATCTGAGTTAATGTTCTCTCCTAACAATGAGAGTAACTTTTGAAAACACGAGCACACAGCGTTCCCTGTACTCTGAATTCGGCCTTCAGTTTTGATAAACAGAACTTCTAAAAACTCTGGAACTATTTTTTCCCTAAAACCAAAATTATTTTTTCCCCGTTCCCAAAATATTTACTTTTTTGGCACATGATACTCTGCTTAAAGTAGAACTATTCTTAGAGAACAAGATTTCTATTTTTGAAAACTCTAGAGACAATATTTTGACTTAGCCTCTAGCACATGTACAGTCTTGTATAAATATGTGATGAAATGGTCTCTACCTTCTCTTCTGTATTAAGAGCCATTCATTCAGTCAACATTCCAATGTACAATATATGCATTATCTGAATGATACCACTGCTTACAAAAACGTACAGTATAATACTCATTTTTTGTGTGTATACTGTTTCAAATGCATTTTATTTATTTTGGGGTGGGATGGAAAACACATGCATAGATATGTTTAAAATTGCTTAGTATTTAGTAATGATGGACATTATACATGGAGTGGGTGTTGTAGACGAATCTAGGACTCTAGTAAATATTCCCGATTTATGCCCTTATGTGGTTATATCAAATCATATCCTTATATAGGTATAAGAATCATACCCATATTAAGACATAGCCAATGCTGTCCAAATACGGCAAGGCTACTACCATAGACTCCTAGAAAGCACAACGCGTTCTTAAACAAACCAAGCCTCCAGCAGCCCGGGAATTCCCCTTGCTTCTGTATTGATTTGTCCTAGAACTCCTGGAGTCCTAAAAGAACTGCGAGTTCTTAGTGACGTCTTATGTCCACCCTTACGTCAAACTCGGCACCTTCCAGGTATAAATATACCAGCATCTGCCCTAGCAAAACACACTGTGGTTTGGAGCAGATCGACTATCTACTTGCCCGACGCCCTGCTGTAGCAAGTGCCGAAGGAAGCCGACCCTCCCGCTGACGCACTGAGAGAGACGCTGTATTTTCTCCTGCCGAGAAATCCAGCTCCAGTGTTTCCCTGACACCCTTGTGGGTTGCTGGGAGATCGAGTCCTGAGAGAGAGATACAAGACCTCCTTTATTCTATAACCAAGGTACGGAGCTGATTAGACCCTTAGAGAATTCTTGATTTAGATTCTTGGCAGAAACTATCTTAACTCAAACTACATCTCACTTACTCCTTCCCATGTACTAGGCTTAGGTTAGGTACACCGGGGTAGGCGTATCTTGGAAGCACCAGTTGAGTATGTTTAGTCATGATTTTATCATTGTTTGAGTTTGAGTTTAAAATGATTTCTAGAGCGCACGTACACCTGGCGGTTTCATGGCGCTACAGTTTGCTGAGACCTCGGGAGGCGGGGAGAGGGAGGGACTGAAGGGTATTTATTGTGGGAAGGCTTGTAGAAATAGGAAGGTTTTTAGTGCCTTTCTAAAGTGGGAATATTCGGTTGAGGATCTAAGATGAGACGGAAGGAAATCCCAAAAGGTAGGGGCAAGTGTGGAGAATTTCGAGCCTCCCCACTTTTTTACGGCGAAAACGGGGAACTGTCAGCAGGTGTTGAGAAGATGAGCGCAGTTCTCTTGTAGGAGCGTAGGCTTTGATCTCCGAGGAGATAAAAGCAGGAGCGGAACCTAATTGGGCCTGGAAAGTGATGCAGCCCATCTTGAACTGGAAGCGTTCACGGATGGGGAGCCAGTGGAGGGATTTTAGCAGTGGGGTGACGTGATGGGATTTGGCCAAATTATAAACCAAGCGGGCAGCTTGGTTCTGAACCAGCTGTAGTCGTCGTATGCTATAGGCAGGCATGCCGCAGTATAGGGCATTGCCGTAGTCTAAACGGGAGACGACCATAGCTAGTACAATTAGTTTTAGGGCCGTGAAGGAGAAGAAGCGGGAGACCTTACGAATAGTGCGGAGTGAAAGGAAGGATGTGGAGACCACTGAACTCACCTGGGAGTGCAGAGTGAGTTGATTGTTGAGATTGATACCAAGGGTTTTAACGGAGGAGGAGGGTGATGGGGGGGACCAAGGGAGGAGGGCCAAAAGAGGGGGGACCAGGGACTGGTACAACCACCTGTCAGGACCAGTTCGGTTTTATCTGGATTTAATTTCAGGTGGTTGTAATTCATCCAGTCCCGGATGAAAATCATAGTGGATTGGAAGTTGGATTTAGAGTGAGGGGATGGGGATAGAGAGAATATGAGCTGGAGGTCATCCGCATAGTTATATACGGAGACCTCCATTTGTTGTAGAGCGAAGATGAGGGGGGCTATATACAGATTGAAAAGTAGTGGGGAGAGAGAGGAGCCCTGAGGGACCCCACACAGAACTTTCCGTGGTTCAGCCGAGAAATCGCCCAGGCGAACCGCTTGGGTGCGATCTCTTAGGAAGGAGGACAGCCAAACCAAGGCCGAACCACCGACCCCCGCCGCACCGACACGGGAAAGTAAGATGGAATGGTCCACCGTGTCGAAGGCGGCGGAGAGGTCGAGGAGGACTAAGGCCTGGGGAAGGTTGGTGTCCAAACCTTCTCTGAGGTTGTCTAGGACCGATAACACCACAGCCTCGGTGGAATGGGCGGGGCGAAAACCGGCCTGACGAGGGGCTAATACTCGGTTTTCTTCCACGTAGGTCGTGAGTACTCTGGTCACATGTCGCTCCAAAACTTTCCCTACGAAGGGAAGTAAAGAGATGGGGCGATAGTTGGCTGGAGCTGCGGGGTCGGCACCGGGTTTCTTAAGAATGGGGAGAATTAAGGCTGTTTTAAGAGTTGGGGTGACAATGCCCTGAGAAAGGGAGCTGTTGAGGAAGGTAAGGGGGGGTAGTGAGCAGGTCGTGAAGATGTGCCTGAGAATGTGGGCAGGACACGGGTCAAGTGGGGACCCTGATTCAACCAGAGGGAGAAGGGAAAGGAAGGATTCTTGAGTTAAGAGAGGGAATGAGTCTAGACGAGCCTCTGGGGGCGGGCAGGAGGGATTAAGGAAGGAGGGAGAGGGGGGAGGGATGTTGGCTTTGATATTTGCGATTTTATCCAAGAAATAGAAGTTCAAGGAGTCGCATAAAGACTGTGAGGGAGGGGGTTGGAGGGTGGTTCTATCAGAGTACGCAAGCTTATGGACAGTGGAGAAAATTTCTCTGGGCTGGTTCTCGGCAGCTAAGATTTTCGAGGAGAAGTAGGCCGTTTTGGTGGTCAAGATAGTTTTTTTATATTACGACAGAAGAGAGGTGTACTGGACTTTGCGGATGGGACAGTACTGTCGTCGCCAGGCTCGTTCGGCGTGGCGGACTGTGAGTTTTAGAGCCTTCAATTCATCGTTGAACCAGCGGTTGGAATCGTTAATGCGTCTGGAGACAACTCGCCTAAGAGGGGCGATAGGGTCGCAACCTGATAGAAGCCAGGAATTGATGGAGTCAGATTGTTCTGAGATAGGCAGACCCAGTAGATCGGGGCTGGAGTAGGAGAGAGAGTTAGCCAGAGAGGCCACATCCACCCGGCCCCAGGAGCGTGCCCAGATGTTTTTTGGAAGCGAGGGCTTGGTGGATGGGCCAAGTTGAAGGGAAAAGGAAATCAGGGAGTGGTCAGACCAAGAGCAGGGGGAAATGGAAAGGGACGCAATGGGACAGTTGAGGGACCAGATCTGGTCAAGGATGTGGCCCTGAATGTGAGTCGGAGAGAGGACATGGGGTTTGAAATTGAGAGAAAGAAGAGAATCGGAAAAATCTTTGGAAGTAGAGCATTCTGCTGGGTCAGAGGGCCAAAAGTTGAAGTCACCCAGCATCATGATGGAGGAGTTGTTGACCGCTAGGGTGGCCACGAGCTCTTGAAACCCTACAAGAAAGAATGGAGAAGGTTGCGGGGGCGGTACATGAGTAAACAGGTGAGGGGTACATTGAGGGAGAGTGAGCGGACTACTAGGAAATCTGAGGAACCGATGGGTGGGTAGTTAAGAGGCTGGAAGGAAAGTTCTTTGCGGGCGATCAGGGCGTCGCCACCGCCCGATTTGCCGGCTGGCCGATCGGTGCGGAGAGCGTAGTAGGTAGTAGGAAGAGATGTCAATAAGGAGGGGAGGGAGCTGTCACAGAACCAGGTCTCTGTAAGGAATTAGAGATCAGGTTGGTGCAGGTCGAGAAGAACAAAGAGTTCATGATAATGCTTGACTGCAGAACGGGTGTTGAGATAGAAAATGGAGAGAGAGGTGGGTATGGGTAGTGCAGGGGGATGGGAACGGGAAGTGGGAGGGGGAAGGGAAAGGTGAGATGGGGCAGAGAGAGAAGGAAAAGGGGTTGGGGCCGCCAGCCCCAAGCTATTAATATAGTTGGTCATGGAGGCGTCAATCGGCCACGGGCCTTGGAGTCCATGCAGTTGCGCCGACGAGTATTGTCGCGAGTGGGCATAGTGGGGTGGCCCTAGTCCCGTTCGGTCGCGGACGGGCGCAGACGGGCTTGCCTTAGGCGCGCCTTTGGCGCGCATGCGTCGCGCCCGCTGCGCTCGTCCGCTGCGCGTCCGGAAAAGGCACATGATTTATGAAGGACGGGAGGCCGGAGGGAGGCGTGGCCTCGGTGGAGGGGCGTGGCCTCGGCACTCGCCGGAATGGCGTTTAGAGGTGAAATTGAAGGGTGTCCTACCGCAGCAGCGTTAAGTCGGCTGCGCGGGGAACACGAGTCAGAGGGTGAGTGATTTTAAAATTAGCTAAGCACACAAGTGAAATACGAACAGTTTCAGTATTTTAAAAACATCAAAAACGCACTCCCAGCTTCTGCCTCAGGAGGTAACAGATAGACTGGGCACACGCTTGTGTTCAGTGCCCTTTTATGCACGGCGCAGGGGGGCGTGGCTTCGGTGGAGGGGCGTGGCCTCGGCGCTCGCCGGAATGGCGTCTAGAGGTGAAATTGAAGGGTGTCCTACCGCAGCAGCGTTAAGTCGGCTGCGCGGGGAACACGAGTCAGAGGGTGAGTGATTTTAAAATTAGCTAAGCACACAAGTGAAATACGAACAGTTTCAGTATTTTAAAAACATCAAAAACGCACTCCCGGCTTCCGCCTCAGGAGGTAACAGATAGACTGGGCAGACGCTTGTGTTCAGCGCCCTTTTATGCGCGGCGGAGGGGGCGTGGCCTCGGTGGAGGGGCGTGGCCTCGGCGCTCGCCGGAATGGCGTCTAGAGGTGAAATTGAAGGGTGTCCTACCGCAGCAGCGTTAAGTCGGCTGCGCGGGGAACACGAGTCAGAGGGTGAGTGATTTTAAAATTAGCTAAGCACACAAGTGAAATACGAACAGTTTCAGTATTTTAAAAACATCAAAAAACGCACTCCCGGCTTCCGCCTCAGGAGGTAACAGATAGACTGGGCAGACGCTTGTGTTCAGCGCCCTTTTATGCGCGGCAGAGGGGGCGTGGCCTCGGTGGAGGGGCGTGGCCTCGGCGCTCGCCGGAATGGCGTCTAGAGGTGAAATTGAAGTGTGTCCTACCGCAGCAGCGTTAAGTCGGCTGCGCGGGGAACACGAGTCAGAGGGTGAGTGATTTTAAAATTAGCTAAGCACACAAGTGAAATACGAACAGTTTCAGTATTTTAAAAACATCAAAAACGCACTCCCGGCTTCCGCCTCAGGAGGTAACAGATAGACTGGGCAGACGCTTGTGTTCAGCGCCCTTTTATGCGCGGCGGAGGGGGCGTGGCCTCGGTGGAGGGGCGTGGCCTCGGCGCTCGCCGGAATGGCTTCTAGAGGTGAAATTGAAGGGTGTCCTACCGCAGCAGCGTTAAGCCGGCTGCGCGGGGAACACGAGTCAGAGGGTGAGTGATTTTAAAATTAGCTAAGCACACAAGTGAAATACGAACAGTTTCAGTATTTTAAAACCATCAAAAACGCACTCCCGGCTTCCGCCTCAGGAGGTAACAGATAGACTGGGCAGACGCTTGTGTTCAGCGCCCTTTTATGCGCGGTGGAGGGGGGCGTGGCCTCGGTGGAGGGGCGTGGCCTCGGCGCTCGCCGGAATGGCGTCTAGAGGTGAAATTGAAGGGTGTCCTACCGCAGCAGCGTTAAGTCGGCTGCGCGGGGAACACGAGTCAGAGGGTGAGGGATTTTAAAATTAGCTAAGCACACAAGTGAAATACGAACAGTTTCAGTATTTTAAAAACATCAAAAACGCACTCCCGGCTTCCGCCTCAGGAGGTAACAGATAGACTGGGCAGACGCTTGTGTTCAGCGCCCTTTTATGCGCGGTGGAGGGTGGCATGGCCTCGGTGGAGGGACGTGGCCTCGGCGCTCGCCGGAATGGCGTCTAGAGGTGAAATTGAAGGGTGTCCTACCGCAGCAGCGTTAAGTCGGCTGCGCGGGGAACACGAGTCAGAGGGTGAGTGATTTTAAAATTAGCTAAGCACACAAGTGAAATACGAACAGTTTCAGTATTTTAAAAACATCAAAAACGCACTCCCGGCTTCCGCCTCAGGAGGTAACAGATAGACTGATAGACTGTATATATTTGATCTATTATAAACACCGTATGGCTCAGAAACCATACCATGCTTTTACAGTATCATTTTATAATACTCCTTTTACTGTACGCACTGTACTTTATGACAAGTATTGCGATTGTAGCAATTCACTTCTCTTGCATAAGAAAGAAGACTGTTCAATAAATAACCTCTTTTATTGAAAACACCCGTCTCTCTGTTTCTCTGCACTTCTGGTGAAACTAAGTATGCACAATTGACGGAGTAAAATAGCTATCTATTGTTTCCGCGACTCTGGAGATATACTCCTTATTCTTGGGGGAGCAAAGTTGTCATGTTTATGCGGTTGTCAGAAACTAATCCCTTCTTGTGAATTCGAGAAAGTTTCTAGTGACCTCTGAGCTAGCTGGCATTCATAATTAAGTCTAACATAATCAATAGAGACCTAGTCAACCTAAGTTCTACGTCTAAACTATCGTTTATGTTATTCCAATGCGCAGAGCCTATTGGGAATATAGGAACTACACTACAAGTGGGTTCGCGTCCCCCAGGTAACATGTGTCGACTCCAGGAGTGGGGCGCGGGCTCGGAGGGAGAAGCTCTTGGCTTCACTCTCATGTTTGCAGCATGAGCCTCTGCTTCGGCTCGTGTCGCTGCGCGTATTGCCAAAGGAAGTGGCGGTAAAGCTGCACTTTGGAATTACATTGTACTTTGTTGGGGGCAACTGTGAGAGGCTGACTGAAGGTCAGAACAGGAGGCGGAGAGACCGCATAAGGCCAGTGATCGGGCCCGAGTGGAATACGTATTCCATTACTGTGAATGGAGTACCTGACTGACGTACACATTGCAACATTTCTGTATAACGAACTACTTAATTGTCGTATGAGGCATTGCATTGTTCCTGCATAACGAGCTACCTGATTAGCGTATTGCACATTGCATTATTCCTGCATAACAAATTACCTGATTAGTGTATACGCATTGCCTTATTATTGCAGAACAACATATCTGGTGGTTGGATTACGCATTGCATTGTTTTACCTTGCAAAGTGCTTGATTGTTATGTTACGCATTGCATTCTTCTCATTGCAGTGTCTGATTGCTTTGTTACTCATTACAGTATTTTTACATTGCAAAAGTACCTGATTCTAGCAATACGAACTGTATGACAAGTGATTAGGAGTACAGGAGAATGTTTAGAAGTGCTCATTGACATCGCCTGAACGTACAAGGGCTGGCTGGCCCAACAACTGGCCAGGAGAAATATTACACAACTACAGAAGGTACCTACCTCAGCCAACCAGGGATCCCGGGTCTAAGAGATATCATTATTCTAGAACAAAAAATATTCATGTTCACAGCATCTTCCCATCTTGTTTATCAATTTCCTTTAAATTATCTGATTTTTTTATATTTTCTGCTGGGCATGAGGATATGCTGTCTAGGGCTTGCAGTGAAAATTAAAGGAGAATTCCTGCATAAAGTGTGCAGAGCGTGCATGTTTTCTTTTTTACACAAGAGAATATTCAGTTTTATCTTAAGTCCAGGAAGAACAGTATTGTCTTACCACACAAACGATGTCAAAATGTATGTACTCTTATGGGGGGGCAGTACTCCTCTTCATCCACGTCGATACTTATTCCCATGCAACCTTTCTAGACTTTACATATGGTATCTTTGCTGCACATATAGAATCAATCACGATACAACTGGTTTTGATTACTCTTCGTTTTTATTAATGCAGACATTTTGACAGTCAGCATTCAGAAGTGCCAATAGAGACTACATCTGAGAACACATATTTCTTACGTTTAATAATTTTACTTACGATTCTCCAAGGGTCTCAAATGACAATGCGTCCTTTGACAAAATGATGCTACCAAGACACCTTTCAGTTACTTTAGTCCTTCAAGAATTGATTCATACTGATATTGGAAAGTTCGATCTATCAGTAATACTTCAAGTACTCTCCAATTTTACCCAGATAGTTATTTAAGCTTAATGAAGCTTTTGATCATCAGTAAGTCACTCAATAGTAACTCAATAGTTATGTCTTCTTTGATGATGACGACACGTTTGCCTCTTTGACAAGATACCCCAGAAAACATTCTCAAAGCTTAAAATTCTACAAATAATTCTCCCACAAATTTTTGTGAAGTAACTGTCAATAAGAATAATATGCTTAGTTCTAGCGTCATATAAAAGATGCAATCTGAAATTGGCAGACTAGCCGGAGCAGTTCCTAATAGAGCTCCTTATTCTCAGTAGATATCTAAGGGCCTAATTACAAGGTCCACTGGACACCAGACTCGCGGTGGTGATGGTCCATTCGCCAGATTACGACTGAGTTGTTCCAGCGATGGACCTGCTGCTCCGCTGTTCCCTGCCGGTGGCACAGCATAGGGGCAATGTAATATGTTGAGCTGGACTGCTGCAGTCCGGCAGAGCATTTTACGAGTTCCTCCACCCCCAGCCGTTTCATGGCAGTAAGCCCACTACAAAAAGGCTGGCGGTGGGGGAACAGAGGGGGCCCTACAGGGCTCCCATTCCCCCACCGCCATGTGGACGCATTCAGGGAGGCACAACATGTGCCCCTCTGTCTGCTTGCACTCTCAGTTCCAGCATGGCATGGACTTCACAGTCCATGCTGTGCTGGAACATTTTTGTCGTTCCCATTGCGGTTCCCTTTTTCAGGGCACAGCCATGGGAAATACAAAAGGACAGTCTGCTGGCACAAGTTGAACTCTTAATCAGGTGAGCCGTCCTTGCACGGCTTTGGTGGTGCTGTGCCGGTGGCAAGCTGGCGCAGCACCGCCAAACTCATAATAAGACCCTAAGTCCGAGCTCTGCTAGGAAAGCTATTTTAAGATTATTACCCTTTTTCAGCTATTACGAAATTTGGAAGACTAGATGAACATGTAGATGAATCCTTGTGACATTGGTATTTGACCAACCATGAACTAATTTCTGAAATATTTTTTTTTAGAAAACAATATTATTGTAACATATGTTTAAATTGACTTCTAAGATATTGTGTATTTAATAAACTATTAATAAACCATACTTATAAACTGAAGGTTGGGCGGATTGAGCTCTTTTAACTATACATATTTCAAGAAATGTGTGAAATAGAGTGTTTTTATGTTAATTGGTTGAAAGCAAATGTCCTGATTTTGAGTTTGACGGATGGAATACTACATCACATATTTGTTGGATGTATCATCTGCTGTTATTATAAGTGCATTATATCCTATGACACAATATGGTCGTCATGGATCTGTCATGTTTGTGACCGAGCATCCCATCTGCCAAACTCTAATTAAGGCCCTAATTATTTAATTAAAATGTTGGTGTCTGAAGCAATGTGATCATAGATATAAGACAAGTAGGACAAGGGAACTTATGTGGGAGAGGTGGTGACTTTTCTTCTTTTATTTTTTATCTGGTACCCCTGTCTCCCAGCATTTATGACGGAGCACAATATTGCCTTTCTCAATACCCCATAGTGTATACACAGAGACTCATGAAGAAGGATGCATAGTGAGTGATTTGGCCGCAAGATGTTTAGTGACAATCTGTCTGTCATTGCATGTTTATTTTGGTTTGGTGATTTCTTTTTTGTCCTTTTGTCCTCAGATGTACTATTGCAAAAGGAAACTCCCAATCAAAACAGCAATAAGGACATTCACCTGACTCCCAGTCTGCAGAAGAACACTTTTTTATGCATACAAGTCTTGTGAGATCAGTTTCTTGGGTGTATTATCAAAGGACAATCGTAATTACCTATCTATTCTCAGTAGGGTCGCCACCTAACTCTATGTGATATGGATAAAGTATTCTGGCGTCCAGTTCCCAATTTTAGTTGTTTGAATAAGCACTGTATTGTTTACTGTACATTGGTACTCAATTGTTCATTTTTGTTACATTTCAGTATCAAAAGATCTTCTTTTATGATGAATTTATAATTGGATAAACTAAGAAGATTTTTTTCTCTATCACATGTAGTGATATTTGGAATTTATGGGTTAACTTCTAATTAGTTACATTCTACATTGAGTGATTATCTAGGGAAAGAATGGTATAATTATAGTTCAGGCTTTGCAATGCATATAATTCCTTACTCCACTCATTAGGAGGTATCTAAATAATTACTTTCCAATGGACTATTGTACATAGAATTGGTAAACAAGGCTTACATGCCTCACATTTTGTGGGGCATTAGTATTAGAGTACAATGCCGTCAGGAGATGAGAAGAAAATAAAATGCCAGAGAGTGATTATCTGAAACACATAGGGAGCTCTGAACTATGAAGCGTTGTGCCTGATCCTACTGCCTGGGACTGATCATCTTTTATATTTTAAAGGCTTCAAGGATTTACTATAGTTGCGGAATTAAATGTTCACCCCAAGGTCTGGTTACATCACCAACAACAACTAAAACTAACATCTGAAACTTGCTGAATTCACTTATAACTGATGATGAGCCATGGAGGGGATTTCTCATTATTTACATAGTTGGTGACCTGCAAATGAATTTGGATTTTAGTAGGGGTGACTCTGCCTTTCTACTTTCCTGTCCTGGGTTCCCTGTGTTCTGGTTCAGCGAGGACCTGGGCTGGCAGTTTGGGCTGGACTGTTCCCAATGGAGCAGGGCCAAGACTGATTTACATATGGCTGAATCCAAACTGAGGTGGCGTGGTGTGCAAAAATAACAATGTACTGGGATGCGACCCTGAGCATTAACCAGTGTGGGAGATTATTTCAAGCATTCCATCGATCACTTTATTGTATACTTTTTTCATCTTTTCAAAGTGGATAAACGGAGTACCCTTACATAGTGTTAAGAACGCCACTTGATATTTCCAAAGCTTAAAAAGTGCAAATTCTGATGAGGATGTGTGGTAGTCATTATTTTCCTCGAAAGGGTATGATAATACAACTTGATTGCTTCATGTTAAACTTTCCTCCCTTGTGGGCGGTGCAGAGTAAAATTCCTCCAATGGATACTGAGTCAGTGTCTCAAACGTTGTAATAATATTAAGAATTTGGTTGCAGAAGGGAGGAATAGAGAAGTGACCAACTGATGTGGAATGCAACATATAAATATACTGGCATTAAATGCATATTTTTCTTTACAAAAATCAAGCAACATATTTACAAAAAAAACTATCCTCCCTTTCTGGCTGCAAAACAGTTTCGATTCTACTGTGTTGCTGGGTTTCACGTAGACATGCTCGTGGGATGCTGTGTTCAAATCGAAAATATACTAAAACTAGACCTCTCTCAGAGCACCAGACAAGCAATGATGTTGAGTGTTATGAAGCAATGCAGATACAGATGAAGAGAATAACTATTTCATAAAGGGTTGGCTGTTCCTTTAAAGACTGGGACACTGCATTTACATTTTTCATTAAGCACTGGAGAGTGTCTGAGGATGGACATTAGATTGAATTTTCCAAAGCAACTAGATATGCTTTGCTTCATCTTCTTCTAAAAGTCAGTCCTCTGAAGAGTCATTGTTTATTACTCACACTCATTGCAAACAATTAACATAACTTTAACTCTAAAACACTTGACATACCTCCGTATATTTCAATACCATAAAATATCTGCAATTTTCAAGCTTCATTTCAGACAGGAAACCTACGGTGATACATTAAGCAGCATATGCAAATGTACACTGTACAAACTCCTCGAAGGTCGAGATGTCCTACAATCTGTTATAAAAAATGTACAGCAACAAAATAATTACCAAATATTCATATATAATAACATCTGCGTCGTCCTCCAGTGGCAGTTGTGATTTGACATTGTGCTTCACTCTCGGCATGGGCCTACTTTAAAAAGTTTTTTGATTGTGCAACACCCAAGTGTTCACATGCTTTCAACACACACAAACACTGACACACACACTTGCCTACATACAAAGACATTGACAGGTATCGTCAAATATACCAATTTATCATCTATGTGCAGACTCACGAATGGAAAAATACACTACATTAATATGTATGAGCCATACTTTCAGACAGAACACGTAAACCCACAAACTATTGTATGCACAAACCCTACACAGGCACACACACTGTTCATGGTACAAAACACAACTGCAAATAAAGCACACACACACAGTCAAGTACAAAGGACTCCATATATGAACTTAACCAGCCTGACACGTATTCTCACTGGTCAAGTTCTTTACAGAGGAGCACACACACGCATAAAACCACAAATGCGTGCTTACACACCTAACACACATTTGCACCCCTAAATTAACAGATTTGCACACACGCATGCATGAAACACACGAACGTGTGGGCACACACATCGAAAACGTACAACATACATACGTGCACTCATGCACACATCCACCAAAATAAGCTTACACACGCCCCCTCACTAGAATAAGCCTTAAAGAATGGTTCATGAGAAACAAACAGCATACATAGATCCGTTAGCACAAGTTTTTTTTTTTACATTAGCCCTGACATTGATAACAGTGCAGTGTTTGTTCGTGGCAAGTATATTCAGGTAAATACTGTACAAGTAAAACCATTAAACTCGACAATGAAATTAGAATACACAATATGAATCCTTTAAAAATGCTTCAGCTGGAGAGTTCCTTTTTGCATTAAATGTAGATTTCCTTAACATGAAAAGATTGTACACATTACAAGACACTATGTGCTAATATCTCAATTTGCCGCTAGTATACGCTGCACAGGTAAATGCACTGCATTTTTACAGTTATGTGGCAAGATGTTGCAGTCTACGGTGATGTTGCAGCGGTTTAGAGGCATGGCTCCTGGATGCCTGTACAGAAAAGCAGCTTTAAGCCCTATATGTTTAATGCAACCTTAAACAGCTCTTCATTTCCACCTAATTCTTTGCCGTCTATTTAGGCCCCCTTTTGTCCTACTAAACTTAGACCCTGGGCAACACTGTACTTTCCCAGGAGACTTCAGTTGCGCTGACGCAATACTTCTTGCCAATTGGCACGTGACCCTTTGTAACCTCCGCATAACCTCACCTCTGGTGGACAGTGAGGGGCCACTCTTTCTGTGTGCACGTCTACTCACACACAGACCCACAAAAATAAACTAGGACACTGTTCTTAACTAGTCCGGCCGAACCACAACCTGCTCGATTGAGCAAAGTTCCCATGAGGAATCTCTTCCGCAGTGTCTCACACTCTATTATTTTCAATAGTTCTACGCTTTAATTCATTTTCAATTCATCTGTGTTCATTGTATGGGTTGGTGTTTCTTCTCTCTTTAGTTATGTTATACAAAAGTCACAGATCAATTCGTTAAATGTCTTTGTGCTTTGTTCTGTTGGCTCATCGACGTGGACCACAACTTTTAAAAAACACATGACACCAATTTGAGTCCTCAAACATCCACGTGCAGGGCGGGGCTTGAGGAACAACCCTTCACTCTCTTTCTTGCCACATGCACCATCCTGGATTGCATATGACTTTGCAACTTCTGCTTACAAGTGCCTGCTCTCGAGCCCTTGTTTCTGAGGTGCTTCCTGGAACCCCTCCATCTTAAAGGGTAGATGAATTGTGTGTGTAGTCTCTGAGGAAGGCTGAAGCATAAGTGGTGTTTGGTGGAGTGCACGACATTGGCTCAGATGCAGGGGAGCTGGGCCCTGAGCTATCTGAAGCCACAGAATCTCAGAATACTTATTCCCATGCAACCTTTCTAGACTTTACATATGTATCTTTGCTACACATATAGAATCAATCACGATACAACTGGTTTTGATTACTCTTCGTTTTTATTAATGCAGACATTTTGACTCTTACAGTCAGCATTCAGAAGTGCCAATAGAGACTACATCTCAGAACACATATTTCTTACGTTTAATAATTTTACTTAAGATTCTCCAAGGGTCTCAAATGACAATGCGTCCTTTGACAAAATTATGTTACCTAGACACATTTCAGTTACTTTAGTTCTTCAAGAATTGATTCATACTTCTATTGTAAAGTTCGATCTATCAGTAATACTTCAAGTACTCTCCAATTTTACCCAGATAGTTATTTAAGCTTAATGAAGCTTTTGATCATCAGTAAGTCACTCAATGGTCACTCAATAGTTACGCCTTCTTTGATGATGATGACACGTTTACCTCTTTGACAAGATACCCCAGAAAACATTCTCAAAGCTTAAATTCTACAAATAATTCTCCCACAAATTTTTGTGAAGTAACTTTCAATAAGAATAATATGCTTAGTTCTAGCGTCATATAAAAGATGCAATCTGAAATTGCCAGTCTAGCCAGAGCAGTTCCTCACAGAGCTCCTTATTCTCAGTAGATATCAAAGGGCCTAATTACGAGGTCCACAGAACACCAGACTTGCGGTGGCGGTGGTCCATCCGCCAGATTACGACTTTGAGTTGTTCCAGCGATGGACCTGCTGCTCCGCTGTTCCCTGCCGGTGGCACAGCATAGGGGCAATGTAATATGTTGAGCTGGACTGCTGCAGTCCGCAGAGCATTTTACGAGTTCCTCCACCCCCAGCCTTTTCATGGCAGTAAGCCCACCACAAAAAGTCTGGCGGTGGGGGAACAGAGGGGGCCCTACAGGGCTCCCATTCCCCCACCGCCATGGGGACGCATTCCGGGAGGTACAACATGTGCCCCTCTGTCTGCTTGCACTCTCAGTTCCAGCATGGCATGGACTTCACAGTCCATCCTGTGCTGGAACATTTTTTTCGTTCCCATTGCGGTTCCCTTTTTCAGGGCACAGCCATGGGAAAGACAAAAGGACCATCTGCCTGCACAAGTTTAACTCCTAATCAGGTGAGCGGTCCTTGCACGGCTTTAGTGGTGCTGTGCCGGTGGCAAGCAGGCGCAGCACCGCCAAACTCATAATAAGACCCTAAGTCCGAGCTCTGCTAGGAAAGCTATTTTAAGATTATTACCCTTTTTCAGCTATTACGAAATTTGGAAGAATAGATGAACATGTAGAGGAATACTTGTGACATTGGTATTTCACCAACCATGAACTAATTTCTGAAATATTTTTTTTTAGAAAACAATATTATTGTAACATATGTTTAAATTGACTTCTAAGATATTGTGTATTTAATAAACTATTAATAAACCATACTTATAAACTGAAGGTTGGGCGGATTGAGCTCTTTTAACTATACATATTTCAATAAATGTGTGAAATAGAGTGTTTTTATGTTAATTGGTTGAAAGCAAATGTCCTGATTTTGAGTTTGACGGATGGAATACTACATCACATATTTGTAGGATGTATCAGCTGCTGTTATTATAAGTGCATTATATCCTATGACACAATATGGTCGTCATGGAACTGTCATGTTTGTGACCGAGCATCCCATCTGCCACACTCTAATTAAGGCCCTAATTATTTAATTAAAATGTTGGTGTCTGAAGCAATGTAATCATAGATATAAGACAAGTAGGACAAGGGAACTTATGTGGGAGATGTGGTGACTTTTCTTCTTTTATTTTTTATCTGGTACCCCTGTCTCCCAGCATTTACAATGGAGCACAATATTGCCTTTCTCAATACCCCAAAGTATATACACAGAGACTCATGAAGAGGGATGCATAGTGAGTAATTTGGCCGCAAGATGTTTAGTGACAATCTGTCTGTCATTGCATGTTTATTTTGGTTTTGTGATTTCTTTTTTGTCCTTTTGTCCTCAGATGTACTATTGCAAAAGGAAACTCCCAATCAAAACAGCAATAAGGCCATTCACCTGACTCCCAGTCTGCAGAAGAACACTTTTTTATGCATACAAGTCTTGTGAGATCAGTTTCTTGGGTGTATTGTCAAAGGACAATCGTAATTACCTATCTATTCTCAGTAGGATCGCCACCTCACTCTATGTGATATGGATAGAGTGTTCTAGTATACAGTTCCCAATTTTAGTTGTTTGAATAAGCACTGTATTGATTACTGTACATTGGTACTCATTTGTTCATTTTTGTTAGATTTCAGTATCAAAAGATCTTCTTTTATGATGAATTTATAATTGGATAAACTAAGACAAATTTTTTCTCTATCACATGTAGTGAGATTTGGAATTTATGGGTTAACTTCTAATTAGTTACATTCTACATTTAGTGATTATCTAGGGAAAGAATGGAATAATTATAGTTCAGGCTTTGCAATGCATATAATTCCTTACTCCACTCATTAGGAGGTATCTAAATAATTACTTTCCAATGGACTATTGTACATAGAATTGGTAAACAAGGCTTACGTGCCTCACACTTTGTGGGGCATTAGTATTAGAGTACAATGCCTTCAGGAGATGAGAAGAAAATAAAATGCCAGAGAGTGATTTTATCTGAAACACCTAGGGAGCTCTGAACTATGAAGCGTTGTGCCTGATCCTAGTCCCTGGGACTGATCATCTTTTATATTTTAAAGGCTTCAATGGTTTACTATAGTTGTGGAATTAAATGTTCACCCCAAGGTCTGGTTACATCACCAACCACAACTAAAACTAACATCTGAAACTTGCTGAATTCACTTATAACTGGATGATGAGCCATGGAGGGGAGTTCTCATTATTTACATAGTTGGTGACCTGCAAATGAATTTGGATTTAAGTAGGGGTGACTCTGCCTTTCTTCTTTCCTGTCCTGGGTTCTCTGTGTTCTGGTTCAGGGAGGACCTGGCCTGGCAGTCTGGGCTGGACTGTTCCCAATGCAGCAGGGCCAAGACTGATTTACATGTGGCTGGATCCAAACTGACTGAGGCAGCGTGGTGTGCAAAAATAACAATGAACTAGGATGCGACCCTGAGTTTTAACTAATGTGGGAGATTATTTCAAGCATTCCATCCATCACTTTAATGTATACTTTTTTCATCTTTTCAAAGTGGATAAACGGAGTACCGTTACATAGTGTTAAGAATGCCACTTAATATTTCCAAAGCTTAAAAAGTGTAAAATCTGCTGAGTATGTGTGGTAGTCATTATTTTCCTCGAAAGGGTATGATAATACAACTTGATTGCTTCATGTTAAACTTTCCTCCCTTGTGGGCGGTGCAGAGTAAAATTCCTCCAATGGATACTGCGTCAGTGTCTCAAAAGTTGTAATAATATTTAGAATTTGGTTGCAGAAGGGAGGAATAGAGAAGTGACCAACTGATGTGGAATGCAACATATAAATATACTGGCATTAAATACATATTTTTCTTTACAAAAATCAAGCAACATATTTACAAAAAAAACGATCCTCCCTTTCTGGCTGCTAAACAGTTTCGATTCTACTGTTTTGCTGGGTTTCACGTAGACATGCTCGTGGGATGCTGTGTTCAAATCGAAAATATGCTAAAACTAGACCTCTCTCAGAGCACCCGACAAGTAACGATGTTGAGTTTTATGAAGCAGTGTAGATACAGATGAAGAGAATAACCTTTTCATAAAGGGTTGGATGTTCCTTTAAAGACTGGGACACTGCATTTACATTTTTCATTAAGCACTGGAGAGTGCCTGAGGATGGACATTATATTGAATTTTCCAAAGCAACTAGATATGCTTTGCTTCATCTTCTTCTAAAAGTCAGCCCTCTGAAGAGTCATTGTTTATTACTCACACTCATTGCAAACAATTAACATAACTTTAACTCTAAAACACTTGACATACCTCCGTATATTTCAATACCATAAAATATCTGCAATTTCCAAGCTTCATTTCAGACAGGAAACCTACGGTGATACATTAAGCAGCATATGCAAATGTACACTGTACAAACTCCTCGAAGGTCGAGATGTCATACAATCTGTTATAAAAAATTCACAGCAACAAAATAATTACCAAATATTCATATATTATAACATCTGCGTCGTCCTCCAGTGGCAGTTGCGATTTGACATTGTGCTTCACTCTCGGCATGGGCCTACTTTAAAAAGTTTTTTGATTGTGCAACACCCAAGTGTTCACATGCTTTCAACACACACGCACACTGACACGCACACTTGCCTACATACAAAGACATGGACATGTATCGTCAAATATACCAATATTATCATCTATGTGCAGACTCACGAATGGAAAAATACACTACTTTAATAAGTATGAGACATACTTTCAGACAGAACACGTAAACCCACAAACTATTCTATGCACAAACCCTACACAGGCACACACACTGTTTATGGTACAAAACACAACTGCAAATAAAACACACACACACACACAGTCAAGTACAAAGGACTCCATATATGAACTTAAACAGCCTGCCTCGTATTCTCACTGGTCAAGTTCTTTACAGAGGAGCACACACACGCATAAAACCACAAATGCGTGCTTACACACCTAACACACATTTGCACCCCTAAACTCACAGATTTGCACACACGCATGCATGAAACACACGAACGTGTGGGCACACACATCGAAAACGTACAACATACATATGTGCACTCATGCACACATCCACCAATATAAGCTTACACACGCCCCCTCACTAGAATAAACCTTAAAGAATGGTGCATGAGAAACAAACAGCATACATAGATCCTTTAGCACAAGTTTTTTTTTTTACATTAGCACTGACATTGATAACAGTGCAGTGTTGGTTCGTGGCAAATATATTCAGTTAAATACTGTACAAGTAAAACCATTAAATTCGACAATAAAATTAGAATACAAAATATGAATCCTTTAAAAATGCTTCAGCTGAAGAGTTCCTTTTTGCATTAAATGTAGATTTCCTTAACATGAAAAGATTGTACACATTACAAGACACTATGTGCTAATATCTCAATTTGCCGCTAGTATAAGCTGCACAGATAAATGCACTGCATTTTTACAGTTATGTGGCAAGATGTTGCAGTCTACGGTGATGTTGCAGCGGTTTAGAGGCATGGCTCCTGAATGCCTGTACAGAAAAGCAGCTTTAAGCCCTATATGTTTAATGCAACCTTAAACAGCTCTTCATTTCCACCTAATTCTTTGCCGTCTATTTAGGCCCCCTTTTGTCCTACTAAAGTTTGACCCTGGGCAACACAGTACTTTCCCAGGAGACTTCAGTTGCGCTGATGCCATACTTCTTGCCAATTGGCACGTGACCCTTTGTAACCTCCGCATAACCTCACCTCTGGTGGACAGTGAGGGGCCACTCTTTCTGTGTGCACGTCTTCTCACACACAGACCCACAAAATTAAACTAGGACACCGTGTTCTTAAATAGTACGGCCGAACCACAACTCACTCGATTGAGCAAAGTTCCCATGAGGAATCTCTTCCGCAGTGTCTCACACTCTATTATTTTCAATAGTTCTACGCTTTAATTCATTTTTAATTTATCTGTGTTCATTGTATGGGTTGGTGTTTCTTCTCTCTTTAGTTACGTTATACAAAAGTCACAGATCAATTCGTTAAATGTCTTTGTGCTTTGTTCTGTTGGCTCATCGACGTGGACCACAACTTTTAAAAAACACATGACACCAATTTGAGTCCTCAAACATCCACGTGCAGGGCGGGGCTTGAGGAACAACCCTTCACTCTCTTTCTTGCCACATGCACCATCCTGGATTGCATATGACTTTGCAACTTCTGCTTACAAGTGCCTGCTCTCGAGCCCTTGTTTCTGAGGTGCTTCCTGGAAACCCCTCCATCTTAAAGGGTAGATGAATTTTGTGTGTAGTCTCTGAGGAAGGCTGATGCATAAGTGGTGTTTGGTGGAGTGCACGGCACTGACTCAGATGCAGGGGAGCTGGGCCCTGAGCTGCCTGAAGCCACAGAATCTCGGAAAGGAGATGGAGGGGTGAGGGCAGGAGAATCTTCCAGAGCCAGCTTACTCTGAGTCAACTCCTCCTCTGGACTTCCTGCACAGTCGGGGTACATATATCCTTGAATGAGATTTAAGTTTTCACTTTCCAGTTCGTCATCGGTGGTGGCTAGTTCTTCACTGAAATTTGCCATTTGAAGGGGGAGCATTTGTTGGTGTACCCCGGTGGTCTGGCATGCGGGCCGCACACCGTTGCCAGGATTCGGAGTGCTGATGACTGAGTTATAGTCAGGCATGCCTGTTGTAAATTTGTTGACAACACAATGCAGCTGATCCATGATAGACCTTTGGGGTGGAATGTTTTTTGCTGCCTGCTCTGAGAAGTAAATCGGGTCTTCTTCAGAAGCCCTGGAAGGTGGTGGTGTTGTTGTCACACGCCTGTGCACCACCATTGAAGGGCTGCATGTCTGATGGAGGCGCACTCGCTCAATAGTCTCTTCCTCTTCCACCACGTTGTACAACGTCTTAGTGCCGACATCAGAGAAAGTCAGGCTCTTTGCCTGGCCCTGGTAGTTTTTCGTCAAGGGCTTGATCACAGCTGTCTGATTGGATCCTGTGTCCTTGCTCTTTACATGAACAGACAGTCTCTGCCACATGTGCTGTCCCTTCTGTACTGGCTTTCCACCTGGTTCAGACCATGACACAGACTTTCCATTGGAACTATAAATAAAAGAAAAATGGAATTACTTGAAGATAAAAATGCATACTATTTACATCCAAACGTGTCATTCTTTCTACCACCCTCTGTCTTCCACCCCAACCCTCACAATTTAGGATGATTTCCCCATTGTGGTGCAATGCAATACTTGAGGTCTGAGAGTCAATATACATGAAAATAAGCATCATTACTACTCTAAGATAATATTTATTTCCTTAAGAATGTACACTTGTTATGCATCAATTATTATCCACACATTCATGCATTATTTGAGAGTCATGCACTTATTGGTATGCATGGGAAATTATTTATATCATAATACTTGACAGCTCACCAAAGCATTGCTACATCTTGAATACCTGCTGGTAGTGTCTGATGTAGCAGGGACTGCTGACAGCAGGGAACTCAGTGATTATTGACAATAGATTGGTAGTGGACACTATTGACAATAAGGCGCTCATAGAAAATAGTGACAAGTGGAAACTTGTAGAGATTATTGACATGGTGGAGTTCTCCAAAACTATTGATGAAGGAGAGCTCGTAGAGTATATTGACACTGGGCGAATAATGGAATCTATTGACAATAGGAAGCTAATACCAGCTATTGAGAAGGGAGAGCTGGTAAGATTATAGACAAATGGCAGTTAATGAAGACTATCGATTAAGAGGAGCTAGTGAATGCTATTGACAGTAGGGAGATCTTAGAGATTATTGACAATGTCGGGTCTATTAGAAACTATTGGGAATTTGGGGCTAGCAGAGTGCTGTTGACAATGGACAGCTCAAAAAGCCTATTAGCAATGGGGAGCCAGTGTAGGCTATTGACAAAAGGAAATCCCTCCTCAGGAAGTCCTCCCCAGACCCGACGGATCTCAAGAACTTCAGGCCCATCTCATTACTCCCTTTCACTGCTAAAGTCATCAAGAAAGTCATCAACACCTATCTAGCACACTTCATAGAATCCAACAACAACCTAGACACCTCTCAATCCGGATTCTGCAGCAAACACAGCGCCGAGACCGCCCTCATAGCCACCACCAACGACATCCACGCCGTCCTCAACCAAGGCCTCACATCAGCCCTCATCCTCCTGGGCCTTGCAGCAGCCTTCAACACTGTCTTCCACCGCAGACTAGCAGCCAGACTCCACAACACCACCATTTAGGGAACAGCCTTAGACTGGATTCGATCTTTCCTCCCAGGCAGGACACAAAGAATAAGACTCCTGCCCTTCCTCTCCGAGCCAACAGAGATCAGATGTAGAGTACAACAAGGATCCTCCCTCAGCCCCACACTCTTCAACATCAAGGTCTACACGGCCCCCCTTGCAACCATCATCACAAAACATGGACTCAACATAGGCTCAAACGCCGCTGACAGCCAGCTAATCCTCTCCCTCACCAAGGAACCCAACATCACCAGGCACAGTTTCCAAGAAGGGCTAAAAGACGTCGCAACTTGGATGAGCAACAGATGCCTAAAGCTCAACTCAGAGAAAACAGAAGTCCTCATCCTCAACTCCACCCCCTCTGCAGTGGCCAACACCTGGTGGTCCCCAGCCCTCAGAAACCCAGAAATCCCAACGGACCATGCTCGCAACCTCTGCATCATATTTGATTCTTCACTCACCATGAACCGCCAGATCAACGCCATGTCCACCACTTGCTTCAACACCCTCTGGATACTTCGCAAGTCCTTTAAATGGATCCCCCCAATGCCAGGAAGACCAGTCACCCACGCACTCATCACCTGCAGACTGGACTACGGAGAAACCTCTATGCCAGAATCAACAAAAAACTCTTCAGAAAATTTCAGAACGTCCAGAACACCGCAGCCAAACTTATCCCCAACATCCCACAACATGACCACATCACCCAACATCTCCACTGGCTCCCTGTTGAAAGAAGAATAACCTTCAAACTGCTCACACATGCCTACAAAAACCTTCATACCACTGGACCCCAGTACCTCAACGAACAAATCTCCTCCCATGCCCCTAAGAGAAACTTCCATTCTGTCGATCTCGCCTTAGCCATGGTCCCCCACATCCACAGGGCCACAGCAGGTGGCAGATTCTTCTCCTACCTCATGACCAGGACCTTGAACGAACTCCACCACCGCATCCAACGAAGCCCGACATTGCACCAATTCAGAAAGGACCTCAAGACCTGTCTCTTCGAATGAACTATGGAGCAGCTCGCATCCCCGCCCCCTGCGCCTTGAGACCCTCACAGGAAAAATGGGGAGCTTGTAGAGGCAATTTACATTCAGGGGCTGATGGGGATTATTGAAAACAGGAAGTCATCATAGCAAAGGGTTAGGAGGAAATTGTTTACAAACAGGGATTAATGTAAACTATTCAAGATAATTCTTTATTGCATGATTAATAAAAACTGTTGCAATGTAATACATAATAAACATCAATGCAGCAGCACATGCAATCAAATCATCATCTCAAAAATTGAAACGATCATGAAACCAATTCAAACCCAGTTGAAGTTAAGAAGTCTTGTTTAAAATCAAGGAGAAAAAGGCACTCAACGGGCAGAGCGACCATTATGCAGAGACGATATAAAAATAGAATAAAAGAGCAGAAAACTTTTTTTTAAAATGATTTTAAATGCAAAGGGTAAGATTATGAGATATGCAGGAGCAAAAAGCAAGTAGGTGATGCTTGTAGTGTGGTCTGAGGCTTGGCCTCAGCATTATACTGGCCCCAAGTCCGAGTAGCTCATTGAGAAGACTGAGATGGTGCCTTGGAAACTATTGAGAATGGGGAGCACACAGAGACTGTTCACAATGGGGGACCCATAGAGATATTGACAAGGGAGATTTTGCCATGACTACTGACAGTATGGGGTCAGTGGAGAGCATTGACAAAGGGAGGCTAGGGGAACTAATGACAACCGCTGAATAATGAAACTATTGACAATGCACACAGCTCATAAAGACTATTGAAAATTGGTAGTCCACGAAGACTATTGACAATGGGGTGCTCATAGAGATTATTGAAAATTGGGCATTTTAGAGACTTTTCTCAATGGAGAGCTCCTAAAGAATATTGAAAATGGGGAGCTATGAATACTATTATTTCTTTTTTTTGTCGTAAGAATATCATTGGCATTTATTATAGAATAGACATTACACAGTAAAATCTCAATCATTCCAAAATCCATAAACCTCTTCCCTCCCCCATATTGTATATATATATATATATAATAGGTATATATATTCACTGAAAAAACCATAGGCTTCAGGCCCGTATTAGTTAGAAATTAGCATTTAAAAAGCCTTAGAAATAAACTTTAGAAATTCACTGAAAAAACCATAGGTTTCAGGGGTGTTATAGGTAGCTGGACATTTCACTCATACAAAACCATAGAAATTCTACAGTTATAGTTAGTTCAGCTTACTATAACTCGCGCCCCCACAATGCACTGCTCATGACGTCACATATTACATCATTCATGGCATGGTCAGTGACATCACTGATGACATCACTGATGGCAATTCAAATGACATCACTGATGACATCAATGAATTTCTAAGGTTTTTAAAATGCTCATTTTTAACTATAACGGGCCTGATACCTATGGTTTTTTCAGTGAATTTCAAAGGTTTTTTTAATGCTAATTTCTAACTACAATGTCCTATAACCTATAATGTTTTTTAGGTAAATTTTAAAAACATGTGTATACTTTTTGTAGTGAAAACTAACTTAACAGTAGTCTTTTATAACTTGTAATTATGGCTCCTGGTTTTATGGTATTTCTTTTTTGGGCATTTCCGTCTGTATTTATCCATATTTTTTTAAATAATTGTGTCTGTATTTACACATATATATTTTGGGTTTTGTAAAAAATGTATCGGAAATAAGTATATTTCCACATTTATTTGTCTGATAAATATGCACTCATGCCTGAAGGACTGACCGTTACCATTCACATAAACACTCTTAGATGATAAACTATACACAACCTTGATATTAAAATGTGCATGTTTTATTATACGAGCATATGTATTGCTCTTTAAGTCTCCTTACTAAAATTATTTTATTGTTTTAACCCTTTTACTTTTAGAACGTCACACCTATTGGTCTTGTACTCATCATTGACAGCATTTAGAATCGCTAAAAAAATAACCCAATTTCCGTTTTTATCCACATTTTAAAATAAATACAGAAAGGAAAGTAAATACTTTTCTGTCTGTATTTAGCTGTAAAAATCTGTAAAAGTGGAAAACAAGGAGCCCTACTTATAATTTAACAATGTTTTCAACTTAATTAACAGTAATTAACATATAAGTGAAGTAAAAGTACAACGCAGCACCTATATATATAGACCTATAATACCTGACTTCGAACAACAGCGTTCACCGTTCGATTCCCGACTCCAGCAGCATCTTAGCCCACCACTATCTCACTGTGGGGAACACCTTGCTTAATCTTCCCAAACCCAGGAGTGCCGGCATACCTTTCTGGGGGTAGATTTCCACTTTACAAATGCTGGCATTTTTTTAATTTAACAGCATAGTGATGACAAATATTAGCACTTTTTTTTTCTTCTATTGTGAACGATATTTTTTTTTAATGTCTTCTATTTCGATGTTTTGAATCATGAGAATACAAATGACACAGTTTACTCTCCAAAGTATGTATATATTAAGGACCTTATTTGTGTTACAATGGAAATCAAAACCTTTACAGCTTCACAGTTTGTAACTTTTCCCAACACGTGCACAAGTTAAACAGTTAAAACGTGAGCATGTGTAAACTGTAAAACGTGACATCTAAATGGGCGGAGCCGCATCTTCCTTCCATAGACTACTCAATAACAAAAAACTATTTAAACCACACCCGTTGTGCGATTAGTTTTGTTTCCACAAGTTATTTCTCCATGTCCATTTTGTGATGCAGGTTCCATTTTCTAGCGTCGTATTCTTGTTTTGCGTCAACAAAACATATTCTGGAGTTGTAAGTCATTTGATTATGGCATAGTAGAACTTTATAATATGTAGCTATTTGTCAATATTTAAACATTTATATGTAGAAAACAGTGTTATTAAATATTTTTGCCTTTTGTTCTGTAACGTCTGCAGCTTGTTTTCAGGAACAGACAGATTACAGCAAACATTGCTCCTTTTCTGGCTCCTTTGAGCTCATATACTGTGACTTTGTATATTATAATATTGACACTGTACTTGACCTCAGAGGTGTTGGTGACCCATTGGCACAAACCCAAATCATTTACAATTAACTGCACTTCCTTCCAGTTGTTAGTCTGTTTTCCCCTAGGGATCATATACTATTAATATGTATGTTATAATATGAACAGTCATGGTGATCTCAGAGGGGTTTATGACCCGTCGGCACAAAGAGTACAGATATATAAGCAACATTACCAGCTTCTGGCTTTTAGTCTGTTCCCCCCTTTTGATCATATACTATGAATATGTATATTATAATTTTCACAGTATAATGATCTCAGAAGAGTTTATGACCTGTTGCCACGAACATCAAACTTTTCGACGTCCCGGAGAAAAGAAGCTCAGAAAATAATTACCTCTCGAAAATATTTTGTTATGGATCTTCTGTTCTATTCATAACTTTATTTTCCTTTTCTTTTTTGAGTAACAATGGTGTCATTCGTTATATTGTAATGGACTATCCTGTTGTTACAGAAGAGGAATTGGAGATTTGTCAGCGACCCCTGTAATACAGCTGACTAACCTTTATATCTTACTTGATCAGATATTTTTTCATTGAGCATATTTTACAAAATTGGAGTCTAAAAAAAAGGTAGCTTTCATGCATACTTTGTAACTTTAAATATTTGATAAACCCTACATTTCTGAAGGATATTTTGTAATTTCTATTTTTCTCAGTTGCGGTTCCTATTCACCTTCTCCCTATAGAATGTTTAGGACCTGTACTGTATATTATAATAGTACTATCCTCTATATTCTTAAATGAGTATGTGATTTGTTAGTGGAACAGTGTGTGATCTCTAAGCTCTATCAGAGAACGTTCCCGAATTCTACAGAATACAAATTTGAAAAATTATAATGTATATATTTCTATCTAATATGAAGTAATTTGTGTTTAACTGTTTTTTACTTGTTCTTCTGACCTCAGATAATGTAGTGCGGGAGGGTTTGTTGTAGCACTTCTTTTCTACTCTATCTAAAAGTAACTGATGCCCTCTTATATTATCAAGAATATGGGGCAACACTTTTACAAACTTTAGCAGAAAAAAGGAGGGTGTCGCCATGCTTAACTGATATTTTATGAAATTCCATTTTTATTTGTCACCCCTTTGATATATACAGCATCAGTTTCCGAAGAAAGTTTATTTGTAATTGCTAAATAAAAACTGTTTTAAACCTAGACTGAAATGTTTGCTATGCAACCACACCTCCCCGTCAGAAAAGTAAACACCACATTATAAGTAAATAGTGCTCCTGGGAAGTATCCCACCCGCAAACTTGATAAAAAGAAGACCGCAAGGCATTGTTATTTTTCCGCTGTGATTTGTACACCCCACTGCAATTATGTAAATGGCCCTTAAAATATATAAAAAACATTTTTACCTTCACAAACCCTGTCCACCACCTTGTGACCACTGTACAGAGTTAATAGTGTTCCTACCCTCCCCCCTACTACTTTGTTTTCTCGTACTCCTTTGGAAGAGCGTCACAAAATGACTGACAACAGTGAACTGTTCCCACGCAATACGGAGGAAACTTGTGCTCGGAACACTTTAGCCATTAAAATGTCCATGTTGTTCCGCAGAGGAGGAACGAACGGCTGCCAACACTTCTACTTTTAATGCTTCACAGCCAATGAACATTAAGCTTTGGAAGGTCCCGCTTGGAACACACTGCTGAATGAAATATCGCTAATACTCCGGGGAGAGGGAAGGAATCGCTGACAACACTTCTACTTTCAATGGTTTACAGCCAATCAACATTAAGCTTAGGAAAGTCCTCCTTGGAACACGTCAGCCAATCAGATGTCCCTCCTACTCCGCGGAGCACAAGTGAATGGCGGCCAACACTTCTACTTTCAATAGTTTGCAACCAATCAACATTAAGCTCTGAAAACTCTTCCTTAGAACATGTCAGCCAAACAGGGTTCCCTCCTACTCTGCGGAGAGCAAGTGAAAGGCTGCCAACACTTCTACTTCAATAGTTCGCAACCAACCAACATGAAGCTCTGGAAGCTCTTCCTTAGAACACGTCAGCTAATCAGCTAATCAGATGTCCCTCCTACTCCGCGAAGGAGAAGGGAATACTTAGCAACACTTCTACTTTCAATACTTTCCAACCAATCAACATTAAGCTCAGGAAGGTCCTCCTTACAACATGTGAGCGAATTAGATGTCCTTGCGACTCTGCGGAGGAGAACTGAATGGCAGGAAACACTTCTACTTTCGATGGTTCGCACCCAATGAACATTAAGCTTGTTGTTGGAACACCTCAGCCAATTAAACATTAATTTTGTTCTGTGCACATATACAGAACACACCCTCCCACATATAAGTACATTTCCTGTAACAAAGTGACTCTATCCGTAACTAGAGTGAACACTGCATAAAAAATAAACATTATTCCCCATTATATTAAAGAAAGGCCGCAATACAGCACATTGTTGTTTTCCCAATATAATTTCCACAGCCTACTGCACCCCCTCCCAACAGGAGTGAAGCCCCTGGACTGCGGGGACCCCAGCGAGCCCCCGCTAATATTTTCTTAACAAATACCCTCGCGACCTATTTTCACAGCCTACTGAACCCCCCTCCCAACATAAGTGACACCCCGGGACTGTGGGGTCCCCAGCGAGCCCCCGCTATTATTTTTTTAACAAATACCCCGGAGACCTAGTCCACCCAGGGGCCTCATTAAAATAAAACACAGGAACCCGTGACCCCTGCGCCAATTGCGCTGATTTTTATTGTTTTTTAAATATTTTTTTGGGCCCCAGGGGGTCAGGGTGTTTCTACCCTGCCCCCTTCTCTTGTGTCATACCTTTGTTTCTCAATTTTCTGGTGACTCGCTTCTACCAAGCCACAATAAGGCTGTGAACACTTTCTGGTTTGGAATGCTGGCAGCCTCACAGTGAAGCTCGTGCACGCGACTAAGGCTACGCCCAGATATCAACACTTATATTTTTCTAATTTCACAGCAACTACTGAACAGATTTACACCATTTTTAAAAAGGGCGCTTTCTGACCCAATCTCTACCTTTCTGCAAAATTTAGAGTAATTCCATTCAGTAGTTTCGGCTGTAGCCTTGCACAAAGTTTCCTATGGGAAATTGATTTTTTGAAATTCTTAAAAACTACTGAACGGATTTACACCATTTAAAAAAAAGGTCTACCTTTCTGTAATTCCGTTGCAGCTTGATGCAAAATTTCCAATGGAAATTAACGTGCAGAAAATGAGTTTTGGGACCCCCCTTTTTTCTCAGCCCCCGCTTGACGAATCACCCTCAAACTTTCAGGATAGGAGTTGACCTGGATAGACTTTTGTTTGGAGAATTTCAGAAAGATTCGTCAAACGACGCCAAAGTTATTAGCAAATCAAAAAATGCTTTTCCTATGGAAACTAGGTTCTAACTATAACTTCCAACTGGCGACCGCCAGTAGGTAATATAATTGTCTGTGGGAGCCTCCATATCACCGAAATCCACCTTAAATCCATCTGCCCATCCATTTGTCTGTCTGTCCATTAATCTATGGAAAGACATCTATAATGCACATTCTTAAATACAACTTGGCCGATAAGTTATGTTGATTCTCTAGCCGTTTCTGTTCCAGAATTAGTGTACCAGTGCAGGTCTAGGGTTTGCCCCATCGATTCACATTTACCTTATATTTAAATGCAACTCCTACGACAGTGCTTCAGATTAAGCATGGGCGGATTTTGCGAATTGGCAATCCGCGAAATTGCGTATTTACGGATTCGCAATCCGAAAAATCCGCGAACTCTCGCGAATTTTCTTTTTTTTTTGTGTTCGCAAGGATTTCTGCCAGTTCGCGAGGGTTCTGTGCCAGTTCGCAATTGCAAACTTACTTGTCGGCTCGCAACGGCCGCGACTATGTTGTTTCTATATCTGGTTCATCATCACAGGTTCACAGCACCCTCTGTTTCACCACTGCCACCCTCTGGTACACCCATGCCACCCTCTGGTACATCACTGCCACCCTCTGGTTGGTTTATCACTGTAGATTATGGGGGTGAAAAAAAGCAAGCACACCTGCCCTGCTTCAACTGACATGAATTAATTTGGGGTTGATTAATGTGTCACTGAATTTAAACTTCCAGTCTGGCTGGCACCTGCTTCCTTATCTGTAATTCGCTTTCTGTTGCAGTGCAATTTTTTTTTCACAGGACCTTTGTGGCCTATAGTTGCAAGTAGGCAACTGAACTCTGAAGGGACCCCTCAGGAAGCACTACAGGGAATGGTTACTAATGATAAGATTGAACTTTTGCACCTGCTGAGTGCTTTCAGTTTTGTCTGTAATTGCTTTCTGTTGCAGTGTAATTTTTTTAACAGGACCTTTGTTGTATACTTGTAGCTATTCTCTGAGCCTGCTGTGAGGGTCAGAGCAGGGTCATAGAATAGTTGCAAGTAGGCAAATGAACTCTGAAGGGGCCCCTCAGGAAGCACTACAGGGAATGGTTACTAATGATAAGATTGAACTTTTGCACCTGCTGAGTGCTTTCAGTTTTGCAAAAATCCAAATATCCAGTAGCATCCACAAAAAGTAATCCTTCCAGGTCAAGATCCAAATCAAAGTGACCAGCACATGAAGAAAGCACTGGGAGGAACCTGGTGGACAGGAACAGGAAGTTGGAGACTGTGGGGCACTTCCTTCCTCCCACCCCCACCCCCCCAAAATGGACTCCTTGCAAAGAAAAAGTGCAGGCAAATGTCAACCTGAGGAGTTATCCTGATAAAAATCATAATTTTCAAGGTTTATGCTGCCTGCTGGTGGATTTCTTGTGCGAAATTGCAAATTTTGCAATCTCGCAATTGCGAGATTGTCGCTGCCCGCCGCATCTACGTGTTCGCAAGTGTTTACTCCAGCGAAATTGTATAGTATTCTAGTTGGCAAGTGCGACCAAGCAAAAAATCCGCTTCGCACGGATTTTACGAATTTTCGGCAAGTTCGCGAGAGTTCGCGGATTGCGAATTTACCGAAAATCCGCAAAATCCGCGAGCGGAACGGATTTTACGCCCATGCTTACTTCAGATGTAAGTGCGCCTGTGGTCACTATCTAGAGCATCTGCAATATGACGGAAATACTGGATGTGCCAGAATGCATACATCCTTTGCTTTTACCCATGAGTAGAGAGGAATAAAGCTCACAGTTATATACGGCAAAAAAGGGTCAATTTACCAAAATACCGGGGTGATTTAAAACCTTTATGGTTCATAGGAAAGGGCCTCTTACTAAATCACAAATAGCTAAATTCAAAAATGGTCTTGCTGTGATTTACTCAGGGCTTACTCTTGGATTGCAGAAATAAGTTATGAGTACGTCCAGTGAAGTTCACAAATACGTACAATAAGAATAAGCAACACCTATTCCTATACCACTGTTGGTGAATCAGGCCCCTACCTTGGAATTGTTTGTTCCGACAGACCTGTTCATCCCAAAAACCAGTAAAACATGTTGCATTTCAGTAAAAAGCCTTTCACTTAATACTTACCAATTCAAACAGGTTATGGGAAACTGACATTAATTCATTGCTTGGATATATCATCAGTCAGACTTAGCAATGGCTTGCTTTTAGACTGTCCATTAACTTCTGACAAAGTAGATTTCAGGACAATGATCAGTGGTGGCCACTTCACACAGGCGACAAAAGGAGTCACGCACAGCACAAAGCTAAAGGAGGTGCCAAATTCAAAACATATAGGGGGTGGGCACTGACTTACTGGTTCAGCTAGAGCACGAGCAACAGGCAGCCAGTCGAGGGTTGCCACTTTTGAGTGAGTGTCCAGCCTGCACACACAATGGTAATGTGCTTAGCCCTCCACAATATCCACTCTTCTGGATAACTGTAGGAGAGATGACAGAAGAAGCAATTGTAAAACTCTTCTGTAAAAAGGTGTATTCTATTTACATGAATGTATGTTCACTGGCTTGTGCACTTTAGGTCAGGATACTTGGCAAGCTTCAAGATCTGTTGAGACCTTTTGAGCAACTGAGGACCTCCGTTTGGTTCCTCCAAACTTTATTTCAACAAAAAAGTAATGTCAGTGTTCCTAACAGGAATCAGGGGTATCTATTTGTCTAATTAACTCTCAAATATATGCTGACAGTCCACATAGGAACACCTGCATGAAAAACAACCAAGAGGTTCACTACAACATCATCAAGTACATAGACTCAAACATCACTGAAAGTTTCCCTTGCCTAAATATTGATTGAATGGAAAATCTGACTTTATGTTACTGCAACTCAGCCATTTCGTTTTTTAAGCAGACCAGGGCTTGCTTCCTTTACCATTCAAAAAGCAAGACACTTGGAGATAACCTTACACTCTAACCTCTCCCTCTACCCTCAAAATCAAGGCCAGGTTGAAGGTTATCAACATCTGGCTCTCTTTACTCCACAAAATAGGCTATCTACTGCAAGGCTTTCACTTAATCGATCACCGAAGACAAGATGTCTGGTTTTGGAATGGATAGACAACTGCATTGTTATTTAAAAAGCCTTTTCAAAGATCCTGAGAAACAGACTACAAAACCATGGTGTGAATATATTCCTAAACTTACAGAGACGTAACCTTGCTAAAGTGGTAGTGAAAAGGTTCTGCTAGCTCCTAGTGGACGCTAGGATAACATTTAAGACACAATGAACAACAATAGGTCCTAATGAAACAAAGGAGCAGCATTGTTTCAAAAACTGGCCTCATATTAAATATTCACTCAGAATTTATGGTCAACATCTTCAAAACTGAGTCCTCTTTACCCCTTCAAACATCGGAGGCATGGAGAGCAATCTGAGCTGTGATGGGTCCAAAACTGTAGAACGCCTTGAACTTAACACCTTCTGAGTTAGAAAACCTCCGAAAATATGACCTTTTTAGATAGATTTTGCCTAAATCAACAGGGGACCGCTCTACAGGAAGGCCCTCAAGACTTGGCTCTTTGGCTGAACCACAGTGCCTAGATGGACCTCCAGCTCTTCCACCCCCCACCCAAACCTCCCAGTGCCTTGAGTCCCTTACGGGTGAGTAGCTGTGCTCTACAAGACACTAACTAATTAAGTGATTGAATAATTTAAGAGTCTCAGAAACAGTGCCACCATGCCTGGCAGTACTCATACGACCTGGCATATTGTAATATTTGTTCTCAAATATTATATGCTCCAATACTCCGAAATTCTGGCTGGTGACCAGGCGTGCTTTAGAAAACACTCAAATAAATCAGTGAACAAGTTAATGCATACACAGATAAATAAATATATAAATTTATGCGTCATAGTGGCTGTTGTTGGGCTACTAGGGGGCAGTCGGCAATGCTGTTGCTGTCCTTATGAACTTGGAAATTTGATTGTGCTGTTTGACCTTGCTTTTCTTCCTCCAAATGCCTCTAAGACAGTGAACGAGAACAGAAAGTAACAGCAGCGCCTTTGGACCGTTCCATACCAATTTGTATCCCCTCTTTTTGCTTTACTCCCTGCGGGTGTAGAGTTTCAAACAAAGCCGTTTTACAATTTACAAAGCAGATCACTTTGAGGATTCACAAACCAGAAATGTCTTCAAAGCATCGACTACCGCTGCATATGGCTTCAGGGTGCAGTAAGACAAGGAGGAACGGATACACGTCTAAACTGTCTTTTGACTTATGACTTAATCTTGCTTTGCTTTAATTTTCCTTTGTCCTGCCTTAGGAGAGAAGTCATAAAAAGAGCTGAAATCTGTTGTGACCTTAGTTTGTAGGTCGGCGTTTCAAAGAACTGAAAAAAGTCGAAAAATGTTTCCAATCATTTTATAATGTGAGGAGGGAAAGAACGTATAGAATAAAATAAAGAGGACAGGTATACAGTGATGGCTAAAGCCCATGATGACCCCAGGGACAGTACATGCGGCAGCCAGAATGATCACCGGCATCAAAAAATCTGATCATATCTCCCCTGCACTCAAAGAACTCAAATGGCTCCCAGTAGAAATGCGAAGTAATTTCAGAACGGCCTGCCTAACCCACAAAGCCCTCCATACCAGCAAACCCGAATACCTGGCAAAAAAACTCAAAAAAGCAGGCCAATCCAGGAATCTGAGAAGCTCTAACTCCCTCCTACTAATCCCACCTAAAACTAGAAAGAAAAGAACAGCGGACTGCTCAATCACGGGAAACGCCCCCAAAATTTGGAACTCCATCCCCCCGCACATCAGAACCATATCGTCCTTTGTGGAATTCAAAAGTCAACTCAAATCCCTGTTCCTCAACCGCTCCCTTGGTTGTGGATAACACGGAACAGACAGCAACCACAGAGCTATGCGACCGCAAAGAATCTTCAAACCAAAGAAGTTCTGTATTACAATTACGTAGCTCTTACTCTGACACTCGTTGATTGTTAAAACCTTTCATATGTCATGCTTCTGTTGATTATATGCTATTCTCCTACTGTAAAGCGCTCTGTTACTTTTGGGTCTTGACAGCGCTATAGAAAACTTCTTAAATAAAAAAAATAAAATAGCATCACACACTGTTATGGTTCTTAAAAGGACAACTTGGGGCAGTGTTATACAAAGTCCCCTGGAATGCGATAAACAAGTGCCTTTTTCATCCCAAGGCCCCCTGGTATCACAAAGGGGGAAGCAGATGCTTGCATGGCCCGTCATTTGGATCTCATTTTGCTGGCGTCATCTCAGTGCGACATGCTCTCATTTGCATGGGGTGTGGCCTAGCGAAACTGAGGGCATCTTTCTCACCCACCCATGTTAGACACATGAACATAAAGCAAAGAGGCCCAGAGGTGCCATGATTGTGCACCAAATAGAGATGTTTGACTCCTGAGGGTGCTCCTTGGGAGGGGGATAGGGGGTCCCAGAGTCCCTCCAGGTGTTAAGGCAGAGGGGTGGTATAACGTTCTGCACCTGCCTTTAGGGGGATTCCAGCTACTCTTTAAATGAGAGGCCGACTTAGACAACTCAGTGAAAAATGGATGACTCCTTCCTTCAAGCAGCTCATCTATCACTATTCGCTTTGTGCCGGCACTGGGAACAACACATTCACACAATCACTGTAATCCCATGTCAAACAGGGTGACTTTAAAAGCCATCCCAGAGTCATTGAATGATCATCCAACTACTGTGGAGACCATTTTCACACAATCAGAGATCATCAAGCGTTAAAGTCGTCCCCAGGGTTTAGAAAGCTGTGGCTGATGATTTGAGGATGGTTTGAAAATTATTGTCCGATTACTTTCCAAGATGAGATTGTTTGTGATGACTCAGGGATGAGTTAAAAATGATTGTCCAAAGAACACATAGGGTGAGATTATCCCAGATGAATTGAGGATAAGCTGAAAATGATTATCTGAAGACTTCAACGGGTGAGGTTGTTCCTGATGACTTGGGGATGCATTAAAAAACATATTTGATTACTTTACAAACGTCGCCACTTTGTGTGCACTGAATTGGCTCCTGATGATTGGAGAAGGATTATTCCACGAATATGTCCTCAATTTTGGTTTAACTTTTGTTAGCTAAAATGTCTGGACTAGCTGAAGTTGTCATGCCTAGGACTATGTGTCTGCTATAGAAAATATGTCAGCATTTAGAGACAGGAAAAAATATCTGAGGGATTTATGTCTCCCATTGAGCTCCATTGATGCAGAGGCACAATTAGGTGAAAGGCAGCGAACATAAAATTATTTGGACTTAAAAACAAAATCAGGAGAATCCCGCTGGTCTTTTGGCATGTATACTATTGGAATACAATATTTTTGCTACTAATAGCAGTAAGGTTAATCAATACCAAGCAGGACTCCTCATTCCAAATCAAGTGAAAAAGTTAAGGGTGCTGAAGATGCTTTTCAAAAAAAGCTCATTAGGTTGAAGCACCTGATGCAGAGATTAGGGTGAATCCTGCAGGTCCCATGTACAATGGGACAATTATATCACTTCATTTTAGGAAGGTGTTTGATTTCTGTTTAAAATCATTACAAATTCGGTTGCTTGAAGCAAATATTAGCAGTCCAAGAACACTATAATCGCATCAAACTTGATATTTGGCGTTTTTCTAATGTCCAGAGATGACGGTTGTTTGCTTAAATTTATCAAAATTTCCTTTTATTGCAGCACACACCATAAATTGGGCAGAAATAGCGATTTTTTGAAAAAAGACATGATTGTACTACCCTTTGATTAACTATAAGTAGGATATTTAGAGCTCCAGTAAATGGAAAAAAGCTACATTTTAGGTCAAACGAGTTTATATGATAATTTATAATTATCATTTATTATTATTATTATTATTATTATTGAATTTTGTACCGCGCACGGTTACCCTAGGGCATCCCAGCGCTTAAAGAAACCAAGAGCAGGCTTACTAATAGGAAACAGAGGAGCTACAGTTATTCTGGGAAAAGATACGTTTTCAGATGTTTCCGGAATCTGAGAAGGTTTGGTTCGGACCGCAGCGAGAATGGGAGGGAGTTCCAGACGAGCGCTGTATGGATAGAAAAACTCCTGCCCCCTGAGCGGGCTCTCCTGATTCTCTTAGTCTGAAGGAAATGTTTATTGTCAGAGCGTAAGGCTCTTGTGGGCTTATAGGGGCGAATCATGTCCTTCAGAATAGCTGGTCCTTTCCCCTGTATGCTCTTGTGGGCGATGCACAGGGCCTTGAAGGTAACTCTCTCTTTGACAGGGAGCCAATGGAGTGCTTTTAAAGCAGGCCTGGCAGACTGCCTGGCCGGAACATTCTGCAGCAGCCTTGCTGCTGCGTTCTGCACTTGTTGCAGGATCTTAAACGTTGACTCTGGCGCTCCAAGAAAGAGCGCGTTACTGTAGTCCAGGCGTGAGATAATTAAGCCTTGGACTAACAGCTTCCGGGAGAGTTCTGGTAACAGGGGGAGAACCTTACGGGCCGACCGGAGCATTCCATAACAAACGCCCGCGATCTTCTTGGCGTGTGTCCTAAAGGACAAGTCCGGCTCCAGCCAGACCCCCAGGCTCTTAATCTCCTTTTTTGGGTCGGGCGGGGTGCCCATGCAGTTGGGCCAGCTGCTTGGCGAGAGGGCAAAACTTGACTGGCCCAAGATCATCAGCTCAGTTTTTGATCCGTTCAGTTTGAGCGATGACCTGGACATCCAATCAAACACATCTTTCAAGCATGCATGGAGTGTCTCAGGCTGTTTCTCCAGCTGTGTAAGACTCACCACTAGCTGGGTGTCATCCGCATAGCTTATGGTCTTAAAGCCAAACGGAGACACCACACCCTCCAGGGGTGCCATATACACGTTAAATAACGTGGGGCTAAGGGATGAGCCCTGTGGCACCCCGCAGTGGAGTGGGAGGGGAGGGGATTTAGCATTTCCTTCCCAAACCTCGAAGGTACGCCCCTCCAAAAAGGAGGCCAACCATTCCAGGGCCACTCCTGTGACACCCGACTCAGCTAGACGTTGTATCAGGACCCCATGGTTGACGGTATCGAAGGCCGCACTTAGGTCCAGGAGGATCACTGCCACTGATCCCCCTGCATCCAAAGTGCTTCTGGCCTCCTCTACCACTGCTAGCAGAGCCGTGTCCGTTCCATGGCCTGGTCGAAATCCCGTCTGGGAGTCCCTCAACCGGCCATTCTCCTCAAGAAAGTTTGATAACCGCTGGTTCGCCAGCCTCTCGGCCATCTTACTAACTCCTGGTAATAAGGAGATGGGCCTGAAATTGGCCAAGTTCTGCGGGTCCAAGCCCGGCTTCTTCAGAAGCGCTTTGACGACCGCACTTTTCCAGTCAGGTGGCACTGTCCCCTGAGTGAACGAGAGATTGATCAGATCGGTCAAGGGCTCTCCTATCGCCAGGGCGGCCTGCTTAAGGTACCGCATCGGGACTGGGTCCCGAGGTGAGCCGCTTTTCATGCTCCCGAGGACCTTCAGTACTTCACCTGTAGATACAGGGCCAAATGCCGTCAGTTGATTCTCCGACATGCTGAAGTCCTCAGAAGGGGGCGATGTTCCCAAGACCGAGGGGAGAGAACTAATAATAATGTCAATTTTGTTTTTGAAGTAGGTGGCTAATTCCAGACATTTTTCCTGTGGTCTATCATAGACAGGAGTAGGCTCAGGTGGTTTAAGAAGCTCCTTCATCACTAGGAAGGCTTCCCTGGATGAGGACGCAGCGTGATTTACTCTCTCCCCATAGAAGGAGGCCTTAGCAGTACGTATAGCACGTTTGTATGTTCTAAGTTCCATGCGATATTTTTCCCGGCTATCTATCTCCGGGCACCTTCTCCATAATCTCTCCGCGCGTTTGCAGTTCTGTCTCAGGGTTCTGAGCTCTGGGGTATACCAAGGGGCAGACCCCATTCTCTTGTCCCTAATAAGCATCTTCTTGAGGGGAAGCACATGGTCCAGTGTATTGGTCAGCCAGTTCCTCACTATAGCATCTGCAGTCACCGGATCACAGCCCTTCTCAGGCTGAGTGTCCTCCAGACGGGCATTCCAAGTTTCTACCGGGAGCCTTGACCATGCCCTATCAATTCTAAATTCCCTGAGTGGGAGCGTGTCATCACACTTAACCTCCCAATTAGCCATGATCAGTGAGTGGTCGGACCAAGGAAGAGCGAGGGGAGGCATAGCGGATATACCCGTCATATTCGAAAAGATGGGGTCAAGAAGATGACCTTTGACATGGGTGGCCCCAGTATTTATCAGTTTCAACTGCAGGGCGCTCAGCTCACTCAACAAATTAGTAGCCCTAGGGTCAATTTCTTCATCGAAATGGCAATTGAGATCTCCTAGCAAGATAAAATTAGATGCGGCCGCAGCCAACAGAGTAGTAGTTTCCATTAGCGACGATGTAAAATCACCCATGTTTCCAGGGGGCCGGTAGACAAGGAGGCCTGTCAACGTGTAGGTAGGGGAAAATTGAAGTGAGAATTGGCAGCTCTCACAGTCCTTGACCCCTGCCTCACGTGCCTTACAACTCAGTGACTCCCTGTATAAAATAGCCAGACCCCCCCCTCTCCCTGTGCCTCTGTCAAGATGGTAGATCAGATACCCCGGCGCCAGCGCTATCACCACATCCGGACCCGAGGTGTCAGATAGCCAAGTCTCAGTGAGAAACAAGGCATCAACCTTGTGGTCCAGTAGTAGGGAGTTGATCTCTGTAGCGTGGCAGGGGAGTGATCTGCAGTTGAGCAGGGCAAGCCGACACAAGGTAGTGGGGATGGCTTCTTCTACATCCAATTGGCAAACTCTACATCCCCTAAAGCGCTTTCCGTCTTTGGCAACATAGCAGCATTTGTCGTATTTCGGTATTCGGTAGGATAGGAGCTCGTCCTTCGTATACCTGATCGTGATGGACTGCTGGGGACTCGCCTCGGGCATAGCTACTGGCCCTGGGCCCGTCTGGGCCCGGTCGGGCCCAGATGGGCTTAACTCTGGCGAAACTCCGGCGCTAGTCCGGCGCGTCCGCTGCTCGCGTCCGCTGCGCGGAGCCATAAGGGACTATTTATATAGGGCGACTAGACCGCTCGGGGAATGTGGCCCCACCTAAGATGGCCGCCAAAACCATTCATTTACTTTGATCCCGATACTTTTGTGTATATAAACAAAGCTGCCAAGCACTCCAGGTCCAGGCATGAATAGTTTGGTCAGTCCAGGTTTTTCTTAGAATTCTGGGACTTGTAGTCGTATTGAACCCCTTATAAAACCAGGACTATAAGTCCCAGAATTCTCAAGAATAAAAATAGGACTGTCCTAGCTAATGATACATGGAGCTGGGAAACCCTTTAGTTTTTGCAGACTTTATACAGTTGGAACTCAACCCAAAGGGATTGGGGCACTGTACATGAGCGCCATCACAATGACACATTCATTAGGTCTCGCCTACGCAACGCGCGTGCGCTGCTAGGCGAAAAGACCTTTAGCTAGCGGTGCGGCTTTTCAGCCAAAAACGTGCACTCGTTCCATTGCCTTCAATGGCAACGCGTGCAGGTGTGGCCATTCACTTGCGGGAGTAAGTGGCTGGCACCATATGTTATCAATTATCGCGGCGCCAGCCGCTGGCTCCCGCAAGTGAATCGCGCAGGCCCCCTCCTTGTTAACTGAAGTGCACTGTAACACCTACAGTCAAGACATTTGGCCCGCCTCTACTTTAAAACGCAGGAGAGACTGTTTAGCGCAGAGTGTCAGCCTTTTCAGAGCAAGCCCTTAATTGCATTTATAAGGTTTTAGCACTCTCATCCAATTTGCTAATGCTTCCTCTGAGTGGTGTGCATCCAGGCTCGTGTGCGTGCCCCCAGTGGAAAACTCTTCCCGCGCTGAGAGCATTACCGCATACATGCAGTGATTGTGGGAATGTGAGCTGCAGAGGGAGGAGCAGTAAGCGGGGCAGCATACAGGTATCCGGGCAGCGGGCTGGAAGTTGAACTGGTTGGTGCTTGGTCCAACGTCATGCGGTGTCCGCGAGGCTGTGGTGGCATAAGCGTATGTAGGAAGCAACACAGCCTACAGTGACGTCATTGTCTTCAGAGACACGGATGTCTGCAGTGTCTGTGGCAGCATCAATGTCGTCTCTGACAGCGTTCATATGACATCTTGTCCTGTGGTGACATCACTGCCTTAAGTGACATCACTCTACATTTTCTTTGTATCTGTGGTAACATAAGGGTATGTCGTGACTTTATTACCTACAGTCTTGGCAGTACCTTCAGTATGAACAGAGATATAAGTGTATGTACATTAAATTCAATAGTGACTTCACTTTCGGTGTCATCGTTACCTGCAGTATCATGAGCGTTTATATGGACGCCTTACATCAGTAGTCACATTACGTCTTCAGTGACTTCTTTGTACGTAACGATGATCCTTCCTGTAGTGGCATCACTTCCTGTAGAAGCATAACTCTCTTCGGTGATGTCATCGCTCCAGTAATGTTATTGTCTGTAGAGTGCTATCACTGACGGCAATGGCACAGCTGTTTCCTCAGATGCACCATTTTGTAGTGACATCATCCTCACCAGTGGCACCACCACCTCGGGTGACCATGAAATCACTGTATTGCACAATGGCTTCCGTCCTTGGTAACATGGAAGTGGTATCACAAGCTATAGTGACATCATGGCTGCCAGTGTCGTCACAGCCTCCAGTAACATCAGTGTGCTTGGGGTTTAGGGAGCAACGTCACTGTCTGAAATATTATAGAATCAGCACGTAATGGCAATCCCTGCAGAGATAATACCCTCAGATGAAAAGAGTTAAAAAAAACAAAGGGGGGAGGCTGGCAGCTGCAAGCAAAGGGGAGTGTGAGAAGGTGTCCGAGGAACGAAGGTCCTGTGGGAGGGCGTTGAAAAGTACAATTTAAAAATTCTAGAATGAGGCGGTGGGCAAACAATGAGATGTTGCTTAAAAGTGGGGGCATGATCTCCCACAAAAGGGTTTTTTGCAAGAAAATTCAGCCGCAGGTGATGATTTGCAACTTAAGCTTCATAATCAGAGTTCATGACTCATTTATCCATAGACGGCATATCTAAAAGTTGCCAAGGCAATATGTACGTTTATGTGTCTTGAAGCAATTAGTGTTTATGGGGTTGGCCTTAGTACTCTACGATTGCTGATGGTTGGCAAGCCAGTAGGAGCACCTGTATGTCCACCTATATGGCATTAGCGTAGTATTACTTCATAGTGCTACATAGCATGAAGATATGTCAAATTGCAAGGTATTTCTGCAAATGTGTCTGTGCATAACAAGTGTATACAACTTTAGCTTAGCACATAAATGTTCGCTGGTAGTTCTTTTTGCAGAATCACGCGCATGCTGTTTTCCGTGGGATTGCTATTAGAAACTGCACCTATTTTGGGTTGTGTGTCTCACAATTAAACATTTGTATGCAGACGTGTTCATAGTTTAGAGCAACCGGATGTAAGAACATGGAGGCATGGTCTACCGTCCTGGGCTCCCCTCCCTTTGAGCCAAATGGGCATTGCGCGCCTGCTCCTACTCCCACTGTATGCGTCCTCTCTGTGTGAAATCTCTCTTTGGGGGTTCTGAGTGAGTCGCCCTGTTGCCTTTGTTAGAACCTGCACTGTCACTCCACTCTCCCCACCACGCCAGGAGTACTTGAAGGTGCGCTTCTCACCAGCTAAAGGGCTCTTTGTGAAGCGGCGGCAGCTGTGAAATCTCAGCTTTACCCACAACCCCCAGCGCCCAGACACATTAACACAACTGTGTGCACACTCCACAATCAGACACAGGGGACGGGAAGAGGGGTCTGGCTAAACACTTATAAGGTCCCAAAGGTGAGACCTATGCCAATGCTTGTTTCTTTTGGGTACGGGGAAATTAACTTGCCAGCTGCGTATAAAATACATAAACACATTTGATTCCCATACACGTGAGTCACCAGTGAGTTAAAAGACACACATTAAAGCACTTCTTCCTGAGGTGCTTTGTGTTCTCGAATTTTTAACACCTACACAAATGCACAAAGACAAAGGTTTTGCTGCATTGAGCTTTTCAGCCACTGGGTGTAACCAACTGGGAAAAATGAGAAGGATTTCCTTGTGTTGCTGTGTTCTGTCAAATAAAAACCAGAATTAGGAGTGTGTTACATGATAGTATCTCTATATTATTTAAACCAACAAATGGGTTAGCAGTATGCAGTTCAGCTTTTCAAGAGTTAAACAAAGCTAGAAAATATTGCTAGTTTACCCCTCCCACTGTGGATCATTTGCTAAGTCCCACAACAGTTCATTCACAATCACAAGCACCGCCATTCTTCAGAGAGAGTTATGATTGTATGATAGTTGTTCGGTGCAGGGCAGCAGGGACAGAAAGCCAGTGGACGGCTTCGAGGTCCAGTGCAGGGAAAGTAAGGAGAACAATGGGGGCCAACAGTTGCTGTGGCTGTGAACTAAAAGGTAAAGGGAATCCCAAACAAACCTCCAACATCAACATCTAAGGCACAGACTGAGGAAGGTTACATTTTAACAAAAGTTTACCACATTCAATGTAGAAACGTGTCTTAACGTTAACGTACGAAAGGCATGTTGATATAGTAGTTAGAGAAAATTTGCTTTTATTAACTTATTTATTTAAGAGTTTTATATAGCACTGGCCAGACCCGAAGGTATCAGAGCGCTTTACAACATTTATTGTGATGTAATCGGACACAATGGGGTCGATTCCGATCCGGTAAAATGCGCTCCGAATCGTCGTACGGAGCGTTTTTTCCCCGTACGAAGCGTACCCGTAAACGTCCCGTACGTACGACGAAGTACGATCCGTACCAGGAGCCGAACTCCGTACGAGTCGTACAGGACTCCGTACGACTCAAATCTCCGTACGAGTCTCACTCGGAACCCGCTGTACACGACATCACTACAGTTCGCGGCTGTTTTTTACGACCCAGCAAGTACGATTCGTGTCGGGTATGCACCGTATGACCCTTTTCCTACGGGAGCCGAAAACAGTCGTAAACGCAGAGTTCGCGCCGAAACAGGTACGGAACGCCCCCCCCCGGGTACGGCACGTACCCCCCATGATCGCAGGGGTACGCGTCGTACCCCTGTGATCATGCGGGGTACGTGCCGTACACCCAGCATACATGGGGTACGCACCGTACCCCATGTACGGTGGGTGTACGGCACGTACCCCATGTACGCGCGTACCCCTGCGATCATGGGGGGTACGCGCCGTACGGTGTGTAGGTGATCGTGCGCTTTTCCGTACGAATCGACGTGTACCGTATGAATCGGGCCCGGGTCGGACGATCGGGATCGGAATCGTCCGGTCGTACGGCGTCCGTACGAGTCGTACGGAAACGGCTCCGGATACGAATCGTATGGACGGGGATTTTACCGGATCGGAATCGACCCCAAAGTATTTAAATAAACAGCATTTTGTCATGTCAAATCCTGTTCAAGTTGGAGGGGTCAAAGGAGTGAATTAAAAGGCAGGTAATGTAAATGCCTTCTTATCGAAGTGTCTATATTCTGCGCTCCGCAAGATTTCTGTGACAGAGGAACTCTGTCTCGTTGGATGGCAGCTATCCTTTCGGATGAGTTCGGTTGACAAAGAGGTCTTAGAGCTCACTTTTGAAGTTTATGAAGGAGGGGTTAGTCCTGATATGGATTGGGATGGAGAATTTTAGGCGCATTTCCAGAGAAGGAGCATGATCAGGTTTTTTATTTGTGAGTTTTCGGGGGAATGAGAAGTAGAGTGCTAGTACTCCTGAGATTCCTCGTCTGGCCTGCCTTTTTGAGTTTGGAAGCCAAGTAGGCATGTTTACTGGTGTGAAGAACTTTGTGTGTGAGACAAGCAGTTCTGAAGTTGGAACGCAGTTCAATTGGGGGCAATTTTAGCTCTCTTAGAGAGGGAGAGATGTGGTCGTATTTCTTTACTCCAGTGACCATCCTGGCAGCTGCATTTAGAGTTGATTTGAGGGAAGCTAAGTGAGATTTTGCTGTGCATGTGAGGCCCGAGTCGTGCCATGCCTGTGCCTGTGATTAAACATGCAAAAAGAGAAAATGCTGCTTATTTCTGGAAAAAGCTCCCATTTCTGTTGTTCCTTCACGGCTAGGCCTTGATCTTTTCTGTTACTCTTCCCTTTAATAAAATAAATGCCTTTTTGTAAATGCTGATTTAATTTTATAGTTGAATTGTAGAACTTAACATCTTTTTGAAATGTGCTGTTTTCTGCAAACTGAATTTCTTTACTTCCTCACACCTTCTGACTTCATTGTTTTTTAGAAAGTTAACTCTGCCACGTGCTTATGATGTACAACTATATTGCTATAGAATTGAGTCACATGATCTAACAGGATATGCTAGATATTAATGTTTCATTTTATAGAGCAGCCTATTGTTAAACAAAGGGACACTGAGCAGCTAACAGAGTAGGCTTGCGTTGCCCTCCTAGATATATATTTTGCAATATGCTGTAGTAACATTCAAATAGCATGTTGACATAGACATTTACAGTGGGAATCGAGAAAGAAGACAACGGACCACTGGAAGATCCTTTCCTATTAGCTAGAGATGATTCAACATTCAGAGTTTGCAACATTCTTTGTGCTATTCTATATAGTGTGTGTTCCTAGTCAGAGAGGTAATGCATTATATGCACATCTTCCTCTGCCATGGCCTCTAGCACTTGACTGCACTACTCTTTCTGAAATTGCTGGGAGCTACTGCTAGCAGGGATTTTCTGTTTTTCTGATGCCTTTTTGGAGACTTTACTCCATGCTGATCATAGCTACTGCTGTGAATATTTCCTTACACCTGTGTTAACAGTTGCAACTGCCGCTGTTAGGGAACTCAGCTGAGTTTCCAGAACGACTCTTTATGGGGAGTTCGCCTCTTGTAGCTATTAGCCTGTTGCTCCAAACTTACCCGTGCTCTTTTCCAAAGGAACTCTTTATGAGTTCTGGCTAGGATAGGTTAGGTCCTTTAGATTAGGATAGGGATTCATTCCTTTATGGAACACGTTGTTATTTTGTATGCTAAATCTAACCAAATTTTCTTGATATGTCTTTAAACAGGCTTATTTAACTCACCTAAATAAAAATACAAAAATACAGACTAATCTTTTATTGACTAAAAAAACTTTACAACTTCACCACACCCCTCACCATTGACTGAACATTAAGTGTATTGATGATTAATTTAGAAATGTATTTGGGTTGTGCTCCAAATTTTTTATATTTACGCACTCGCAAGACTATACTGCACGTTCTGTTCGGCATAGCCTTGCAGACCATTGAGGCTCAAAGTGCTGTTCCTTATGATGTGAAGTACTTTTAAAGAGAGAGAGAGGTGGTGCATCACACTGTTCTAAACATGGAAAACAACGTCTACGGGATACAGATGATAATCTTGTCCTGGGTTGCGGAGGACAAGAGTAGTGCTACCTGTGCGTACATGCAGTGCACATTTTTCTTTTGCATGGTGAGATTGGTAGTCCATTTCATGGTATTAAGAAATTATGCCAAGTAACAGAAAGCAAATGAAAAAAAACCTGAACCGGATTTAATACTAGCACAATGCCATGGAAAACAACATATTGGATTGCAGATTAGAAGGCTCATAAGAGCCAGGCATTTATGTGTTTAGTATGAATCTAGGAACCAGCAATATGCACACCCCTTTCTCTGTCGGGGGAGGGAAAGGGGACAGAAAGGACAAAGGGCCTCATTTATGAGGCTGTGCGTCACTTTTACGGCACCGGTGCGTCACTTTTTGTGACGCACCACTGGCGTAAAAAATGTGCCTTATCGCACCATATTTACAAAGTGACGCATCTAGGTAGATGCGTCACTTTGTAAACCCCTGCGCTACATTATACCTCCGCCAGGTATAATGTACAGCAGGCATAAGACTGACGCAGGCCCTTTCACATGGGGCTTGCCCCATGTGAAAGGACATGTTGCTGGAGTTACGTCACTTTTGCGACACACTCCAGCAATGCGTCACTTTTGCGCCATACAAATATGTCAGAAATACTAACGTATCTGTAACTCCTTGCGCCATGATGCGTCATACAGTAAATATGACGCATAACTGGTGTCGCAAGGAGGGCGCAATGAAAAGTGACGCATCGCTGTTTTCACGCAGCGATGCGTCACTTTTCATAAATGAGGCCTATAGCCTTTAGCACTAGGATATGGGCAAGACGGGTACAGAAGGTTTTGCCTTAAGTAGCTCATGCTTTTATATTACACACAAAAGAACAACACAGTCTGCACCATGTGCATGTTCATCCCCGCAGGCTGATACCACCAGACCCAGAATGCAAAGTGGTACTGGCTAACAGGCATGATTGACTTACATGAAATGAGGCTGTTCATATTTCTTACACTAGACCCAACACCTACATTTTGCCCAGCACTCACAGAACAGTCAGATCATACTACCAACATCACCTTAGTCCTCACCCAGCCAAGGTCACAACACCACCAGCGCAGGCAGCCACCCAGACCAGACTCACAGACCAGCTTCTGTCCCCGACCAAAATTGCAATACCCTGACCTCCAAGGAAGACCCCCTAGCACAGACATAAAGGCAGTCAACACTCACATAATCCAAGATCCCCATCTGCCAACGCAGGCACTAAAGTTTACCAATGTCAGTGCCAGTGTAAGACGGCTCCTTATCACCAGGACACCTTAGTACTGATTTATCACTGGATTGTGTTGCCCTTGAATCACACAGGTTATTGTAAGGGCAACGTAATCCCTAAATCAGATTTATCAAGCAACGCAGTCCCACCTCGCGTGGCCCTGCATTGCTTAGTAAATCTGGGGCAACGCAAGGCAGCGCAATTGACTGCCTTGTGTTACTCTCCCTCCATGCGCATTTCCAGATTTACCTTTAGTGGTAGACCTGGGAATGCATCAAAATGCTATGTCTCCCCTGGGGGAGAGTAACAAGGAGAAATAGGTTTATTTCTTCTTGTTTTTTCCTTTTTCTATGTGTACGGCACACGTAGAGAGAGAAAATTAGCCTTTGATGATTGTTTGGTGAAGAAAGGTGCTGCTTCCTGCACAAAAACAATCATGCCTACAGTGCAGTCACCCTTGCATCATGGGGTATGCGTTGGTGCTAGGCAGAGTTTGTGCCCCAGCGCATGGAAAGAACAGGTATGTGTCATATAATATTAAATAGGATGCAGTCCTGCTTTCCCTTCCATGCAGCACAGCAAGGGGTCTTTGCATGAATATTTGATAAATGTGGTCCCTTGTTTTTAGTTTTCAAATAGCTCAGTGTATCCTAAGGCCCATATCAGAAAAACAGCATAGGTCCTCTATTCAATTTGGAATAACGTGGAAATCTTCGCTACTGCACATTTTTTGACATGATATTCTAAAATGTTGGGCCTTTTTGCAAGGATAAACTCCTCTAGGTTGGGGTGGTTGTTTTGCCCCTGGTATTTCCTGCACTGTTGCGAATGCAGCAATGCGACGTGTGAAATTACCACATTACTTCTAATAACAATTTTGAGGGTTGTTGGGGCTAAACCTCTGTTTCCACCAAAATCAGTATTAGGAAAGGACTTGCAACATGTTCAAAAGAGAGAGTCTTTGTTGTGTCTGTTGTTGTCACTGAGCTAACGCACTTCATTTTTGAAAATGAAAGCCTGCAACTGAAAAAGTGTGTCCTACAGACATGAAGGTATCTGGCAACCTTCAAAACAACCTAGATTCCTATTCCATTTCTAAACGGTCACCCTCAGATAGCACATCCAAACATGCAGGCCAAGTCTTCCAGTATTACCATTCAGGGCCAAACATCCAGCTAAGTGCCAGATACCAGCCCTGACACCTAGGATCTGAAGGCCATATGTATCAAGCTAATTAGCATTCGCAAAGGCCGAAATTCTGCGAATTTTGGCATTTGCGAATGCTAATTTGACAAATGGTATGTATCAAACATGTTTGATGCAAAATAAGGAATAGCAAAATTTACAATTCCTTAATTTGCGATTGCACTTAAGGAATCGCAAATTTTGCGATTCCTTAAATGCAATGTATCAAACAAAAAATATTCAAAAAATGCCATTAAGGATTCGCAAATTACCACCAACTTCTAGTTGGTGGTAATTTGCGAATTCTTTTCAAAAAGCTTTTTTCCAAAAAACAAAAGGTGCCATATGACGCCCATACATGCCCTTAGGGCATGTATGTGCGCCATATGCCCCCAAATGTCTTTTTCAGGGGTGCAGCAGGGTGTTCTTGAGACACCCCTGCACCCTTGAAAAAATTCCTAATTTGCGATTAGCAAATTGCTAATCGCAAATTGCCCCTTCATTCCTATGGGCCTCCTGGCCCATAGAAATGAATGGGTAATTTGCAATTAGCAATTGGCTAATCGCAAATTAGGAATGGTAAGGAATCGCTATTAAAAAGCGATTTTGTACATACATACCGTTTTGCGAATCCCAAATAGCGATTCCTTAAAATTCGCTATTTGGAATTCGAAAAACAGAAGTATGATACATATGGCCCTGAGTATAAACACAGACAGACAGGCCCAGTCCATAATGTGCAGTTTTCAAACTGGGCCAGCAAATGCAGCAGGAATGGCTGACCCAATAAAACCGCTACTAGAAGCCCTTTCGCCAAATTTGTGTCTAGGCCTGCCTGATAATTTGGAGACTAACAGTCCAATGTCTGAACTGGTAATTGATCGATTTTTTTCTCTGCCATCAAATGATGACTTAGACAAATTGGAGAACAAGCAGAATATGCACCTTATTACTGGATAGCTGACACTATTACAGAAGCAGCTCCAGGTAAAACCTAAGCACCTTATGACTGGATAGCTGACAGTATTACAGAAGCAGCTCCAGGTAAAACCTAAGCACCTTATGACTGGATAGCTGACAGTATTACAGAAGCAGCTCCAGGTAAAACCTAAGCACCTTATGACTGGATAGCTGACAGTATTACAGAAGCAGCTCCAGGTAAAACCTAAGCACATTATTACTGGATAGCTGACAGTATTACAGCTGCATCTCCCAGTAAAAACAAAGATGGGGGCTACTTTATGACAAAAAGTATATGCAATATGCCAATACCAGAATTACACTATTGATGTCATCCATGTGCACTGGGCGATCCTTTTGTCAAAAACTACTTCTAGCATGCCAGCGACAGCTTTTTCTTATGTTGTCCTCTTATGGCAAGGATTAACTCTAATATGCCAGCACCAGCATTTTGCTATGGGTGCCCATTATTGGAACAAGGTTTTCCTATTTGCCAGTACCAACATATTTTTTCACAGATGCCTGTTATGTCGCAAGTTACCCCCAGTATGCCACACTGACATTTTGCCATGGGAATCTCACATTCCTCATATTTCCACTAATATGAAAGTGCCAGTATTAGATCACTGGCATGTAATCATAAAATCCCTTTCTCGTGCTCACATTCACTCAGTCACACTCATGCACATTCATTCTTATTCACTCACTTTTTCTCGCTCCCTCATTTACAGTCACTTACACTTACACTCACTCTTAATTCTGACCATTCTCACTCATTTACTCTCACACAGACTTTCATGCTGATTCCAATGTCCTATTCTCACTCACTGATCTCACTCACTCATTCTCACTTGCACTCAAACTCATTCTTACTCTCACTCACTTGCAATCACTTACTTTTACTCCCTCATTTTCACTTACTCTGATTCACTCATATTCATGCACTTTCTCACTGACTCTCTGTCACTCACTTTCACTCATACACATGCCCCTACAAACTCACACATACATATGCTTTCACACACACACCTCATAAGAGGGAGGTGACACAGGCTTGCTCTCCCACCCTTGCCACAAACACAAGGGCCTAATCTGCAACCCAGGGCTTATGTAGACTCCAGGTGCAACTGATTATCTAATGTCCAGATCTGACCCCAGGACCCTACTTACATGCAGGCTGGGCCTCCACATTAACCTAGGTAGACCAATCAGCTGATACACCTAGTAGAGACATTGAGAAGCTCATAGTTTTCCCTCTCCTCGGAAGCAAAGCTCTCATATATTTCATAAGAGGTGAAAGTAGCTTGTTTAGACAGGATTTCCTATGCACTGTTGCCATGCATTTTATATTGGAATTTGAAAACAAGAGAAGATAAGTCCTCAAAACATTTTAAATACAAGGGAAAAAAAGCAAAGGAGAGAAAACCCCAAACTAGTCCTAACCAACTAGTAAAATACCCAAAAACCCATAAACATACAATCACTTAGAGTTTATAAAATGTATTTTCAGAAAAAGTTTTTTATATATATATGTAAAACAGTAATGGTGCTCACAAAGTTACACAAACAATGCTACAATTACAGACAATGACATGTGTAAACAAACAAAAAGTGGCTGAGGGAAATATAAACACATGATTCAAAACAAAACAGAAACACACAACAAAAATTGTATCCTCTTCATTTCAGGCCACTTATTGGCGTCAACGGCGTTTCGACCCGAAGTTAATTCAAGGGTCATCATCAGGACAAAACAGATATTAGAGTGTCCACTGAGTATCAATAAAATATCTGTATTGGCAAAATTAAATGCTTCAATAAAGAGGTGCATCAAACGGGCAACCTTCGAGATGGCGTTCCCACAACAGAAAACTCGAAAGGGAAAAATCAATGCCTCATAGAAAGTAGTCAATGCTGGTCCACGAAGCTTAAAATATCAAGTTTAAAAAGGAGATAGGAATCAAATCACAAGTACAAGAAGTCCATGCTGTTTGCTTTATTTTTTCATAATAAAAAAATACTTAAAAGTATAAAAAGGCTGTAATCTCCATTGTAAATATATAGGAGAGTGATAAAAAGTAACGCTACATAAACATCAAAAATGGCAAAGGTTGATAGAGAAAATATGGAGTGATTCCTCAGAACAGAAAGAAATTATACTTATTTTGGGGTGGTTTTTTTCAAACCATGGATTGCCAACCACATATAATACATAGCCAATTTACATATTGTGGCTTAACTGCAAGTCTACTGCACTAAAGTCCCTCTGACACTTTTATTTGGGATTGAATATATTCTTGTTGACAATTTTTTTTTTCTTACCAGAATTGAGGAACGATCTTGAGATTTTTATTGCAAGTATAGAAAGAAGCTTATTGCCTCAAGCTATGAGACTGGAACTAGGTGGATGAGCAGCTATGCTCAAAGCAACAGGTGGCTCTTTTGAATAAAGGGGGGGGCTGCTACCTCTTTAATAGAACAGGTGAATTTGTAACACTTTGACTCTCTGAGGTTTAGTTTTACTATTACACAAGTGTAGGATTTGCTCTATGCAGCATGAACTATGAATTTAGTGAATCTGGAAAGTGATCAAACTTATCCCATGTTAACATTTTTATTGGGCAGAACAAAGGGCGTAATTATGAGTTTGGTGGGCGGCCCGATTTCGTCATGATTGGCAACAACATTGCTTTGAGCACATTGGCTGGAATACCACCCACCATATTTAGAAATCTCCATTAGCGCTGCGGAGATCTCCCCTCTTTTGGGATGTAGCAGTCATGCCGGTGAAGGCAGCGGGACACCATTGTCGGAGAAATGACAGTCTGACTGGCAATATAAAGAGCGGGTGGAATGTCAGTTTTGCAGACAGGGTACTCCACCACGCTTCTTCCAAACTCTAAATTAGGCCATATGTTACTGTCTGCATACAGCTCATTGTATTTCTATCCCTGCTATGCATATTATTCCGAATTTTGTTGTACAAGTTTAAATGCAGTTTTGTTTGGCAAGTCTTACGGTGCACTCCATGTGTTGATCATTCTTAAGTCTACATAGCAATGGTCTAAGATTCAAAGCTAATCTGTATAAATGAGGCTTATCAGAATTTCTCTATTATACATTTTACGTACAAGATGCTCAACATCTACTGTAGGTTTGATCCTATTTCCAACACAGTTGTGTTCCTTTAGGAAATATGCTACTACGGAATGGTGTGAACAATGCCAAATTCCAATGAAGTTTAAATTTGTGCCGCCGTCAACAAGCAATTGTTATAGTAAGCGTTTTAAAAAACATTTTATTATGTTGTAAACTTGGATTAATGGTTCTGTTCTAGAAATTCATTTATGAGACGTGTATATATTGCTCCTTGTAAATGTGCCTCTATTTTTATAATAGATGTTTTGTCCACTTACATTTTATAATGTTTTTGGCATGTTTTAACAACCTCTTTGGGTCATCAATATCACAACTAAGCTCAAACTTAAAAAAAAAAGGAAATGCATACATATTGCTATGATGTTTGGTTATATATTTGTGACACTTTATCATCTAAGATCCCGCATAGGGACAGTAGGAGCTATATATATATGTTACGATACAGTACAATAGAATGTAATGGAGCAATAACCATCACAGATGAGAAGATTCAACGTGCCGTGCCTTATAGAAGAGTCAACATCTGATTTAACATGCATGTTTCAAAGCTACTGTCCTTTTGCATATACCTGTCCCAAAGGTGTCAGCAGTGCTTTTCTCATTCTATGTTCATTGGGCAGTGATAGTTTACTGATGAGTAAAACAGCACCTCTTTCTGTTACGGTGACTTTGCTCTCATAAAGTTTTCTTGAAACTGAAAATCAATGCTGAGCAAAACAGTAGCACTTTCTGTTAGGGTCACCTACATTGGAAAAACAAATTTGTTTTTCACCATTAAATAAGTGCTTAATTGGGGCGTGGCCAAGGCAGCCAGCATGGCGGACGCAGCCTAGACGAGCTCCGTCCCGCCGGCCGAACATCCGTTGAATTATCCTTTCCCTCCCTACCCCGAGGCACCCTGGTGCGGTATGTTGGTGGCGGAAGACGATACCTGGCCCCCTGTGAATTCCCGGCGGACGGGGTACCCTGGGGACTCCACGACGAGATCCGACGCGGTGAGGCCTGAGCCGTGCCGTGACGCGGGGTCCTCGAGTTTCTCGGACCCAGCGGAGGTGGTGACAGAGGAGCAGATTGTGGCGGCGGCCGTTGCCAGGCCTGGAACGCTCAACGCTGAATGCGGAGCCCTAGTGGCGAGAGTCGGCCCCAAAGCGAAGCGGAGAGAGCCGAACATAGCTGCTGGAGGTCTGGTCCTGGACGCGGCACCGTGGTGGGGCCTGGGCGGCCGTCTGGAGCCGGGGACTCGATTTTGTTGACCGGGAGGCCGGGAGCTGTGGCGGCCTTCCCGGACGGCGCAGAGGCGTGCTGGTGGGGGTGTGAGCTGGACCCCAAGTGGTCGTAGGTGAGGAGGAGTGCCCACCCCCCGGCGGCTGCATCGGGCCGCAAAGACAAAGATAAAGACATTGGTCACGCATGACCTGGTGCTGCCCGGTGGGCATAGTTCTAGCAGCCGGACTCTTGAGGCGGGCCGGGGGGGGGTGGGGCCCGGTCCGTGTCTGGGGGCCCTCCTCGTGGATCCTACAGTGGGACTCCCTGACCGTGAGTGGTGCGCTGGGGGACCTGCTGGGACCCCGGTGGTGTCGGCAACCAGGGACCTTGAATTGCATGAGCCTCGGCCGTGGACCTGTGGGGTGACTGGGGGACCTGGTCCAGGCAGACGCTAACTGGGGGGCTTCGTGGAGCACCTAGGGCCCAGGCCGCGCCGTTGGGCCCTAACCGGGACACAGATACTGAGGAGCGGCCACTGGAAGTACACTTCATTGGGCATGATCCTGCACCGGGGGGGCCACACGGCTGCAGGGGGGAACACATATTTTACAAAACAAGGGAACCCAAGGTGCAATCGCTAGGGACCTAAGGGTAATACTTTTTGACAGAGACAATGGTCCCTAAACAGACAAATCAATTCAATGAATATAGACTAGATAGTTCTATATTAATGTCCAGCCGGACGGTTTTATTCCATTGGATGATTATTCATATCAAAATCTAAAAAATTTAAGTGGGACACCAGCCGGTGCCCGACTAAACACACTCCACAAGAGGAAACATACAACATAAATTGTAGGCAAAACAAGGGGCAGTCTGATTGGCATAAATTATATACAGACAATTCATAAAATACACATATGCACACAAAAATTCTCAATACATTAGTGACATTTGCGTATGTTGTCGACGACGTCTCGAACTTCAATTGGATGCACGAACCCAGACCCTAATGGCCAGCGACTAAGGGGCCCCTGGTGGGTAGACGCACTTCGTCGTGAATTGTAGCGAGTCCAGAGGGAGGTCGCTAAGGGCGGACTCTGTGGCCGTAGTTGACGGGCGTGGCCCGGACTCCCTGCTGCCTACCATCGAAGCCTGTGGAACCGGGGGTGCAGGGCCAGTGGGCCCAGAAGGACGACTCCTTGCGGAGGACGTGGCCCCCCCGTGCCGAAAGGTGTGAGACGCGGGAGCTACGGAGGGTGACCTGACGACTGCCCTATCAATCATCGACCATGACTAGAGGCGGGAGTGGCGGTGGAACCTCGAAACAGGGGACTATTGATAAATTCACGGGCCCAAGTGGAAACTCTGGAGCTTCGGGAGGCCACCAGGCCAACGGGCCGGACAAAGCAGCTCTACTGGCGGCAATCACCCAATCCCGAGCCACGTTAGATGCAAAAATTGGGGCCGTTGGGGCTGATGTCACCTTGCTGCGACAGGACCTGCGGAATGCGGTGGCCCGCATTACAGAAGCAGAAACCCGGATTACAGGAGTTGAGGACGAACTGGCGACCTTGAAGAAAAGAGTGACTAACATTGAGGGCGTACAAAAAGGCCTGGCTCTCCGGGCTGAGGATGCCGAAGGACAGGCTCGGCGCAACAACCTGCGATTTGTCGGCTTTCCAGAGGACTGTGAGAAGGGAAACATGGAAGCCTTTCTCACCGAGTGGTTGGAGGGTTGGCTCCCGCCGGAGTCCCTCTCCCGCTGCTTTATCATCGAACGGGCCCATAGGGCGCTCACTCAGAAGCCGCCGGTTGGCGAACGACCGCGGCCGGTGATAGCCAAGCTGCTCAACTAACATGACCAAGACACGAACCTGAAGCAAGCCTGGTTGAAAGAGCCCCTCCTGTGGAATAATCAGCGGATCATGATATTCCCGGACTACACACGATTGGTGCAGCAACAACGTCAGTCCTTCACAGCAGCTAAAGCCCGCCTGCGGGGCCTCAAGATTCAATATGCACTACTTTACCCGGCTCGGCTGCGGGTGGTCTATCAGTCCCGCACCCTATTCTTTAACTCCCCTGAAGAGGTGTTTACATGGACGGACGAGACAGTACGTATCAGACCACATACGCCGCCGGCTCGGGACTCAGACTCATCCTCCTCGGCAGCGCCGCTGCGGACGCCCCGACGCTCGCGCAGCAGAAGTAACTGGAGATCTCACTCAACGAAACGCTCCTCAGCCAAAAAGGGGAACACAGAGGAGACTAAACCCCCAGACTCTCCGACTGTTGATCCATGAGGGGCGGAAGGACACAGGGTACCTGTTTGATTTGTATATCACAGCACAGGCTGAATGGCTGATATTGCAGGCCTGATTGGAGACGATCTACGCTTATAGTAACACTAACACTGGCAGGCAAATGTAGACTTACTGATATGAGATACAGGTTGGGTGGGGAGGGACGGACTATAAGGCGGTAACCCCTCAATTTAGAGGAGTTTGTTGGGGGGGAGAGTTGGAAAGGAGTGGGTAGTTCATGGGGATCCATTGGGATAGTGGATCTCTGACCTCCCGTTGGGGGCCGGAGATGACCTATACCGCGACAGGTACTTCAATGTTACTGAGGTATGGGGTGGGGGGTGGTGGGGACGTTGTTGGAGGGACTTGGGAGGGAGTGGGGGTTGGGGGGTTTGTTGGGGGTCAGTTGAAGGGGGGAAAGGGAGGGAGGGAGGAGTTGAATTACACAGCGATCTTACAAGTTCTATTGAAGCAAAATGTGTGTGTGTGGCCTCAGACGCTCGGGCTATCCATATTTCTGCCCATGGATGGCGGTTGATACTCCTGAATCGGGCCTGCAGAGGGCATCGATGCATGTTGTGAGCTGGAATGTGCGGGGGATGCTAGACAGAATAAAGAGAGGGGCGGTCCTGAGACCGGGGAAGAGGGATAAGGCGGATGTGTTACTGTTGCAGGAGACTCACCTCATGGGTACCAAGACCCTTAGCTTACAGCGCTACGGCTTTCAGCAAGTGTATCATGCTGGGTTTGCGAGGGGATCTCGTGGGGTATCAATCTTGGTACACCGCAGGCTGTCCTATGTTCATGAGACTCAGTGGGTTGATGTACAAGGCAGGGATGTGTTTGTCCAGGGTAAGATAGGCACTGAACCAATAGTCTTCGGGAGTGTGTATGCCCCGCCTCCACTGCAGGGAGCCCTTATAGAAAAGCTGTTTGGTGTATGGGCTGGGATACCCGATGTTATGGCAGTGGTCGGCGGCGACTGGAACAATGTAATGAATGCACGGATGGATCGCCACAGGCTGGGGGGAGAGTTGCCCCCGGACACACCTACTAAACTGAACGGCATGGTGAGAGGGATGGGATGGGTGGATGCATGGCGGCGCCAACACACCCAAGGTCGTGAATACACCTACGTCTCAGCGGTGCATAAGTCCTTCTCCAGGATCGATTACCTGTTTGTCCCTGACGCCTGGGTTGGGACGATAGATTCCACGTCCATACTGCCACGCGGTCTGTCTGATCACTCCCCGATAACGACAGATTTACTTCTAGATAGACGACGACAGCCGTTCAGATGGCGTCTTTCCACGTGGCATCTGCAACAAGAAAATTATCAAACGCATATGAGGGAGGCTATTGCTCACTACTGGAGTGACAATGATAAACCGGACACGGATGCGATGACCCTCTGGGAGGCTCTGAAGCCCACACTCCGAGAGGTAGATATTGCTTGGTGTGCAGCTGCCCGTAAGGCACGTAAGGAAGATATAGTAAGAGCTGCAGACCGGGTCAGCGACCAGGAAGAAAGATGCCACGCGGGGGGGGGGGAGTGACGAGGATGTGGGTTAACTACTGCTGTCGCAGCAGTCGTACGCCTCCTTGCTGTTAGATGAGGCTAGGCAGCTGTGGCTGGCGACTCAGAGTAGGATCTACCAGTGGGGCGATAAATCCAGCTCGATGCTATACAGGCTCTGCCAGAGCACTTTTCATACACAGTCCTTACCGTGTCTTCGTGCTGAGGCAGGGACGCCCATGACAGCCCCAGCGGCCCTGGCGGTCAGCTTTGCACAGTATTATGCGGCCCAATATGCCCCCCGGGAGCTCCTCCCAGCGGAGTATGTCGACAAGTTCCTCGCTGACCTCCCGCCATGAGCGATCTCAGATGAAGGGCAGGCTCGACTTGAACTTCCTTTGTCAGAGGAAGAGCTGGGTGCAGCCCTTGGAGAATTAAATGTAGGCAAAGCCCCTGGACCCAATGGGTTCCCTTGTGAATTTTTCAAGAAATTCCACCTCCAACTAGGAACATACTATGGTAGGGCACTGGAGGCAGCCAGGGAGGGTGGCCGACTCCCGAGAGACTGAAGTCATGCTGAAATTGTGGTCTTCTGCAAACCAGGGAGGCCCCCTGAACTACCCGAGTCCTATAGACCAATATCGCTATTGAATACTGAAGCGAAAATACTGGCGAAAGCGCTGGCCAATCGCCTCCTCCCATATATTACCGATCTTGTCCACCCCGACCAAGCCGGGTTTATGCCCCATAGAGCAACAAGACACAATATTAGACGCGCGCAGGTGGTGGTGGAGGCGGCCCGAGCAGCAGGGATCCCTGCGGCACTTCTGCTGGCAGACATAGATAGGGCGTTCGACTCAGTAAGCTGGGTCTACCTCCGCGCACTTCTATCCCGCCTGAATCTAGGGCCCCACTTTCTATCATACCTGCATTTACTGTACACAGACCTGACCGCGTCAGTGAGAGTAGCTGGGGCAGTGTCCGATTCCTTCCCTATAGGTCGGGGCACCAGGCAAGGATGCCCCCTATCGCCCTATTTATTCGCCCTGGCCATGGAGCCGTTGGCGGCGTGGGTACGAGTGGACGCTCAGATGAGGGATGTCGAGTGGCAGGCGGGACCCTCCGATAGAATCGCACTTTATGCGGACGACGTCCTATTCTTCCTCACAGATCTGAAAAAATCTGGGCCGCGGGTCCTTGACATAATGCGGATATTCGGGGAAGTGTCGGGCTTCTGCCTGAACCTACATAAATCTGTGCTGTGGGTGCTGGGAGAGCGCCGTGGACTAGGGTCCTGGGCAGCGGCACTGCAGGAAGCGACGGGAGGCCTTAAATACCTGGGTGTATTCCTAACAGACTTGTGTGGAGGCTCCTGGTCGCGCAATGTTGTGCCCGTGTGGGAGCGTGTCCGCTCAGACATGACCACATGCTCCCGCATGCCCTTGAACGTGTACGGCCGCTCAGCCATATTTAAGAGGGTAGCCCTCCCGCGCCTGTTATACCAACTACAAAATCACCCATATCCCATTTCACCGCAGTGGTTCAAGCAAGTAAACTCGACACTCAGTCAATTTCTCTGGGCCGGGGGAGTGGCGAGAGTGGCATTACGCACGTGCTTCCTCTCCACATATTGTGGCGGCCTAGCGACGTCGGACATTTTGTCCTATTATCAAGCTTCCCATCTGTTAATATTGAATGAGTGGTGGTATGGGGACCGGGGCGACCCGACTTATGCCCTGGAGAGGCACCTGATGGACCCTGACACGCTACATACTATACTGTACTCGGCTAGTAAGAGAAAGCGGCTCCCCATGGTCACTCAAATAGTGTATCATAAATGGCGCGGAGCACTCCGCCGCATGGGGTGGTGGAACAAGCTAACGAGGGAAACCCCTCTGTGGCAGAATGGGCTACTGCCGGTGTTGACGTCCCTACAAGGGTTCCGTGGCTGGGATGCGATTGGCGTGTCAGCCTTAGGCCACGTTGTCAGGGGTACGACCCTCAAGTCGTTCCAGGAGTTACATGAGGAGTATGATATGCCCAAGACCCAGTTCTTTAGATTTTTGCAGTTCCGGCATGCCATTGCACCCACCCTAAAAAGACTAGACTCATTGCCAGAGTTTAGCCCACTGGAGGCTAAGGTATTTATGGGGGAATTGGAAGGTAAAATGATATCTACTATCTACCAAACACTAGTTACACATTGCTCATCTTCCCTAGACGGTCTGCGGACGAAATGGGAGAGTGATGTGGGCGCATTTGAGGAGGAGGACTGGAGGGAAGCGCTTGAGGCCCGAGAGGAGCGGCCATTGCGGTACGTCTAGATTCATCCAGTTCAAGTACCTACATAGGGCCTATTATACAAGGGAACGATTGTGGAAGGCAGGCCTGATTGTGTCCCCTGATTGTTTGAGATGTGGCAGAGAGGTGGGCACCTTTATACATACAGTATGGTCGTGTGCTGGGCTGCAGAGGTTTTGGTCTGGAGTGTGGGACTGCCTGTCTGAGGTGTTGGGCTGGGAGCTCCCCCGTTCGCCACAGTTGGGTCTTCTCCATGTTATGGAACAGGTGGGGGTAAATATCTATAAACGACATCTGCTGCTGTTGGGCCTCACTGTGGCCAAGAGAGACGTGGCTCGAGCCTGGAAGGACCCTAGGGCCCCCCTGGTGGGAGTATGGAAAGGGGGACTGGACTTTTACATGGGACTGGAGCGCCCGATCTTTGCAGCCAGGGGCTGCCCTCGAAAACATTATAAGATTTGGAAGAGATGGGCAGATTATAGAGGACTATGGTTGGAACCGCCAGCAAATGATGGACCTGAGGAAGGGCATTTGAATGTTGATCCCGGGCCATGAGGAATACACGCTGAATGCTTCTTATTATATTTGTGTTTGTAAACTACTTAGACGCTGTGCAGGGGGCGGGAGGGGGGATCCGGGTAGGGGGAGTGGGAGGGGGAGGAGAGGGGGGTCGTAGTTCAATTACTTTACCTTAAACTGTTGATTGAATTGCCTGAATGTGTTTTTTTTTACTCTAATGCTCACAGCTCCTCCGGTTCCCAGGGCGCTGTGCTTGTCATGCAATTTCAACAACATAATAAAATTTTGTTCTTAAAAAAAATAAGTGCTTAATTTGTAAACTAATAAGTACCAGGGCTTAAAGTCCCACGGCTGGTGCTACAAATATTGTGGGTTCTTATTACCAAGGCTGCATAGTCTTGATTCAGCCTCAAGCCTCTTTTATTCACCACCAGATACTATTGTTATCCTCTTGTTGGTTCTTTCTTATCTCTGCTTTCTCTCCTCGCCACTGTTTTTCCGTCTTTCTCTTGTTCTTTCATTCAGCTTTTTGTCTTTTGCTCTCTCTTGCTCTGGATGAAAGTCTGATGAGAAAACATAAGTGCCGGTACCCAAAAATAAGTATCGGTGACTCACTCTAGCAATGACCAGCTCAAATTAAGAACTAACCATTGTACACCATTTCATAATGCGTTGCACCGCCTGGCTGTAAGTAAATGCATACTAAGTAACCGGTTGAAAGACTGAGTGTGGGAAGAGTCCTGCATTCCATAACTTTTTGCAATGTGTCATTCATTTAGCAGTGTTTTCAAATGCCTTGCTTTCGTACAGCATGTACACTTAAAGGTGTTTTTATATATATTTTTATAGTTTGATATAGCTTGAACTGGACCCAAGGGATCAGAGCGCTTTACATGACCACCAGTCTCGTTACAGATGAACACATTCATTTTTGTAGGCTGTTGGACTTGGCCCTTCTGGCAGGTTCACCCCTAATCTTTTTGCTTTTAGTATGTGATCTGTGTTAGTGATTTTTGGTCTCGGCGCACTTTTTCCCTGTGTCCTAGAGTAAAGTGCGTGCGTGTAGTGAGGCTGGCCTGCCCCCCCATAGGAATACATGGGGAATGTGTGTGTCCATGTTAATTCCTGATGTGTGGGGAGTGTAGGCTCGAGTTTGGTATGTGCGAACTCGTGAGATTGAATGCTGCACAATGATATATGCTGCGTGTATGTGTCTAGTGGGGAAGTGCCACTTCTAGACATGGCTGTTCGTGTGCAGTGAGAGTGCTGGCGTGTGATTGGCTGGAGCTGGCTGGCGAGCCTGGCTCCAGGAGTCTGGATGGGTCTGCCCAGTGGTGAGTGTGGAGATTAGCATGCTGATGGCTGGGGAGGAGTGCACCTAGGTCCTGAATAGGGCTGGGCTTTCCCCACACAATGCTGGCTCCGCCCCCTGTGGTGCGTCTAATGACCCTAGCCTGCCTGGTGAATGGAAAGGGTGGCTGGGGAAAACAAAGTACTCCAAAACCAGCTGCGACTGGTTTCTTCCCCACCCTGCACCTACAAACAAAGGATTTACCTGTATAAAAAGGGGCTGTGTCCCCATGAATGTTGTACTCTTCCAGGATCCTATCTGAGGGGGGCTGCTGCTGCTGGGCGCCAGGAGGACCGCCACTTGGACTGCCTCCCTGCCTGGAGGCCCAGTGAGCTGGCTCTGGGCCCAGCCTTGCCCCCCCATCTTGCTGCATTTCCTGGAGGACTTTTGCTGTGTTTTGGGCCAACTAGCGCCTGGGAGCGCTTTATTTTGGCCCCCAGCGCTTAATAGCGCTTTACGCTGCTTCTAGCACCTGGAAGCGCTTTGGTTGCTGTCGTAGCACTGGGGAGCGCTTTATTTGTCACAGCCGGTGCCCACCCGGCCCTTGCCCCACATACCTGCTGATTTGGTACCCCGATCGAGTGCCCACCTCGATTTATTATTTACTTAAGAAGAGCCGGTGCCCACCCGGCATTTACCCCCGTGATTGTGCGCTTCTCGAGGGAGCGCCAGGGCGGGCCGCCGCGCTGCCTGCTGCGACCCGGAAGCATTGCGGGCCAAACCAGAAGTCCCTCCCGGTAGCCGCGGAGCAAGGAGGAACCTGCGGCTTGTATCCTCAGTGAGGCTCTCACGAGGGAGAGCCCCGCAGCCCAGGAGAAGCGCCGCCCCGGGAAACAGCTTGAGAGGAGGAGCAGCCCCCGTCCCAGCAGCCGGTGAGTGGGGCCGGGGGTCCATTCCCTGAGAGGAGGGCGTCGGGGCACATTGCCGGTGCCCGCCCCTCCCCTCTAACGCGTGGGGCGCTGGTGGTCATAGAGGTCCCGGGCAGAGTCCTTGAGTGGCCCAGAGAGACAGCGGGCCGCTCCCACGGTGTCTCCGCTTCCCCAGCGAAGCCGCATTCTTGGCTGGCCCACGAGGGCCCCGGGGGCACTTTTGTTGGTTTCCGAGCCCTGAGGGGCTCAGTGGCATGTCTTTGAGCCCCGAGGCTCTGAAGGGCATTTCCACCTTTAGAGTCCCCCGAGCGGGACTCCAACGATTCCAGGGGCATGGCTTCGCCTAGAGCCCAGCGAGGCTCCGACCTGGGGCATTGGTGATTTTGAGCCCAGAGAGGCTCAAGGGGGCATATTTGTTTTACGAGCCCTGGGAGGCTCTGGAGTGCCATTTTGTGATTGAGAGCCCCGAGAGGCTCCAGGCATTCCTTAAGTTGTGAGCCCAGAGAGGCTCGTGGGGGCATTTCTTTCTTTAGAGCCACGGAGACTCAGGGGGCACCTTTTCACTTAGAGCGGCCCCAGAAGGCAGCGGGCCGCTCCCACCCTGCCCAGATTGTGTTCTTGAGCCCACGAGGCTCCAGCATTGGCCCCATCATTTTATCTACAGCTGCCCAGCACTTAGTGGGCAGCTGCCACGTTTAGGCCCCTGACATTGGGACACAGGGCGTCCTAGCCCCAACAAGGCCAGAGGGCCTAGGGACTGCCACAGGTGGTGGCTCATGTGAGTTTTGCGCAATTGCTTGTTCTTACACCTCTGAATGTGTTTTCCTTCCCTACACCTCTGAATGTTGTGAAGCATCATGTGTAATGTGTTCTTGCTTATACCCCTAGAGGTCTTGTGATACTTAGGGGGTTGTTTTTCTCCTAGTGCAGGTGTTGCTAGTGAGGTCCTGGTTCCCTGCGCAATATTCTCCTAAGGTGGTTAGGGTTGCGTAGGTGGTACTTACCGGGTACCAGTAATTACTGGTTGTGTGCTAAAATGATTATTATTCTATGATCTACAACATGCTATTTCTAACAGTATTTCTAGTTCTAAAAGTGCTGATTCCTGACAGTGGTCCAGGTGGCCCTGTCTTGTACATATCCCCTGTAAATTCTGGACGTGCCTGTTGGCACATTGTAAAGTGTGTGTTCTTATCTAATGTGTTTTGGTATAATACAAAGGCTATTTTTATATATAACCTTGTGTGGAGTTTCCTTTGTGGTGGGCCTTGGGTGTTGTTGCTGGGTGTGCGCGCAAAAACTTAACCTACATAGCCTCCAAGTTTAGCCTTGCTGCTCGTGTCACGCTACCTAGAGGGTGAGCAGGGGTTATCTTGGTGTGTGACTCTCTTGCCCTGACTTGGGAATGGTGGTCTCTGACTGACTTTGGCATGAGCCCTGGTCAGCCAGGGATCCCGTTTCTAACATAGGCAAAGGGAGTTAAGTGATTTTCCCAGAATCACAGGATGCTGAGCGTCGTTGCCGAGACTCGAACCCGGTTTCCCAGGTCCGAAGTTGACCCCTCTAGCCATAAGGCTACATCCTCGACCCTACATGCCTTGATTATATCCTGCAATGTGTCAGTGAATGAACTATTTCAAAACACACTGGTGCCTTTAGAGGGACCGCTGTTTCTGTCGTAGGGTTCTGCACCCTTTCTGCTCCCTTCAAACGGACCTCTAGTCAAGGCCGGGATGGCCGAACATTATAGTAGAGAAACCCACTGGGGCTGTAGCAGTAGGAGGGAATGTTTAGAAGATTGTGGATGGCCTAGAGCTTTTGTCACTAAGCCCTTTCTCTATAGCCACCAACCGGGGTTGTGGTTCAGCTGACATTGCTTCGCTCTGGCAGCCTTTCCTGCATTTTATCTAATTTATTTTGGCCTATGGTGATGCTTCTCAGAGCGGCAATGACAGCAGACAGCTGGTCGCTGCCTATTTCTGGCACACTGACTTGTTGAAAGCTCTGAAGCCTGCATCTACCACACACCCACCCCCTTATTACGTGCGTCTTGTGGCTGGGCCCGTGTTGCGCGCTAGCGGCGGGCGGCAACACTGGAGGGGCATTGAGGGGACCGAGAGCCAAACCCAGTGGGAGCCAAAAAGATTTTTTTTTAAAATAAAGATGAACTTACCTGCGTTTCACTCTCCTGCGTCTTTTCTTCTTTCTTCTTGGATGCTGTCAGCGAGATGGACCTCGTGGAGCCTCAGAAAACCCTCTTCTGCAAATCCTGAAGCTGCGCTCATGCTGCAGATGAATAGCATGAGAGCAGCGCCAGGATTGGCTGGAGCGGGCTGCCTTGACGCTCAGTGCCTGCTCTCCATCCAGCTGTTGAGGACAGCTAGGGGGAGAGGTTTACACTGCGCAAGTCAGGCTGGCTGTCCCAAGAGAGTCAGACACATTGACTTATGCAGTGTAACTGGTAGAGTAAGCACCACTCCCCTGCTGCCAGGCAGCAGTAATGCTCCACCCCCAAACAATGCTCGGTAATTAATTTTATTACCATTTTATTTGTCACTTTCACTGCACTGGCAGCAAGCGAGTGACACTCCTATGCCCTAATTGTGGGGTTGCCACTGGTGCAGGCATTGGGGTGCCATCCACTATAGGGCATCAACGGACGGTCAACAGAAGAATTCCTAAACCCTTCCCAGGCAGCACCTTCCCTGCATTTTCCACGTCCATGCATGGTGCCAGTGCCAGTGGTCACGCCCGCATTTCTGCAGTTGACTCTCTTCTGACCACCATGCAGAGCAGGGCATCAGGTGCTCGCACACTAGGGCTAAATCTTAATAGCAGCCCTGCACTGGTGGCAGAGTGAATCAGACGATTTTAGTCAGGGTGACTGACTCTGGGCCACAGGGTTCATGGTTCGAGCGCCGGCGTCAGGTTAGCCAAGCACCATGTGACTCTGGGCAATAGCTTGCTTAATCTTCCCGACGGCCCCCAGTGCCGGGACACCTCTCTGGAGGTAGCTGTGCGCTTACAAATTCTGGTATTTATTTATGCCTTAACTACGCATGTGCGTGGTTAAGGTAATACGTGGTAGGGAGTTTTTTAAATTAGGAGTTAGGGTATTAGACCTCAGAGCAGGGGAGGGGAATGGGTAGCGGGGGTTGTTTTTAGGGCTTTGGCGGGGGGCAGTTTTTAGGGCTGGGTCTTGCCTGGCCAGGGTAGGTTGAACGACATTGTTTTAGGTATTAGGGCAGAGGGAAGACACAGTGTGGGGGTTGGAAGGAGGTAGGGGTATTTGCGCCACACTGTGGGAGGGGGCTGGGGGAGGTTGTACCATAGGGCTGTGGGGACGGGGGTGACAACCTTAGCCACGCATTCCCCTTTATCATGCTTGTCTTTACCACGAAGATTTGTGGTAAAGGCATGCATGGTAAAGCAATGCGTGGTTAAGACACGGTCATTATTCAGACTGCATGGTTTAGGAATGCGGGGTTGTGCAACGCGTTGTTCCGTCATACAACTTGCTGGTGCAAACTCACTCGTGCATTGCAGCAGCGCATCAGGTAAAGGAGGAATGGCTGTTTGGAGCAACCGGTCTGCTTTTCACAGTGCAGGTGGGAACGTGGCATGCTTTTGATGGAAGGAAAGACATTTTCTTGTGGGCAGGTGAATTGAGTGACTACACTCACCTGCAAGGTGATGCCTGGGTCATCAATCAGACATGGCCGCCCTGCTTTAAAGGGGTATCCTTGGGGGTGCACTGACTGTGAGCAGAACCGTGTCTTTGCTTCTGCGCTCGCTTGCATCTGCGATATGGTTTGGGAACAGAAACATGCCCCCATGCAAATGAAGAAATACATATTTGGATTGAAACGGTATTACATGTGTGCCACCAAAGTCTGTATTACAAAAGGGCAGCCACGGCCGGTAGTAGGTGTAACTGCAGGGCGTTGACATGGGGAGGGGGAGGGGCAGGGTGGGGGTTAGTAATGTATGGATTACGGAGTTTTACAGGTAAGTAAACATATAAATAAATAAAGTGAATTTCGTTGCGCGCACTGCATTGCATTTGGTGATGCAGTGCACACAACGAAATTCGTTTTATTTATTTATATGCTTACTTACCTGTTACAGTCCGTAATCCATACATTACTACCCCCCACCCTGCCCCTCCCCTCCCCACGTCACCGCCCTGCAGTTACACCTACTACCAGCCGCGGCTGCAAAAGGGGGAGTGTATTGTGAGACGACACTGAGATGCAAGAGGTGATCTGAAATTCCTAACTCAACATCCTCACTAGCTGAGCGGTGCAGGCTTCTATTTGTAAGATGAATCCAAAATATTCCTACAGCTCCACCTGACAGGGAGTCTAAGATGATAGATGTGAAGGGCAATTTCGTTTTTTCATTAGCCCTGGGCTTTCCCCAACTCCAAATGAGCCTTGCGAGCAGTGAGTTTGGCAGGCCGAGAGCAAAATCAATTCAAGATGCTGCTCCCATAACACCAAACAACAAATTAGGCCCTACATCTTTTACATATGAAACATATTGTAACATTAGGAAATGTGGTATCTTGGTTGGTATGCTTGCAAATGGAATTCATTAGTATTACTGATTGATGGTGTAAATAGGGTAATCCCTGAGCATTAGTGAGCAATGAAGAAATCCTCCTAATCTATAAATGATAATTCCAAGAATGAAGAAGGTGCAATGTTTCCTAGTATCCACTATTGCAAACCAGGCCTGGCATTTAAGATTTATGAGTGCAAATCTTAACAAGCTTTCATTATCGATGAGTCATGGTGCGAATGTGAGCATGCACTGACTACAGAGCGATGGGGCAATATTAAGCAGGCTCTAATGAATACTAATCTAAATATACAGTTCAGGTTAATTAGTGAGGGTACAAATCTGAACATGATCTATTGTGGGCATTCTTAGCATGTTAAAACCCACTTCTACCTTATGTTTGGACTAGCATAATGGCATTATTTTTTTTTACCTACTGTAGGCATTCCTAGAACATGGTGCCTACACTAGGTGTAATGCTTACTTTGATAAAATGGGGGTAATTCTCTATATTTAATATAGGTATTCTTGGAACATGAGTGCTCAGCTTTGGTGCAATGCTTGATTTAGCATGTTGATCATTTTTGCCCTGTTTATAACCCTACTGCTAACACTGCTGTCAGCGACCTCAGTCTGTAAAATTAGCGTAAACTGTCTGCATCGATCCATATACTTCATCTATAATTCATTCATGCACTCAAAAATATATCCAGCCATTCATCAGTGTACTCAATTTTACATCTATTCATCCAACTTTAAACTCTCCTTATACTTATTCATTGCCTTTAACAATAACCCTGATTCTTAGAATAATGGTTCAGTGCTGTTATTCACTAGTACACTGGATCATTTTATAGTTGGTCACATTTGTGATGTCCCTAGAGTTTGGGTAGAAGATTTGAATGTCTAACTTTGTAAGTCTCTCCCATCCAGTTCATGTGGATTTCTCAGCCCTTTGTGTGAGGCGCTAACACACTTTTCCCCCACTTGTGTATCATGATAATTTATATGTATTAGCAGCCAAGTGCAACTTGCTGTTTTCCTTAGACTAGAGCTCAAACTCTGTCGTCCAGAAGCCGACTTTTGTTGGGAGTGGATATCGTATTGTCATTGATTTTCCTTTGTTTTTAGCTGATCTCACTGATCAGATCTTTGATGATATGGTGGTTATTGTGCTTTTAGTAACCATAATTTCCTTTTGATTCTAATAGTTTGGGATGGTCATGTTCCTCTACTGCCGGCCATATCAGTTTTCATGGAGGCTGGTAAAAACAAAGGATTTTTAATGAAATGAGACCACATTGATAAACTAGCATGTTAACTGAACTTACAATGCCACCATTATGTCCTGATTGGACTGTAAAATTGAGGCTCAGCGAATAGTCCTTACAGTGAGTGCCCCATTACGAGACTTAACAAAGCGAAATGTCCCTTTCCAGTAGTCTCCTGAATGCAATTGCAGTTTCAGAAAAATAATAATGCAAATGATAATGCAACAGAAATGGCCTCTTTTGACCCCAAGTTACATACTGAGATCACAACAGATGCGAGCCAGGTGGAGCCGGGGGCAGTTCTTGCTCAACACAATGGCCATCCAAATGCTCAGAGACACATTGTGGCCTACACCAGCGGGTGTCTGTCTGAAACAAAAAGTGCCTAATCACAGCTTGAAACTGAGAGTCTGCCTGTGGTCTGGGCCTGTAAACATTTTCTTGTGTTTCTATATGGAAAACATTTTACCATCATCACAGCCCTCACCACCTTTGGAAACCCAAAAGCTATGATGGCCCCTCGCATCAAGAGGTGGGGGTTGGGATTGCAGGAGTATGACTGTGTGATTGTACACAAGGCAAGGAAAGATGAAAACCCCACAGATTACTTTTCACAAGTGCTGCTACATCACCACAGTTCGATATCCAAAGAGCCTGAAGATTATCTCAACCTTATTGTGAGGTCTAGCATACCATCAGCTTTCTTCATTGAGCAGATTATTGTTGCTCCCAATGCAGATAAGATATGCTCATCCTCGAAGACCTCATTAAAAAACAATCTTGGAACAAAAATATTCGACCTTTGGCTAATGATGTTGAATTTTATAAATCCCAAAATGTACAGGGGGGACTATTTGTCACTGTCACCCAAGAAGGTATAATATTGAGACGCTTGAGAATCATCATACCTGCGAGCTTCAGAGAGCAAGTCATTGAGCTGGTTCATAAAGGACATTGTAGCCACCCAGAGGGCCCTAAGAGACAGAGCGGGGTTCCCTCATCTAGAAGGACGAGGTGAGAAAAAGCTGAAAGCATGCCACCGTTGTAACTGTTCCGCCAAGGTGATGCAGCATCCATTGACATTGCCTCATCTGCCTCCGCAGTGTTGGGAGACAGTGACAGCTGACTTCTTTGGGCCTCTAGGAAATGGACATTGTCTCATGGCAGTTATTGGTGAATATTTGTGTTTTCCTTTGGTAGAACACTTATCACCAACAACCCATCACAAAGTCATCAAGCAGCCTGATGACATCTTTGCAGTGTGAGGCCTCCCCGCTATTCTCTAATCTGGCAATGTCCACCTTTCAATAGCAAAGAATTCAAGGAGTTCCTTGTTTGACTCAATTTTAAGCATCAAAAGATTTCACCTCTTTGGCCCCAAGCCAATGGTGTTGTTGAAAGATTCTTGGACACCCTCAAGAGGGTAATTCATTGAGCATTGATGGAAGAAATCAATCTACACCAAGCCCTGTGTCAAACCCGTTGTGCATATCGATCAACTCCTCATTGCACAATTGGTGAGAGTTCTGCCACATTGTTATTTAGGAGAGCCATTAGAACCCAACTACCTCAATGGAGACTGATGGATGAAGGCTGATAAGGTTCCTATCATAGCTACTTCTTGAAAGTGTGAAATTAAAACAAGTGCCAATCAACACCAACGCACTGGGGAAACAGTCTTCGACAAAGGGGACTGGGTACTGGTTAAACAGAAAAGGAATCAGTAAAAAAGGACACTGCATTTGTTATCAAACCTTTGAGGATTCTAATGTGAAAAAGACACATGGTGACAGCGCATCATACTGGAAAGTCAACTACACTGGACTAGTCACACTTTATACACCTACCTTGATGTTCATTATCTCCTGAGATCTCGTGTGAGGCGACCCTACCTGAATTTCCAGAACAAGCATCTGAGCCTATGTCATCGGTAGATAATCAAGGTGCACCTAAACTACCTCATACCACCCAATCTGCCTGACCAATGTGAGCCCTGAAGGCTCATTGAGGAACAATGATGGTACTGCTGCCTGTACTTTTTATTTAACAAAAGGGGAGATGGAATGTCGTGATATTATTTGCACTAGGATCCTTTCGGGTCTGGGTGGGCTTTAAACAGGAATTACATAATCTGCTGAGAGGTGTCAATGTGTGATCATGCAAGTTATGATGTAGTACGTGCAGCGTATGGTTGTATGCTGAGGAATAAAGACATCAGTTTCGGAGCTCCGTTTGGGGCATGTCCATTTGCATGCTCCCAGGCTGGGGAAGACACTACAAAAAGACCTGCTGAAAATGCATGCCTTAGAGGGCTTTTGGGGGTCCCTCTGAGCATTCGACACAGGGCCGGACCAGGCCTTTTGGTGTGCTGGCAAACTGGGGGCTGATTTCGTTGATGGGGACCTGCGTGTGCTTAAAAACATTTGTTTTGCACTGTTTATTTATAAGCACATGCAGTTCCCCGTCAATGAAATTAGCCCCCACCGCAGTGAAATCAGCCCCCAGCTTGGCAGCACTCCAAACGCCCGGTAGCCAGTCTGGCCCTGATTCGACATTCATATGTTATGTGGAATTAGGATTAGATTGTATCCCGGATTTTATTGATTTGATCCCTTGTTGTACTTTATTTCGATATGGACCAAATCTGAAACCACTTTAACTCTTTCTGTGCTGATGACGGAATCGCTCAGTCATCAGCCGCGGTGGCGCTGTGCTGATGACAGAGCGGTTCCGTCATGGCCCGCCCGACGCACCTGCGCGGCGCTGATTTCGCGCCTGCGCGGTGCGTTCTATTAAGCGGGCGGGGCCATGACGGAACCGCTCTGTCATGAGCACAGCTCAACCGTGGCTGGTGACGGAGCGGATCCGTCACCAGCATGGGACCGTCGCGTGGCCCCTTCCCCCCCTTAGCGCTGCGGCGGAATAGCCGCCGCAGCGATGTGGCTAATTATTTGGTCCGAACTGACCGTCTGAAATTAGATAAAGTTGCCAAGATACAATGGCTTAACTACATTAAAATTCAGTGCAATAGATTAGGCTTCCCCGAATGGAACAGTAAGCCTGAAAGCATGCCTAGATCTAGTAAGGCCTTTTTTAAAGCTCACTTTCTTGGCATTTGCTATGGAAGAAGGGAGAGCATTGAATCACTCAAAGATATGGTAAGGATTTATTTCCCTACTATGATAACCTTAGCAGTGGACCCTTAATTAACATAGATCACCAATTTACAGGATAGGTTTTTCCTTACTCAATTTAGGCTAAATACTGCACATCTGCTGGTTGTCCATCCAGTGCCTGGATCTCACAGGGGCTTGCTTTCATTATGTGCTTATGATTCCAGCTCGCCCCAGACTGGCTTTCATTTTATGTTTTTCCATGATTTTTATAGTACATCAACAAAGAGCTTTTAAAACCCCTTCATGTGTTTAGCCAAGATAATTCGGTGCGGGCCTGCACCATTACATCTGCAAAGGCTCTCATCTGTGTAAATCTGCTGGGGTGTAGCAAATTATATACAGAAATAAGTTAACATTCGGAGCGCGTTATAAGCGGGAGCGAGACGTCATAAGGCATAGTTCAAGCAACAGTTAATGAGTTATGTTTTAATCTGATTTACTTTTTGCGTTATGCATTCTTATTTATGTTTTTATGAACATGGCTATCTTATTTTAATTATTTTTCAATGTTTTTAGATCTCTTAATGATTATACAATGTATTTTACTGATTTTATTTTGTAACTTTTATGGCTATTGCAACCGAATAAAGTATCTTGATGGTGATGAAGGTGATGAGCGATAATGCAAATAGGGTAATGTACTGAACATTCGTTAGCAATGGAGAAATTCTCAACCAAGTGCTGCTGGAAGCTGAGAGGCAAGATTCCGGAGATTGCTTTGGAGAAATTCTGTCTTTGAGAGACTTGTTCCTCATTTCCTTTACATCTTTCACAGAAAGCTCTCTACTGAGTGACAGGGAGGCTGGTGTCTTATTGACATCACAAAGACAAAAGGGTTACTAGACTTTTCTAGTAGTGCCAAATGTTGTGATATAATTTTATACAAGCCTGGGAAGGCCTGGATTGAGCATCTTAGACTGTGGCCATGACATAAGTGGGGGGAAACATTGTCCCACTTAATTCCGTTGCCAACAGTTAGAGAACATTTGCTGAATGTTTTGAACGTCCGGAAACTTGATTCTAATATCTCTTTTCAAACATGTATATTGGCTGCACATAACTAAAACGGTGTTTTCTCGAAATATTCACATTTAAATTGGGGGCAGTTCATTTGTTTTAGCGCTCTAAAACTAATGTACTGCTGTCCACTCCTGGCTTTTTAACAGTCTTTTGAACTGCTTTTCAAAATCCACAGTATTTATAATTGCTGGTGATTACTGAATAGTATATGTAGTGTGTACGAAACTGGCGCTGAACTTGATCTTATGACTTATACATGCAATCAAGACATCAGATAGGTACACCACTGCCTTCCATTTTAATGAATGCCATTTGTAAACTGTCAAAGGATAAACAGGGTAGCGACAGAGAAATGGTATTGTTTCCTTTCGTCAGAAATCTATATTTTATGTGCCACATAATTTAGCCAACTCTGGTGTATATTTTGATCCTCCATTGCCCCAAAATGTTACTATTCCAGGTTATAAATCTTGACCGGCCTGTTCCACTTAAAGGTTGCCAGCCCCCTCTACGGGGGGGGGGGCGTGACCAGGACCATCTTTAGGGTAGTGCGCAGTGGTGTGGCAATAGCCCCCCGCAGACCCTGCAGTGCCGGGGGTCATGAGCTCCAGTGGGACCCCTCCGGCACTGTGCATGGATGGGCCCGAGAGCTCCTTACTGGGTTCGAAGTTTAGGGGCCCCCCTCCATGCACTTTGCAAGGGGGCCCCCTCAAGTTTCGTTATGCCACTGGTGATGAGACCGGTGCGGCCACACTGTGCGCTGGCCTGGAGGGGAGCATTGAGGGCCATATTATCAAGAAAGGGCGATACATTATCGCCGCTTTTATCATCAGGAAACTGCCACTAAAGCGGCGATAATGGGCTTGATAATATGCAATTGTGAATTCCCATGGAAGCCCAGGTTAACACCAGAATCTGAGCTTCTATGGGAATTCACAAGGCATATTATCAAGCCCATTATCGCTGCTTTAGCGACAGTTTCCTGCCAATAAAAGTGGCGATAATGTATCGCCCTTTCTTGATAATATGGCCCTGAGTTCTGGGTGGGGGCGCTGTGTTTAGCAATAATGTATGATTGAAAAGCACCTGCTGCAGAGTTCGTTGTGCGTCCAGTTTTCAGACAGCAATAAAAATGTCATGATAACTCTTCCGATTAATGTTCCTTCTAGCGAGAGAGATCAGCATTTTGTCTAGTGGCAGTTTTCACTCGCCATAAAGTAGTGCGGAGGGTTAAATTGCCTGCTGAAAAGAACAGATCTCTATTTTATGTGGGTAGCTGAGTGGATTAGTATAGCCAGCCTTTACCAGTGCTTTAAAACAAATGAACTGTATTTGATATAGAGGACATAGAGAGATGGAGGGTACTTTTGCCAGGTGGTAGTGAGGGAATCCGAGAAGGAGGTCATATGGGGCAGCGCCAAAAAAGATTGTTGCAAAAGGTCCCACCGGCACTAAAGGTGGCCCTGACAGGGCAGTATGACTATGAGATCTGATTTTGTGTGCTTGAATTCCATTGCATTCACTGTGCTCATATCCCTTAACAGTATTGCATGGAATACATTAGGTACAGTCCCAGCAAACACTGCTGAGCTGCACATGAGTTTGAGGATTGTTGTTGCTGCCAAATCAGCATACAATCAAACTGACTGATACTGATGATCAGAAAGGCTATCAGATATTAGTCCTGATGGTATGATATGTAGAGATCAAAAGTGAGGAAACAATCAAGAACATGTAAATACCTAGACTAAAATTACACCTAAGGGAATTAGTTGGTTGCATTAAAAAGTGTAGTGATATTCAAAAGAATGATTCTGGGGGGCAAGATGAGGAGTAGCAAAATTGGCACAGAGGTCAACGTTTACCCATTAAGAGAGGTGCATGGGAGTGGATATGTGCATGTACCTTTCAGTACAAATCGAATTCCAAAATTGAGAGAAATTCCTGACCTATGGTACCCTTAAGTTGGGTGGTTTGTGAAACTTTCAAAGGTGCTTTGGGAGGATTTGAATACTTTCTTTGATATTGTCATCCCTAGTTATTTGTGGACAGAGTGCAAGGTGTCAGTACAGTGGCTGATAATGAACTGTTGAGAGTTGCCCAATCAATTTCCCCTTCTCCCGTTGTCATAGATAAGTATAACCAGGCGATTGCCTTTATGAAAACTAAGGTTCTACAGAAAGAGTTTCACTGAAGATATTAAAAACTACCTAACAACCTAAAGAGTCTGTCCATGCTTTTTACGAATGGCTAATGCAGGACTTCCAATAGAATAGGGGTGTCCAGAACTCAGAGAGAGGAAATCTCAATAATTTGTTTTTTCTTGGTTTGCGCCCACAGATTATTTTGCATTTTCAGCAGAATGTGATTTATTGGCAGTCAAAGCCTTTTTGGTGAGGTACGCAAAGTTTTGCAGTGGGGATTTAGAAGTGAGACAGAGGTAGATGAAGGAAAAATTCATGTTGGCTGAAACAAAGTTAGCACAGAAAGGATGTCAGAATGGCCTGTATATGGCAAATTCACGTCATGATCCTGGCGCTGCTTCAGGAATGCAGCGAGTTAGCTAATAAGGTGGTGGTCAGATGATGCAGAATGGGAACAGTGTTCCACAAGGTTGAGTCTGCTGATCTGAATTCAGGAATGGACATAGCTTTGTTGAAAAATATTACTCCATGTCGTTTTGTAAAAAAGTGGGCCACTGCAAGCACAAATTTAGGCTAAATCTCAATTGAATGCAAAATGATCATCAGATGTCAAACATGACTGCAATGTCAATGCAGAATATGCAAATTGAAAGTCCCCGAAATGCTAATGTGCCCCAAGCTCCATTGATGCTGCAAAATATAACTAATACAAGGTTTAATGCAAATCCAAATTCCAGAGTTTAGCAGAACTCATTTTCAAGCCCTTGCCAGTTTCCAAAAGTTTCTGGTCTTCATCAATTTCATAGATCCAGGTTCTGTACACCAAATGGTGTTGAGCTCCAGATACATGATGAAGATGCAGACTTTAAACTGACTGCAGGATGTATCCCAGTTTTGACAATGGAGGACTTACTCCCTGGCCTAAAGAACTCCATGAAAGAGGAAACGTCTGGAATTTTTCTGGCAAAGATATTTGCTTGATAATTGATGTTGAGCCGGTGAGAATAACAATCAAGCAAAATGGAGAGTATCTATGAACACCCCATTACAATCTCTAACCAGAGACAGTGGCGTGGCTGGAATTACACCTGTGATTGAACCCATGCTAGAGCAGGGTATCTTAAACTCATATGGCAACTCTATTGCTCATACTTGAAGAGGATGGGCAGATTATCTACCATTACCGTGCATTGCCATGTTGACGTGGTCTGATATACTTTATATTTAAATGAGATGGGTGGGTCGGAAAGGATATGCCAGCCCCTCCGGGTTTTAGACTAAGAACTTTTAGTCTTACTGTATTAATTGATTGTGCTCCTCTGCTTCTAAATTAGATCTCACGCAATTTCTCCTCGTTTCTCATATGAATTCAACCATATTGCCTCAAATAACTTTGTGTTCTTACTCTGCACAAAATGAACCTCATGCAGTGTCGTAGGATTCAAGTATACATATGTTATGAAGATCTAAAAAATTAATTGTATTACGCTGTATACTTCGGGGATAGTAGCATGGTCTTACCGCTCAGATGAATTGTTATTTATTGGTGTGTTGGACTCCTTAACCGTCACATTAAAAAACCTAAAGGCGTAGTAGGCTTGAAGCTTATACTCTAACCCCATTTGGAGTTTGAATCTAACGAACAGGGCATATTCTGCCATATTTTATTATGTTCTCTCATTGCTAGATAATTAAGAACTCACCACATGAATCACTTTACCCTTCAAGAATTGAAGATTTTGCTCTATAATGCAAATGCGCAGCACTGGGCCGCATGACATTTGAGATGACTTCAAGAACCCTTTTTCAAGATGGTGGGAACTTCGTTTAAGTGTTGGATGCCTTGTTAACACTGGCATATCATTACTGTTTCCCAATTGGGCGTTTTCTGTCTTTGCTCCTATAATATAATACCACCACCATATTAACCTTTTTCTTTGACACTTTTCAATAATTGTTTGTAGGTGCTGCCTTGCTCTATATTCAGGAATAATGATGACATTTATTTGACCCTAAGTACATAGGGCCTCATTTATGAGAAGTGTTGCATCGCTGCGTGAAAGCAGCGATGCAACACTTCTCAGTGCGCCCTCCATGCAATACGAATGATGCGTCATATTTACTGTATGATGCATCATGTCGCAAGCAATGACAGATACATCAGTATTATTGACATATCTGTTGGCACAAAAGTGGTGCCTTGTTGGAGCTATGTCGGAGGCGTGATGCAACTCCAGCAATGTTCCTTTCACATGGGGCAAGCCCCATGTGAAGGGCCTGCGTCACACTTACGCCTGCCATGAGGCAGGCATAAGGTTTTGATGCATTGGCGTCCTAGAAGTGGCGCAGCGAAATCTCATAGATTTCACTGCGCCACTCCTACGACCATTTTTTGTGGGGCAAACACCTACTCTGCATACATTATACCTGACAGAGGTATAATGTACGAAGGGATATCCAAAGTGACGCATCTGCCTAGATGTGTCACTTTGTAAATATGGTGCGCTATTTACACTGCCGCTGCGACATTAACTGTGACAAAACCATGGCGCAAAAGTGACGCAGGCCTTCATTAATAAGGCCTATAGGGTTATAATGAACAAATGGTCAATGTCTATACCAGGAATCTAGGCATTCTTTAATATGATATATTACGGCTCACCTTTGGTTCCAATACCCTGAAAGACAAATTTATGGCATGTTCTTATCCCTCCTTTTTTTATGCATGCTGGACTGACTGTTCTTCTAATTTTCACTCAGGATATAGGTCGTACTTTTCCTGGTACACTGTCAAAATATCGAGTTGTAAATATCGACCTAAACAAATATCGAGTTAGAAATATCGAAGGTAAAGAATATCGATGTCAAGAATATCGTTGGACAGAATATCGACACTAAGGTAAGTAATATTGATTTTTTTATATCGATGTAAGTAATATCGAAGTTAGTAATATCGATATCAAATATATCGATGTTAGTAATTTCGATGTTACTAATATCGATATTTGTACTATTGTTATGTATTTTAGTATGTTTTTAATATGTATGTGTTATATGTTTTTTGTTAAGTATTTTACTTGTTTTAAGTTATATGTGAACTATTTTCATATATTTATAATGTTATTTTTAAGTCAATTTTATGTTTTAGTACCGGAGCGGGTTGTGGGTTTATAGGGGAATAGGGTGGGAAGTAATTTAATTATATTAAATTAATTATAATTTTTAGGGAATATAAATTAATTTAAATAAATTTTTGTGTTTAAGTTCTGTAGCGGGTAGTGGGTTTATAGGGGAATTGGGTGGGAAATATTTTAATTGTAATTAAGTAATGAATTATTTTTATATATTGGTATTGATAATTTATGTATTTTTTATTAATTATTAATTGACAATTAATAATTGTAATTGGTAATTAATAGTTTTAATTGGTAATTAAAATTTTTAATTAGTAATTAGTTTATTTAATTGGTAATTAATGTTTGTAATTGGTAGTTAATGTTTGTAATTGGTAGTTAATGTTTGTAATTGGTAATTAATGTATTTAATGTGTAATTAATTGTTGTAATTGGTAATTTATTTATTTAATTGGTAATTAAAAAAAAATTTATTGGAAATTATTTGTAAATAATTGGTAATTAATGTGTTTTAAAAAGTCTTTTTTGGTATACAAATAATTGTATTGTTTAATGTTTTTTAATTGGTAATCAATTATTAATAATATATTTTTTGTTTTTACAGTATTTTATTGCTTAATATTTATTATTTGGTAACTATTCTTTATTAATTGATATTTATTATTAATTTATTGTTAATTATTTATTCAAATCTATTTTTTTATATTAATGGGTATTTTCAAATGATGTTTAGTTATTTAAAAATTAAAACATTAATACATTTAAATATAAAAATTATTTGTAAGTATGTTTTATTTAATTTTTATGGTATCCAACGCTTTCCCTACTGTTGCACTCTCTGGAGTTGGAATAGTAAGTTTTACCCCTATGCTATCCAGTGCTTTCCCTACTGTTTCACTCTCTGGAGTTGGAGTAGTAATTTTTACCCCTACGCTATCCAACGCTTTCCCTACTGTTGCACTCTCTGGAGTGGGAATAGTAATTTTCACCCCTACGCTATCCAACGCTTTCCCTACTGTTGCACTCTCTGGAGTGGGAATAGTAATTTTTACCCACCCGCTATCCAACGCTTTCCCTACTGTTGCACTCTCTGGACTGGGAATAGTAATTTTTACCCACCCGCTATCCAACGCTTTCCCTACCGTTGCACTCTCTGGAGTTTAAATAGTAATTTTTACCCCTATGCTATCCAATGCTTTCCCTACTGTTGCACTCTCTGGACTGGGAATAGTAATTTTTACCCACCCGCTATCCAACGCTTTCCCTACCGTTGCACTCTCTGGAGTTTAAATAGTAATTTTTACCCCTACGCTATCCAGCGCATTCCCTACTGTTTCACTCTCTGGAGTTGGAATAGTAATTTTTACCCCTACGCTATCCAGCGCTTTCCCTACTGTTTCACTCTCTGGAGTTGGAATAGTAATTTTTACCCCTACGCTATGCAACGCCTTCCCTACTGTTGCACTCACTGGAGTTGGAATAGTATTTTTTACCCCTACGCTATCCAACGCCTTCCCTACTGTTGCACTCACTGGAGTTGGAATAGTATTTTTTACCCCTACGCTATCCAACGCTTTCCCTACTGTTGCACTCTCTGGAGTGGGAATAGTAAATTTTACTGCTACGCTATCCAGCGCTTTCCCTACTGTTTCACTCTCTGGAGTTGGAATAGTAATTTTTACCCCTACGCTATCCAGCGCTTTCCCTACTGTTGCACTTACTGGAGTTGGAATAGTAATTTTTATCCCTACGCTATCCCGCGCTTTCCCTACTCTTTCACTCTCTGGAGTTGGAATAGTAATTTTTAATCCTACGCTATCCAATGTTTTCTTTACTGTTTCACTCTCTGGAGTGGTAATAGTAATTTTTATTTCTATGCTATACAATGTTTTCCCTAATTTTGCATTTTCTGGAGTGGGAATAGTAATTTTACGTTTTACACTATCCAATGTTTTTAATACTGTAGTTTTTTGGGACTTTAAATAGTAGTTTTATTTATTATTTAGAATGAATTTAGATAATGTATTATGTTTTTAATTTAAAAAATATTTAAAGTATATTTAATTTTTTTATTTATTAAAAATAAATATTTACTTTTGTATGTAATTATTTTATGTGTGGAGATGTATTTGTAATTTATAGTATTTTAAAATAATGTATAAGTAATTAAAGTAATATTAAAATGTATTAATAAGTAAATATATAATATATATTTTACATATGTGTTTAATTAATGTTATATTCTTATATATCTATTATTTACTACTTTTAAACATTACTAAATATTTTTACCAATGTTTATTTTATTCATAAGTATTATTTACTTTATTTTACACATTATATTTTAACAGATATAAAACGATATTTTTAATTACGATATTTTTAACATCGCTATTTTGTTTCGATATTTTTGTACCTACCATGTTGTAGATAGGATGTCGATATACTTGCCTTCGATATTCCTGCGTCGATGTTTCTGTAGGGCGATATTTTGTCTGTCGATATTCTGTCATAGATCCACCTTTCCCACATGTTTCTTCTGTCACGATGTGACTACATGTTTTTATTCACCATTTTCTGCATTGAGCTTAATTGTCTTTTAAAGTGCCAATTGGTAGGTGCTGATTAGTATGACCGACTGATGAAGGAATTTGTGCACCTAGATCCCGATATTCCAAGCACTTTGGGATAAAGTACATCCTCTATGCAGCTTAAAGTATTTACAGTTTTCAACTAAAACAATTATTGTCTAATTTCGCTTAACCAACATATGCTTTACGGTTGAAGCAGCGAGCATTGATTAATTTTCCCTATTTTGGAGTCGTTTATCTATATGTGGTGCTCTTATACTCTCTTCTCTTACTCTCTAATTCTCTTAGTCTCTGATTTCCTGTGTTCCGGTGTCTCTTTACATACCTTGAGGAGCTTTTTTTTTAAATGTATTTTTATATGTCATTCTTTATATGTCATTTTTAATGTTTGCAAGTGTATATATTGTATTGTCTGGTTTTATATTAGATGTTCAAGAAGAATATCTTGGACATCATATACAAAGAATGAACTGACTTTATGTGGAATTTTGCCTGGGCGATGCACTTCGTACTTATCTGTTAAACAACTTAAAGGAGATACTTGGGAGTCCTTGCAATTTACCTATACTGGATTTACAGAAGCCAAATCAAAGGTGGACAATCGTGCAAGACCTTAGGAAGGAAAATAATAATGTTGTCACAAGTTGTCCCGTTCTACTGAATCCTGCAACAAAATGTTTCCAAATACCTTGTTAAGCTGAAGGGTTAACAGTCCTTGACTTGTGTCAAGCATTCTTTTCTATTGCTCTGCATGAGGGCGATCAGCTCTGTTTAGCATTACGATTCCAAAATAAAGTTCTGGCATGTTACTGAGTCTCACATGGATATGCATAGAGCAACTCGATCTTCACTCAGATACTAAAGAAGACTCTGGAGACCTTAAACTTCCCATGCAATTTTGTCTTGGCCCAGTACATCAACGACCTATTGGTAGTGTCGACAACAAAAGATGCATGCATACAAGCCACCTTTGCCCTGTTGAATTATTTGGCAAAGAAAGGACACAACGTGTCTCCAACCCAACGGCAGTAGTGCCAGATAGAAGTTCTGTTTCTGGGAAACTATATTTAGAAGGGAGCTAGGTAGGTGGCCCAAGAAGGAATCCCTACAATTCTGATAATAAAACCTTCCACGACTCAAAATAAAGGATGTTTCTGGGAATGATGGACTTGTGTCCGCAGTAGACTCTACTGAGGCTCACAAACAAAGATGTGCCTGATTTGCTACCTTGGGACAATTAATGCATTAGTGCCTTCCTCAAACTGACAGAAATTATCTGTAGTGCCCTGCTCTAGGAATACCTGATTATCAAGATTATCAAAAGGATTTCTCTTTGTACTACTGTGAATGGAACAGGTGGGTACTTCTCTGACACTCTTTACCTGGTCGCCAGTGTTGCCAAGATGTTCAAAGGTGGTGGCTCCAGCTGGTGTCAGCACTCAGCAATTGTGAGTGCTGTTATGATTCCCCATTCTGTTAAGATCTTACTCATTCACGCACAAATACAACACATGACACAAAGGGGTCGATTCCGATCCGGTAAAATGCGCTCCGAATCGTCGTACGGAGCGTTTTTTGCCCGTACGAATCGTACCCGTAAACGTCCCGTACGTACGACGAAGTACGATCCGTACCAGGAGCCGAACTCTGTACGAGTCGTACAGGACTCCGTACGAATCGAATCTCCGTACGAGTCTCACTCGGAACCCGCTGTACGCGACATCACTACGGTTCGCGGCTGGTTTTTACGACCCAGCAAGTACGATTCGTGTCGGGTATGCACCGTACGACCCTTTTCCTACGGGAGCTGAAAACAGTCGTAAACGCAGAGTTCGCGCCGAAAAAGGTACGGGACGCCCCCCCGCCGGGTACGGCACGTACCCCGCATGATCGCAGGGGTACGCGCCGTACCCCTGTGATCATGCGGGGTACGTGCCGTACACCCAGCGTACATGGGGTACGCACCGTACCCCATGTACGATGGGTGTACGGCACGTACCCCATGTGCGCTGGGTGTACGGCACGTACCCCGCATGATCACAGGGGTACGGCGCGTACCCCTGCGATCATGGGGGGTACGTGCCGTATGGTGTGTAGGTGATCGTGCGCTTTTCCGTACGAATCGACGTGTTCCGTACGAATCGCGTCCTGGTCGGACGATCGGGATCGGAATCGTCCGGTCGTACGGCGTCCGTACGAGTCGTACGGAAACGGCTCCGGATACGATTCGTACGGACGGGGATTTTACCGGATCGGAATCGACCCCAAAGCCGGCAAACACGTTATGTGCAGTTGATCCTTGCTGCTGATAACATTACTCTCAGTAGATGTACCTGCCTCAATCCTGCCACACTGTTGCCTCAGAAGATGATGGGGTTGATTATGATTGCCTGGGCGTTACAGAATAGTGTAGCAAGAAAAGACCCCCATTCAAGACATCCCTCTGGAGGAGCCTTATTGTGTGTTGTTTGTGAACATCTCATTTTTAAGAGATGGCTGAGGAATGATTTGAGCTGCTTATTTTGGATTCCAAAGTAGCCCTGGCAATTTTCTCGGACCAGCCCCATCGGAAGCACTGCTTGGCCCCGGGAGGCTAGAAACACTTGCTTGCTGCTTTTGTTACTGGGGCTGATATTTCAGCCTCGCAGCAAAACTGACCCTCAATAACAAAGCCGCCCCCACTGCTGCAAAATCGGCCTCCACCCTCTCAGCCTCCCAGGGAAATGCCTGATGCCCGCTATGGTCAGTCCAACGTGGCTTATGCTGTGTGCACACTAGAAGGTGTAGTGGAATGTGTAACTTTTGCACAGGTAACTGAACTGATCATCCTTACTAGTGCTTGCTGTGTCTCTAACAATTTGAGAGTCACCATCTACACTGATAGCCAATATGGGTTTGTTGTCATCCATGACTTGGGGTAGTTATGGTCCCGTAGGGCTTTCATGACTTCCTCTGGCTCCCGTATCTGTATTGGACATTAAATTATAGATTTGTTGGAAGCATTCCAGTTGCCTGCTAAAATAGTCATGGTGAAATGTGCCGCACACAAGAGTGGGTGTGATTTTGTGACTGCTGGCAACTGCTATTTGGATGAGATGGCAACATACTGTGTTCATCAGTCTTGTACACTGAATAGAAATAATGTAGATGAATTAGAAAATGTTGTCACTACAAACCTCATGTTGACTGTTGTTTATGTGTGGGAAGATATAATGGTTTACAGGAGGGATTCCCAGAAAAATAACCGGAGAGGTGAGTCAGAACAGTATGTGTAAAAAATCAGGATGAAATTTGTGTTTCAACAGATGGGAGACCCGTCCTAATGGATGCTATGTTGTCCGCAATGGCTAGACCCACACGGGGAGTTTTGCAATGGTGCATTTATTAAAAATGCACTGGTTCAACCCCCCACCTCTGTCTCATTGTGGAGAATCTGTGCCACCAAAGTGTTATCTGCCAGCAGTTAAATGTGGGCAGAAGGATGGTTGTCAATATAAGCCATATGGGAAGATCGGTGGTCCCAAACAGTTGTGTGTGTAATGGGCTATGTTATATCCGAGTGGTAGTTTTAATCTTTTCAGGTTGGGCAGAAATGAACATGACTAGGAGAAATAACAGCCTCACTGTGGCCAAATTGTTGTTGAGGAAATTGATTGCCAGGGGTGTTGATTGCCAGGGGTGTTGTACCAGTTTCCCTGGAGTCAGATCCTGGACCACATTTTAACAATGAGGTTATGCGTATGCTCTGTGTAGTCTGGCAAGAGGATCAGAGCCTTCATTGTGGTCACAGGCCGAGGTGTCAGGCATCATAGAGCAAATCAATGGGATGCTGAAGTCCCGAGTTGACAAAGTGTGTGCATCCACGCCCTTCTTCTGGCCTGATACTCTCCACTTGGTGCTGATGAGTCTTCAAACACTACTGATTGAAGGACAGGACTGTTCCCCACACAAAGTTCTAATGGGAAGAGCCATGAGACATCCCGCTGTGCCTGCAGCTGCATTTGTGAACTTTACAGTTAACATGGTTCTCGACTACAACAAATAATTGGCTGATGTGGTGCTTTCTTTCTCTTACCAGGTTGCAGGGCAACTCCCCTTCTAATCCCTGAACAGTGTCATGATTTAAGTCCAGGAGATTAGATCCTGGTAAAGAAACAAATGAGAAAAAGTGGTTTGGAGTCCCGCACGTGTGGCCCCTTTCAAGTAATCCTTATGACTGCTGTGAAATCTGAAGGCTTCCTGAACTGGAACCAAGCCTCTCACACCAAGAGAGTGAGACAACCTGATTTAGAAGTGGTGACAACACTGATTGGCAGGGTCAAACTCCAGTGCAAAGTGAATGCTCAGAGGGAATAGAAGATTGTGCAGAAATGTCTTAAATCAACCCAAGACAAGTGCTGAGTGCTGAATGAGTCAAGAATAGCCTAATTGAACCACACCACAGAAACTGTATTCTGAGTCTGAAAAAGAGCAAAGCAGTGAGACCGGTGGGTGACAAAGAAGAAAAAGGTGGCCAAGGAAGGAGGAAAGACTGATCACTGTTGTGTCAGAAGAATGCATCTTAGAGACAGTCAACGACGAAAAAGAGACAAGTGAGTAAAGTGACAGTGATGGTGAACTGACAGTAGTCAGAAGACCAGAGGGAGCATGGGTGCCTTGTGGAAGGCACTCAGCTTTGGCATGGACTTACTTTCCTGAAAGTGGACCTGACACAGGAACACATGGGAATAAGACTCAGCTGAAAGGTTTTTGAAAAGCCTCCACAAACAGTGCTACCACAATGAAGAATATCTGATTTTTGACTAATTGATTTCAAGTGGCACACAACAAACATTCAAGATTTATGAACAAGGTCTGAAACCTTATTAAAACTCTTAAGGCCCAGGCTCCAGTAAAAAAGTAGGGTTGTCTTAATTAGAAGATTGCTGTAGGGTTTGGGTCAGCTTCTGCAGCTAAATGAACTAGTATATTTACTTTGTACAAGCTGAAGTTTACTAAAATGCAGAATAGCTATAAGTAGAATAGTGCTTTTGATTTTTGTGTTCTTTTGATCTGACTTGAGGGAAATCAAGGTAATGAATACACCAAACAAACGTTGAGTGATAAGTGATATTAATAGCAGTGCTAATTGCCTTAGTCGTTTTATTTATTAACTTGCTTCTGTTGAGCATCCTTTCTCCAAACTTAGGGCCCGATTAGGATTGCGGTGAATCCGCATCCTCCGGGCCGGCGGAAGCCACCGCCGGCCCGGAGGATGCGGATTCACCGCTCCGGTGAGAGAAAAGATCCCCCGCCAGATTAGGATGGCAGGGGGGTCATCTGCGGACAGGGAGACCGTCCGCCGCTTTTCGCCGCGGTTCCCCGGCGGAAAAGCTCTAATATGGTGGCGGTACGATGCATGGGGAAACATGCTTTTCCACGGTGGGTTTTCTGCCGTGGAAAAGCATGTGGTCTTTGGCGTTTGGGGGCCCGTTGCGGGCCCCCAGGGTGTTGGGGGTGGGGGGTGCACATGGGGAGTACCTATGGTACCCCCCCAGCATTTACATGGACAAAGCGGCAGGCACTGTGCGGTGCCTGCCGCTTTGTGCATGTAAATGTTAAACATGCATTTTTAACCTTGCGGCGGGTGCTGCTTCAAGCAGCACCCGCCGCAAGGTTAAAGATACAGGATGTAACCGCCATGGTGGCGGTCACATCCTAATTGCACTGGAGGGACCGCCGCTGCCCCTGCGGACGGTCCCTCCACCTCGGGGGTGGCGGACGGACGCAGGTCCGCCATCCTAATAGGCCCCTTAAAGTGGATTTAAATTGGTTAAAAGAGCAGTTCATCTTTAACATGAAAATATTACATAGGGATGGTTCAGAGGGAAACTACTCTGAGAACAAAGGTTTCCTGTTGTTGCATGACTATTCAGTGTTCGTGAATGCAAAGGGATAGTATATCTGTACCTATTTGCCTGTCTCAGCTGCAGCTGGCACAATACATCACCACTTATCTTTAGCATATGCATTAACATATATTATACTTATTAATTTTTGCTATTGTTAGTCCCATGTGAATATTATTTGTCAATTATAATCTTTGTAGAGTTAATTTACCTATGTTTAGGCCTTTGAATTTTCAGAAGTGAACCAAATCTGAGGTTTGGATATTGCCTTACAGGAGATTTACTGCACAAATTAATCTTACTAACTTGTCTAGTTCTTAAACTTCATGTAAAATCAACAGAGATGAGATTTTATAGACAAATTGAATGAGATGAGATTGATGGTTGAGGATCAGAAAAGGAAAAGGAAAGGGAAAAATGGGAAAAGGAGGAAAAAGCGATGACGGATTTTGGGGTCCATCTAAAACTGAGTTCGGACTGGAAGTTGAAAGGAAACTTTTGTATTGTAAGGGAGAGAGATGAAGGTGAAGATCCAGAATCTGTGGGATGGAGTGGTTGTTTCTGAGCATAAAAGCCTAAAGGAGTTGGGCTTTGGTGGGAAAGGAACCTAATATTAGTGGAGCTTAATATGTTTGTAGAAGAAATGTGTATTATCAACTCCCTGTAAATTTAATAGGCACCTTCTATTTAGCTTTTAGAGGTTGTGCTCGTGTGGGGCAAGTGAGAGTAAGAATCACAGGTTAAAGAATAGACATTTCAAATAATGTTAACAATAGACTGGTAATAAAGAGCAGTGACAAGAGACCTGTACATTATGTAACCAGTTTAAACAATAATGCATTCAAATCAATCATGCACCAATGCATCTTCAAAATGTAGGACTGGGTGACAAGTACAGGCCTCGTATGGATGGAGAGAGTCGACGTTTTGGCTCGACTAAGGCAAGGAGGATGTGTTAAGACCTCTGCTGCGAGTCTCCTTCAGGACAGAGAGAGGCAACCTAACCCTGGTGGCGGTCCAGCATCACAGTTGTGTCGGTGATCTACTCGGCCACTGACTTGAGCACAACGGCGAGGTGCACTGACCATTCCCAAAGGAATCGCAAATTAATTTGATTAAGTAAGGGCTACCCTAGGGGGCCCATACAATTGAGGTAATTGTTACCACAACCAGGGGAAAGGAAGTCACGGCCTGGCTCCTGTATAACTGATCAAATCAGCCACTGCCCATACTACCAGAGCATGGTTGTGTGACGGACGTCACCGGCCCATCTTGGATCCTTGACACACCTGTTTTGCTTGCTCGCGGTCCTCAACGTCAAGTTGCCGACCGCGAGCGGGCAAAATCAACATCCCAGCAAGACTTTTTCCTCGTTCGCGATTAGCAACATCAAGTTGCCGATCGCAAGCTTGGAAAATAAACCTCTTGGCGAGGTTCTCAACGCGGGGTGGTCAGGTTTCTCATTGCGAGTGGTCGCGTATGCTCGCGATCGCTTGCGAGGAGAAACTACCAGTCCGAGTTGAGAAAGCTACAGCTCGAGTACAAATCTACTCGAGCGAAAGAAAACGACCGCTTGCATTATGCAAGATGCTGTTTGCAATGATTGCACAGTGTGGACAGGCATCTGGCACTGTGCAATCAGTGCAAACAGCATTTTCCCTACCTCACTACGCAGTTCGCTTAGCGTGAGTAGTGCGAAGTGCACTTCGCGTAGCTACGTGTAGCGCTACTACACAAACTACGTCCAGGGTTAATCCTAACGAACAACGGAGATAGTGCATACATTTGGGGTAGGTGGGGGGTCAGATTTACTATTGTAACGCCAGTCTAACAAACGTTAGGGATAGTGCATACATAAGGTGGCTACATTTACTATTATAACTCGATTCTAACAACCATTGGGGAAAATACATAGATTGTGGTGATCAGATTTGTTATTCTGACTCTGGTGTAAAAAACACCATAAAAAGTGCATACATTTGGGAGGTGGGGAGGATTTACTTTCCTAACTCCAATCTAACAACTAACCACCATTATGGAAAGTGTATACATTAGTGTAGCGGAAGGTCAGAATTACTATTCTAAATCTAGCCTAGCAAACATCATGGAAAGTGTATTTATTTTTAGGGTTTGAGGATATTCAGATTTATTATTCTAAACCAAGTCTAGCAAACATTAAGGAAAAAGCATGTATGCGAGGATTCTATTCACTATTCCCAAATAATATAATTTCCTCATATAAATACACAAAACAAAAATAATTTTTTTTTTCAGAAATATTAAACATGATAAAAAAGTAATACATATAATTAAAATTATAGTTAAATAAACAACTCACCTCAAACTCATCCATAAAACAGGAATTAAAGCAATTCTCTTCATCATAAAATAATTATTTACAAAACAAAGCATTTCCTTCTAAAATTGAACAAATATAAATATTAAAATGATTAAAAAATTCAAAAACAATCAACCCCACAGAAAAATCACACAGTTCATTAAAAAGTAATAAATACTTAAAAATAAAATAATTATCAATTAAAAACCTATAAAAATACAGTGTATTAATTACTATTTAATAATTAACACAATTAATATATCAATTAATACCAATTAATATTTTAATTAAAAACTAGACTCCCAGCCCTGCAGCTCCTTTAAAGCCAATCCTACAACTGATTACATACATCGAAAAACAATAAACAAATAAATGACACTGTAAATAAATAAAATGGGAAAGTAATAAATGTACATGAAATATTATATAATTATTAAAACAATCTACTTATCCAATACCACAGTAAGCCCAACGACTTGAAGATAACTGTTAATACATAACTACAAAAGTCATTAAATATTTTAAACAAGTAACTATACAAATATAAAACATATTTAACAAAATAATTAACATTATATTATATATATATTTAACAATTACTAGCCATCCAACCCCAATAAACCGAATACATTAATAAAAAATACATTCATCTACAATTACAAAAATGGTGAATCCTTCTGTTAATGTGCTGGTATTAGTGCCAACTCTCGCTCCTCTGCTTTCAATCTCTTTCTTACTGAGTGTTTCCCTGTGCAGGAGTTCAAATAGGTCTACATATATTTTCTTTGGCAAGCAGTAAGTGGCTGCCCGGGGGATGGGGGGGTGCTGTGCCATGGAAGGTAGCTTCAACAACCCCGCTGGACCACCTTCTTGTTTGTCTGAAAAAGAATGCTTAACATGGTTTGATTTATTTGGCATAACTAGGTGGCACTAGGTCACATTATTGAAAGTGTATGTTTAAATGTTAAGGACAAACATTGTTTTCCCTACTTCAGCTGCAATTATGGTATGCCTCTGTAAGTGTAAAGTAACATGTTTCTCTAGCTTCTTCAGCCAAAGGAATGTGTTTTGAAACATTACAGATTTATGTGCTGAATTTTCGTTACTATGTCTGTTGTTATAGTTCTGCAGACCAGTCCATTGTATTAAGTTTCACTTATTGTTTGTTTCCTCTGTACAACTAAACTGTGTGAGTTTAAAAACCAATGGAAATTGTGCACAAGAAGGTGTTATTTTGTGGATTAAAGCTAATAGTTTGATTGGTTTACAGTACAATTTAGTGCTTCCTTTTTTGTAAAGTCATGCTATGAAACTGTGAGCTTTCACTGTCTAAATCATTATTTGATGTGCCATTTGCGAAGGCTTTAATTCATTCACTCATTTACTCACTCATATTTTATAATTCTGCTGTTGCACTAGTGTGGTTCTTTTATTAATTTGGCTATTGACGTGTGCTGTGGCTACTTGATTTCTAGGGATGGCAGAAGTCGCAGAAATTAAATCTGCTCTTAACTCTGCAGAATTCTGCAGATTTTACATACAAACGATGTGAGATTTCACAGAGTTCTACCAATGGGAGGAAATAAGCATGTCACACTACTCGGGCTGTGATTTAGCACTGGTAGCGCATTCCATGCTGACTAAACAGTGCGAAAGGCTAGAGGGCGCAGTCACTTGAGTTGATTTCGAAGCTGCTCTAGTTAGAAAAATCTCGCCGGAATGTCCCCCTAGTGACTGGTATTCACGTTAGGGGACATAAAATCTCGCTCGTCAACTTACCTTTGTGGAGCCGTGCACAAGAAAACATTCCACCACGTGGTGATTGGCAGAATTTGGCTGGATCGGAGTCACCCAAATGTTGCCAATTCCGCGGGCGGAACAGACTATTCTGCCCACCTTAATAGTTTCTAAACGGCACTCTGTATAATTGCATTTCAACTAGCTTCTGATTCTAACTAACGTTTTACTTTTGGTAATGATTAATTTGACTTTAAATGAATTTACTAACTAAGATTTGGTAGGTGCCTAGTTGTGCACATTTTCTTGTTGATGGTCTTCGCTGATTATTTGAGGATGGGATTCTACCTTTCCTGTGACGTAACCTACCTTAATGTTAATTGAGTTAGAGTTACAAAATCCTGCTTTCCCTGTTGTCTGCCCAGCAATCGTCCCTTCTTCACACTACCACAATACTTTCCCGCCAGCTGTTCCTCTGGCAGATGGCCTGCTAGGTTTCCTGTCTTTGAATCTGTCTCTACACTTACTGTCCCAGATTCTGGGTTCTTACATTCGCAGCATTCAATCCTTTCTTCTCTATGAACTTCTCCCAGTATTCCACCAATTCTTCTGAAACCTCTCAAACATTGTTGCATACTCCCCTTCTGACTTGTCTTCTCCATCCCCAGACTCTTTGGAGCCTTCAAAGCATACACCTACCAACAGGCATTCTACCACTCCCACACCCATCCCACCCCTTCCAAATCCACCCCTACAAAAAGCCCATCCACACCTTCCACTTCCCAACACACCTCATCCAAACTTAAAACTACCCCATCACTTCCCAACCCACCACTTCCTAACAGAAATCCCCCCTTCCCAACGTGAAGACACCCCTCCCAAACTCACCTTAGTCTCCCATGTAAGATCTGTGAGGTGCCTGCCCTGGCCACTGGATGTCCTTTCCTGAGGAGCTTCTCTGTGGCAGTGTACTAGGAGGCAAGCTTTGTGGCACAGCCCTGAGCACTTTATTTTTAGACTGCAGGACTGCCAATTAGCTTGGACTTTATTTAGAAAATTTCTCTTCTTGTTCAATAAATACTTTATTTTGATTTGACCATATTGATCCTTTCATTACTTTTCCTTAGCTATTGTTTAATTCCTGCAGTGACGGCTCCTCTGTTAAGGCGGAGGAGCGCACCCACCAGAAAAATTAAATGATAATACAATGGTATTATAATTTTTTTTTTCCTGGACTTACCCAGTTTTGGTGTAGGTGCGGGGTGGGACGGGGCAGGGCTGAGCTGTCAGCCAGCAGAGGGAGGAGTGGTGGGCACTTTCTAAGTGCGCATGACAGTTTTGTTGGCCTTCTTAGGCCTGCCTAACAGTGATGCACACTTAGCATGTTCTTTACTCGGTGTATTCCAAGGCCGGGTGGAGAACATGTAGAGTCTCCTACTCCTTGTCTGAGTGTTGAACCACGGCACTCAGACCAATCATGACACTGCTGTCATTCTGGTAGCAGCAGCGTTGTGATTGGCTCGGGAGTCTGGGAGCCTGTGTGCTTCCTGCCTCTGTTAGACTGTGGAACCGTGAGTCGTCAACAGAAGAACAGAAGATATCAGTAAATATATGGAAGCAGCCGATTGTCATCCGCCGAATATGGCGAACGAGCCAATTTCTTTTTTACAGTACGCCGACGACATCGTAGTGTTGAGCCATACCCCCATTGGACTACAAAAAGCAATAAATAACCTAGTATCCTACTGGAATTAAATAAAGAAAAACCCAAAGTCGTCCGCCTAGTGGACTCTAAAAAAATCAAGTTTAAATGGTCGGTGAAAGGGGTAATGGTGGAAGAGCAAGGGTCCTACAAATATCTTGGCATAACAATAGGGCAGGGCATAACACACAAGGAACATAAATTGGCTATAAAAGCCAAAGCGCAATCACTAATCTTCGCATACAGATTACTATACAAAAAATTAGATTGCCCGAACCATAACCACCTCTTAAAAGTGATAGCTGCGCAAATTTTGCCCACTCTCTCATATGGCTTAGTCACTTGGTGCGGCAAGGAGGCTGATTTATTAAACGATCTGCAGACAAAGGTTTATATTGGCGTTTTCAACCTGCCACAGTCTGTCTCCCCAGCTCAGGTCTGACTGGAATTCGGCCTTCAGAATCAGAAATTCCGGGCATGAGCGGATTTGTTAAGCAGTGCCATAAATTCCGCTCCTCCGATCCAGACACAATGAACAGGTTATTCTGGGACGAAATTAAGTACCAGATGGACCAAGAAATACCAAACTCATGGGGAAGTTATTTGAGAACATCACTGGTGACCTGGAAATACAAACAGCATGGGAAAATAGGGCAGATAGAGCAAGCATCAGTAAAGCGGTCAATGATGCAGCAAAAAAGAAATCTTTTCTGGAAGATAAAAAAACAATTTCCAAATGTCGGCAAGAGTGGACTGTTATCACCTCTTATAAATCTTCAAAGCTGCAAGCATATTTAACAACTCATTTTAGCCTGCAGTTCACAGACTATCGGATGGGCTTGCACATTTCAAAAGAACTACAGCTGTCTTGGAAAGAACACCCAACAAACAGCGCATTGTCGGCTATGTGGCTTTTACAAGGAATCATCTACTGTGTATGCCCGGTAGTCATGGTCCTGAGGAGACAGTACTTAAAATCCATTTTTAACAAACTGAATATTCGCACGTGCAGGCAAGCCGTGATATGCTGGTTGGATGGCTCCTCTATAATCTTGGCTTGCCGGGTATTAAATTACCTGGCAGAGGTAAGAAAGCTCTGGAGGAAATCAAAGAAGTATGACAGACCTGGCAAGGGCCCAGCTGACTCATCTGTGTAATAAATGGACTGAATGTAAAACATATTAAGAGACTATTTAGTTAGCAGGACCACAGAAGTTGGTTTTTAAAACACATTTTACACTTGCTGTATAATTGTACTTTCTTCCAGGACCCTGCTATTTTTAAGGGCTTTGTAATTAGCTAGCTTGTTGTTTTTAAAATTTGGAATATGCAGTACATAATTTAGTTTTACATTGTGTTGACTCACTGATAGTATGTCTTTCATGTAACCATTCACTAGGATGGGAGTGACTATGTAACAGCAAGGTCTAAAAGCACTATACTGGTTCTAGCAAGGAAAACGATGTACTCAGTCAACATCTTTAGAAAGCATTTCATAACATTTTATGTTGATGGTTAAGCACACGCACTTTAGCTAAATAACCAATGGGATATTATCAATGTTTTCTGGTTTTAATTGTGAATGTAAAGATATATTTTTATTTTTTGGGAAATTGGTAAAGATTTTAATTAATCATACAATAAACTATGACTTGACTTGAACGGAGGTGGCGGCAGCAGGTAAGGTCAATTTTTTTTTTCCCACGCCCCACATCTACTCTACCTTAGCAACCACCTCTGGATTCCTGCCAAGTTTGCAGAGTTAAATGTGAATGTATTATTTTTGTTGAATATGATAGCAGATAATGCTATATATGTTTTGAAAGTCTACTTTGCCATGTGCATATACTGGTTGACATGCTCTGTGATGGTCGTTTGATTTTATGGGCAGGCATTCATCAATGTATTGGGCATTTGCACTACCTAATTGAGATGACATTTTTCATTTGGATGTGTTACTACAGGTGTGTTTGTTTCACCTTAATTGCTGTTCAGTATTAAAAGGTTTATATCTATTGCTCTTGGATCCAGTGCAGGACTTGCACTAGACAAGGGGGAATGTTACATGGAAGGATTTGTTGCAGGATTACAATTTGGGACTGACATTGATTTAAGTGGTATTTCAAATTGTAATGGTTACACCATGTCTAGACCAATGTCAACATCATGTTTCATTGCACTGATCATTATGAATTTGTGTTGCATATGTTTTTCATGTGTGCAAGTTAGATATTTCTTTACGCACACCTGGAGGGTGATTTCTTGACATACATTTTTAAATCCATTTTTTTGCATGTGTCCAATTTTAGGCAAGTATCTTCCACCAAATTTATCTACAATTCGAGTGATGTTACAGGTGTGCTCATTTGAATTTTGAACACTTCAACATTACCTGCATATGCATTGAACATTGATATGCTTTTGCTTGTACGTGATGTTTTTAAAAGCACGAGTCCAGTGCATATGTTGAGTGACAAGTCAATGAGAACAGGTAAAAGTGGGACTCACTGTCCGTTGCGTCCATGACGGTGTTGGTGGTCTACGTCTTCAACGAGCAGCAGCAGGACTTGTAGGATCGGGTCCATGGTGGTACAGGAAGTGTGAAGGTAAGTACAGCTGAGTTTGTGCCTCATATCTGATCTATTCCATAATCTCAGGTGTGGAGGTTTTACCACCACAGTCTCGTCAGTGGGAAGGCACATTGCGATTGGACTGATGGGGAAAATGGCGGTCCTCCATCCTATAGCTGATTTAGCCTATCCTGCAGTCGACGCGACCGAGATTTCCTGGCGGTGGCAGTGGGACTGTGGCAGTCTTTCATGTATGCAGTCACCAACATCTAAATAGGGAGGGCGCACCGCCCAGTTGGAAGGCGGGAAGAAATCCGAAAATAGGATGGCGGAACCAGCTCTGCCAAGATCTTTCTCAAGCCCTTATTCTTATACAAATTAATTAGGCATTGCCCAACAGAACAGAAAACATGCCCAAAACCAGTCAAACCCAGTTCACGTAATGACCTGCCACAGCATCCCTTCTGCTTCTACCACATTGCCGAATAGGCCAGTCTGACACTGTGTAGAGCACTCTGAGGCATATTATCAAGGACCGGCGTTCTGGGGCAAACATGGGCCTCTATTGGAATTCTCAAGGGCATATTATCAAGCCCATTATCGCCGCTTTAGCAGCAGTTTTCTGCCGCTAAAGCAGCGATAATTTTATCGCGATGCTTGATATGCCCCCCTGATGCCTCCAAACGAAGAGGCATATTATCAAGAACAGGTGATAAAATTATCGCCGCTTTATCGGCGGGAAACTGCCGCTAAAGTGGCGATAATGGGCTTGATAATATGTCCTTGTGAATTCCCATAGCAGCCCAGGTTCTGGTGTTAACCTTGGCTGCTATGGGAATTCACAAGGGCATATTATCAAGCCCATTATCACCGCTTTAGCGGCAGTTTCCTGCCGATAAAGCGGCGATAATTGAATCACCTGTTCTTGATAATATGCCCCCAGGTTCGCACACATGAAACTACAAAATGAAGCCTTCACCCGGGCAATTTTTCGAAGCAGATAAAAATCAAATGCGATTATAGTGTTCCGGATCGGGCCGACCTCCGAACTGACTCAGTTCACTTCATGTCCTAAATGCTCCCGTGAAGTAATTGTTTCGTCCTTCCTCCCTCGCTTCTCCCTTTTGTACGCAGAGTGGAACGGGGCTGCTCCCAACACGCCCCGGAGCGCGCGGAAGGTGGGAAGCCAATGGGCAGAAGCCGGGGAGGGCAGAGTAGGAAGGGAGACGCCGTCAGGCAGATGGCTATTAAGTAACAGTTTATTGTCAGTGCCGAACCCGCGTTTGTACAGTATGTGTTGAGAGCACAGAGCCACCGATGCAGTAAGATTGGCATCATTTCCTGGCATTAGCAGCCTTGCCCAACCTCTGTGAAAATCTCCATGCCAATGCAGCCCCTGCTAATTGCCGTGCTATCACCGAGAATCCTCCTCTTTTGTGTCCTACTTGGACATTTCCTTACAATTCGCAGCCTGGTGCTCTGGGGTCCAATTTTGCCGTCGTAGCTGTCTACGAATTAATTACAGTTCTCTGCAGCAGAGAGCGGCCCTCAAGCAGCACTCTCTGGAAAACGGTAAATGCCTTCCAACTGCAGAAAGTAGCGTCTCGTGACGTTATTCATACTTCATACTGCTTTTGTCGCGCGCGCCTTTCCTCACACTGAAACAGGTCGTTCATTAATGTGCTACTGGACAGAATACATACACCTGGAAAAGCCTGAAGTTACCCGTTCAAAAAAGACGAAAACATTAATATGCCTTGCTTTTATGTGGTAAAACATGCAAAGACAGGCATGCACACATGCTAAAGTCTTAGCTGTGATGTAATGCAAAATAATGCCCCCCCCCTCCCCCCCCCCCCCGCAGAATGTGGCCAGGGGGCCCTGAGTTGTGATATCTCACAGATATTCCCTGACTTTGGGTAAATGGGTCTCCTTGAAGGGTTGGGCCCCAACCCCTGTAGGGGCTCCAAGGGCCGGCGTTACATCATTGGGGGGGGGGGGGGTAAATAATGTTGATAGGGTGGTTGCATTGGTGGTGGCAGTAATGATAGTATTGGTGGTTAATAGTGTTGGCAGTGGTGGTAGTGATGGTGGTAGTAATGGCAGTTTAGTGATGGCAGTGAAGGTAGTAATGGCTTACAATTGGGTCTTTACATCAACATTAATAAAAACTACCACAGTAAAAAAAAAATAGAAAATTGATAGTTTTCCTGGGTGATGTCTATATAAGATAAAGAACGGAATGCATGATGTTCAAGTGTATTTTTAAGGTAATACAAAATGGAATAAAATATCAAGCAGTCACTAGCATGGCGCGAGAGAGTAATACCGGATGAAACCAAAGCCCACTCTATGTACGTTTTAAAGCATTGCTAACAATACATCATGTAGACAGCTGCACTTTCAAGTGAGATTCAAAAGCTCATATAAACGAGTAATAGCTGTAGATTATTCTACAGTTTTGTAATTCCCTTCATGCTTGTGAAATTCGTAATGCCGTAGAGTGTGACTGCAAATACAATGGGGTGTCTCTGGGAGTGAAACTTAGAAAAAGGGGTGTGGCCAATGATATGCAATGTAAATATGCTTTACACGCCCGATGGCACGACACTCAGGGACAGTGGCAGCATAACATATTAGAATTGACACACTTCAATCAACACCTTATTTACACCTTCATGGTACTGGAAAAGTAGTGCAAAACAGTGATTGAGTGCACAATGTTTTAATGCAGTTTGTGTGTAGGAAATAGCAGCATGTTTGGTAAAAAAAAATCTGAAGAAATCAACTTTAAAAACATAAGTATGTCAAATTTCCCAACCCTAGCCAGGTGTAATCTATGCATTGCTTGAATTAACCCGGTTTGGATTAATTAAAATGGGCATGAGTAACCATTTTATGTGAGAATCATAAATCTAAAGGATGTGCTCAATTTAAACAGTGGGTAATGGATGGAAGAATCTCATGTAGATGTGCATGAATCAGCAAAAAAATCACAATTTACAATAATTAATTAGCTAAAGTCTATACTTTACTGGAATCGCTAGTAAACAGGCCAAAGAGAGACCAATTTAGAGGAGACTGGTAACAGAAAGTAAACCATATGTGCACCGTAAACAGAAACTTGTTCAGCATTAGATTAAACACCGATTACCAGTGAGGAAATTGAGCCAACAGCTACAGCTTTAATTCCGCAAATTTTGCAAAGCTTCCACAAAAACACTAGAAAATGTGTTGACAACGATGGGAGTAATCCCTCTAAGTCAAAAGGGGGATATTCATATTCCTAGAGAGGGACTGATTTCCCTTCAAAATTTAAGTCCATAAGAATGTAGAAATGCAAAAAAAGTTACTTGTTTTCTGTCAGACACTAACTTTGTAACTCTATACAAACAAGTGACTGTGGAATCTTCAAAGTCATATTTGCTGTGCTTTCCCGTATTTGGCAATTCTGCAAGACCAATCACTGATGAATGAAAGTCTTTATTCGTTGAGTTTTTACAAATGGACCAAGGGGCTCATTACAAGTGTGGTAGTCTTCTAGCGATCCGCCACGCCAGCGCCCCTCTCCAAGACCACCAAACACATAGTCAGTCCGCCCACCGGATTACAAGTTGCAATCTTGGTGGGCAGTCCTGATGCGGTGGTCCCATGGCGGTGTCTTTCTATGGCTTAAAGGAGAGCCATAGTAAGGCAACGCCCCAGCATTTTCCTGCACAAGGAGTAATACACCATGTTGTGCATTACTTCCTGTTCAGGAACTGGGGAGAGCAAACATGCAGGTGTCCACAATATGTGCCCCCCTGAATGCACCCGATGCAGAGAGGCTACACAGGGCCGTGCAGGGAACCCCTAAGGGCCCCCTAAGTTGCCTCACTGCCACCCTTTTAATGGCGGGATTGCCCGCCAGGGAAAGAGTCTTGGTGGCAAATTTGTAATATGCTTCAGTGGTGCCGCAGTGGCACTGCCAGCATTTTGTAGGCCTCATACTGCTGCAAAACCACCAGGGATCACGGATCACTGGCGGCAGCAGTTGTCTTATGGCGGCCAACCGCCCAACTCGGATTACAACGGTCGGACCGCCACCATAGGTTTGGCAGTCTATCAGACCACTAAACTCGTAATTATCCCTTAAGTTTTCAAAGATGTCAGCCACCCAGGTGACTCCTCATCTGGAAAGTTAGCCGTTATCTGAAGGCCAATATTGAATTGTGGCAGAAACAGCCACTAAGCTCTCCCTCTGCCTCCCCCACCTCTCTCCTTCACCTTACTTAGGGCAGGCATTGTTTTACAGCGTTGGTCAGCTGTTGGATAGTTGAATTGGATTCAGTAGGATTTTACCTTCCCCATATCGTGCTCTTCCTTTAAAACATGTATGTAGAATGCATCAGTGGTATCACAGTAAGTGGACATTTATATTCAAATCCCACAGAGAACAGTTTCCTCTTAGTTCATTTTCACTGTGTCATACCTTTAACCAGGGCCAGATTGAGGAACCAAAATAAGCCCTGGCAAAAATTCTAAAACTGGCCCAACACTTCCTTCCTTCCATCCATCCATCCATCCATCCATCCATCCACCCATCCACCCATCCACCCATCCATCCATCCATCCATCCATCCATCCATCCATCCATCCATCCATCCATTCATCCATCCATCCATTCATCCATCCATCCATCCATCCATCCTCTCTCATCTCTTCCTCATGTTTCCCTCTCATATCTCGTGCTCTCCATCCATACCTCTCTCATCTTCTTTCTCTTGCTCTATTAAGGCACACCTCAGCCTGTTGCAAATAGTCTTGGGCACCTGGGGAAAGTGACAGATGCACCAACCGCGGCCATGGGCTTTTAAAACCAGTTTCCCATGGCTCCAGCTCACTGAGAAAATGCCTGATGGAATACAAAAAAAGTTCAGCCCCACTTTACCTGAGAACTACCAGAGAGCACGATGAATCCGATATGGAAACCTCAGTAGGCCTCGCTCTGGTTTTACATATTTCATGAGCATGCTTTGTATCGTATGGCAACTGCAATCACATTTTACGTCATGTGCTTACAAGTATACTGACAAGAGAGAGTCCTATATGTATTGACTTCCTGTTCGGTTAAATGGTTCATGTCAGCACTTACAGATGTGGCAGATTGCATTTAATTTCATTTCTGTTAAAGTTGCCTTTATCTGTAGACTGTCTGGCGTAGCTATTACTCATTATAACCAGACTGAAGTGACACCACCAGGTAACAGAGGGCTGTTGCCTACAAATACAGAGCTAAAAGATTAGAGGCAAATTTGGAGAGTCAGTTTCTGATTATGTTGTGATTTACCATTGGTAGGACACAATCCAGTCAGGGGTATTGTGGAAAATATTTGGCAAGCTACGGCTATCACTGGTCAGTGTGAGACTGTAGTAAAGAAGCTGGTGCTCACCGGTGTTGGAAAGTGGGTTATTAGTAGTAGAGAAATATATCTACCACTGTCAAAAGACCACTAACAAAGTATAGGGCTCAATATAAGTCTTAGAAAATTATTCCCATGCTCAAACCTTGGTAGCTTTGCTGAATGCAGGCAGGCTTAACTTCGAAGATATGCGTGTAAAGCATTTTAAAACACCAATTCAGTAAATAATTAAGAAACAACACCCAATAAAAATCCAAGACCAATTTAAGAAAATGGGAAATAGTTTTATCTTTAAATTACAAATAAACAAAAAAACATCAAATGTAGAGAACCGTAGATATGAAATTTTAAAGATTTAGTACTGCATAGCACATAGAAACCTATAGCGCCCATTGGGACATCTGGTCGCTCAAGAGCAGGACAAAGTCAACGTTTCAGGCCGACCAAGATGGAGCCCTGTGCGGCTACCCATCGCGGTAGATCTAGGTCAAAGTTCTTACCTACGGACTTAGAAACTTTTCTGGAACTTTTCTTTCCGGGGTCCCTCACAGCTCTCAGCCAGTCCAGATTCGGTGAGGTTTCGCTGGATGGCCTTGCGAAGAACTCCCGGCCAAGTCAGAGCTACGGAACTTTCCAGTGGCATGAACCTGTGATCCAGGCCGGCTCGCGGTTGAAGGTGGATAGATGGACTCTCGCGGTTGGTTCTGGTCACCTCTACTTTGTTTGGACTTAGGAAGCTTTTTCTTCAGGGGTCCCTAGCTGCTCTTCACCAGGCCAGATTCGGTGAGGGTTCACTGGCTTGAGTTTCAGCTTACTCGCGGTCAAACTCTGGAAGTCGGACCTCTGGAGTTTTTCAGCAGGACAAACCTGAATGGCAAACTAGCTCATGGTTGATGGTCGCTGGCTTGGCTGGCCAGGTTGAGTCGGTCCACTTATGGAGCTTTTTTCCAAAGTTGCTCCAAACTTCTCCAAACTTTTAGAACGTCTTCTTGAAGTTCTTTTGAGGGTCTCAAAGTGTCCCAAAGTTACACCAAAGGTCTGGAAGCTCCAAGATGGTCCTTGAAAGTCTGGGACTTCAATTTCCACAATCCACTTGGACAAAACCCTTACAAATCCACTGGTACCACTCGAGGCTGAAGATTATTGATGATGATATTCCAGATGAGCTCTGTTAACCTGTAGCTTGCAGGGAGTCCACTCTTTAGTCCTTTTGAATGAGGTTTAACCCACAGGGCTGTAGTTCCAGATTGTGCAGCAGGTGCAGTCAGCCAGAGTGCAGGGCCTGGTTGGTGCAAATCAAACTTCCAGTATGGACCCCGCTTCTTTCTTAAGTTCCTGCTTTTAAACTTACCTCAGGCTTCAGCAGTGCGCACATGCAAGTGCAGAAAGGGCTGCTGGTCTCTGAAGTGCCATGCCCTATTACATACTAGGGACTTAAAAGTAGTTTCAATCCCCCTGCCCTATTATGTACTCAAGCCTTATAGGGGAGGTCATGCCAATCTTAGGGGTAACCTATAGTGTACCCTAGTGTATGTAGGTGTTTTCACTGTATTCTAAGTGTGTCTTCAGGATAGCATTGGTCCTGGGCCCAGTTAGGCACAACCCAGGGTCAGTCAGAGTCAGGTACCACCAATACCAGTCAGCCAAAAAGTTGGGGGTGCCCAGGCACAGGATGCCTTTGCAACAACCGGTTACTAGCAACAGCAAGATGACAGTTGTGTAATGATTACAGAACTTGGTGCTGAATTTGACATGCCTCTTAAACACTTTTTCTTCATGTTTTTTGATGGAATGTGCTGTAAATGCACTACTCGTCACATTTTTTTCAAACATTTCTTAAAGGACAATCTACGATAAGTAGCCCTGCCCCTTGTCATTGTTTAAATCCTTGAGAGATTCGTCCAAGAAACTGGGCTAGCATACTACATATTGTGCTATTTGTCCCAATGTTTGCAATGTTCTATAATGTTGTCCAAGGAGATATAATGTCCCCTCTCAAAGATACTCCTTTTGGCAGCATGGTGAAAAAGAAACTCGGGAGCATTAAGTTGATGCCAGTGACATATTGTCGCTTCACTCTCGACTTTCCCTGGCTTTGCCAGAAGGTTTCAAGGACACAAAGTGAATTAGATGTTCAAGATGAGAGTCATAGCAAAAAATCTGCATGCCCTATAGTTCTTATTAGAGGCTCTTGAATAAGACCAGATCACTACTAGCAGGCTTTAGCGCTGGAGGCACCTGGTGCTACAATCTTTTTTGGCACCCCCAATGACCTCCTCCTCAAATCAGGACCATTCTCATTTGCTCTCTGATCTACACTACTACCCCATTCACTTAGGGTGTTTACAAAGGCATATGTACCATGGCCTGTGTTCATTTGCCCCTATCTATCTGCCTCATTCAATCCAGATGTTAAGACCTACATCAGACCCATTGTGATTGTCCTGAACAAAAAAAGAGTTCAGAGCTAAATTTGAAGTCAGCTTAAACAGTGCCTGTTATTTAGTAGCAGCCTTTGCTATTGATAGATTTTTTAGGGAGTTCATAGCTGACTCCTGCACTTTTGCAGCACTTCTTTTAGGGTTTTCAAAAAATTATGATGGAGATAGAAGAAGGTCTGGCCCCTCCAGTTTCTGGAAGGTGTGATGAAAGACTCAGCATACACAAGGGTCATATTATTTTCTGCACTTTTAGGCAGTCTCTCAATCAGATGATATAGTCTGAGTTCTATCCTTTCAAGGCTGATGTCTCTCTGCATTTTTGTGGTGGTCCTAGGAGTATGAAAGGGCTCTAACAGGATCCATTCTGACTTCCATTGAGACCCTAGGTTGGAGAAGAGAAACTGGTGGAATCTTTGAAATGGTGCAGACCATTTAAAAACATATTTTTGTTATTCTTAAAAGCAGTAGCACATTTCGGCTTTATAAACTGAGGAACATTTAGCACGGATATCTGCAATACGTCCATGTAACTCATAACATACACAACAAATATATGAAACATGATCACATTATATCAATTTCCGATGTTTGTTCTACCACTAGGCTAATAAAGTGTGCATGGTTCACAGTGGCGGTGGAGATCATTAGTTACTATATATGTGTGACTAGCTGTTAGTTTCCCAAGCAAGGATGCATAAATTACCCTCCCCATGCACATATGTTCAGTGGTGTTTGATGTTTCCCTTCAAAGAGAGTGTTTCCTTTGCAGAGTGCACCACTAAGTTCTCTCACTCATGTGTTCACAATAGAAAGAGGCACAAAAAAGTTTACAATATTTATTGAAACTAACGTGCACTACCATGAAGAAACTGTGCTGCAATCAGGAGATGCACGCAAGTCAATGATGTGATTAGCACAATTAATAAACTGTACACAATGAAAAGCCCTCCCATAGCGAATGACGAATCATTCTAAGACTACCCTTACTATGAAACCACAGTATTACCCCCATACCTGACGTTCATAATCAGTTGGTTTACATCTCAGGGGTGCAGTTTTTTTTGTCTCAGGAAGGCTACAAGGGTGGTAAAGCACAATGAGTTAGTCTTGATTTGGGCCCATACCTACTGATTTGGTATGTGACTAAGTCCCTATATGCTAAATTCCAGTGCTCCCAGGCTTTGTTCTGTTTCTAAGTTGAATTCTTGCAACATGGTGCCTCCATACCAATGGACCAGATCCACCTAATAGCATGTCATGACATTGAATGAAGAAAATTGGCCTGCTCAATCGAGTATGTATATGTATATGATCTCACCCACTTAGATCTTTCAGACCTCCTACTGGCATGGAAGCCCACAACCTTTCAGGTGCACGATTTGTTGTTTGTTTAAATACTGTTGATAGGCAAACATTGTCCTTCGTTCCATCATCACCCTGTTCCCATCTAACACACGCAAAGTCCTTCCTCATCCGTGGGTTTGATACCACTGTGGTTTTCAACTCTCTAATTTTGTTTTCTAGCCAAGTGACAGTATCTGCAAAAGCTACTCTCTCACCATAGGATCAGTTAATATATATACCACTCAAATATGCCTTGAAGGCATCTCCTTGCCAGTCAAGGTCATTGCCTTTCTAGATAACGTTTTCATAAAAATATAAGCATATGTGTTGTGTGATGTCATTCCAGTATGCTGCATCTTGCAGGGCTTCCAGTTGTATGAGCCACATTGGTGTCTTCAAAATCCATGATCCAGGGCTTTTGCCACTAACTTGCTCCACCCTCTGCATGAATGTTACTATGATCAATGTCATTGCTTGAAGATGGGGCCCTTGCCAAGGTAACATCTGCTTAAATCTGCAACCTACTCCACTTTGTCCTTAGGCACTTAACTCTGCTATCTGTTGGCACTCCATGGCAAGCTTCTGGTGTTGTTCAGTCCATTCGGCAGTGATATCCATGTTCCAAAGGTGTCTGTGGATGCAGCAGCAGTAGCATCATCCCCTGGAGCGGAAGGTGGTTCCCAATCGGATTCTGTTTCTTGCATGCTGACAGCATTTTGTCAGGTAGGCCGGAGCAGTCTTGAAAGATGTCTCCTCTGCCATTTTGTTGGCGCTTCAAAAAAAGCATAAACTTTAGGACCTATCAGAAAAATGTTGTACCTAGCTGACAAGATCCTGACTCCAGCTGTGATCCTAGGGAAGACAAAATAAATCCTATCCAGCAGTTTAGTGCTAAAACCCACTGATTGCAAAAAGCGGAATACAATCTGGCATATCACTGAGGGGTGTCCACTTCAATGTGCTACAAAGCAATAAGACAAATGGTAATTGTAAGCCAGTAGATATTACACGTCAGTGTAAGGATGCACATGATTGTTTCTCTGCCAAAAAATACCCCAACAAAATTCACAAAAGAAAGTAAAATACCATCACAAAAGTTGCTATTATTTGCTTAATTTCGTTGTTTATTTATAGCTTAATATGCACCCACTAAGGCCTTATAGGTACTGTTGGAGGTTCTAAAGTCGACAAACATAAAATTGGCCAATAAGAGACAGAAATTGCCGTGGTGTTCAACTGTACAAATCAAGGGGGTAGGAGTCTAGTCTTTTATTCCATCTATCATTGTATATGTCAGATTTTTTCCAGAAGATGTGAAAGTTTGAGGACTGTTCATAGCTTTAATGACAATGTGGATGGTATAAAACTTAGGAGAATTCAGTGCATTGGGCTAATGGTGGGGGCAAAGACATGGCCCTTTAAACTCAGCAAAAGTCAGCAATTCTATTTCAAGTTGTCCAGTGGATATGCTATGGTAGTGATTTCCACAGGGTTAATCACTGACCTACCTACATTTTTTTAATTTGCGTGTTCCACGAAAAATTATAAAATAACAATGTGTGGACATGTGGTGCTAGTATAGCTATTCAGCCATGCAGAATGTCAGCGTACAAATGGTACGCAATACAAAAACCATCCAAGTGCTTGTGAAAAAGTCCAGGATAGGAAATGAGAATCGTAAAATTGCATGTTCATAACTGGTAGGCCTGCACGACAAATCAACTATAAGTGCAACAATTGTACATACAATTCTGAACAAGAGAGCATGTACATCCATTTTCTTAGTCCAAGCTAATGTTGAGAAGGAATGTGCATAGGGGGCTACCAAGTGGGTCTTGGGGATTGTTGGAGTGACTACTCAAAGTGCTCCGACTGTTGATGATAATAAGTTAGTTATCTAATCCAACTACTAGGGGTTGGGACAGTGCTTCTGCCCCAGTGTCTTGCTACTTCCTGCTTGCCATGAAAAAGGCCAGTGATGTGAACTTATGAACACCCAGAGGAATATATCTTATCACTTCCAGTAGGACTATCTTAAGTTCCAACTGAACTGACATGCCAATCATCATATTGAGTGACCCCCCTAGCACTGCACCCTGATGTTTATATATTAATGGGCGTAGCTATGCTGGGGAGGGGCACGACCAACTGCCCAAGATGGCAGATGCACAGCATAGAAGCTCCCAGACCCCGTAATCCACTAATTTAGTGCCCCTAGAAGCTGCATTGGGTCATACCCATTATTCACAAATGCCCCCTAAGGCAAGGGATCCTCCAAGTGAGGCGCGAAAGCCAAGCATTCCTATGGAAGCAGTCCTCTGCCATGAGGTGAGGATAGTGGGGCTCTTGACCAATGGCCAGGTGCTGGTGGCCGGGTGCTGCTGCTAGAGAGGCTTCAGCTGAACTCTTCCCCCACTAACTGCGATGCGAACCCAAAAGCAGCACCCAAACTGGGCTGCTACTCCCAGAGAAGAACGCCGCCCGGACACAGGAAGGCTGTTCCGGGGGTCTAGAGACCATGTCCCGGCCGCAGCAACGCAATGCGCGGGCTCTTGAGCCGGCCCCACTGATTTTCAGGACTCCAATAATAGAGGTGAGGTGTGTTGGACTGAGGGGCTGGGAGCAATAAAAGATAGCCCCTCGGGCCTCAGATGCATTTGCGGTGACTGAAGGACCGGCTAGTGTGGCTCTGAGTGTCTGCAATATCAGCATGAAGGCACATGCGGCCTGAATGTAACTGAATGTTCTCACTATAAATGAAGGCCTATACTCACAACTATTCCAACAGCCAGGGCTCCCAGTACTTTCCACATACTCTGGCAGAGTTTTTTGTCGAATAGGAGGGAAGGGCGCGCTGCCTGCCGTTAAGCCCTTCTGGTGCCTGGAATTTCTAAGGCCTGAAAGATTCAGATAGACAAACACTAAAAATGTGACACATCTCCCTGGAAAGAAAGTGGCACATCAATATGGGGGTGGACAATAGTGGATAAATACATGTGACACAAACATGACATGACAAAAGAGCCTATGGAACTTATCCCTTGAAGTGACAGATCGAGTGGGCCCGGCCCAGCCAGATTCAATAACCATCCCAGCACACATAGCTCAACTTACCAATTATTGTCTCAGTGTGAAAAGACGTCAAGAGCTAGACCAGGGGGAAACCTTATGGATAGCCTCTAAACGTGCAGGTGCAAATAATACCCTGGTAAATTGAATTACCATCAACCTGTGCCACAGTGAAATCCCGTCTGACTGTTTGAAGGCCATATCTTCCTCCACACTATACATCCCTAAGGCGTTCACCCTGGCAGTACATCGTGACAGTAACTCACTACCTCCTCAGAATACACTAGGCCCACGTGTAGGGAGCGGATCTGGCTGCCGCACTTCGATTTACCTCGACAAGCAAACGCTTCATTAGAGTGTACCCTGTACTGGAACATGTGGACATAATAGCTGCAGGACTGTATTCCCTGGAGGAAATGGGGGACCAACTACTGTTAAGTGAGGGAAGCAGGCTTAGAACCCATCCCCCATTTTTTTTAAAATAAGGGTCAACTGCAAGTTTAATGGGCCACACCAGAACCAAAACCATCAAACGTGTTACCCACTCTCGTACCCAGTCTCCTCCCTCAGAGTGCTCCTTGAACCCGACACCTGAAGACTGCATACCCCCCACAATGGCTCCACCCTCCTTGGACAAACTGGATATTATTCTCCTGATGATATCTAACTCTACAGCTATTGAGCTAAGTCTTGGCGTAATCACCACTGATATTAGCATCCTTAAAGATGACCAATGAAATTATCTGACAGGGTCAAAACCAACGAGATGACACTCTCCACCCTGGCACCATGTCAAGCAGAAGACACAACCCTTGTTACTTGACAACGGCGACAGGTGGATCAGCTCCTGGACCATGATGATGATTCGAAAGCAACGGCACATAGGAATAATGTCCAGATATTGGGAGTACCAGAAGGCAAAGAGGATCCCAATACCACTCAATATATAGAGGATTGGCTTTGGACCACAGTGGCCACAACTGGCTTATGGGACCTATTCGCAGTCAAAAGAGTCCACGAGAGCCCACAAAGAAACCCATACTAGGTGCACCACAGAGACCCATGGTGACCAGGATACTTACCTACAAGGACCCGGACATACTACCCCAGGATAAGCATGAAAAAGCACCCATCACAATGGACAGCATAAGGGTCTCTCTAATATCATACACTTAATAAGTACAATTCTAATTACGCGCAGTTGGTCTCACATACACTCTACTGTTCCCCGGCAAAATTTAAGGTGTTACATGACCAACAAACCATCTTTTTTGACACTCCAGAAGCAACATGGAACTGACTGGAACAATATTTCCCTGACTCTCAAAGGCGGAGACCCCTGCAGCCCTAACCACCTAAAGACCAATGGACACCTCGATACAATTTCCCGCAACCTCCTCAACTTGCCCTTGATGTCATACCTTAGACGCAGACATTACACATATGCTAAAGGCATGTCCTTCACTATCCGTCTATTGTTCGGGCGGTAGGCCAGCACTATTGGTTTTGATCGGGATAAACCCCTGACAATTACTAGATCAATGTATCTTGGATTACATTCCCGACCTAAAGGCTCCAGAGGAGTGACAAGATTAAAAAGAGTTGGCTTTAGTTTTGGCAAAGCGACTGTTAATGAGATGCTGGAAGTCCCCATTGGTTCCCTCTGTTGCTAAATGGTGGGAGGAGATATCACACTGGGGCCTAGTCGAAAGTGGGGCCCTTCGGTGGGAGGAGTATAGAGCCTTGCGTAAAAGACCCATATCAATAGAATAGGATACATTATTTGAAGCATTCAAAATGCAAGAAGACAAGACCGAGGTTGAACAGTGAACACAGACTTATTGAGCGCTGACCCAGATACAGTGCCAAACTGAATATCCTATTCCCCCTAATCTCATACCATTTCTGATTTGGCTCCAATGTACTCAGTAACACATGTTTAGGCAGTGGCACAGCCTAGCCTCTCCTGAAGATTGTACAATAATATTAGAGATGCTATAAACTCTTTCACCAAGGTATATACATTGATTCAAAAATATCAATACACATTGCCCTATACTTATAGATCAACCAATGGGTGACAAGGTGTAGTTGAAAGGGGTGTGGGGAGGGAAGGAATTGGTTGGATTTCATGAAACTAATATGTTCAATATAATTTACATTGATCATCTCAATTGGATAGAACTGCAATAACTTGTTCGACTGGAAAATGTATGTATAATGTCAATATCCAACTGAACTGTGATGTGAATGAGTCTCTTATTACTAAAATGCAATAAAGTTTGAGTTAAAAAGCTACATACAGGAAGCCTGCCTCAGTAGCACTACATCATCAACAATTGGAACCCACAAGCAGGCCATACTGTGATAAGCTTAGTGGGGTATGGCAAAGTCTGTAGAGGCATTTAAAATGAAATCATTATATATTGACCTGTGGACGATAAGGCTGCAATTTGTGTGCTTCAGTAACTCCAATCTGCATCTGTTATCTGCATCTCCACACATACACAGAAGTTATTTACATGAGGTTTAGAAGATGGAGAGGTAGCGGCAGATGGAGAGGTTGTTATGAGAAGCTGGCTTTAATGGATGAACCAACTAGTAGAGTCCAAAGACCTCTGAAAGGATTTACAAGGGTGCAGCCATACAGAACTTTTGTTTACACATTGAGTCCTAACATGTAGCCTTCATTTGAGTGATATCTAAAGAAGAAAGTAAGTTAGGTGGGACATCATGGGTCAGAATTCATTGAAGCTTGGTCTTCTACAGTGGATGCACCAGTATAGTTCTGCAGTTATCCTAGTGGTGTTTTACCACCAATAGAGTATGGGCAATTTGTGAGGTTATTTCTGTGAGTGATGTTGCTTTTTGCAGGACATGATGAACACACCTTTTTCTGTGAATGGATTTACTTTGTGAGTAAAGGGGGGCAGAAGTAGAAGAGAGCTGCATGTTAAATATCGTATACACTAGTGATGGGGGTCTCCCAGGATATTCAGACACTCAAAAGAGAATGGTGTTGTGTCTTCAACATGTAGTGATTAATGTTACAGGTGTGGAGGCTGGTAGCTTTTTGAGTGTTTGAGTGGATGGGTGATGAAAAAGGTAAAACAAAATAGCAAGCTTATCACTTTCCACAGTCGTCCCAAGATGTGATAAAGCTTTAATGAAAAATGAGAGCATTCAGACAGTAAGTGCTTGATGGGAAGTGAAGTCCCGATATTGGGATGTACTGCATTTCGCCGAGCACCGCCACGCAGCGAGATGTAACGAGCCCAGAAATGGCGAGCATCCAGCTTGTGGGGAGATGATCATACACTTCCCCCTTGCTCCAACACCATCACGCTGCCTGGCTGGCGAGGGGTCTCCAGGACAGGGCCGTTCCACAACTAATGAGAACTTTGAACTTGCACACAATATGTGAGTAGGCATCACTTGCAGGACTATAAGTACCACAAGGCACTGCACCCATCCAGGGACGTGCCATGAACATAAAAGAAGGGTATTTCCTGCTACTACCCTGCAATTTAATTCGTCCCCCTCTGAAGAAGAAGGCAGCCGCCTTCGAAACGCGTCAGGATTCAAGACGAAGCAGGACAATCATCATGAACCTTGTTCCCGGTTTTCAAGCTATTTAGCGACCTGTTGTGAATAAAGCCTTGCCTGGAAGCCCCGTGAGTGTGGTTGGTGTTTTACACTAGAGCTCTCACATATCGGAAGGTCCCACCACCTTCCTTGCTGCCCTGCCTGAGAAGAGTGAACGGCGCTTTGATGGGAAAAAGAGCGTCGCAGATGTACTGCATTTCGCCGAGCACCGCCACGCAACGAGATGTAACGAGCCCAGAAATGGCGAGCATCCAGCTTGTGGGAGATGATCATACACTTCCCCCTTGCTCCAACACCATCACGCTGCCTGGCTGGCGAGGGGTCTCCAGGACAGGGCCGTTCCACAACTAATGAGAACTTTGAACTTGCACACAATATGTGAGTAGGCATCACTTGCAGGACTATAAGTACCACAAGGCACAGCGCCCATCCAGGTACGTGCCATGAACATAAAAGAAGGGTATTTCCTGCTACTACCCTGCAATTTAATTCGTCCCCCTCTGAAGAAGAAGGCAGCCGCCTTCGAAACGCGTCAGGATTCAAGACGAAGCAGGACAATCATCATGAACCTTGTTCCCGGTTTTCTAGCTATTTAGCGACCTGTTGTGAATAAAGCCTTGCCTGGAAGCCCCGTGAGTGTGGTTGGTGTTTTACACTTGAGCTCTCATATATATATATATATATGCATATATATATATTCACTGAAAAAACCATAGGTTATAGACCATATATAGTTAGGAATTAGCATTTACAAAACCTTGAAAATTCACTGAAAAAACCATAGGTTATAGACCATATATAGTTAGGAATTAGCATTTAAAAAACCTTATTTTACTCACACAAAACCATTGAAATTCCATATATAGTTAGTTGCACTAACTATATATCGCGCACCCGCAATCCACTGCTGATCATGTCACATATTACATCATTCATGACATGGTCAGTGACATCACTGATGACATCACTGATGACATCTCAAATGACATCACTGATGACATCTCAAATGACATCACTGATGACATCATCTAGTGTCTGTGTGTTTTTGTAAAGTTTAAATATGTTTTACATATTGAAGAATGAGTGGATGTATAAGTGTCTGGATGAAGGATTTAGTAGGTGCGTGACTGACTGTATGAGTGAGTGATTAAATGTGTCTCACTGAATGCATGGGTTAGTGACTAAACTGTCTTAATTTGTGCATCATTATGTCTGTTGTTCTGTAAACTGCTGCATGTGTTGATCATTAGCTATACGAGAGGCTATATGTGTTATTAATTGGTTGCCCAAGTATTTCTATGGGAGATTGAGTTTGTGTAGGGGTGGCTGGAAGGTGTGTGACTCTATGCATAGATGTGTGAGCAGTTTATTCACTAGGTGTATGAGTTCAAGAGTGCATGTGGAAACAGCTACATGGGCAGTTGACTGTGTGCATGAGTGTATTGATGAGTGAATGGATATCTCAATGCTACATGTCATAGTAAGTACATATGTAAAACACAGTACATGTGAGAGTTGGCATATATAAATAACTGTGCATGATGTGGTAAATAAATAAATAATACCTCTCTTTTTGAATGCATAAATGATTAACAGATAGCTCAATAAATAAGAGTCAAGATTCGAGGTAGTAGGAGTTTTGCAGGTTTAATACAGCATAAGGACAGGAACAGGACAACCTGCACGGGAACAGAATGGTAAGCCCTGGCAGCGCTGCCAGGATCTGGACAAGAAGGCTAGGAAGGAATAACTTTTTTAATAACAGTACATGAGCATATAAACATAGCGCAAGCACATAGCATTACATTGCAATAGGCGTAGCAGTGGGTGGAGCAATAGGTGTGACGCGTAGCAGTCGCGAAAGATAAGGGTGAAAAGAGGTGTAACAGGGCGTATACATAGACATGTGATGCAAACGTAACAGAATATGTCATGAATGGGGCGGAAACCATGGAGGGGGCTACCTGAGGAGCCGGGACCTCTAACCTGATGGTGCGCGCAAACTGGCAATGACGTGTTACTAGGAGAAGCTGGGGGCTATGAACTCTGTGCTAGGAGCAGAGACTGAAGTCTGGAGAGTCAGGGCGACATGTACCTAAACCCTATCTAGTAACTGATGTTTAGGGAACATGTTGATATAAACTAGAAGTCAGGAGGGGAAAAGCTAACAGACTCTAGGACTGGAGCATGCATTATTCTACATGTAGTGCGTGATGAAGAATATTAAATGACCATTAAATGCAGTATTTCTCTTACATGGAGACGTAAAGGCTAGACAATGACGGGAACTATTGATGCAGTTCAGTAGCTTAGGAATGCAGAGAAGGAGGACTGAACTGATAACTGGAATCATAACATACTCTTGGCAGACTCAGAGGCAGAGCCAGGCTGAACCGGGCACTGCGAGGCAGGAAGTAAGTGAAGGGTCGAGGATACAGGTGGGGGCTGTATCGCTCCTCAGCGAGGCTTCAGGAGACAGGAGCTGAATCTGGTGTCCGGGCCCTTTTGAGGCCTAGAAACGGGACTTTACAATGGAATAACGTGCACACTGAGAAACGTGGCAACGTAGCTTTACATAGGCCTGATATTCGTAGTATTCACGAGAACTGGAAACTGGCATACTAGAGGTGGACACAACTATAATTGCGTCTTTAATCGAACATGGGGAATACATATGCATATTAATCATGCACAGATAACATATGATGGAGGACTCGTAGGGACACAGAACATGGCAAAATTTACTTTTCCACATTCCCTCCTTGTCACTACGTTTCCTTCAGGAAACATCAATATTCATGATACCATCTATCATTTCATACAGTATCATTTGCTCGTCTCGAATTTTCTTGGAACGGGTTTTAGAACGGGGCTTGGGACTAGGAATATATGATGTAGCACAAATGCCGCAAATCGCAGGGCCACATTGTATACAGAGGCAGCAGCTAAATATGATCGCTACTGCAATACCTAGAAAGGACAAGACTTTCCATCCCCAGGCGGAAATTATATTCCAGAACCAACCGGACCATGTCCAGGTGCCTGGATTTTGGTGTAACAGATGGGCAATTTTATGGAGTCTGGTTATAGCTGAATAAACAGACGGCGCGTTATTTGGAATGAAAATGCAGCAACTAGATCCGATGACTCTACAGGCCCCGCCCCTATCGGCCAATATGATGTCAAGGACGAGACGATTCTGGAGCACGACAATTCTCATAAAGGATTGTTCTTCGGTTAAATTACTTAGAGCAGAAGTAGTCTCAATTACTACTGCTTCGAGTGTTCTGGTTAATCTACGTATCAGTTTACTATTCACAACTGTACCTAAATAAGGGAAGACACCTTTATTGATATCTATATATTGTTCTAGAGCAGTTTCAGTATAATCGACAATCGGGAGGTTTCTCTTGTGTCTTGTATGTACTAGGTGGGAATTCCTATGGTAGTCGGGTGGGGCTAGAAAAACAGGTGGCAGTAGGAAGGCAATGTAACAGGTTCCCTCCCAATCGAGGGGCAGACGAACATATGCGGTCTGACCACAAATAAAATAAGAATGACGTGAGGCTTTGAAAATAGATTTCCCACTGTCACTATACTTGACAATAGTAGTACAATCGCTATGTCCTACGTGTACGGAACCATTATTTCGGACACATAATTCGCCTTTGACTGGTAATACTGAAATAGCAGGTAAGTCTGGAGTAGTATCAGACTGAACATTCAGGACCATGAAATTCGAAGAATAATTACCTAAATTGTACACTTCATTTTCTAGATCTGACCCTGTTCTGTGGGGAAGACCTTGCTTGTCTGGAAAACATGTACTGTTAAGAAAAGACATATCTGTTGAGGATGACGTTAACGTGGACCATGCTCCACACGAACCATTATGTGAAAAAGGGTAAGGAAAGAGTGGCAGAAATCCCTTCGGTGTCTGAAAAGGGGGGAGTCGACCACACACCCAACAATTAGTGGCATTGCTGGTCTGGTGTGAATAATGTAACATGCGGATGAAAGAATTATTTCGCATAGCGAGGCGGTAAGAGAGTTCATGAGGAGGCAGATCACTAAACGTGTGCTCTACTGTAACATTGGCAGACTTATTTACATGAGAATCTGGTAAATACAGGTAAAATGCATAACTGGTGCAGGAAATCATAATACTGAGAAATAATATGAAACATAGAAAAACGATACATCGGATTGAGTTTTGACTTACTCTCTCACTATGGGGGTCTATTTTATACATGTCAGAAACAGTCTAACCGTTTCACCTAGGGGAGGACTTAGACAATCAAACTGGCTGACTTATTTTACTAGACCGGAGTTTCAACTTATACTCCTGCTGTGGAGTTTTCTCTAACAGGGAGGGTGCAGTATCATTGTTCTTTGCGGGACAGTCCTTGAGAATAGTACTTTGGCAGTCCTTTGAATCCTGGGAAATGTTCTTTGAGACGGGTTTCAGTCCATAAAATTTCTTTACGTGCGAAAGGTGCACCCAGCCTTTGCGACCCTCCAACTTCACGGCTGTACGGGTGGCGAGGAGGACCTGTCGGGGCTCCTTCCAGCGAGGCTCCAGCGGACTTGATCGGTCAAAATTGCGAACCAAGACCATGGATCCGGGAACGATTTCATGCGGTGCCACCTCGGTATTGTCTGGAAATGCGGCGGCAACCTGTGAACGACAAGAGTTGAGGGCAGACATCAAGGAAGCTAGGTAATCTGTCAGCATATTACTTGAAACATCGGTAATACTTCGGGGTCTAGGAGTACCCCACATGTTAGGGGGGCGGCCGAAAACGACCTCATACGGGGACAGACCTGATCTGGAATGTGCGACCATGCGCATATAGAACAAAGCGACTGGCAGAGCTACTAGCCAGTCCACACCTTTCTCCTTACATACTTTGGCGATGCGGATTTTCAGGGTCTGGTTATGTCTCTCTACGAGACCTGCTGCTTCAGGATGGAGTACACAATGGAACTTCCACTGGTATCCTAACAAAAGGGAAACGTGCTTCATTAACTCTGATGAGAATGGCTGGCCGTTATCAGAATATACGACCCTAGGGAGTCCGTAACGGGGGAAGAATTCATGAACCAACTGCTTGGCAGTGGTCGTGGCTGTGTAATCTGGGACTGGATATGCTTCTGTCCGCCTGGACAAAGCGCATACAACTACAAGGACATACTTGAAACCTCGACATCGCTCCATCTGAATATAATCCATCTGGAGGACTTCAAAAGGGTGGTCAGGAGGTTGGAATCCACCTTGCTCCACCGGGACAATTTTACCTGGATTAAACTGACAACATATCATACAGGTACGGACTTTCTGCTTGGCTGCAGCTCGTAAATGCTTGTTGAACCAAATGTTCTGGATACTATCTAACATAGCTTTTTCTCCTAAATGTGCTGGACTATGTGCAGTATTGATAATGACTTGAACCATAGAGTCGGGGAGAAACCAAGTGGCTTTTCCCTTCGTCACCCATCCTTGATCTGTCTGGACCCCTCCTTGTTCGGACCATTTCTTGATTTCTTCGGGAGTAGCATGTAACTGGATATCTATGACATCTTGAGTAGGGTCCTTAACTGTCATACATGTAGTCGGATCTGGAGTGTGTGTCATGTTAGCTGGAATGTCTGGAGTCTGAGCTGTAAGCTTGGCTGTGCGATCTGCTAGATCATTACCCTGGGAAATAATGTCAGTAACTTTCGTATGTGCTTTGCATTTCATGATAGCAATGGATGTCGGTAAATGTATTGCATCTAACAGAGCTTGAATAAGGAGACCATGCTGAATCTTGGTTCCATGAGAAGTCATGAAACCTCTCTCCTGCCAGAGCACTCCAAAGTCGTGTACGACTCCAAATGCGTAGCGTGAATCTGTGTAAACATTAACTTTCCGGTTCTTAGCGTGTATGCAGGCTTGTGTCAGAGCAACTAGCTCTGCTGCTTGAGCGGACAGGGTGTCAATACGGTGTGTCTCAATAACTTCGGTGTCGGTAGTCACTGCATACGCGGCGACTAGTTCTCCTGTACTTGTTCTCATACATGAACCATCCACATAAAGTGTCAGGTCGGGATCTGGTAATGGAATATCTGTCAGATCTTGTCTTGGCTTTGTCGTAATATTAACTACTTCCACACAGTCGTGTGTGGCAGAATTCGTAGTAACTGACGGTAACAGTGTAGCAGGATTTAGGACGTTGCAGCGTCTGATTTCTATGTGTGGCTGGAACAGTGTCAATTCATAACCTGTTAAACGTGCAATTGTCAAGTGCTGGGTCTGTGTTCGGTTTAAAAGAACTTCCACGGAGTGTGGAACTTGTACTGTCAGGGAGTGTCCTAATACTATGGAATCACTTTGTCTGATAGCTAGTGCTGTGGCTGCAACTGACTTGAGGCACGCAGGCAGAGCCTGGGCTACAGGATCTAATGTGCTCGAAAAATAAGCACAAGGCTTGTATTGTCCTGCTTGATCTTGTGTGAGAACAGATAATGCTGTACCTTCGCGTTCTGTGACGAAAAGTGTAAAAGGCATACTGTAGTTTGGTGTTGCTAGAACTGGAGCTTGGCATAAAGCTTTCTTTAACTCATTGAAGCTAAGTGTATGTTCAGATGTCCAAGGGAGGACAGTCGATACGGCTGCCTCCTGTGTCGTTAACTGTATCAGTGGCTTGGCTAGAAATGCATACTGAGGAATCCATTGTCTACAATAAGAAGTAAGGCCGATAAAAGCACGTACCTCCTTCTGGGTCTTGGGCTGAGGAAGACTCGCTATTAACTGGATACGGTCTGGTGTCAACTGCCTACCCCTCTTGGACAGTAAGTGTCCTAAGTATACCACTTGCTGGACACAGAATTGAAGCTTAGAAGGGGACACCTTGTGCCCCATCTCGGCTAGGAAATACAGAACTGTGAGGGATGCTCGCTCGCAAGCACGTTCAGAACGGGCTGTGATCAGTAGATCATCGACATACTGGAGCAGGGCAGTGTCAGTTGGCATGTGAATGTTGTCTAGTTGTCTCTTGAGTGCTTGACTATAAATACTAGGACTTTCTGTGAAACCTTGAGGAGCTCGTGTGAACATATAGCTCCTTCCATTTAAACAGAATCCGAAAAGAAACTGGCTGTCTGGATGAATGGGAACACTGAAAAATGCGTTCTTGAGGTCGATTACAGTAAAGAACGTGGCTTCGGAATCAATGGCTGTCAATAGGGAAGAGATATCTGGAACGACTGGGTACTGAGGAATAATACATTTATTAAGTTCTCGTAGGTCAATCACTAATCGATATACTGGGGGTGCATTTGGATCAGTACGTTTCATGACTGGAATGATCGGAGAATTGCATACATTGGAGTCAGTTTCTACAACTACTCCTTGAGCGATGAGCTCGTCAATAATTTTGGATAAGGCTGCTACAGCCTCAGGTGGCAATCTGTACTGTCTGATTCGTGGTAACACTACACCTGGCTTGAGAGTCACACGATGGGGTGTGATTTGCATGTACCCTACATCAGTTGGACCTTGCGCCCATAAATGCTGCGGAACATTGGACAATCTGGGATCAAAATCTCGTAATACATAGTGACCCTTAAAGTCACGTAGGAATAGACGTATTCCCTCTGGGGAACAGCATATAACTGCACCTAATTCTTTCAGTGTTTTAATGCCTAATAGATTTTCTGGACATGACTTAGTAAGTAACAGATCAGTAGTACGGGACAATGGACCTACTTCTAGAGTAACTGGCTTTGATATTTCATTTACTATAGGTTTTCCTGAAAATCCAAGGGAAACATTTCTTGAGCCTGAGAGCGGAGCCCCTGGAACTTCGGCGTGACTAATTGTGGTCCTACTTGCCCCTGTATCAATCAAAAACTTTCTGTCTTTCCCTAGTACTTGACTGTGAACATAGGGACCTTCTTGATCTACAGGTATCTCGATGAGAGGCAAGCCTACCTCCCTCTCTAGGCTGTTTCATGAATACTGCTGGTACTCTGGATACTCGGACTGTGCATACTGGTACATCTGCTGTGTAACATGCTGTGTTGCAGCGATGGGCTGCGGTGCTGTAACTGTCTGTGGTGCATTCTGTGGCTGAGGAATCTGTGAAACTTGTTCTTGTCTAGGCGGACGTGGTCTTTCTTTAGTCTTACCAGTAGCTATGTTGTGTTTCAGAACTGCACACTCGTTTATAAAATGACCTGGCTGTTTACAATAATTGCAGTTCCCTTTAACGGGAGCTGCAGGATGACTGGCTTGATTCGGACCCCTCTTCTGGCTGTCTTGTGGAATAGATTGTGCAACTAGTACTTTCATTTTCGTGTCTTTCATACGCTTTCTCTCATGTTCTTGCTCTTCTCTGATTCTATTCTGGTGATATTGGAGCATCTGTAACATCTGGGACGGGGTATTAGCTTGCCAGGTACTTTCGACTTTCAAAACTCGATTTTTAATTGGTGGACTTGAATTCTCGACTAATTTAGTAACAAAAAGATGAGGGTATGACTCACCACTTGTCTTGAGGCCACTGTTGATGCTAAAATATTTCTCAAATCTAGAATAAAAATCACTAATGTCTTCGTCTTGTTTCTGTTTACAGGCTGAGATTGCATCCCAGTCTTCCTTTTTCGTTGTTAACAATCTGGGTAAAACTTGAATCAATAATTCAGGTAATTCTTTACATTTCGCTCCAAGACCGGTACCTGGTACTCGTGCCTTATCTTCAGCTTCTAGAACTGCCCAATCTATCTTTTTCTCTCCCACCTCCCATTCTTTTTCCTTGAGCTTTTCATACACCCCTGCGGGCAGCAGAACCTTTAACATTTTAATTATATCTGGATACGTGTATTCTCCCATACGGAGCATGTCTTTTAATTCTCGATGGAACCCTGCTGGATCTTTATCATGACAGGGGATTAATTTTTTCATCTCTAAGAGTTCCATCTTTGTAATCGGAGTGTAAACAAACACTCGTTCTAGTTCGCCACCCGTTCCTCTAACTGGGTGGACTTCTCGTAACGGATTCTGTCTCTCCATGTAAAATGGTTTACTTTCTGGGGGTGAGACATGAACAAAATGCGGGTTCAGAAACGTTCTATATTTGTGACGCTGTTCTAGAATGACACTAATTAAATCGGTACCTAGACCTTTCCATCTATACTGGAGTAACTCGTTCAGGATATCATGTAACGGGCCTGGATCAGAGTGCTGACCCTCATACAATGTAATGAGGTGCTGAATCATATACATACCCGCCAGTCGTTGCTCGGCTGGGGGCATTTTCAGAAACATTTGTGCCACTATTTCGTCTGGAAAAGTGGTAGAATCAGTAGTCCATCGGACTGCTGATCGGGCTAGTCCTTACTCATGCATAGTACTTAACTCACTGTAACCGATTCGTGATTTCAGAATGTGATCGGTAGCTTGAAACACTTGTTCTAGAGAACCTTGTTCTGGTGCTGGATGATGGAAAGTTGACTTGTGTTCTAGGCGTAAATGGTGATCTGGGAATCTAGATTTTCCTACATACGCTATTCTGGCGGGATTCTCGTCGTCTACCTCTTCAGTATCAGAGTTACTTTCTTTCTCGCTTACTTGTGCTGCTTTACGCTGCTCGTGTAACTTTATTATTTCTTTACGGATTTTCTTGTACATACTCTCCATAGCACCGACGGTCTTGTGCTTACCCTCGGCTATATTATCACTCCACCTTGTCAGGGTTCTCATTTCGGCTTGATCTTTGGACGGGTAATCTTGTTCTCTTATTAAACAATTAATCAAAAACTTTAGTATCATGAGCTGGATCTCGGCTTTCCTTTGAGACATGACTTCGCCAATGCTTTCTGGATCATCCCCTGTACGGATGAAACGATATATTCTGTCTAGGTCTTCTTTCATATTCGGTAGGGTGACTAGATACTCGGCCACCTTTCTTACGCGGAATGAATATAAAACCATATTATCCTCGCCTGGGACTGGATCATAGCCGCATTCATTAAGGGCTTTTCTTATTTCTGCTACAGACTGATGTCTGGGCGTACGCTGTGACGCTTGTGCATGTAATTCGGCTGACGTTAAACGCTTATGTGGCGGCGGGGTCTGAGGAGGACCTCCTCCTGCGGCCCCTAAACTAGAATCGTCGACTGATCCTCTTCGTACTAGTGTGGCAGGAAATTGAAATGCGGGCTGAACTGGTATGGCGGGCTGGACCGGGGGGACCGTAACAGGTACTGCAAGGGGTACCCCGGTGTCTGGAGGAACGGGAAGTGCCTGATTTACAGGGACTGGCGGAGCGCGAACAGGATTTGCATATTCTGGGACTGTGTCGTCCAAATAGGACGAAATGAAAATATCAGCTGCGGTCTGTTTGTGACGTAGCTTGGTCGGAACTAATGGTGGCGGGAAATTACTGGATGCGTCTGGGGTCGCTTTTGGCAAGCCCTCGGCAAGAAGAGGATACATACCCCTAATAAGAGCATGCCTCTGTCTGTCTGACTGTTCGGCTTTAACTTGTTCACCTATCTCGATTAGTTCTTTTTCTTGTGCTCGTTCTAAGGATTCTCTACTTAATTCTGACTTTCTGATTTCTTTTTCGGTTCTTTTATGAGATTCTTTGCGCCATAACTCGATGGCATCTTTCTGTGACTGTCTGGCTTTCTTTTTCCATAATGCTTCTTCTACTCTCATGATGCACTCGGCATCCCATGTGCCCGATACGGGCCATCTATACTTTTCTTCTAACTGTTTGGTATACTCTACCCATAAATCTAGATATAATATGGCACTTATGCCATGCTTCTGATACATAAAATGACCTGGACTGTCCCTAGGCGGAACTGGAACTGCTGCTTCCAGCAGACCCTTTCTAGTTTTTAACTGACGTAACTTAGAAAACAAGGGCATGACTGGACTGTAATCTAGACACAATACAATACACAATGAACACGATACTTATTCCCCATTCATACCACGACATTAAAATACATGAAGAACATTTAAAATAACAGTTCGAACAGAATACTACCTGGAATATGGAACACAGAATACATGAATTTTCTCGAGAACAGAACTGACTGGAACAGAAACTAGATGCACTGCTAAAACAGTACGAAACTTACCGGTCTCATAAAGAGACACGTCAGGACCCGCATCCACCGAAGTGGACACTTCGTTTGTGGGTCTGTGTACCACCAACCCACGGACCAGAGTCAATTAGATTGACCCTGTCTAGATACTACCCCAGTAACGGTACTCACCGGGCAGCAAGAACGGAAGGCCTCGGACTGGACTGGACTGCTACGACGACGGACGACGAACTTCGGACTTCAGTTACGGGTGGGCCTCCGGATACCTCGGACCTTGGACTCTCGGCTTGGGCTCTGGTCGGGACTCGCCGCGTTCCTCCACCGTCTCGTCTGGATGCTGGACCGCCTCCTCCGTCTCCTCCGTGGGCCTGAAGGATACTTGAAGCAGAAATATCTGCCGGTGCGCAGAAGAGTTCCGTCACGACTGCAGAGGGTCAGGGGGTCGGCGTGGCTTCACCGACGCGTGGGGAAAGGGCAAGTCCCTATTCGGGCGCCATTATGTGGTAAATAAATAAATAATACCTCTCTTTTTGAATGCATAAATGATTAACAGATAGCTCAATAAATAAGAGTCAAGATTCGAGGTAGTAGGAGTTTTGCAGGTTTAATACAGCATAAGGACAGGAACAGGACAACCTGCACGGGAACAGAATGGTAAGCCCTGGCAGCGCTGCCAGGATCTGGACAAGAAGGCTAGGAAGGAATAACTTTTTTAATAACAGTACATGAGCATATATACATAGCGCAAGCACATAGCATTACATTGCAATAGGCGTAGCAGTGGGTGGAGCAATAGGTGTGACGCGTAGCAGTCGCGAAAGATAAGGGTGAAAAGAGGTGTAACAGGGCGTATACATAGACATGTGATGCAAACGTAACAGAATATGTCATGAATGGGGCGGAAACCATGGAGGGGGCTACCTGAGGAGCCGGGACCTCTAACCTGATGGTGCGCGCAAACTGGCAATGACGTGTTACTAGGAGAAGCTGGGGGCTATGAACTCTGTGCTAGGAGCAGAGACTGAAGTCTGGAGAGTCAGGGCGACATGTACCTAAACCCTATCTAGTATCTGATGTTTAGGGAACATGTTGATATAAACTAGAAGTCAGGAGGGGAAAAGCTAACAGACTCTAGGACTGGAGCATGCATTATTCTACATGTAGTGCGTGATGAAGAATATTAAATGACCATTAAATGCAGTATTTCTCTTACATGGAGACGTAAAGGCTAGACAATGACGGGAACTATTGATGCAGTTCAGTAGCTTAGGAATGCAGAGAAGGAGGACTGAACTGATAACTGGAATCATAACATACTCTTGGCAGACTCAGAGGCAGAGCCAGGCTGAACCGGGCACTGCGAGGCAGGAAGTAAGTGAAGGGTCGAGGATACAGGTGGGGGCTGTATCGCTCCTCAGCGAGGCTTCAGGAGACAGGAGCTGAATCTGGTGTCCGGGCCCTTTTAAGGCCTAGAAACGGGGACTTTACAATGGAATAACGTGCACACTGAGAAACGTGGCAACGTAGCTTTACATAGGCCTGATATTCGTAGTATTCACGAGAACTGGAAACTGGCATACTAGAGGTGGACACAACTATAATTGCGTCTTTAATCGAACATGGGGAATACATATGCATATTAATCATGCACAGATAACATATGATGGAGGACTCGTAGGGACACAGAACATGGCAAAATTTACTTTTCCACAATGAGAGCCACTGAATGAGTGAGTAGTTGTATCGATCATTGTGAACTTGTATCAGGGATTGTATAAGAGAGTAAATATGTGTTAGTATATGTTTCAATAAGTAAGGTGTGTTTAACTGTATAGTTGAAGAAATGGAGGTGAGATTGTTTCTTTGCATGACTGACTGGGTGTGTGAGTAACTCCATGGATGAGTGGCAGTGTGTGAGTGTCTGTATACACTGAGTGTATCTAAGGTTATATTAGAGTCTGAAGAGGTTTATCGTATTAGCACAAGAATGATGTCAAATGAGATGTCATCAGTGATGTCATCAGTGATGTCATTTGAGATGTCATCAGTGATGTCATCAGTGATGTCACTGACCATGTCATGAATGATGTAATATGTGACATGATCAGCAGTGGATTGCGGGTGCGCGATATATAGTTAGTGCAACTAACTATATATGGAATTTCAATGGTTTTGTGTGAGTAAAATAAGGTTTTTTAAATGCTAATTCCTAACTATATATGGTCTATAACCTATGGTTTTTTCAGTGAATTTTCAAGGTTTTGTAAATGCTAATTCCTAACTATATATGGTCTATAACCTATGGTTTTTTCAGTGAATTTCAATGGTTTTTTAATAGCAAATATCATAAGCTGTCGAATGTCAAGTACGTGGTAAGTGAAAACATTTTCGTGTTTATGCACACTGATCTGCTTTGAATGGTGCCCCCCCCCCCTCATTTCTATTAGGAGTACTCTCTCTTTGCAGATAGTGAAAGGTAGTTAACGCAGGCCTTTGCCCCCATTGTAATCCGTCGTGCCTGCTTCTCTCTCCATTTGATTGATTGTTATCCAAGTATTTACTGTTTTAGAATTAGTTCTCTTTGGTTCATTCTCTATTTACAAACAAACACAGAGTCGCAATACTCTGTTTAGTCTTTGCAGATAACGAAAAATCGTGTAAAAAAAAAGAAAAGGAATCGAGCAAAATCAGTAGGCCACTAATGGGATCTCTTTTTGACCTCGCTAAAATAGAAACATTAGGAACAACCCCTCATGACAAATACAAAACTAGTGAGATGAACTGAACTCCACACAATGATGGCTGCAAAACAGCTCGGCTCCGCCACCCACCCCGCCCAAAATAACGATAAAGAACGGCTGCCATGATTGGTTGCGGAATGACCACGACGGAGCTACGAAATGGTGCTGCTCTCATGCTAACCCCAGCTTCAGTCTGAAACATCCAGAAACACTGTAGACTACCAATTCGATCAGTTCCGGTAGCGCCCCAATGTAACCCGGTAGAGAAGAACTAGCCCTCCCCTCTTTGACTGATGGTTCTTGTTGCCTGTCCCTTCTGTTGTCATTTAACAGAACTATTTAGCCTGCTGAAAGGGGTTGTGTTCCGACCGCTGGTTGGTGGAGACATTTTGACTATATTCTGTACCTGCGTTGTCGCGTAATGCGTCATATGACGCGCCGCGTTAGCGCATCCGGAAGTCATCCGGGGCGCGCAGCGCGTAACGTAAGCATAACAAGTCATGTGACTTGTTAATAAAACTTTTCATTGGTTCATTTTACTTTTCTTATTGTAATGATGAAAGGCTTGGTCATATGACCTAAAATTTACGCTTTTCATTACTTCCGAACATTATTTTTTCTTAAATATATGTTATAATGTTCCAGGCTAATGTACTTTCCCGGAAATTTTACAACTGTCCTGCAAGTAAAATATATTCTTTTTTCGAGAAAAAGAGCGTTTCTTCGTCCCATGACGGAGCCGTTGAGCAAAAGAGGGTCGACCTGCTGTCTTAGTCGCCGATACGCCTGAATATGAGATTCTTATCGATCACTTTATGTTGCAGGAATAGAAAACACAACAGCCCTTGACCATTTATCTTTACTGCGTTCCTTCGTATTATACCTTTTACCCTTCATGTAATTGGTCTGCTTTATTTCACTTGCCTTTTAATGATTCTAAAACAGTCACTATTATTAAAAACTTTACCAATGTATATACTACTACCATGTTTTCTTTTAAAAACCTTTATTGTGAAAATTTCATTATACAAATACGAGCCTATAACCACGTGGGCCTGCCACAGAGCAAACTGTAATCGTATATGATGAATAGACATTTACACTGTAGAGGAACGTAACGGGCGGGCCATTAGGTTGCAAGAACTAAGGTGTCTAACAGTTACGGAATCGGTGGACGTACATTTTATAATTAAAATACGACAGGGCCAGTTACAATAAAATTATCTAGATATACATTTGCGGGCAAGTACCATGGGTGACGTTAATTCGAACTTTCAACAGTACAGTAATCAATAACACATCAGAACTTAATATCAATAGGGATGTCGAAATATTCAATCAATTCTCGTCCCCGCCCGCCATGTGCTTCAAAACTGCATACGTATCTCGTGATTTCAAGGTTCTGCAACCAGTACACAACAAGGAGTTACGAGTCCCATTTATTCCGGCGCCATTTTGGGCGAGGACGGGCAGGTCCAGGATATAGTCAAAATGTCTCTACCAACCATCGACTATGATGATGTTCATATGCTGTATTTATTAGAGTAACACTCATCTGTCCACATGAAATTAATTTGCCACAATCTAAACATGTAATTTTAATCTTTCCAAAGTTCTTCTAAATATTTGGGACCGTTTCCCTTGCCTCTGAAGCTCTCAGTGCCACTTCTTTGATGAATGTACTAGCAGGTCAGGGGTTCTCCTCCAAATCTCTCTTTTATGCAGCACTATAATTAATTGGTGCCACCTCTCCATATGACGATGCATGGTATAGTTACCACAACTATATTTTTTTTCGGTTCCTCTGGAGAGTTCATCGTGCCAGATGAAGCGTGTAACGTACCGGGCATTTACCTTTTTTTGCATGTACAGGAAAGGAAAAAAAAATCGAGCGTCCGAGTTCTAAGGTGTCCCAGGGCCATTTTAGTGGACCAGGCCCAAATCCAAAGAACAGGCCGCCATTTTGAGAGTCCTCTTGCAGCCGCCTGTCGCTGTAGCATCAAGAGCAGCCGAAACTCAGCTGAATGGCAACTGAAACGGTAAAGGGGCGCCCCACTACAGCAGACGAGCCTCCACCTAGGAAGGCCCATTCACGCCGGCTCCCCCCCCCTTCGGGCACCCCACGCCGTTATTCGGAGCAGTATTGTAGGATGGCCACACCAGTGCGGCAACTTGCTAGACATCACCTCGGTGGTAACCGAATCTCAACGCCTTGTGGTGTCTCCTATTCAGAAAACATTGTTATGCTGCCTTCGACCTATTCGCCGCAAGTGCGCACACAACTCAACTGCATAGCTTGCTAGACACCACCTCGGTGCCATCCGGATCTTGGAATGTCAGCACCTTTTGGTGTCTTCTCTTCAGAAAATATTGTTGCGCTGCCTTTGGCCCCATTCGCACATCGGTCCGCTACTGACGCCATCTTACAGGCTAATGGGGCGCCCCACGCCGAGTTTCAGCATTGTAGAATAACCACACCAGTACAGCAACTTGCTAGACATCACCTCGGTGCCATCCGGATCTCGGCGCCCCAATCAATCAATCAATCAATCATGGACACTTATAAAGCGCGCTACATACCCGTAGGGTCTCAAGGCGCTGGGGGGGGGGTGGGGCGGTGCCGCTACTGCTCGAACAGCCAGGTCTTCAGCTTCTTCCTGAAGGAGAGGTGGTCTTGGGTCAGGCGCAGGTCGGTCGGGAGGGAGTTCCAGGTCTTGGCGGCCAGGTAGGAGAAGGACCTTCCTCCTGTAGTCGCTCTTCGGATGCGGGGGACGGCGGCGAGGGCGTGGTTGGCTGATCGGAGGTGGCGTTTGGGAGCGTAGAAGTTGACTCGGCTGTTGAGGTAGCTCGGGCCTTGGTCGTGTAGGGCTTTGTGTGCGTGGGTGAGGAGGCGGAAGGTGATTCTTTTGTTGACGGGGAGCCAGTGAAGGTCTTTCAGATGTCCGGAGATGTGACTGGTTCGTGGGATGTCGAGGATGAGTCTGGCTGAGGTGTTCTGGATCCGCTGGAGTCTCTTCTGGAGCTTGGCGGTGGTACCGGCGTAGAGGGCGTTGCCGTAGTCCAGTCGGCTGGTGACGAGGGCCTGGGTGACGGTCTTCCTGGTCTCGGTGGGGATCCACCAGAAGATCTTCCGTAGCATGCGTAGGATGTTGAAGCACGCCGAGGAGACGTTGTTGACTTGCCTGGTCATGGAGAGGGAGGAGTCCAGGATGACGCCCAGGTTTCGTGCATGGTCAGTCGGTTTGGGTGCGGTGCCCAGGGCGGGGGGCCACCAGGAGTCGTCCCAGGCGGAGGGTGAGGAGCCCAGGATGAGGACCTCCGTCTTGTCCGAGTTCAGTTTCAGGCGGCTGGTCGTCATCCACTCGGCTACCTCTTTCATCCCTTCGTGCAGGTTGGCTCTGGCGGCGGCGGGGTCGTTGGTCAGGGAGAGGATCAGCTGGGTGTTGTCGGCGTAGGAGATTATGCTGAGGTTGTGTTTGCGTACGATGGCCGCGAGGGGGCTCATGTAGACGTTGAAGAGGGTGGGGCTCAGGGATGATCCTTGGGGGACGCCGCAGATGACTTCGGAGGCCTCTGACTTGTACGGTGGTAGGCGGACTCTCTGTGTTCTTCCGTCGAGGAAGGAGATGATCCATTCCAGCGCCTTGTCCTGGATGCCGATGTTGCTGAGGCGCCGTACTAGGGTGCGGTGGCAGACCGTGTCGAATGCCGCGGAGAGGTCTAGGAGGATGAGGGCCGCTGTTTCTCCATTGTCCATCAGGGCTCGGATGTCATCGGTGGCGGCGATGAGGGCGGTCTCGGTGCTGTGGTTGGCTCTGAAGCCGGACTGTGAGGAGTCGAGGGATCCGTTCATCTCGAGGAAGGCGGCCATCTGCTTGTTGACGATCTTCTCGATGACTTTGGCTGGAAACGGGAGGAGCGAGATGGGGCGGTAATTCTTGAGTTCGGAGGGGTCCGCTGTGGGTTTTTTGAGAAGAGCGCTGAGTTCGGCGTGCTTCCAGCTCTCGGGGAAGGTGGCGGTGTCGAAGGATGTGTTGATGATGTCTCGCAGGTGGGGTGCGATGACAGCGTCGGCCTTGTTGAAGACGTGGTGAGGGCAGGGGTCGGTCGGTGATCCGGAGTGGATGGAGTTCATCGTGCGGATGGTGTCTTCGGTGCTGATCGGGGTCCAGGCGTGGAGGGTGGTGGTGGGGGGTGGTTGTTCGGTCATGGTGTGCGTTGGTTGGTTGTTGAAGCTGTTGTGTATGTCGGCGATCTTGTTGTGGAAGTATGAAGCGAGGGAGTTGCAGAGGTCTTGCGATGGGGTGATGTCGTTGTTTCCTGCGCTGGGGTTGGAAAGCTCTTTCACGATGTTGAAGAGTTCCTTGCAGTTGTGTGCGTTGTTGTCCAGCCGGTCCTTGAAAGCTGTTTTCTTGGCGGCGCGGATCAGCTGGTGGTGTTTCCGGGTGGCAAGTTTGAAGGAGGTCCTGTTGTCCGGTGTCGGTTCCCTTCTCCAGACTTTCTCGAGGGCTCGGCAGTTCTTCTTGGAGCTCTTGAGTTCGTCGGTGAACCATGGGGCCTTCTTGCTGCCGGGTCTGCTAGGCGGGGTCCTCAGAGGGGCGAGCTCGTCCGCGCAGATGCTGATCCACTTCGTGAGGTTGTTGGCGGCCTGGCTGGGGTCTGCTGAGCTGGCAGGAGGGTGCTGGCTCAGGGACGTGGCGAGCTGGTCTGCTGTGATCTTGTTCCAGCTTCTGCGGGCGGTCTGTTGCTGGTGAAGTGCCTCTCAACTATGAAACCACCACGGTGACATCCGGATCTTGGCGCGTTGTGCTGCCTTCGGCCTATTCGCACATCGGTCCGCTACTGACGCCATCTCACAGGCTAATGGGGCGACCCACGCCGAGTTTCAGCATTGTAGGATGACCACACCAGTACAGCAACTTGCTAGACATCACCTCGGTGCCATCCGGATCTCGGCGCCCCACTGCAGATGAAGTGCCTCTCAACTATGAAACCACCACGGTGACATCCGGATCTTGGCGCGTTGTGCTGCCTTCGGCCTATTCGCACATCGGTCCGCTACTGACGCCATCTCACAGGCTAATGGGGCGACCCACGCCGAGTTTCAGCATTGTAGGATGACCACACCAGTACAGCAACTTGCTAGACATCACCTCAGTGCCATCCGAATCTTGGCATCTCAACGCCTAGTGGTATCTTCCATACAAAAAATATTGTTACGCTGCCTTTGGCCCCATTCGCACATCAGTCCACAACTTAGACATCACCTCGGTGCCATCCGGATCTTGGCATCTCAGCGCCTTGTGGTGTCAGTCAGAAAATATTGTTGCGCTGCCTTTGGCCCCATTCGCACATCGGTCCGCTACTGACGCCATCTCACAGGCCAACGGGGCGCCCCACGCCGACTTTCAACATTGTAGGATGGCCACAGAAGTGCGACAACTTACTAGACACCACCTCGGTGCCATCCGGATCTTGGCGCGTTGTGCTGCCTTCGGCCTATTCGCACATCGGTCCGCTACTGACGCAAACTCACAGGCCAACGGGGCGCCCCACGCCGACTTTCAGCATTGTAGGATGGCCACACCAGTGCTGCAACTTGCTGGACACCACCTCGGTGCCATCCGGATCTTGGCGCGTTGTATTGCCTTCGGCCTATTCGCACATAGGTCCGCTACTGACGCCGCCTCACGTGCCAACGTATTTTCTCCGCATTTTATACCCTATGCCGCATAACAGGTCATGTGACTTGTTTATAAAACTTTTCATTGGTTCATTTTACTTTTGGTTTCCTAATGATGGAAGGCTTGATCATATGACCTAAAAACAACACTTTTCATTGGATGAAAACTTTTTTTTTCCCCCAAACGATGAAAGCCCCACCTTGTTTCTGGATGTTTCAGACTAAACTGGCGTCAGCATGAGAGCACCACCATCTCGTAGCTCCGTCGTGGTCATTCCGCGAGCAATCATGGCAGCCGCTCCCCACCAGAAGCCTGCAGGAGTCGGGGCCCCCAAAACTTTTGATGAATTCTCAAGGCGGAGGGGACGCTTTCGAGAATGGGGTCCAAGACCTAGCAGACAAGCGTCCGATTTCCAAGGTGTCCCAGGGCCATTTCAGTGGACCACGCCCAAAAAGGAAAGAGCCTGCCGCCATTTTGAGAGTCCTGTGGCAGCCGCTTATCGCTGCACCGCAAGAGTGGGCGCAACTCAGCTGAATGGCGGATTTTGACACAGTGGACCAAAAGCGGACGGAATGGCAACTGAAACGGTAAAGGGGCGCCCCACTAAAACAGATGAGACTCCACCTGGAGAGGCCCGTTCACGCCGCCTCCCCCGGGGCGCCCCACGCTGTTATTCGGAGCAGCATTGTAGGATACCAAAACCAGTGCGGCAACTTACTGGACATCACCTTGGTGCCATCGTTCTGCTGCCTTGGAACTATTCGCACAACAGTTTGCTACTGATGACCCACCCCCCGCGACGCCCCACGCCGTTATTTGCTGGGTGGCAACTTACTAGACATCACTTTCGTGTCATCTAGATTTCGGCGCGTTCTGCTGCCTTGGAACTATTCGCACAACAGTTTGCTACTGATGACCCACCCCCCGCGACGCCCCACGCCGGAAATCTGGACGTTGTGCAGCGTTGGGACTATTCGCACAGCCGACCGCTACTTCGTTGTTTTTCCCTAAAAATGTTTATATGTTATTACTATTTTTGTTTTCTTGTATATATTTATAAATTATTAAAGTTTTATAATCTTACTACTTTGTCGGAGTGCTATATATTTTTAATGTGACACATAATTGTAAAAACTTTGATGTACAAAGAGTCATCCCTGGAATCTTCCGCTTCACGCTCGGTCCCCTCCCCAATCACAATACAGGATGGTTTTCAGATAATAGCAACGCTTCTGCTGTGACGGATCTCATCGAGTGTGGGCCTTGATCTACTATAACTCCTTTGAAGAGGGGTGATTCTTTACAGCTGTGGCCATAAACTACATCTGCAGGGCTAGCTGATAGCCTAGGACCGGCCTGGACAATCGGACACAGAGGAAAAGGAGTGTCAGAGGGTGCGGTAGTGAATAGGGCGAAAGGGAGGTGTCGGGCGGGCACAGGGTGTGATTCTCAGGGAAGAGCAGCGCAGATGGGGGGAGGTTTATTACCCATGCATAAGACAGAGAGCGGGGGTGACCACTGCCTGGGTGAGATGCTTGCGAGGGTGGGGAGCCATGCTAAGGATCGACAGCGTGCACAGAGTGGGTCTGGTCAAGGCATCTAAAATGGCTGCCGTGCACGACAAAAGTGTGGCATTTGAAAAAAGACAAGATGGCGCACACAATGTTTTTCAACAATTCCTGATTTCCTTCGAATCGAACGTTAACAGACGTTGGGGCATATTACCAAAGTTAAGCGATATTTATCCCTAACGATGCATTGCAAAGATTTTTTTACCGTCAGAAATTATCGCAGATAAACCTTGCTATTATCAAGGTTTATCGCAAATACGATAAAAAACGACCGCAATGCATTAATATCGCTGAAAACTCAGCGATATTCATGCATTACCGAGGTAATGCTCTTAGCCATGTTATCCACCTCCCATTGGATAACATGGCTAAGAACTGCTCAGGGCAGCTGTTACTTTTTGGAGATATTCGCGCTTATCTCGAATATTTCCAAAAGTTGATAATAGGAGATAGCGATGTTAGCGACTGTTTCCAGTCGCTAACATCTTGGCATGCCCACTTTGCATGTCATTAGTGATAAATATCACTCACATGCAAAGTGGGACCCAAGATGGTCGCTATCTCCTACTAGCCGTCGCTAACTGGTGTTAGCAACAGCTAGGTAATACAGATATAATTTTATCTCCGCGAAGCGGAGCGCTGTTACAGATATATATCTTGTTTTTGAACGTTAATTTCTCAAAATGCACTGAAGCACATATATTGAGACATAGCAAAGGCACATCGGCTACCAGTCCCTAGGAGATAGCGATGTTAGCGACTGTTTCCAGTCGCTAACATCTTGGCATGCCCACTTTGCATGACATTAGTGATAAATATCACTCACATGCAAAGTGGGACCCAAGATGGTCGCTATCTCCTACTAGCCGTCGCTAACTGGTGTTAGCAACAGCTAGGTAATACAGATATAATTTTATCTCCGCGAAGCGGAGCGCTGTTACAGATATATATCTTGTTTTTGAACGTTAATTTCTCAAAATGCACTGAAGCACATATATTGAGACATAGCAAAGGCACATCGGGCTACCAGTCCCTAATATTTTACCAAGTTTCGTGCAAATCCATTCAGCCGTTCGATTATTATTATTATTTTTTTTTTTGCCCCGCGGGGCCCTTTTAAAACCTCCACATCAAACCTAGGGGGTCAGCGAGGATCTACTATGCCCCCTTATGGTCATTTGCCCCTTCGCTTTGGCCTCCTCTTGTCTCTCGATCCTACCGAGAGACAAGATGGCGGCCGCTACGTACTGTTTGGAATGTTTACAGACACCGGAGAGCCAATCAGCTTCGCTTCGCAAAGCTCCGTAACGCGAAAAGTACGCGAAGCGGTGCGCTGTTACAGATATATATCTTTTTTTGAACGTTAATTTCTCAAAATCCACTGAAGCACATATATTGAGACCTAGCAAAGGCACATCGGGCTACCAGTCCCTACAATTTTGCCAAGTTTCGTGCAAATCCATTCAGCCGTTCGATTATTATTATTATTTTTTTTTTTTGCCCCGCGGGGCCCTTTTAAAACCTCCACATCAAACCTAGGGGGTCAGCGAGGATCTACTATTCCCCCTTATGGTCATTTGCCCCTTCGCTTTGGCCTCCTCTTGTCTCTCGAGCCTACCGAGAGACAAGATGGCGGCCGCTACGGACTGTTTGGAATGTTGACAGACGCCAGAGAACCAATCAGCTTCGCTTCACAAAGCTCCGTTGCGCGAAAAGTACGCGTCCTGGGCCGCTGCCCGGTCCGCTGTTACAGATATATATCTTTTTTTAAACGTTAATTTCTCAAAATCCACTGGAGCACATATATTGAGACCTACAAAAGGCACATCGGGCTACCAGTCCCTACAATTTTGCCAAGTTTCGTGCAAATCCATTCAGCCGTTCGGGCTAAAAGTGAGGCCAACCGCCCTATGGAAATTAACATGGGAAAAACGCGTTTTGGGACCCCCCTTTTTTCTCGGCCCCCCCTTGACGAACCCCCCCAAAATTTTCAGGGGCTGCTCAGAAACAAAATGTGCCATTTTCCTGAAAATTTCAGCCAATTCCGTCCACAAACGCCAAAGTTATTAGACATAGAATTTTCAAAAATCCCATAGAGAAAAAATCCTAACTATATATACCTACTGGCGACCGCCAGTAGGTAATATATATATGTATGTGGGGGTAATGGAGGAGGGTGGAACAAAGGTGGCCGAATAGGGATGAATGCAGTAAGGACAAGGGGTTTACCAGTTGAAATTATTCACCAGTGAGGATTGTATGTGAAATATTGCTTATTTCATGTTGCTCTTTTTGAGCTGATGGACTGTTAGTTAGGTATAATGTGTGTTGCCTCTCGTGCCCAGCTCTCACAGACCACCTATTGTTAAAAAGATCTGCCACTAAAGAGTGTCTCGCAAGGGTTTTATATTTATATTAAGCGTACATTTGAGCACACTAACTACTGGTAGTGTGGTACTTCTGTTAGCACAATGTTTCCATAGAATTCGGACATAATGCCATGTTTTTTTGTTTTGTATAGCAACTAACCCTTTTTGTATTGCAATGGGTCATCATGGGTCATCATGTGCATCCTGTTGGTATTGATACCTGTGTGCATGAGATTTTCGTGCCCACAGCGAAGCACATGTTTCAATGCTGACGATTAACCATGTGAATATTGCTCGTCCACATTTCCTTAGTGTGGACTGTATGTCTTTATGTTTGGTATATGTCCTTGTCACCTTTGCTTCTCAGAATGTAGGGAGGCTGCACACAGCAGCTGAGGGGCTTCAGAATGCATTGGTTGTCATTTATGATGCACTCATTGTACTTTTTCTGGTGAACGGGGTGTGATTTTGGTAGTACAAGCTGTGCAAAGCGATTGATCTGCTGTAATACCCTGTGCATGTTATGTTATGTTATGTTATATCAGCTTATAAAGCGCGCTGCTACCCGAAGGTGTCCTGGCGCTTTGCACTGTTTCCCTGAGAGTGTCCAAATCCTGCAAGCGGACCGATGGCTAAACTTAAAACAAACATGTTTTCAGGCCCTTTCTAAAAGATAGAAATTCCATAGCAGACCTTAGATAGAGCGGGAGCTCATTCCAGGCCGAAATGGCTCTGAAAACAAAGCTTTTCCCACCCCAGTTTGCCTTTTTAGTCTTTGGGACAGTCGCCCTCTTTGCATCCATTCAGCGAAGTGATCTTCCTGGAACATACCATTGGATGCGTTTTGTTAGATCTTCCAGGCCAATCATTCAATTTCAAGCAATTGTCTGCCATCCAGCTGGTTATTGCCACAATGCAGTCGTGGCAGCTTGGGGCCTTTTCGGCTTCTTTGCCTCTCTGCCATGATAACACGATTTGAGTGTCGTCAGCATATGAATGAAATGAAATGAAATGAAAAGGGGTTTTATAAAAGCGCAGCAGTTGCCCTTCCAGTGAGTTGATCCGGTGGTTAGTCTAGCTTAGTTAAAAAGAAAGGTTTTAATTTGTTTACGGAAACTCAACAGGTTAGAGTTAGATCTTAGATGGAAGGGAAGTGTGTTCCATAGCTTGGACGCATTATAGGAGAAAGACCGGCCCCCTGCTCTAGATCTTCGGATCTGGGGGACTTTTGCTAAAAAGGCGTGGGATGAACGAAGTTGTTTATTGGGTTGGTAAGGCGTAATCAGAGAGTGGTTGATCACTGGGCCAGATTTCCAGTATGCTTGGTGAGTGATGCACATAGATTTGAATTTAATTCTTTCCCTGACAGGGAGCCAGTGCAGAGCTCTCAACCCAGGCTCTATCGGGACTCTGCGTGGGATGCCTAGCAATGTGCGTGCTGCACAGTTCTGGATCCGTTGAAGTTTTTGCAGACTGTATTCAGGCGCCCCTAAATACAGGGCATTGCTGAAATCAAGGCGGGATTGGAGTAGGCCCTGTATGACTACCTGCTTGGCCTCAAAGGGAAGAAGAGGAAGGATTTTTTTCATCATCCTGATGAGACCGAAGCAGGTCGCCGACACTATAGTTGTTTGTGTATTGAAGGTCAGGGATTTGTCCAGCCACACCCCAAGACTTTTTATATTGTCTTTGGGTGTGGGAGGTACGCCCAAGCTGGTAGGCCATACCAGCTCCAGGGTGGAAGGGGCTGATGGGCCAAGAAGCATAAGCTCAGTTTTATCCCCATTGAGCTTCAAACATGACTCCGTCATCCAACTTTTAACCTGTTCCAAGCAGGTTGTCAGACTGGTCTGTGGTTGATAGCCATTCTTTTGCGCAAGAGAGACCACTAGCTGAGTGTCGTCCGCATAGGTAATGATCTTAATGCCATGCGGACGAACAATCTCAGCCAGCGGTCTCATGTATGTATTGAATAGCGTAGGGCTCAATGATGAGCCCTGGAGCACCGCACAGCCCAGAGGCTTGCTTGCGGAGACAGAAGCTCCTTCAAAGACTTGGAACGTCCGGTCACTTAGGAAAGATTTAAGCCAAGCCAGGGCTTCTCCTGATATTCCTAGGCTAAAGAGACGGCATAGAAGGATTTTATGATTCACCGTATCAAAGGCGGCGCTCAGATCAAGGAGGATCACTGCCACTGACCCCCCCGATCCAATATCCGCCTAGCTTCCTCTGTTACTGCAATCAAAGCAGTGAGGTTAGTAGCCCAAAAGATCCTATTTTGGCAGCCAGTGGTCTCACATAAACATTAAAGAGTGTTGGGCTAAGCGAAGAGCCCTGGGGAACCCCACAGGGAAGAGAGAATGGTTTAGATCTTGCTCCCCCAAACTCTACAGATTGTACTCTGTCGGCCAAGAAAGATCTTAATAAGTTCCAGGCTTCACCCAGGACCCCCGCCTTCGATAGACGATCCATCAGAACCTCATGATGGACCGTATTGAAGTCGGCCGACAGATCAAGCATGATCAGAATGGCTGAGCCTCCCTGATCTACCACCTCACGCACCTCCTCCGTAGCTTTAATCAGAGCTGACTCAGTACTGTGACCCGAACGGAACCCGTATTGAGAGGGATCCAGAATGTTGTTATTCTCCAAGAACAGGCTTAATTGCATGTTCATGGCCTTCTCCAAAATTTTGCCCAGTAATGGGAGGCAGGCGATGGGTCTGTAGTTGTTGGGATCACTGCAATCTAAATTAGTTTTTTTTTATGAGTGGCAGAATTGAGGAGGTTTTCCAGGCGACCAGATAGTGCCCTGCCCCCAAAATCTGGTTAAGTAAGGAGGTAAGGAAGTTAGAGATTATGATTGGTGAGATTTTCCTTATCGCAGCCGGACACGGGTCATTAGGGGAGCCAGATCTACTGCCCATCAATAATTTGTTAACCGCTTTATTCTCCAATGGTGTAAATTTGTTGAACGTAGGGGGGTGGTGTGTTTCTATGGCCCTGAAAGCCTCAATACTAGTCTCATCTTGATTGTAGCAAAAAGAGGCAAAAATAATTTCAACTTTGTTGAGAAAAAAGAAGCTAGGGAGTCAGAGAATTCTGGACTACTCTGAGTAGTAGGTTCACGGGGAGTCGTAAGATTAGACACTGTTCTAAACAGTTTCTTTACTGAAGATTTAGCACCAGCAATCTGTTGTGAGAAATAGGTTTTTTTTGCTTCCTGAATTGTTTTTTTATATTCAGTAAGACTATTTTTGTAGGTTATTTTATTGGTCTGGTTGTATCCATTTCTCCAGAGATGCTCCAGCCTCTTGCACTCTGATTTCAGATCCTGTAGCTTCTGAGAGAACCAAGGGGCGGACAGGGATCCACGCCTGGAAAACCACCATTTGACATGTGCTAATCTCTGACAGGCGAAGTCAATCCACCCCTCGAAAGCTCTAGTGGCTTCCTCTATATTAGTGGAAAGGTTAGGAATCGTGTCTGTCAGAGTTTTATCCAAGCTGGCACTGTTAATATTTTTCCAGGCTCGTGGAGCTATCTTCTCCCTGGTCTTTGAAAAGGGTAATTTGGTGAGGCGCCGGGCACTAGAAAAAACAATTCCAGCATGGTCCGACCAAGGCAGTGGCAATATGGCCCGAACAAAGAGACTAGGTGAGTTGGAGAAGATTCCATCTAAGGTGTGGCCCGCCTTGTGTCGGGCCTTCCACCCGCATCAATCATTATCCATTATAAGTTGTTGGGGAAAACGCTCAAGGTTTGCCTATAGTAGATTTTTATTGTTGTGACCTTGCTCGCATTGAAACCTCTCATCATGTGTGTTGCTGCTCCTATTGTCTTACATGGATGGGTGTTCCTATTTTGGTTATTTCATGGTTGATTGCTTGGGTTATGTTGTTGCACACTGTTCATTGGTACTATGATGCACACTGTGCTATCTTTGCCAGCACATTTCACCTACTCTATACCTTTATTTTGCTTGCTTATTGCACTGTGTACATAATGTACCATAAACACGACTGTGGACAACACCCACATCTCACTGATCCCTCGCCTAAAAAACATTGCTCGATCTAACAGAAGTCAGCAAAGGCTAGGTATCAACAGTGACATAAAAGTGTGCAGATTGTGACAAGCCCCCAATAGAGATCCTTCACCTGTTCTAAAACAGAGGAGTACCTGTGCATGAAACACACCCAACATTTTATTGCAGGGCAGGACTAGTATGATTTACCTTCTTGTTATGTATCCTTACATTAACAGTTACCTTTTGGACTCACCATGAATTTGGATGCAAATTCACTGCATCACCTGGCATTTAACAATGTTAAAAATAACTTCCATAAATAGCAACAATGCCATCACCAACCAGCTCTAGCACTTCTATAATTTAGATCATTTGGAGACTGTGGAGAGACATTGATTGAGATTAAAGGATAAAAAAATAAGGGGAGACACATAAACAATTAATACTTTCATGTATTCTGTTCCTTTTGGAAAACATACATAGTTCAAAACATATAATTGTATACATCACTTTTGATGTTTGAACTAACAACATGGGATATTAAACAAGCATTGGAATAGCCAATAGGTCTCGCCTTTGGGACCTTATAAGTGTTAAAGCTATGCAACAGTTGTTGTTGCACCAAGGATATTGTGCTGCATAACTAAATACTTATAAGGTCCCAAAAGCGAGACCTATTGGCTATGCCAATGCTTGTTTATTTCAGTACCTTATCCATTTACAAAAAGTACTGTAAGCACGAAAGAAAATAGTGGAAGGAAATGCACGGGGCAGGAAACAGATAGAAGAAAGCATTTGCAATGCATTAGGTCTTGCATTTTCAAAACTTTGACCTGTTGGTATTGTAAAAGGACAATGCCTTTTATTATAGCAGGTTATTTGAACACCACACAAATTGAAGGCATTGTCATTTACAATGCCAATAGCTCAAAATTTCGCAAATGCCAGACCTATTGCATTGCAAATGGTTTTTTTTTTTGTAGTAATTACACTTGTAAATTAGGCTCCACACCCTTTTTCAGGTAGTGTAGACATGTAAGTCTACACTTTTAAGTACATTTTGTGAAAAACCCAAAGTAGTAAAGTAACTAAAAAATGTTAAAATGAATGTACATATGTAAATTACTCACAAGGGTAACTTATCTTTGTAAATAACCCCAATGAAAGATAAAATTGAGAGACAGGAGGGGTAGTTTCAGCAAAGTGTGAATAAAAATCAGTAATGTTTAAATATTGTTAAATACGTTTAAAGTTCACTTTAAAAAAGAATATATATTAACCTTAAAATGTCCAAACAAAATGGGTCGTCAATGCTTGGGGAGAAGACCTGTCTTAAGAAAGGCTAGAGCTGCCGACTTGGAACTAGGGAACCAAGTTTGAATCCCGGGCACGGCTCATCTTCCTGTGATTCTGGGCAAATCACTTAATCGCCCCGTCAAATTTTTTTTTACAAATAAAATAATGCCTGGGGTCTGGCTCTCATGTAAAGCGCCGGACTGCAACTGGGCCCAGTTAGCACTATATAAAACTACAAAAAATAAATGGCATCTTTTACTGGGGTATCATTATTCCCTGTTCATTTCCAAGATGCCGAAATACACAGCAGGTAAAAAAGGATGCGGCACAATTCATAACTGGCCAAGCGTTGACAATGAATATTCCTGGGCAAAGCACAAACAGAAAATAAGTGGTGTCACTGCACATCCGTGTATCTGCCCAGACCTGATAGCTGTTTATTCGTACTCCTATCAACAACATTTTCTCCTCTCACACAAAGAAGCTCCTTTAAGGGAAAAAAATGGAAACAGAAGCAGCTGTTACTAAGGAAACGGGCACGGAGAGCTCGCGGTTCGCTTTCAATAGTTTTGGTAAGCACACTTCAGTTAGCCTGTTTTGCCGTATTCCCCAATAATGTTGCGTGTTTAATTAATAAGGAACTGGAAGTGCCTCGTTAATAAGTCATATCTTGCATCTGCAAAGCTATCTGGAATCAAACAATGGTGGATGCTGGTTCTGACGTGAGGGGAGAAAGCCTGGTGCTGCCTTTGTTCAGTTCAGCCTACATGAAGTTCTTTTATGCACGTGGGCGCTGCTGCCATTGTCCTGCGAGCCTGAACAAATGTCAAGAGATAAAGAGATAAGAAAGGCAGATGGCAGATGGCTTGAGGTCAGAAAAAGCTTGTGGGTAGCACTTTGAAAACCACCTTACTAAACGTCAAGCAAGCAGCGCATGCGCTGCTCTAGGCTCGTCCTAAAAATTATAGGGGAAAGTGATTGAGCAAACCCTCTAAATCACTGGGAATTCCTGTAGAGAGTGTTCCATTCCGTTATTGTAGCTCACCCGTGCCATTTAAAAAATAGAGCAATGAGGAACACATTTCTAATCCAAGCAGTCAGGACATAATTACACAAGAGTCCTGTTAGAACTGGTACGTTCTGGTTGGCTGAGGCAGTGCCCAAGACAGGCAGAACCTACCACTCCTGGCAGGGTTAAGCGATTACACTCACCATATACCCTTCGCTCACCCATGGGTAGCTCAGCACTGAGCAACCAGGCTTATCACTGAAGCAATGTACAAAGCATTGGCATAGCACTCTCATATAATAAATCCACTGAGCATCACAAAAGAGACTATCACATGTGGTGTATGTATAAAAGATTGTATTTAACACACACATTTATTAACACAACATGAATTGTATTTTTTGTGCATGAATCACACTTGGAAATATTACCAGCATAACTGAATGAATGAATGAATGAATATAAAACTTGTAAAACGGTAACTTTGCCCAAAGGGCGGCAAGGCGCTAACAGCAGAAGACACATGCAGACAACAGAGGCACCCCTAGACCATTGTCTGAGGAAACAGCCAGGTTTTTAACACCTTTTGAAAAAGAGTGTGTGAACATTGTCCAGCAACTTCGACAGGAAGATAGTTCCACAATTTAGCATCAGTCGTTGAGAAGGATCTCCCGCCCCATCTCAGCCGCTTGAATCTTGGCACCGTAAGAAGATGCTAGAACCAACACTGTTAAAATGACATCAGTAATATGCACACTTGGGAAAAATCCTATATTTCCCCAGCACCATTATGTGGTGCAATACGTTGTCAGAACTGGGCCCACCCTGGCAAATAACACAATTCAAATCCACACATTTCGAGGGCACACCCCAGGTCACAACAATATCAGGAATGTATGCACATAGGAATCTATAACACTTTTCAGCAGCACCATGGACCAAGGCTGCATGGGAAAAACCAATGTCAAAACTGAGTATTCTTTAGGTAATAAAACAAGCAAGTAAAACAACACTGCAGCGCAGTGTAACTATTAGCAGGCTGTTCTCATGCAGCACACTCTCCCACCATCACACAGCACCTTAACGTGGTGAAAAGGATATATCGGCAAGCATGTATGAAGCACACTCAAACACACACACACTCAGTTTGTAATACAGTGCAAACAATGCCCGGCAGGTCAGTTGATAATATTAATGCGGACGCCGTGGCACAATCCCTTTCACACCTATGAGTTACTCCGAACCACCACTGTGCTCATAGGTCAGAGTCAAACCCCCCCACTCCTTACTATATCGATTTAAGGCCAGAGTCACACTTAGTCAGGGCCCAGGCGAGAAGGCTGGAGTAACTATCGGTGTACTTCTAGTAAATACGGGGCCCCTGAAAAAAAGATATAACCCTAACAGGGAAAACAACTCATTGGGAAAGTATATGCACCAGGCTCAGTGCTGATTTACTATCAAGAAAATAAAACATAGGTGATTACCAGCAGATTTATTCCTTGTTTTAGGTTAGTATATGTCAATCGAAACCAAGTAATAAGGTAACAAAATTGCAGGTATTATGGTGGTGTTAGTAACAATTGGTTCATTACTCTTTTGTTTTCAGAATATGAGGGCTAGATTCATCATATCCGGCGAATACCATCAATTAGAATATGAATAGAGTCTTGCAACAAAAGAGAAAAAATTTGATAAAAATTAAGTGATCTTGTAGTACAATTATGAGCAGTCGTAGGGACTATTCCAAAGAACTTGATGAATCATTAGGTTAACCTGCAACTTGGTACTTTATGCCTTTAGAGAGAAGAACTTCGACGTACCAGCCTAACATTAACAGTCAGAATATGAATAGAGAATTGCAACATAAGAGAAGAACTTAGATTAAAAGTATGTGATCAATCTGTATAATTATGAGGAATCCTAGGACCTATTCTGAGACATTGATGATTCATTAGGTTAACTTCCAATTGTGTACATTATGTCCTTAGAGAGAAGAAACCCGACGTTCCTGCCTCCGTAACACCATTTTATATCTGAAGATCTTTTGCCTTTTAAAATAATGTACTAAATATATCCATCGATATAGATATTGACCAGTCTAGACATATTATGGATAAAGAGCAGGGAATTGAAATCTTGCTCCATACAGAGGTTACAATGTTTCTAATAGGGCAATATTACTAAAGGTATCTTGTATATTCAGGTAGTTGTAGGTTCTATGTGTACTACTGTTAAGACGTTTATATCATAAAGGGTAACACGTCTCCGTTTAGATATAGTAGTTAACATATAGGCATATAAAAGGGGAGGTCTGGAAAGAATAGTAAAGACCATCACACATGAAGAGATGGGCAAGTTATAGAAGCACTCAAATTTATAAATATTCACTTGTATTTTTTTATATATAGTGTGATTACAGAAGAGCAATCGAAAGTTCCTTATCTAATTGAATGAAGAGTGATGTCCTAATAAACTACAAGAAGAATTTAGTACAGGTAAGACAACTTAAACCAAAGAAATCATATGTAGAAGACTTTAATAGACTGTAACATCACAAGAAGTATGTCGACTTCTTAGATTAGAATTCTATTGTGCCAGCATGCACATTTAGAGCTTGAATAGACATTATGATCTAGGACTGTAACACGTCCCAATATATGGAAACCAGTAGGACTCAGACAGACCTACTTTAAATTTTTGTTCCTTCGTACACTTCTTTTTGTAATAGAGATTGCAAAGAAAATAATAACACTATGGCACTTATGTAAGCGAGAATGGTTCAATGTTAACCTCACGAGATGTTTGCGCAGTATGGCTTAACTTTAGCTGTCTTAGTTATTAGACCAGGCTTATCATTAATACATCAAATGTTGTATATATACAAATTAGAAAAATAGTTTGTTTTAACTCTAGATCACAATTGTTGTTTATATATTTGTTTATTTTAGCAAACCACTGGTAAAGAAAAACCTGAAGAAGGCATTTGCCGAAACGCGTTGGTGGTATTCTACAAATCATTACCAGTGTTGGCACATATGGCTTTAATATCCTCTTGGTGTTTTGTGTAATAACTATACAAATTAAGAGAAATGCAAAGTACTGCCTGAATAATCGATTATATATGAGTTGGTAGAATTATACCAAATCTGTACATCTATTTTTTTCAGGACAGTATTGAATCAATTCATAAAAGTGGTTTTGATCAGTATTTTTAAATTGCTGAAAGGTATACTCATTTATATTTTGAAATTAACTATGTATAAATAGGAAAAAAGAAAGAAAAGAAAAAAACATGTTTTAACATATATATTTTTTTTGTAGACACAAAAACAAACAAAAAAGAATACAAATCAAAAATATTTTTCTAGATTGTGCATTCTTATGTGTTTTTATATTGTTGTGTTTCTAGAGTTTTCACGATCTTTGATAGTAAATCAGCACTGAGCCCGGTGCATATACTTTCCCAATGAGTAACTATCGGTGTTACCAGGCAACAGTAGACAAGTAGGGGGGTTGGCCACCATTTGGGAAGTTCACCCACTTTATGCGGAGTGATACTACCTGGTAACATGAAGGTGTCAGGCTGGGTGAGGAGAGGGCAGTTAATTCAACTCTTTGATGGCAAGGCAGAACACTCTGCCAATGGATGGTGCAGCTGTTCCCCATTCAACGAAAAGTGATAAACAAAGTCTGGTGCGTGTTGATCCGAGTCGCACCAGACAATCTGCTCACAACGAACCACAAGTTAGGTTCTCCATATCTTCCTGGAAATGAGGCTCAAAGTCTGGTGCACGATGATAGGAGGCAAATGGCAGAGATCTGTCATTCCACTTGCATGCCCAGTGTTTATGGCTGTCTCTGGGAAATGCACAATTATGCTCCCACAGCCTCCAGTGTGGACTGGAGTCAAACTGAAAGGCACAAAAAAGAGTTTAGTGCAGAGAAATGCCCCCTTTTTATAAGTGGCATTTTTAAGCTATTAATGGCAAATCAACCTTTACCACAAGGGATGAGTTGTCATTGCAAATCCAATGATAGTAAACAACGTGAGGCTGCTCCACTGTAAGTCACCACTTAAGGTTAAAGTAATCTCAGCCATTCCCCCATGTTAACCTATGGGGAGAGCAGACCTCATAGTTAGTGAAAACACACATGGGGGTTCTTTACTACATGGGCATGGAACAGACATGTGTATCTGCCCTGCCTTTCACCCATCACTTGCTCCACCCTCTCAGGGCTCACACTAGGGGTGCTCTAGTGTTAGTGAAAGGCACCCTCAGCATTGACCAATAATTTGGAAAGGCCAACCTAAGTATAAGTGCAAATGCTCACACTCAAGCTTGCAATGTCTGACTCAAGACATGTTTGAAAGGCTATTCTTAAGAGCAGCACAATGAGTTCTGCAACCCTCCAGTAGCCAGTGCAGTACCTACCCATCGTATGTGGCATATCGCTTTATAGGGTACTCATAGGTACAGCACCTAGCCCAATCAAGTAAGCACCTCTTCCTAGCATGTGTCGGCATTATGGTGGAAACGTGCCCAGACTCCTAAGGCCATGAAAAGAGAGTCCGCAAAAACCAGGAGGAAAAAAGCAAAACTTTTTAGAGAAATCCACTAAGAAGGGCCATGTCCAACATGTACCAAGATAAACTTTAGCCATATTGAGCCTAATTCATATGGTGCAACTTAAATCGTGGATATAGTAAATTCAGAGTCCACAACAGGCCTTACCCCTCCCATCTGTGGAGACTCACAGATGCAATGTTAAAGTGGTGAAGGCTAACAATTCCAAACCACTGAGAATTCTATTTAACTAGATGTTAGCTCATATTTACAGAAGAGAATGAACCCTTAAGGCAGAATAAAAGGGGGCATTTAGATTTTTGGCATCTATTATTTGTATATTGAAAAAGGGTGGGGAGTAAGGTGGAGAAGATGAAGGCAATTGAGACCATAGGACTATGCCACTGGTTAATATCCTTTTGACTTCAGTGGACCCTTACTAAATCACTACTGAAAGTCAGGGACCCCTGCTGATTTGAACCTCAGAAACTAACATACAACAAATAAATACACAAATTATGAACTCTTTTATTTAACTCACAAAACAAAAAATCTGCAAAAATTAAAAACTTTAATGAGAAGGTTTGAGCTTTTCAGAATTATTATTTATTTCAAAAGATAACGTGATATGCTACACTACAGCATATAACTTTGTTTTTTTCTTTTGCTCTTAATGCATGCTCTCTTTTTTTGTTCATATATGTGCTTTGGTTGAGGCCACCAATCGTCCACAGTAGATTCTGTTTGCTGTACTTGCACTGTTTTCAGCTAGTCAAGATAAGGAAACCAACTTAATTTTTACCCTCCACTTACAAATTCCTTCACATTTATAGAGTGTTTTGAGATTTTCAGTTTTGCTTTTCATTGTATTTGTACTTTGATAATATTCTTACATTGTTTATTTTCTAAACATTTTAGGATCTCCTGGGCAGACATTGTTTCCCCTCAGGCAGACTGGAACCCCCAGGTTAAGAACCACTGGTCTAAGTTTTGAACATGCACAACAACCAGATGAATATAGATTTATAGATATGTTTTACTTTTTTTGGTAGGCTTTCTCCCTCCTCCCCAAGAAAAGATACATTTAACCTGTGCCCCATGACGGAAGTGTTATGAAAACAAAGTTACTGGCAGGTGAAATTAATTATTGCTTTCTACTTTTCTCTTAACTATGTATTGCCTGTCTGTGTCTCTCTTTTTGTGACTTAGTTGGGATATAATTTAACCTTCTCATAGCTCCTGTGGATAAAAGGGCACCAATGAGATAGAGAAATAAAAAAATTAATCCACTGGCGGAATTCCCCCAGAACTTAATGAGTGGTGGATTATCTGGCCACATAGGGCAAATCTCTACTTAGAACTGTGTTCTCCCCGTGAGTGCTTCCCATTGAAGGGATCACCAAAATGTAATTGAATTTGAAATTCTTTTTATTATTGCCCCATTCTCGACATGAATATTTTTAGATTGTTAAATGGTGGCACAGCATATTCTTGCATAAGGCGTAATTTGCAAATCTCAGGAATTTTAATTATTATGATTATTTTTTAATAGTGCACCCTCCACCCATAGCAAAGTGAATGGAAATTATGCCATCTTAAAGGGAAATTTGTACCTTGTCAATTCATGGCTACAGGTGTCAAAGCTAGCTGTTTACATAATTCCGTAAACAGAGGTCCTCATTGTCCAAGGATGAGACATATGTTCTATGGCAACTGTTGTCTAAAAAGGAGAATCCCTGGCTCTTTCCTGAAAAAACAGAGGGTATCAGTCTCAGGCTTGGCATTTCAGAGTGTGGGTGCCTTTTGTGGGATTTGGTTCTCTAATTCGGCACAGACATGAACCTTAAGATGGAGGATTTGCATGGTGCAGAAGGTTTTCCCACTAGGACAACTAGCTTGTGCTGTCAGTCTTTAAGAATATGCACATTAAGGTGGGACGGCGAGCCAGCAACTTTGGGTATTTGATCAGGTGGATTGTTGCCTGAAGACCATCTTCAGTGGTGCATGGTGGTGTTGTCAGCCTGTTGCTTCATCTTTGACAGAAAGAAGCTCAGTGTTAGATACTAGGAATGGTACTTAGTTTCGTTAGGCAAAATTTAATAGATCAAGAACCCAGAGAATACTACAATTTTAAGGACAGCCACCTGGTCCTCAGATGAGTGAACCAAGCTGCACAAATGTCATGGGAAAGATACACCACTCCTTGCCATTTTCAGAAACATGCAGAAGTGGTAAATTAGAGCCACTGTCTGCAGTTGGTGGGCACTGGCAAACATTTTTGGGGACTTAACTCATTTTTCATCACCATACTTTAACACAAAGCAAAGGAGAGAAAGGCAGTACAGGGAGAATAGAGAAGGAAAGGAGGAGGGAAACAGTGAAAAAGGAATGTTGCACTTAGCCATTTTCTCAGGGTTATTCCCAAACTTTGTGCCTTCTTCCTTCTTTTTTTCTTACCTTCCGTTTCTTGGCTTTAGGACTCTGGGTACTTCACCACTGCTAATCAGTGCAGGCGCTCTTTTCTTTAAATATGGTATGATTAGTTTACACCTGTTTGGCACATTTAATTTACATGTAAGTCACTTGTAAAGTGGTATCCCCTATATCCAGGGCCTGTAAATTAAATGCTACTAGTGGGCCGGCAACAGTGCTTGTAGCACCCATTGACCTAGCCTTTCAAACTTGTCTCAGGCCTTCCACTGCAGGGCCTGCAGCCGCAGTTTTCTGCCACTTGGACTTGGCATTTAAAACTACTTGCCAAGCCTTAAAATCCCCTTTTATTACGCATAGGCCAACCATTAAACAGGCCCTAGGTAGCCCTATGGACAGGGTGCTGTGTAAGTAAAAGGTAGGGTATGTGCCTGTAATGTGTGGCATGTCCTGTAGTGACAAACATCCATGTTGTTCCTCACTACTGTGAAGCCTACTCCTCTCATAAGCTAGCATTGAGAATTCCCTTATGTATCTTTAAGTGGTAATTTCTGATCTGAAAGGAATGGCGCTGCCATGTTTTGTATGTTTAGAACGGTAATGATAAATCCTGCCTATTGGTGTAGTTGTATTTTACATTAAAAGTTTTGAAATGCCGCTCTTGTAAAGTGGAGATTTCACTGTCCTTTTGACTCTTTGTGCTTTTCAGCCTGACTCCACTCCACGGCTGGGCCTGAGTGACACCTACACTTTGTGCATAGTTTCCAGACAGTCACAACAGAGGAAGGGCTGGGTGTGACAAGGATACACCTGCAGTCATCTGCATACTGAAGGTCTCCCTGGTTGGGAGAGGGAGAAGTCTTTTTTGTGGTGCTTTTATTGTGCTGCTGTGTGAGGGTGTTGCCCAAATGCTTTACACTTTGACTTTGATGATAAGCCTGCCTGCTCTGCACCAAGTTACCAGTGGATGAGCACAGGTTACATTGGTGTGTATCTGACTTGCCCTGACTAGAGTGGTGGGTTCTGCTTGGCTTAGGAGCATGCCCTAGCCAACTAGAAACCCAATTTCTAACAATAGAGGTCCAGGGAATCAAAAGATCCAGCAAGAATATGATACAGAGACTGGAAGTATAGGGTTAGGCAAGAAACAGGTATGAGATGGGTTCAAAATTAGGTCACCCTGGTGTTCAGGAATCCTGATATCTTGCAGTGCCTAAGAAAACCATTTGCTCTGCAGCAACAAATGATGGAAATAATGCAGAATGAATCATACATTCACCCCAAGTCAAGAGATCTGGGTTCAATCCATTGTTATTTTGCCCACTACACCTCCCCAGTTAGAAGCCAGCCATATGCAAATCAGTCTTGACCCTGCTCTTCATGGGAACACTCCAGCACTAACTGCAAAGCCAGGTCCTCCCTGAAACAGAAAAAAGCATCCTTGGACTGGGGTAACACCCCTCATCTGCCAGGGTAGCTTGAATCCAGTGGCACAGCGAGCAAGGGACCCACGTCTGGGCATACCCATCCCACTTAGGGCAAAAAGTGTTGCAGCAACAAATGATGGACAGAATGCTGAATGAATCAAACATTCACTCCCAGTCCAGAGATCTGGATTAAATCCATTGTTCTTTTTCTCACTATGCCACCCCAGTTTATACCCAGCCATATGCAAATCAGTCTTGAGCTTTATTCTCATGGGAACAATCTCGCCTGAACTGCCAAGTTAGGTCCTCCCTGAATGGGAAACAAGCATCCTGGGACCAGTTTCGGGGTAACACCCCTCATCAGCCAGTCTAGCTTGAATCCAGTGGCACAGTGAGGAAGGGACCCATGTCTGGGCTACCCATCTCACTTAGGGCAAAAAGTGCTGCAGCAACAAATGATTGGTGGAATGCTGAATGAATCAAACATTCACTCCCAGTGAAGAGATCTGGGTTAAACCCATTGTTCCATTGCTCATAACACCACCCTAGTTTGAGCCCAGCCATGTGCAAATCAGTCTTGACCCTGTTCCTCATGGGAACAGTCCAGCTTGAAATTCCAAGCCAGGTCCTCCCTGGACCGAAAACAAGCATCCTGGGACCCGTTTAGGGTAACGCCCCTCATGAGCCAGTCTAGCTTGAATCCAGTGGCACAGTAAGCAAGGGACCCATGTCTGGGCTAACCATCCCACTTAGAGCAAAAAGTGCCACAGCAACAAATGATGGGTGGAATGCTGAATGAATCAAACATTCACTCCCTGTGAAGAGATCTGGGTTAAATCCATTGTTCTTTTGCTCATTACACCACCCCAGTTTGAACACAGCCATATGCAAATCAGTCTTGACCCTGTTCCTCATAGGAACAGTCCACCTCGAAATGCCAGGACAGGTCCTTCCTGGACCGGAAACAAGCATCCTGGGACCGGTTTCAGGTAACACCCCTCACCAGCCAGCCTTGCTTGAATCCAGTGGCACAGTGAGGAAGAGACCCACGTCCGAGCATACCAATTCCACAAAAATTATTCGGGCACTGAATTTACTTTCATACTTAGTAAACAATTTCCTGTGGCCTTTATGCTTCTATGCATTTACACACAGCATAGGTTCTTTCTGCCCCGCCAACGTTAAAAGCAATAGAACATCATTTTGAAAGAAGCAATCTGAACTTGTCAAACGGTGGCGTAAGTGGTGCAATAAAAACACCAATAGTTTGTTTTTATGAAATGTATGTTGTTCCAAATACATTTCTCTTAGGAGCACAAAAACACATGTGACCCTATACCGGGGCTCTTAATGGTTAGCGCGTTCAGTTCTTTGTACAGTAGATAGGACCTTGGTAATGTGGTGGGGGACAAACTGGTAATGGATTTTATAAGTAGGACAAAGAAAGGAAAGCAGTTTGGTATGTGTGTGTTGGGGGGGGGGGGGTTGATGGGGAAATTGCCATCCACAAATTGACAACTATAAAAGTCTTCTTTTATGTGCGCTCAGCTTACCAATGACCTTCAGTTCGTAAAAACACTTTTGCAATCCCTGTTATTCCATCCGCCAGCTCGTATTGTTGATTTAATTGATGCCTTGTGTATAAATGTCACATTTCTTTCAAATCACGTCCCTACAACAGTTTACAAAAGCTGACATTTTCTGTTAAGAGGAGAGCATTTATTCACATATGACAGAAAACACGGTCTTTGCAAGGTAGAAAAAGAATACTTTTTGGTATGAGTGTTGAATATGTATGGAAGGAATATAGACTTGATACACACGCCCTGGATCTGAGTTCAGGATTCATAAATATTTTAAAACAATTACAATGGAAGCTCAAATATACAAATCAAAATGATATACTTTAAGCCAAATGTTGTGTAACAAGAGGCCCTACTTGACATATTGTCATTGTTTTATTTTACTTCAGTCGCCATGAATCTGAGCATGAAGTCTAATTGTAAGTGTGTACATTTTTAGGTGTGGCTTAAGGGTGCAGCTGTATGCATGACAAATAGCTACCAACTTTTAAAAATATACACAATGTGGGTTTTGCCTCCGCCCAAAGAAGCATTTCTCTCTTCCTTTATATTACTGGCAGTTTGATGTATCATTCTGCTTACCAAGGACTGCCTATACTGCAAGCATGAGGGACTCTGCTACATCTCAAAAGTTGAGTTGATAATGGATGATACATCCTTTTTTATTTTGGACAAATTATTCTCTTCTAAATGGATCTGTTGTATTGTGGGTCTACTAACACACAATGAAATGTGTTAGTGGTGCTCCTCCTGCTACTACTATATCTCAAAATGACACTGAACCATCTATCCAGCACATTAATCTCAGACTCCATGTTACACAGAAATGTTTTTTTAGTTCCAGGGAGGCCCTGGCTTGGCATTGGAAGCTGGACTGTTCCCATGGAACAGAGTCAAGACTGATTTGCATATGGCTGGGTTCAAACTGGGGTGGTGTATAGAGCAAAAGAACAATGGTTTAACCCAGATCTCTTCACTGGGAGTGAATGTTTGATTCATTCAGTATTCTGTCAATCATTTGTTGCTGCAGCACTTTTAGCCCTAAGTGGGATGGATAGCCCAGACGTGGGTCCCTTTCTCACTGTGCCACTGGATTCAAGCTAGACTGGCTGATGAGGGGTTTTACCCCAAAACCGGTCCCAGGATGCTTCTTTCCAGTGACTGATTTGGCAGTTCGGGTGAGATTATTCCCATGAGAAACAAGCTCAAGACTTATATGCATATGGCTGGGTCCAACTACCCATCGGGAACGTACTGTGTTGACTTGGATAGGGGTTGGGACAGACCTGTGTGCAGGTAAATGTTACGAACGGTTCCCAAATGTCCTTAAGCCAGGATTGTGTGGGGGATCTGCTCCCAGTAGTTAGCTAACTGTTCTTGGCAGTAGATTACATCCAGGACTCGATTTTGGGCACTGGCTTCCTCCACCAGCATATATCAACATGGAGTATTGCCATCAAAAGTAACATGGCCTCCAGTCGGCGAGACTCTGGTAGATGGTCGTACAGATGGCCAAAAAGGCAGATGGAATAGTAGGCATTGGTGTGCGTGGGAATGGGTGGCTCAGTATTTATTCAAGGGCATTGAATACATCCTAATAATACTTTCCTATCAGAGGGCATGACCAAGCCAGGTGTATGAAAGTAGCATGCGACCCATACATCTTTTACACTGTGCATCCGGTACCAGCCCCATTCGCTGCAGTGGTGCTGGTGTGCAATAGATCTGCTCTATGTAGTTGAAATAATTGAGTGGTAGTCTATGTAGTTTTGATAGAGGGCAGTCATTTGTGTGTAACTGTATTTCCATTGTTCATCAGATATAGAGGTGCCCAGGTCCCTCTCCCAATCACATTGTGTTTTTGGAATTTGGATAGGGGCAGAAGTCTGCTTAATATTGTGAAGTCTAGTATGTTTGGGGGGGCTGGAGAAGTGAGCATGTATTTTCCTGCATCTACCTGTGGTGGTGGTTCAGGGTAGTAGGATGAAGTGTGCAGCAAGCAGCGCATAACTGCTGATACAAAATAGTCGTCAATGGGGTCAAAAAGGAGAAATGAAATGACTTTTGGGATATAAATCTACAAAGGCGAGCAGTTGCCTTTGGTCCGCGTGCGTACTGGTGCAGGTAGCTTGTAATGCGGGACGTAGTGGGTTCCAAGCAAGCGGATTGGATGGAGCTTAGAGAATGGTGATCTTGGCATGGCAGCGAAGCCCTCCCATGCCCATCGCATGCACTCCACCTTGTCAATACCCCCTCGCAAGGGTATTTAGCACTGGTATAGTGCTGTGGTTAATGGCCACAGAGAGGCGGCTTCCACCTTCACTCCTGTGTGGGGCTGGAAGGTTATTGGGTACAAAGAGTAATGTAAGTAGTGGGCCTGAGCACAAAATGCATACAATCAACATGTTTCCACCTTCCTCCCCATCTTTAGTTGCCAAGAATCTGGGGGTTAAGATGGACAAGGGCTTGTCGATGAGAGCCCAGATTCTGGGAGTGACGGGCACCTGCTTCGGTCTCCTCAAGGTACTAAGGAAGTTTCTGCCCCTTCTGTCGGAAGAACACCGGAAACTGACTGTGCAGGCTCTGATCGGGTCCAGGCTGGACTATGCCAACGTCCTTTACCTGGGCCTGCCGGAGTATCTGCTACAGCGCCTCCAGGTGACGCAGAACGCTGCGGCAAGAGCCATTTATGGCTTAAATAGGCGAGCAAGTGTGACGGGCCTCTTGCAGGCCCTACACTGGCTGCCTATCCGCAAGCGTATTATTTTTAAGACACTGACTTTGGCCTATAAGGCCCTTCACTCTGGAGGCGCAAAGTACCTCCAAAGGAGACTGTCCTTTTACCATCCGGCCCGGGTGCTTAGATCGGAGTCACAGTTTCTGGCTGTGGTGCCTCGCGTGAAAAGAGCTCGTATCGGTGGTCGCTCCTTTGGATTGCGGGCACCCCAGCTGTGGAACTCTTTGCCGTTGACACTCCGGGGCGCTACCAGCCTGTTGGCTTTTAGGAAGGGTCTAAAGACTTGGTTGTTTACTCTATAGGCCTTTCGTTCCCTCTTTTTTATTTCATTCCTTCTCTGTGTTTATTGTCGTGTTATGTTATTCTACCGTAGGTCTCGCTGTTAAAGCGCCGGGATACTCTTTTTGAGTCGCCGCGCGCTATACAAAAGAAATATAACATAACATAACATAACACAGGTGTAAGTCAGGCTCCCCCAAGTCCTCTTGGAAGAAAAGGGAGTGTCAGTGTTTCCCAGGCAAAATGAGGTTGCTTGCCCGCCCAAGCAAAGGATATAAGATTGGAGCACAGGCACTTGAAAAAGGATGCAGTGAGGCGGATGGGGATGTTGCTGAAAAGGTGAAGAAATTCGGGTAGTATTACCATCTTGGCTATCGCATGCGTCCCATTAAAGAAAGGAATATTTTTATCATTTTAAAATTCTTTTAGACTTTTTAATCACGAGATGATCATTTTTAACTGAGATATTCTATGTGTAACCCCTTGTCAGCATATTTTTACTTGCAATGATTTTTTTTTAATTTCCTGCGTATTGGCTGCTTCCTGCAATAGACCTGTCCGCCATTGTACCTATGCTTGTGTTTCCACTTCCCGTAGTATTGCACATGCACTTTTCTGAATCTATTGGTTTTATCCGCTGGCCTGTGCAGCCAAACTTTTCTACACCCAAAGGTGTTACACATTGATTTTTATTTCTCCAGCGTTGTGTTTTAAACATACATTGTCATGATTTTGATTGTATTGTATGTATACTTTGATGGTCTTAAAGACCGAAGTAAAGGTTTTTTGAAGTGAAGGAATCTGTTTCACATTAGAATTTTCTCCTCAAGCCAAGTCATGGCCCTTACGAATTTTGCCCTACACAGCACCTCAACATCTCTGCACAGCCATATATCTAAATAGTGCACCAGTTCTCACGGTCAGGGCAGTGGGTACTCTGTCGTCACTGGCATTCTTGTATCTGTCAGAGGAAGTAGTATAAATTTGGCCTGGTTAATACAGATACTGGGGAGACCACCATAGCACATGATTTCCCGTATAACTGGGTCGAGCTTGGTTTGAGGATTGTGAATATATAGCTCAATATCATCTGCGTACATGGATAGGAAGAGGTTACATGCTGTCAAGTTTAAGCCTCTCTGCGCATTGTGCTGGTGTAATCTTGCAGCCAAGGGTTCCATAGCTATAGCAAATAGGATGGGCGATAAAGGGCAACCGTGTAGAATGCCCCTCATTACTGGAAATGGGTTGGAAAGCATGCTGTTAAGCCGCAGTCTGGCTGCTGGGTGTGTATATAGCAATTGGATGTGGTGGGTAAACTTAGGGCTTAAACCAAGAAGAGAAAGATGAAAGAATAGGTATGGCCATTACAGCGAGTCAAGCACCTTTTTTGCATCCAGTAAAGTGAAAAGTGCTGGAAGACCGGGTTCTATGCTGTGGATCACAGAGAAAATAGTGAGCAGGTTGTGCACTGTAGAAAAGAGCAAACCTTTATGGCACAGAAGAAGCACATAGCTCTTATGGTCCCAATGTGGAATGAGGGCTCACAATCCACAGCATAATAACTGTACAAATCACAATTTCTGTCTCTCCACCAAATTCCCAAGTAAACACAAACTCACAATCCTTATCTCTGTCAATAAGGAGTGTATTCAATGTTAGGGCACCAGCATTTCATCCATGCACAAGCATAACCAAGTAGCAAAAAATCAATGCTTATGGGAGACATCCCAGAAAGGAGATTTAAACTTTCAGCATTAATCAAGGCTATCCAAATCATCATAACCAACCCCAAAGGTATGTGCCTTTAACGAAGAAAAGCACAGAGTAACAGTAAGCCCTTTTTCCTCATAGAAACGACTCGCCCAGAAGTGGTCTTGCACATGCAATGCAAAGAGGAAGATTCATATCACAGAGTGAGACCCATCAAAGACTGAATAATCATGGTAAACAGCGTTTACAATGCAACTTTTACCATGCACTACCTTTACCACGCAACTTTTACAATGCAATTCGTTACAACGAATTGCGCTGGGGGGCGCTGTAGGATAGGTAATAGTTTAATTTACTATCCAACACCTTCCCTACTATCCACAGGGACTGGAGTTGGAATAGTAAATTAAACTATTCACTATCCAGCGCCCCCCAACGCAAGTCGTTGTAACGACTTGCGTTGTAAAACCTGCGTTGTAAAGGCATGCGTGGATAAAGCATGCGTTGTAACAACATACATCCAATAATCATGCAGAGTTTGGACAGCAACCTGGTGGCCTTTTTAAGACACAATGTGGAACTGGGCATGTAACTTTCAAATATCAAAATTGATCTTAGTGCCCCTACTCTTCCTTCTAGCTGGGCTGCATATGACCTTCTAACAAGAAGCTATATCCTCCAGATTCGTTCATGGACTGATAAACATTGACCCACCAACATCATTCAGACCACCTTGAAATCTTGCTGGTCATCTCCCTTCAGTTTTGGATCTTTCCTTGCATCATTACCTTTTCATTTATATTATATTCCTCCGATTTAGGGTAGGAAGTAACATATCTTGTGCATTACAGGTCAACGTGCGTTAAAATAAAGAAATACAAGTAATTGAAATTGAGTGTATACTGTATTTTGGTAGTTTGACCAAGGCATTGAATATTTAGATTGTCTAGCACTCCATTTATTGCCAAGACGTGCCGTTGTGTGAGGAGGGGCACCTATCCTTTCCCATGTAAACTTCAATTGGCAGGCGCTCTTTGTTGGCATAGCCCATAGTTCCCTATCTCTGAGGTGATTATTTTCAACTGATGTTTGCTGCAGCCCATGTCAATGCTATCTAATTAAGCACAATGCTTGTGAACTCTGACAGTAGAGCGCAGGTCTTTTGATGTTACACAAATCTCTAACAGAATGCGGAGAAGACATTTTATTAATGCAAGAGAAAGCCATATGAAGGGAGGGGGTGGGGGGTTCTGCTGAGAAACCTCTAGGAAGTGCATGGAATTTAGGCATATTTGCCCAATATTGTGAAGAAAGACCTCTGCGATCAACTCCACAACAATCCTGTAGATAATGATTGCAGCAGGAAAAAAATCACAGATTCTTAGTCTTGTGGACAGTATGTTCAATTTCCGAGAATTAGATAGGGATAAAGTTAAGAGCATTGAATATTTTCTAAAATGCATTTTTAATTTCAGTTTTTGTTGTTGTTGTGGCTCAGTCCTAGGTGAATTAATTAACTTTCATTGTTGTTTCTTTTGAGATAGTTTTCAATTGTTTTCTTGATTATCGCTTTTCTTTCCTTCTTCTGTTAATCTACCCTTTTGTTACTATTTATTTCTTGTGATTTTTAAATTCTAATGCTTGTGCTTTCTTTTTAGTTCACACAGACTGTAGACAGTGAATATTGACTTTGTTTATTACTCTCAGAGAATATTGTTCATTCATATTATGGTGATCTAATTTCTGTCATACTCTGGAAAGGAAATGTTTATTATCCCTTTTTTTATTGTCAATCAATCAATCAGGATTTATAAAGCGCAGACGATCATCTGATAGGGTATCCAGGCCCATGCTGGTCTTAAAGGCTTATGCGTACAGCCAGGTCTTGAGGGCCATTCAGAAGTCCGGAAGTAAGGTGATTATCTGAAGCTGCGTGGGGAGGCTGTTCCAGGTCTATGCTGCAGCTATTTGGTAGAAGGAGCATCCACCACTTTTGCTTCGGTAGATATGTGGGGTATGGGCAAGTGAGAGGAAGGCAGAGTGTAGTCTTCTCAAAGCTTTGGTGAACGTTAAGGTGGTGGTTAATGTAGGTGGGTCCTTGGTTGTGTGTGTAGGTCAGCACCTTGAATTGGCATCTCTTCTGTGGAGTTTCCTGAGGTGGATTTGAGATGTGTGTTCGTCGGAGAAGGCCAAGGATGAATCTGGCTGTGATATTCTGTATGGTTTGAAGTCTTTTTAGGAGGTGTGTAGAGATTTCTACATAAAGGGCATTGCTGTAGTCCAGTTGGCTGGTCATGAGGGCCAGTGTCACGGTGCGTCTTGTGTGTAGAGGTAGCCACTTGAAGATCTTACGTAGCATGAGTTGAGTGAGGAAGCAGGCGGAGGAGAAAGCATTGATCTGTAATTTCATGGTGAACTTGTTGTCAATGATGATTCCAATGTTTCTGGCGTGATTAGATCGAGTGGGTGTGGTTGCTACATGTGATGGCTACCAGGAGTTGTTCCATGTGTTCCTGCTGTTGCCGAAGATCAGTATTTGCGTCTTGCCTGTGTTCAGCTGCAGGCAGTTGTTCTTCATTCAGTCGGGGACGCATGTCATGGATCTGTGGAAGTTGATTCTGGTGGTGGTGGGGTCGTCAGTGAAATAGAGGATGGGTGTTGTCTGCGTAGGAAATTATGTTGAGACTGCGGGATCTGACAATGTTGGCCAGCGGGGTCATACATGCATTGAAGTGCATGGGGATAAGGGGTGAGTCCTGGGAGACAACGTAGGTGATCTCTTTTGGTTTGGAGGTGAAAGGTGTGAGGTGGATCAACTGGGTTCTTCTGGCGAGGAAGGAGGTGACGCATCTGAGCATGTACCTTTGGATGCCGATTGGGTGCAGTCTTTCGATCAGTGTGTGGTGGGATATGGTGTTGAAGGCTGCTGAGAGGTCGAGGAGAATCAGAGTTGCTGTTTCTCTTTGGCCGATGAGGGTTCTGATGTCATCAGTGGCTGAAATCAGGGCAGTTTTGGTGCGATGATTGCTGGGGTAGCCTGATTGGGAGGCGGCGAGCAGCTGGATCTGCTCCAGGTGTGATATGAGCTGCTTGTTGATGATCTTTTCCAGTACCTTCATTGAGAATGGGAGTGGGGACATTGGTCAGAAGTTTTTCAGTTTGTTGGGGTCGGCTGAGGACGTTTTGAGTAGTGGTCTGAGTTTGGTGTGTTTCCAGGCTTTGGGAAATGTTGGGGTGGTGATAGGGGTGTTGATCAGGGTGGTACGTTTTTGGTCCTTCCTTTGGTTTATGAGGTTGAAGATGTGGTGCAGGAATGGGTCTGTGGGACCTCCAGAGTGGATGGATTTCATTGTTGAGGTGGTGTCCTGGTTAGATAGGAGGTTCCAGCTGACCAGTCTGAGGTTCAAGTTGGTTGTTATGGTGTATTATCTGTCGAGGAAGTCCGTATGTACGGGTTGGGGTTCAAAGTTTCTATATATGGTTGCGATCTTGTCGTGGAAGAAGCTGGCGACTTTGTCGCACAGCTCCTGGTAGGTTGTGATGTTGTTTTCGGTAGCAGCTGGGTTGGAACATTTCTTAACATTGTTGAAAAGTTCCTTGGTGCTGTTGCCGCTGGTTTGGTGCATGTGGCTAGGGCTGTCTTCTTTGTTGCCCTCAGCAGGAGGTAGTAGTGGTTGAGGGAGGTCTTTAAGGCTGCCCAAGGTGTCTTTGCAGTGGCAGCCGGCCTAACAAAGGGTGGTGGGTGGGTGGGGAGGCGGGGGGAGACTGCATGTGGAGCATGTTAGTAATAATAAAAAAAGGAACTTACCTGAAGCTGCCGATGCCTCCCACGTGACATTGTTCCTGCTGTTCCTGCTATCCTTTTCCTGGTCCCAGTAGCCATTAGGACAGACTTCCATCCAATCCCTGTGCTGCAGAGTAGTGTGGGGATTTGCCTGAGTAGGCAGGAAAGACGCTCCACTCAGGGAGTCTGTGGGGTTTCTCCAGCCCGGATGCTGAATGCAGCCCGGTTGTAGAAATCTGTGTGTTTTAATAAGCCTGAGACGGCTGACCAAACACAAATGCGCGGATGTATGACATTACAACACATGCTTTTACATCGCATGCCTTTACAACGCGGTTTTTACAACGCAAACCTTTACAAACCATAGCGCTCTGGGGTGCTGGACAGTGAATAGTTTAATTTACTATTCCAACTCCAGTCCCCGTGGACACTAGGGAAGGTGTTGGATAGTAAATTAAACGTATTCCCTATCCTAGAGCGCCCCCCAGCGCAATGCGTTGTAATGGTTTGCGTTGTAAAAGTTGCGTTGTAAAGGCACTGCGTGGTAAAAGTTGCATTGTAAAGGATGTTTCCCCAAATGCGCAAGTAGGAGTGTCTAACCACTCTTTCTCCCCCTACCATGCCACACCCCTCCCTGCAAAACCTGTCTCAGGGCCGGCAAACGAAAAATAAAATGATGCTGGAACATCATTTTATTTTTTGTTTGCAGGCAGTGGGGCGACGTTCCTCCACCCTTGCAGAGGAGCTGCTGTTGTGCCTTTGCTGGAGCGCCATCTCCTCTTCAGCTGTTTGCTGTCTCATGTCGCTGTTCTGAGTTCTTGGATGTACCATCTGTCCTTTCTGGATGTTGCTCTTGATGGGAACAATGCTGTTGCCGCAATTGGTGATCCTGGAGATGCTGAAGCGGACGATGGAGTGATGTGGCTTGTTAGACCTGGCACCATTGGCGTGGGTCTCCCTTCTATTTTTTGCTGTTGCCTCCTATGTTTTTGCTGTGTGTTGGACTCCGTTTTGCTGGTCAAGATGCTTTGGGCACCTTGCCACTGCTGTTCAGTGCCAAAGTGCAAGAGCTCCCTTTGTAAATTGTTGTTGTGGATTAGGTTTTCCATGATTGGCATATTTGATTTACTTGTCATACCCTAGTATAGTGCACTGTGTGTGCCCAGGGCCTGTGAATCAAATGCTGCTAGTGGGCTGCAGCACTGATTGTGCCACCCACAGAAGCAGCCTGTAAAATGTAATTCTGGCCTTCCATTGCAGAGCCTGTATGCAGTCTGGGACTGCCATGTCGACTTGGCACGTACACACACTTGCCAGTCCCTCAACCTTCCCTTTTCTACATATTAGTAACCCCTAAGGTAGGCCAAGGTACCCCTGTGGTCAGGGTGCATTGTATGTTAAAGGTAGGACATGTCCTGATGTGTGTGGCATGTCCTGATAGTGAAATACTGCCAATTCCGTTTTTCACTATTGCAAGGCTACCTGTTCCCATAGGACAGAATGGGGAGTTTGTTATAACATCTTATAAACATAACTGGCCCTGAAAACAAGGTAGAAATATAAAGTGTAGAATGCCTGAACTCAGAATGTTAAAATGCATCTCTTAGTGAGGGTGATTTTTACATTCTGTGTTTGAAATTCCACTTTTAGAAAGTGGGGATTTTCTTGCCTAACTATCCAGTGTGCCTCTGCTAGGTTTGTGTATTGTATGTCTGACTTTTGGATGACAGGGGCTGGAGAGGGGCAGCGGCTCCAGAAGTCTGATGATTCAGGGCTGGGCTGAATAGACCTGGGCTGCATTTAGACCAGGGGGAGGAGATTTCCTTTCACCTGAATGGGCCTGGTCAGCCTTCAACAATACTGTCTCCACCTCCTGCCAGGAAGCTGCACCAGTGAGGACAGGACTGGTTTTGGCTGGGTACAGACACTCTCTGCCTTCAGAGGACAAATGATTTTCATGTCTAAAAAGAGGGGCCCAGAGCCCAGAACTTTCGATCACTTCTGGGAAATCAAGAGGAACCTTTGCCAAGGAGAAGAGCCGGATAAGCTGAGGAACAATACTGCCCCTGTGCTGTTTCCTGTTTGGGGGTGGCCGACAGTGGCTGCTTGCTGCCAAAGAAAGGAGAAAAGGACTTTTCTGTTTGCTTTGTCATCCTGAGGAAGATCTCCAAGGACTTGAAACTGAGCTTGCCTCCTGTTCTGAAGTCTCAGGGATACAAAACTTCACCACCAGCTCCCCTGCATTTCCTTGCTGGGAATTCCAACCTGCAAAGAGGTGCCTGCTGCTGTTTAGGACCTCTGGAGACTGTTTGTCACTGGGAGCTGGAAAATCGACAAAACATCGAAGAAGCATGACGCACCCGTACCTCTTATCGACGCATCGCCAAAGAAACCATAGCAGCGCCTGACGGTGCTCGAGAAATCGCCGCACGACGCATCCGGTGTAAGGATCTCCAAAGTCCGAGACCCCTCACCAATTGCAGAACAATATTTGCATCTTTGGCGTCCTGTCGAAGGCTGAGGGCTCGGACCTGGAGGGTTATGTTCAGGCCCTGTTCAACTTTGTCTTGGGCTTCCCAGCAGCGAATGAGGTTAAAATAGATCAGTGCCATTGTGTGAGCCCTCCCTGCCAGCTCAACTGCCCTCCTGCAGATATCTTGGTCTGTGTGCACAACTTTAAAGAAAATGAAGCCATATTCAAGGCAGCCAGAGATGCTCAGAAGCTGCAATTCAGGGATCACACACAGCAGCTCTTCCAGGACCTCACAGCAACCTTACAGAAGAGAAAGGACTTTTGGCCAGTGACTAATCATCTGAGAGCAGCAGGAATCGCTTACTCATGGGGCCACTCATTTCATCTTATTTTCCGCCATGAGGGCAAAATCCACCAACCGTGCACCCTGGCTGAAACTTGTAGGATCCTCTACCTAGACCTCATAAAGCAGGCCCCCCTGCGACCCCCGGCAGATGAAGAGGCCCCAGACAGAAACCCCTGAGGTTCACAACCCGGTTCCAGATTTGAACATCACCGCCTGGATCCAGACACAATGGTTAAAGAAAGATTGGCTGTGCTGCGCTTCCTTTCTGGCGAAGGAAGAGAAAAAGCTGATCCTCCCATCTGAGGTATTTCATGGAATCTATGGTGGATTGGTTATATCAGACTGTGAGGGCAGGGGCATCGAACCTACATACTGTTGAATGACTTTCACCGCCTTGGCTGTCCCCCAATGTAATGACCCTCCTGCTGTGATGGACTATGCCTATCTCAGACATGGTAATATTTTTACATGTTTTTTTCCATTGTTTGGGATTATTCTGTTTAGTTGGGGTACCCCTTTCGACGAGCCACCCTCATTATGCCCCCCAACCACACAAACCTATGGGGGAATTTCCTTCCTGCAATACATCAACACCACACACAGGTCCAGGTTGACTATTGCTCGATTTTTTAAAGCTGACTTTCTTCTCTTTGACCGTGGAGACCAAGATAATTAGCCTCAATGTTCACTGTCTCACCAACCCTATTAAGAGGTTGGCGGTGCTTTCCTGGCTGGAACATGCGCAGGGGATATATGTCTATTGCAGGAGAAACACTTACTCTCAAAAGATACATACATATATAGGAATTCTGGTCCTCAGGGAGGGGAAAGAAGATGGAGTGGCCATTCTCCTCTCCAAACATTTCTCTGGCACAGTCCTGGGCCCTACTGCAGAAATTAAAGGTTGTCTGCTGGCCCTTCGGGTGCAGCTGGGCACAATCCATTTCACGGTGGCATCGATTTACGCCCCAAAACGAGCAGCAAGAGTCCTTTCTAACAGAAGCCCTAGACAATGTGTTCACAACCCCTGATGTGGCAGTGGTGGTGGGAGGGGATCTAAACACCGTGATGGACACTGAACAGGCAGGCCTTAGAACTGGTAATACAGGAGCTCTTTCGACTGGGGGGAGGGAATGGCTGGAAGAATGCGGAATGCGAGATATGTGATGCTTTCAGCACCCTGGCGAGCAGTACTACACTTTTTATTCGGAGGCCCACAAAACTTATGCCCTGTTAGATCACTTTTTAGCCTCCCATTCTGCCTGGGAAAAGGTGCTTGCATCCACCATTAACACCAGCTCGATTTTGGACCACGCGCATATAACACTAACCCTACGCTCGTCTCCCGCCCCTACACAGGCTCCTCCTTGGCGCCTCCGTGAAACAATGCTACAGTCACCGGCAACAGTTGCTGCGCTTAAAAACACTATACAAGATTACTTAGTTCTTAATGACACTGGAACCACTGCACTGTTCTCACCTGGGAGGCCCTAAAACTGGTGGCGTTTGGAGCTCTTATAGCAAAAGCAGCACACGGAAATAAGATGAGAAAAGCTGAGAGGAAGGAGTTGGAGACAACATTGCGGGAGCTGGAATCTATTCATAAATGCACCAGGACCCCCAGATCAGGAGGCAACTCGAGAGAGAGCCCTTACAACTCAAACACCTTGATTTGGATAGAGCCGAACACCCGAATGTACTCCTGCGACCCCCCACAAACCCCTCAGATCTGCAGACATACTTAAACACCGCAGCGATCACCCCCTCACCTCAGCTGAAGCAGATGCCCTAGATAGGCCCAGCAGTATTGAAGAAGTGATCTCAGTGATTGCTCGTCTGAAGCCCCTGAAGTCACCTGGCCCGGACGGGTTCAGTGCAGCATTCTATAAAATCTTCTGCTAGGAATTCACCCCCATACTCACACACCTGTTTAACTCCTTTGCCGAAACAGGCACACTTACAGACTCAATGCGTTAAGCATCAATCTCAGTCTTCCATAAGCTTGGGAAAGACCCTAGGCAGTGCAGCTCTTACCGCCCGATTCCGCTTTTGAATATCAACACAAAACTGTTTGCTAGCGTCCTTGCCCAGTGCCTCAATACCTTGATGCCCCTCTTATAGATCCAGACCAGGCAGGGTTCATTCCCAGTGTCAGTGTGAGGACAATACTAAACGTATTTGTCACTTGATCTGCAAAGTAAATTGTTCCCGGGAAGAAGCTTTATTATTGATAGTAGACGCTGAAAAAGCGTTTGATAGAGTGCATTGGCCCTATCCACATGCGACGCTCAAGCATTTCGATATGGGCGCGCACTTTAGGAGTTAGATCTCGAGCATCTATAGCTCCCCCAGGGCAGTGGTCAGAGTGAATGGCATCAGATCAAGTGGTTTTCCTGTAGATCAGGGCACTAGGCAAGGCTGACCTCTCTCACCACTTCTCTTTGCTCCTTATATGGAGCCCTTGTCGCAAAGATTATGAGATAACCATAACGCATGGGGCATTCCTTTTGGAGCAGATCAACACCAGATCAGCCTCTAAGCTGATGATGTGTTTCAGTTCTCTCCCGACTATCGTCGCTGAACTCCAGGAGATCTGAACGTCATCGGGGGTTTGGATAAATATGCAAAAATCACAAATCTTAAATCTCACCACTAAACCACACACTGCGATCTTAGTTCGACTTCCAATAGGTTACAGAGGATCTCCCATATCTAGGCTTGGTCTTAAGCAAAAGTCCTACTAAGATCACAGAGGCCAACTATTCCAAGCATCTGCCTTAATTTGCAAACTTTTGACACAATGGCAATGACTTCTGCTCTCGTGGCTTGGTAGAATTGCTGCAGTAAAAATGAATGTTTTTCCCTGAGTCCTGTACATTTTCCAAACCCTTCCTCTTCTTCCACCTCCTGGCATGATTAGTACCCTTCAGAGGGAGATTGCGCGTTTTATATGGGGAAAGCGAAACGCAGGCTGCAGAAACAGCTTCTTCAGCACTCAAAACAAGTGGGGGGTCTTACGGTATCTAACATGCTTTGCTACTACCAGGCAGTGCAGCTGTGCTACTTGATGGAGTGGAACCGTCCAATTACGGAGAAACATTGGGTCTTCATGGACCAGACGGTAGCGGGATCACACATCTGTAGAGAGATGTTGTTGCCACGGTCATGCAGAGCCGGGGCTTTATTCCTCCCCTATAACTCTCCTGACACTTCAGACCTGGGATCAAGTAGCAATAGCAGCAGGACTTACCAAATTCCCTTGGCCCATCACGCCACTATTCTCAAATCCGGATTTCCCTCCAGGCATGACTCCGACCATCAGTAAACGATGGGTACCTGGCGGGTGTAAGCGTATAGGGTGTTTCTTTAACCACAATGGCCCGATACCATTCAATCAACTCAAAATGGACTACGATTTGCTAGACATAGACCGTTTCACACACACGCAAATGACACACTGGGTACTTAGCTCGGACACAAGGCCTAAGGTAGGTAGAGCGTGACTACATTTGAAAAATGGCTGTTTCTTAAGAATGATGATAAAAAGATCATCTCAGAGATTTACCTCCACCTGACGAAGGCAACACAAAAATGCAGAATCCCGCGGTAGAAACATTGGGAGGCAGAAATAGGCCGATCACTATCAGATAAAGAGATATTTTCTATAGGGCGCACTAATCGGCACACACTACAGGGCATACCGAAACGGCCTACAAGATCACGTCCTATTGCTACTAAACCCCCTCTTGAATACAGAAATGGAATGCTCAATGTGATGGCCAGTGCTGGTGGGGCTGTGGCAATCCAGGCACGCTGCTCCACCTTCTCTGGCATTGCCCGAAACTGACTAGATTCTGGGATCAGATCCTGGATGACATTGACCAAGCTTTTAATACCACAATCTCCAGATTCCCAGTATATACACTTTTGGGACTTCCCAATGCACTCACATTCCCACTCTGCTCTGTTAAGGGAAGGCAGATGGCCATTTCACTCAACGCCACACATAGAGTATTGTTGTCCAGCTGGAGCACAGGCAAAATCCCATACCATCAGCAGTGGCTTCATCAGCTATGGTCACTGCTGGGCATGGAATGACTGTCAATGGCAACCTATGCAGATACTTTGGCATACACCAAAATATGGGCCCCCTTCATCTCTATCCTTTCCTCAGAGTTTCGGGAGCTGACTTGTCCTAAATACCTACACATTTTGAGGCTAATGCCGGACACCCAAGAAGAAGAGAATGCTCCAGATAGAATTTAGGTTAGACCTAGACCTATGACAGATCCCTTGAATGCAACAACTCTTAGCAATTGGCTTGTTAAGAAGGGGTGGGGTGGTGGGGTTTTGTGGTTTCTTTCTCTTACTTCGGAGGTATTTGTTTTCCCTTTTTGGGGGGTGAAATCCTAATTTGGCTGCTTTAGCAGTTTTGTGAGTATGATGGCACTCACTGATGTTAACCTGAGACGAAACCTGGCTCTAGCTGTTCAATCGCAGGTGTATGGTTATCTAGTCTGACCTAGGCACCCCTCCATGAGACGCGGCAGGCCCATGATGGGTGTAGGCGACATACTGCGTATTTGCCAATAAAAAAAGAGATTTGATTCTAAAAGGCATGGGTGGTTGCATGGCAACTCCCATGTGCCACCCAAGTAACCCCCCCTTGGTGTTAAGTAACGCAAAGTGAGGCTTGCGCTGCTTTGCATTAGTTTTATGGTGCTTTACAATGCAAAAACGGTTTGCGCTGGAAAGTTAATTGGTAAAAAAACATTTTGTGCTGGCTAGCGTCACTTTTGTGACACTAACCCAGTGCAAAAAATGTTTTAAAATCTGCCCCAACTGTTTCCTGTTTATTTCTTCAAGTGTTACTTAACCATTGTCTTACCTTTATGTACTGACCCTGAAGTTATTTACCTTTGTGTATTCTGAACTGAACAGCACCAATTCAGCTGGGCCAGCCAGATCAGTCCCTAAAGTAACGTGTATGAAGACAATGGGGGTAAGTTATTGTTCAATGGGCTGGCAAGAGTACTGTTATGGCAGAGGCAATGCCTACAATCTACCATCCGTGGCCACCCTATCATAACTAGAGTTGGCCACTTTGCTTAGGTCGTGCCACCAAGGCAAAGTGGACAACGCTAGATCTGTATATATTAGGAGCTTCACTATATTATCCTGTATGCCCCACACCTCTGCCAGGAGCACCCCCGTTATGCATATGAACAAATAGCAAAGGTTCACCCTAGTACCAACCAAAAAACACAAATTGTAAATGAATAACAAGGACTAGTCAATCTTCCATTTGATAGTCAATAGCTGATATCAGTAGATAATGTATTGTATTCAATGGCAGAACATAAAGTACTCAGTGCGCATGTGATCAAATAGTGATAAAGTGAAGGAATTAGTATTTCTCTTTACAGAAAAGAGCAAAAAATCACCAAATAATATACAATCACTTGGGCAAAACAAATGGTTGTGATTTCAGGAAGTCTAAAATAGATAGTGTTTGCAAATTCCTGCTGTCACAGTAGGACCATCACCAGGAAGAGAACAGGTTGAGAATGAGTAAAAAGGTTGGCTAACCCATATGCCTCAGTCAATGAAATAAGAAAGCATAGAAGTCCAGTTGGCAATAAGAACCATAAGCAGTTGAGGAAGCAAAAATCCCAGGGAAAAGGATTCCTGTGAGGGCTTGTTTAATGAGTGGTTGCCATTTGGAAGAACCAATAATGGGTACCTATGAGAAGCTTAGATAATCGATCATGTATTAGTATTTGTTAAGAAAGTTTCTTCTGACTTTTGGTGAATCCATTACCCAAAGATAACCAAATTGGAGAGAAGTCTCATTTAATGAGAGGTAACGAGGCGGCAGATTGACTGTCAGTTTCTGTCACAGGTTAACAAGCCGGCACTACAAAGCTGTTGTCCATCTTTGAAAACAACAAATGTTCTGTCCCTATACACTGGGTGTTTTACCTGACTGAGAAGTGGACAGTTGCGAACGTTTCTGTCTGGGACCTCCGCACTTGACATTGTGGACAAGGACATGAAATTGCCACAGCTATTGGTGTTGGAGTGCCTGTCCTTGATACAGTGACACCTCTAGTCCTGTCAATATCAAGTCTCTTTCAATGATTTTCCTGATGTCAATGCTGGTGGCGGGTCCTCCCTCAGGAAAAATTCAGTTTTGTAAATGGGAGTACTGAGAGTTTGCTATATGGCATAGCCAACAATTTTTGTCTTGTAGTCTTTTTTTTGTTCGCCTCTTTGATCATCTGAGACAAATAGTGCTTAATATAGTAAATATGCAGGCAGAGTTCTGTTCAGTTTGACCATTTATTCAGCAACACTCCACCAACGCATTTCAGCATATCCACAGCTTTGATCACGGTTAGTGAGTCCTTTCTCTATTACACTTTATATACTCACGCTGCTTTATGTGGCATTGTGGGAATTGTAGTGTCTTACCAATGAAACTTTGTTTACAATATTTACAAAACCTGTCAAGCAGAAAGGAATTTATCCCACTGTCACTAACATGGCCAAATACATTTCACACAGTTACTATGCGGAGGAGGATCAAATACACTGAACTCTCTTTAGCAAAGAGACAACCACAAACAGTTTTTTGCACGGTACAAGTTTTCATCCTGAACCGTTAAAAGCAAGAATTCCTTATGGAGAGTTTGTCCGAATGAAAGGAAATTGCTCCAGAATACAAGATGCTGAAGAGAAAATCAAAGAAACAATGAATAGATTGAAATTGAGAGGTTACAGAGCAAGAACTTTAAAGAAATGCAAAAGGAGAATAGACTGAAAATCAAGAGAAGAAACCCTGATATCAAAAAAGAAAAAGAGACTGTACAACAAGAAGCACAAATATTTATCACAACCTACAGTAAAGAGAGTGGGAAAATTATCAATAAAATACAAAAATATTAGTACTTAATTGCGAATGACCCAGATGTGGGATCACCATTGGGATCAAGACCTTTGGTGACATATAGGAAAAACAAATCTTTAAAAGATCTATTGGTCAAAAGCCACTTTCAAGATGTACCAAAAACAAATTGGCTAATGGAACAACAAAGGGTTTCAAGAAGTGGAATTCCTGTAAAGCATGCGAAATAGGAAGAAATGTGAAAACAATAACAGATCACAATGAAAACATCATGGATATTAACCAAAAGATCACATGTACAACTCAATATGTCATATACATCATTGAATGTAACTGCGTATTAAAATACATAGGCAGCAAAATCTGCTTGCTAAAGAAATGTATCCTTGAACACATCAGAGCCGTAAAAAAACAAAGATGCGTCTTACGCCACCTCGAAGTATATGGCACAGTGCCAAAATGGAAATTGGAAATCTATGAGCTACTATGGCATCCATACAATAACATCTAATGAACGAGGTGGTGACAGAATAAGAAAATTACGGCAATTGGAATCCAATTACATTATCAGTTTAAGAACAAAGATGTCGAAAGGGATCCCCAATGATGAAGAACTTTTTGTGCATCTGGAGTAGTTTTGAAACTAAAAAGACAATTATAACGAATGGTCTGTTGGGCACTAAACCTGGAATAGAATTCCCAAGATGGATTCGGTACTAAGTAGTAACTGCGCAAAATGTGTTTGCCCATATTAGTAACAGTGGGATAAATTCCTTTCTGTTTGGCAAGTTTTGTAAATATTGTAAATAAAGTATAATTGATAAGACACTACAATTCCCACAATACCACATAAAGGCAGCATGAGTATATAAAGTGTAATAGAGAAAAGACTCACTAACCGTGATCAAAGCCGTGGATAGGCTGAAATGCGTAAGTGGAGTGTTGCTGAATAAATGGTCAAACTGAACTGAACTCCGGAGTGCTGCGTCCTTTGTAATTAAATTGTTTTCAAGGGTCAGGACCCGACCCCTCCTCTTTGCACCCGCTGTTGAGCGCACAAAAACTACTAGGATCTCATTGTGTATGGAATATATATATATATATATATATATATATTGACGCTCGGTTTACTCTCACAGCAGTGAAAGAACGGATCGCACTCCACGGCTATATATATATATATATATATATATATAAATGTATATGTGGCAGCTCCTCGTTATCCGCTCGTGAGTTGGGGCAGACTGCGAGTAATCTCTGATTTGGATTTCTCTTCTGCTTCCTATCTTTGCCGCCAGCTGTATTTTAAATTGCTTGCACTTTTTAAACTTTTTTAATTCTGTGTGCTATGTGACATTGCTTACCTGTTTAAATGCTCCTTCCGACCCGGTCCACCGCGGCTCTTTGTGCCGTTTGTTGTGGAGGACAGGGCAGGGTGCCATCTTGTGTGAGTCCCGGATCCCGGCGGGACCGTAGGCAGCGGTCTAGCTGGGGGAGGGGCTTGGGGCATAAATTGCACATGCTCACCCGGACGCGCAGCTGGCCCGCCGCTGGCGCGCCAAAGGCGAGCCCGTCTGTGCCCTTCCGCGCCCCGGGAGTGGCCAGCGCCAGCCACTCTGGCCTAGCGGAGTCGGATTCGGCCTACAGAAAGGTTTATAACCTGCTTGCATGAAAAGGGCCGTGCCATTCACAGTGGGTGGTTGGCCACATCCCCCTAAACGGCTGCCCTCTATGTAAATTCCGGTTCCACCCTAATACGCCACCCCCCTCTACTACCGAGTCTGGCGCCCCCAGGATTCTGGCTGCGCTCATTAATGCGTGTTCAATGGTTAAACACGCTGCTGACATTCATGAGCTACTGTCCGACTCCGGATTGGATGCCCTTTCCATTACGGAGACATGGCTCAATGAGTCCTGTGCCCCGGTGTTAGAGTTTGCAATCCCGAAGGGTTACAAAATTGCTAGAGGGGATCGAGGCAGGGGGCGAGGAGGTGGGACGGCTGTGGTGTTTAGGGATACGTGGACTTTCACCAATGCAGTCATTGACGACAGGGAGGGGGGCGAAGCCTTGGACTTCGCCTTTACTATCTCACCCCACTTCACCTTGGGTGGTATTCTGGTGTATCATCCTCCTGGTCCCGCGCGAACATTCCTCAAGGCTTTAGATGACGTCATTCTACCCTGCTCCCTTCGCTATTCAAAATTTCTCCTTCTGGGGGACTTCAACATCCATTTGGATTCCCCGGTAGCCCGCGATGCGGGTTCCCTCCGGGACTCCCTGGCCCTGGCGCAGCTGACTCGATATGGAGATCTGTACTCCCATGAGGGAGGCCACCTCATTGATTTGGTCTGCTCCAATTTTCCCATCAAGGTTGAAGCACCTGAGCCGGTAACCTGGTCGGACCACCATCTGATCAGATTCTCTTGGTTAGCAGGCAGGCCTGTTAGAGGTCCTGTACTGCCGCCCGACTCTCATCCTGGAAAGATTAATCTTCCAGCCTTCTCAACAGCCCTTCAGCAGTCATGCCCATCCCCCGCCCCTGATTTAGAGGGGGCAGTTGTGAACTTTGAGCGCTGGATCAGCCAGGGGGTCAGCGCCAGTTTAAAAAAAACACATGGTTGTATTCGACGTTCCCTTCCCTCCCAGCCTTGGTTTTCTAATGAGCTTAGGGATCTTAAACTGGGGTGCAAAAAACTTGAACAGAAGTGGCGCCAGAAGTACTGCCCACTGGCCAAGACGTCATTACACTTAGCTCAGAGGGAGTATTATATGGCCATTAGGCTAGCTAAAAGCAGCTACTTTGCCGGGAGGATCGCGTTGGCTCGGAACAACGGCAAGGAAATCTTTGCTATAGTAAATAGTTTTCTATCCCCGCTGCTGAACAAAGGGTGCTTCCTGCATCGCAACATTGGTGTGAGGAGCTATCTACTTTTTTTGTAGATAAGATACTAAAAATTCAAACAGACATTTTGGCCATCTTCAATTCTCTAAAATCTGGCTCTCCAGCGGACCCGTGCCCGGCCCGCGTATTAGCTGGGGTGGCCAGGGAGATCTGTACAGCCGTCACTGACATTGTGAATCTTTCCCTCCATAACGCCGTGGTCCAAGCACAATGGAAACAGGCGAAACTGCTTCCCCTTCTTAAAAAACCCTCCTTGGACCCGGCGGTCCCGGCCAATTACCGACCAATTTCGCTGCTACCAGCTCTGGCCAAGGTTTGTGAAAAAGTGTTTTTTCGGCAACTTGAGACCTATGTGGAATCCTCAGGGGCCCTGCACCCGGCCCAGTCGGGGTTTAGATCGGCCTATAGTACAGAGACGGCCCTGGTGGAATTGTCAGAGGCAATCAGGGAGTGTCTTGACGGGGGCAGTAGGGCGGCCCTGATTTTAATCGACCTCTCTGCCGCCTTCGATACGGTGCCCCACCAGCGGCTTTTGGCTCGTCTCCCTGCCGTGGGCATTTCTGGGCTTGCCTGGCAGTGGGTCAAGTCTTTTCTGGACCACCGCACGTAGCAGGTCTGTATGGCCTCCTGTTCTTCTTCAGTTAGGAACCTGAATACGGGGGTTCCTCAGAGCTCCACTCTGAGCCCTCTTTTATTTAATATCTACCTAACTCCTCTGGTCTTCTTGGCTGAGAAGCTCGGTGCAAAAGTAATAGCGTACGCTGACGATACTCAGCTGCTGTTTACGTGGAAAGGCCCGGATTTGGACACCACTATTGCCCAATCGTACCTAGCTTCTGTTTTTGGCAGGTTAGCCCAGGCGTCTTTGAAATGTAATGAGGACAAAACTGAGGTTATTTTGTATAGCCAGGTTACCTCGAATTTCAAACAATCTCTTTGGCCGCCTCACTTTCCCTGTCCGCGCTTTGATGACGGTCCAGTTAAAAACTTGGGGGTATGGCTCAGTAAGGACCTGCGGTTTATTGACCATGTTAAGAAACTGATCGGGATCTGTTTTGGAACCCTCAAAATCCTTAGAAGGATTTTTCCCCTGCTTCCGAAAGTGGCCAATGAGGCAATCACGCGTGCTCTCATTCTCTCGCGGCTTGATTATTCGAATGCCTTGTTCATTGGCTTACCGGGCTACCTGTTGCAGAAGCTCTAAACGATACAGAATGCCACGGCTAGGCTCTTGTACAATGCCTCTAATCGAACCAGTGCTAGGCAATATCTACGAGAGCTGCACTGGTTGCCCGTGAAGCAACGTGCCCAGTTCAAGGCTCTCACCCTGGCCCATCGGGCCCTGCATGGACTCGGCCCTTTCTATCGTAGGAGGCGTTTTTCTTTCTAGGTACCTAACCGCCCTTTGGGATCTGCCTCTCTTCGTCAGGCCATTGTCCCGCGCTTCCGTAGAGTCCGTTTAGGTGGCCAGTCACTGTCGGTTAAAGCCGCAACAGCTTGTAATTTGCTCCCTCCCGATCTTCAGTTGATTCAAGAGCTTCGGCGAGATTATTGTGACAGGATTCATTGTTATGACAAATCTTAGTACGCTTTGCCTGGAGTGACCGCGAAAAAGCTTTGGCACAAATCAAGGAAATTGAAGATGAATTATTAAAAGAAGAAGACCAGGAGACCCTGGGGGATAAACGTGAACTACTAAAAAAGCGTTTGAAAAAATACGAACAAAAAATCAAACAAAGAAAAGAAGAAAAATTTGAAAGGGACGAGAATGATTATCGAATGGGGAGAGTGTTGACCTTTGCGAAAAAGTATGACAACACTAGAAGGCAACTAAAAAATAAGAAAAAGACGGGAGTCTCCACTACTGCCGAATCAGTTACTTCTGAGTCTGATGTCAATCCAGACGATATAGCCAGTGAAGATGGCAGTGAGGAAGCTTCTCCTTTTCAAGTGGAATACCAAGTAATGCGCAACAACCAACTAGAGGGTGGAAGAGGGAAGCCCCCGGACAACCAAGGACCAAGAGGAAGACGCGGCGGGGGGGCCGTTGGAAGAAATCCTTTAAGCTCTCCTCCTGTGACCCGCAGCATGAAAAAGTTCTTCAAGAAACGGAACTGAATGGCATTCAAGAGTCCACTAACCCCCAGGATAATCTAACCATCATTAACCTAACAGAGAGAGTGTTAACGAATGAAGAAAATTCAACACTCCAATTAGGTTTATCTTTCTGTCCACGTCGAAACTTTGAATTTGCTCAAACGTGCATCGATATTTTCAAATTTGTGAGGAAATTAAAACTACACAAATTCTTTAAACTCAAACCACCCAGTGAACGCAATGTGGCAAGCAAACCTGTGGAGGATACAGAACTCATTTGCAGCGAGCTACGAGGCCTTAGAGCAGTAGAAGGCCTCCGTTTGGAAAGCAACACTAACGGTGATGGTGAGGTAATCAACACTCAGATGCTTGATAATTGGGATGTACAACAAAAAGGTGGGGCCAGTGAATTTAAACCGGTCTCGACATTTATGCCGGTCATGGGTGCCGATGCCATTGATATCTTCTCAGATGCTGTGTTGAGGGATCTCACCAGACTGCGCATCACCAGTAAATACAAACCCAAAAATGATAACTTTACCAAAACTCAACAGCTTGCACTCACTACTCTTTGTGAAAACTCAGGATTGGTAATAAAGCCTTCTGATAAAGGGGGGAACATTGTCCTACTCACTTCGACTCAATATGAAACAGAGGCTTGCCGCCTTTTGGGAGACACCGACACCTATGCCACTGTGAATGAAAGAACATACAATCTAAGTGTGGCTAATTATCATGAGATGATATCCAGATGGCATAATGTGAACATGCTAAATACAGATGAATATTTATTCTTAAGGTGTCTGAGTCCTGTGATCCCCACCTTTTATTACCTGCCCAAGGTTCACAAAGATTTGTTAAATCCCCCTGGTAGGCCCATTGTTGCATCCAATGGTAGTTTGACGGAGAATCTCTCCATTTATGTAGATTCGTTTTTGTCTCCTTTGGTGATGTCCCTGAAATCGTATCTTAGAGATACTAAACATTTTCTAAACTGTGTTGAAGAAATTGTCTGGAAGGATACATATTGTATGTTGGTGCTTGACATCACCAGTCTATACACGTGTATAGTTCATGGTGATGGTCTCAAAGCGATGGCCAGCTTCTTGGATAAACGGCCCATAAGATTTTATGAGCACAACAAGATGCTAATGGAATTCATGATGTTTAGCCTTAATAATAACATATTTTTATTTGGCAAGCAATTATATCAACAAATGTCCGGCGTCGCGATGGGAGCCTGCTCCGCCCCCAGCTTCGCGAATCTCTTCGTGGGGTGGTGGGAGGAGCAGGCATCCTGGAGCGAGAAATACCCTGAGTGGAACAGCCAAATAATAAGGTGGTATCGTTATATAGACGATTTATTCATCATATTAGAATGTCCAATAGATACTGCCAATAGCTTCGTAGACGCCCTCAATGATAATGACATCAATCTGAAATTTTCAGGACAAATCAGCACCACGTCAGTAGATTATCTTGATCTCACCATATATATAGACGATTGTGGTTGTATTCAGACTAAACTGTTTAGAAAAGAAACGGCGGGCAATTCCACTTTGTTCGCCACAAGTAGTCATCCCCGGCAATTAGTGGAGAGCATACCGTATGGGGAGCTACTGAGAATACGCAGAAATAACTCTAGTGATACTGATTTTGAGAGAGCAGCTCAGGCCAGCATGCAAAGGTTTAAAACTAGGGGCTATAGCGACAATGTGCTCAGTAAGGCCTATGAGAGGGTCAAAAAAATGAAACGTAAAGAGTTGTTGAAAACGAAAAATCAAAATAAATCTAAAAACGGTAAATTTCGTCTTATCACAACCTTTTCTCATAATGCAGGCCAGATTAAGCAAATTTTAAGAAAAAATTGGAACATCTTATTGTCGGACAATACCATTAAAGCAGATTTACCACCGAACCCCCTTATTACATTTAGAAAGGCGAGATCTCTAAAAAATCATTTGGTTTCCAGTCATTACTTTGCTCCTGAAAAGACCCCCAAGTTGCCTGTGCTCAATGGCTTTTATCCATGTGGCCGATGTAAGGCCTGCAAATTCAGTAAGCGGACGCTTACTTACAAGATACCTGGTGTGACCATCCCCAAAAGAATCAACAAATTTTTAACATGTTCCACGTCATATGCTATTTACTGCTTAACTTGCCCGTGCGGCCTGAACTATATCGGAAGCACGACTAATGCAGTAAAACTTAGGATACTTGAACATATGCGTGCGATCGCTAAAAAGGATGAGACTTACCCAGTGGCCAGGCATTTTGCCAAAATGCATAAAAGTAACAGGGATCTGTTAACTTATACATGCATAGATAATGTGCCTTCTAGCATTAGGGGGGGTGATCGTCTACTTAGACTTAGACGACTGGAATCTAGATATATAATTGACTTACAATGTAAGCATCCGCTTGGCCTAAATATGCATGAAGAACTATCAGTTCATTTGGGCTGATTGGTCGGGCTTCTGTTCTAGATATAATTTTCTATGTATTTCCTTGACTGTGCCTTAGTGGTTTTATGTGTATCATATGAATTACCCTTTTAAGTTTTGTATATATGATATTTAATGAATTTTGAGACACATGCTTATATTTGATGCATTATCCATCCAGGATGGTATTATTGTGGGGTTTGACTGGTTGCTACGTAATTGGGGCAAAGAGCTGCGATTTTGATAGAATTTAGTCTTCACTGCTCGCTCCTTGATTTCTTGCAATATGTATGCATAAACTAATACATTTAGCATTAACTGTGTGCCCATTCGGGGCTTAATTGTTTGCTATACATCGCATTTTGTGATTGTATTGAGTTTGCTCCGAGAAACAGCTGCATTCAGTTCTCACCGCATGCCCATTCAGGGCGAGATTATTGTGACAGGATTCATTGTTATGACTGCGCTTTCATGTTCATTTAGAACTTGGATAGTTTTGTGATTCACACATTGTAATTGGTTTAGGCATTTATCTGAAGCATGATGTTTCTATTGCCTGTATTGTATCCAACTCCGTTCCAATATGGCGACCAAGTTTATGTTTGCACAGTCCTACCTTGATTTCTTGACATCTGAATTTGCATGTTGTCCTCTTTTTAAACCGACGCACGCCTCGGCTCTCTGCACTACTTGACAAAGCCCTAAGGCGAAACGCGTCGTTGCTGTTGGTTTCCCTATTAAATCTTCTGTGAAACCTCCCCTGAGTGTGCTGCCTTCCTTTTGGATTAATTTTCCTGGGACTTTGGAGCTAGTATATATATATATATATATATAAACGTTACCCTTGAAAAATGTTTTCAATTGACAGACTGCAACTGGATCACATACGAACAGTTAAAGCAGTAGCAGACAACCCTTTTAAAACTGAAGAGAAGAAGAAAGGACTATTCTGAGCACATATATACAAATTAGGGATGAGTCCTTGTCAATATGATGTTGATATTAAGGCAAGCAGGGAAAGCATCCAATTATGAACCCTGTATGATCGCTAACAAATTATAAAAGGAAAAATGTTAATAGTAATTTATAATTACAAAATATTCACCACAAGAGAATAGCATGGATCTCCGTACAGAAATATGGGGAGCAATCGTGCACCACACTAAGTAAGTGCTAGGGATATATTGATTAGAAAAATGACGAGATGAAATTTAGGGCCAGATATACGACTAAGGAATTTGCAACTCGCAAATTGCGTTGCAATAGCGACTCGCAATTTGCGAGTCTCAAATTGTTATGTACTACAGTGTCTACAACACTGATTGTGATTCTCAATGGGGGCCGCAAATTGCATGCCTCATGAATATTAATTAGGAATTCGCAATTTGCGACCCCATGGAGAATGGCAGGCCCTCCCAGGTATGGTGGCCTGCTGGGCTCAGCAAACCTTCTTGTCTGGGAGTGCTTTTAAATAAAGCAGTTTTTTAAAAAATGCAACCCATTTCCTTAAAGGCAGTAAAATGCGAGTGTTTTGCGACCGCAATTGCAGTCGCAAAACATTCATACATAGGACTGCAAGTCACAATTAGGAAGGAAAGGATGCCCCATGGAACGCCCCTTCCTAATTACGAGTAGCTAAACACTATTTTGCGAGTCACAAATTAGTGTTAGTAATTGGCCCACAGGGATTTTGCATTATCAAACTGGTCGTAAACCCGTTTGAACATGCAATATCCCGTCGTACATCTGGCCCATAGTTCTGTGTGTAAGACAGCGATCTCTTCCCAATGGTAGAAAGTTTCCACGGACATAAGAGTTGTTTTCAGAGAGGATCCAGTGAGCCTATGAGCCCAGACCCCATGAAACATTAATGGAAGGGGCTGGAGACCTTTAAAGGTATATATAGAATTGGTTGGTGATATTCATAATAGAGATCCCACCAATAGAAGTGCTATGGACAGCTGAAGGTGGGGATCTGTTTAAATTAATCAATGACTGGTGCTCTGTGGGTTTAACCCCTCCGCTGCGCTGAACGTTCCTCGCTGGTGCGGAACGTTCCATTGCGCGGGCGGGGCCGCGACGTTCAGCGGACGTGCGCAGCACTGCCGGGGTCGTGCACGCGACGTCCGCTGAACGTGCGCAGCATTAAAGGGGTTAAGAAACTGCAATAAACATTGAGGTTTTATAGAAGAGTGGGGCACTTTGTTTTGATCGAAAATGGAATGCACTATGATATCTCGTACAGCTTGATGTTTTACATATAACTTTATTTCACAACAACATGAATTGAAATTCCAGTTTCTCTTTCTTTTAGAAATATCTGAAATAATATATATTTTGTCCTGAAGACGGTGGTGTGAACCATTTCCTTCCACCGAAACTCCAGGTTAACCGATTATTGTTATTATTTGTTTGCTTTGATGAATTTTGATGAATTTACTTTATCACTCATGTATGATTGAATGACTTTGTATTTGGGAGGCATTTGATAATGATGGACTATGTGAGGTCCCTTTAATCCAAGCATTTGTTTTTATATATGTAATGTATATATGAATGTTTTTATGAAAAAAAGAAGATATAATTTGAGGTCATGTAGTGTGACAGAGAATAATTTTAATATTTTTATGAATGTGGGAAATGTTTTTACAACAATGTTTGTAGATGTTGAATTAATTACCATTTAGGCTATTTCTATTCACTCCATAAAAGCAAACTTTGAACCCAAATGTAGTACGGGTGCACAAAAGGGAATTTTGGGGCCCATTAGGATGGCGGGCGGATCGCCCCGCCGGGCTGGTGGTAGCCACTGCTGGCCCGGCGGGGGTGATCCGCCTGCCATCCTTGCCTGAATGACCCCCGCCATATTAGGATGGCTGGGAGGTTCGCAGCAGACAGAAAGACCGTCCGCCCCTTTTCTGCAGATCGACTCGTCGACCGGGCGGAAAAAGGGAATAACATGGTGGAGGTGTCTGCAAGACACCGCCATCCATATTATGATTAGGGCGGAGAAGAGCCTTTCCATGGCGGCAACCTTTCCATGGCGGCATTGCCGCCATGGAAAGGCAAGTGGTTGCTGCTTGTGGGGACCCGTTGCGGGCCCCCTGAGTGTTGGGGGGTGCACTTCGGGTGCACCTGTGGTACCCCCCTACATTGACATGGACCAGGTGGCAGGCACAGCACGGTGCCAGACACCTTGTGCATGCCAATGCACAACGTGCATTCCCAGCATTGTGGCGGGTGGTGCTGTGAGCACCGCCCGCCACAATGCTGGGAATGGGGGATGCCACCATCACGGTGGCAGTGGCATTCTAATTGCAGGTGCAGGACCACCGCACCCCTGGCGGATGGTCCCGCATACCGTTCCACCCGCCATTGTAATGGTACCCTTTTTTGTTGTCTCAGTTGTAAACTACCCTGTCCCTATTGGCTGTACAGGGTGACTCTCCCTTTTTGGAGGTTTGTGAATAGATTGGAATGGCTTAATAAATAGAGTTTACTTTTCCTAATATCAAGTTGTCTCAGAAAGGCTTCCATTACATCCCACTCACAATCTCGGACACCACAACTACTGAAGTAGTGAAAAAAGCTTAAAAAGAAGATAGTTCTTCACCGCGCAAGTTAGGACTCTGAATATTTTTAACAATGCAAGAGTAATATTACATAGATTCTAAATATTGCCATGCAATTCGATGTTTTTCTTATGCTTAATGCTTGTTGAGCGCGGTCATGTATACTAGTGAGTACCAAAATGAGAGCTAAATAGAAAATGATGGGGTCACAGGCCTATTGTAATATGTGGAAATGAGCTGATAAAAATTCACGTACTGGCTCCCTCAAACATTACACAAAGGGTTCAATTTACCTTCATCACACACTACATTACTTTTACTTATGTTGCAATCAAGTGACTGCCAAACTCAAAGCATGCAACAAATTACACTGGGATCAATTCTAAAATGCTGTTATGAAATCTCCACTTTCTGGCACTTATGGTCCTTCCGGAAGCTTAAAATGAAGGTATTTGTTTACTTGTTCCAGTACTCTGGGGATTGGTACATATGTAATATAATAATCATGGCATTATCTGTAATGATATTCTGGGATACTCTGCAGTGAGGTTTATCCTTTTCCCAAAAGATGTGTGAACCCTGAATAATGATACCATAAATATCGATGTGACACAATATCAAGGATACAATATTGAAAATAAAAAATCAACAGGCAAGTCTTGATTTTTTAAACCCAACTCCACATATATGTACCTTAGTTATATATATATATTCGAGGAATTAGGAGTGCTAAGTCTATACATCCCTTACCTTTTGATATTTTGTCCTCTGATATTCTGTCCTCGAATATTCTTGTACTTTGAATTTATTGGGTGACATCACCAATGATATCATCAATGGTATTGTGGAAAAGTAAATTTTGCCATGTTCTGTGTCCCTACGCGTCCTCCATCATATGTTATCTGTGCATGATTAATATGCATATGTTATTCCCCATGTTCGATTAAAGACGCAATTATAGTTGTGTCCACCTCTAGTATGCCAGTTTCCAGTTCTCGTGAATACTACGAATATCAGGCCTATGTAAAGCTACGTTGCCACGTTTCTCAGTGTGCACGTTATTCCATTGTAAAGTCCCCGTTTCTAGGCCTCAAAAGGGCCTGGACACCAGATTCAGCTCCTGTCTCCTGAAGCCTCGCTGAGGAGCGATACAGCCCCCACCTGTATCCTCGACCCTTCACTTACTTCCTGCCTCGCAGTGCCCGGTTCAGCCTGGCTCTGCCTCTGAGTCTGCCAAGAGTATGTTATGATTCGAGTTATCAGTACAGCCCTCCTTCCCTGCATTCCTAAAGCTACTGAATCGCATCAATAGTTTCCGTCATTGTCTAGCCTTTACGGCCCCATGTTAGAGAAATACTGCATTTAATGGTCATTTAATATTCTTCATCACGCACTACATGTAGAATAATGCATGCTCCAGTCTTAGAGTCTGTTCGCCTTTACCCCGATAACATTTGGATTCTATCAACATGTTCCCTAAACATCAGATACTAGATAGGGTTTAGGTACATGTCGCCCTGACTCTCCAGACTTCAGTCTCTGCTCCTAGCACAGAGTTCATAGCCCCCAGCTTCTCCTAGTGATACGTCATTGCCAGTTTGCGCGCACCATCAGGTTAGAGGTCCCGGCTCCTTAGGTAGCCCCCTCCATGGTTTCCGCCCCATTCATGACATATTCTGTTACGTTTGCATCACATGTCTATGTATACGCCCTGTTACACCTCTTTTCACCCTTATCTTTCGCGACTGCTACGCGTCACACCCTTTGCTCCACCCACTGCTACGCCTATTGCAATGTAATGCTATGTGCTTGCGCTATGTATATATGCTCATATACTGTTATTAAAAAGTGATCCCTTGTCCCGATCCGGATCCCGGCAGCGCTGCCAGGGCTTACCATTCTGTTCCTGTGCAGGTTGTCCTGTTCCTGTCCTTTATGCTGTATTAAACCTGCAAAACTCCTACTACCTCGAATCTTGACTCTTATTTATTGAGCTATCTGTTATTCATTTATACATTCAAAAAGAGAGGTATTATTTATTTATTTACCACATAATGGCGCCCGAATAGGGACTTGCCCTTTCCCCATGCGTCGGTGAAGCCACGCCGACCCCCTGACCCTCTGCAGTCGTGACGGAACTCTTCTGCGCACCGGCAGATATTTCTGCTTCAAGTATCCCTCAGGCCCACGGAGGAGACGGAGGAGGCGGTCCAGCATCCAGACGAGACGGTGGAGGAACGCGGCGAGTCCCGACCAGAGCCCAAGCCGAGAGTCCAAGGTCCGAGGTATCCGGAGGCCCACCCGTAACTGAAGTCCGAAGTTCGTCGTCCGTCGTCGTAGCAGTCCAGTCCAGTCAGAGGCCTTCCGTTCTTGCTGCCCGGTGAGTACCGTTACTGGGGTAGTATCTAGACAGGGTCAATTTAATTGACTCTGGTCCGTGGGTTGGTGGTACACAGACCCACAAACGAAGTGTCCACTTCGGTGGATGCGGGTCCTGACGTGTCTCTTTATGAGACCGGTAAGTCTCGTACTGTTTCAGCAGTGCATCTGGTTTCTGTTCTAGTCAGTTCTGTTCTCGAGAAAATTCATGTATTCTGTGTTCCGTATTCCAGGTAGTATTCTGTTCGAACTGTTATTTTAAAAGTTCTTCATGTATTTTAATGTCGTGGTATGAATGGGGAATAAGTATCGTGTTCATTGTGTATTGTATTGTGTCTAGATTACAGTCCAGTCATGCCCTTGTTTTCTAAGTTACGTCAGTTAAAAACTAGAAAGGGTCTGCTGGAAGCAGCAGTTCCTGTCCCGCCTAGGGACAGTCCAGGTCATTTTATGTATCAGAAGCATGGCATAAGTGCCATACTATATCTAGATTTATGGGTAGAGTATACCAAACAGTTAGAAGAGAAGTATAGATGGCCCGTATCGGGTACATGGGATGCCGAGTGCATCATGAGAGTAGAAGAAGCATTATGGAAAAAGAAAGCCAGACAGTCACAGAAAGATGCCATCGAGTTATGGCGCAAAGAATCTCATAAAAGAACCGAAAAAGAAATCAGAAAGTCTGAATTAAGTAGAGAATCCTTGGAACGAGCCCAAGAAAAGGAATTAATCGAGATAGGTGAACGAGTTAAAACCGAACAGTCAGATAGACAGAGGCATGCTCTTATTAAGGGTATGTATCCTCTTCTTGCCGAGGGCTTGCCAAAAGCGACCCCAGAGGCATCCAGTAACTTCCCGCCACCATTAGTTCCGACCAAGCTACGTCACAAACAGACCGCAGCTGATATTTTCATTTCGTCCTATTTGGACGACACAGTCCCAGAATATGCAAATCCTGTTCGCGCTCCGCCAGTCCCTGTAAATCAGGCACTCCCCGTTTCTCCAGACACCGGGGTACCCCTTGCAGTACCTGCTACGGTCCCCCAGATCCAGCCCGCCATACCAGTTCAGCCCGCATTTCAATTTCCTGCCACACTAGTACGAAGAGGATCAGTCGACGATTCTAGTTTAGGGGCCGCAGGAGGAGGTCCTCCTCAGACCCCGCCGCCACATAAGCGTTTAACGTCAGCCGAATTACATGCACAAGCGTCACAGCGTACGCCCAGACATCAGTCTGTAGCAGAAATAAGAAAAGCCCTTAATGAATGCGGCTATGATCCAGTCCCAGGCGAGGATAATATGGCTTTATATTCATTCCACGTAAGAAAGGTGGCCGAGTATCTAGTCACCCTACCGAATATGAAAGAAGATCTAGACAGAATATATCGTTTCATCCGTACAGGGGATGATCCAGAAAGCATTGGCGAAGTCATGTCTCAAAGGAAAGCCGAGATCCAGCTCATGATACTAAAGTTTTTGATTAATTGTTTAATAAGAGAACAAGATTACCCGTCTAAAGATCAAGCCGAAATGAGAACCCTGACAAGGTGGAGTGATAATATAGCCGAGGGTAAGCACAAGACCGTCGGTGCTATGGAGAGTATGTACAAGAAAATCCGTAAAGAAATAATAAAGTTACACGAACAGCGTAAAGCAGCACAAGTAAGCGAGAAAGAAAGTAACTCTGATACTGAAGAGGTAGACGACGAGAATCCCGCAAGAATAGCGTATGTAGGAAAATCTAGATTCCCAGATCGCCATTTACGCCTAGAACACAAGTTAACTTTCCATCATCCAGCACCAGAACAAGGTTCTCTAGAACAAGTGTTTCAAGCTACCGATCACATTCTGAAATCACGAATCGGTTATAGTGAGTTAAGTACTATGCATGAACAAGAACTAGCCCGATCAGCAGTCCGATGGATTACTGATTCTACCACTTTTCCAGACGAAATAGTGGCACAAATGTTTCTGAAAATGCCCCCAGCCGAGCAACGACTGGTGGGTATGTATATGATCCAGCACCTCATTACATTGTATGAGGGTCAGCACTCTGATCCAGGTCCGTTACATGATATCCTGAACGAGTTACTCCAGTATAGATGGAAAGGTTTAGGTACCGATTTAATTAGTGTCATTCTAGAACAACGTCACAAATATAGAACGTTTTTGAACCCGCATTTTGTTCATGTCTCACCACCAGAAAGTAAACCATTTTACATGGAGAGACAGAATCCGTTACGAGAAGTCCACCCAGTTAGAGGAACGGGTGGCGAACTAGAACGAGTGTTTGTTTACACTCCGATTACAAAGATGGAACTCTTAGAGATGAAAAAATTAATCCCCTGTCATGATAAAGATCCAGCAGGGTTCCATCGAGAATTAAAAGACATGCTCCGGATGGGAGAATACACGTATCCAGATATAATTAAAATGTTAAAGGTTCTGCTGCCCGCAGGGGTGTATGAAAAGCTCAAGGAAAAAGAATGGGAGGTGGGAGAGAAAAAGATCGATTGGGCAGTTCTAGAAGCTGAAGACAAGGCACGAGTACCAGGTACCGGTCTTGGAGCGAAATGTAAAGAATTACCTGAATTATTGATTCAAGTTTTACCCAGATTGTTAACAACGAAAAAGGAAGACTGGGATGCAATCTCAGCCTGTAAACAGAAACAAGACGAAGACATTAGTGATTTTTATTCTAGATTTGAGAAATGTTTTAGCATCAACAGTGGCCTCAAGACAAGTAGTGAGTCATACCCTCACCTTTTTGTTACTAAATTAGTCGAGAATTCAAGTCCACCAATTAAAAATCGAGTTTTGAAAGTCGAAAGTACCTGGCAAGCTAATACCCCGTCCCAGATGTTACAGATGCTCCAATACCACCAGAATAGAATCAGAGAAGAGCAAGATCATGAGAGAAAACGTATGAAAGACACGAAAATGAAAGTACTAGTTGCACAATCTGTTCCTCAAGACAGCCAGAAGAGGGGTCCGAATCAAGCCAGTCATCCTGCAGCTCCCGTTAAAGGGAACTGCAATTATTGTAAACAGCCAGGTCATTTTATAAACGAGTGTGCAGTTCTGAAACACAACATAGCTACTGGTAAGACTAAAGAAAGACCACGTCCACCTAGACAAGAACAAGTTCCACAGACTCCTCAGCCACAGAATGCACCACAGACAGTTACAGCACCGCAGCCCATCGCTGCAACACAGCATGTTACACAGCAAATGTATCAGTATGCACAGTCCGAGTATCCAGAGTATCAACCGTATTCATGAAACAGCCTAGAGAGGGAGGTAGGCTTGCCTCTCATCGAGATACCTGTAGATCAAGAAGGTCCCTATGTTCACAGTCAGGTATTAGGGAAAGACAGAAAGTTTTTGATTGATACAGGGGCAAGTAGGACCACCATCAGTCACGCCGAAGTTCCAGGGGCTCCGCTCTCAGGCTCAAGAAATGTTTCCCTTGGATTTTCAGGAAAACCTATCGTAAATGAAATATCAAAGCCAGTTACTCTAGAAGTAGGTCCATTGTCCCGTACTACTGATCTGTTACTTACTAAGTCATGTCCAGAAAACCTATTAGGCATTAAGACACTGAAAGAGTTAGGTGCAGTTATATGCTGTTCCCCAGAGGGAATACGTCTGTTCCTGCGTGACTTTAAGGGTCACTATGTATTACGAGATTTTGATCCCAGATTGTCTAATGTTCCGCAGCATTTATGGGCGCAAGGTCCAACTGATGTAGGTTACATGCAAATCACACCCCATCGTGTGACTCTCAAGCCAGGTGTAGTGTTACCACGAATCAGACAGTACAGATTGCCACCTGAGGCTGTAGCAGCCTTATCCAAAATTATTGACGAGCTCATCGCTCAAGGAGTAGTTGTAGAAACTGACTCCAATGTATGCAATTCTCCGATCATTCCAGTCATGAAACGTACTGATCCAAATGCACCCCCAGTATATCGATTAGTGATTGACCTACGAGAACTTAATAAATGTATTATTCCTCAGTACCCAGTTGTCCCAGATATCTCTTCCCTATTGACAGCCATTGATTCCGAAGCCACGTTCTTTACTGTAATCGACCTCAAGAACGCATTTTTCAGTGTTCCCATTCATCCAGACAGCCAGTTTCTTTTCGGATTCTGTTTAAATGGAAGGAGCTATATGTTCACACGAGCTCCTCAAGGTTTCACAGAAAGTCCTAGTATTTACAGTCAAGCACTTAAGAGACAACTAGACAATATTCACATGCCAACTGACACTGCCCTGCTCCAGTATGTCGATGATCTACTGATCACAGCCCGTTCTGAACGTGATTGCGAGCGAGCATCCCTCACAGTTCTGTATTTCCTAGCCGAGATGGGGCACAAGGTGTCCCCTTCGAAGCTTCAATTCTGTGTCCAGCAAGTGGTATACTTAGGACACTTACTGTCCAAGAGGGGTAGGCAGTTGACACCAGACCGTATTCAGTTAATAGCGAGTCTTCCTCAGCCCAAGACCCAGAAGGAGGTACGTGCTTTTATCGGCCTTACTTCTTATTGCCGACAATGGATTCCTCAGTATGCATTTCTAGCCAAGCCACTGATACAGTTAACGACACAGGAGGCAGCCGTACCGACTGTCCTCCCTTGGACATCTGAACATACACTTAGCTTCAATGAGTTAAAGAAAGCTTTATGCCAAGCTCCAGTTCTAGCTACACCAAACTACAGTAAGCCTTTTACACTTTTCGTCACAGAACGTGAAGGTACAGCATTATCTGTTCTCACACAAGATCAAGCAGGACAATACAAGCCATGTGCTTATTTTTCGAGCACATTAGATCCTGTAGCCCAGGCTCTGCCTGCGTGCCTCAAGTCAGTTGCAGCCACAGCACTAGCTATCAGACAAAGTGATTCCATAGTATTAGGACACTCCCTGACAGTACAAGTTCCACACTCCGTGGAAGTTCTTTTAAATCGAACACAGACCCAGCACTTGACAATTGCACGTTTAACAGGTTATGAATTGACACTGTTTCAGCCACACATAGAAATCAGACGCTGCAACGTTCTCAATCCTGCTACACTGTTACCATCAGCTAATCCAAATCCTGCCACACATGACTGTGTGGAAGTAGTCAACATCACGACCAAGCCAAGACAAGATCTGACAGATATTCCATTACCAGATCCCGACCTGACACTTTATGTGGATGGTTCATGTATGAGAACAAGTACAGGAGAACTAGTCGCCGCGTATGCAGTGACTACCGACACCGAAGTTATTGAGACACATCGTATTGACACCCTGTCCGCTCAAGCAGCAGAGCTAGTTGCTCTGACACAAGCCTGCATACACGCTAAGAACCGGAAAGTTAATGTTTACACAGATTCCCGCTACGCATTTGGAGTCGTACACGACTTTGGAGTGCTCTGGCAGGAGAGAGGTTTCATGACTTCTCATGGAACCAAGATTCAGCATGGTCTCCTTATTCAAGCTCTGTTAGATGCCATACATTTACCGACATCCATTGCTATCATGAAATGCAAAGCACATACGAAAGTTACTGACATTATTTCCCAGGGTAATGATCTAGCAGATCGCATAGCCAAGCTTACAGCTCAGACTCCAGACATTCCAGCTAACATGACACACACTCCAGATCCGACTACATGTATGACAGTTAAGGACCCTACTCAAGATGTCATAGATATCCAGTTACATGCTACTCCCGAAGAAATCAAGAAATGGTCCGAACAAGGAGGGGTCCAGACAGATCAAGGATGGGTGACGAAGGGAAAAGCCACATGGTTTCTCCCCGACTCTATGGTTCAAGTCATTATCAATACTGCACATAGTCCAGCACATTTAGGAGAAAAAGCTATGTTAGATAGTATCCAGAACATTTGGTTCAACAAGCATTTACGAGCTGCAGCCAAGCAGAAAGTCCGTACCTGTATGATATGTTGTCAGTTTAATCCAGGTAAAAGTGTCCCGGTGGAACAAGGTGGATTCCAACCTCCTGACCACCCTTTTGAAGTCCTCCAGATGGATTATATTCAGATGGAGCGATGTCGAGGTTTCAAGTATGTCCTTGTAGTTGTATGCGCTTTGTCCAGGTGGACAGAAGCATATCCAGTCCCAGATTACACAGCCACGACCACTGCCAAGCAGTTGGTTCGTGAATTCTTCCCCCGTTATGGACTCCCTAGGGTCGTATATTCTGATAACGGCCAGCCATTCTCATCAGAGTTAATGAAGCACGTTTCCCTTTTGTTAGGGTACCAGTGGAAGTTCCATTGTGTACGCCATCCTGAAGCAGCAGGTCTCGTAGAGAGACATAACCAGACCCTGAAAATCCGCATCGCCAAAGTATGTAAAGAGAAAGGTGTGGACTGGCTAGTAGCTCTGCCAGTCGCTCTGTTCTATATGCGCATGGTCGCACATTCCAGATCAGGTCTGTCCCCGTATGAGGTCGTTTTCGGCCGCCCCCCTAACATGTGGGGTACTCCTAGACCCCGAAGTATTACCGATGTTTCAAGTAATATGCTGACAGATTACCTAGCTTCCTTGATGTCTGCCCTCAACTCTTGTCGTTCACAGGTTGCCGCCGCATTTCCAGACAATACCGAGGTGGCACCGCATGAAATCGTTCCAGGATCCATGGTCTTGGTTCGCAATTTTGACCGCTCAAGTCCGCTGGAGCCACGCTGGAAGGAGCCCCGACAGGTCCTCCTCGCCACCCGTACAGCCGTGAAGTTGGAGGGTCGCAAAGGCTGGGTGCATCTTTCGCACGTAAAGAAATTTTATGGACTGAAACCCGTCTCAAAGAACATTTCCCAGGATTTGAAGGACTGCCAAAGTACTATTCTTAAGGACTGTCCCGCAAAAGACATTGCTACAAACCCTTCCCTGTTAGAGAAAACTCCACAGCAGGAGTATAAGTTGAAACTCCGGTCTAGTAAAATAAGTCAGCCAGTTTGATTGTCTAAGTCCTCCCCTAGGTGAAACGGTTAGACTGTTTCTGACATGTATAAAATAGACCCCCATAGTGAGAGAGTTAGTCAAAACTCAATCCGATGTATCGTTTTTCTATGTTTCATATTATTTCTCAGTATTATGATTTCCTGCACCAGTTATGCATTCTACTTGTATTTCCCAGTTTCTCATGTAAATAAGTCTGCTAATGCTACAGTAGAGCATACGTTTAGTGATCTGCCTCCTCATGAACTCTCTTACCGCCTCGCTATGCGAAATAATTCTTTCATCCGCATGTTACATTATTCACACCAGACCAGCAATGCCACTAATTGTTGGGTGTGTGGTCGACTCCCCCCTTTCCAGACACCGAAGGGAGTTCTGCCACTTTTTCCTTACCCTTTTTCACATAATGGTTCGTGTGGAGCATGGTCCACGTTAACGTCATCCTCAACAGATATGTCTTTTCTTAACAGTACATGTTTTCCAGACAAGCAAGGTCTTTCCCACAGAACAGGGTCAGATCTAGAAAATGAAGTGTACAATTTAGGTAATTATTCTTCGAATTTCATGGTCCTGAATGTTCAGTCTGATACTACTCCAGACTTACCTGCTATTTCAGTACTACCAGTCAAAGGGGAATTATGTGTCCGAAATAATGGTTCCATACATGTAGGACATAGTGATTGTACTACTATTGTCAAGTATAGTGACAGTGGAAAATCTATTTTCAAAGCTTCATGTCATTCTTATTTTATTTGTGGTCAAACCGCATATGTTCGTCTGCCCCTCGATTGGGAGGGAACCTGTTACATTGCCTTCCTACTGCCACCTGTTTTTCTAGCCCCACCCGACTACCACAGGAATTCCCACCTAGTACATACTAGACACAAGAGAAACCTCCCGATTGTCGATTATACTGAAACTACTCTAGAACAATATATAGATATCAATAAAGGTGTCTTCCCTTATTTAGGTACAGTTGTGAATAGTAAACTGATACGTAGGTTAACCAGAACCCTTGAAGCAGTAGTAATTGAGACTACTTCTGCTCTAAGTAATTTAACCGAAGAACAATCCTTTATGAGAATTGTCGTGCTCCAGAATCGTCTCGTCCTTGACGTCATATTGGCCGATAGGGGCGGGGCCTGTAGAGTCATCGGATCTAGTTGCTGCATTTTCATTCCAAATAACGCGCCGTCTGTTTATTCAGCTATAACCAGACTTCATAAAATTGCCCATCTGTTACACCAAAATCCAGGCACCTGGACATGGTCCGGTTGGTTCTGGAATATAATTTCCGCCTGGGGATGGAAAGTCTTGTCCTTTCTAGGTATTGCAGTAGCGATCATATTTAGCTGCTGCCTCTGTATACAATGTGGCCCTGCGATTTGCGGCATCTGTGCTACCTCTTGTATTCCTAGTCCCAAGCCCCGTTCTAAAACCAGTTCCAAGAAAATTCGAGACGAGCAAATGATACTGTATGAAATGATAGATGGTATCATGAATATTGATGTTTCCTGAAGGAAACGTAGTGACAAGGAGGGAATGTGGAAAAGTAAATTTTGCCATGTTCTGTGTCCCTACGCGTCCTCCATCATATGTTATCTGTGCATGATTAATATGCATATGTTATTCCCCATGTTCGATTAAAGACGCAATTATAGTTGTGTCCACCTCTAGTATGCCAGTTTCCAGTTCTCGTGAATACTACGAATATCAGGCCTATGTAAAGCTACGTTGCCACGTTTCTCAGTGTGCACGTTATTCCATTGTAAAGTCCCCGTTTCTAGGCCTCAAAAGGGCCTGGACACCAGATTCAGCTCCTGTCTCCTGAAGCCTCGCTGAGGAGCGATACAGCCCCCACCTGTATCCTCGACCCTTCACTTACTTCCTGCCTCGCAGTGCCCGGTTCAGCCTGGCTCTGCCTCTGAGTCTGCCAAGAGTATGTTATGATTCGAGTTATCAGTACAGCCCTCCTTCCCTGCATTCCTAAAGCTACTGAATCGCATCAATAGTTTCCGTCATTGTCTAGCCTTTACGGCCCCATGTTAGAGAAATACTGCATTTAATGGTCATTTAATATTCTTCATCACGCACTACATGTAGAATAATGCATGCTCCAGTCTTAGAGTCTGTTCGCCTTTACCCCGATAACATTTGGATTCTATCAACATGTTCCCTAAACATCAGATACTAGATAGGGTTTAGGTACATGTCGCCCTGACTCTCCAGACTTCAGTCTCTGCTCCTAGCACAGAGTTCATAGCCCCCAGCTTCTCCTAGTGATACGTCATTGCCAGTTTGCGCGCACCATCAGGTTAGAGGTCCCGGCTCCTTAGGTAGCCCCCTCCATGGTTTCCGCCCCATTCATGACATATTCTGTTACGTTTGCATCACATGTCTATGTATACGCCCTGTTACACCTCTTTTCACCCTTATCTTTCGCGACTGCTACGCGTCACACCCTTTGCTCCACCCACTGCTACGCCTATTGCAATGTAATGCTATGTGCTTGCGCTATGTATATATGCTCATATACTGTTATTAAAAAGTGATCCCTTGTCCCGATCCTGATCCCGGCAGCGCTGCCAGGGCTTACCATTCTGTTCCCGTGCAGGTTGTCCTGTTCCTGTCCTTTATGCTGTATTAAACCTGCAAAACTCCTACTACCTCGAATCTTGACTCTTATTTATTGAGCTATCTGTTATTCATTTATACATTCAAAAAGAGAGGTATTATTTATTTATTTACCACAGTATAGACAGTGGTATAATGCCACACTTGTGGCCTTATCTGCGTTGTCTATTTTTTGCTTGACATACAAAGTCACTTTGCACAAATTAGGAATTTCTGCACCTCTAGCAAGGAAAATATCGATAGTGATGTAAAGGATGTTCATCAGACTCACAGGTCTTTGCTCATGCTGTGTTGAAAGAGAGCGAATGGGACAGGCTGTACAATTTACATCTGTAGAACACACTGTTTGGTTGCCCCTGGCCTTCACAAACAGCAAGAAGAGAAAACACTGACTAGTCTAGAGCATTTTACATTTTTAAATGTGGACTTTTATAGAGACCCTGAATTTAAGAAAATGTTCCTCTCACTCTTGGTTGTAGAGGAGAAGGTTCTAAAAATGAGCACTCACAGTCTTTCAATTTCTGCTTGTCTTAATGGTGATTGTGGAGGAAGGGCCATATCACAATGGTGTTAGAGGGTCATCCAAGTGATCTATCATTGATTATATTATGCAGCTGTGTCTCTGATCAATTCCACATTGGATGCTTGTAATGTGTTTTATGGAGGTCAACCCAAACTATAAATGGCTTGATGGCAGAAGACTTAAAAGGTGGGAATTAGGGCAATTCTACTTCAGAAATAGGAATCAGTTGTGCAGCACAATGGTACTCATATTTTTTCCTCCCAGTAAAGTCTAGAGTCTTGTGCAAGATTTTGACCCTGGTGCTTCAATTTCTATATGGAATGGAAGCATGCTTTATAGCTGAGAAACTCAACAGGTCCTAGTTTTCTGGAGTCATGTGTTCAGATAACCAGCTTTATCTGGTAGTCCCCTGTCCAGACATGCCTTAATAGGAAAAAGAAGATTTTCAGACAGAAAATCATTGAACTCTATTGGCAGTTGCTGTACTTGTCTCCCAATTTAGCCATTCTGGAAAAGCTGGTTGTGCAACTAACATAGTCAGACGCTCTCCAGTTTGCAGTTTTGCAATGCGCAGTTAAGATTAACTTGGCTGTGTAAATGATACAAAATTACTGAATGAAAAAATAAAATAAAATAAAAGAATATACAATAAAATGTAATTAAATATGATTGTTATTGAGTTAGTGTTTTAGTGCTTAGCTTAAAGTTGACTTTCTTTGCACCTCGACCTGTACCTATTAATTATGCCCAGAAGTGGAAAACTCTATACATATTTATAATGTCTCGTTACTTGGGTTGTTTAGTTAGTCCTTTGATACGTTGTTAGACAGGTCTACTACATAATTTTAAATATTGTAATCATTTTCACTATCACATTCCCAACCTTTCACTGAGCACTATCCCTGAGCACCTTTATTCACTTTGGTACGTTGTAGCAACCATTGATATTGTGAATCATGGATATATTCATACTATAAACTTCTTCAAGGATAAAATATTGTTGTTATCATTTAATTTAAAATGTTTAGTTTTTTTTAAAGCTTTATCTCTTAGAGACACTTATTGGTCAGTTGGACCACCTGTTGTACATATCACTATTGGCCCAGGTCCATCTGCATACTGGGTTTACCCCACTGTTGTGTAACAATTAGCTCAATGTGAATGCAACAGTTAACTAAGGTAATTACTTTGAAAGTCTTCAGTGCTGCAGGCATGACATACATGTCCTCATAGTTAGGAATTCAGTGCTAAGGCTGTGAAAGTCACGTGCCAATGTTCCTACTGTTAAATCCCTTGGTCCATGTCCCAAAAGACCCCTGCCACCCTCATGTTCTGTAGTGGCAGTAATATTGCTACTTTTGCAGTTCCAGCTACACCTAAACCAAATTGACACCGTGGGCATACTGACATAATCAAACCATGCTGGCATTATGACTAGAGACATTTGGCTTCTGCATTAGGCAATGGAGGTTTCACTTTCTCATTCTACCTTCCCCCTCCTTTCTTCTCTTCCATCCCCCGTGGTCCTACAAAGTCCCATTTAGAGCTCCCTAATAGGATAAGACCCCCAAAATAACACAATGGAGAGTTGAAATTCAATTAGAGACTTAGGAATATTGTTTTTAACACACACAATGGGCAACTTCACTGGCCTATGGTTAGCCTTGACCCAAATCAATGTGTTGCTTTGCCTAGGAGACAGATCAGACGTTTTATCACCCAAAAATATGTTTGGGAGAGCTTGATGTCCATTGGAGTACCAGAGTGTAGAAGTACAGATTATATTCATGGCTTCCTTCCTTGGTACGTTTCTGCTCCATAGCTGAGTATCTTTCATATTATCCACACAGATGAAAGAGCCTCAGTCACCATAACTCCTGCATCTTTCCCCTTGTTCATGCCCTCACACTTACAGGATAGTCTATTTTTCTCCAGGGATGGGCTAGCCAATGCAATGAGTTCCACCTTCTGCAGGTCTGGGGTAATTATGGGTCTTTCTCTAAAAAGAGAGGCCCATTATCGCAGTTGAACTAAACAAACTGCAAGACTGCAGCAGAAGCAGGCCCATATTCCTTCCTCAGTTGGGGCAAATACTTTATAACTTGATCCAATCGTCCATGTGATACTGAATCTCTGGTTTCAAAACAAAATATGTGGAAAACACAAATATGTCGCCTCTGATGTCCTCGCTGAGAGATGGAATTTGAGATACAGTCCATCAATATGGTTTACCAAATGCAGAACTACTCAGCAGAATAGTGACATCATTAAAATGATATTGACGTTTTAACACAGTGTAATAGGAATACACGCAAAGCAATTTGTTTTGGTTAAAAGAGACACCTTGGAAGGGTACTAAGGATTACTTGGGTTGTATTTGACTTGTTGAGTCACAAAATAGTTTTCTGAGAAGCAGTCATAATGCAGGGTCCATTCATCTACTATGGTCATTTGCAAACAAACATGCTTATATGCTCCTAGACTTCCACATTTTGAGACATTGAACATGGAGATATTTTAGGAAGGTTGTCTCCCTCCTCAGTATTGCACCACAATGGGGATTTACAGAACCTCCAGCGAATCCCTTTTGACCTTCAGCTGAATATTTTCATGGATCTATTTTCTAGGCAATTCCTGAATAAAAATACAATGCAAAGTTTTAATTCAAACCCAACTACTTGGATTATTCTGTAAGAAGAACAACATGCTGCAACACTTACTTTGTTTTCGCAGAAGCTGGCTTCTTTCTTCGAAATATGCTCAGGAAAGTATTGGATCTGCATGGGGTTTTGCCATCGCCCACATGCATGCGCACCACATCCGATGTAGTGAATGCGCTGCGGACATTCCTCTCTGGCTTAGCAATTATAATATACATTTTAGGAGTGAACATGCACCCCAGGGCCACCGTCACACTCAGACTAACTGCGAAGGAAGTGGTGATGATCTTGTAGTTGCTTCCAAAGTAGATTGGAACAAATGCCAGCCAGATGATGCACGTGGTGTACATGGTGAAGGCTATGTACTTGGCCTCGTTGAAGTTGGCGGGCACATTCCGTGTCTTGAAGGCATAGTAGGTGCAACTCATGATCAAGAGTCCATTGTAGCCCAGTGGGGCCACCAGCCCTAGATTGCTTGTGTTACAGATCAGGTAGACTTCCTTTATGCTTGGATAGGAGAGAACGGGCATTGGGGGCTCCATTACAATCAAAGCAATCAAAAGTGCCAGCTGCATGCCGATCAGTATGGAGGCGATGACCACCTGGGCCCAAGCACTCATGAAGCGGGGCTTACGTGTGCATATCTTCTTCTTGCTCCCAGCGAGGATACGGGCAATGCGATTGGTTTTGGTTACCAGGGCAGAGTAGCACATAGCTGAGGATAATCCCACTAGCAGACGCTGTAGGTAACAGGAACCAGTTGTAGGTCTGGCAATCAGGGTAAATGGACAGATGTAACCAAGAAAGATACCAGCAAGTATAATGTAGCACAGTTCCCTACTGGAGGATTTCACCACAGGGGTGTCCCTGTAGAGGACAAATATTAGGGTCACAAACATGGTGACCAGGATCCCCAGGCAGGAGAAGACCACTGCCACAATAGACTCTATATTTCTCCATTCCAGATACTTGACTATAATTGGTTCACAGCCTGTGGAACATAGAAAAAAAGAGTTTTTGTTAGTATCGGTACACCAGAGACATTACATTTTTAAACCTCTGCCCAGATAACATAGGAAACAATTACAGGGCAACACCCATTGCATAGCCTATTATCAAAACAGGAAACCATTCATTTAATTGATTTTTCTTCGAGTAAGTGCTGCTTTAGTAACATGTTACAGCCAACAGCACAACGTGATTGAGGCAGACATGATTTACACTTAAAACCAATAAAGGGAAATGAAAAACTAACCACAACCCTCATTCAAAGCTATAGCATCTACTACATGTGACTAGTGTTCTCTAAACAAATATAAACTCTGATAGTCACAGGACAGTAACCTGTCAGTGGGCTCCCTAGTATTCTGCTATTTAGGTGTTACTCACAGAAAACAATGCTGGCTTTGAGTGATTTTGATAGCAATTGATTGGGTATTATGTGGCAGCTACTAATTGAGCGTACATGCTTCTGCCTCAGTTCGATTCAGTATGCCAAGGTTGGCTGATTGGATGTATTTTATTGTAAACTTGATCAAACATCCCAGGTCTTTTTTAGCAACCACAAGACAAATGCATTGTCAGTTCCAGTGTGTCAGTGGTGTCATCTCTTCTCCATCCTGGGTACCTTCTAATGACTACGTCACACATCGAGCTTAGTTTTTCACATCTTTATTCTTCTGCATGTAACTGTGAACTCAACATTCTAAACCAGCCTTCAGTGCATTTCACTTTAACACTTACATCACAGTCCTACAGAGTCAATCAGGAGCCAAAAGGGTTCCGTCATTTCTGACTTGCAAGACACTACAAGTGGGTGCCGCACTTTGATTATTTATTGGTGCTGTTTTCCCAATATTTGTCATAATGAACACCAAACAAGAAAAAAAAAAAAGTAACTCCACCATGCTGGCATGCATACAAAGTAGCAGCACAGAGTCAAGCAAACAGGAGCACTCAGATAGAGGCACACAGTGACCCTCACCATAGGCAGAAAATGACACAAGCAATAACCTATGCCAATGTACATTATCACAAGTCACCATATTTGGAAACATGCACTACAGTGCTTGGCATCCTGAAATCCCATTGTAGAAGCATGAGCTTATTTCCTTATGGAAAATAAAGGAGTGGATATATAGGAATCAGGTTACTAATTTTTTAATAATAAAATAGAAGGGGTTAGAATTAGATAAGGATTGTGAATAAAAATAGGTCCAGGACCTTTTTTTATAACCTGATGTTATTATATTTTTGTTTAGATGTTTTTAAATTTGAAATCAATGTCCTGAAGAAGGAGATGATATTTTGAACACCGAAACACCGCGTCGACAATTTGTTTCAAAATAATTTCATTGTTATTCTTTAAGTGTATATTTGTTTCAAAAGAAATGTATTTTTATTTTTATTCTTCAAATGTATAAGTTTTATTAAATAACATGATTAAGTGTTTTTAAAATTTTGTATTACGATTATTGCAATGTACTGGTGAACAAATAACTAAAAAAATATATGTTATATTTCTTACTCCTTTGCATAAGTTATATGTGACTCGCCTCAATTGTACAATCCCAATTTATAGGAAAAATGTTTTGTAAATTTGGTAACCTGTTTAAGCCTTGACCCCACCTCAATCCCCTTCGACCACCTGAGAACAGGGATTATAGTGGAGACTATCTCCTTTAAAATATATGATTAGGAAAAGGGAACGTGTTGCTTTTTTAACTGATTCACCCATTCCTTTTCCATAAAAGGGTATCTCCCACTTTATATTGAGCATATTTCCATATTACATTATAGATGTGACCTGACTGGTACCCTGTTATTATGAAACGGCATAGCTGTTCATAGTAATAATTCACTATGGTTGAGTTGTGTCATCACAACGCCTGCTGCCAGAGCAAACAACCAGCACGTAGAGAAGGTCGAGGAACAGAACTGCTTCTACTATTTAAATAGATAAAAGCGCCAGTGTTTCCAGCTCTTCTAAACTGCTTTCCTAAAATTAAGTCATTAGTAGGAAGGAGGCATTCGCTTTAGCATATTTTTGCAGTGCTATACTTAAATCCAAGAAAAGCAGGAATCTCTGTGCCTGTTACCACATATGCCTATAGCTCTTTTTGAAAGTGCCTTCTGGTAAACTGCGTGCATTATATTTTCACAATAAATTTCTGATGGTATGTGCATGTGTTTAATTTCTCACTACATTTTTCCGTATAATTGTAACTATACTCATTCACATGAAAGAACAAGCAACCAAGGATTTAGGCTTTTAAAGGGAGGGTTTTTTAAGGAATAAAATATCCTCTAATCTACATTAAAAGAAAAATGCAAGACACCCCAGAGTTACATGAATTTATAAAGGATTTTTGCATTTAGTCTTTATCTTTCATATGGGCACTGTAGTCCCTGTGATTGCAGTATACTAGTTTAAATGTACAGTAGAGAGTACGGTATCCCTCGTATAATTTGCTGGTCAGACACCGGAGCACGTAAGTACAAAGTGCATTCGTGTAAACTCTGGTAGATAGAGAAACAAGCAGCCAGATAGCTAGGGACATGCAGATATAAACAATTTAATTACCCATATTTTGTGAGTGTGAGTGGGGCACTGTATTTTGCTAGAACGTGCTACTATTTTATGTGTCACTGCCATAGAGACACAGGCGGACATTCAACATGGAAAACTGTCCAAGGGATGGAATCCCAAGATGGAACTACTAGCAGGTGACAGCCAGTGGAATACCCATAAGCAAGTTGAAAAACCTATCAACAACTTGGCTGCTTCCTGATGTAAGGGCTAGAGCTGCAAACAATGGCAAATAACGCGAAAAAGGAGAGTAACAAGAATAGTTGCAGAGTTAATGATGTTTAACACATGAATGTTACATCTGGTCTGGTGCTAACTCACCCCCTGTCTTGGCTGAAAGGACATCCTCCAGTTCACAAACCTCAAGCTGGAAAAGTTGAGAATCTTATTTTGTACTTTTTCCCCAACATTCTGAATATATTTCTGAGACATTTGACGACATTTAAATAAACAGTCTACAAGGGTAAATTATATGTAAATGTGCATTTTCAACTGTCACCAGGATCGGCAACTACCAGAAAAATGTGTGTGAATACTTACACTTCCAGAGGTGAGGACCCCTCTTTCCTGCCCCTAAGCCTAAATGTAGAGATGTAAAAAAAAGTCCTGATGTTGTGAACCAAAGTGCAGATCTTGTTATCACAGTTTGTTTTCAATGTGCAGCTATGCCACACTCTGATGCACAACAACGTTTGTGAATTGGCTACCCTGTCTCACTCTTCAAGTTCCTCCAGTACTCCTTGTCAGTTATCTGTAGGGAGAAATAGTGTCTGGTCCTGTAAGCACAGCACTGCAGAGTGAGGTGCACTGACAGGTATGGATGTGATGCTTAGAGGATCAGTTTGCTGACAGCTTTCCACTTAAGTGTTAGGATATAAACAATAATGCCTGGTGCCTTCCAAATGAGTAGGAAACCCACCCACAACCCCCTCTGTAGCTTGCCGCTTACTTGACCTTCCCCAGGTCAAAGGGATGTACTGCAGATGGGAGAGCACTAAAGCAGGACTCAAGCAGACAAGGGTAGGCCTTAGTCCGCCTCCATCAAATGGGCAACAGAGGGAGGAACTATATCAAGGACACAGAATTAACACCTTAAAAGCCATCACTATCGGAATAGTAATGGTAATGTTTTGTCCATCATGATAAGATCCCGGCAGGACTTGATATTGACTAGATAGAAGAGAACAGAGAGGACTTCCCCTTATCCTCATAGTATGTGAAAAAGTCAACTTCCATGGGAGCCCAAGACTCACTCCTTTGTTATCTTCCTGATGTCATAAAAAGGGAAAAGGAAAGTAAACCCATCTGATGACTGTCAGTTAGCAATAAAAAGCATGATCATGCCTCATAGATAATTCACTGAAAATTGAGGGGGCATAGATCTTTACTGGGGGAAACAACCAGTGAAGCTGACAATGGGACATGCCAGGGGAACAAGAGAGGTAGGGTAGGTGGCAGTAATACAAAATCCTTTAGTTATTGTATTTTCTACACATGTAGTCGGCAATTCTGTCAATCGGTTATTCAGTCAGGTGGAAGACCGCATGGACTTTGTAGGAGGACATCTTCATTACTAAATAGGATGCATTTTTCCTAGCAGCGAATATTTCCACTAAACCATACAGGGGGGCAATTGATTGGGATACAGAGAGTTCTCCAGTCCCTGCCACAGACAGCTCAGGTCTGGAAGGGAAAGGTTGACTCCATTGTAATGCATAGGATTTCACTCTAATGGTGGGGCCGTGATCAGGAATGTATAAAACTGATGTTAATTGAATTTTAGATGGTTAGTGGAGATGTCACACACCTTGCAAGGTGGATGCTTGTTAAACCCTGATGTATTTCTTCACAAGTCTATACTACAGGTCACAATGCATTGTCAGGCAAATATGGTACAGTATATCAGGTCCAATGAAGTGACTTTGAATGAGCAATAACACATATTTCTTAGAGTTTTATGTTACCTGCTGCTCGATTTTATCAGTAAACATTGCTTCTCAACCAGCTTGAGCATTAACATTCCAATTTGGCATGCAATTGTGAAATGATGGCTCCAAATATTTCTGATGTAGGGTCATGGATTTTGAATGATGGGAGACTAACATAGTTGTGGGGAGGAGCTATGGATGATATTTTCCATTCAGGATGCTTAATGATACTGGTAACAAAATGACATGCTGCAGCTAAAACACTTGAAACTTGCAAAAGATAATAGGTTCAAATCACAAATTATCTCAGGAACCTGAGTTGAACTTAGTTGTGCAAAATGAGGCAGCTGCATACATGATTTTCAAGTCCTAAATCAATTTGTTGAATTTTATATTCTTAAACTGGATTTTTCAATAGAGAAATTCAGCTAGTCTGTTGGAAATTACAGATTTGCAAATGCAGGGTTAGAAGCAGTTTTGTAGGTATTTTTGAGTGGGCATACCAGTGAAAGTAGGTGAACCTCCTGAAACCTGTACATTTGTAGATGTTTATCTACCTGTTGCAAGTATTTTCCTACCTTGGAGACAAACGTACTGCAGCTAAAGGTGGCAGTAATTCCACCTTAATGGTAGGATAGTGTGGTTATCCTTTCGCTTTATGTGTAGTTTTCTTCACTGACATAAATATTAATATCACTAACTCATGATTTGAACAACTGCCTTATGGTAGCCACATGCTATGACCAGCCAATTATTGTGGCCAAAAGGTAAACCACAAAGGATGATCTAGAGTCTGGTGGATGAGAATAACACCGTAGGGAACAAGTGCATGGCCATATGCAATCAGGATAAAGATGATTTCCATTAAGGAATCTTGAATAGCCCTCAGACTTATTTTTTAATGGTCTTAGATATTATAAGATATCATTAGCAGTTGTCTAAGACGGGCCTCTCCGATATAAATCCAGTAAGGCTGACTTTTTCCAATCTACATAAAATACATTTGAATACCACAAGTGTTTATACTATTCATTCGCATAGTAGGTAGTTATCCTGAAAATATGCTATGAATGGAGTCCTCGGGACCTTCCTCAGGCACTTTGATCCAAAATATTTAATGAATAGTTGAAGTTGGTTTGTTTAACTTAGAAAATGTACACACAGATACTCGTTGCATAATGGAGAGTGGTAGAGTTTTGTGACCAACTGCAGGATTAACGACATGTTATAAATTTCTCCAACTACATTTGTATTTTTTTCCCAACTAACAAAGTTTGCAACAAGATCATTAGCGTCAGATACTTGGCTCAAATGAGCATAACTGCAGATTCACTCTTTCCACACTCCAAGTATTTTGTATCCGCTACTCGAGGTACATAACACAAGACCTTTCTCTTTTGTCTTATGAACATTCAGTCTACAAGTTTCTAGGAAACCTTAGAAAAAGAGCAAATACAGGGAATGGTGAAACAATTCCCTGTTTGCAACCTTTCACTGCAGATGTGCACTTTTCTTGATGGTAGTTCATATCATGCATCCCAAGCTACTCTGTTGTGTGTCGATTTAGATACCGTGTATAGGCTTCCCAATTCATGCCCTTATATAGGTACAATTCACATTGCCCTTATTTAGGCATAGAAATCCAGCCCTTATTCAGACTTTGCTCATGCTAACCAAATACAGGTATGGTCAACTACATCCGTTCATCTTCGTAACAACGAGTTCTTGGAAAAACAGACTCTTAAGCCTTTAGGACTTCCCCTTGCCTGGGTATTGACTTCTCCAAGAACTCATTTATTATGCATGAACATCTATTCCATAGGGGTTCATTCATGACGTTCATATGCCCGTCTTGTACGTCAATACTGGCATTCCTAAACACCCTCAAGGTATAAATATACCTTCAATTGCCATGGCAAACCACGGTGCGGTTCGGCTACCTACTTGCACGACGCGGCTTGTCACAGCAAGTTCGGAAGCAAGTCAAGTCCCCAACAGATGCACGACCAGACGCTATCATCCTCTTTGCAAAGAATCCAGCTCCAGTGTTTCTGACTCCCCTTGCGGTGTATTAGAGATCGAGTCCCTGAAAAGAGATTCCAACCTCTCTCATTCTAAGGTATGGAGCAGTCTAGAACCTAGAGAAACTTTTGGCAACTCTTGGCAAAACTAAACTTAAACTAAATTAGACTATAGCTAAACAACACCTACTTCTTCCCTCGTGCTACATTTAAGTTAGGTAGAATGGGGTAGGATTTTTTTAGAAGCACCAGTTGAGTATTTTAGCCTGTATTATTTATGTATGTATTTTTATAAATGTCATAGCTACAGACCATGCTATTGCAGTATTATTTTATCTTACTGCTAACGCTGTACGTATTATACTTCGCATTCTGTCTTACGATTGTAGCAGTTCATATCTCTTGCATGAGAAATACGACTGTTCAATAAACCCTTTTAATGAAACACCTGTCTCTCTATTTCTGTGCAACTCTGTAGAAATGAAGCATGCAAGATTAACTGAGTGAAACTGTTATCTATTGTTTCCACGATTCTGAGACTGTTCCGATTCTGAAGGGAAACAAAGTTGTCATGTTTATGCAGTTGTCAGAAACAAATCCCTTCTTGTTCATTTAAGAAGTTTCTAGTGACCTCTGAGTTAGCTGGCACATACAAGTAATTAAGTTTAATGTACTCGATAGAGACATACTGACCTCAGTCCTATGTCAAAACTATAGTGTATATTATTCCAATGCGCAGGGCCTATCAGGGCTATAGGAACTACATTACAACTCTTGTGAAGAGGATGGGTTAACTCATTCACTTGCTTGCTCACTGGTTTACTCATTGAAATACTCAGTAAAGATTTCCCTCACTTTCTCACGAGTGAGAAGAATATATTGTGAAGTAAGCCATTTTTCTCATACAGCATCCATAACATGGCATTGGCAGAATATTTTACAAATAATCAATTAGCTGTAAAATGAACGTGCTGGTCTCTCATAATGAAAAGGTCATGATGATGAATGTCAAATCACTGGTAAGCAGGGTGCAGCATTTTGCTGTCACATATCCCTAATGCAGCCATTTTTTACCCTGATTAATCGTAGTGGATCCGGTTCTCTCATATCCACACGTCCCGATCTCTCCTGGTACCCTTTTTAGAGCTCTCCCAACCCAGCCAGCACCTTCATCTTCCCTATTGGGGTCTCCCACCTTTGATCCTCAGGGACTCCTTTCAGGCAGCAGTGGACCCGTCTAACCTTTGAGTGGTCAGGCTCCACAACTGGCTAGTTCGATTCGGTCCTGTCTTTTCAAAGACAACATTGTCTCCAGCATTGCAGGACGCCATTCTCTTTTATAAACACTGGCACTGGGTTATATATGTCATACCCCTTTCTCAGGCATAGCTGTGTATGTCCTGATGATGATCCTAATATCTTACTATGGATCGAAACGTTGTGGACTATGGTATCATGACTCAATGTGAAAATTGTTCATTGTTGTATACATGAGCATTTGTACTGATTGTTTGTAACTAAACCACTATGCTTTATTTTGTCTCACTTATATGCATGAGTTTAGAAGTCTTGTGTGACTTCCCTGTGTTGGTTTTCCCACATCATTGTTGTCTATTCGCATTTAATAAATATATATGGTTGTTCCATTTGGATCCTATACATAGGCCTCATTGTATCTCTATGTATATTCGATTGTTTGACATTCTCCTCTTAAGGGGCCCTAATTCCTTTACAAATATATACATCCCATCTCACTTATTATCCATGGGTTTCCATTCCTTCACACAAATATATGTTACATATCCCTAATGCAGCCCTTCTTACTGTCCATTGCAGTATTCTACAGGCATGTGTTTATCCATTGCATTTGTAACTTCTGTTATATTGGCTTTTCAATATATTTTCCTCTTTGATGAATTGGAAGAGGACTACAAAACTGAAATTGCTCTGATTAATTCAGTGTATAGAAACTCACTGTCTGTGTAAATTGGATTAATGTTGCCTAACCTTTAGTCTTCAAAGTATTCCAATTGAAAATATATTCAATTACAGGATTGATTGCACAGTTTTCATTCCCATTTATTACAGTTTTTTTGTGTGGAGTCTCCACAAAGGGTTCTTACAGTACACACAATGCTTCATATTTGATTCCTAACACGTTTTCCAATAATAACCTATAAAGCTCTGAACGTGGCATCAGTCCTTTTAATTCTGGGAAGAGGGAAGAAAAGCTGCTCCGCATCAACAATGACTGAGCCTCTATGGGGAGGATGGAGAAGGTAATCACTCCTCTGCTTATCATGAAGACTAGACTATTAGCTAAATGATTACAGTAGTATTAGCTAAATTGTAGTGGACCGATTGTTCACTAAAACCTTTGTTCTCGGTGGCTCGCATATTCCAATCGCACATCAGGGGTTTTATGTCCTGATGTACAAGGCCATGTTTTGACTGCCATCAGTGTACTTTGTAAAATCACAAGGTCTGCCACCACACTAAAAGCTTTTCACAATGTACAAAAGTCCTTTTTTGAGTTAGTAAAACCTTTTCAACTTGTAAAGGGCTTTTGTAATCCGTTCCGCATTACAAATACATAGGGGTGTGAAAGGGGCCTCCTCTGCCTATTGGTAATTCGGAAAGGATTTATCAATGGTTTGTGGCTATTTTTGCGGTTGTAAACGATTGATCACTTACCAACCCCATTGTTGGGGTGTTAACTGATTCACAATCACGTAGTAAATACAGGAATCATGTTGGAAAGGGAAGCATGAGAATCATGCCAGAAAGGGAGCATTTTAAAAAATGCACTGCTGTTCGATGAATGGACAATATATTCAGTTTGGAAAAATAAATGTAAATGCCTCCATCCCTGCATTTGTGACTAATCATAGCAGGACCTAAACTGTGACCGGCCTAAATAATATTCATTAGGTAGTATTAGTGTTTATTTACAATTTGAAATGCTACCTCTTAGTACATTGTTCTCATTGGGAATGGGAATAGTACATCCGGCCTTTTCCTGCATCATTTGGACATAGCCTGGTGCTAATTATGCAGGCAATTTGCACAAATTCTCAGTTCAGTGAATTTCAGAAAACATGTTATTAGTGTGTTCTATAACATACCATGGCCTGAAACTCAAAATGAAGTGCAGATTGTGCATCCCAAATTACCTTGCACAGCATTATTGGTATTTACCAAGTGTGCATCAAGTTATGAGCAATTTCTAATGAGGCCTTAAGCTTCAGGACAGCAGGTTTAGAAGAAAAATATTTCAAATTTACAGCATGAAGGAATCCTCAGAAAGTAAACTACTTGTTATGGTATGGTGGACATTTGTATGTCAAACTGAATTTTATCAAAAGATTCCTGTTTCTTAATAGATATTCTACACAAGTAATTGTGATTTTAAGTAAATGAGGAGGAGGGAATATGATTGTTATTATGCACAGTCCTGTCCATTGATTTTCTTGCATTAGACTTCAACAACTGGATGTTTCAAGAGAGGATTAGGATAGTGACCCCACTGCTCTCATCACAAAAAGACAAGCTTTTTCCAATGGATTTTTAGATATTTTTTCTTTATTCCTTTTTCAGTGGCAGATGGATGTTCAAAGATCAAGCCTAGCGTAGAGCTAGTGAGCAGAAAGAAATACTAGACTATTCATACTGTGAGCACTAACTGGGTAAATAAGGAAAACAATGGGCACAGGGTAGCTTAGTTGACTGGTCATATATAAAACAAAAGATGCTTGCAGCATCCCAAAACATCGGTGTACTGACTGCCCATTCTTTGCCATTGATGCACAAGCACCGGTTCACTTGTGAGCAAGGGGCAACGGCTACCTCCGGCCAGTAGTGCCAGGATGCCGATCGGAAAAAATAACATCAATAGACCTGGTGTCCCGTAGATCAGGCTGATTTTACTTGCAGTCTGAAGAGGAAGTCTGACCACCAATCACTAAGAAGGGATGGAATCTTCCATTACTCTATACAGTGAATCTTGGAAAATGTCATAAGTGGCAATAGGACATCTCGTTGCATTTGAAGATATGGGCACAAACTCCCTATGACACTCACTCTGAACTTGGAAAAAATGGGGTATTCACCACACCAGGTAAATAGTGAATCCACAGGGTGTCAGAAATACCTCTCATTATGGGTTTGCCAGGGTGACATGAGGAATTACTTGCACAAAGAAGTGCTTAACTCATTCTGTTTTGGAGTGTCTCTGCACATTTTGGCTGCCAAATTTCCTCAGGTTCGACCTGCCAGAATTTGTCAAGGGAACAATTCAGATGGATAGTGTTCACTACACAGATATGAACCAAGATCTTTCTACAAATTCCTGGTTTAACAGGGATCAGAATTCACCATCCAGCTCAGAATCAAGAATATGTGTGTGCATTTTGAAGTTTTCCACTCCCATATCAGGGGCCTGATTATAGTTGCCCACTGCTTCTTACTGCTTTGTTAAGGATTGACCAAGCTCATAGAATATACGTCATCTTACCTGTCAACTCAAGAGTTGGCCACCATCCCATGTCACAGGCTTTGCAGGTGAATTCATCCTGTACAAATTCGTTTTCTTTGCAAGGAGTACAAATCCAGCAGCAGCTTACCTCGCCTTTGCGGATGACCTTCAAGTGAAAAATATGACAGTACTTCAATAGGCTGGCCATTGAATGGTATTATAGGGATCATTTATGCCTATTTTAAGACTAGAGTTTACACTTTTCTCAGATAAAATAACAGTTATTTGTACATGTTTTCTTTTTCAAGTACCAGCTCCTGAACTTCCCAGAAACGGAGGTTCAAGAGCTGGTACTTGAATAAGAGTTTGTACAACATCCTTTGTATTCATGTCAAACATGGGAACATGGCCTCTAATTGACCCAATAATCAGGTAGGAATAGGTTAGACAGTTTGTAATGATATTTCAAATGATTGCCTCTTATATTAGCTGTTATACATTAGTTCTTCATAGCAGAAACAAATACCAGCTTTTCTCTTTTCCCAATATTTAAACTAACTTTGACATGCAAATACCAGTCATGTTGACAAAATGCTGACCAGGTGGTAGCACTATCTAAGACTAGGGATGATAGAACGCTTTGCTTTGTGCAAATTCAGGGACCATAAAGCGATCTCTGATAAATCAAGATCAGCAACAGAGGCATGTAAAAAAATACAATTAAATACCATGTAGCTCTTTTCGGGGCTATCATCATCTTAACTATCACAAAATATCTCCCCTAATCCTTCAATGCAAATATTAGACTGCTCATATATCTTTCTGGCCTCCTGCACACATGGCTTATCAGAAGCAGATGGTTGCTGGCATAGTGATTACCCCTCAGGTGAGCTTGATCGGCTTCTCTTTTATTGCAAACATGTTAACCCTTAATGGAGAGAAAGCGGGACGACCCTCAATCTTATTTTTGACATTAAGCCCCAAATTACTTAATTGTTGCAATACGACTCATTGTCTGGTCAGATGTTCCACTATTAGACTCAATAAACAATTGGGACTGCTTCGTGATCGATATTTTACTTACTATCGGTGTTAAAACCACCCTAACCAACTGGAAAAATTTCTATAGCATCTTTTGCCATACATGGTGGCTTGGGTTTCTTTCACGAGAAATGCAGACAACAGTTTACACTATTTTGTTTTTCACAATACATCTTCCTGCTTTTTGTGGTCTAAACAGGATTTGCACCTGGAAAACGTTAAACCTCCTTGAATAATTCCTGTCCACAGTTTAGATGCTTAATTCTTCATTCTTTTATTGTTTCTTATTTTTTTCCTCTCAAGACATACTATTATCCAACTTCTCTTTCCCCTTCTTTTCCCTTCTCTCCTAGTATCTTATACTCCCTTTCCATGTTCTCTCTATGAGGCTCAACCTCTATATTTGGCCATCTTCAGTTTATACTTTGTTTTGGCTCTATGCAAATGTATAGTGCTTATTTTTGAAATACAAATGCCTTTTTTCAGTTGCAAAAATTGTCAGCTGTGGGGCGCTTGTACATTTGTCACATCTATCTCCTTCTTTATTGTCATTTGCTGAATCTCTCCAATGAAATAAAATAAATGATAAATAACGTGAAGCACTTTAGGCTCCACGAGGAAGACTGAGAGCAGCTTATCTTCCATCCTTGTGGAGCCTAATTTGTTTCGCTTTCTTAATTGTATTTGGTTTGAAGATAAGCCTCAGTTTTGGATCTCAGTTAATCTGAGAGCACTTTAAAGACCCTGAATTTGATAAAAGCAAAACAACCATCAAAATTAGTAGGAGAAAATGGTTCCAATTGAGGCTTAGCGTATTTAAAATTTGCCCTGAGTCTTAAAATTTGCCCACATTAATGTGTGTGAATTAATGATAAACAAAAACTGAGAAACCACATTGGAGGAAACCAAATCATGACAAAGCAATTGTAAAAAAAGACAATTTTAAGAAAATACAAAAAAATCGAAAATTAAAAGAAGCATTTGAAAGGAAAGATAATTTTAAGGAAACATCAAAAATCAAATAAAACGTTGGTGCAGTTTAGGACTACTGTGGGGTTTTGGGATTCAGAAATGCATAATGTTTAGGGTGATGAGGGTTTTTTAGGGGTCAGGAATTCAGAAATAATTGGAGTTCAGACATAGAAAGAGGTTTTTAGAGTTGAGAGATGGGGTAGTGTAGGGGTGTTGAGGGGTCTTTAAGGTTCACAGATGAGTGGTGTTCAGGTACAGATGAGTGGTGTTTCGGTGTGTGTGGTGTTTTTAGGTTTCAGGGATTTGTGAAGAGTAAGGGTGTTCAATGGTTGTAGGGTTCATGGTTTAGTGGAGTTTAAGGCTGGTGATGGTTTTAGAGGTTTAATTATGGGTATCGGCTGGGGATTCGTTTTTAGGTTTCAGGATGGAGTGGAGTTTAGGATGGTGAGTGGTTCTAAGAGTTCTTGGATGGGTGGAGTTTCGATGTAGAAAAGAGATTTTAGGGTTCAGGGATGAGTAGTCTAGGGTGATGAGGAGTTATTATAGGTCATGGATGGCTGATTTTATGATTTATGGATGGTAGATACTTGGTGATACTTGGTGTAGAAGGGCTTTGAGGTTTCAGGGATGAGAATAGTTTAGGTCTGATGACTGATTTTAGGGGGCAGGGCAGGGCTTGATGGTGTTTAGGGGTTTTGAGGGGTCAGTGATGAAGTTTACTGGTAGAGATAGGTTAGAGAATTAAAAGCATCTGAAGTAATTATTTGATAATGAAAAATATATATATATAGGAAAAAAATATCCCCTAAAGTAAAGCACTAAAATAAATATCTTCTACAAAACTGTTTCTGGAGGTAAGACCTTTAACCATGGCATTTACAATTAGAAAATAAGCATTCAAAAGCCAATTTCAACCAAAATGATATTCTAAAAACTGGTTTCTATGAAAAGTTCAATGCCATCCATTCAATAGCTTTCTATTAAACAGTTTAGATGAAATGGTTTCTCAGTAATGGTATTCAATGAAATTGTTTTTCTATGAAATCACATACAATTATTCTAAATACCGGGGCATCCATGGTCCCATTCAGAGAATTGACGGTGTTCCAGCATTCCTGAATCAGTTGTAGTAACCTGAGTGTGAGTTTTAGTAGGGCTATGCATTTTTGATTATGGGTTAGCAAGAGCTGTGCAAAGCTGAGTCTTTCTCTCTAGTAGGCCTCCCATTTCAGCTGTGCTGCAAAGTAATAGAGCTCCTTGTCTGTTACCACCAGTCCACCCTTGACCGTAGGAAGGCACAGCTTGTTCGGAGCGATCCAGACATGCTCCATTCCCCAAATGAGTTGGATCAGAATACTATTTCCTCACTAAAGAGGATTTGGGGAGGCCCACAGGACAGCAGCAGAATAACAAGGGAGATAGGGGAGAAACATCATTTTTGATAAAGCAACACTGCCCATCAGGGACAGAGGAAGGAACAGCCAAACGCATATGAAATGGCTCAAAGAGGCAAGTGTTGAACCTGATGTTACCCTCTATTAACTCTGTTTTGGGGCAATACACATTCATTCCAAAGTATTGGAAAGTGACAGGTCCCCAACAGAGATCTAGACCTATCTCGGGAGGGAGGAGGGACCCCTCTAGATGGGATATATAATGGGCACAGGTTGGATTTGTCCCACCTAACTCGAAGGCCTGTGCTGTGACTAAAATCAGCCAGTGAGCACATAAGGAGAAATATAGGGGTGAGCCATCTGCCCGTAACTCACAAAAAGTTGTGCGGAGTAGAGCGTAAGGGCATGGCCGCCATTGCCAAGGCAAAAACGTCTGATCGGTGCCCCTCTCAGTTGGACACAGTGTTAAAATTCAACAGTACTATTTTTCACACGTGCTACCAGGTTTGTGTATAGAAGACAGGTCCATATGAGGAACCTGCTGCTCAACATCATAGTTGCCATTGATATTTATAGGTAATCCGAGCATAAGGAATCAAAAGCTCTCTTGATATCTATTGAGATTATAAGGGCTTTCAAATGTTCGTTCAATCGTCCATGCTTTAAATGCACCAATTGTCATATGTTGGGTACTATGATATGAGTAGGGATAAAACTTGATAGATCTTCATGGAAGAGGTTGTCTACATAGGGAAGTAAGCTATTACTTTGCACAGTATTTTGTAGTCTGGATTTAGGCTGGAAAGGGGTCTATAGGAGGATACTCTGTCATTGGCAAATTTGATGGGTAAACCATCAGGTGCTTTGTCCCTAGCTAGTGGCTTGATGGCACCTCTTATTTCCTGAACCAATACTCTCCCTCCCAGGAGGTAGCCTATGTGTCCCAGGTGCAAGGATGTTGTCGTGTATGGATTGGATGGACTTTCTCCCCTGTTGAGCATAAAGTTGGGAATAGTATGATGAGTAAATATAATTGATCTAAGTTTGGATGTACGGCAACCCATCATCAGCATTGCTCAAATAGAGGATGTGGGAGATTCACTGGTCAGGGTTAGCCAACCATGCAATTAACCTCTCATTCTTGTCACGCTTATCATGCACTCTGACAATGAAAACTTGATAGTCATCGATCTGGAACCGCTCCACCAATATTATAAGTGTTTCCCTTTCTAGGTGCAGACGGATTTGCAACTTCACTTCTGCTAAGAGGTCCCCTTACTGTTTGATCTCAGTAAGCAACTGGGCCCTGACCCTAACCATTTTAGTGATGCAGTGCCCACGGATGACCAGTTTGAATGCCTCCCACACCACTAAGGGAGAGGAAGCTATACCCTTAATCTCGGTAAAGTAGTTGTGAATTGCATCCCCTATGTCCGACCAGAGGACAGGGCATCTAGGGCAGTGACATTTTTCTTTCAGGTCGGATGGGTGGGGCTGGTGATACCCCAAGCACAGATCAGCAACAGTGGATTATGGTTGGAGTGAGTTTTTGAAAGGTATTCAGATCGAATCACCCGGTCATGAAGTGGAGCGGAGCATACCAAAGTGTCCAGGAGAACAGATAGATCATGCATGCTGGAATAATAGGAGTAGATGGTTCCCTCTGGGTTATGAGCCCTCCAAAAGTCAATGAGAGCCCTTTCTGTTAACCAACAATGAAAGAGCAGAGTGCTCTTGTGTTTTGGGCGGTGTGGGAGTGAGACCTATCAAGGTTCACATCAGCAAAGCAATTGGAATCCACATCCATTAGCAGTAGATAATGCAATACCAGTGGTGATATGTTGTGCAATGGAGGATACAAATGCTGGTTATTCTGTATTTGGGAGGCGTATGTTAACAAAACAATATTGTTATCATACAATTTACTCTTCAACGCATTTTAACAAATTAACACTCCTTTGGGTCAATGATCTCCACTGGGGAGAGAAAGGGATTTACCAGGAAGCACCTAAATCAGCAAACTCCTATGGAAAATTAGTAGACAGTTGCATAACTTTTCTCCCTCCAATGTTTTTGTAACACTTGGCTTTCCATTTTAGTTAGGTGAGTTCCTTGGAGGAGCACTATCTGGACCATCCACCTTTTAAGAAACATGTTCTTTATTTCGTTGATAATTAATCAATCAATCTATCAAAAAAAGGAGGACTAAGAGCCATTCAAAGTCTAGCACCCGTGCTCCAGTCTAGAAGTATACATAAAAAAGGAGGGTAGCTGTTCCTAAAGAAAAGAGTAACGAAGGGGTGGCTGGGATATACCGGGGTTATGAAAAAACGTCCTTATCGTAAGATTGAGCCCTCACACACCCAAACGGGTGTCATGCTTCTCAGGGATTTGCTCCTCATGGGGCTGGCACTGCAATGCACCACAGGATCAGCAGGAGGGCTCTTTATCCGATATGATGAGTGAGGGAATGTGAAGGTAGGGTTGTGCATATAGTAAGGAGTACCATTTGGTTTTTATAAAGTGGTCCTATTGGCAGGGCTGAAAAAGAAAATGTAAGTGCTGTCAGTGGGATATAATGAACCATGATAGCCTCACAGTATATCTACTAAGGTCGACATGTTTCACACCTGAGTGGTCCAGAAAGGATCTGTGGCATTTCATAAAGTAATATAATATAATAATATATCCCCACTCAACACCAGAGTGGGATATGTGACTGGGGTTACAATGATGTTTAGAGAAAGCAAAACATTTGCTATACCTACGTGTATGTTGAATCACTAGCTAGATCTCAAATTCCAATAAGGAAGATTTTCCGTTACCACAGTATATTCCAACCACCTCTCTATTTCATTTGGACAGAAAATTGAGGCCATGCACATTTCAAGTAATAACTCTCAAGAAGCCACTCCAGTGAGAGTAAAGTAGAGTGGGCTCGAATTGGGGTAGTCCCTCCGCCCCCACCCAATCCATGCAGCCACATAGGATGAGCATGTAATAAAGGACACCCCAGTGGAAAACACTATTAACAACCAACATTTGTGGGTGAACAACAATAAAACTCCCCAAAACTCCCCAAAAAAACTCTTAAAGAACAGTTGTGTCATGGCACTCAGTCCAAACCATGTTGACACATAATGATAACCCACTGTTGGTGGGGTCATAGTGGACCAGGTTAGTGAGGAGGGGGGCACACACAATGTAGAACTCGAGCCCTTTTGCCAAAGCGTCTCCCAACTGAACAAAAAGCACTTTCAAGGATATAAAAATTCCTGGGCCATAGTTATCAGATATGAAGAAGAGCAGTTCCAGCAGCTGGTCTCCCTCCATAGTCAAGAACGGAAGTGCGTAGTCTCTAACTAATGTCATCAGCAATTCTAAGTGTAACACGAGGAAGGACAACCCTAGAGTCGGAAGCCGGGCCACTTTCAGAGCCAGAGTCTTTGGTGGAGGAAGCTCCAATCTCCCCCCTCCAGAGGGGCGTCTCACCAGCGGCACTGCAGCAAGGGCCCAGTCCTTTCTATTCTGAGCTTGGTGTGGGGTGTGTACTCCTGAGTATCCTCAAACAAAGCTGCTTCCACCTCAAAAGCATATGGAGGGCCTGCAAAGGTTATGGGAGGTTGTGAGCATCTTCGGTGTCCAGTCAGTTTTAGCCCTCAATGGGAATGTCAAAAAAGCATGGCTTATCCATCAAGTTGCATCTACAGTCTAGCTGTGAATAGCAGGACATAAGGGATAGATACTTCATGTGGACTTTTCTCTACAGTGAGGAAGGATGCCCTGTGCCACTGTATAGCTGCTGTGTAATCAGAAAATATGGAAAGCTTTGCATTCTTTATTTGGAAGAGGGCTGTGATGCAGGTCTGTCAGAGTGGAAAATTATGGTTGGAAATGTGAAGAAGGCAGCTCACCACTGGTCATGGGAGGGGCACCCTCTGCGCCTGTTTGAAGGCATAGAATTTAGGGAGGCCTCTGGGGTGATCACCTCCGGCATCCAATCCTCTAGAAAGGGGACCATTTAACCCCCTTCATTGTTTTTCAGCAGCACAACCAGTCTAATGTTGTGCCTCCTGGCTCTGCTCTCCTGGTCTTCAGTTCAAGCCTCAGGAGTTTTTACTTGATCAGCCATGTCAGTAAGTTTAGACACGTGGTCCTTCATAATTGGGGTCAATTCAGGCATGGTCATTTCAATCCTGGGCACCCAGTCAGTCATTTTGCGGTGGTCAACCACCAGACAGTCAGTTTTATTTTCCAGGGCTTCGGTAGTGGAGCCAATGGTGGCCAGAAAGTTTCTCTACGATGTCGGAGCTCACTCCAGCAGGCATAGAGGAAGCCTAAGAGTTGGGGGTAGGAACCCCAAATGCATGTGATGGTGGGGAGCCTTCCTTCACACATTGCGTGTGCCCCATGGTGCAGTGTACAGAGTGTAGGGCAGGCAATATCGGAGGGTGGACAACCATGGATTGGGCCTATCACAGTATTCCATGAGGCACAGTGAGGTTGGAGGGGTTCAATTGTGCTCAATGGAGTTGTAGTAGGAGAGATTGTCAGCAGACAACAGGCAGCCAACAAGAGGAGAAGAATGTCAGCTCCAGGGTCACTCCTTCCTGGGTGCTGCGAGTTTGCCGCCCGCCCCGTGAGACACATCTAGTCCCCGGTTGTTATTGGATAGTACTCACACGCCTCAGTCACCAGGGTACCAAGCGGTGGTCCTTGTGTCCTCCAATGAGGGGCTGTAGCTCAGGCACTTAGGCAGTTGCCCTAAGGTATTAGGGTGAGCACTCAGGAAGTGCAATAAAGGAGGGCCCACCGGGTGTCCTTCAGACCCAGCTTCATTTACTAATGGGATCCCTCTGTGGCATTGGCCTGGGGCGCAGGCCGGGGATCAAATTGTACACCACATTCTGCCAGTGCAATGTCTCAGGCAGCACTATTTTAACGGTTTTATATAGTGCTGGCTAGACCCGGAGGTATCGGAGCGATTTACATGAGCATCAGATCATAGTAACAGGTTACATCGTTACAAAGGTTACACAGTTATTAGAGCATGGCAACATAGTTACTTGTAAGGTCAGGATAAACAATAAGCACATAGACATAAGGGGAAAAGCAGGCAAGGGGAAAGATTTAGGGGAGTGGGAAGGAGCTGGGGAATGAGCTGGGGAAGGAGCTGGGGAAGTAGACAGGTAACGAAGGTGGGAAAGAGGAGGGGAGGGTGAAGGACACCACAAGGAAAGAGGAGGGGAAGGGTGACTGGGACACAAACCGGTAGACAAGTCAAAAGAACGTCCAAAGTCCAGTTAGCTGTGATCCCAGGGGAAGTGGTATCACTTCTCTATCTCTGTTGTGGGAGGCTCCCTTTACGCAGTGGACTCTCTCAGAGGGATCTCTGAGACTCCAAGGCCTACATACTGGATACTTCTCCAAAAAGGGGAGAGGGAGTGCTTTGGCAAGGGGTGCCATACCATACCTCAGCTGTGAGTGGCTCCCTTGGCGCAGTGGACTCTCTCAGCGGGTACGCTGAGACTCCAGAGTGTAAATATTGGATATTTCCCCAACAAGGGGAGAGGGAGTGCTTAGTCAAAGGGCACAACGGACAGGGGGCTAGGCAGACTAGCGGGCAAGGTGAGAGATTCAGGAGAGAGTGGATAGGAGCTAGCAGCTAGGGAGGAAGACAAAGAGAGAAAGAGTACTAAATGGGAAGAAAATTAATTAATGAGTTATTATATAGCGCTGGCTAGACCAGATGGAATCAGAGCGCTTCACATGAGGGATAATAATGTTGCAATTTACATCAGTTAAAAGTTACATAAGTATCAAGAAATGCATTTAAAGAACATAGGGTTCAAAGTGAAGGAGCAAGGAACAGTAAGGGGATAGGGTAAAGGGGTAGGAGGAAGTAGGACGTAGAGACCAGGGGAAAATACTCCCAAGGTCCGGCTGAGTAGGTGACGGCAGGGCGGGCGAGTCCACAACACAACTCCTCTTTAGCTATATGGTAGCTCCACCGGGCATCAGCCAAATCGCTAGGTCTGCACAGTCTGGGGTAAGTTCCGCAGGTTCAAAGTCCTGATGTGTAGGCAGGTAAGGGGATAGGTTCAAGGTCTGGTTAATGTCCAATTGTTGTCCCAGGGAAGTAAAACAACGTGTAGGAGTTCACTATGGAAGCCATCTTGGGGTCAGGCAGGGGACCGTACGGTACACTGGTGGCCATCCCTCTCTCCATGCCTCGTGGATTGAAGCTTTCTGTCGAAACTTCTCAGCCAAGTGGTCCAGTCTCTCCAGTCTTCTAATCTCATACAGAAGCCACTCTTGTTGGCCCTTCTCTGCCTGTTCGAGATGCTGCCAGCAGCCATTAATGTCCGAAACCATCTTCCCCTCAGAGGGCATAATGGCTGGCCTGTTGCTAAGTCGAAGTTTAGTCTGGAAGGTATTGAAGTTTATTTCTAGCTGGCATTTCTCCTGGACTTTAGGTGGTTTCTGAACTCTACGATAATCCTGGAAATCTTCCAGTTTCTGCTGCATCTCATGCATGGTCTTCTCTGGAACACGGTCTTCGAGCCAGGGAATTGTATGGCGAATCCATTCTAGCAAATCGCTGGCAAGCTTCTCATAATCCTCCATCAGGTGCTCATTCTCCTGGTTCACAGCCAGCACTTCACAGATCCTGTTTGCAGCAGTCTCAGCCTTTTGAGATCCAGAAAAGGCATGGTAGAAGGAAGACACGTAAGCGACGTGCTGTGTTGACATTGTCTTCTGCATCTGACATCTTGGGAATGTCAAGATACTTTTCAGCCACCTCAAAGGCATTGTTCAAGTTGGTAACTGGATCATCCTTTCTCAGCTTCTCATATTCAATGAGTTCTGGCCGATGTCTGTGGATAAGAGTATTAAACACCAAACCATCTTTCAAGCTGATGTGGAAGTTCTGAACATTGACATTCTTGTATGGCGCGGTCTTTCTCTGACACCACAGGAATAACCCTTCCTTAGCAGAGGTTTCTTCCACAGAGATATCTTGAATAGCAAATCAAAGGATAATTGTCCATATCATGCCAAGCGTCATCTTGGAATTACAATCAACAATTTCTTCTGCACCGATGGAGACCAACTTCACTCTTTTGCTGGCAATGAAGTCTAGAGCTTTGTTCACATTGTTAATCTTGTGTACTCTCATTTTCCCTCGCTCCGGCTTTGCTAACCGATCTCCTGATATGACCTCCAGAAGCAACATGAGTTTCAGCCCATCTCAGAAATCCTCGTCGATGTTCTCAATCTGCGTCCCAGCTTTCCTCAAGTGCGAATTACACCAGGCTGTGAAGGTCTTGCGCTGCTGCCGCTCCCATGCGGGGTCCAGCAGCATGTCTCGATCCCACTCGTCGTCCTGTGCCATGTAGGGGTCACCACCGTTGTTGCTGGGCCCGGGCTGGTAGGGCTGGTTGGCTGTGTGATAATCCACCATGGTGGCACTGTGCGCTGGGAAAGGGGGTTGCTAATTCCCCAAAATTCCTGGCTTCACATCTGAAAGGTGCAGACAACAGGCAGCCAGCAGGTGGAGAGTCATGTCAGCCCTGGACTCGCTCCTTCCAGGAGCTGTAAAGCCCCTGTGGTACCCCACAGGCCATATCCAGGCCCCCAGTGGGGAATCACGGCAGTGAAAGCTCCCCTAGGGCCACAGAGGAAGGGGGTCTGCAGGATCCACCGATGCAGTCATAAAGCTATTGTGTGTCAGCGAATACTGCATCAGCTGATGCCACAACCGTCTCGAAGTGCAAAGCAGGGTGGGACTGCAATCTTGGGCTGCCCAGTCTGGCATTGTCTGTGATCTCCAAGGCAAGGCAGGAGTGAAGGTCCCGTCCACTCAGCAGCAGCACCCCCAAACCCACGAGCAGAGGGGTGGCAGGCAAGAAAACAAAATGGAAGACTCTGGAAGCAATGGAGAGCTCTGAGTTCACTTCACAGCATGGTGACTGGCTCTGCCCCCTTCCCCCGAGACAGCCCTAGGATGTGAAGTACTTTAAAGGTGGAATTCCACACTGTCCTGCTACAGAGGTAAATTGATTCCAACAAGGAAAACTTTAGTTTATCTTTGGTTGTGTAAACTGAGCAGCAAACAAATCCCCAGAGAAAATGGTTTTGTCACAGTTAAAAAGTAGAGGATATAAAGGTCCACACCAAATTAAGAGAACAACTAATGATAATAGGAAAAACAAAACAATACAACATACATTATCATATCTATATTTGGTTATGTGCTGATATGCAATGATGTTGAGCTGTCAGGTAATATTAAGAAGTGGTCTAAAGTCTGTCATGTCATAACCAGTGTATATGGTGATGTTTGTTTGGCTAGTAATTTGAGTTATTGATTTGAGAGAAAACCTAACTGGCCAATGTCTCATTTTTTTGTTTTAAGCTGTAACCATAGCTGTACTTTAACTGTGTTCTTAAAGTAACTACAGAGGTTTCCTTTAACATATGCTTCGGTATCAGAACTAGGAGAGCATGCAGACAGCAAGAGCAGTGCAGGATAGGAAGAGGGTGGAATGTCTGGAACATGGAGAGTTGGAAATTGCATGTTTTAAATCCAAATTCCTGGTATTGGTGAGAACTTCTGGATTAGGATCAGTAAGACCAGTATTTAAGTACATACATACAAAAGCAGGTGCCTGACAACATGTTACATTGTCAATGAGGTTTCTTCAACTTTCACTTGAGGTGACTCCATCTTGGTTCCCCCAGCTTTGCTGTTTTCTCCCTTAACAGCTCCCCTGCTTAGGCTTTTCTTTCTCACAGTCTCTGAGTTCTTGTGATCCATCCCCTTTGTTACTCTTCAAATTGTGTTTCAATCTCAGTGGGTGCCTGTTGTTTTCTCTAATATGTAGGTGTCTTTATCTGGTATCATGGGCTGCTAGGGACTCATTACCACCAGAGAAACAGTTGGTTTACCTGATCATCCTGCCAGCCAAAACATCCAGGTCTTGCTCGCAGCACTGAAATAAATCCAACCTGAGGAAGTCCAGTTCTAGTTTTCTCTTGTGCTTACTTCTGCTTTCCTTTCCATGTTGTCCCCCAACCCAAATCTCTCTACTGGTGTTTATAATATTCCTCATCTTGCTGCAGAGAGGATACAGGTTGCTAGAAGTTTCTCCATGGGAATGCCTTCTCAGAACTTGACAGAAGGTGCTATGACCAACCTTATTTATTGCTTCGATTTATTTTTTCTGTGAATTTCTGTTTTTTGATGATATGCTTCAGCCAACATCCAACCTACTATAGTGTTTAAATATACGTACCGCTAGAGGGTAGCTAGACCCAACTGTGCATTGCCTGTAGACATGAGCACTGGATGGCCTTTGGCCGGATCATGCACCCAAACCCTATGGTGGTTGCTTACCCTCCTGCATAGGTCTTTGTTTATGAACAGTGGGGATTGACTGTAGAACCCTGACTGTGGCCCGGTCCGCTGTCTAATCTCCTGTGAGCTGACAACCAATACTGCACAGTCCTTGCCCGTGCACAGCAGCGGTTGGCTACTGGACCTGGCCATCCCCGTCTACCACCCGCTGAGCAGTGCCTTGCGGGCCCAAAAGTAGATAGAGACAATGAGCCATATTATATAAAGCTAAAACGTTGAACGCTTAGTTTCAAATCCGTTTTTGCTACATTTTACTGTTTGGGGTCTTAAGTAGTAGTAAAGGATTGCTTGCTAAGGGACCTTTAAATAAACGTGCTGCTTTTGCTGCAAATGTAGTAGCTTTTTGGACATATCTAAAGTAAACAACAAAACATACCACAATAACATGTACAGCAAGATAACAACAGACACAAAATATACAAGGGTACATCACAACAAAAGGGTGAAAATATAACCCTACATAACTACTGCAATGCAATACAACATAATCATATTGCAATAAATAGGAAATAAAAGCTCCTTGAAATGTCACCTTACATTCCCAGAAGCACACCTAGCTTGGAAGCATGTACCTGACACAGCTTTCCGGGCATACTACGTGAATGTTTGTAAAACGTTAAAAAAAATTACAAGTACGCAAAAGTTAATTCAGGCCAAAGTATAGATTTCATAATGTTTAATATAAAGTGGCACATCTAATCAATAAGAGATTTTGAGTTAAGATGGGGATCCATCTAATAAACCTTTTTAAAGATGCTTTTAATTGTAATAGCTCAAGGAAGACTCTATTCGGGTAGATTTATATATTTGTGGTTCATTATGCCTTTTCTTAAAACCTGTTGTTTTTGAATGAACACAGGATGGCAAATGTGAATGCAAATTGAGGAAACTTTGGACAGCAGGTGAATTAAAGACCTTCAGCTTCATATTTTTAAATATTAGAGAACAAAAAGCTAGAAAAGGAAGCCCTTCATTTTATACTGGTGAAATGTAATGTGTATATTTTAGGCAGAAGGAATGTGAAAACAATATATTTCTGCTCTGTAGTGAAGATTTGCAGATGTTTATGAAATCATTTAATGCCTGTGGACTGTTGCAGAAAAGTTGGATTGAAAGTTAAAATCCGTCCACATAACACCTGCAGTGAATATGATTATAATTGGTTCCCTAGATGAATATCATCAAGCTATAACATTTATATGATAGTAATTGTAGCTGCCTTAATTAAAGCATTTGTGATTGCTAGAGCTTGTGTAGACAGAAACTGAAACTAACAAGTTTATTTCCAAATAAATGAATATGGATAGAAAATGTAAGCGAATTTTGAATTCATGAGAATATGTTATTGCTGAAATAAACAAGCATTCTATTTTTTAGGAGCATGAATTTCTTTTTTTTATACCCCCATGTTACTGGTACAGTACTGCGTATATTCACGCCAGGGAGAGACCAAACACCAGGGAACCGCATCATGGCACAGCAGACACAAATGCACTCTATCTGAGAACAGATGGAGATAAGATGGACTAGACCTGAAAGCAATCACCTAAAATTCCTTCATCCTCACTAGACCAACAATTTTTCCTTGTTTAGAAACTTTCATCTTGGCATTCCAGTGAAACCTAAATTGCCCCTTCAACAAACTCCTCTGTTACAGATGAAAGAAGCGTTTTTTCATTCAATTTTTTGACGAGATCTTCTTTGTTCACAAGATGAGTACTGCCACATACCTGATGTTTTGAGGTTTTTAATCGATTAGGATGCCTTCCGTTAAAGATTTTCATAACCGTTATTAGAATAGAATAATAAGCACTAAATAATTGGTAAAATGCCTTCCTCATCTGGCCACATTCTGCATCTCATCTAACAACACTAAATTTAAGTTGCATGCTCTTCCCCAATTGCCATACTAACCGCAGGCTACAAATCAACCCCATTCAACATCACCTTTGTCTAACACCCAAAAAATCATAAGGCCCTTACCTCTCACAAACTCTGTACAAACACACAGTAAAACAGATTGCAAAAGAGACCATCCTCTTTTTAATGTGTGATGTATACAACATTTCCCCTCTGTCCTATAGAAGGAAGATCTACTCTGCTCGATAAAAAAAATGACATTTTAAAAGTGAAAGAGATGGTCACTTCTGACCACAAAGCAACTAGTAATGATGCAAGCACTGGTTTGTTCATTGTAAGCCCAGCAGAAGAGATAAAACCCCCATAAGCACGTTTTATTTTTTCAAACCGCCAGACCAATAAAGCAAGGAGAACAGAGTAAAATAAGACTGTGAAGAAGTAGATACTCATATAGATCAGGATAACTTATTTTATTGAGATGAAGGTTATACAAGATCTCATCCACAGGAGACATCAGCATCAACTGTCTCCTAGACTCAGCAATGGATTTCTTCACATACATTCTAGACTGTACACTTAACATTCTAATAACCAAAGAACCTTTCTAATAGAAGCTAATTAAAGAATGAACTAGCTGTATGAAGCACATTAGTATGAAGGATACCACACACCTTCCCCCGAACCTTAAAAAAATTATTTGTTTCCGTTTTAAAAAAAAAAAGAAGGACACCACACTACTGCTGTCGAAAAATACGGTTCCTTTATATAAAAGTTCTTTGTTGTAAATAGGGTTGACTGGGAAAGCACATATACATTTCTTTTGGTCATACAGTTCTGGTAATAAATAGTATTAATACACAGAATAACTTCAGGAATGAGTATCACAATAAATATCACAAATAATATCAGAATAAATATCAGAATAAATATTGGTTCATTTAAATAAACAACCACATGTTTCTTCTGGTATCGCTGCCACCAATTAAATACTTCAGAATCATTACATCTGCAATACGTTTCAAATGGGAAAGATAACTCTTACAGTTTATGCTGTTTTCAATGACCAGGTATACGGCTTCTCTGAGCACAAAATAAGGTTTGGGACTCTTTAATAATCACTCAAGGCGTATGCGCGTATATCTAGAAGGCAAGGAAACACAGTAAATACATCATTTGCACTCGGCGGTCACCGGGATAGGATCTCTGCTTTGCCGGTGAAGTCTATGCGCGCCTACGGGCTTTAGCACCACTTGAGCACAGGCGGCACCAGTTCAAAGTCATTAGACTGACGAACGGGCTGCCGGAGAGGTCACACAATCTTCACACACAGTCAAGTAAATGCCGGTTCACAGTTCCTTCACAACGCTGCATTCACTATGAGGAAACGGGCCCACCTCACATCGGCTGCAGTCAAGATACGATTCAGTCGGGCACAGCACTCCTCTCGTTAGCGACGGGGCTCTCAGGGGCTCCACGGACCTCCCTCGGACTTCCGCATTCAGGGTGGTTCCCGCCCACAGCTACAGCTCCCGGGTCACTGGGGAGTGGCAGAGACGCTAGTCCCGCCCAACGAAGGCCGGCCTTTCCCCGCCCCAGCGCACCACCTCACCTTCTGCCTGCGCAGGAAGCGCTCTACGCTGGTGGGGCTCGGAGACGTCCGAGCTCCCCTCTAGAGGCACCTGACGCGAAGGGGGCACAGCTGACGATCGCGGTCGCGGCGAACTTGCTCTCGCCTTGCGACTCGATAAGTCGATCACAGTTCACCACCGGGGGGGCGGAGAGGCACACGAAACGGGCCACAGTCTTTGGGGGCAATGAGGTACTCGCTGGGCAGGCGCTGTAGGCGCTAGGTCACTTCTCACGTAGCTGACTGGAACGCCAGTCAGACACAACGCCAGCAACCCTTTGCTGCTCTACTGCCTGCACTACCAGCCACCTCAGGGGTCAACAGGGCAGGTGTCAATCTGGTGTCAAGTCTGGAATCTCTTAATCCTTCATTCAATCTAAAATGGGCGCCAGGGACTGGGCCTTATATAGCCAGTGCCCTGGGGTACTGGCACGAGCCAGAAGGTTCTAGAACCTTCTCTGGCTGTGACAATGACATGGCACTCTTGAGGGGTATTTAGGACACTCACAGCCACCGTACTGGGGTTCTAGAGCAGCCATTTTGTGTACCTGAGGAAAATAACGGAATTCCTGTCAGAAATGCGCGCCAAACAAAGGGCGCCAAAACCTCAAGAGGCCAGGGTTCATGAAGGCTCCAATGGGAGTCACTTCACATGAGAAAGAAAGGGTGTCCACCATTTTAGGTTCATTTATACAGGTTGACAACCCCAGTTTGTAATGCCACAGGTTTGGGCCAGGCGCCTTGTAAATAGGTGCCACAAACCTTGTGAGCAACTGGGCGTCAAGGAACATCTAACCCCATGAAACAACACATAAAAAGTCCTGGTAGACAAATAAAAAACGACAAATTTTGGGAGGTACAGGGGAACAAAAGAAATCATAGTGGTGAGGGGACTCTCAGAAGCAGACGGGTCTAACACAGGGTATGATATTTTTTAAAACGTAGACATTTTCCAAAAGAAAGTTGATTTATATCTGACTTTGCCACACAAGAACATTGAAATAAATAAAAAAAATAGGCTGTGTGTGTCAGCATGGTAAGGTATTTCTTTTTCCTTTTTAGATCCAGGAATGAAAATATAATTCTGCAACACAGTCTGTAAAATACACGAGATTGTAAAGAAGACACCCTTGTTGTCAGGAGTTGTATTAAAGTAGACACCAAACGAAGCTGTGTGTGTCAGCGCAGTAGCAAAAACAGACTTGTTGTTAAAAGGTTGTATTAAAGTACATATGAAAACGAGGCTGCGTGTGTCAGCGCGGTAAAGTACATCTTTTTTATACAGAAATGAAGACTAAACTCAGTAACAAAATCCGTGAAATGCGTGAGGTCGTAGTGAAGACACACACGTTAAAAGGTTACTAGGAAACAAAGAATGAGGCTCTTCTCATTTTCCGGAGTGCCTTGGATGACATACGTTGCTATACAATAGGCATGAGACGCACGCGTTAAAAGGTTGTCAGGAAACGAAGAATGAGGCTCTTCTCATTTGCCGGAGTGCCTTGGATGACGTACGTTGCTATGCAACAGACAGAGTCTCTGTACACATCGACAAGGAACAGACGCAAGGCCCGTAGTGACGTCTGTTGCTATGAAACTGCGCGCTGCAAGTGCTGATTCATGAGGACAAAACAAAACAGTGCGTGAGGAAATGCGAGTCAAAGGTAACGAAGAATTTTTTTTAAATGCTTGTGACGGTGATCCGGCAATATTAGTATAAGGAAATACTAACAAAGTAAATATTGTACAGATCACAAATAAAGTTCAATCTGTTACTTCAAAGTCAATTTCTTGTGCAGCATATATTTAAAATTAAGCACTAAGCTTCATCCAGAAATACCTCGCTTGAGGTTGAAGCAGGAAGGCTTATTCCAAAAATATTTTGCTTGAGTGAGGCATTTAAATGTTATTCCTGAAGCTCTTACTCGCTTTTAAAATATCTTTGCTGCACTAAATACCTTTGAATCCAGATAATAAGGGGTTGTGTTGAGATCTTGAAGTCATCTCAAACCAGATGTTGGAGATAGGAAACAGGTGTTGTAGCTTGAATTCTTTCATTCACCAGTCCATCATCGCCAGTGTGAAGAAGTAGATACTCATATAGATCAGGATAACTTCTTTTATTGGGTAATATTTCTTTAAAAAGACAAAATGGGTATTCACTAAAATGGTTAAAGGTAGTCCCGAAGAATTTCTACGTCATTTAATTAGGAAATGTGAAACTAGTTTTAATGTTTGTTTAGATGAGACAGCTGAAAAATTATTTTAAAATGTAAGATAATTACCTCACAAATTGAGGCTAGCCTGTGGGTAGAAGTTAAAAACCCTAAAGGAAAATCATCAAGCTGGTTTGACACAGCCTGTACTAAGGCTTATTCCATCCTTAAGCATGCCTTAAGTGAACCCGATAAGGATAGGACTTTAATTATGGACCTACGAAATGTATACAAGTCAGCTTTAAAAAAGAGAAAGGATGCCTTGAAAAAAGAAGCATGGGACTCACTGTGTGAGGCCTCTCAAAGCCGAGATTCAGCAGCCTTCTGGAAGGCAGTAAACGCCCCGTTTTTTAATGTTAACTCTAAGGCGAGGATAGAGATAGCCATCCCCGAGACTGATTGGGTTAGGTTTTTTGAAACTTTGTATAGTGTACCAACTTCGTTAGAGCGAGTATGTAGAGGAGGGAGTGATTGTGCCTCATATTAATAAATTGAACTTGAGTATCACGCTCAAGGAAGTGATTTTGGGCATTAAAGCCAGTTTGGGAGGTAAGGCGCCTGGCCCTGATGGGGTTCCGGTTGACCTCTTCAAGAATAACATGGCTTTATGGGCCCCACTCCTCACACAGCTCTTTAACGCTTCTTGTTCAGTTGGCCTGGTATCGACATGGTTTGAGTCTATCATTATACCTATTTTTAACAAGCATTTACAATGCAATGGTCTCGGCATCATTAAAGGTAGAGCTATTGGCATTGCTTATGACATTTCTTTTTTTTTCTTTAAATCATAAATAAATGGCATTGTCAATACACACCACTCTGCACTCAACTGCACTCACCTGCACTGCACTGCACTCACCTGCACTGCACTCACCTGCACTGCACTGCACTCACCTGCACTGCACTCACCTGCACTGCACTGCACTCAACTGCACTCACCTGCACTGCACTCACCTGCACTGCACTCACCTGCACTGCACTGCACTCACCTGCACTGCACTGCACTCACCTGCACTGCACTCACCTGCACTGCACTCACCTGCACTGCACTGCACTCACCTGCACTGCACTCACCTGCACTGCACTGCACTCACCTGCACTGCAATCACCTGCACTGCACTCACCTGCACTGCACTCACCTACACTGCACTGCACTCACCTGCACTCACCTACACTGCACTCACCTGCACTGCACTCACCTGCACTGCACTGCACTCACCTGCACTCACCTGCACTGCACTGCATTCACATGCACTGCACTGCACTCACCTGCACTGCACTCACCTGCACTGCACTCACCTGCACTGCACTCACCTGCACTGCACTCACCTGCACTGCACTGCACTCACCTGCACTGCACTCACCTGCACGCCACTGCACTGCACTCACCTGCATGCCACTGCACTGCACTCACCTGCACTGCACTGCACTCACCTGCACTCCACTGCACTGCACTCACCTGCACTGCACTCATCTGCACTGCACGCACTGCACTCACCTGCACTGCACTCGCCTGCACTGCACTCACCTGCACTGCACTGCACTCACCTGCACTGCACTCACCCGCACTGCACTCACCTGCAGTGCACTCACCTGCACTGCACTGCACTCACCTGCACTGCACTCACCTCCACTGCACTGCACTCACCTGCACTGCACTCACCTGCACTGCACTGCACTCACCTGCACTGCACTGCACTCACCTGCACTCACCTGCACTGCACTCCACTGCACTCACCTACACTGCACTGCACTCACCTGCACTGCACTGCACTCACCTGCACTGCAAACCTGCACTGCACTCACCTGCACTGCACTGCACTCACCTGCACTGCACGCACTGCACTCACCTGCACTGCACTCACCTGCACTGCACTCACCTGCACTGCACTCACCTGCACTGCACTCCACTGCACTGCACTCACCTGCACTGCACTGCACTCACCTGCACTGCACTGCACTCACCTGCACTGCACTGCACTCACCTGCACTGCACTGCACTCCACTGCACTGCACTCACCTGCACTGCACTCACCTGCACTGCACTCAACTGCACTGCACTGCTCTCACCTGCACTGCACTCACCTGCACTGCACTGCACTCACCTGCACTGCACTCACCTGCACTGCACTCACCTGCACTGCACTGCACTCACCTGCACTGCACTGCACTCACCTGCACTGCACTCACCTGCACTGCACTCACCTGCACTGCACTGCTCTGCACTGCACTCACCTGCACTGCACTCACCTGCACTGCACTCACCTGCACTGCACTCACCTGCACTGCACTCACCTGCACTGCACTCTACTCACCTGCACTGCACTGCACTCACCTGCACTGCACTCACATGCACTGCCCTGCACTCACCTGCATTGCACTGCACTGCACTCACCTGCACTGCACTACACTCACCTGCACTGCACTCACCTGCACTGCACTGCACTCACCTGCACTGCACTCACCTGCACTGCACTCACCTGCACTGCACTGCACTGCACTCCACTGCACTCACCTGCACTGCACTCACCTGCACTGCACTCACCTGCACTGCACTCACCTGCACTGCACTGCACTCACCTGTACTGCACTCACCTGCACTGCACTCACCTGCACTGCACTGCACTCACCTGCACTGCACTCACCTGCACTGCACTCACCTGTACTGCACTCACCTGCACTGCACTGCACTCACCTGCACTGCACTGCACTCACCTGCACTGCACTCACCTGCACTGCACTGCACTCACCTGCACTGCACTGCACTCACCTGCACTGCACTCACCTGCACTGCACTCACCTGCACTGCACTCACCTGCACTGCACTGCACTCACCTGCACTGCACTGCACATACCTGCACTGCACTCACTACTCTGCACTCTGCACTCACTACTCTGCACTCACTACTCTGCACTCACTACTCTGCACTCTGCACTCACTACTCTGCACTCACTACTCACTACTCTGCACTCACTACTCACTACTCACTACTCTGCACTCACTACTCACTACTCTGCACTCACTACTCTGCACTCACTACTCTGCACTCACTACTCTGCACTCACTACTCTGCACTCACTACTCACTACTCTGCACTCACTACTCTGCACTCACTACTCACTACTCTGCACTCACTCACTACTCACTACTCTGCACTCACTACTCTGCACTCACTACTCACTACTCTGCACTCACTACTCACTACTCTGCACTCACTACTCTGCACTCACTATTCACTACTCTGCACTCACTACTCTGCACTCACTACTCTGCACTCACTACTCTGCACTCACTACTCACTACTCTGCACTCACTACTCTGCACTCACTACTCTGCACTCACTACTCTGCGCACTCACTCCTCTGCACTCACTCCTCTGCACTCACTCCTCTGCACACTCACTCTGCACACTCACTCTGCACTCACTACTCTGCACTCACTACTCTGCACTCACTACTCTGCACTCACTACTCTGCACTCACTACTCACTACTCTGCACTCACTACTCTGCACTCACTACTCTGCACTCACTCCTCTGCGCACTCACTACTCTGCGCACTCACTACTCTGCGCTCTGCACTCACTCCTCTGCGCACTCACTACTCTGCGCACTCACTACTCTGCGCACTCACTACTCTGCGCTTTCACTACTCTGCGCACTCACTACTCTGCGCACTCACTACTCTGCACTCACTACTCTGCACTCTCTCTGCACACTCTCTCTGCACACTCTCTCTGCACACTCTCTCTGCACACTCACTCTGCACACTCACTCTGCACACTCACTCTGCACACTCACTCTGCACACTCACTCTGCACACTCACTCTGCACTCACTACTCTGCACTCACTACTCTGCACACTCACTCTGCACTGTGCACTGCCGCTGATATCATGGAATCTTCCACCACACTTTCTAAAACTCTATAGTCCGAAGCATAATAGGCACAGAACCAAAAGAAGGGTAGACATTGCTTAAAATAATCTTATTGTATTTATGAGAAGCAAAAGCGAGACTGTGAAATGTGCTGAATATCAGTTTGTTACGAATCAACAGAGTGGAGTTAGAGAACCAAGAAATAGTAATTTAGAATCCGGGTTAGAAGGAGTAGTAATCACAAGCTGAGGATCAACGGGCGCGAAACAGCGTGGTGGGCGCGCAGGAGACGCAGCGTGAGCGTGCACATCAGCTGAAGATCGCCGGAGAAGACACAGAGCCTGCCTTCTGCCGTGACTGACCCGATGTGGAGGGAAAGAGCCCGGTGAGTGGGGGGGGGGGCGGCAGAGAGAGAGAGAGTGTGTGTGTGTGTGTGTGTGTGTGTGTGTGTGTGTGTGTCTGGCGCGTGCCTGCCTGCCTGCCTGCCTGCCTGCCTTTGTGCGCGTCCACAGACCCTGGTCGGCTCGTCCACCTCTCTGTAGTCCCTTGCTAGCTTACTAGGCGACAATAGTTCTCGTTGCCGAGACCTAAAAAGGGTGATAGAACTAGTTGTGCGTGCTATCGCCCTATATCATTACTAGACTCAACCATTAAAATCCTTGGTAGACTGATTTTAAATAGGTTACAAACATGGGCTGATGAGCAGACAATAATTAGTGACCTCCAATATGGTTTCAGGAAAGGCCTTGGCACCGTTGACCAGGGTCTTAACCTGTATATTCTTTTAGAGAAATATACCAAAGCAAAGGGCGGGCGGATGTTATTAAATGTAAATGTACCGGTATTTATAGAGCGCCCAGCTACTTCCCTGAGGTAGTGTCCCGGCGCTGTCCGTATACCGCTTAGGAACCCTTCCTGGTTTTCCCTGTGAGTATCCACTCCTGGGCTCCCCCAGGGTGAAACCAGGCATCCCAGCGCTTTTGGGGCCGTTGTGGAGATTAAGCAAGCTATTGCCCAGAGTTGCAGAGTGGGACCCATGATTAGAATATGCACCGAGGCTAGAATTATCAGGTCCGAGGAAATTGAGCCCAAGACCCGCCAAGGCGGGTATTTAACCCTGGTCCCGGGCCAAACCTCTGCATCAGGGTCTGCCGCTCTAACCATTTGAGCCACACTTCTCCACAACTTTTGTGGATTTATCATCTGCCTTCGATTGTGTTACCCATAGCAAGCTATGGTTGATTTTGGAACGTTTGGGGGTTGAGGAAAATATTACTCTATTCCTTAGGAATCTTTATCAAGGGGCAAGGGCTTCTATAAGATTTGGTAAGAATGGTGAGTGCACTCAGACATTTAAGATAGCTAGAGGAGTCCGGCAGAGATGTGTCCTTGCCCCTTTTTTATTTACCATCTATATCAGAACGTGACTGCAGGAATGTCGGGATATGCCATTCGCATCAAATCGTCCAATACCAGCATTATTATATGCAGATGACGCGGTATTGATGGCTAGGACTCCACAGGCCATGCAAAAAATGATGATGTCTTTTACTAATGTTATGACCAGTTTGGATCTAAAAACTAATTGTACTAAAACTTTCTGTATGAACTGTGGTTCAGGGGCAGATAAAATAAAGAAAACTATGTACATTGATTCTAAACCTTTGGATTTTATTCAAACTTTCCCGTATTTGGGCATTCTGTTCGATCAATCTGGTCTTTGGAATACTGCAGTAAAAACAAGGAGATTGCTGTTCTCCAAGTCTATAATGGCCCTGATAACTTTTAGTAGGAAAATGGGGAGAAAACCGATCAAAGAACTGTTATGTATCTACAAAGCAACCTGTGTTGCAATTGCTATATATGGTGCGGGTATCTGGGGACATGCTAATGTGAAAACGCTGCAGGTGGCTGATAACAGTTTCCTGAGATATCTTTTATCTGTTCCGGATAGTGTGTCCACTCATATTTGCCACGCTGAACTCGGACTTTCATACCTAAAAGATGTCATCAAGGTACTACCGATTCTTTTGTGGCATAGGGTATGGACCACCGAGGAGAGTTCTTTTAACCGCTTCGTTTTGAGGGATGCAGTAAGTCTCGATAACGCTCATAAGATGAAATGGTTACATTACATAAAGTCATTCCTTATACAATAGGTCACCAAGATTATTATGAAGAACCTTCACTGATGTAACAGATCCACAGGAAAGTATTGAAAAAACTTTGTATGACTTACCTAGAGGATCTCAGGAACAAAGTGGAATTTACAAAAATTTCAGTGGTTTCCCACCAGTTAATATTGACCACGAATGATACCCAACCATATACTACACTACAGATGAGAGACTTTAAAAGGTTTTTATTAATATGTTTTAGATTTAATATCCTATTTAGGCTACTAAGTTTTCCCACTATGAATGATTGGTCAAGGCAACTTATTAAATGCCCATGTGATGATTTGTCCAATCATTCTGATATGCATATTTTGTTCTTTTGTAAATTGTACTCAATCCCTAGGAAAAGATGGATATTGCCCATATTAAAATATATGGATTTTAGACAGTGTCATCCTGCCTTTTTAGCTATCCAGAAGTTAGCTAATATATTTACTGTTGCATCTGTCTCGGTTTTTAAACAAAAGGTTTTTATATCACGGAAATCAATACTTGTATGAATTTGTAACGAGCCTATTGTACTGAAAATGATTGACTTTTTATCTTCCTTTTTAACTGGTTGTGATTTTATTGTACTTTTATGGTTATCTATGAATAATAACCGAATAACGTTATTGAACTGAACTGAACTTCTTTTATTGAGATAAAGGTAATACAAGCTCTCATCCACAGGAGACATCAGCGTCAACTGTCTCCTAGACTCAGCAATGGATTTCTTCACACACATTCTAGACTGTACACTTAACATTCTAATAACCAAAGAACCTTTCTAATAGAAGCTAATTAAAGAATGAACTAGCTGTATGAAGCACATTAGTATGAAGGATAACACACATACACCCTTCACTGCGGAGAAAGAGCAATATTTCTAGAACCTTTAAATAAGAAATCATGATGACTGTGCCAAATTATGCTTAGATGATGAGCCCCGGAAATCAGAAGCTTCTGTTAACTATTTCCAATCAATTTGCCCATCTTCGGGAACATCATTTAAGTGGTATGCGAAAGCTGTCATGCAATTATCTCACCCAGGATTATTTCTTCTCACAGAGTGGTATTCTGTTTGATACTATGTGACTTGATGTAGAGTTCAAAAATGCAGGAAAATGCACACAAATTGCAAAGCAAATCAAATTGTGTGGGTCTCATTGGAAGGTTTGGGTACTAAAACACAGATACTATAAAGAGAACTGCTGAATGGTACTGCAGAAGCAATGTGGATACAGCAAGCCCTTTCCCTTCTGCCTCTGTCACCTCATAAATCTAGGTGGTGATAATTTCAAATGAGATGGGGAAACTAGACTGGCAGTAGCATGGGAGAAAAAATAATCTTTGCATCATTGCTGCAACCAAACTACCATATGATGTAGAGCTGTGCCTTGCCTGTGTCCAAATATCATTTTATTGTTTGATAGAAGGTTTTGCCCATAGGTCAAGGAGCACACATATCTCAGGTTCCTCAACAGGTTGTGAATCTACTGGAGTGAAAGATCCTAATTTGGAGGTGTACCACTGATATTGTTCCATTGCTTTTATGCGAATGCTAATGTTATGATGTAATTTTGTGTTGTGGAATTGTGATGGTATGGAGGGTTGTACGAGTTCTGAAACAATCAGGTGAGATGTTAGTTGCTGGATCGTTCCTTGATCTCTCTGGTAGTTGGTGCTGTCTTGGATCTCTTACTATGAATGAAGAAGCTTAATGTCTACACCATTGCTTGAGTAGTAATATATGGAGCCTTATTTGAAAACATTTCAACCACTGTGGTAACCCCACACTACATCTTGGTACCTGGAGTAGGGTCAACATGGTAAGATGCTGTGCTGAGGGACCCATCAACCGGGAAGTTGGACGGTGGAAAGAACTGCTTGCCTGACATCCTGCCTTTACTTAGGAAACAAATTATGTGGAATGAATCACAAAGCTTTTATGTGTTAAAAAGTAAATTTGATACTTCAACAGTCATCTGCTTGCCGTGGTGACGGCTTCCAATGTGTGGGCAGCACGGCACGCAATCCGGCCGACCACAAGCTGAGAAGATTTGATGATAATTCTCAGACGAGAACTGAAGTGTGCGAGGCTGTGATGCGTCTGACGCATGTGTTCACCCTGCCTCTATCCTACTGTATAAGAGGGTGCACCTGTGCGTCTGACGTAAGACGCACAGGTCCATTTTTCTGTGGCCCGAGACCAATTTGATTACTTTGCATGCTGTATTATGAATGAGTACAGATATTTCATTGCTGCATAATCACAAATCAGCACATCACCAGTCAGCACATTGATGCATTTTCAAGTATTAAGCTAGCAGTGAGGAGACATCACAGCTGCAATTATTAAGCTACCGCTGAAGTGGCTTTGATTTCATAGAACCTACAAATCCGTTTAGAAGGCAAGCTGTTCCACCTAAGCTGTTTCACCTTACAGGTTTTCTCTTTGGGGGTTTCTTGTGCTATTGAAGCATCTGTAATTTACTAGAAGGGTTTGGCTTTAATCTTAAACACTGTCGGATAAGTATCATAACATTTCTTTTCCTCTAAAGAGCTGGCAAACCTGAGATAAAATTGAGGGAGTGGCTGTGTATATTTGAGAACTACTTTACATCTATTGATGCCAGTGGTTATGAGTCAGCAAGAAAATTAGGTCTTCTATTTATTCATCAAGGCGTGGCTGGTCTAAGAGTATTTGACAACTTAGCAGTAGCTCCAGCACCCACGGAGGAAAATGCACCTTGGAAAATATATATCTAGAAGGGAAAGAAAGACTACGGAGATAGTATTTTGGGGAATCAAGTGATGAAAGGAGGAGCAAAATGGCGGGCCGACGCTGTCTGAGCTCTGGTGCACAGAAGAGCTCCTGAGGCTTCTGAAAGCAGAGTGGCGAGCTTGAAATATGAAATATTGAGTGAGGAATGGGAAAGATTAATTAAATTGAAGTGAAGAAGAAATAAAAAAAAACAGGGTCCGGCGGAGAAAGCTTACCCGGATACTCTCCCAGGAAAACAGGAACAGCACTTCTACTGGATGCAGGGGATTGGTCCCAGGTGCCTACCTGCCACGAGGGTTGCGAAGGGCTTGTCGGCTAGGCGGTTTTTTGCAGAGATTGAGACCACATACTCGGCTTTTTGGATATTTGCGGATTGACGTGATACATAGTGCCTGCCAGATTATGGCCCCGCCGAAGGGAACAATGAGAAGCACAAGCACAACCAACAGATTGCCGGTAAGCGCAGCGGGGTGTTTGGAAGTGGGCCAAGGCTCGGAACTGCAGAAAGGGGATGTGGTTATCTCCACAAAGCTTGGGAGACCAGTGCTGCGGTTTCTGCAGTCAGAACGCTCGGTGGAGCTCTTTATGTCCGAATCTGGGGAAGAGATACATGATGGAAATGAACTGGCAGAAATAGTAACACAGACTATAAATGTGAAAAAGTGTAGCACTAGTTTAGCTACAGAGTCTCAAGCTAACAGACATGTTAATCCCGGCCCTTTACAGCTTTATAAATCCGAGGGTAATACTTTCAATAAAAATATGGAGACTGAACCTGTAAAAAGTCCCAAGTCTGCGTTTAAAGAAAAACAGCAGGAGGCACTTTTGGTCGTTTCTGGAGCGAATGCTACATGGCTGGGGTATGGCTAAGAGCTGAAAAGCGATGTAGCAGCAGCAGTGAAAGGCAATGTGGCAGAAGATACTCCAAGGCAGGGCATCTCGGAGGAGGATGCTGTGGTTTACACAAATGCTCATGTTAGCCCCGTCCCAGTTCTGGCTAGTCAAAGTCCACATCCCGGATTAGGGGGTCGGATTGAGATTCAAGGGAAGAATGGCGCGGGTAATACTAATACCCCAGTACAAAACCCTTGGGCACAAAACAAAAGCAAAAGCAGAAACAACCCCCAAGATCAGTAGATAAAGGGAAAACCCCGAGATCTATAACAAGAAATTAGAAGGACATTTACAATGAGCCATATGACTGGAAAACCGGGATCGAACCAGGGGAAAAATATAGAAGTTGCAAGCCCCATACAGGGATGGATTCAGTCAAAAAAAGGGGTCAAAACTCTGATATCTAGACTTTCGGATGTGGGATTGGCAGATGATATTTGTGGGGCACTAGGACTATCATCGGGAAAAGCCCCTAAGGGGTCACCTGGGGCGGTTTGTAGTCAACAAGATGCTTGCACTATTTTTGTTGAAGAAAGAGAAGAAGAAGAGGACCCCGGATAAAGATACTCCAATGGGGGAATCACCATTACTCTCACTTATAGTGTAATCCCTTAAAGATCAGAGAGAGGAAACAAGGGAACTTTTCTCCCAAGTTAGAGCTGATATTCACGACATTCAGCAGTCGTTAAAAGAAGTAGATTTGAAGGTCGGGATTATCACTAATGACATAGTGGAGCTTCAATCGAGGGTTGCTGGCACGGAGGAGGCAACCGCGCAGATGACTACTGCTGTCAAACAACATCATGATTTGCTAATCTCAATGCAGTTGAAAATCGAAGACTTGGGAAATTGCCAGCGGCGATATAACCTGAAATTATTTGGAATTCCGGAGGGGCAAGAAGGGACCGACCCAAGGGGTTTTGTTGTACAATTAATGCAGAAGGTTTTTCCAGACTTGGGAGACTGGGACTGGCACTGCCAGATACAGAGGGCACATAGTACTGAAAAGGCAGGATGCTAGATACCCCCACTCCTTTCTTATTAATTTTGGCAATTTTGTGCTTAGACAAGCAGTTTCATTGAAAGCCAAACCTAAAACACCTATCTCAGTAAAATCTTATTCTATTTTTTTAGGTCAGACTTCTGTAGAGAGACAATGGAAAGGCGCTGACAATTAAGGTTATTGATCGACCCATTAAAAGCAACTGGGGTACAGGCGTACTTACAAGAACCGGCACGTTTGAAAGTAATACGGGAAGGACAGTCATATGTTTTTATGTCTGAATCTGAGGCAAAGGAAGCACTGTATAAATGGCAGAAAGGAGGGACGGAATAAGGAAAAGGGTCCATGACCAGAGTAATACATGGGATGCGATATTAGGGGGGAGCTCTTGGGGATATTGATTTATGTAGTACTTTGGAATTTCTTTTTTTTCTTTTTTTCTTCTTTCCCAAATAGTTGTAAATTTAGTTTGGGTTTTATTCTTGGCATCAGATAAAATGATGTATAGATTACAGGGAACTAGGTCTTGGGGGCCACTGTGGAGACCGGAGTCTCATTTTTTTTTTTTTTTAAACATTTTATTGTTGTATTCAGATAGGTATAATCACAAGATTGTACATTGGTTGGTGTAGCCTCAACATTCAGCTGTCGCCAACCCTTAGTTCAACTTTTGTTTTAAAGAAAGAACTTACAACTCTAAGGTCATTGAGTGGAATTGCGTCCCCAATCAAGCATATCGCCTTTATCATCAGAATATGAAGTATAACGTTCAAGGCATCCGCGATACATTCTTCACATTCACCAATTCGGCCCTACGCGCAAAAGATCCCTGTGTCCCTCCTGACAGCGCTCCTTGCCCCCTTTCGTTTCCCCCCTACTCTGAATCATCCTCCTCCCCCGAGCTGTCCACGTCCTCATCTTCTGGCAGTGGGTCACATAGATTCCCTCTATACGTGTTCCATGGGGACCAGATTTTATTCCATTTGCGTGGGTTCATTCTTTGTTGATAGACCGCCCTCTCCACCATCATAAGCAAGTCCATGTTCCTACTCCACTGTGCCAGGGTCGGTGTTTCGTGTGCCCCCCACTTCTGTGCTATGTCTCTCTTCGCTAGCATCATGCCTATGATCACCCATTTCCTTCCCTGTGGTGTCAAGTTGTTTGGGCCCCACACATTCAGCAAACATACCCTCGGGTCTGGTGTGAGTGGGATTTGTAAAGCTTGTGAGATCGTGCGTGTCACTCGCCGCCAGTAATGCACCATGCTGGGGCAAGACCATAAGGTGTGGAACAGTGTGCCTTCCTCTCCGCAGTGTCTGAGGCAGTATGGGTTGTCTGCTCTTTGGATTTTGTGTAGAGTCGTGCGCGTGTAATATACTCGGTGTAATATTTTAAATTGAACCAGCCTATATCTCGCCGAGATGCCGGCTTCTTTAGGTGATGCCAGGGCTGCATTCCAGTTTGTCTCATCTAACTCCCCCACCTCCTCCTCCCACTTTTCTTTCAGTTTTTGCAACGGGTCGGGTAGGTTGTTGATCAGTTTACAGTAGGTGAGGGAGGTGGCACTGGCCTCCATGTAGTCTGTAAGTAGCCGGTCCTCTAGCGGGGCCGACTCCGGCACAGTAGTACCTGGCGCTATCGCCGTCAACAATGCGTGTCTAATCTGCAGATAGCGGTACGACAGCCGCGGTGCGTCCATTGGGGCGTAGGGGCGTAGCCCCACTAGCCCACATGGACCCGCGGCTGTGCAGTGTGAAGGAAGTTATAAATATTTCATTTTATTAATCCTCATGTCCAGGCCGTCAGGAATCCGGGCAGCACCCGGCGTATCCGGGAGTCGGGGAGCGCTCGGGCCTCGGGAAGTGCTCGGGCCTCGGGGGAGTGCTCTGCGGCAGGGGGGCTGGACTGCTGTGCAGCTTGAGTTGAGTGACAGTCCACGTCACTCAGCTGCAGCAGCAGAGGTGTCCCGAGGCTCGAGTGCGCAAGTAAAGCTTGGGCTGAAACTAGCCCAAGCATGCGCATTGTTATTCTCCTGCTAGCGAGTGGCCAGGCCGCCAGGGGGGTGCTGGGTTTAACGAGGCGACAGCCCCCGGCGATAGAAAGGGCAACAGGGCGAGCACACAGTGTGCCCCCCTACGCCAGGATTGGCCAGTCAAGGCGCATTTACGTATGTGCGTCCGTGTGTGCCCTTGTGTATAGTCCTCTGGGTCGATACACAAACGCGAAATGAAAGCACACAGCCACGCATCTTTCTCGTTTAAGCGGCCCAGAAGCTCAGCAGCTGAAAGCCGTGCTCAAAGGCGGCTGCACGGTTCGTTCGTGTTTATATTTGATGAGTGGAGACGTGAAAGCCATAAAGCTCCGAACACATGTGCATTGACTCAGCTGCAAACGCCCGTCTGTTTGCGGAAACGGTTCGGATGCTCAGTTGAAACGCATTCGAATTCAGCCGCCGAAGACAGGTGTAAAATCGTGTCGACAGGTAAGCCAGGCACACTCACAACCCCTCAAATCAACGCCAGGCTCGAATTAAGGAGACAGGTCGACATGTATACCGAAAATACCTCAGGCACACGCAAGAGAACATGTTTGTCTGTCCGTGTATGAAACACTTGAGAAGGCGGGAGGAATGCAGAGTAGTGCAGCCAGGGGTCAGCCAACTTTCGCACAGCGCCTCTGTCCCTCCAACCCCCTACATGCAGCGGATTTTCGGTGCGCAACCCCAGAGTTTGTTCTTTCAGACGTGGCATTGTATATGTGAGCAGTTTTTACCCCGCCCGACATATGTGTTTATGAGGGTGCAGCAATGCTGACCACAGACCAAATGTACATACAGCTCGCCTCCAAGTGATGCGGAGAGAGAACTAATGACGTGGCACAGGGGAGCTGCACGGGGATGTCTCACTTTCGAGAGGGCTCAACTGATTGGAAAATAGATCATGTTCTTTGTCCTTGGTCTCTTTCACTTATCCTCCGGCCTTCTGTCGTGCTGTGTATTTGTTACACACTTTCTTCAGGAAAGTAGTGGCAGGGGAGAGGGAGGGGTTATTGGTGAAGTGGCACACAGGGAGCTTTGGCAACACCGAGGGTGGGCGTGGCAGACAAAGGAAGGGTGGGGAAAACGGGAGGAAGGGTAGGGAAAACGGGAGGAAGGGTGGGGAAAACGGGAAGGGGGATCAGGACACACACAGGGTGGGTTGTTTACACACTGGATGAATATGTTACATACCATGTGTTGGTATTTGAAGTGCACGACGGGTGAGGTGGAAAGTTTACGTACAGGGAAATGGTTCACACACGGTGTGGATGGGTTACACGGATTATGAGTGAGTTATGCTGAAGGTGGGTGGGTTACATCTCGGGTATCTCAAAGTTCAGAGTTTGGGTTAAACAGGGTGGGTATGTTGCCCTCATGGGATATGGGTTGCACATAGTTTATGCTCTTGGGCACAGGATGGCTTAAAAATAAGGTAAATGATATACATTCATGTTGGGCGAGCTTACACATACTTAGAGGATGGTTTAGAGGGTGGTTTACTTAGAGAGTGAGCAGATTACGTACTAGTGAGTGGCTGAATTACGACAAGACCTACTGTGTTGCGCCGATAATTGACGTGGGTGTCACACACATGATTAGTAGGGTACAAACATGTTGGACTAGGTGCACAGCAAGCATGGTGGATGGGTTACCTGGGAGAGCCTTATAGATTTATAGACAGCGGTTGAGTTAACTAAAGGGCGCATTGGTTGCACACAGGATGGATGATTGCATACTTTTTTGGTGGATTAGGAAGGGAATGGATGCTTCTCTTGCAGGGTTAGTGGATCAAAAACAGTCTGAAATGGGTAATGAAAAAGGTTGCGGGACTACACACGAGTGTATCAGGTACACACATAGCGTGTGGGTTACACAAAGTATGAGTAGGCTGCCCCGTCTCTTTCTGTCTCACTCGCTGAAACGGTGCTTCGATCCCTGGTGAAATGGATCCAAAAAAGAAAGAAAAACTTTTGTTGTGATGCCTGTTGTACAGTCTGTAATGTTATGCTGTATTTCTTGTGTTCTGCATTATATAGTGGTGTTTTATTGGCCTGTTGTTCTAAGGTATTGCTTGTGTGCCATTTTGATTTGTTGCCATCACTGCATTATCACTCCATCCATTATACTACTAACCCTACCAATTCACTCTCATATCACACTATCTCCACTAACACCCCACTTCACAGCTGCACTAAAAACTTCCATCAATGCATTAGTAATGATACCCCACACCACCAGGCTACCAACTTCGAGCTCCTTTATCACCCTCACCACTACCCGTCCTGCTAAGTGTTGTGCATCACAGGTTGGTGTAACGCATTTTAGCGCCTGTACTACCTGACTAAAATGCTGTGACAGGTTGAAGAGCCCTGTGTGAATTGTTCGAGGTGCAGCAGCTCAGCGCTGCCGTACAGTCATCACTTACTAATCTCTGCTGTTTGTAGTATCTGAGGTAGTTGCAAGAGTGTGAGCTCGGCCCAGGACCAAGGTTGCCATGAATACCAAGTCATCGGAGTATGTGCCAGCTTCTTTACTTTATGTCTGGCACCCAGATATAATAACAGGGATACAGTAACAGAGGCAAGCCAGGTTCTCATGTCAGAGGTACAGTAACAGAGGCAAGACAGGTTCTCATGTGGCAGAAGGATAGGATAGGATAGGATGTGAATTTATAGAGCGCGAATTGCTGCCCAGAGGCGTCCAAGCGCTAAGAGTACCATGAACCCGCAAGATAGCCCAAACGGGAGACTAGGTAAGAGATAGTTAGGCCGGATGAAATAAAAAGGTTTTCAGCTGTTTGCGAAACGCAGAGAGATTGGGGTTGGCTCTGAGATGCATCGGAAGGGCGTTCCAAGCCCTGGCAGCATTATAGGAAAACGTCCTACCTCCGGATCTGGATCTTTTTATTCTGGGGGCCATTGCACGGAAGGTCTGACTGGAGCGGAGGCTTCTGCTGGGAGTATAGTGGGTAATTAGGTCACGAGTAATCCTGGGGCCAGTGTTCCAGAGGCCTGGTGTGCTATGCACATTGCCTTGAACATAACTCTCTGGTGCACCGGTAGCCAATGGAGGCTTACCAGTCCGGCCCTCACTGATTGTCTGCGGGGGAGATCAAGCAAAATGCGTGCTGCGCAGTTCTGCACTATCTGAAGCCTTCTCAGAGTGAATTCTGGGGCGCCGAGGTAGAGCACATTGTTGAAGTCAAGGCGTGACTGTATTAAGCCCTGTATGGCTACCTGTTTGGCTTCCATGGGGAGGAGAGGGAGAATTTTCTTTAACATCCTCATGATGCCAAAACAGGTGGCTGAGAGTTTAGTGGCTTGTACGTTAAAGGACAGAGATCTGTCCAACCAGACTCCAAGACTCTTAATATTGTTTTTTGGGGTTGGAGGGGTACCCAGACAAGGCGGCCACAGGGAGGCGGGAAGGCTGAGATCTGGGGGGCCTAGGAGCATCAGCTCGGTTTTGTCCCCATTCAGTTTTAGCGACGATAGGGACATCCAGGACTTCACCTCCTCTAGGCACTCTCTAAGCCCGCCTGGTGCAGGCAGGTTGGCTTCCTGCGTCAGTGAGACCACCAGCTGCGTGTCGTCCGCATAGGAGATGATCTTGAGCCCAAATGGGCGGACGACATCAGCCAGTGGCCTCATGTACAGAAGGCAATGTTAGTCTCTGTAATTGTGGTGTTCAGAAAAAATGCACATCAATCTTTGGCCTCTCTGCAGAGAGCCAAGAGTAGCTGTCACATGTGTGCTAATTGTAATCAATTTCTTATTTTTAGCTCTTTCCATGCACTGTAATCTTGGTTTTACTTGCAAAAGTGTCACTTTTAAGTGTTATACATTTGGTCGTTGAATGTCACAGGAACAGCGCAATTTAGTACCCAGCCTTACACGTCACAGAAACGCAATATTTATGTGCATTTAACACTATATACTTTGTGTGCCCTAACTTTATCAACATGGAGTGAAGCTTGTAGAAATAAAGATCAGAACACCTTAATTGTAATCCCGGACTATGCATACTAAACTGAGTAAGCTCTTCTACCTCAAACCTCTTACTAGTTTATGTGGAACAGATTAAGTAGCACTTTCACTGCAGGGTCTTTTAGTTCTAATATTACATTTTAAATATGTGGAATTGAATGTCAGTTACACAGCGGAATAGCGTGGGTTGGTTGCCAGCGCCAGGGGCAGGGCAAGTATTCTTTCACTTTTCGTTAAAAAATTTGCGCCTCTAAAAATGCCCCTAAGAATTTTACGCAAGCCGCCAGGGCAACTGCCTCTGTGCGCCCCCCACCCACCCCCTCACGCTGCACCACGCGTACATATCCAAATTGACTTTACCCTCAGAACAGGAAACTACACTAAGATATAGGTTTCATAAATTAGTACAGAGAATATAGTTTTTTAATACCACTTACATATGTTTTCTCATTGATAACCTTTCATACGATTGAGTGTCTAATGTGTTATTTTGCTAACTTCTAATTCCCATATTAATTTAAACCATCTGTCTTCCTGGCAAAGATCTTTATAAGGCAGAATTTTACCAGCACTGTTTGCTCCTCCTTTCTTATCCGTCTCAGTGCAGTGCTGGATGAACAATGTGCTTCTGCATTTACCAAAGCAGGCCTTCTACCTTCTAGTTTGCAGCTACTTACACCCTCACATGGTTTCTGTGACCTCAAAGCTAACATTTCATACCATCGTTGCATTGTGTGTATTAGTCAGACAGTATACAGTAGAGAGTGTGCATGCATAACACAGGATGTCCTTCTTATACGTAGACTCTGGTCAGTATGCAGGTCAAGGTTTAAACCTTTTTATATGTGTGACCTGTGATCAGTTCACAGTCAAGCAATGTACACTTTCATAAATATGTCTTGTGGTCAGGGTACTGTTCTAGGACTGGATGTTTTGATAGATGTAATGTGTTGCAAATGTGCAGATCTGTTACTGGAAAAGCTCAAACACGTGGCCTGTGGTCAGTGCCAGTAAAGGAGTAAAACCTTTTTATTTGTGTGAATTATGCTCAATGTGTGGGTCTCAGATTGGACCTTTTCATATCTGTCACTTGTAGTCAGTCTGCAGGTCTCAGACTGGACCTATCATACATGTGACTTCAGGACCATGTGCAGTCCAAAGACTTGATCATTTCACATATGTGGCTTATAGTTTGCATGTAGGACAAACAATGGACGGTTTGATATACATGATTTATGGTCTGTGTGCAGGCCTAAGACTAGACCCTTCATGGCACATTCCCACCATAACTATGGCCTCAGCGCCTATTGTGAATGCTGCCGTCTTTGCTGTTCTCTGTTGATTTGGAATTTAGTGGAGTTTCTTGTTCTCTTGAGAAGAGTAGTCTTACTGGATAGTGGTTGGCATGATGGACCCGATTACCGTTTTGCCCAGTGATTGACTATGTTGGAGGAGGTGGTGGCTAAATCCTCCTACTGGTGTCTGTGTTCACCACCCTCCCTGTCTGGCTTTGCTATTCCTTGCTCCATGCTGTTGTTTCTGAATTTGTAAAGGCTGTTTCCCAACTGCTGTGCAACTTCTGCTACTCTTAGAGCTGAGATTTTCATGAAAGTCTTATAGTCTGAATTCAGCAGCGTAATAGGACGGAATGTATGAAGCTCTGTGGTTATACTGAATAAGCAGCTACCTATGCTATGCCATCTATTAATGTAATAACTGCACTTTCACAATTGCTTTATTAACCTTCCTGGTTTCTCAAATTTGCTTGAAAATGCACGATTTTTCGTCTTTTTTTTCAAAATTTTCTTGGGGGGGGTTATCCCCCCAAACCCCCCTTTTGGGGTTCGTGCTCGCTCGCTGCGCTCGATCGCTACGGTGCTGTATGCAAATCACTTTGCGCCCCACCACTTTCAAATGTCACCCACCACCCCTGCGGTACGATTCAGTAAGGCCCATACGGAGTCTCATTTTGCTGCCTAAACCAGCGGCAAGAAAGAGGAAGATTCCTCCTTCTAGGAGTAGTGGGGTGGAGCTCACTTTTTTGGGGGCAGGGGTGGTGGTGGAAAGGGAGAGGGCAAAAATGGGGAAAAAATAAAGGCAGGGAAATAAAGAACGAGAAGGCTAGTAAAGTAGTGGAATACAGCAACAAAAGAATAAAAATGGAGGGTATGGGTGGTAGCGTGGATAGCATTGTTTTTCTGTATGGTTCAATTTAAGTTTAAGGGTTTAGCATGGAATGTGGCCGGACTGAACAGTAAGACTAAGAGGCAATTGGTAACAGAGGAATTAAAAATGTATAAACCCCATGTCGCTATGTTGACGGAAACACATCTTTCGTATAAAGATCGCAGACTGCTAAAGCAGTTTGAGTACGAGGTGATAGTGTGTACCATGCAAAGCGCCTCTATACGGGGGGTCGCTATATTCAGACATAAATGGGCTGAGGGGATAATTGGTAATACAATGGCAGATAGAGGTGGCAGGTGGAGAAGTGTGGCTCACTGCTTAGAGCGGCAGTCCCTGGTGTAGAGGCCTGGCCCGGGACCAGGGTTCAAATCCCGCCTTGGCTGATCTCGGTGATCACGGCGGTTCTTGGGCTCATAATTCCTCGGACCTGATTTCTCGCCTCGGTGCCTACTCTGAGCACGAGTCCCACGCTGCAACTCTGGGCAATAGCTTGCTTAGTCTCCACAACGGCCCCCTACAGCGCTGGGGATGCCTGGTTGCACCCCGGGGATGCCCAGGAGTGGACATTTCACGGGAAAAGCCAGGACGGGTTCCCTAGCGGTATGAGTACAGCGCCAGGACACTCCTGAGTATCAGTGCGCTTTATAAATACGCCTACATTTACATTTACATTTACATTTAGGTGGGCAATGGCTCAGATAAAGTTAAAGGGAAGAAATTACATATTCTGTGTAGTATGTGGCCCGAACACGGATGATCCTACTATTTTTGATGCAATAAATGCAGAAATGTTAAATTGGGAGGGGGAGAGGGTGTTGATGGGCGACCTTAATTGCATCATGGATTATAACATTGACACAACACGACAGGGGGCATTTCAAAGAATGAGAAGGACAAGAGCTGCAATAATTGAACTAGGGTGGTTGCAGGTTGTTAGGGATGTGTGGAGAACTCTATACCCAAATATACCAGGGTATACCTATTTTTCAGCTCCATGCAAATTATATTCTTGCATAGATATGGCTTGGGCCACCGATTGTATTGTATGGTCCTCTGATATGGAAATATGTCCAAAGGTGACTTCCGACCACAACCCCATACTCCTAACTTTTTTATAAATTGCAGAGGAGAACAAGGTAGTCAGACCTTTTTTATTGCCTAGATATCTGCTGGATGAGCAGGAGTATATGGCTAAGGTCAGGGGTCAATTAGAGATTTGTTTTAAGGAAAATGTAGGAACAGCTTCTCCTCTAATTGTGTGGAACACATGTAAAGCAGTTGTCAGAGGTTATACCCAGCAATATATTTGGCGACAAAATAGGGAACAAACAAATATAACTAACACAACTATACTACAGATTCGGAAGCTGGAGGATCAACATGCCAAGGCTATTATAAAAGGTTCGGAAGATATTGAGAACTAAATTTTAGGCTAATTGAATTACGTTTGGCCCTAAAGAAAACATGGGGAGAGAAGAGTATGGCAAGCTATAATAAATATCACCTAACACTGTATGAAATTGGGGAGATTACAGGTAAAGTACTTGCTTATAAGGTGGCAGACGATCTGGCTAAGGCTCATATAAAAGCAGTAAAGGGCTAGATGATAAAATATATGAGTAACCACAGCAGATATTAGAACAGTTTGCTTTTTATTATAAAAAATTATACACTCCAATGATACAGCCTATACAAGAGGATATCTATAGGTATATCCAAAATAGCTCGGTAAGAAAGATGGAGAGTGGGGAATCTGACTCTCTTGAGGAAAGCATCTCAAAAAATGGGATAGATTTAGCAATGGGTGCATTACCATCAGGGAAGGCTGCAGGAGAAGATACCATTCCTCTATAATTCTACAAAATATTCAAGGATGTTATGCTGGAACCATTTAGTCAGGTAATAGAGGAAATTGGAGCTAAGGGGAGAACTCCTGACTCATGGCATATGACTAAGATATTTTTTTTCTAAAGAAAAATAAACCAGCGGAGGAATATGGGTCTTACAGACCAATTTCACTGTTCAACGCAGACGCAAAAATATACGCTAAAATCTTAGCTAACCACATGCCACCAATAATGCCCAATTTGGTTACCCCCCATCAACACAGGTTCATTCAAGGGAGGGACACTACCGCTCATGTAAACATGGCAGTAAGTGCATTTGACCTTGCAAACATTAGAGCCACCCCACTTGGTATGATATTATTAGACGCAGAGGAGGTGTTTGATCGACTGGGATGGGGATTTTTGTGGGTTACGATAGCAGCCTTCAGGATAGAGGGTCAATTTTTAAAGCAGATACAAGCATTATACGATAAACCATGTGCTAAATTGGCTTATTCGGGTCTGCAGTCATCTACTTTTCCCGTATTGTGTGGTACTCGCCAGGGATGCCCTGTTTCGCCTTTATTGTTTGCTCTTTATATAGAGCCATTTATTTCTGTTTTGGAAAATGATGTGCGAATATGGATTTTAAATCAGGGGCGAATTCTCTGAAGGTTGTCGCTTATGCAGACGATATAGCATTTTTGTCAACAGAACCGGGAGAGGCACTGAACATAATAACGGAAGTAGCGGGACAGTTTGGTTTAATTTCGGGTTATAAATGAAATGTTAATAAGACGCAAGTTCTCCTTAACCATAAACCTCTTGATGCCAGTACCTGGAACTTGCCCAACTGCTATTTATTTAGGGGTTAAGATAACAGCACAGATTGACCACATATTGTCATTAAATTATGATGAATTATTAAAAGAGACAAATAGGACTAGAGTTAATATTATCAAAATGAAAATTCCGTTCTATTCCATTACGCGTTCCAAATAAATTTTTCAAAAAATTGGATGGAATATTAGGTCGTTTTATATGGGGATATAGGAAGGCAAGACGAGCAATAGGTCGTTTAAAACTTCCCTTTAGCCAAGGTGGTCTAGAGTTCCCAGACTTTAAAACATATTTTTGGTCAGCTTGCTTTATCCGTTTGCGTGGCCTCATTAATCCAGCCAACACTATCTTTAGCCATACGTTTATTTTAAGAGATGAGAGTCATATGTTTTTATATAGACTTAATGATCCTAACCATTTTAAAAGGGTAAAATTTAACACCATACGAGATGATGTATGTGTCTGGTACTTAATTCTGCTAAGTAAGAATTCCTGCTATCACAGGGAGTTACCTCTCAGGCAGAATCCAGGACTACCAGAGATATTTCATGACTTGGTAGGAAGGAATTAGGCCAGAAGCAAAGTTAACTGTATGGGACATTTGTATGATTATAGTGGCTTTGTCTCATTCGAGAGTTTACAGAAAAAAACATAAGCTACCAGGGTCTATGCTCCTTAAGTATTACCAGATCCGAGCCTTTTTTCGGAGAAATCTAAAACTGGAAAATACAAATGATTCGGAGATATGGGGTTTTCTCAATGCAACTGAATCAAAATCTCTGATAAGTAGAGCATACAAATGGCTTAGCATTGGGAGACCAGACAATTGTGGGAGATTGGCGGAATGGTGGATTGGAGTATTGGGGGTTCCGGTAGCGGCTGGCATAATTTCACAGGCTCTTAGTATTATAGACAAGGCTGTACATGCGACCAATTTAAGACTCCAACATCATCATCATATGATTTGTCTTTTATATTATACCCTGGATAGAATTGCAAAATGTTCATCGGGCAGTAATGCTAATAGTGAATGGACAAAATGTCCAAAATGTGATTTATATGCGATAGATATTAAGCATATGTTTCTAACATGCCCAGAACTAACAATATTTTGGCAGAAAGTCGGGGATGTTCTACATCAAAAGCTAGGGATAGAATTACCTTTGTTCACCTCTGAGGTTATGATGGGATATAGCTCTAGGAATTTAAATTGTAATAGCTTGTTTTCTATTTTATTAGTTGTAGCAAGATTAGTTATAGCCAGGGTGTGGACATCACCGAAACCTCCAACTGTGATGGATTGGTGGCTGTTAGTAAGACAGATTTATGATATGGAATTTCCATTGGCTGAGTTGAGGGGGGCTCATTCTATGACAAAATGTACTGCAATTTGGGGATGTATCTTTTGATTGAAATTATAAATTGTTAAACATTCCCCTCCATTATTTTTCTTTCTTTTTTTATTGATTACATCAGATGGCTATTTACTCATATAATATGTATTGTATTGGTTCATATTTGATGCCTTCTCCTGGTTAATAAAACTATTTTAAAAAAGAAACAGTGGAGGAGTACATTGCTACACTAAGGGTGCTGGTTCAAAGTGTGATTTTGGGAATAATTTTGATGTGTACATGAGACCAATTTGTTATTAACTGTATTTCCAAGAAAATCCAAGAACGCCTGTTAACCTGTTATAATACTACTTTATCAGAAACTGTGGTTGTTGCTGAGAGTATAGAAAGGTCTATCATTAGTACGCAAGTTATGTCTAACCAAGTGGGTCTGTCACCGGTTAATTATTTGTTTGGGCAGTCAAAAGAATAATATGTTCAAAAAGGTAGAGTCAATTTATTATCGGTGTTGTTCTAAGAATCACATAGGGAATAGAACATCCTACCCTGCCCTAAACAAGAAGTGTAATCACTGTTGTCAAATAGGTATTTTTTGGGGGGCATGTAAGAGTTCAGAGGATGGACCTGACAAGGTCAAGATCAGTAATATCAGTAGGTGTGACACTTAAAAAGTGGTACAGGAATATGCTAGTAGGTTCTCTAATGTTTTGTAGACTGTTGGTATGCCTAATCACACTCACACTCAAAAACAAATTAAGGGGCCTATGTGTCAAGCTACTATTGATCATAAGCAGTTGACTGCAGAGGCAGGTTCAGGGGCACCTGTTACATTCTTGGCTGATCTTACTTTTTATAGATTGTGGCTGAAGTCTATGAATTTTTCTCTTACTGACATTAATCCAAAAGCATTTGGGGAGAACAAGATATCAATCTTTAGGGTTACTTCTTGCTATCCTTGGAGTGCTTGGGAAGACAAACTGTGACAAAGGTTAATGTGTCTGTTAAAGTTAGGGATAATATTGGTTGGATAGACCTAGCAAAGTTAGGTATCCTTTTACATTCAGGCCATGACATACCAATTGTCTTGGGTGAAATTCCAGTGCTGTTGGTGAGTACAGTGAATGAAGCCCTGAAAATAATGATTTTGAAATTTCCAAGTATTTTTCAAACATGAAGTGGGTCCTGTAAAGTGTTTTGAGTATGATAACAAAGTAAAACAAAACATTTATACCTGTGATACCCACAGTTAGATCGGTACCCATAAGTGTGAGCCAGAATTTGAAGGTACTGTTGGAGAGATAACAACTACTGTTTTCTCTGAGTGGGTATCTCCAGTGGTTCTGATGAAAAAAATCTGTAGAACTAAGATTCTGTGTAGATTTGAGGTCCTTAAATCGGAATATTTGGTGGATTGCTGTCACTTAGCCTCACATTCAGGAGATGATTGCAAGTATTGGAGGAACCAAGCACTTTTCCAACATCCCATCAAATCTCTTAAACTAGTAATCCCAAGCACTAACTATATTTGTAACACCGAATGGCTTTTAAATACCTGTGGGTGCCATTTGCTATTTCATCCGCAGCAAGTTTTTTTCAGAAAATTAAGGATCTCCTGTTTAGTGATTTATCAAATGTACAAGCATTCCAAAATGATATCTTGATTTTCACAGACAGCAGAGAAGACACATGAAGGTGTTGGAAAAATAATTTAAAATTTAGGAAAAAAGGGGTATGACAGTGAAACCTGAAAAATGCAAACTGTTGGTTCAACAGGTAGAACAATATCTGTGCCACACCATATCAGTAGGTGATATAAAACCAAACTTTGTAATGTAGAAGCCATAAGAAATGCCCGTCCACTATCAGATAAATACTCCTTATGAACACTCCTAGGTTTATGCGAATACTGTGCTCGCTTCATGCAACCTCTAAGGTCTCTACTCAAAAAAGGTAAAAGATGTGATGGTCTGATCAGCCATTCAAAGCATTTGAGGACATCAAGAAACTTGTCCTGAATGCTTCAACATTGAATTCATATATATCTAGAGGTAATCCAATCATCACTGTAAATTCTAGCATTAAAGGGTTTGGTGCTGTATTTGGCCAGTGGGTGGATATCAATGAAAATACTGTCATATGTGCGTCCAGAATGCTTAGTGAAGTGGTAGCTAATTAAGGCACTATTGAGCGCAAAGCGCCAGCATGTGTTTGGGTGGCACAGAAATGTACGACCTACATTTGGGGCACTTCCTTCGATATTAATACTGGTCATAAGACATTGGTGTATCGCTAGGCTGGTAATGGTTTGGGCAAGGCTTCTGCCTGTTTATTTCACCTTCTGTAAAAATTGCAGGAGTATGACATAAAAGTCAAATATATACAGGGTGGGGGGGGCGTGGCCAGCAGCCGGTGATGGCGGCAGCTTAGGAAGAGAGCTCCGCGGCTGAAGCGGCCTCCTACGACATCCGATCATTGATCCGCTACATATATGTCCCATGCGGGAAGGTACTGATGCCCAGGACCGGGCGGCATAGATACGGACAAGCGGGGAGAAAATCCGAGGTCGGGGAGTCCAGTTGTAGATGACCCCGAGTGGGCCCCTGTGGAGATTCTGAGCCAGGGACTGGCCTGGGCTGGTGAGCCGACAGGAAGTGTGCCGTCCTGGGCAGAGTGCCGCCGGAAGCGCCCGCCCGCAACGACCACGGAGGGGGAGGCCCCCCCTGCGTCCTGCGGCCACAACCGGACCTTCTGAGCCCCGTGCGGGGCCCCGGGCGCCCCCTCGCTGAGTGGAGGGGTCCTGCCCGGACGACCTGAGGGGACGTGTGAAAGCGCTCGGCGCTGCTGAATCCGAAGCGGGGCCGCCATCTTGCAGACCCGGCGGGGGTCCCGTACCAGCCGAGGCGGATCAGGCAATGCCGGTGAAACACAGGTGCTGTCATCAGGCAGTAGAGCACCACCCGGTACGACGAGGCATCGCTCCCGGACCCCCCTCTGCTGGGTGGGGGCGCGCTGCGAGTAGAGAAGGCGCGAATATGCGCGGGAGCTTATTGTGCAACACAAACCCGCCTAAGTGGATCCTTCTCCCAGGACACGGGCCGACGTGCCCAGTAGCGCCATAGACCCTGCAGCGGATACAAGGGTGTGGGGCGGAAGACTCTAGGAACACACCGCGGGACGGCCCGCACGACGCGGGTGGGGCGCAACGATACCATCCCCATAGCCAGAGATTCGTCAACACCCCACGGCTGGGACTAGTCATCCGTGGAAACACTCACCCCCCTGGCCTTACGTGTGGCTGCATAAGAGACCCACACGCCGCCACTGTAATTGACCGGAGGCGAGTCTGAGGGACCACGCCAGACCACTGAAGGCCACGACTGCGGGTGGACTGTGACCTCGTGTACATCGGAGAGACTTGAGAGGCGAAGGACTGCCCCGAAGAAGTGCAGAAGTCCGGGTGGAACCGACCGGGGGTCTGGGTGCTCGGCTCCCCGTCCAAGATGGCCGGCAAGGGGCCGAAAAACACCGCGGCACAGTCCCGCCTTGACCGCTCCGCATATGAGAAACCCGCTACCTCCCCGCCGGACGCAAGATCACAGACGGGCAAGACAGTGGAAGCGACGGGGGGCAAGAAGGCGACCCTGGATGATGTCATGCGGGCCCTCACACAGGTGCAGGCCACGGTGGGGTCGATCTCAGCCGAAATTACACTGATTCGGGCAGATTTCCACAAGATGACGGAGAAAGTGAATACGATGGAACTTGTGACCAAGGCCTTGGTGGAAGATGTGTCGGAACTGCAGATTAGTATGGAACGTGTCACGAAAGAAAATAAGGAACTGCGTGACAAGCTCGATGACCAAGAAGGGCGCTCGAGACGGAACAACATCCGTATAATAGGTGTGCCGGAATCGGAAGACACGAGGACGATGGACTTGTATGTGGAGAATCTAATCAAACAGCACCTGCAGCCTAAGGGTCTCTCAAATTTTTTCACAGTGGAGAGGGCACACAGAGTCCCGGGAGGGCGCCGGCAAACGGGAGCGCACCCCAGGCCGATCATAGCACGGCTCTTTAATTTCAGGGATCGAGATGTCATTCTACAGGCAGCAAGGACCTCACCCCCTGTTAGGATTCAAAACTCCACGCTCGCATTTTTTCCGGACTACACGGCGGAGGTCGCACGGAGGAGGAGAACTTTCTTCGAGGTAAAGAAAGAACTAAGAGCCAGGGAGATCCCTTATTCAATGCTTTTTCCGGCCAAACTCCGGATTGTGGCCGACAATAAGACTTTGTTTTTCGACAACCCGGAGGCGGCACAGGACTGGCTGGAGGGTTGGCGGACGACATGCCGCCCTCGTCGCTCCAACAGACAGACCAAAAACCGCAATGGTGGATCCCAGCAGGATTTACAATCGACCGGCGAGGAAGCGGAGCCACTCTCGCCTCTGCCCGATATTCGAGAAGGGGGCGATGATGGAGAACAGTGATCCCCAGATAATGTTAAATTGAACTGAATGTAACGCTGTCCGACGATGCCGCCTTGGACACTGGACTGAGGGCCTCCGCGGCCAAAGGAGGGGGCCGCCGACTCCGGAGAGTCCTTCACCCCAGCGTGCAAGTACTATGTTTTGGGTTGGGATCAGGCACTCTGCTGAGTTGGGGGGGCGGGCAGTTTTAAGTCCGTTGAGCAGGGGGGCAGGGAGGAGGGGAGTTGGGGGTAAGGCAGGTTTTGGGTTTTTAGTTAGTTTTCAGGGTCTAGACAGGAGCCTTAGGACACAAGCGCGTAGAGTAGCGGAACCATGGCATAGTACTCATGATCACTTCATAGGAGGCTTGGTGCCTCACGATCCCTGCCGCACAATCCACTCTTTCAAGCATGGTGGGAGGGGATGATAGTATAGGGCAGGCGACCCCGTTGTACCTCATGTCCTGGAATGTGAGGGGTCTGGGAGACAAAATAAAAAGAGGGCTAGTGTTACAAGGCATAAAGAGACTGAACCCCGCTCTGGTCCTACTGCAGGAAACGCATCTAACAGGCGCAGCGACACGGGCCCTAGATAGGAAGGGGTACAGTATGATTGTTCACTCTGAATTTACGAAGGGATCCCGTGGCACGGGGATACTACTGCACCGATCATCTAGATTCATAACCCACTCCACTAGAATCGACACACAGGGGCGCTTCGCGGCGACACATGGGCAGTGGGAGGGAAGACCACTTAACGTAGTCTCGGTGTATATTCCGCCGGCACTGCACGCCACTGCCCTCCCAGAGCTGGGGAAATTCTTACTAGACCTACCGGAAGGGGACCTCATTATAGGGGGCGATTTCAATGCAGTGGCACATAACTCTATGGATCGCTTCCCTGTGCGCACACAAACACCGGGGCCCTCCCGACTGCATGACTTCATTGAAGCACAGGGGTTGGTAGACATATGGAGGCGGTCCCACCCGGACGACCGACAATACACATATTATTCGGCGGTCCATGACAGCCTATCGAGAATTGACTACCTCCTCACACTGGGTGGGGGCCTCCTCACTGTTGCCGAAGCTCAAATCCGTCCACGAGGGGTCTCAGACCATTCCCCGCTGACACTGACTCTCTCCAATCATGCACAGACACGCAAACGCATCTACCCTATCTACCCAGGATACCTTAGAGAACCGATGGTAGCCAAGGCATTAAAAAGGGGCACGAGGTCCTATTTCACCGAAAATATAGGGTCAGTGGATTCCCCTACAACCTTGTGGGAAGCCTACAAGACGGTTCTGCGCGGGCAGGCCATCTCCGCTATAGCCCACCATAAGCACACGCTGCGTCAGGAGCTGTTAGATTTAGAGGGACAACTCGAAAGGGCCACACGAGACCACGAGAGGGACCCGACCGGGGAAACACAACACGCGCTCCGGCTGTGTCAGCAGCATCATACGGCACATGTGCGCCGCAGGGTGTTGGAGAATATGGCAACGACAACACACAGGATATACGACGTCGGCGACAAGGCGGGTAAACTGTTGGCCTGGCTAGAAAAAAAACGGGGAGGGCAGAGGGCCATATTGCAATTGAAAGACCCAGAGGGCGTAGTGCAGACCAGGCCGTCTCAAATAGTGGAAATACTGGCGGACCATTTCCATTTAGTATATTCCCCTGAATTCGAGGTCTCCCGGGAGATGGCGGAGGGGTCTCTCGCTGGAGTGCCTACCCGTGCTCTACCGCAGAGTGACCGGGACGAGCTGGACTCGGACCTGACAGCCGAGGAGATACAGGTAGCTATCGCGGCGTTACACCCGGGGAAGGCGCTTGGCCCTAACGGTGTGCCGATTGAATGGTACAAGACCATGGCGGAGACGCTGTCGACGCCTTTACTCCACATGTACGAGGAATGCCGGGAGCGGGGGCAGCTGCCGCCCGACCAGCGCACGGCCACTATAATCGCAATACCAAAGCCCGGAAAACCCCCTGATGAATGCGGATCGTACCGCCCAATCTCCCTCCTTAACGCCGAAAGTAAAATTTTGGCGAAACTATTGGCCACTAGACTGCTGCCTCATCTGGCGCACTTAATTCATCCGGACCAGTCGGGATTTATGCCACACCGGAGCACGGCGTTGAACCTTCGACGGCTGCACGGCGTGCTGGCATGCGCTCCACTACTGGAGGAACAGGCGGCGGTGCTATCGTTGGATGCCAAAATGGCGTTCGACGTGGTAGAATGGCGATATCTCTTCGCGGTTCTGGAACATTTGGGTATTGGTGCGAAATTCATATCATGGGTCAGGCTACTGTACACCGACCCCGTAGCACGGGTGACGGCCAATGGTCACATCTCGAGGGAGTTCCCGCTGGCGAGAGGCACGAGGCAAGGATGCCCGCTCTCACCGCTGCTATTCGCCTTAGTGTTGGAACCCTTGGCGACAGTTATCAGAACCACACGGCTGCTGAAGGGCATCCAATGGGGAGGCGACTGGGAGGATAGAGTTTCCCTGTACGCCGACGACATGTTAATCTACCTCACGGACCTCGCAAATGGTATACCGGTCCTGTTGGCCCTATGTGAGAAACATGGCACGGCGTCGGGGTATAAAATTAACTGGTCAAAATCGGTACTTTACTTGATAAGTGGCACTCCACCGCCCCTGAACGCGGACTGCCCGTTGCTGGTAGAATCCTTCTCCTTTAAATACCTAGGGATCCGAATCACACGAGAACAGGCGACCTTTCGGGACCTGAACCTTACGCCACTGCTAGACAGGTTAAAGGCAGACGTGCGCCATTGGAAGACCCTCCCTTTAACTCTGCTAGGTAGGGCGGCGCTCTTCAAAATGATGGCACTGCCGCGCTTCTTGTATGTCCTGGAAAACACGCCAGCGATGGTTCCACCATCGTTTTTCCGCCAGGTATCTGCACAGTTGTCAGGCCTACTGTGGGGAGATAAGCCGGCCAGGGTCGCGCAATTGAAACTGGTTAGAGACTGGTATAGCGGGGGGATAGCGCTCCCAAACCTTGAACTGTATTACTGGGCAGCCCACCTTAAGGTGATCAACCAATGGATCCACGTTGCACAGGATGACCCGGCATTCCTGGCTGATAGGAGTCAACTAGGCTTAAACACCCTGCTGGCCCCGCTTTATAATAAGGGACTGTTGACAAAATTGAGAGGCCCAACCAAACACACGGTGTCTATATGGCATAAAGCTCAAAGACGACTAGCCTGGGAGGGGGTGATTACCAAGCTCACACCACTATGGGATGCCAGGGTCCTAGGTACTCTGCGGCGCAGTAAGGGGTTTGACCGGTGGGACGACATCGGGATCTCTACAGTAGGAGATTTGTGGACGAGGGATGGTGTGATCTCATTCGCGGCCCTGAGGGAGCAGTACGACATGGGAATAAATGAAACTTACAGATATGTACAAATTAGGCACGCACTCCTATCTGTACTAGAGCCAGGTACGACGGTCCCAGAATCGGCCCCGTTAGAGGACAGATTGCTTACGGACTACATGGAGGCAAGTGCTACCTCACTCACCTACCGTAAACTGTTAAACAACCTACCGGATCCGCTGGTGAAACTGAAGGAACACTGGGAGGACGAGCTTGGGGAAATGAACAAGGCAAACTGGAATGCAGCATTGGCATCGCCCAGGGAGGCGGGTATATCCGCACGCTTTAGATTGGTACAATTTAAAATACTACATAGGGTCTACTACACCCGCACAACACTGCACAGAATTCACAGGGCAGATCACCCATATTGTCTAAGAAACTGTGGGGAGGAGGGTACGCTGTTCCATACGTTGTGGGCCTGCCCCAGTATACAAGACTATTGGAGGCATGTAGCACGCACGGTAGGCCAGACTCTGCACACGCCATTTACACCTGACCCCAGGGTTTGCCTACTGAATGTGTGGGACCAGACCGACCTGACACTGCATGGGAGGAGATGGGTAATCATTGGTATGATGTTGGCAAAACGTGACATAGCAATGAACTGGGGGGCGCACAACACCCCGACCCTGGCTCAATGGTGCAGAAACATGGATATGTTAATGTTGACGGAAAGAGCGGTGTACCAACAGAGGCTCAACCCACGTAAGTGGAATAAGACATGGTCACCATGGAACGTGTATAGGGGGGAGATCTGTGAACCACTGCCTGAGGATGACGATATTGATAGCGCGGGGGAGGATGAGGAGACAGGATGAGCGGGAGGAGTGGTGGGAGGGGGAGGGCGTTAGGTACAAAGGGATGCACGAGCCTTACGAATTGACATGATGTTAAGTTTGTGATTGCTATAAACCATGTATAATGCCCTGTGCTGCTTCTACTCACGCAAATGGTACAATTTCATTCTGCCAACGGAAACGTGTCATGACCCTTTGTTTGTAAGTTATCACATAGTAAACAGACAAAATTGAAAAGTTGCTTGAATGGTTTGATGCGGCTGAATGTTGAAGCCGCACTGACCAATGTTTAACAGTGACTGATTACTTTGTGCCAGCAACAATAAAAACAATTAAAAAAAATATATATATATACAGGGTGGCAAGAATTTTCGTGATTACTGCTTGTCCTGTTTACCTTTACCTACCCCTGAGGGTTCATCCAATGATCTTTAAAGTTAGTGTGTGGTAGCTGTTATTGATACTACATCTGCTTGCAATGGCGCCATTTCTGAAGATGAATGGATGGTTGTAATGGCGAACAATAATACATTGATGAAACTTTTGTACTACATTAAAGTGAGTCGGCCTTCTGAGAGGACTTATCAGATGACTTAAGATGTTTTTGTCAGGAGTTAATGGAACTATCGTGTGAGAATAAGATTTGCTCGAGATATGGATTGTTTGTACCAGTGTTTGAGTTGAGAGAATGAACTTTCAGAATTACTCATGAAGGACTCTGGGCATTTCTGCTACCTGTAAAAAAAACTACAGCAGAAATTCTGGTGGCCTGATTTGGACAAGCAGGTTGTGGTCATCATTGACCAGTGTCCACAATGCATTGTCTCTAATAAGCATTTGAAAACTTCTTCCAAACCAATATTTCCAGTGCACTTCCTAGTAATCCCTGGGATAAGGTTGCCATGGACTTTCAGGACCTTTTAATTTACTATCCAATGATGAGAGATTTTTGATTGTTCTGATGTATTATTCTTCTATATGGACCTACTATTCTTTTGTAGAGTCAGCTAACACCAAGGCAGTGATCGCATTTCTTGAACGGTTGTTTCTTGTGAGTCTTCACCGCAGGTTATAATCACGAACAACGGCATGCATTTTGTGTCCAGGGAAATGATGGAATTTATAAATTAGAATGTTATCAAACATTCTCAATTAGCACTATATAGCCCGTCCTCTAAAGGCCTTGTTGAGAGGATGGTATACAATTGAAGTAGGGTATACAAATTGCAATTGCTGCGAATATTAATGTTTGCTCTTTTCTGGAAGATAAAATGTGAGCATACTTATACCACACCTCTTTCCCCTACAGGTGTTACACCTTTTAATGGTCTGAGGGGGAGGGAAGCCAGAACTAAATTAATACCTACCTGAGTGGCTAAGGAAGGTCTCTGGTGTTAAGCATACATTGGCAGAACCTGAAGGAGATGTGTCAATGAGAGAGAGAATCTTGTCAAAACAAGACGTACAGCAGAGAAATGATGACTGCTGGAAGAATGTGAAATGTTTTGAATTTGAGGGGAATTATTGGGTTTAACTCAAAAACCCCTAAGTGTCAACAAAGGAGAATCTAACCAGGAAAAGTGGTCAAGACCAGCAATGCTTTAGTACTGTTACATGGTTAAAGGTGGTGGAACAGAGACAATGTAGCTCCGTTGTTAAACTCACAAGCAAATAATGTAGTTCCGTTGTCAAACTCACAAGCAGAAATGTATTTTTGTACTTGTTCTAAGGAGGGTGTAGGTTATTCTATGTTGACAATAGATATTTGCAGTATTGATCCTGTTTCACATACAGTTTAGTGTGCAAGACTTCACTGGTGAACGTACAAGGTCAAGCCATCATCTGGGTAAACCAATGGCTGATGATTAAAGGATTTCTGATTGCACCAATACTGAAGTTGCTTGTATACCAGCTAGCAATCGCAAATCGAATATTGTGAAATTAGCTGTCAAATTGCAGGATTCTGTTTCATTGTAATATTTTTGGGGTTTATTACTGTTTGTTTTTCTTGTGTAAGGAAGGGGGTGATGCAGCATTGATGTATGTTGTTGTTTTTCTTTGATGTGACTGCTAATGTTATTATGTAATTTTGTGTTGTGAAATTGTGGTGGTATGGAGTGCTGGATTGGTTCTGGAATGGTTGGGTGAGATGTCAGTTGCCAGATCATACCTGGGCCTGCCTGGTGGACAGTGCTGCCGTGAGTCTCTTACTATCAATAGTGAAGCTTAATGTATACACCATTGCTTGAGTTATTTTTGGAGTCTTCATTAGATGCATTTCAGCTACTGTGGTAACCCGCACTACAGAAGTCCTGTCTGGGGTGAATTCCATTTGGAGAAGTGCAGTTTGGATTCTCCCAAACAGTGTCACCATGTGCAGGTTGTGCTGTGGTTAACCACAAATGCAGTCACTCACACCAACTATGCTTACCTTTGGGTCTTATACTATTTGCAAGCAGTTTATCCAGTGCTCATTACCTTCACTCTGTTCATGTTTCTCCAATGACACAACTTCTGGCTTTGATGACTCATGCACTAGTTTAGCACATATATGAATTCCGTGTGTTTCTGTATTAGTTTACATGGTTAAACGTCAGTCTCAATGCACAGTTCTTATTGTGTGTGGCAAACAGGGTTAACAGTCAGTTTGATTGTGCAGTTTTTGTTTCATGTTGCAAAATTTAACAGCAATATAGAGAACTTTCTTGTTTCCTCACAGGATAGAGTGCCCAGTGGCTGAAGACAGTGAGTAGGAGAAGATGTGCACCCAAGATAAGTCATGGTAGGGATCACATCTGTCACAAATGTGTGCGGAGCACATGTCTTTTCAACTTGTGCTTTCTTCCATCTCTTTAGCATGCATTCTGTGATGTGAGGTCAGAAGCGGCGAGGTCCCTGGAAGAATCTCCTGAGGTGTGTGTCTATTTGTCCACTTCACACCTAATAATCCCTGGGGCCACACTGGCCAAATGCCTTGCTTCAAATGCGCGCAGTATAAAGACCTTTTCCACACTTTTCCACACTCAGGCCATAGCTCCTTGACAGAAGGGACTATAATGCTGCACCCATTGTGTATAAGAGAGAGACACAGGAGCACTTCGCAGCACGATTCTGGGGGCAGCTGGGACCTGCAACAGTTTACCCAAAGAAGGCAGGAGAGGACTAGCTTTAGGCAGATTTTGCGTAGGGTGATGAAAGACAGGAAGGAAGCAAGGTCCTGCCAACTTATTAAGTATCACAAAGGAGTCTGTGATAGGTGTTGCACTAAAGCACCTTTCTGAAACAGGAATTGCATCCCATTCTTGTGGATATTAGGCTAGGAAACCAAGAGAGTTATAGTTTGATTTGTTTATGGGTTGTCATCAATAACTTACTAAGTTTGGCATTTAAAAATGGTAACATGGGCTTTCTCAAAGTCAAAGTTTGGTAGACATGCTGTTGGTTTTAACGGCCATTCACCAAAGTTTTTGTTTATCTGTTTCAGAAAACTAAAAACAAATTAACCTCACACCCTGAAAGTTTTTCCCTCAGGTCATTATTGTTTATCTTTTTTTCCCTTACCACCAGGTTTATCGTGGCAGTGATGGGCAAGAAAAAAGGCATTAACCATCCACCCTAAAATGGGCTGATGGTGTAGCACCCCTCCTCTGACAGCCCTCAATCCTTCAGGCAGGAAGATTCCCACTGACAGGGCCAATGAGGGTTTAAAGCTTAAGGTCCAGTCATTTCTATATGAGGCATACAGACCAAGGGTTTGGCAGACAGGGTACTCCATTAAAATCTTAATGGAGTATCCTGTCAGCAAAACTCTAAAATGGTCCCTAAATTTGGAAACTTTTGGAGCACCAGGGAAGAAGTTGCAAACTCTTCTCTGGCAGAAAGCATAAGGAAGTCAAACCTGGACTTTCATAATTTTTGACCAACATAAGTCAATAGTTTTGTATGAAACTGCACTAAATAAATGCAGTAGGTGCTTAGGTTCTGTTCTACCCCACCAAATGTACCTACATTTATTTTTCAGTTTGCATCGATTTGTATAAGAAGTCTTGATCCCTATATACAATGACTTTATAATGGTGCCTTTTAGCCAATGCTTTGTTTGGGTTTTAGCTAAATAAGTCTGGAAACTTTAATTACTTTAATTAGTGAATTTCTTAGCTGTTTTGGTGATGTTCCACTTGCACCTTTTTTCTAAGAAAGGACTTGCTGCTTGTGGCAAGCTGCCGGGATTAATCCTTGGATTCCCCACAGACTCCAGTTTGTCTAACAAGAATCAGATAGCTTTGGGTTTGTGGTAGCTGAGCTCACCACACCTCCAATCAGGAATGCAAACTTGCTCACCTGTTGGCTCTGGTCTTATAATCTGGTTTCCCACAGGTAAGGAGGGCAAAGACTGCAGAGAAGTGAAATGGAGAATGAAAGAACATAAACAATTAAAAATGTAAAGCAATGTCCAAGTTGGAACAAAAAGCTAGGGAAGTAGAAACAAAGTATACAAAAAATAAAAAAAATGATATAAAAACTTAAAATAGTGAAAAATGTTTATTCTTGCGCCCATGCCGCAGTCTCCACCAGACATATATCCAGCTGTCAAAGACTTGCCAATCGACTCCAGCAGACCAACCAAGGAAGGACTATGGCAAACCATCAAACATCTGAGAAGTGGGAAGGCAGCAGGACCTGACAAACATTTCTGCAGAGGCACTAAAGGCAGACACTGAAACATTAGTAAACATGCTACACCCCATGTTTGGAAGGATCTGAGTAGAACAGGTGCTATCAGACTGGAAGGAGGGAAGTCTCATCAAGATACCCAGGAAAGGGGACCTGAATAATTGTGCAGACTACAGGGGGATAACTCTTCTATCAACCCCAGGCAAAGTGTTTCACAGAGTCATCCTGAACAAAATGAAGGAACAACTCAACGCTCAGTTGTGAAACCAGTAGGCTAGCTTTCGCAAAGATAGATCCTGCACAGACCAGATTGCAATGCTGCGCATTTTCATTGAGCAGTTGATGGAATGAAACTCCCTCTTCTATGTCAACTGTATCGACTTTGGGAAGGCATTTGACAGCGTGGACAGAGAGACACTTTGAAAACTCCTCTACCACTATGGTGTGCAAGATAAACTTGTAAGAATCTTCAGCAACTCTTACGAGGGAATGACCTGCATGATGGTCTATGAAGGACAACTCATGGAAGCCTTCTAAGTGCACACCTGAGTCCAGCAGGGTTGTTTGCACTTACCTTTTCTCTTCCTTCTGGCCATAGACTGGATCATGGAGACATCCACATCAAGGAGAAGAATGGGAACTAGTGGACACTTAGGATGCAGCTCAATGACATGGACTTTGCAGATTACCTGACCCTAATCTCCCATACCCATCTGCAGATGGAAGAGAAGACCGACAAAGTGGCAACCACATCAGCACAACTTGGTCTAAACATCCAAAGGGGAAAACCCCGATCATCGAAGCTAACACAGCCCGTCACTCTTGAAGGTGAAGCACTAGAAGAGGTTGAGGCCTTCACCAACCTGGACAGTGTCATAGATAAGCAGGGGGCACAGTCGCAGAAGTCAAGGCAAGAATCAGCAAAGCAAGGGCTGCCCTCATTCAGCTAAAGATGATCTGGAGCTCCAAGGACCTGAAATATGACATTTTTTCTCCAACGTAAAATCGGCCCTTCTGCATGGAGCAAAAACTTGGCGGACAGCAGTGATCAGCACCAACAAAGCCCAGACCTTCATCAACAACTGTCTGAGGAAAAGCCCCCAATTCCCTTACCAAGCACCATCAGCAACAACGACCTATGGCAGCAGACGTTTCAACTCCCTACTTGTGAAGAAATCATGAAAAGAAGCAGGGGCTGGATAGGATGTACCCTCCGCAAGCCCACATCAACCACCACGAGGCAAGCCCTGACCAGAAACCCTCAGGGAAAAAGGAAAATAGGAAGGCCAAGAAACACCTGAAGCTTGAGGCTGACCGCAAGGAGATGGGTTATACCTGGTGTTAGATTGAAAAAAAAGCTCAGGACAGAGACGGATGGAGAGTCCTGGTTGATGGCCTATACCTCAGGAGGGGGAGTAGCATAAGTAAGTATGGTGAGGGCTAGAGTAATGAAAGGTGTAAGTGAGTGTGTAAGAGCTCATGTAAGAAGATCATGCGGAGAAGGCTGTCACAGTAGGGGACATTCTTCGTAAACAGACATAGGCAAGGTGATGTTAGTAAAACAAGGGTTACATTAAAGTGAGAGAAACAATTTGGGATTGGGTTAAGGCTTTCTGTGTAAAATTCACAGATGAGAGGGTACAAATCAACTTTATACCTTTCAGTTTGTGTGTTTTGTTTTACATTTTGACACACTGTTTGACCTGTTCCTTTTTTATTTTTTTTAATCTACATTTTTGTAGCAGATTGCAAAGCTTATATTACACTGGCAATGTCTCCCAAAGTTCGCATTATTTCTCTTACCCATAGTTTGCAGAATCCTGCTTTTCATGTGTTTAAGACTGTGTAATTTTCTTTCATCTAAGTTATACAGCACTGGTAACATGCAGTATTTTTCTACTGCATATCTTTTCTCAGCTTTTCTTTGTGAGTGATGCAAGTTACACATGTATAACATGGATATACAAGCACACATTTTCTAAAGAAAACACAACTCATGGATGTACAAATGTCATCTGTTGTTACTCCAAGACTGTCAGTTATATTGTACATGTTCTAATCTATCACTAATGTTCAGATTTTTTGTTGGAGTCTACTCCAAAAGATTTTGCAATAGAAAATATCTGTAGATCATCTACTTTAACTAATGACTATGGAATAAATAATTATTGTATAGAAAAATTAATCTAAACTCACATTCATGAAGCTAGCATCAAAACCCATAATAGGAATAATTTGTGTGGAATTTTGTAATCTTTACATGCTTGTTTCGTCAACTATATTTTTCACAATTGGGTTCCACCTATTTATTCCACCATGACTTTCACTTTTGATCATTTCGATTTTGGACCTTTACTGTGGGTGAGCTCCTCACCTGAGTCTCATGGTATTTACATGCTATTTGGACTCAACATAATTTCTTCCAGTTTCCGCCTTTTAAGATAAGGCCGATGAAAGGCAGGAAGGGTAAGGGGCATGGACTGGTTAAACTTGCAGGGTGTGTTTATGATACTGCTGGCATGCGCTGTCTGGTAGATGTACACAAGTAACATACCTGTGGCAGTTTTAAACTGTAAATCCAACCTCACAAAAGAACCCCTTTGACAGGCCTAAGGTAATCCTTTTGCATAGTAATAAACCAGTCTTAAACAGGCATCTCAAGCAGGCCTTATTGCCCGTAAAGACATATCCTTACAGTGAAAGATCCTCAAAGGTTATTTTTACTGTAGCGGGGCAGGGTGCTTCTAAGAGTAATGCTGGGTTGCATTGTTACATTTATAAAATGGTAAATTTGGATTGGTAGTAGCTAGAGAAACACTTTACAGACTCATTTTAACAGTAATTTAAAATCCAACTAATTTGTCAAGTCAGAATTTCTTATACTATTTTGGAAATAACACTTTTCAAAAGTTGCCATTGTCCTGCCTACAATGAAAAGGCTTTTCTGCCAGTGATGAGTGTCACATGACTGCTGATGGCTCCCCTGTAGTGAGATGTATGTTGCTCACAGACAGTGGAGAAAGGACCCTATGTGTGTGGAGGAAGTTTCCCTCCTTGGCAGGATGGTGATGCAGCGAGTGCAAGGTTAGTGATTTTATTAATTTTTTTATTTTACTTTCCCTATCCCGTCATTTGTCCACTCCCCGCCCCCAACCGCCCTGCTCCACTGCTGTTACCTGTGCCAACCGTGCCTGGAAGGGGGTGCAATCCCAGCTTTTGAGCTCTGCACAGGGGAAGAAGGGTTCTGCCATATTGGTTTTTCCCAGAATGATGTGCAGGATGGTTGGGACAGGTGGGGGGGAATGATGTGGCATCCTAGGATTGGCCAGTGGTGCCTGGCATCTAGAATTTCCACACACACTTGCAAAACCCTGGACAAGTGAGAGACAGTGAGTAAGACCGAGGACCCTGAAAGCAGTTACACCATGAACAGCAGGAAGGAAAAGCCACCATAATACCCTGATGGACTAAGGACTTTCAGTGCAGCTGACCCAAGGACCAGCTGGGTCTTTCCAGAGCCAACTGCGCTGACCTCCTTATGCCCGCTAAGAACAAGTTATGGTAAGCCCTCGGTGTCCTGCAAGACGGCAAAGGGGCCACGTGACCTCGGGAGGGTAGGCTGAGAATGAGGCTGGCGCAGTGAGCCAGTAAAATAATCTCCCCACAAAGTGTTCCCTTTGGAGACCAAAAGACCTGTTGAAAATGCTCCATGTGGATATAACTTCCCACCAGGAAGAAAATGAACCCAAGATCAAGAAAATAGGTTCTAAGGGGCCCAATTAAACAGTGTTTTCTCACACAATTTCTGCAAGGTTTTACCTGTACAAAACACAGGGCCACAGTGTCCCACACAATATCAGAGCAGGGGTGAGATGTAAACTGCTTCACAAAGTGGGTTTTCTTCTCGTGTGTGGAGGCTCTCAACAGGTAAAATTTGTTACTGGATTTCCAACCTCCCCAAGGCAGCTTTTTTTCTTTTTTTTTTTTTGAGGGTGAGAGGACATACTCAGGCAGTGACTCTTTTTTTGCCCCAGGTCTGGAAATTTTAGAAAGTTGTATTTTTCCTTTCTTGTTAGCGCATGGCCTTCTTATCTTGTGATTTGTTATGTGATAATAAACTTTCCTGCCTCAAACGCTTACAATGCGACTATCCAATTAAAAGAAATGGCAACTGATGGCAGTGAGTGATACGTATTACCAATGCAAGACTGCCTTATGCTAGGACAGCAGTTGGAGCTCCCTCAAATGCACCTGGGCATGGCAGGTAGATAATGAGTAGTTTGAAATAAAATAACAATATTTTGCAAACAAAATGCAAAAGTGTGCTTTGCTAACTCATCTCCCGTCGTTCACGTTTGGTTTTGGCAGACGCTACTTTGTAGCAGGTGAGAGAACTTGGCTCAGTGCAAACCTCTTACTCTAACAATCAAAGGACGCCCACACACTTGCTGATCTTGGCTAACATTTTAGTGGTAATAACTGCACAGTCGTTCACTGGAAGATGGCTTTGTTTCAAAGAGCTGCATATTTTACAGGACTTGCTTGTTCACATAGTTCCTCTGATTGTACCTAGGTAAACTCTGAATAGTACGATAGGCTCAGAAGCAAAAAGAAAAAATTGGATATTTTATTTGACAAGAATTTCGGCAAAGGTCATGGTGTCTCATTGCGGCAATTCTTTCGATCTTCGGTGGATATGTACAAGGAAGTAGAGGAGAGAGGCGTTAGCCTTCCTGGCATAACGCCTCTCTCCTCCACTTCTGAAATGAAAGGCTGCACCATATTTACAAGAATGTGGTGCAGCCTTGCGTTTTCCCCTGCGATGGCACTAAGTTTAGCAAGTTAGCACCAACCAGGCACCATTGCACCAGAGTGCAAGGGTGTCTGTGTGCAAGGGAGGATTGTTTATGTGTAGGAAGGTGTCCCTTCCTGTACATAAACAATCCTAGAAATGCCATCCTGTCACTTTCATGCATGCTGCTTCATGCAGCACACATGAAAGTGACAAAATTGCATTTTTTTAAAAAGTTTGTTTATGTACAGGAAGGGACACCTTCCTGTACATAAACAACCCATGGCATTTTGCTTTTTCAATGTGTGCTGCACAAGGCAGCACAAATGGAAAAAGCAAAAACGAGGAGAAATAATGCATTTCTCCTTGTTTTGCCAACTTAAGACCAGTCAGTCAGTCAGTCAAAATACTTTATTTCGATAAATCAATATAAAAAAAAGGCGCAGTACAATAAATATACAGTATCAATAATTCATACAAAACAAAGCACACATCATTCAAGATTTAAAATATACTTCAGTGGTTTCTTTTTTAAAAAGACAATCATGTTAAAAACAATAAAAGGAGTAAAATTAAAAAATACATCACTAGTTTCATAAAATCAACATTTATCACAATATAAATTGATCTCTCCTCCATTGTCCTTACTTCCAATACACGGTATCCTTTGTATAACAAGATGCAAACTCCATAAGGATATAGTCAATCTCGCGTTTCCCATGAGCCTGTTCTTTGAACGCACAGCGCCCACCAAATAACTGGCTACATGGAAGATGACACTAGGGTTATTTAGTAGCTGCAGATAGAGGAGTGCTGGCCTAACTTGCAAAAACCCTGCCTTTTTAAGAACAGGCACAAGAAACTTTCTCCTCTCCTCTATGAAATGACCACAAAACATCATGAAGTGCATAGTGTCCTGCGAAGAGAAATTATCGCAGGAACAAGGTAATGATTGTTCAGGCTTGCACCATGTTGGATATTGACCTAATATCAAATGTATCATGTTTAAACCGAAGCGAGTTAAAAGGAACCTATGAAAGGGGCGGTTGACCAAGGTAAGGTAAAATTCTGGACCAGGGGGATTGGCAACCAAAAGGTTAGCTCTTACAGTTGGTTTTATGAGCTCCTTTTCCTCTCTTACTGAGGACAACCTCGTATGCATATCCCTTTTGGTTATGGCAATGTCTTTGTGTGTAATTGTTTCCGGTGAGGAAAAGAGCTCAGGTCTCCCAAGTGAGTTGAACCCATTTTTTACATAAGTCAGCCACTTAATTTTATGTACATTATCAAGTGAGAGACAGTTTTTACCTGGTCTTAATTTTGGCGCTGCCTCCTATGTATGCCACCTTTGTACATAGGGGGCTCTGTCAAAATTATTGGGTGTTGCAGTGGAACGCCCACCGCAATACCCAATGCCCACCCCTTTCATGCTAACCATAGCGTGAAAAGGGTCCTAATATACAAGGCAGTGTGAAGCCACGTCAATTGGCTTAACACTGCCTTGCACATAGGGTGCAGCCCATATCACCACCACAAACTCAATATAGGTGACGTTGTGGTGGCAATAGAGGCTTGTACATATGCCCCTTGGTGTTGTATGAGCCATCAGTGTCAAATTGGATATAATCTGCCTAATCACAATAAATCATAAGGCATGGTACACATTTAGGGTTGTATTGCATAAACCAAGGTTATAAAACCGTCAATGGTACATTTTGATAATCTTTGAAGAGCACCTGCTGTGTATTTCCAATGGAATTACCATACTGCACAGAAGCACATGAAAGTAATGGTGCTCGGATTACAACTAGTTGCAGCTGCAATTTCAACAGTATAGCTATTCACCAAATGCAGCATTTCTTCTGTAAGTAGGCTTTTCTGGATTTCCGCTTCCAGAAATAAGAGCTGAATTTTGGCTTTTGGACAGAGGTGGCACCAGGTGATGAAGTATCATGGATGAGGTGATTTGGTGTGGATGAGTTGACACAGGTCGTAGACTGTGATTGTAACTGAGAGGGGGCAGTAAAGCGCTTAAATAGCTGCAAAAGAGTCTGGCAAAATGCTGCCAGAGAGGTGCGGCTGTCCATGGCTGGTCATTGTAAGACACAGAGAAGCAGAAGAGGAGAAGCTAGGAACTCTGCTGGCCCTACAAGATAAACAGACAAGAGGGGGTGACTGTGAGGAGACATGCCTTCATCAGAGCAGCCAGAAGTCAAAGGATCCAAAGAAAGAACGCAAGGAACTGCACATGACAGTGATATGTTCCTGAATGTTATGTTATGTTGTAGATGATTTGTAGCGCGCACAAATACTCTGGAGTGTCCTGGCCCGTAGGCAGACTGAAGCCTAGAGAGTAAAGATTAATTAGATGGGTTGATTGAAAAGGTGAGTTTTAAGTAATTTCTTAAAAATGCGGAAGTCCTGTGTGTGCCGCTGCTTGTCAGTATGATTGTTCTACAAGATGGATACTTTTACCGAAAGAGACTGGCCCCCTAGACTAGTGCGATAAAAACGAGGAGTAGTCATCCGGCGAAGAGAGGCAGAGTGCAGAGAGTGGCTGGGATGGGGAACATCCTTTACCACGCGGATTTTACTCCGCAGTACCCTTTCAACACGTCTTTTACAACGCAAGTCGTAACCACGACTTGCGCTGGAGGGGGCTACAGGACAAGGAATAATTTAATTTATTATCCAACACCTTTCCTACTGTACGTAGGCTGGTGTTGGAATAGTAAATTAAAAAATTCCTAAGTCCGCACCCCTCTCCAACGCAAGTCGTGGTAACGACTTGCGTTGTAAAAACGCGTTGTAAAGGTACGCGTGGTAAAACCATGCGTCGTAACGTCGTACATCCGGCTGGGATTATAGAAAGCAAAGCGCTTCTTGATGTAAGGCCCCAAGTCGTGCTGGGCTCTGTGGGCTAGGGTGAGAGCCTTAAACTGCACCCGCTGAGCCACGGGAAGCCAGTGCAGATCACGCAGGTGTAACCTCACACTAGATCTCTTAGAGATATTAAATAAGAGTATGGTCACTGCATTCTGAATCATTTGTAGTTTATTCATCAGATAGCCGGGGATGCCGATGAATAAAGTGTTGGCATAATCGAGCCGGGAGAGGCTAAGGGCCAAAGCAACCATTTCCTTAGCCGGCTGTGGTAGCAGAGGGAAAACCCTTCTAAGGGTCTTAAGGGTGCCGAAGCAGACACCGGTGAGTTTTTTGATGTGCTCTGAGAACCGGAGATCATCTCCAAACCATACCCCTAAGTTCTTTGCTGGGCCACCCTCAGAACAAGGGCATGGAAAGTCCGGAGGCCACAGGGCTTCTCTGAAGAGCGGAAGAAACGGGCCATACAAAAGTACCTCAGATTTCTCCTCGTTGCACTTGAGTTGGGCCCGTGTCAGCCATGTAAACACATGTGTGTGTTATACGAGTGCAATAGGCAATAAACAACACAGGGCATGTTGTAATAATGTTTAATTATAGTAGAATGTTCCATGCCCCCCTGTTCCTTGTTGAACTTTATAACATTCCGACAGTTGCCTGAGAGCTTGCCTTGGAAAGTTGGGGATGCTCAGCTGAGGTAACGCTGCTGTTGTGTTGTGGAGCAAAAGAGACATTCAATTAAGACTTATCTTCAGGAAGCTGCATTATGTTTATTTTCAGCAATGGCGATGAGGGTGGGATCCATATTAGGGAGCGGAAAGGAGGCTAACCCAACATTCCAATGGACACATCCGGTATTCCCAATTAACCTGGATATTGAAATTGAAAAAAACAATGTTTCATTCAGAATCTCGTTGAAATTACTATTCATTAAAAAAGAGGCTAATTAATAAACAAGAAACCTCTGATTCTAAATAAATGTGCTTTTCAACAAGATCCATAGAGGACATCTAATATAATTGAATGAAACCACTGTGGTACGCTTAATTTTGTGTGCCAAACAGAGTAAATTGATGTTACTTGTTCATGCATCATTAATTCATGTTGTTCAAAAACATAACTCACAGGTGTTATATCATACAAAAAGATTTTAGGTAAGATGTTCCGTATGATAATGGCGGCCATAAAGTGGTGAGTGAAAGTTGTGGAAATATGCATAGCATAAAGATTAATTCAATCATACACATTTTGGCTATGGAATTAAGCATTTGTGGGAGAAAATGCATCATCGTTTTATTTTAGCTCCTCGTATATCAGTTCAAACTAATATCAGTGCTGGTGTTTTGACTTCTAACCCTAATTACTTCAATTGTGTCTTCCTCACAACAGAAAATGTAGCAGCAGAAAAATTTTCTTTAAATGAGTAAGGGTCAAGCAATTCGTAATTACCTAGTTTTGAACCAGAAGGTAAGAACATATACATTGTGTGATTGCAGTGATCCTAAGTTACCAAAAATCACTCGGACCCTGAATAGATTCTATAAAATAATAATACAAAGAGATGAAAATTGGTTAGACAATGAGTGTGAAAAAAGAGGGACAAAATTCCCAATATTCACCATTGTTCTTGGGAGAAAGATTAAAAAACACATATCTTTAGGCCAATGAGGATCTTTGTGGAACTAACATAATGCAGGCCGAATTAAATTAGTTATGTATGAATAAGAAATCAATTGTAAGAAAGAGCATGCTGCCATCAAATTGAGCAAGGAAACTCGCTCAGCTCTGTGTATGTGTGTGATGGATTTGGGGGCTTAGAGCATGTGTGAATGTGGTCTATTTGAGGAGCTGTGGTGGCCACTCCGATGCTTGTATGCTTTTGTCCACAAAAATAGAACCCAATAGCCTTAACATTATACAAAATAAACAGAAACCCTTGCCCCTCTGAAATAGGACATACATTAAAAGTTTGCAAATTAAATCACAGGTCCATGTTTGATAGCAAAATGTCAGGGAATTAAGAAAGACTAAGAGAATTGAAAAAAAGACTACCTCGAAAAGTAGTCTAAAAATAATGAATATCAAAAAAACTATTTAAAGCATAAGGATCATAACATTTGCAACACTGGCCACTTCTGTCTAGAACCAATCACGCACCTGTGTGTATTTAGTGAGACTGATATCATTGAAGAACGTCAAGGGGAAGATTCCCTATATAACATCAAAGGTACACAGTAACAGTGATCTTGATCAACAGAACAGAACACCCCATTGATTGTCAAATTGAATGCCAAAACTGGGTTCAACAGTCATTCAACATAAAAGTCCATTTGCATTGTATAGGGAGGCCAAATGTCCCGTTCATCATGTTCATTCAGTCCATGGTCCATTAATTTAAGTTTACCAATCCATTTTCACCTTCTTAATACCAGTATGGCAGACATGCCACCTCCTTGGGGTTGCATAAAGTTGCTTGAACACTTGTGATCGTACTTATTCCAGAGTGTGTCCATGTTACTTGTAATCATCAACTAAAGCTTATTCCACTGTATTAAATTTTACCCTACTGTGACGTAATCGGATTCTTGTTTTCACCTTGGGAGTGGGAGGTCATTAAAATAAGAATGCAAGGACAGCATACTATGGATATAATATTGCATGAGTAACAGTATGGGAACTTAATTAGGATAAATGTAATGGGATCATGCCCAATGGATCTTGATTCTAGATAGCACTTACAAGCAATACCAAATGGCCCACATTAGGGGGTTCAGTCCACTAAGAACACAGACTAGGTGGACCATCAGAAAGGAGGGCTACTCTAAGGTAAACACCCTTTACAACGCAACTGTTACAACGAAGTACCTTTACGACGCAACCATTACAACGTAACTTTTACAACGAATTGCGCTGGGGGGCGCTCTAGGATAGGGAATAGTTTCCAACACCTTTCCTACTATCCAAGGGGACTGGAGTTGGAATAGTAAATTAAACTATTCACTATCCAGCGCCCCCCAACGCAAGTCGTTGTAAAAGTTGCATTGTAAAACTTGCGTCGTAAAGGCATGCGTTGTAATAGCATGCGTTGTAATGTCATACATCCTTACTCTAACCACCTTAATACATACATTCTGAAAATGCTTAGAAGAGAACTGAGGTTTTTCAGAAATGCATAAAGCATCTAAATCCAAACGCCTGTTTACAATTATTTTAATTTAATTGCTAACAACATTGTATGTACTTACGAATACCATCTTATCCTCATTGTTTGATTTTATTGTGGGGTTAGGAGGTGTTCTGTTGGGAAGTTCAACACACGTTTCCTTCATTGTTTAATTAATTGTTTAATTAATCTTACAGGGTGACCTCTCTAAAAACGTCTTTGAATGCAAGATGTTAGACTGAAGAAAGAGAAAGAAATCCTCTCTCTTTACACAATTTCTTCATACACACAAAACGAGAAAATGTCTGGTATGATGACTAGTGTAACTCAGTAAAGTGTTTTGTTCGTTAGGTTTGTCAAATGATGTGGTATATTATAATTTGTCCTCACAAACTGTGATAGACAAATCCAGAAATGTAATTTCATAAGCATCACAAGAGAGAGCAAATGTATTGTCTTTAGTCTTGGACTTTAGCCACCCATGAAAGGTCATTTCCTGTCACCTTGCCAAAATCAAAAAAGATACTGCCTATGTGCATCCACCACAAAATGATATTTAAAAAAAAAGAAGAAAAAAAACAACCAGCAAACCTGACCAAATTAATGTTGTACCCGAAGGAATATATGCAAATTTGTATCTATGAGAACCATCCTATGCCCTATGTATTTCTTCAAGGATGAATCAACATACTTCAAAAATGTTAGGTTAGCCCTCACACACCAACCCAGGTGTCATGCTTCATCATAGGGCTGCCTCATTCGTTCATCAGTATTGACCTTTGTGTCAAATGAGTTTGCTAGGTTTATAGAGTGCTTTCACTGGTGATAGTGTGCGATCCAGAACATCATACTAGAAATGTCCAATAACTCCTCAAGAAAAATACTTTAAAGCTGGAGAATCGTGGAGATTAACAAAAATATATTCAAGATGCCTATGAGTGCTAATCCTCCCGCATCGAATAGGTCACCGTGTTTCAGCCAATTGATAGCCCCAAAATGGATCCCTGGCATTCATCAGGACCAGGAACCTTGAAAAGTTGTCAATTATATTTTCTCATTCATACAGAATATATCCATTCTTTATCATTTTCATTCCATACGAGTCACAGCATACTCGCTAATTGAGTATCTTATATAGTGAATTCCTATAAAAATGAAAGCAAATGAACATATACACCAGGCAGGAAAATAAATGAAAAATGCATGTACATAGCTGTCAAGGTTTTAGATTGCTATGTGTGACACTTTTATAATTTCAGTGTAATTATGAGTGACATTTGAACAACTATGAGTGACACTTTCTCACGAGCAAAATCAAGCAATGAATAAGAGGTAACATATGAATATCAGAAATTAAACCCATTTTGGCAACAAGAAACTGAAAAAAGATCTTAAAACTACTATAGAGCACCAGAAAATAAAGGGCGCTTAGAAAGTAAAGTGGTGGCAAGGGGCATGCTGAGTGGGAAAGAAGCATTCGACCTCCCTGATGTAAAGAATGAGCAGCATGGACTGTGGTTCAATCAAGAACAGAACAACATGAAGAAATTGTCCGTCTCCGAGAAGTTCTCCCATGAGTGTAATTAACAGGATCACTGGTGCAAGAAATATTACATTATACTTACTGAAAACAGATATATATATTTAGCTACTTGCCATGCACTTGTGCCAGCAACATGAATGTTGACATAAAAAGATTACATTCAGTAAGAGACCATACCAGAGGAACCTGAATTTGATCTTTACAGCAATAACATAGGCATTGGAGTTGTAAGCGCTAGATGCTTGGAGGGCCTTGCAGTGGAGTACATTGTGTTCATGCTGGACAGCGGTAGCTGGCATTTCTCCATAAGAGAAAACTGAAACTTTAAAATGCCGCTTTACTATCTTGTCTAACTTCAGTAACCTGGTGATATGTTATTTATAGGTGTAGGAAGATGGTTGTTTAGAAGATAGTATCCCCTGCCTGCTGAAATAGGAGCCTGCAAATATCTCTTATAAACTGTGGATCTGCTTTTGGGAATATGGTGTATAAGGAGTGGCCCTTCTGAATATACAATTGGGACACTGTCAATGAAAGTTAGTAAGATATTCAAAACCCAGATTAGCAGACTAGTGAAGCTCATAACATGCCATACACTATGGCATTAGACCATGGTAAAACATGAGTCAGGCAGCCTAACCCGTCCAACAAAATCACAAAGTCCACATCTGGCCCAAGGGATATGTACCCTGAGATGCTAAGTAGAGTGACAGGTGGACCTAGTGCAACAGATGCACCCAAGGCAGCAGACATTTTGAAGGCAATAGCCAGCTCTAGATGAGGCCGCATACATAAACTTAATTTACTGTCAATTGAAACGAGTCTACTTACGACCCATATGTAGAAAGTTGCAGAAAGAGCAAAACTTCAGAGGAGTCTGTGAAAACAAAACCCGGCAATATTCTAGAAATGTGAAGAACTTTAATGAAAATGCAGGAGAAGGCCAGCATTCTTGAGATTGAAGTTGAAGACACCGAGGGGCGATCCGGACATAGTTTCCAGAACAAACAGTTAATAGAATTATTCTTAGAAAAGTAGATTCTATGAAATCTAGTGGGTTCCTCCAAACAAAAGAGTGCAGAGAGGGCTTACAATGCCTCTTAAACCCGGAGCCCCAAAACAGACTATCACTGCAAGCCTCTCACTCTTTAGTGATGCAGTTTTTCAGGAAATACCTAAAAATAAACCAACAGTTTGTAGAGATCAATACATGTCTTCCCTGATTACACACAGCTTCTCCAATGACAACTCTTCCCTTTTGAAGCACAATGCAGACAGGCTTAAATTAGAGATAATATGGAAAGCATTTAGACGTACCAAACTAGTTAAAAAGTCAAAATTGCAACACAGTAAAAATCCTCCTCCTGTTTATAACAGTAGAGAAATATTTAATTAAAAAAATGACACCAGAGTAACTGACATCGAATACAGGGAGCAGAGCATATGAATTAGCACCAAGCATAAGTAAATATTTTCTCAGTAAATACTTTTGTTGATCTTAGGCACGATTTCTGGTTGACCACGATGGAGCACGGGTTGGGTACACCAAGGTGGTTTATCCTAGTCTGAGATTTTCCCTTCTGACTTAGGGGCCCACTATGATGTTGGGTGGATGCCCCCGCCAGGCTGGCGGTAGCCACTGCCAGCCTGGCGGGGGCAATCCGCCCGACATCCACACTCGTTTTCCCCCTCGCCATATTAGTATGGCGGGGGGACCTCTGCGGACGGAAAGACTGTCTGCCGCTTTTGCGCCCCGGTTGCCTTGCGGCCGGGGAGGAAAAGGAATAATATGGTGGCGGTGTCTATCAGACACCACCAGCCATATTATGATGGGCAATTTTCAATGCCTTTCCTGTTGTGCCTGTCATGTTGTGCATTGAAATGCACAACGTGCATTTTTAGCTTTACGGCGGTCGCAATGCTAAAAATGCGGGAAGCGCCCGCCACTGTGGCAGGTGCATCCTAATCTGTAGGACGGGACCCCCGCCCTTATGGCGGGTGGTTCCAAGCACCGGAAGGATGCCGGGCGGACTTTGTCCGCCCGTCATCCTAATGGACCCCTTAGTCTCTGAAATGGAAGCAAATTCCTACATCAGGGCAAGAGAGCAGGCGGTATCCGTCTGTATTCAGCAAAAGCCATTTTGAAGTTGGATAGGTATTGACTGAGGTATCGATGAAGCCTTTGGTTTTGGCAGGAAAAATCAAATTTCACATCCAGGTGATCCTCTTATCAGTTGTATATTTCTGATGCCTTCACCTGGTCAAAATTTCTACCTTTGCACTTAGCCCTTTTTTTTGGAGCTCAGATTTTTCCTGGGAATAGCCTGTATCCAGGAAAGTGGCACCAAATTCAGATAAACTAGCCTGGACAATCAACCTGATTTTCTAACCCTTGAGTGATTTGTCTTGAATAATTGGTCCTGGCTTCAGGTGGTCTGGAAGTTAAAAATGTTTTACTAATTTCAGAATAAGTTCTTTTTGACATCACTTAAAGTCACAAGACTTTAGGGACAGCACTATTAGATCATTGCTCCAGTCCTGTCCCGATTGCACCTGGTCACTGACCACTTCAGTAAAAAGGCCTATTGGCGCCTGTTGTCCCCCTGTAGCTACACAGGCGGTTAGCCATCTGACCCTTGGAGTTCCTTTATTTGCCATGGGTACATGTAACCTAACAGCTAGAGTGGTTGACTGACCTCGGAGCTGGGGAACTGGGTTTGATTCTCAGCTGGGATATTCAACATCCTGTGATTCAGGGCACATCACTTAATCTCCCTGTGCCTACCAAAAATGAATGTTTCTGTCTGTAACGTAACTGGTGCTCATGTAAAGCACTCTGATACCTTCGGTACGAGTCTGCGCTACATACAACTCCCACCCCCCAAAAAAACGTGGAAGCAGGTCCGGGCCATCCAGTCTCTTTCACAGGTCTCAAATAGCAGGTGCAGTCATTCTTCTGTTCTTCCACAGGTCCAGAAAGTGTTCTGAGAAGCTGGGGATGAGGTCCATTTCGGTACAGTTCAGTAACCAGTGGCTGGGATTACTTCTAGACACTCTCTAATAAGTGGGTATATAGTTGCCAAAGGACAACCCCATCTAACTTGAAAATGTAAGATGGCACAGGCGTTTTGCCCTTGGAGAGAGCTTATGTGCCATTCGATAGGATGTTAATAAATATTAAAGATAGTGGTTGAATCATTCTTTGCTGGTCCCAAAGCAGAGATAGCAGAATTGATATGTTATTCTGTACTCTAGTTTTCTCACAGGAAAGCCAGAGCCTTCCACATTGAAAATCACTGTAGTAGGCTTGACACTGGAGTGACATGTTAACATCAGATTTCTACTTATTAAACTTTTGGGGGCACATTTACAAGGGCTTTATCTCCGCTTTTTTTGGCTTAAAAAACAAAAAAAGCGGAGATAAAAATATTGCCCTTTTTACAAGAGGGTGCCAACATGCATAATCGCATGTTAGCACGCTTTTGCACTACGCCTACCTTTGCATCTCTAATGAGATGCAAAGTGGGCGTTCCTGATATACACTCCATGTCAGGACATCAATAGCGTGGCTTCGCGCTATCAGCAAGGATGCCCTAGCATTTTAGCAGACGTTAGTTTTTGGAGAAAACTGCTGTTTTCTCCAAAAACTAACGTCTGCTAAATTCTTGACTTAGCCATCCCTAACATAGGGGGTGGATTGTGCTAATACGACCCTATGAATCGTATTAGCAAGGTTATCGCCCTTTTGCAGGGAACATCTCTGGAAAACCAGCGATGTTCCCTGCAAAAGGGAGAAGACCTCGCTATCTCTGGAATTTGTATTACCCTGGAGTAATGCGTTGTTAATTACGCGCTACCAGGGCGATAAAAAGCAGAGATAGCCTGCAATAATCTAATTATCGCTAAGCACGGCCAGCGATAATTATCGCTGGTCGTTGCTAATATGCCCCTGAGATACATAAGACCCTACTTTATGGGCTACAAGGCCTACATATGGGTGACTTATGAATATATAAAAGGAAGGGTTTTCCCCCTATCAAAATGTTTGCTTATAGACCTGGGCATAATTCACATTAGGTCTGCTTGGATGGGACATGGTTCACAGATATGGCAACCCCATTCTTGTCAATTGGCAGGGTCACCCTTGAGAATGAAACATCACAAGTGACGCTTTTGCTAACATAAAGCTGACAAGCTAACTGGTGAACTCCTTAGCACCTAGCAAACTATTTTGTGTGGGACATCACCCTGACCCAGGCCGTATAGGAGGCCCTTCCTTCTGGCTTGCTCCACCGGCCTGAGGAACTGTGTCTCCCAGGTGAGAGGCCTGGATTCGTCTGCCGGGGTATTATAGGGGCTGATCAGCCTGCAGGAGCCCCAGAATCCCCCTTGGTCTGACGCCAACCTGGCCTGAGTAGGGAAAATGTTACTGCTTGGTACGTTGGGACGTGGCAGGGTGGACTGAACTTCACAGATGAAAGCCATGGCTTTGTACGCCTCTGACAGGGGAATACTGGAGCTGTTCAGACTGCAGCACTGCTAGACTCCTCCCTGGTCTGATGCCAGCCTCCATGTAGGGAAGGGATCCCTGCCCGATGCTTGAAGCCCTGACCTGTGGGGACGGGGTCTCCTAGGTAAAAGGCACAGCTTTGTCTCCCTTTTATTGGGAATTACTGAAACTGTTTGGCCTGCAGGAGCCCCATACTCCCCCAACTGTTTCTACACCATGCAGGATCTGCCATATGATGGGATATCTCTGCTTCATACCATGGAGGAACACAAGAGTCCTCTCCAGTCTGCAGCCACCATGCCTTGGGTAGGGACTGGCACCTCAGTTCCTTGGCTATGGGAGCCCTGGGTTAGTGCCTTCCACCTGTTTGGCCAGGGGAGATAGGAAGGGTTAAGCCACAGCCATTCCCCTCTTCCTTTGGGCCCACTTGGAAAGCTGATTTTTCTCAAGTGTTAAGCCCCCGACAAAGCTGTGGCTTATGGTACCCGGGTGAGACAAAAGTCAGAGTTAGCTGAGCGGGCTAGCCCTCCAGTCATCTTTTTGGCCAGATATCGACTGGCCATCTGGTTGGCCAGCCACTAACTGATAATCTGGCCAGCTAGACTGGTGACCAGATGTCCAGGGCTGACCAGCTGCAGATTGGCCCAGTGCTCAGGGTGCTCCATCCTAGAATCACCCTCCAGCTTCTTGTCTCCAGGTGACTCTTCTTATAACGGCTCAGGCCCATTGGTCATCCTGATGACCTGCAAGGGATCATGCCTCCCAGTGCTGTAGTGGTGCAGGGTAGGATTAGGAGGCCACATGGGGTGCTCAGAACATGGTGGAGGCAGGGCAGTTGCCATGAGAGGTCATGGAAGCTTTCAATCTGTCTCAGCCCCATGGACACCAGAGCAGAGAGGCACCAGCCCCCCGAAAGCCTTCCTAGCTAATCCGGAACCAGTCAAGCTAAACCACTGCAAAAGAAATGCACCCAGCGGGGAACGGGTGCACCCAGGTGGCAGTCCTGCACAAGCCATCCCCCCTTCTTGAGACCCATCTTCCTGTCTAGTTAAATCCTAAAGATGGACTTCATGGACCCTACCCGTTTACCTCACAACAGTTTCACACCTTCCTAAACACTCTACTCCAATGTTTTTCAACTTTTCTGTATGGTACTTGTTGGCTCTCAGTCTTGTGCCTGTATGTTTCCCTTGGGCTGCATTTCCAAACAACCTGACAAGAAGGGCTGATCCTGGTGTGCAGGGTGCTGCTACCAGCTTAAACCATCCACAGGATGATCCTCAATCAGGAGGACTTGGCCCCCTGAGCGACACAAGGGAGTTGATATTTTGTACACCACATTTCCCGCCACCGGATGTGGATTTGGATCCAGGCTCTGCCCTCTTTACTTGCTATTACTGAGGGAATCCTGGTTAGTTAATCTTCCTCTGTTTGTAATATGCTTCTTGTCTGAGGCTGTAGTTGGTGGCTGAAGCGAAGGGGATTCCGGACCAATCCCTAGGCAGCAGAGGGGGAGTAACCGAAGCCTGTATTGGCTAGCATGGAAAGTGTCATCTTTAGGCAGGCAGGGCACTTTCCCTGCCCCAACCACAAAAGTTGGCTCTCAAGCGGTGCTCCCTGGCAGCCTTGGGAATCCACAGACAGCCATGTGTGCCACTCAGTCAAGCACCCTGGATATTTTCTGTGCCCAGGGCAGACAGGTCAACCACCTGTTCCAAAAAGGTGGGGAAAGGCAAGGCACGCAAGAACTGGGGGTGTCTTGCAATGGGTGATTGGATATGAACCTTGAGAGGATGAATGCAGCCACCTTTGTCAGCTTTAGCCATGATCTGGGAGAGCCCCAGGGCAATTTATGCTCATGTGACCCACAGACCAGAGTAGTGCAAGAGCAACCTGCAGCTGCAAGATGCATTTGAAGTGTTTATGATCAATTTGTTCTGCAATTCACACTAATTCTTACAGGTACTAACATTATTCATGGATGCACAAGCCAAGTGATCCACAGACAAGTGTGCAGACACAGGAGAGGTAGGAGGAAGGCAATGACATCTGCCATGGAGTGAGACAGCCCAGGTCCTCATTAGGGTTCCCCCCTGGAAGTCATCCTCCAAAGTTCAAAGTGTGTTTTTTTAGGAATTCGAACCTGATATTGCCCAATCTTGTGTGGCTGAACTCCACTTGTTCCTCTAAAAAGTTGAACGCTTACCACTGGTGGTCACATAATCAGTAAGGGTGGAGGAGTCTTCAGACAAATCGATTTACCAACTCAGTACGGCCTTACACCATCACCTACAGAGTCAAGAAAGAGCTATTAATCTGTCAAATTCTTTTTCTGTCTTAGATGGGTTGTTTCTCATGTTGAGCCAAATTAGCCACAGGCTCCACACTGATGGTGCATTTCCTTCAACTCTTTTATGTATCATCTTTGCAAACATACTCCAACCAGAATCAAATGGTTTCGTTTCCCGAAAGTTGTTCAGCCGGTTATGGGAATAATGCTGCCAAATTGTTAGTCAGCATTGTTTATGGACGGAACTACAACAGCATCTGATCATCTTCAAACCTCCAACTTTTGTTCTTCATTATTGAAAACATTCTTGAAAAATGCTTTTGCTTTGTTTCACAGTAGTCCAAGAAGTTCACCTCCAGCTGCACAATACAAATTCAACTGCCTGTGCTTCTTAATCATGGCCCCAGTTACGCAAAACCAACAACAGGGAATCGGAGTCCTGTTCCATTAGTCCTAACTTAAGTATTGATTTGACCGGGCTACTTTGAACACTACTTATTCCAAAGTAAGTAGTTTTGAGCCCATAGACACTCAGTGAAGAGCATCAAGGATGGCTCAGAGAGGCAGGAGAAGGGACAAGCGATAGCCCACCGCATGGATCACTGACACACTATTGTGATAAAAATATTACTACCAAAAATATTGTGTCAAAAACATTGTTTACCATAATAGTGTGACACTAATATAGTAAAAAAATAGACATAAATATTGCCTTTTGGTTATAGAGTTTAAAGTAGCAATGGCCAGCTGTAGGAAGCCAAATAGCGATTGCAAACACCAAAATTGGCAGAATTTCAGCCTCTGCGATCGCAATTTGGCTTTGAGCAATGTAGGTTAGATTAAACCTACTCGCAAAATATGGAACCACAAAAATTGCGATTCCCTATTTTGCGATTGCATTTAAGGAATCGCAAATTGCGATTCCTTAAATGCAATGTAAGTAGCACAAAAGAAAGTGCACTTTAGCCTTAAGGAATCGCTAATTACCACCAACTTTAAGTTGGTGGTAATTAGCGATTTCCTTTAAAAAATCACTCTTTTGCTTTTTTAATAGTGCCATGTGCCACACATTCATGCCCTTAGGGCATGTATGTCCTCCACATGTGCACACATGCACATTTCAGGGGTGCAACAGCGGTCCTTTTGGAACCCTTGAACCCTTGAAATTGCGCCCGCAATTTGTGAGTGCCTCTTGGTTACTCGCAAATTGCGGGTGCAAATCCTATTCATTCCTATGGGCCTCTTGGCCTATACGAATGAATGGGATGGTATTCCTTGATTGCGAATCTCAATTTGCGTTTTGCAATTAAGGAATATTAAGGAATCGCAAATATTTTTGCGATTCCTACCTACATTCAATTTAGCGAGTCCTTAATAGCAATTCGGTAAAAATCGCTATTAAGGACTCGCTAAATTGAATTTACCTACATCTGGTCCTAAAGGCTTAATATTGTAATATATTATTTTAATATAAGGAAAATTAAATATATAAACATACATATATCTGTTTCTTGTTGTATCAGTTAGATGTCTTCAGTGATGTCACTAACCATGTCATGAGTGATGTGATATGTGAGGTCATACGCAGTGCATTGTGGGGCGTAACTTATACCTAGCTCAGGTAACTATATCTGCCGATTTCACTGGTTTTGTACAAGTAAAATCTTAGCCTAACTCTAACATTCCTGTAAACTTTGTTTTTTCCAAGGAATTTCTAAGGTTTTTTAAAATTCTATTTTCTAACTATTACATCCCTGTACCCTTTGGTTATTTAAGATAATATATATATTATCTATATTCAGGCATGGAGTGCCTAATAAATTATGCAAAATAGGAAGTAGAGAACTTTGGGTAGTTCCTAAATTTAGGTGGAGAGCAGCTCCAATATAGAGCACCCTGCAACACAAGTAACACTCACCTCAAATGTCTGTTTTTCAAGAAATGTTTTTAAGCATAGGATTGACACAGTGCCATCCATGCCGAGCTAGAAAGGGTAAAAGCCTTTTGCCATTTATACAGCAAATTCTATAAGCATAGGATTAGCAAAGGGCCATCCATGCAGAGTTGTAAAATGACAACAGCCTTTTACCACTCTAAAGCGGTACAAAAGGGGGTGGTGGTGATCGACGGAGCATCTGAACCAATCAAACACTCACACCCAGTCAAAAGATCTGGGTTTGATCCATCACCGTTCTTTAGCCCACTCTGCCACCCCAGTTCAGACATGGCTATATGCAAATCAGTCTGACCCTGTGCCTCATGGGAACAGTCCAGCCCGAACTGCCAAGCCATGCCTTCCCTGGACCGGAAACAAGCTTCCGAGGACCGGTTTCTTACCACTCTAGGCACAGTATTATAGCTTTGGATTGGTAAAATGCCATGTCCCGGGGGCATATGATAAATATAGGAGGGGGCGCAATGGGCCCCTCTTCCTAGGATTTATCAAAGCCCCGGGGACTGTGACCCCTCCCCGGGTCTCATTCCAATAATGTGGGGGGAACTCACAGACCCCCCTCTGCCCCAAGGACCAGCACCTTCCCGGGGCGAATTACAAAAATATCGGGGGGTTCTGCAGACATCCCCTGCTCGGGGGCCACCACCACCCCGGGCCTTCTTATATTTGGGTTGGGAGGCCTCACGGACTCCCCCGTGCCTTGGGGACCACCACCTCCCCAGGCATGCCTTAAAAGAAGAAAGGGCTAGAGCCGTACATGGCCCTGGGGACCGTCAAAACTCAGGGTCGCCTCCAGCAATGTCCTGGGGTGCTGATCCCCGGGATATTGCAGTTTGCTATGGCTTGGCGGGAGCACCTCATACTCTGCTTTCAGCAAGTGAGAGCAGAAAATGCTCTTGCTTGCTGAGAGCAGGGAAACAGATATTGCTTTGAGATCCAGGGAGCTGCATGTTAGGTCTCAAAGCAATGACGGCTCCCGCAGGAGGCGGGGAGCTAGCAGGGATTGAGGGGGAGCCTGAAGGCCCCAGCGTTCCAAAGGTGAGTGCCCTGGGTGGACACTACAGGCTGGGGCCTGGGCCTGGGTAATGGGTTCCCTGGGGCCAAAATTGGGGGGCCCCCTCCCTTGCTTTAAAAAAAGATAATAATAAAAAAAGAGTGACAGGCCCCAGAGGATGGGATCCTCGTGCCCAAAGGGCCCAGGGAAGGGGGCCCATGCATCCCCCTTCATAAAAAGGAGAAAAATACAAAAATAAAGCTGGCAGCTAGCGGGTGGCCCAGCCCCCTTTCTCCATCACTCTGCTTACGCGCCTCCTGACTCGCTGCTGGTTGGGGGATGAAGCTCCCTTGCCCGCTGAAGGTCCTAAGGGATCAACAAGACCTCCTGTCACCTCCAGTAAGCCACACACAGTGGTATTGCTGAGAGATGGTCAGAGGCGGTGGCCCCTTTCTCCATCACTCCGAAACGTGCCTCTTGGTGCACTGCTGGTGGGAGGATGAGGTCTCCTTGCCTCCTAAAGGCCTCAGGACTAAACTGGAATTCTTTTAATTCAGTTAATTCTTCAATTAAATGTTAATTCAGAATAACTTAATTAACTTTCCAGCCTAGACCCTTACACACCCAGCAGCCCAGAACTAAAATATAGTTTAAATAATTAAATATTCCATAATTTCAATATTTTAAATCCAATTAAATAATTAATTTACATGGCCTGAGGTAAGGGCTCTCAGCGGTTGCAACAATTTGTCTCCGCAGGCCATGCTGAATTTTAAAATGTTTTGTTCTTATTTCAGCTGGCCGAGTAGGTGTTTTTTTATCTCCTTTTTGAAATCTTTGAATCTGAAACAAGTTAGGCCACCTTTAATGTATCTTCAGGCACTTCCCACAGGGTAAGTGATTTTTACTGTTAAATCCTTTTTACGAGCAGCCTGGGCATCCAGGTGAACAAGACCTGACTAACAGTTTTATTGTCCACAGTTTTATGAGTAATTATACTGTTTGCACTAATTAATTATGAATTTGATATTAATGTCTTCGATCTGTATTCTTTTATGGTGATTTTATCTACTGGATAAAGATGTATAATGAATGAATACATTAATTATTAATTGAACAGCTTTCCACCCTATACCCCTCCAAATATAGCATCCACAACTAAAATATGACTACAATAAATCAGTATTCCATATTTTACATAATTAAACAAATTAATTAAATGAATAATTACACAAATTATTATCAAATTAATAATTATTTATTACTTAACTTTCCAACCTAAACCCCTACAAACCTAGCAGCTTGAAACTAAAATATAAGTAAAATAAATGTGTATTCAATAAATTACATAATTGGATAAATTAAATAATTAATTACACCTGCAAACCTAACAGCCCGCAAATAACATATAGGAAAAGTAAATGAATATTATATAATTTACTTTTATATAAACAATATAAACATAAAGTATCGTGGTAGACCGTCAACTCAATCCTAAGATCTAACTATTAGACTTTTAACTGCAGCATCTCTCATATATGCTAAAGGAGCTGGAATTACCTTGGCTGCTGGTACCCGACTTACCAGACTTGTCCTCAAATGTACCCTCATTAAAGGATTTAAAGTGTACTCATTCCAATTGCAGGTCCTCAAAAGTAACATTTGTTTTTACTTTTCGCCACTACTTCCCTGAGTCAAGAGTGGGAAATTTGTACATGTGTCACCTTCCTTGAATGTGGTAGCCGTTTCTCATAATCCCTCTCTGGAATCGGAGTTACCGATGATCACCATGGTAGGCACAGAAAGTACCACTGAAAGTTGATATGCAGGATATCTTTATTTATTGCCGCTGACTTGGGCATGTGCAATCGATCCAAGGTTATATAGAGTCACCAAAGTGGCAGAGCGAGTCCGGATTGGTCTTGGTCTAATAAATGCAAGCATCCCGGGATGTCAGACCTTGTCAGCATGTAATAACTCTTGAATAACCACAGTTATCCAAATAATTGATGGAGTGATCAAATGAACTATAATTGATTTAATGACCAAGTTACAGTTTCATTGCACCACCCTTGTTTACTTACACATGCATGACTTCATCATGGAGACAGGCTTATGCTGCTTGCAGGATCAATCAGATAGCCACAACTGGATTGGAGGAGGAGCTGTGTGCCCTTCCCAGACCAACATTGGCACCACTCAGGAAACTGCTGTGGGAAGCCCATGTGCAGGGGGTTGGATGACAGAATAATTGCACGGACACCAGTGGGACCATCCTGCCCCATAATGATGTAACGGAGAGGTAGGCTTAGGCACAGCTTTATCAACACACGGGGGATAGTCCACGGAACGGGTGTTTCAAGCTGCTACATAAATGTGGTGGAAGGAGAAGAGTGACAGCATGGTGCAAAGGAGCTAGACCACCAGGTGGCATCCGTGACAAGTGCTGTCTGACCACATCAACTCTGATTGAGCCACTTGGGGGGTGCAAGCTTCCAGGCTGCTTGGTCATCATTCTGCTTGGTGGGGAGGCCCTTGGAGAGGTCCTCTGTGAAAGGCAGACCTTCGAGTCAGACAGACCCAGGAGAGGTGGAAGCTCTTTGCTTGAAACAACATCTGTGGCTGGCCAATTAGTCGACCCCTAAATGGACCAAACATGCCCAATCAGTTGGAGTACAGTGCTGGCTGGACCATCCCAAAGCAGGCCACCGTGCATGGGTATGTCACCTTTGCATTCCTGCCTGCTCTCTGGGATGGCAGGTTCAGAGGAAAGGCCCATTGACCAAGGCTGGAAGTTTGTTTCTGGAGCTTGGAGAGAATTGCAGTGGGTGACAGTTAAGCAAGGGGCATAATGATATGGCAATCACTGTTGTAATACTCCATCTCAGTCTTAACGTTCTCAAAATATGTTCCCACTTTAGAGTCTTTTGGTTAAGAAACACAGCTCTGGTGGGTGGTCTTTCTAATATTTGGGCTCCAGGCTTTGAAACAACTTGAGGTAGGCGCTCAGGTAAATTGAAAAAACAATCTTGAATTAGAAGTTCTCCTAAAATTCCACTCTTTGTTAGCATTCCAGTTGCCCCTTTACACTGGTTGACCCCTGCTGAGAGTGAAAGTGCTCTTTAAACAAAAAAAACTGTAATGAGCTTAAGCATCAACTGGACAGGGCCTACACACTTGCCTCCCAAGCCACACAGAACAAGACTCCGTATGGCCAGAGGGGACAAACCCCCTGCCAGGAGAAATTGGGGCATATTTGCAATAAAATGTCTGAGCGCTGAGCCGTGCTAAATTTGGCAGTGCCCCGCTCCGACATTTTCAAAACACAGTGCTGCATCTTATTCACAAGTATATGTTTCACCCCTTCGTTTCTCCTAGCGCTGGTGCACAAAAAGCTGCCTAGCACCAATGCAGTCACCCTGACGCCATGTTTCAAGGGTGCCTGCACTGCAGGGACAATTGATTATGTATGGGAAGGGACACCTTTCTGCACATAAACAATCAACAATGGCGATTTGCACCTTCTATGTGTGCTGCAGAATGCAGCACACATGGAAAGAGCAACAAATGGGGAGAAATGAATAATTTCTCCTTGTATCACCATTTTAATGCCTGGTATTCCATCGTGTTAGTTTATGGCGCTGACTCACCCTTTTAAATCTGGGGCAGCGTAAAAAAGCAATGGGTGTTGAGGTGGAACACCCGGGGCAAGGCCCATTACACACTGCTTTGCCGCAGAGATCTGTGGCTGAAGGGGCATATTTACATGGCGGCGTTAAACTACGCAACGCGGCCTGGAGCTACCTTGTAAATATGGAAAATGGTGCTGTGCCACCATAGCCTCAAAATACTGACACTCGGGTGGCGGTGAGGGCTTGTACATAAGCCCCATAGTCTCGCTCTGCAGTTTTGAACACAACTGGATAAACAAAATAGGTGAAAACTGGGAAGCAGACTTCTGCTACATAATTGTGAACAAATTCCAAAGATCTGCAAAGTACAGGAACTTGGATTGCCAAGGTGTTTTTCACACAAACCATTTACTGCGTGTAGGAGAACTGGCTGAGTTTAGATAACTAACTTTGCAAATTCAGTACAATGACCAGCTACTCTCAGCAAAACCACAGACCCTCTTAAAGAAGAATCTGACTCAATGTCTTACCAAACAGAGGTTGAGTCAAGCGCTGAATAGGAAGACTACACATTGATTCAGAAAGAGAAACGTATACCACTGACAACTCTCCTTCTACCAACCCAGATTGTAACGCAAAGCAAAGACACGGAACAGAATACTGTTACTCCATTAATGGCTATATCAGTGACTGTGGGAACTATGCCATGTTACCCCACCTCCTCCCAACTCTCAGTGCCATATCCTGCGACAAAGTCGCTGGTTGTAGAAAACCCTACTCCGCGGAAGTCAGCAAGAGAGCTTACAACCCACCCTGTACTTACTTATTGCATACTTGACACCGCTAGAGAAGAACCTTTGCCAGTGCTTAATTTGAGCTGGTGGTTTCCGGTGCTCAGCACCAGCAATTAATTGTCGACACCGGCCCTTATGACAGCCTGCCACATGGTGGCGCTGCATGGGTAATTTGGAAATGAGCACATTAGTTATTTATGATATTCAATATACATTAAATAGTCATACCTGTAGGAAAGTGATGGTTAATAGTTGTGCTGTTACTGGTACTGGTTGCCCTTGTGGGGGCAATGAGTGGATCAAGCTGCAGTGGCCTCCTGACAAGGTTCCTAGCACTTAATTTTTTACAAATTAAGTACTGACTATAGCATGTGTTTCACAAAAATGTATGTCTTACTGATGAAGAGTACTCTATCTCTCTTTCTAACTAGAATGCGCCAGAGATGACCTTCCATTTGAGAGTAGTTGGTCCACTGTCTACTAATGCCTGACTTCGTGTTCTATCAAATATATAGTGTTATATTGCACATTATCATTCTAACCTGATTTCAGAACACAACCAAGGTACACTGATGGTTCTGTTTCATCCTTTGAGGGGAGAGAATGCGTTCTGGGGGAAGTGTAAGGGAGCGTGCCCTTAACTTTACTTCTTGACCTTTCACCTCGCTGGGGTGCAGAGCGATATGTCTTCCTGTTGGCCCATTGGGTCTGCTGCTTCCTCTCCATCCCCTCCCACTGCTATGCTCCTGCATGGGTCCACTTCCGTGACACCATGTAACACCTGTGGGCCTCACCTGAATGGAGGAGCGGGCTTTAGCCTCTTCCGTCATTGTAGGAAGTGGTACATGCTGTGCCCAACCTCTCGGACCTAGTCCTTAGCCATGCAGAATGTAGGCGGATGTTGCAGCCAGATCCCTGATTTTTCCGGCTACCCCCAAATCATTTGGCATGTCAGGAGCATAATCAATGAATTTAGGGAACTATTGTGGCCTTGCTCATAAACCACTTTATCTGCTTTATTTCAAATCATGGCCTAGACCCAGGGCCCATCCATGTTACTAGCCTCATATAGACTGTGTCTCATGTAGTACTTATCTATATGTATGCACATATTATATTGTTTGGATTATTTGATGAGGATTGTTACTACCTGACCAGAGAACCAGTCACAGGAGCCCACTGTTTGACCCCTCAGTCTTTAGCAAGCTTGAGAGGTTATGGTGCATTGTCATTATGGTGGTATCTCAATAACAGAGGTCACCTTGAGAAGGGATAGGTTTGATGCCTTGGGTTTGGGTAGAAAATCAGCAGCCCACCAGAATAGGCACATGAGTTGGCTGCCTCACTAATTAAATCCCTGGCTCAAGAGTAGATTGAGCCAGGGTCATGTTGTGTAACCAGACCTTCTAAGTACTGTAAGGAAACAGGTGACATACTCATTGACAACCGGAGTGAGGTGTTAAATGTCACACTGTCTTGGTAGTCTAGGGACACAGTAGGCAGATCCTTACAGGAGCAAAGCAGCCATAGGTTAGATATTTCCTCTCCCTCAGGGATGGTCTGGATGAATCTGTCACTCAACATGAGGACATCACATACTAATAGTCTACCTACAGGGCTCTGGACTCTTCTGGTGGTCATTGGTGAGGACAAGGCATAATGCTGGACCATTGCTTATCAGGGCTGAGGTCTTCTCAGAGGGTGCCATTGTGTGATAGAGGACCTGAGGAAGGAAAGGTTCAACCCTTAACGACAAGTGGAAATGTGCCCCTGATCCCTTGTCTTCAGTTTAAGAGACCACTGGACAGCCTACTTTAAGAGACCACTGGATGACCTACTTTAAAAGTCCACTGGATGACCCACTTTAAGAGACAACTGGAGGACCTACTTTAAGGGACCACTGGACGACCTACTTTAAGAGACCACTGGATGACCTACTTTAAGGGACCACTGGACGACTTACTTTAAGAGACCACTGGACGACCTACTTTAAAAGACCACTGGATGACCTACTTTAAGAGACAACTGAAGGACCTACTTTAAGGGACCACTGGACGACCTACTTTAAGAGACCACTGGATGACCTACTTTAAGGGACCACTGGACGACTTACTTCAAGAGACCACTGGACGACCTACTTTAAAAGACCACTGGATGACCTACTTTAAGAGACAACTGGAGGACCTACTTTAAGGGACCACTGGACGACCTACTTTAAGAGACCACTGGACGACTTACTTTAAGAGACCACTGGACGACCTACTTTAAGAGACAACTGGATGACCTACTTTAAGAGACAACTGGAGGACCTACTTTAAGGGACCACTGGACGACCTACTTTAAGAGACCACTGGACGACCTACTTTAAGGGACCACTGGACGACCTACTTTAAGAGACCACTGGACGACCTACTTTAAGGGACCACTGGACGACTTACTTTAAGAGACCACTGGACGACCTACTTTAAGGGACCACTGGACGACTTACTTTAAGAGACCACTGGACGACCTACTTTAAAAGACCACTGGATGACCTACTTTAAGAGACAACTGGTGGACCTACATTAAGAGACCACTAGACAACCTACTTTAAGAGACCACTGGATGACCTACTTTAAGAGACCACTGGAAGACCTTCTTTAAGATACCACTGGAAGACCTTCTTTAAGAGACCATAGGATGACCTACTTCCCAATCTAGTGTATACCTCCAGTGCATACTTATTTGATACCCAGCTGCTCTTTAGCTTATTATCTATTTCAGAGACTGTAAGACTTTCCATACTTTAAAACAATCCAAGCTTGATGGGCCTTGAGGGTTGGGGGAATATCCGGGGGACGGTTTTATGTGAGGCATTTAGCTATTGTCCCAGGAAAGGTGGCTAAATAGTAAGATATTGGTGCTAGAAAAAAATGCCAATTTCTTTAAGGTTTGATTCTCTACTTCCATCATGTTCTGCTTTGGTTTGTTTTATTAACATTGTCAGCTCTGCAAAGATTATAAGAATTGTTTAAGTCTATTTTACCAGCATTATCTCTATATATAGAAAGTGAATAGAGTGCACTGCATGTAGATTTCGTGATCGCATATTTTGACTTTATTTCAAACAAATAATACACTGGCGAATTAACTTTCTCAAGATTAGCTACACATATTAATTATCCAATACATGTTGAACACATTGAAGTTTTATTGAATTGAAGATATGTTCCATGGTTATGAGGTAAAATAGAAATAATGTTGGCTCCTGTTTGCCCTTATGCTTGATGTTTCCCCCAGATAGTGTGACTCTGTTCCCCCTCGCTGCTTAGAAGAACAACACTTTCCTACAGTTCTCCACATGCCATATTCTTTTAATTGACCCAGTAATCTGCTCAGAATTTAAAGAGGGTAATAAGAGTGTTCTCTTTTCATTATCCCTTTATTACATCTGTTCTTGGGATGTGGGTCTACTGGCACCTGTTAGGTTAATAATGCTTGTTGGGTGCAGGGTCACCAAATATTTCTCGGTGCTTATAATACTGGAGTGATTGAAACCTTAAGTAGAATTACTTAATACCAAAATTCTGTTAAAAAAGCCAAGTCTTCAGCATTCTGCAAAAGGCCCAAGATCCTGTACCAGCCGTATTTTGTCATGTAAAGCATTTCATGCAGAAGGTGCCACTAATGAAAAGCCTTGCTCTTCTAAGCTATATTTATGAAATCTTGGTATGACAAGCTTGTTTGCCAGTTTGCAGGAGGGTCTATACCTCTTAACTCTCTCCCCCAGAAAGATAGGATCTGTATTGTTCAAACTTTTGAACAACATACAGCATATTTTAAAGCAAATTCGCTACTGTATTGGAAGCCAGTGCAGTTCTGTAAGCACAGGTGTGGAATGTGAGCATCGAGCAAGGAGACAAATCAGCTGTGCTGCTTCATTCTGGATGATTAGAAGTTCGTGCCAAGCAGTACAAGGTACAGCCACATAGGCAGAGTAAACATAGTCAAGTCTTGAATTAGTAACTGAAGTTACAAGTAACTTCCTTGCTTCAAAGGACAACAAAGATGTTATTTTCCCCATAGTTTTTAATAGAAAGGTGCATTTTGATATTATGGTCCCTATCTGAGAATTTAGCGGAAGATTGACATCTATCACTTCCCCGAAGGCTGTTGGCAGACGAAGCCCCAAAAGGTGCTGGGCCAACGTCAATATTTCAAAAGTAATCACTCTACATATTGGCCATATTTCTCAGCAAGACTTCAGCTGATAGCCAGCCATCCAGCTGGCAATAAATCATAGTGTTTTGTATTTTTTCATATGATGCAGGGGTATTAAGTCCTTTCTGGACTTGGAAATTCCACCTCCTATGTGATTGGACTTGAATGAGGAGTTTCTACAGGCTCCTCCTTGTTGTCTCATCTATTTCATCTCTACATGAAACCATTACAGAGACACTGCCAATCCATGGCTGTAGCATATATAAGTACACAGATGGCTGGACCGAGGAGACATGTGGGGGGTTCGGGACAAAAAGAAAACAGAAAGAAAAAATAACTCACCTGCTCACATGTTGACTGACACCCAGGAAAATATGTAGGTTCTCTGATACAGAAGGAAATGAGCAAACACAGTTTACTCACTAGAGTTATGGAAGTATGATTAATCACATGTTTGTAAAATATAACTGTCTGTTCGCGAATGAGGTGAGCAGGCCACCAGCTCTGTTTGTCAACAGTTAAGTAAGTAAAATTAAGGGTGGTAACATTGATTTCCGATTAATGTCGGACAATCTGAGTTAATTTAATCCGAATTTTAAGACACATGGAATTTGTCTTAGTGACAACGTCTTCAGGTAGATGCAGTAAAGATGCAAGAGATATCAAGGTGATTAATAGGAACTCCTCTGTATAAACCTGGATCAGGTAAATCCTGATGGGTTACTTTCAAAATAAAGGAAATAAAATCCCTTGTAGAGATCTGCCTGGATGAGAACTCTAGTATATAACTACCAAAGAGGCATTTGCTGACGTATTCAGCTACATTAAAGAAGAACCAGACCGTCTATGGAGAGAGCATAAACCTTCCCTCAGACTGCCTTCCCTATGTGGCTATCTTGGTAAAAGTTCCCCCGCTGAAGGAAAACCAGATAGAAACACACCAGATGTTAAAAAACAAGTGTATTCATTGGTTAAAATAAAAAAAAACATTACCCCCCGGTGTGGACGGGCTGATACTAGCCGTCCGTAGAGTAAACTGGGTGAGTCAAGGTAGGAAGCATCTGGAGGGGGACTGTATTATCGTCAATTTTCAGGATCCTAGGGTGGCAGGGTTAATCTCTGCCCAGGCCCAAGAGCGAACTAGTGAGGGTGTGCAAGCTGTGGATCTGTCCTATTTTTATCCCAGGCCTGTGTCAAACCTAATACAACTGGGATTGGCTGTAAATCCACCTTTTCAAAGTACGGGTGTTCGCTGGCCATTGGAACCTGTGTCTCACCCCCAGGTCGGTTGGATTACCCCCAATTGGAATCTGGGGGGGTGTTGATCTGAGGGAGCTGAGGGGCAGTTAGGGGAGGAGGTGTATACTGTAACTACTGATCCAAAACAGACGTCCACTTCCCCTTTGTTGAAGGAAATTCCACTGCCACAAACTGTTACAGCGGGAGCAAGTATGCCCCAAATCTCAAGTATGCCCCAAATCTCTAGTTCCTATTCGAGAGCTGATGGTCCATCGGTGGGCTTGCCCCCCTGTCCTGCTCCTGTGAGCGGGGGTGCTGTGTTTGTAGGGGACACTGATCTTAGGATTGCCAGCTGGAATGTGGCTGGAATTACTAGGAAATTTCAACTCCCAGACTGGAATGCCTTGGTAGAGGAATATGCTATATGCATCTTCCAGGAGACCTGGAGTATGGTTCCTGTGCATAGAGCAGGTTATGCAACCAGCGCTATCCCGGCCATATGGTCGTCCTCTAAGAAAGGACGACCCCTGGGTGGTCTTTTAATTTGGGTGTCAGCGTCCCTAAACTGTAGGTTAGTGGAGTGCCAAACTGGTTGTCCTGACATCCAAAACATCATCCTAAAAGACTCTCGGAATCGAGCAGTGCTGAATATCTTTAATATTTATGCACGTAGTACCAAAGGGGGAATTCAATCGCCAACTATTAAAATACTGGAGGGTCTCCTAAAAATAACCCCCTATACATTTTGCACTATGGTTGCAGGCAACATTAATTGTACATATGAGCCGTTGGGCTCAGACGTTTCCTTGCACCAGGAAGATCTCGATAGTGCTAGGGGGATTCCAGGCCTGGAGTTACAACCAATCAGAAGGTGGTCCCAGGTGGCCCTCCAAGTTTACTCACTTTCCATCGAATTTGAGCTACGGGCGGTGAACGGTAGGACCAAATCAGACAAGGAGGGGGCTCACACATATAATAGACCAAATCACACATCACGTATTGACTATATCATGCTCGATGTGGGATTATGGAAAGAGCTAAAAGACATGGTCGTGGTTCCAACTATGGAGAGTGACCACAACTTACTCTCTCTTACATTGGGGTGTTGGTGGACACCAGGAAGGGAGGGTACCCCCACGCCCCGTTTGGTGGGTCTGGGAGAATCGCAAGTTGCCCCCTGCGGGAGGCGTCTAAAGTGGGAAAAACTCTCACTCTCTAAGAAGAGTGTTGAACAGGTCATGCTTGTCCTATCTAAAGCCCAACAAAGGTTAGATGCAACGCTGGGTGGAGTGGGTGCAGCCTGTGGGGAGTTTAGTACTTTGATAGAGTCTTTAAAAAGTTTATTTACTGTCCCATCAAGTGGTTGGGAGGGAAAATCTAAGCAAACCCATGTAAAGGGATGGTACACCCACACATGCAGAATGTTAAAAACAAGGCTGGTAGAAGCGGTAAAATCCAACTCCCCATCCAGAGTGAAAGAGGCAAGGAGATTGTACTCTAGGTCAATCACCGTTGCAAAGAGGGAATGGGAGGAAAAATTTTGGGAGGAACTGCTAGTGGCCAGTAGAAACAAAGACCCAAGAGGGTTTTGGCTATTTGTGGGGAAGCGTAGCAAGCCCGATGACTCCCTAAGGACCTGTAATATTCCCTCCCAGAGTTTGGCCAATCACTTTGGGGCACTTTATGCATTAGGAGAAAGGGTTTCCTTTGAACCTGTTCCCCTATTACCCTCCCTAGAGTTAGTTAGTCTAGATCTGTTTACCCCTCAGGAGGTTGAGAACGTCATTCAGTGGGTGGCCCCCCGAAAGGCGGCAGGACAAGATGGTCTACCTGGAGATTTGATGAAGGCTTTTCCTGTGGCGTGGGGGAAAATAATATCGGCAGTTCTTAACGATATTATGAGGGGTGGGCCGGTCCCCGATTCTTGGAAGGGGGCAGTGGTAGTTCCCATCTTTAAAAAAGGTTGTAGGAATAGTCCTGGGAACTATAGACCTATTAGTCTCCTTGATTCCGCACAGAAAGTAGCGGGAAAGGTGCTTCTGGGGCGTATACTACACTGGGCCAATGAAAATAGAATACTCTCCGACTTCCTAGCGGGGTTTCGCACAGGGACAGGAACTGTGGAACAGGCATTTAGGTTGGCCCTTATTTATTTTTATATTCTTCTATAGCGCCTGAATAGACCCCCGAAGGGGTATCTCCGCGCTTTGCCAGTAAGAATATCCTCAGATAGATGTGAGTAGTGCATATAAACAGAGAGGGATCAGATGCTGGGGAATAGGTACGTTTTTAAGACCTTACGAAAGGTCAGATGGTTAGTGAGTATTCTCATCTCAGAAGGTAGGGAGTTCCAGAGCTTTGGTCCAAGATGGGCCAGGGCTCGCCCTCCTTGTCTGGACCTCTTTATTCTGGGCACCTGCAGAAGGTGCTGGCTGCCGGAACGAAGGGTGCGTCCAGGGGCATAGGGCAGAAAGATGTTGGCCAGATATTTTGGGCCTTTGCCTATCATGCTTTTGTGGATAGTGCATAAGGTCTTAAAATGTACTCGTGCCCTCACTGGCAACCAGTGGAGCCTAATCAGCAGAGGAAGGGAGGGAGTCCTAGGAGGGGCATTGAGGACTACCCTCGCTGCCGTGTTTTGAATCACTTGCAACTTTTTGAGCTGCCCTTCATTCGCTCCTAGAAGGAGGCCGTTGCAGTAATCTACTCTGCTGATGACTAATGCCTGCACGAGTGTTTTCCTATGGCAGTCTGGCAGATAGGGGAACACTCTTCTTAACATTCCAATAGCTTGAAAGCAGGTGCTCGCCACCTGGTTTACATGGTCCTTGAAGGTGAGTGTCTGGTCTAATAACACTCCAAGGTTTCTCACCATGCTTTTAGGGCTGGGAACAGGGCCTAATTCCAGGGGCCACCAATCCGGTGTCTAGTGTGTAGCTGCATGCCCAAACAACATTACCTCAGTCTTTCCGATATTACATTGGAGGCAATTTAATGACATCCATGTGGATATTGCTTTCATCCCCTCTGCAAAAGATCTTTGTATTGCAGGGGTTAGATCTTTAAAGGGAAAGAGGAGTTGGGTGTCGTCAGCATACGACACTGGTGTAAACCCAAATGATCTTGCTAAGGTGGCCAAAGGGGCCACGTACACGTTGAAGAGTGTAGGACTTAAGCAAGATCCCTGTGGCACTCCCTTGTTGAGCTCTCTATAGATGGATTTGTGGGAGCCCAACCTGACCTCTTGAGAACGGCCTGACAGGAAGCTCTCCATCCATGTCAGTGCCACTCCCTCCAGTCCTACGCCCTTTAGTCGTTCAAGAAGCACTTCGTGAGACACCGTATCGAAAGCGGCGGAGAGATCCAACAGCACCAGGATCATAGAGCTACCTCCATCCAGTGCCATTCTGATGTTATTGGTCACTGTTTGGAGGGCTGATTCGGTGCTGTGGTCCGGCCTGAAACCAGATTGGGAATAGTCCAGGCCCTCCGTCGCTTCGAGATGTTGTGACAGATAGGTGTTCACATGCTTCTCAGCTATTTTGCTGATATGTGGCAGGAGCGAGATGGGGCGCAAGTTGGAGAGGTCGGTCCATGGGGATGCAGCTTTCTTGCGTATTGGGTTTACCACCGCCCTTTTCCACTCTGCCGGGACATGTCCTTTAGTGAGAGAGATATTAATTATCTTTTGTATAAAGGGGCCCAGGAGAGGGATCAGGGGAGGAACCATCTTGGCAGGGAGGAGGTCATTTGGAGATCCTGATTTAATGTGAGTAATGAGATGAGGGAGATCTGTGCTTTCAATGGGGGGGAAAAATGACAATGGTTGTGGGTTATCTTTAGGCAGAGTTAAAGATGTGATCTTATTGGTGTCGCTCATGCTGTTCATGCTGTTATTGGCGGCCACTATTTTCTCATATATGTTGTTTATTTTACTCTCAAAAAACGATGATATGTCGTCGCATAAAATCTGTGAGAACTCCTCAGGGCTCTCACATGCGGCGGGTTTGATGAAGTTTTGAAGGATTTTAAAAAGCTCCTTAGGGCAGTTAACAGCTTCTTCCAGCTGTTGCAGAAGACGATTTTTTCGGGCCGTTCTGATGTTTTTGTAGTAAATGGATTGAGCAAGACGGAAGACCGCTCTAATCTCCTCAGTCTTATGCTTCCTCCATTTTTTTTCGGCTTGCCTACATTTCTGTTTTTGCTCCCTTAGCTCCTGAGTGTACCAACTTTCTTGTTTAGAAGAGGGGAACTCTTTGTATAGTTTTAAAGGGGCCAGGGTGTCAATGGCTTGCTTAATTGAGCCTGTGAATTTTTCCAGTGCTGTGTCTGCTGTGTCTTCTGCTAATATGATGGGTTCTACCCAAATTTCCCGTAGGTTACTTAAGGAGATTTTGTGCCATTGGCGGCGCCAAGTCTGAGGAAAGGGTCCTTTGTTACTACATTTTTTGGGGATTGAGAATGAAAACTGTAGGAGAAAATGGTCTGTCCATAGGATCTCTCTTGCTGGAAGACAGTTGATCTTTACACAGTTGGAGAGGACAAGGTCTAGTGTATGGCCGCCACTGTGCGTGGGTCCGGTGTTTTTTATCTCTAGACCTAGATTTAACAGGTCGGTGATAAGGGAGTGAGATTCAGGTAGAGTTGGTTGATCTACATGAGTGTTAAAATCCCCTAGAAGGATAAAATCTTCGTTGGATTTTAGTTGGGGCGCTAGCAACTCTTGGAGGAGGAGGGGGAAGTCTGGGTTTGATCCTGGGGGACGATAAGCCAGAGCTCCTTTCCAAAATGTGTGGCTTTTAAGATCAATTTTGAAAAACATGATTTCAAGTAGTGGACTTTGATATTGCGAAAATACAGTGACCCTTAAGTCATCCTTATATATGATTGCTAGGCCACCGCCAGTCTTCCCTTCTCTATCTAGGTGTTTGAGTTTATATCCGATTGGGATCCCCATTGTTACTGCAGTGATGGTGTGGGGCTTCATCCAGGTTTCAGTGATGAAACATATGTCTGGCTGGATAGAGTGTATCAGATCCCATACCTCATGCTGGTGTTTGGGCAGGGATCTTACGTTAAGAAGGAAAGACTTCAACCTTATTGCGGGAGCTTCTACTTCAGGTGGACTGTGATTACAGAGCAATCGATGATGACATTCTAAACAAGAAAAGGCTCCCTCCACAGTATGCCATGGTATTTTCGTGCTACATGCGGACAGCGGTTTTAGGGCTAATAAGGATTGAGTGGAGTAGGTGACCAAGTGTGGATTCATACCTGATTCTGATAATATAGAGGGTGCAACGGCTGTGGCCCCTGGCCCCGTCCTGTCGCGGACGGGCGCAGACGGGCAGCTCTTTGGCGGGTCTTCGGCGGGGCTGCGCGCGATCGCTGCGCGCTCGAAAGGGCGCGAGGGCTATATACCGCTGCGTGGATCCACTAGAGCGCTAACCGCTCCCAGTGGACCAGGAAGTGTACAGGAAGTGAGTAGAAAGCCTACCGCCCCCTTGTTACCGTGGGAGGCGGCAGCCTAGCGCTTTCACCCACCGAGGATCACGCTAGGATATCTAGAAGCTGAGTTTCTTCTTGGTGAGTGCGTGTAGTGTAAGCAATGCGCTCCGATTTTAAAAATACACTTTCGTGTTATGTCAATAAAATAATGCCACAAATTCAAATTACATTTGTTTTTTAAAAAATAATGCTGGTACCAATTCCCCACACGCTCTCCTTACATGAGGCGACCGGCAAGCGGGTTGGAGACACTGCCACCGTCTCCTTCCAGTATCAACTGGAAGGTGGTGGTGCTGGGCAAGGGCAGTCTTTATTTAGCCTTTATTGACTTGAAGACTGCCTTTGACCTAGTACCACGGGGACGGTTGTGGGAGACTCTACATAATATGGGGATACCTCCCTATATCTTATCCCTGCTTATTAAGCTACATGAAGGCACCTTTGCCCAGGTACGGTGGGGGAGTAATGGGGAGAGAACAGAAAAGATACCAGTGTTAAGGGGAGTGAGGCAAGGGTGTGTGTTGGCCCCCACCCTGTTTTCGTTGTACGTTAATGGGGTGGTTGACTATCTCCAGAAGGAACCTGCTGACGCCCCTTGCCTGGGGGGTGTACGAGTGCCGACCCTGCTCTTTGCAGACGACACTCTGTTAATCTCGAAAAAACCCCAAGGTCTCCAGAAACTACTCAACCGCTTTCAGAACTTCTGTGATGCTCGTGGTCTGGTCATCAATGTAGATAAAACAAAGTTCTTAATTCTACATCCCCCGAGGAAGCTTGGAAGTCCTCCGGTCCTTAATTCCATACCTCTGGAGAGAGTTTCCCAATTTGATTATCTGGGTCTTCGATTAACAGATAGCATGAGCTGGTCTATGCACATAGAGAAAATGCTTCTAAGCCACAAGAGAGTGGGTGGCGCTTTGCTGAGAGAATTTCGGGAATCTCCCAGACACAGAATAGCCCCAGTCCTCGAAATCTACAAAGCAAAAGGTGTTTCAGCGGCCCTTTATGGGGCGGAGCTATGGGGACATGAAAACCTGGACTCCTTGGAAAAAGCTGAGAATAGGTTTCTGAAGGACCTCCTTTGTCTGCCCTTGAGTACCCCAACAGTTCCTGTGCTACTAGATACGGGCTGTAAGAGCATTAAAAATCAAGCACGTCTACGCCCGCTCTTACTGTGGTCCCGCATCTGGAGGGTGGAGGAACTGAAATCCTATGCAAACGGCCTAACTGAGATTATGAATGTGGCCGGCTGGGCAAAAATTAAATGGCTGAGGGACACCAAGAAACTACTTTATGACCTTAGCCTTGGTGATCATTGGAGTGCAAAAACGTCACCCCCAAAAGACGCTCTGAAGAAAATATACTGGGATTGGGCTGCAGGCCAGCTAATTATGAACTCTTCCCACTGTAATTCTACAAGAACTTTTTTGCTCCTGAAGGACATGACAAGATACGAATCCTATTTTGACTTTATCACTGCCCCAGCAGATAGGGCCTTGTATTTCAAATTTAGAGTTGGTATTCTCCCAATTGGTGCTTTTACATCGAAATGGAAATCAGTCACCCCGTTGTCTCCATTCTGTGCCCTTTGCCATACTAGACCAGAAACGGTGGCTCATATTCTGTTTGAGTGCCCGGACTATCTAGGACCGAGAAAATACTGGCTCAAGCCCCTTTTGCTTAACATGGGAACACGTAGGCACTTGGTTGCTCTTCGTATCTTAATGTCAGATACCTCTCCTGTTATTGTATGTGGCGTCTCCAAATTTTTAAAACAATTTTGGTTGATCTGTTCCAAAAGGCTGTCAATTTCTGTTTAATCGTTTCTTAGTTAATTTATTCGGGAGTACACCCGTTCTAACCCTTTTATGATGTATACATTGACTACCTGGATGTTTGGAATATTTTTTACCGTATGTAAATTGCTTACAAGATACTTGTTTTATCGAATAAAAGCTTACAACCATAAAGGTGAAGGATGGACTCACCATAATTGCACCAAGGCCCATGTTACATTGTTGAGTGCAGAAAGCTCTCTAAGGGAACACCTGCTCAAAGGAAATAAACAATTAAGGAGAAGGCATAGGCTACTTTAGAGGCAGCCAGTCAAGATAAGGGTAACCTGGACCTTAGCCAAGTCATACATCGAGATAAAGGAGTTCCATCAGTTGAACTTGCTACTTCGGCCCCTGAGTGGTCCACTTATTTTAGTGGCAATTGTGCAATTGTAATTAGAGATGAGAAAGACAACCCTGAGGAGGAGGATTTTACAATGTGTTCTTCCATCCTAGCGAATGTACAACCTTTGAGCTAACCCTGCAAGAGGTAGGTATTGCAATGAATAAATGCCCTAATACTAAAGGCCCAGAACCTGATGGAGTGTCATCTGGTATCTTTTAGCTTGATATTGAGTTTTGGGGGCACTCCTGATGAATGCTTTGAAGGAAGCTTGTAAAACAGGGAAACTGAACACTTGGTCAAAATAGATAATGTTATCCCTATATAAGAAAGACAATCACAGTGACCCTAGCTGCTATAGTTCGATCTCTCTCTCGGATACCTTGGTCAAGGTGTTGAGTGGACTCCTGTTAGGTAGGCTGGAGGAGCAGGCGGAAGACACATCATGGTCGCCTATCAGAATGGACTGAGGAGGGGGATGGGCACTGTAGAACAGTGCCTCAACTTATCAATATTAACTTCAAAATATACAGTGACATATAAAGGGCATAATTTATTTGGACTTCATGGACCAATCAAGTGCCTTTGATTGCGTTTCTCATAGCAAACTATGGCACTTGATGGAGGTTATGGGGTGGATGTGCATAACTTAAATATAATCAAAGACCAAAGCCAGAGTGAAGTATGGAATTGACAGATAATGTTTGGAGGAATTCTGCATATTTAGGGGTGAGTCAGGGCACTGTTCTTGGACCCTTTCTATTTCCTATTTTTGATAACTTAAAGGGGGTGTTGGTGGAGGGGTACAGGGACATGACCCAGATCGGTCACCAAGCCTTTCCTACTCTCCATATGCAGATGATTCTGTCTTGATGGCACACACCTTGAATAATCTCCAGGACTTGCTGGACAAATTTGCCTCATATATGGGAGACCCAGACCTAAAAGTTAATCGTAACTAATCATTTGGTATGACTTGTGGGCCAGTTATTACCACGTGTTGACGATTTGGCATGCAAGGTGTCGAGTTGAAACAGACAAAGGAATTTTCATACCTGGGGATTATGTTCAATTCAACTTTCACTTGGAAACATAAGGGCACCATGAGAAATGATCAATGTGCAAAGGGCACTGCTGAACCGCTTGCCTTCTCATCTAAGCTAAGGTTGAAACCTTAAAAGAACTCCATATGATATCTTGGGCAAAGTGCATATCATTGGCTACTTACAGGGAAATGGGGTTATGTAAAACTTGAGCAGGCTAAAGGTGTCAGAAATTACCTGCTTGAGTAGACTTTAGTCAGTTTCCTCAGGCTGTATGTCGGCCATATGTGATAATAAATTGAGGCTGCCGTTCCATCGAAAGTCCTATACAATCACGGCCCCTACTCTTGTGGCAGTAGTAATGACTGATAAAGAGTCTTAGATACTTGTCTTGTGATAAATGTTCATGTCAAGGGATGCTGCATATGAAGTTGTTTGTGATTTTATATTGTTCCCAGAAAGTCTTTTATTAAACCTCTATTAAAAGGAAATAACTTTTGTAAACCTAACGTTTCTACAATTACAATCACAAGTAGTCTATGCCATTGTCTCATCATATATTTGGCATCCAATACGAATAAGACAATTATGGGGATATTCATGAATTGATTGGTCTTAACAAACTATGTCCGATATTTTTTAATGGTTATTCATTTTATTGTATATATATATATATATATAATTAACCGATTATTTAATTCAACTCTATAATGGATATAATATTTTTATGAACTGTACTTGTATAACTTTATCAAATAAAGCTGAATACAATTTTGAATGAAATTGGATTTTCAGTTTGTATGTAAAAACTATTTTCTCAGAAAAAAAAATATTTAAATAATGTTAATTAAGAACAGAAAGTAACTGAAAAGTTGAAATCCAGGTAATTCATCCTCTAGTTTGGTTCTCCAAGTCAGGCAGCATCCGACAACCCTGAAACCTTCACCTCACATTATCTTCAACATTCCAATTCCCCGCACTCCATCCCACACAGAATAACACAAGATATCCTCCTTTCTTATAATGCAGAGAAAAATACTTTCTTTTTGTTGCAAATAACACATGGTGAATAAGAAAATAATTCACCCAGAGAATCCCCCAACAACACTTACAAAATAATCTTGAAGAAAGAAAACAAACATAAATAAAAGGCAATATTCTAAAATTAAGAAATGCAAGTAAAAATGCTAAATACATTTCAGGATCCCTAACCTATGACCTGTAGTGCATAAGGTGTCATCATGGACATGTCCATAAAAGATCAGAAACCTATATGTACTGACTCACATCACAAAGTCCTTAAACCTAGAGGTCTATTCTTGAACCTTTGGGAACGCTGCACAGATTCATTACTGGTGTTGGACTTTCCCTATTTGCCCCCAGGGCTGAACTGGGAATCGAAACCCAGCCCTTTGCAAACTGCTCCGCTGGCCCTCCTTGGGGGGCAGGGGGCTGCGGCTGAGCTGTTTTCTAGGGCTGGTTTCAGATGATTTTGTTACTGGGGGCCGATATTGCTGGCCTCTGGCAAAAATGACCCCCAGGAGCCCAAAACCAGCCCCCACCCTGGAGGTCCTCAGGGGAAAACGCCCGGTGACCACTGCGGCCAGTCGGCCCTGTATGCAATCATTCACACCAAACCTACTGCAGACATACTCAGACACAGCATCTGGAATAGCTGACACAACTGATTTATTCCACACCTTACCATGCTTCAGCACCACCACATGGTCCCTGACTTTCTTGACATGAACAGGAGCGGAAAAACATGGCATACTCTTGAGGACATGGTCAGGTTTTCTAATTCTGACCCAGTCGCCTAACTTGATTTTTGATACATTTTCTTCATAGTACTGTGCTTTCCCTGAACTGCCTCCCTAATGTCAACTACTACCCTTTTTGGAAAGCCTTAAAAACTTTTCTTTTCTGTTAATATTTTCCTCTAAAACCTAATTCAGCTTACGAACACACAGGAGCGCCGGGACACCCCGTTGGGGTAGCTGTGCGCTATATAAAATACACTAAATAGATAAATAAATAAATAATACACTTTTCATTTCAACAGAATCAATATACTTCCTACTTGTCCTTTCCCTGTTTGGCTTACATATCCTTGACAACAGATTTCCACACAAGTCAATTGCAACTGATATTTCACAACACAATTCATCCTTTCAACTAACCAAATTCTACCTGGATAGTTCAGGGAAATTTTGGCATGTTTAACACCTACAGATGTTAACAATTCCTGCATTTCTTTAGCCTCCTACTGGGTGCCATTGTCAGTGACCAACTCCTTAGGGTAACCTTCCCTGAGAAGCACATCTTGAAGGAATTCAATAACTTGTGCACTAATACTCTGCCCAAACTTAATTTCAGGCCACTTGGAAAAATACAAGTGCAAATTTGGGTGAACTCCAAATTGTCCGGAAATATCAAGAGACACTTTATGCCAAGGCAATTTACTGACGGATACAGGAATGAAAGAACCCGTTGTTGTGTCTTGCGTCTTATCACTGAGAGCATATTGACAACAATTTATTACATAGTTTTCCACCTCCTTGTCCACACCGGGCCACCAGAAGTCATAACAGAAACAACGGTACGTAATAGGCCAATTGGTCCAAGAGATATTAAATTAACTATTGAACATCAATCTTAATTCCTGTGTCCTATGGCAAAAATAATAAGTTTAGAGAAATGGGAGGGCAATCATGGGGCGGGACTCATTTGAACATTGAAAGTCAATTGATTTATTTTACAATATTCAGAAGTATTGAAAAATATATATGTATGGTGCTCACAGATAAGCGAAAAGGAAGTGTGCTGTGATAAGAGAAAGAAGAATTTATAAAAACATACATCTCATTGACAACAAGAGAAAACCCCTTAGACACAATTTACACGAATTAGGAGATTTGTTGTAAGGTGGTCGATGGCGTTTCGATCTCAGTTATTCAAGATCATCATCAGAACTGGTGTAAGCACCTTTTTATCTAAAAGGTAAGGATAAGGCATGATTCAAACTGAGGTCCCCCGAGGAATTACCATATCGCAGTGTGACTGAGTAATTAATACATAGATGGTGTGAACTGTTTAGACGCAAGCCATACAACTTCAGACACAAGGGGAGGTTGAGGGAGATACAAATTCTGGTTGAGTGAATCAGCAGAAGACAATATATTACATTCACAAGGAATTGTACGAATTAATTTAAGGAATAAAACAGCAGAAAAAGAATTGAGAAACAACGCGCAAAACGTAAGGTGCCTAAAAAAGTAATTGCAGTGAATTATTGTAGTGTGAATTGACGTGGGTGAATCATGTCAAGTCGCCTCCAAGGAAACGAGGAAAGAATAAGCAGAGTCTTTTCCTATTGTTTATTTTCTCTATTAACTGATCACAAATGATTTCATCCTTAAATTCGCAATTATTAAGGGTAACTGCTAATGTTCTCAATGGAGCTACACAATCATCTTTTGACTCAGCAGGAAGCTGAGCCTGCTGAAGAAATACATGCCATTCCAAGACAATGTTCTTCCTTGGATTAAACCTATTATCCAATGTCTTATTGATGGGTGCATATTCATCCTGTGTTTCAGCTGTGTCACCTTTATCACCACCACTAACACAGACATTTACTACCTCCAATGGAAGTGTTTTTAGGATATTTCTACCTTCGCATCCTAAGTTATACACTAAAAGAGCTTTTCTCTTTTTTGAAGTCCCTATCAATGGCCCGGAAGTAAGATTCAAATGCTTCACGCCATTTTTTCCAATTGAGGGGAGGAGCACCTGTAAACTGAAAATAATCCATTGTGCTTTGCACTCGCAAGTTTACATCCCATCCTCATTGCCACTGAAAAGATGACGGCCATTGAATTTATCCTCTAGTTTATGACATGTACAACCCCTGCTTCTCCAAGTCAGGCAGCAACTGACAACCCTGGAACTTCCACATCAGTGTCCCAACAACACTCCAGTTCCCCGCATTCCATCCCACACAGAATAACCCAGCAGTAACATTCTAGATTCAAGATTATCTAAGGTGCAATAGAACATTGAAGGCGCACTTTTTACAGTTCAGGAACAGTGTACCTTCAAGCACTTACCATTTGCTGAGTGTATAGTAAAGGTGTTTCATACACTTAGTCCAAGCCACATACAAACAGCCATGTTTACATGATTCTAATTAACAAACTAAACATTTTCAAAAAAACATAATTTGCAGGGCATGCCAAAGAGCTATCAGAATTATGCATTTCAGCTCATTCAAAGCAAAGATACATTTATAACATGTGATAAGAAACATCCATATTGAGTATTGAGCAACATGGTCCTAAGATGCCATCATGGGCATTGTAGAACAAAGCATAGCTGTTACTTGTACACACAAATATACACACACGCCGAGTAGTAGGGACACATATAACCACAAGAGAGACAAGCATCCTACCTTAATCTCCCCCTTTGAGCAAGGTTCACTACACACAGAACGGACCATCCCACTCTTGTTCATTTGTATCTTCAAGTCATTTATGTGCAATTTTCCTTCATGCCAGGTTCCAATGAGGACATAGTCATAGTTACTGGGCTCGATGTACTGGAGGTTCATGATGTCGTATCTGCGAAGATAAGTGAACGATGTGTCAGTCACCTTGTCCTACTGTATGGATATTATTATACCAATGACGTTCCTTGGCCTTCCTCATATATAATTATGAACTACAAACTTTTAAGCGTCGTCCATTTTCATGAAGGACTATATAAGAGGAACCATTTCTCTACAACATCAGCAGGTCTTACAATATCGAGAGAGGATAACATTTAAGAGGCTAACATTGGAGTAGCAGGTACGGGGTTCTCCACAAGCCTTACAGTTATGAAAAAAACAGTTTTTTGGGAAAAAAACGTTTTTTTAAATACACTTCCAGCAGTGAAAAGGAGCAAAATACATATTGAAACAGAGGTTTTTAGTATAAAAGATCTTTGACGGGAAACTAAATTGCATTTTTCTGTATCCTCGCTTGCATGTAACACATCCCATTGTTTATTCCTTCTTTTGACATCACCATCCCTCAAAGTCACTATTACTGGTGCCAAAACTGTCTAATACTGGAGATAATACCGTACATTAACCCAATTGGAGTAACATCTGGTGAGCGTGAGGTTTCAAAGTTATAGAAAGGGCAGTGGAAGTAGAAGGAAAGCTGACGGTAACGTCGAAGAAATAAAGAGACCAGCCAAAAAAAAAACGTATTGTAGGAAGTAGAGAATGCATTTATTTAACATTTCTGGTGCTTCAAATCTGTAATCACATCAGAAGCAATAGTTACAACAAGCAGTGTGAGCAGGAATGTCCCTTCCTCCTAAAAATAATTTAAGACAGTGGGTTGTGAGTTGGGGGGATATGACTCCTTCCCGATTAATAAGTCCAAAATCTTGCCTTGTCCGACACCCAAGTTTAGTATATACCCATGAGTTCGACCCCTGGCAGCTAAGGCACAGAAACAGACAAGTTTAACTTAAGGAAACGTGTGCAAAATATTTAGCAGCACCAAAACTGTTAACAAGTCAAAACACAACCCAGAACAAATCTCACATCCAATTTCTAAGAATGCAGAAAAGCATCATTAGAAAATGACACAAATACAATGATTAAAATCCAATCAATGGAAACGGAGACATGAATGTTTAAAGTTTCAGGGAAAAGGGCCAAGAAAAAGTAAAGCACCAATTAGAAGTCATTGTGTGTGTATGACCAGAACGTACACACCATTTGAAGCTGACTGTGATAAAACAAAGTTCAGATACACTAAGCGGGTCATCCCAGTCAAATCGTTTAACTTCTGACTAAGTCTTTTTTGTAGAGGTCGAAATCTTCAAGTGGGGTAAGGTTGAAGGCTCTATCTGACGAGGTCTACCTAAAGTCAGATATCTATTGGCTTAAGTGGTGTTTACACAAAATATTGAAGAAAAAATATTGTGTGGACAAAATATTGTGTCAAGAATATCGAGGACAAAAGTATTGGGAAGATAAGTTTCTATAGGTTTTTTTAAAGTAATATTTTTTTCTTCATAGTTCACAATCATTATACACAGATTAGAATCAATTAACAGGGTCATATTACAGACACTACATGAAGACAAAAACTCTGCATTGTGCCAGGATTCAGGCCATCCCAGCAGATTATGATACTGCAAGCACACTCTTCAATGTCATGAAAAGGATACTACAGGTAGCAGGTATCAGAACATCCTCCATGAATAATGGTAAAATGTTTCACATTCATCTTGTATAACAATCCTTGTCACATCCCTATTCAGATTTTCCTAGCTACCCATCTGCATTTCTTGTCCCATAAGTGCTCTTATCATCCCAGCCCACATATTATTCATGTCAAGCTTTCTCGTCAGTCCTGATTTCATGCATTCTTATTTCCCCTGCTAGGTCACATTCAACCAGAACCCCTCTCCCAATGTCCTATCTCTGGTTTCACAATTTGATGGCTATCCATCATGTAGCCAGTACCAGACCCAATAATTTGTATTTGATTTTAATATTTTCAGGTCTAGGAACAATCCACAAAAGACACCGTCTCGCTGAGCCATCCAGTCCGACTACTGTAACTTTTCTAAACTTAGTTATTACCTCGTCCGACTAAGTGTGTTGCACCGCAAGTGACTAGGACACGAGAAGGAGCGCAGCTTCTATCTAAAGAGTGCAGGGCAGGCACAGGGCACCCATGGGGATATCTTGCTCAGTTGACTGGTTTTAAATAAGTGTGATGCAACATGTATTAATTTAAAATAGGCATTAATAGACACTTCCTGAACTTCCATTCACTGCCCTCCAATAGGATGTCCAGGTCTATTTAAGTATCATCAGCATATACAGAGACTGTGTGTACAACCTTACTGGTCTCACTACCCCATTCATTCAGTGCCTCATGCATTCTGATTGCGGAGGGCTCATCTGCCAAAGCAGTGAGTGGTTGAGAGTGGGGACAACCCTATCTAGCCACCCTATCTATGTTCCACTGGTCAGAGGTAATGCCCCGATTACGTACCGGTAATCTTCATTACTCCAAGTTAGTCTTCCTCGCCACATGATTTACAAAGTGAGCTTCAGCTCCACACCAGAACCCTCCAAAGCAACAAAAAAAAAAAGAGTCAGCCTCCCATGCCTCCCATCCCTTCCCAATATGGCCGACCCATCACACCCATGACCTCTATAAGAGGCGGGCCGACCCAACCCATCCGCCTGAAACTACCAAGCACAACATGAAGCCGATAGCCAGACAGGGAGGGAGGGATGGGGACACATGTGGCGAGGAAGACTAACTTGGAGTAATGAAGATTACCGGTAAGTAATCGGGGCATTACCACCTCGTTAGTCTTCCTCGCCACATGATTTACAAAGTGAGCACATACCAAAGCCAAGCAGCTTCATGGAACCTCACAAAAGACCAACGGGTCAGAAGGGGATGCCCAGAAAAAAAGGGCAAACCCACAGAACAGACGAGTGGCAGGACCACCCAAGAGAGAGGCAACCACGAGCAGGAAACCAGCCCGGGACAGAAAAATACCGGGAAGCCTGAAAAACCGGACTCCCGAGAGACGAAGTGCCGGCCGAAAAAGAGACCGCTCCGGCCAAAAGGCCGAAGGAGGACAGAGAAGGCACGGAACCAGACTGCACGGAGCCAACAGCAACAGCCAACAGGCCCCAGAGAGACAGTTGAAAGCCGGTCAAAGAAAACACACCAAGACCGCCGACAGAGAGCCAAAAGCGAGAGGGGAGCAGAACAACACCGCTAGGGGGACCCACCCGGAGGGATGCGACACCAACCACAAAAAAACAGGCAGGCACAGGGCAAAAACAGCCCAGGGCTGCCTACCCACCGAAGGGCGGAAGGGACCAGGCCCAAGGCCAAGTCACCAGATGGAAGGAAAAAACGCACTGAAGGAAACCCCACACAGGAGCAACCGTGAAGCGCAGGGACCCGAGACCGCCCACAGACCCAGGGCCGGGCGGCCAGCATCCCCGGGCACCCACAAGGGGAAGTCGGGGCAGAAAACAAAACCTTCACCCATAGAGGCAGAACAAGAGCCGATATGGCCGGAGCCAGGGGAAAGCAACTCAGGAAAAAAAATTTACCCCACAAAAATGAAAAAAGGCACCACATCGGGACACCTTCAAAATACAGACAGGCCATCGGCTAACGGCCAGCGTAAGCCGGAACCACCAGAGGTACAAGACATACCAACGAGGACAGCACAACAGTGCCAAGACAACCCGGGCGAACCCTGCAAACACCCCAGTGAAACAGGGGAGAAAGATAGCCCAGGAGGGCAACAGAAAGGCCCCACAGGGTCGGAGCCAAGGAATAAGGGGCAGAAACCCGAACAACCAAGCCATGCCGATCGGGGCCAAACGCCCGCCCCAAGGAAGGGAAGGCCCCCAGGAACCGGGAAGGGGGAAGAACAGAAAAAAACCACAGGGCCAAGAAGAAAATGCCGAAGCACAAGACATGGATCCCACCAGATAGACACCCCTCAAGGTGCAAACCAGTCAAGAACCGGCAACTACCCAGAGCAGAGGAGAACAGAGGCACACATAGCAAGAACGGCCATGGGGCCCAGGAATACCAAGGGATATCTGGAGAGCAGAACCCTACCCATGTAGCCTGATGGACTGCCGAGCCAAACCCCATGGTGGCACGAGGCCAAACAGGAAGGCGCAGCACAAAGAAGAAAAGGGCTGCAGCTGCCACCCAGAAGAAAAAATACACCAATACCACCACCAGCACCGGCGAAGCCGGAATGGCCAGACCGGCCCTAAGGTCAGAGATCCGCCGGCGGGGAGGAAAACGGCCAGACTACGCAAGCACCCAACCAGGTACCAACCAGGCCCGACCATGCTGCGCAGTATCCAAGGGCCCACCCGGAACCCCCAGAGGACGCCTGGCCAGGCCAGACGCTGCAACACAATGGAGAGCCTCCCACAGGACTAACACCCAAATCCCGGAAGGGAAGGAAAAGAATCAGGGACAAACACAGCAAGCACAAGGAAGCCATGGCCCAGCGACACATCCCACAACAGTACAGGAAGAAAAATCCCAGCCAAAAAAGGACGAAAACCTAGCCCATACCGCACCAAGATGGCTAATGAGGTAGATCTGGCAAGGAAAAAATTACCAACAACCACAAATCAGATGTAAAGCGCACAACCACCCGGAAGGGAGTCAAGGCGCAGGGGGCCATCGCGGAAACTGAGCAAGTCATCGAGGTAAAAAAATGAAACAGTACAGGACACACCCGACAGGATGTGAACCCATTGTCGACGGAGAGCCGGTGACCCCAGACTCAACACAGAGCCAAAGGCCTACGGACACTGGCACACTGGAAGCACACGGCGATCCAGTGAAAAAACATATACATGGAATAACAGATGCCTATTGTCACCCAACTTAATATAACTCATGGAAGCCAACAACTCCCATCCAGGGACCAACCAGGACCATGCGCAACTTCTGAGATCAGACAAAATCAGGCACTTTCAGGGAAGCATGGCCGCAAGCCCGTTGACCCAGAAAAGGTTGACGGAGCTGCCGAGTGTAAAACCAGGGAACCATCACAGAGTTCCGGAGTGGAAACAATAATCCAGTGAGCCATCAAGCCAAGAGCATAAGCATAATGAGCCAGAACATGCGTTCGGAAGACCAGGAGCGAACCAGGTTAGAGGGAAACCCGAACAGCTGGAAGAGCCGACGACCCATAATAGAACAAGGGAGACCGTCCAAAGAAAACGCGCCACCCTCCCCCAGGCAACCCGCGAAAACATGGAGGGAAACCGGGAAGCCAAACCGGGAGCAAAATATAAATCCCGGACATCTTAACTCCACATGGCAGTTGTACGCTCCTAGAAAATGGTGCCATGCTAATTGCCAACATAGGATATTATGACGGCCGTGGTAGGAATCGTCGCACTGTGAGAGCCTACGCCACCCGAGGCACAAGACTTACCAGTGCGCTACAGCTCCTTGGTCCCTGCCAAAAAGCACAAGACATACCACTGACCAACAGCTCCATGGCCAGTGAATAAAGCACAGGACAGACATAAATAAATGTTGAACACCCCGGTAATGGTGCCGGAAGAAATCCAGACCCAAAGCCTCCATAGATTTATGGGAATACAGGTATGCTCCCAACTTCACCAGTTTCAGACCCTCGACGAGCCTGGAAGGTACAAGACGGTAGATTTTAAATGAGAAACAAAGAATATCTGCAGGCGGAATAAGCTATATAAAGTGGGATGGCAAGGGGATTCTTGGCAGAGCACAAATCCTTATCCAACAAAGCAGGCCATTGAAAATCAATGTGCTAACCTGCTGAATATACAACAGCCAAAGCGAAATGAATTACTAAAATCGTGTCTGCCGGGGTTCGAACAGTGAACCCTGCAGCCTGGAGCCACGCACCCTGGCCACTGGGCCACAACCCCTCCACCGCAGATGCAGCTGCAGGAGGTCCAGCAAGCAAACAGGAGAACATGGCACAGTCACGAACGCCAACGCGAATCAGCATTGACCACACAAGCCGTAGAACGAAACCCGAGCACTACAACCAAACTGCCCGGAACTCTAAAGCCAAGTTCGAAATATACCAGCGCCATAAAAAAAACGGAAACCTCTTCAGGTCACAAACCTGGCCAGAAAACATAAAATAAAATAAAAAATCAGGGCATATGTGCATTTCATGAACTTGTAATGTTACCTGCGTGTTGCCAAAATCTGCACTCGTGCACGCTGTCTCCATCAACCTACAATACTCTGGGAGAAGACCACAGGAAAACCCGACAGCAGTGGCCAGACACGCAATGTAGAGCGAGCCCTCAGGAGAAACAGCAAACGGGCTAAGCAAAAAGAAGGACAGACTCTCTAGCAAGGGCTGTAATTACACTGAGCATAAACACTTACTCGTAGTGAAAAGGATCCATGAAAAAACACTCAGCAGCACCAGGTGAGGCACAAACTCACCCACGGGAGTTCACTGACCAACCGCAACCCGCCCAGGCAACGGCAGCAACCAGCTGGAGGAAGCCGAGTCCGCCAATCCCGAAGGAAGCCGGAGGTGCCCGGCCCCGCCCCCGGACCGAGGCGAGGGAAGCATGGGGAAACGGAGGACTAAGCAGCACCCGGCTGTGCCCTTGACCCCCAAATACCAAAAGAAACAGGCGGGAGAAGAACTGAGCCCGGCCGCCCCAACGGAACGCTGCCGGAGGCAGTTCTAAGGAAAAAACGCCAACCCCTTGGACTGCTCAAGACACACCATTGAGGGTAAAGCACGCACATAGCCACACCTTCAACCTGTATTGCAGGTTTCCCTGAAGCGGGCGTGCGGACAAAATATAAGCCCCACAGTCCAGCAAACCACAAAACCTCGAATGTCAGAGCGGGACCCAGCCGGGGGGAGGGCGCCAGGTCAGGTGCTTAGAGTGCAGTACTTTTACATTAAAGGATACGTTAAACGTATGGTAGGCACTGGGGAGAACAAGTAATATTTCCCAGAAACACAGGATGAGCCGATCAAAGACGGCAGCTCCGACCGCTATGTCATTCCGCCTCCTACAATATTTCAGCCATGCCAACAATGTAGGGACACAGGGATCCTAACCCGCCATCACGAGGCAAACATCCCCGCAGCGGATGGTAACAATCCACAGCATGACAGTAGAAGGCGAGTGGGAGAAGGGCACAAGCAGAGCCCGAAACCCCGCCCGCCCCCCAATTGACCACTGGCCCGCTAAAGCAGAGCCTAACCGGGCCCAAAAAGAGACCGGGGGAAGGATGGGGGGAAGGCCAAAAGCACCGGAGTCCGCTAGCGCAGGACAACCAGACAAGGACCCATGCTCCCGCTACAGCACGAACCACTTACCTGAAGACGCATCTGGAGAGAATGATGCGCAGAACTAAAAAAACAGGCTGATGGGTTGGGCCGGCCCGCCTCTTATAGAGGTCATGGGTGTGATGGGTCGGCCATATTGGGAAGGGATGGGAGGCATGGGAGGCTGACTCTTTTTTTTTTGCTTTGGAGGGTTCTGGTGTGGAGCTGAAGCTCACTTTGTAAATCATGTGGCGAGGAAGACTAACGAGGTGGTAATGCCACCTGATCCCACCCCGGCCACTGGTCATTGTATAACACTCTGATCCACTCCCTGAAAATCAGACCTATTCCCATGCACCGTAGGTCTGCAAACATGTACTCTCAGTTTAGCTCATCAAATAAATTTTCAGTATCTAGTGACTAATGCTCCATGTACTCCAGACTCCATTGTTTCATGCAGAACATGGCTAAAATGTCTTAGATAATGTGATGTGCTACGGCCCAGAATAAATCTGCCCTGGTTCTCATGTACCGGAGCAGTCATTACCCTCAGTAGTCTGTTCTCCAGAGGTTTTGCAAATATTTTAGTGTTAACATTTATCAACAGCCTGTAGGCCATGGCCTGAGATGGGCTCCTATTAAGTTTGAAACCATCACCAAAATAGCTTCCTTCACAGTGTTTGGGAGCCTGCCTTACTTCTTGCCTTAGGGATACTCCTTTAGCAATTTACCAGAGACCAAGCAGTATTTGCATGGTAATGCTCTTCGGGTAAGCCACCTAAGCCTGGAGTCTTCCTCCAGGGCAGATTCTTTACAACCTCTGCAATTTCTTTTTGGGCAGTATTTGTGTCTAGGTCTGCTCGCTGTTCAGCTGTTAGTTTGGGGGTGTTTATAGAGAAGATCCCAATTTATCGATGTCGGAAAGGTGATGAAAGTATCCAGTCATGCCAGAGCTATGGAAGATTTCTAAAGAAGTTATGTGGGAGTGTCAACTCAACTGCAGCTCATATTATGTGCTTTGCTTAGTGAGGGAGAGAAGAGTCCATCTTATGTTTTTTACGGAGAACAGATGTATGCCTCTGTTGAGTGGCCTTCTTCTTTAGACCCATTGTGGAAGTACTTCTACTGATGTTACATCCTGCTCCGCTAGCTAAGGGGAAAAACTAGGCGAGAGATGTTTGTGAAGGACCGCTCTGCTGCAAGTATTGGAGAAACACTTACCGGTGACAAGAGTGGGGGAAAACAGAGAGATATTTAGATGCGTTCGAATCACACACAGCATCCAAATCTTCAGTGCCATCAGCACTACATTTTCCTAGAGGCTAAGCGCTTGTTGTCCCACGCGCACACAGATGACATCGTGAACCGGAAATATAAAAAATGGTTCCGCGTTCCGATGATATACGCTTGCTGCTTATTCTTCCTTCTGCAGCTTTACGAGTCCATGTGCACGGACTTCTCACCAATTCATTGCAGTGTGGTAAGGGTGACCCGGTCACCTGTAGTGTCGTGCATGCAATAATGACAGTCACTACTTGATGTTCCTTGTCCCTGTCCCTACTCTAACTAACCCTTTCCTGCTCGTGCCCCGCCTCTTCCTCCACCCCTTGACTCCACCCACGCCCAGCTACTAGAATGCTCAAAGACATAACATTCAAGTTCTTCAATCAGTCTTTTAGGTCTGTGAATGTTCCTTCTCGGTCGCAGACTCATACCGCCAGCATCCAATTCAGCCTCAGTCTGCTGATCAAGTCTTTGGATTGTGCCCACTTGACTGGGTCCTTGTGTGTCCGGTATGTCTCCATCTTTTTCAAGAGCCTCCTTCAGGCCCGGCGTGCATTTTTGAAAGTGAGACACATTTCTGGTAATCTTTCTCTTGTCAGATGCCGCCGTGACCATGGTGCCCTTTTGTTGGGTGATAACCAACGGTTCATCTTTGAACCTGCAATCTGTCTTGCGGGATTGTTCTTGTTTGACCACCACACAGTCCCCCATCTGCAAGGAAGGAGACTTGGCTCGCCGTCGATGGTCCGCATATGCTTTCATCTTGTTCTTATTGGTGCGATCAGCAAGAGCCACCTCTTGGTGGACATGTGTCGGAGACACTGGTCGCAGAGCACCTTCCCATGTCAGGATTCTGGTTCAATAGTGCCATTAGCCTGTGGCCACAGAGTCGTGACCTTTCGATGTCTAAAGTTAAGGTGTCGTGCAAACTCACTAAACTCCTGGCCATTGAAAGGAGGACCATTGTCCGTTTTGAGTTCCTTTGGGACACCCCAGGCGGCAAACACCTCATCAAGAACTGCGATGGCGCAGGAGGCATTAGTGGAGGGCACGAATTAGGCTGTCGGGAACCTTGAGTACTCATCCATGATAGCCACCACAAACTTGCCCGTTTGAAGGGGTCCGTAAAAGTCCATGGCTAGTTCTTGCCAGATTCCATTTGGTAGTTTAGTCATTTGAAGCGCGCCGGGGGTGTTCCATGGCTGACTAGTTGACACATGGGGGCAGTCTTTGAGGGTGGCCTCCACCATGGTATCAAGCAGTGGGAACCAGACTCGCTCACGGAGATTTCGCTTGGTTGCAACCACTCCCCGGTGACCTTCATGAGCCAGGTTAATGACTCCTTGTCGTAACTGCCTCGGGATGACAATCTGATGGTCTCTCTGGAGGAGCCCCTCCGAGGTGGCGGATAGCTCTTCACAGATGTGTTTGAACGCCTGCATTTCTTGGCGGACCTGAGGATCGGTCTGCTCCTCCTCACTGTCGTGTCTCCATCGATGGGTGCGCAGTCTGCGCATGACTTCCTGAAGAACGCCATCTTGGGCAGTGGCTTCCTGGATTGCTTCTAAGGGAATGGCCGGAGGTCGGGCTGATTCTTCTACAAAATGGATGTATTCTTCAGCAATTGACGGAGGCGAGGCTTGGGATTCCTGAGGGTGTCGGGATATGTAGTCCGCCGGATTCTCCCCTTTCCCCGGTTTGTGTATGATTGTGTATGTGTATTCCTGTAGGCGCAGGCCCCAACGTTCTATCCTAGGTGGCATTTTGGCATGAGGGTTGCCAAATATGGTGACCAACGCCTGATGATCTGTTATCATGGTGAAATGCTTGCCATGGATGAAGACGTGAAAGTGCTCACAAGCCCAGACATCTGCGAGACTCTCCTTCTCTGGTTGAGAATAGGCTTTTTCTGTTTCAGTCAGACTGCGACTGGCGTAGGCCACGATGTGCCGTTGATCACTGTCTTTGTCATACTGGGCCAAGATGGCACCCAGACCTACTGGACTGGCATCCACTGTTATTTCAGTCTTTCTCTTGGGGCTAAAGTATGCCAAATTGTCTGCAGCCTCAACATCCTGTTTGATTTCCAGGACGGCCCTCTCACATTGGGAACTCCACACAAAAGGTTGTCCTTGCTTGGTGAGAGCTCTCAGGGGGTGACTGATGGTGGGAAAGTCTTTGATATATCTGGCACAATAGCTCGCCATGCCCAGAAAGGAACGAATGTCGCTGACATCTTGGGGCCTCTTGGTGGCGTTGAGTGCAGTCACTTTCTCCGGGTCAGGCCTCATGCCGGCTCCCGAAAACACATGGCCAAAGAACTTGAGAGTGGATTGGTGGAACTCACACTTATCTTTATTGAGAGTCAAGTTGGCCTCCAGAAGAGCATGGCATACTCGATCCAGCGCCTTATCATGTTCCTGCGTGTTTGACCCATATACCAGGATGTCATCACTGTAATTCAGCGAGTTGGGTATGTGTCTGATGGTCTGCCGAATCATTTCCTGATGCTGCTGATGAAATGCCGAAACTTAGTCTCTTGTATCTAAACAAACCTAAATGTGTAGCGAAAGTCGTTATATATCTTGATTTCTCATGGAGTTCCAGCTGGTGATAGACCTTGTTCAGATCAAGTTTGGAAAATACTCGGGCTCCATTCAAAGCGGTTATCATGTCACTCAGGTGGGGTCCTGGGTGACGCTCTCTCTCTATGGCAGTATTGGGAAGTCTCATGTCTACACATAGGCGCACTTTGTCTGGAGTGCCTTTCTTTGGGACTATGACAACAGGAGACACCCATGGCATAGGACCATCTGTCTTTTTGATAATGTCAGTTTGTAACAGCTCCTGAATTTCCTCCTCCACCGCTTGCTGAAGATGAAAAGGCACTCGTCGAGGGTGTTGAACCACAGGGCGCACTTGATCATTGATGTGGAGGCGGATCTGGCATTTGTTAATTTTGCCTAGCCCAGTAAATAATTTGGGGAACTTGCGGATTAAATCCAGATCATCACTGACTCTGTAAAGGATCTCCACCAGGCGGAGACGTTCCGCCGCCGGCAGGCTGAGGGGGCACTCCGCCTCGGGACCTTCAATGACATGGATATATGCTGTCACCAATTTGTCTTCGTGTGTGAGAATTGTTACGAATTTGCCCAGCATGGGAGTGGTTTCTTCGCCATCCAGGTGAAAACTCTAATGTGTGCTGGGCTCAGGTGAGGTGGTGATTTCATCTTGTTATATTCTGTCACAGGCATGTAGTTCAGGGATGCCCCACTGTCAAGCATGAACTGTGTCGCATGAGTCCCCACTTTTATGTCCAATGGAGGATACCTTTTTAGTTGATCAGGGTCTGATACCATGCAGACATATTCATCAGTATAATTAGACTCTGCCGGTGATCGTTTCGGTGACCTTCTGGTCCACTGAGATTCACGAGAGCCTCGGCTGGAGCGGGACGATGCAGAGGATGACATCGCCCAGTCTTGTACCGCTTTGGCGTGGTGTCTTCTGGGGTCAGACTGCCGCCTGTTCGTTTCACCGCTCCTTTCTTTGTTATATGTTCCACACATTGCTTCAAAGTGGTTCTTGCGCCCACACTTGTGACACTGTTGACCCATCGCTGGACAGACGTCTGAATGCGGATACTCGTATCCACATCGATAGCACTTTCTAGACCTACCTAGTTTCTTTACAGGTTCAGCCTTCTTGGCTCTCCGGCTAGACTCATAGCGTCTGCGTTCTTTGTGTTGATGACGAGAGGCCGGTCTGGACCTCCTCTACTGTTCACCTGACCTCCTGCGAGTCTTGGTGCTGTGCGTCCAGAAGGCCTGTTCTTTTCTCTCGCTTCTTCCTGTCTCCATGCACTTGACGTGTTCCTCCGCCTGATCATGTACCCTTGTCATTTCTTCTATTTCATCAAGGTCATGGCTTTTTCTTAGCAACCTCCTCCGGAGTGTTTCGGAGTGACAGCCTTCAATCACTCGCAGTCGGATAGCATCATCCGTTGAAAACACATCAAAATTGCAGTACTGAGACAGTCGTCGCAACCTGGAGATGAAGGTGCTCATCATTTTTTCTTTGTCTTGACGAGCTTGATGAAAAACATATCTCTCATAGTCCACGTTCCTCTTGTGTATGAATTTCTTATTCAGCGCTTCTTTTGCTTTGGCATAAGTCCCTTTGTCATCTTCTGGCAGCTCTTTAATCACTTTGCTGACTTCTTTGCCAACTAAATTACGCAGTGCAATGAGTTTCTCTCTATCTCCCGTGACCTTTGAACCTTCAAGATAGTCCTCGAAATCTTCTAGCCACTCCTGCCATCGAGGGCCCATGCTTCCGCCAGCCACCAGCATTAGCGGTTCAGTTGGACGCAAGTGTGATATTCGAGGTTCAGTCGAGGTAGCCACGGCAGCATGGCCATTCTCTTGCGGTGGATTGGACATCCTTGAGCACGATTGGCTACGTCACCTTTTATCTTACTGGTGCCTGTCATTTTGTCGAAATCTGTTTTAAGGTGCCACTGCTTGTTTCACATTTACCAATGCTTGTTTGCGTTTGCCAGTGCTTGTTTTCTTTCAACAATGCTTATTTTATTTCATTTGCCAATGCTTGCTTTTGCATTTACCAGTGCTTGTCTCGCAGTTACCAAAGCTTGTTTTGCATTTGCCAGTGCTTGTCTTTGCATTTACCAGTGTTTGTTTCGCAGTCACCACTGCTTATTTGCATCTGCCAGTGCTTGTTTTGCATTTACCAGTGCTTGTTTCGCATTCACCAATGCTTGTTTGCATTTGCCAGTGCTTGTTTTGCATTTACCAGTGCTTGTTTCGCATTCACCAATGCTTGTTTGTATTTGTCAGTGCTTGTTTTGCATTTACCAGTGCTTGTTTCGCATTCACCAATGCTTGTTTGTATTTGCCAGTGCTCGTTTTGCATTTACCAATGCTTGTTTTGCATTCACCAATGCTTGTTTGCAGGAGCCGTGAGCTGCCTGACTTCAAAATGGCCGCTTCCCATTTGCACATAGGGATTGTCCTGCGGGCTGCCTGACTTCAAGATGGCCGCCGCTAGTGAAATCTCGGCTCCCGCGAGATTTCAACCTCATTCATTCTCCTCACTCCGATCCAGTTACTGAGACTCACCGGATCGCCGATCTTGTCAGTAGCACTGTAGCAGCCGCGTTCCACTTGCTTTCTCTGGAACTTCTTCGCGAAGGGGTCACGGTAGGCTCGCGATTCTGTCACTTTGCTCGCTGTCACTCCCGACGCCTTGCCAAGTTGCACGCATCTGGGGTGAGCTCCCGTTTTGGCGTGAAGTGACTTCTCTGCAGCAAACTTATTTTAGTACTCACTCGGCAGCGCTCCACACGATCGACGGATCGTGGAGCTGTCACGGCTGTCGCTGGCCTGGGTCCTCAGGCGGCGATCTTCTCTGGGGGCACACGTGTCGCGACGGCGACTACTTCTCGGTGCTGCCCAGGGACAGGGCACTCGTTTCCTCAATGTGGGGATGGCAGGTTACTTCATCCCACCCTCGTCGCCAGCTGTAGTGTCGTGCATGCAATAATGACAGACACTACTTGATGTTCAAGGAGCTTTATTAACACACTCCTTCCTCGTCCCTGTCCCTACTCTAACTAACCCTTTCCTGCTCATGCCCCGCCTCTTCCTCCACCCCATGACTCCACCCACGCCCAGCTACTAGAATGCTCAAAGACATAACATCACCATCAATGATTATTTCAATATCTGTATAATTAAGGAGTACGATACTGCTTACAGAGCTGTCTATTTATAGTGGGATCTGAAGCATGTATACCGCTTCTACACTGCATTCAGTAACTTTGGAGGCCTGATTGGGGAAAGCCTTATGTATAGTAGCAGTTACGTGGATACAACAAAGAATCATGCTCATTGTTCTTAAGATCATTCAAATGTGACTATGCATACTTAAATGGATATGGAAATTTGTGCTAGATGTGACTCTCTTGTGTGATAGTGGGCTTTATATTTCTGTGGGCAATTGAACTAAAGGACACCTTGGAACGTTTTAGCACCACATGAATGAGGAATACATATGAAAACAGAATTCTGTTATTGCTAGTGAGATCTGCGCTATGATATTAATATGCGCAAGGATACAAATCAACAGAAAACATGTTTACAAATAATTATATTTCCTTTTCCTATTTAACAGGGGTTTTCGTGGTATGGTGTGAATTGGGTCTAACCCCCCCCCCCCATGTGAAACAAGGCTTATTTGTTTAAGTGTATATCTTGATATTGAAAAATTGAAAAGAATGAAGTATGAATGGAACTGTAATTATGATCCTTATTTGTAGGAACCTGAAATTATGACTATCCACGAGACGTATCAGGACATGAAGAAATGTGCTCATCTTTTCCAAGTTAATATCAAATACCGGGCTTTTTATCTTTTTTATTACAGGTATTTAGATATATTTTTAGAGGAGAGTTTATAGTGGAGTTAATTTTACTGTTCATGATTACTTGCAGTGTTTATTTGCATTGTAGATCTCCTTCACTGCCAGCCGCGGGCCGTGGAGGGAGTTACGGTGGGGCAGTGAGGCGGGGAGGGGGAGGGGCGGGTTGGAGGGTGCTAAAAACAGGCATATGGATCATTGCAGGTAAGTACATAATTTAATTAATAAAACGAAATTCGTAGCGCGCACTGCATGGCAAAAAGCAATGCTGTGCGCGCTACGAATTTCGTTTTTATTAATTAAATTGTGTACTTACCTGCAATGATCCATATGCCTGTTTTTAGCACCCTCCACCCCGCCCCTCCCCCTCCCCGCCTCCCTGCCCCACCGTAACTCCCTCCACAGCCCGCGGCTGTTCACTGCTGTTCCCTTCCTTACCTTCCCTCACTTGACCCTCCTCAATCTTCTGTCCTATTACAGCTTCAGAATTGAGATGATTGAGAGGTAAACCTATTTGAGCTTCAAACCGATCCTGAGGGTTTGGAATAGGACCTTGAAAAGTGAAGACTAACTGCTGTCACCTTGCTCTTCTTCTTTTACTTACCTCTACCAGATTTCTTTAGAATAAGGATGCCGCTTTCGAATAGTGTAGGGAATGATAGGTTGCTTGTGTTTCTTAAGGAGAACTGTCCGAAGACATTCAATGGACACTTATTTTTCCTGATCGTTTGCACCATTACTTAGAGTTAGTAATTTGCTATGTACTATATAGGGTACATCTCTTCAGGAGATTTGGACTCGTTTTGACATTTCTGTATTTCTATATGATTATATTAGGATTGATTTACATTGACCCATTTTTGAATTTATAACTAAACTTTACTAAACTCAAATTAAAGTTCTGGTGCATAAGGCAGGGAAGGTTTTGACACAGTACTGGGGAGTGAGGGATGCACACAGAAATGGCCCAACTCTTGGTGCAAAAGAAAGATCACAGCTAATGTCACAGTCTTGGAATTATTCCCCATAGTGGCAGCTCTTCACCTATGGCCAGAGGCCTTAGCAGCAAAAAGGGTTTTGTTTTGGTCAGATAATATGGCGGTGGTACAGGCCATAAACTCGCAATCCGCCAAATGGCCACTGGTACTCTGTCTGCTGAGGGAACTACTGAGGGCTTGCCTACATAGCAATGTGGAGTTGCGAGCTTGGCACATTCAACAGGTTAAGAAAGTGGTAGCTGATGCTCTCTCATTTCCAGTGGCTTGGTTTCCAGGAAGATTGGCTGCTAGCGAGAGCCGAGGATTTCTTAAACTTTCCACCTCTGGCGCCTATTGCAATGGACCAACGTTTAATGGAACTGGGCGATCTGTCTCTCGCACCAGGGACAAGGAGGTGTACAAGACCTATGTCTCCACTTTCAGCAAGGTGTTAGGGGCATGGGACGGGGATACCACAACACTGGAGCTTAAGGTGCAACATTTTGTTCTATGGGCCAGGGATCGGGGCAAGAGCCACTCCTTGATCACAAGACACTTAGCAGCAGTTAGCCACCATGCCTAAATGAAAAGTTGACAGGATACTACCAGGGCATTCCCCCTAAGGGCGGCACCAAGAGGTTGGGCTAGAGAGACACGAGTACCAGATATTGAATTCCTCATACTACAGAGAATAATAGATTGGGTGCCCAGTGTTAATATTCCACCCATGAGGCCAGCCTGTTCGCTGCAGCATTCAGCCTGGCATTTTTTGGGGCCTTCAGAGTCAGCGAGTTGGAAGCCAGATCAAAGAGGGATGGGTCAATAGATGCCATATGCAGACAAGACATTGGGGCGCTAGGGGATTGCAGGACTTGGCCTTTTTGGCTAAAGTTCCCTAAACTTTTTGCTTTCCCCCAGACCGTTTTCCTGACATAGAGTTGCCAATTTAGATGCTTTGGGTACTTTGCCACTGCTGATCAGTGTCCAAGTACAAGTGTTCCCTATGCAAAGTGTAATGGTAATTGGTTGGCCATTATTGGTATGTTTGCCTCACTAGTAAAGTCCCTAGTGATGTGCACTGTGGGTAAACATCCTTCACAGCACGGTCAAAAGACCGCGGTGCCATTACGATGCGTCTTTTACAACGCAAGTTGTTACCACGACTTGCGCTAGAGGGCGCTCTAGACTAAGGAATAGTAGATTTACTATTCCAACACCTTCCCTACTGTACGTAGGCTGGAGTTGGAATAGTAAATCTTACTATTCCTAAGTCCAGCATCCTACAGCGCAAGTCGTGGTAAATACTTGCATTATAAAAGATGCGTTGTGATGTACCGCGATCATTTTGATCGCGTTGTAACATCATACATCTGCATTGTGTGTGCCAGGGCTAGTAATGCAAGGGCGCGCGGAGAAGGGAACTCAGGCCTGCAGTGTAGGGCCTGCACGCAGTTTGCTAATTTAGCATGTTGTCCTGACAAGTGCAACTACTTGTCAGGCCTGACTTTACCTTTTGCTTACACATTGGGCACCCCTGTGGTAGGTCCCGGGTAATCCCTGGACAGCAGGGTGCAGTGTAGGTAAACGGCATGACATATACTAAGGTGTATGTTATATCCTGACTGTGAAAATCCCTCCATTTCGTTTTTCACTGCTGAAAGGCCATCCTGCCTATTGGACCGAATGGGGGAAGCTGGGTTTTGTGTTTGTTAGCCTAGTTTCCTATAAGTTTAAAAAGGAGAGGTGAAGTTTAGTATGTATGAACTCACAGTGTCATAACACATCTTTCTGTGAAGGTGGTTTTGTCACTGTGTGTTCAGAACCCACTCTTTTTGAAAGTGGCTGAGTTTTGTGCTTTAAGCATTTCTGTGTGTCTCTGCTCACGTGTTGATTGACTGACCCAGGGAGGGGCTGAGATGGCACCAGGCTGCCCCGCATCTGGAGAATAGGGGGAGGAGAAGCCAGGGAGGTGAAAAAGCCTTGGCTGGTGCTATAAACCAATTAACCCATCTCCTGCTGAGTGATTAAGGCTCCAGACCCCCAGTATCAAAAGGGAGAAAGGTGACACTGGGAGGGAGACACCCAGAACTCATTTAAGGAGAGGTCAGGGACCCCTGAGCACAAACGAACTTCAAAGACATTAAGGGGTATAACTTTGAGAGCTGAAACCCCTGAACGTTGGAATGAAACAGAAATTGATTGACCCTGAAAAGGCTTGGTCCCATTCTGAGGTCAAGAGGAATCTCTGCTAAAGAAGGAGCAACTGAAGAGACTGCTGTGGAAAGACCAGCTCTTGCTTCCTGATCTGGGGCTGGCCTGCAGTTTGCTGTTCTAAGCAAAGGAGAGTCTGTTAGGACTGTGCTGGGAGGGGCTGGGTCCCCATGCTTGAATAAGACTGTGCTTTGTGCTGTGTCTTGTTACCCCAAGGGCCCGAGGTGAGCTGGCTCCCTGTTTGGAAACACCAGAACATGAACGTTTCCAGAGAAGTCCGAAGCAACGCAGTGTGCATGTACTTTTGCAGCTTGAGACCCTCAGAAGTTGTGTCTTGTGATCGTGGTCTCGGACGCGCAGGGTGCATGTCGTGGTGCAGCCAGGGCATTGGTGAAGAGCGCCTGGTCTTTGTGTGCACTGGGAAAAGAGGTGAGACTTGGATGCACAGAGTGCCTGTCTTGGTGCAGCCAGGGTGTTGGTGAAGAGCGCCTGGTCATCGTGTGCACCGGTAGATGAGGTGAGATTTGGATGCGCAGAGTGCGAGTCGTGGTGCAGCCAGGGTATTGGTGAAGCGCGCCTGGTCATTATGTGCACCGGGAGATGAGGTGAGACTCAAACGCGAAGGGTGCGTGTCAAGGTGCAAGCAGAGGCGTTGGTGAAGAGCGCCAGGTCATTGTGAGTACCAGAGAAGAGGCGAGTCTCGGGTGCACAGAATGTGTGTCGAGGTACAACCAGAGGCGCTGGTGAGGAGTGCCTGAGTAGTGTGTGCACCAAATTCGAAGTAAGTCTCCACAGTGCTGAGGGTGGGTCTCAGTGTTCACTAAGATCGCTGGAAGGATGGCCAAGTCATTGGGCCCTTGAAGTGAAACAGCTGCGGCCCGGACCGGCAGCCCCGGAGGAGCTAAGCTGCCAGCCCGAGCTCGCCGTACCCATTGACCGAGTTCTGGATCAAGGCACCAAGTAACTGAAGGAGGAGAGGAGAGTGGGGTTGATTCCCACCAGGTAACGTGGATCACCACGTGGGGTGGGGGGTGGTCCTGGAGGGACACTCTCTCGGCCTCTTGTTTCTGTCAGCTGCGTGAGTCTGTTGCTTCGGCTCACATCTAGGCCTGTGCTGGCCCAAGGAGGGGCAGTACTGGGGCCGGAGTGAGAAGCGGTACTTTTGTGTCATCATTGATCCATATTGGGGGCACTGTTAATGGAGTACCTTAACTGTCATGTTACACTTTGTATTATTGCTGCTAACGAACTATTGAACTGTCGTATGACGCCGGACCTTATTTGTGTCTGACAAACTAAATGCACCCTGCACATAACAATCACCAGAGGTGAGGTCCTCATTCTATGGGTGCTGCAGAATGCAGCATGCATAGAAAGAGGAAAAAAACAAGGAGAAATGAATACATTACTCCTCGTTACGCCTCCCTATGCTTTCCCTGTGGAGGTGTGGCATTCAGACACATTTCCACATATCTGGAAAAGTGTCAGGCTTCATGGGTGTTGCATGGGAACACCCACAGCAACAACCATGGAACGCCCCTTTCATGCAAAGTGCTGCGTGTAAAGGGGATGTTTTACAAGGACAGGCTAAGACACGCAGGGTGGCTTTTTCTGTTTTTGTAAATATGGGGCAGCAAAATGTGCCGCTGGTGCGTCACAAAAAGTGACGCACCAGCAGCGCAAGGGGCTTGTAAATAAGCCCCATTATATGTAGGATATTTGCGTTTAATTCACAGTGGAGGTGTTGATAATATGGGGGCTGGATACTAGTTTGTACTATGAAAAACAGAACATCACCTTTTGGTTGGATTTATTTTAAACTATGTGTTTATCATTTGTTTGTCTGTTTTACAAAAGGCCACAGAGTTACAAGAACATAACATTTTCAATACAAACAATTCTACAGAAGTGTGTTAATATAGTATGCATCAGTACAAATGAAAAATCAGTCTCCTTGACAACAAAGTGTGAAGCTATTCAGTCATGGCTTCAGCCAGACTCGGGGACCAAAGAAGTATGACAAAACAGAAAGGACACTCGACATGAAAAAGTCGAGCGGCTACAGTAAGCTTCGGAGTGTCCTTGGCCATCTTTCCTAGAACAAATTCCTTTCAATCTCTTTAGTCCAAAACCAAGTGACTAATGTACTTTAAAACATGAGATGACATAAGAACACTTTGGATGAGAGGAGAGCCCAACATTTATAATTATCTTTGAAGTTCAATAGATTTAATGTTACTGTAAATATACACCGTGAAAAAATATAGGTTTCATGACAACATTGAATTTCATGTTTTTAATGTCTTGCTTAATTGCACGAACCACTGCACTGGCGAATTGTTAGAAGCTGCATTGTAGTTTGTTTTTACAGAATCTTATATCCGACGGTAGGCAACAATTCCCCGAGCCTCGAGCCCCAATCAGAAGCTGCATGGTACTACTGGCAGAGTGAAAACCTCCCACGTGAAATTAAAGTAAAATCCAGCCAGTACTGGGCAATTACGAGTTAATTCCCAGAATTTGCGAAATACCGGACTACCCATTTTTACGTGCTTAAATGCACAAGGGTTTTCCTGGTCCGGGTACGTTTATAATGACCACCTGCCTTGAGCAAGTAGTACATGTGAGATAGGTGGTAGGTGCTGGGCAGTGGTGGAGGGAGGGTGGTTGAGAGGATATGGGAAAGGGGGAAAAGGTGCCCTTGTACCGCCTCTTTACCCCCTTCCTCAGCAATCTCTCAATCATATATAGGATCAGAGGCTTGGCTGCTGATGCAAACAAAGTCTCACGCCATTTTATCAGCTCTTTTTTCTGGCCAGCAAAATCAATCCTGTTATTCCCACACCTGGGAAAACTAGGTGCAGGAATAGCAGCTCACTTGTGGTCGGTTGGAGAAGATTCCACATTGTAGGTATGCTTCACCGCACTTGTAATTGAAACATAAAATATAGAGGGCGAGAAGGCTGAGGACACAGGCCTGGACATGTGAACTTAAAAAGAAAGTTAAACTCTACAGAGAACCACATATTTTTGTATCTTCCAAACTCTAAACTTGTACTTAAAGGTCCTGATTACGGTATACACTCAAAATATCGAGTTTTTAATATCGATTAGCATTAATATCGAATTAAAAATATAGAATGGACACAATATCGAATGGACAGAATATAGACTACAAAAATATCGAATAGAATAGCAGTAATATCGAATTCAAAATATAGAATGGACAAAATATCGAATGGACAGAATATAGACAACAAAAATATAGAATGGACAGAATATAGACAACAAAAAGATCGTAAGTAAGTTAATTTACATTTTTAAATAATATCCAATTTGTTAAAGTGAATTTTTATGCTAGTATATGTGTGAAAAGTGTATATTTATTTTAATTAATTAATTTTATGGTATTTCATTTTTGAGTAATATAATTCTGTAGCGGGTTGGGGGTTTATAGGGGAATAGGGTGGGAAGTAATTTAATAAAAATTAATTACATTTTTTTATTCATTTATTGGCATTTATTTTGCATTAATTGTTATTTAATTGGTAATTGGTAATTAATTAAAATATAATTGGTGATTAATTGTAATTGATTAATTAATTGATAATTATGTTAATTTTATAAATTTATTTTCCGTAGCGGGTTGTGGGTTTATAGGGAATAGGGTGGGAAGTAATTTATTTATAAATGTATTTTTTAAATGTATTTATTGGTATTTATTTTGAATTAATTGTTATTTACATTTTTAATTCATAATTAATTAAAATATAATTGGTAATTAATTCTAATTATTTGATTAATTGATAATTATGTTAATTTTATTAATTTATTTTCTGTTGTGGGTTGTGTGTTTATAGGGGAATAGGGTGGGAAGTAATTTAATTGTAATTAATTAAATATTGTAATTTATTTATTGGTTTTTTGTTGCTCTAATTTTTAATTATTTTATAATTGTTAATTAATTAATTGTTAATTGGTAAATAATTTGTATTAATAGGTAATACTTTTTAATAATTAATTTTATTTGTATTTTTAATTGATTAATTATTATATTATATACAATTGTTAATTACTTTTAATTAATTTGTAATTGGTATTAATATTTAATTTATTTTTATTTACATATGAAGTATTTACTTTCCCTACTGTTACACTCTCTGGAGGGGGTATAGTAAGTTTTACCCCTACGCTATCCAACGCTTTCCCTACTGTTGCACTCTCAGGAGTCGGAATAGTAATTTTTACCCCTACGCTATCCAGCGCTTTCCCTACTGTTGCACTCTCTGGAGTTTGAATAGTAATTTTTACCCTCCCGCTATCCAACGCTTTCCCTACTGTTGCACTCTCTGGAGTTGGAATAGTAATTTTTACCACTACGCTATCCAACGCTTTCCCTACTGTTGCACTCTCTGGAGTGGGAATAGTAATTTTTACCCCTAAGCTATCCAACGCTTTCCCTACTGTTGCACTCTCTGGAGTGGGAATGGTAGTTTTTACACCTACGCCATCCAACACTTTCCCTACTGTTGCACTCTCTGGAGTGGGAATAGTAAATTTTACCCTTCCGCTATCCAACGTTTTCCCTACTGTTGCACTCTCTGGAGTTGGAATAGTAATTTTCACCCCTACGCTATCCAACGCTTTCCCTACTATTGCACTCTCAGGAGTGGGAATAGTAATTTTCACCCCTACGCTATCCAATGCTTTCCCTATTATTGCACTCTTTGGAGTGGGAATAGTAATTTTTACCCCTACCCTATCCAACGCTTTCCCTACTGTTGCACTCTCTGGAGTGGAAATGGTAATTTTTACCCCTATGCTGTCCAACGCTTTCCCTACTGTTGCACTCTCTGGAGTGGGAATAGTAATTTTTACCCCTGCGCTATCCAACGCTTTCCCTACTGTTGCACTCTCTGGAGTGGGAATAGTAATTTTTACCCCTACGCTATCCACGCTTTCCCTATTGTTTGCACTCTCTGGAGTAGGAATAGTAAGTTTTACCCCTACGCTATCCAACGCTTTCCCTACTGTTGCACTCTCTGGAGTGGGAATAGTAATTTTTACCCATACGCTATCCAACGCTTTCCCTACTGTTGCACTCTCTGGAGTGGGAATAGTAATTTTTACGCCTACGCTATCCAACGCTTTCCCTACTGTTGCACTCTCTGGTGTTGGAATAGTAATTTTTACCCCTACGCTATCCAACGCTTTCCCTACTGTTGCACTCTCTGGAGTGGGAATAGTAATTTTTACCCCTACGCTATCCAACGCTTTCCCTAGTGTTGCACTCACTGGAGTAGTAATAGTCAATTTTACCCTTTCCGCTATCCTACGGTAAAAATATTGTAATTTTTTTAATTAATATTACATTTATATATATATATGTCTTAACAAATCAATTTGTATGTTTTTTTTACTTACATTAATTATTTATTAGTTTTAAGGTTATTTAAGTATTTTAAGTATGTTTAAGTTAATTATATTTATTATTTCGTTAATTTTTAATTAATTTAAAGCATTTTTTTAAAAATTATATTTTGACTAACTATATTTTTTACATCAATATTTTTGATTCAATATTTTTGTACTTACCTGTTTGGAGATAGGAGGTTGATATTTTGGTGTTCTATATTTTTTCCTCGATATTTTTGTAAATCGATATTCTTGACATCGATATTGTTTCAGTGATCCCCTGATTACTATAGAGCAGGGGATCCCCTTATGAACTGTGCCCCAGTATCTGCCCTAAATGGGAGAACAATGTAGAGGCAAAATTCTTGGTCTTTCCTCCCACAGTTTCAGGGAGGAAGTAGCACCCATATGTGCACCCTGTTTACAAATTTTGCAATGAAGAATAACATGATCTTTTGACATCATAGATCAGATTTCAAGGTATAAAGTTTGGAATTTTGTGCAAATTGCACCCCAGCTGATTTGTAAATCCTGCGTTGTTACAAATTTGCTGGTGTGCTATTTACTCTTGCATATTGCGGCTCTGTTGTGATTGGGTCCTAGCTATTCAAAGTGAATCAAGGACCCGTTCGTCAGTGATGCATGACATCCAGTCATTGACATCAATCACTGGCCAGTGCTTCACAGACCTGCTGCGGGGGAATCTCAGACCCCAATTGCCTGAAAGACTGCCTGTTGTGCTCGGAACATTGTTATTGTTACTCAAGGTTGTTCCCATCTTCTTCCTGTGCTGGTGTCACTGACCTTACGCTACTTGGCACATGGGGTTCTTTTTGGATGAGCCGCAGTCATCACACTCCTGCTGGAGACTCGAAGTCCCACAATCCTGCTGGGCCCATCACAAACAGCCAGATGCTATATAACACACTGCCACCCTTCTACACGGGACACACACTGGCCACGGGTGGGCCTGTCCATGCCCGTCAGAGCTCAGGTTGGGCCACCTCCTTTAACATTTCATGTGTGGTACGATTGACATTGTTATTTTCTTGCTGGTCTTCTCTGCAAACTTTGCCTTATTTAAGCACTTTACCCTATGACTCTTGCAATTCATTGTATTCCACATAGCTCTATGCCTGAGCTTTACTTGAGTTTTTGCTTAGGTTGTTCAATTGTATTGTTTTTGTATTTTTATATTTGTATTCTCTCATTCTTTATAAACATCTATCCCCCTACAGACTTTTTATAGTGGTAGCCACAGGTTGGAGGACCTTATATCTTTTTGCAAGTGTTTTCACAGCTGTACACTATGGGCAAAAAGGAAAGCCATGGATGGAGGTAAAGGGCCATCCAAAACCATTACTAAAAACACAACAAAATGTTAAAAACAGCTGGTGATAACTGTTTCATTGATCACATTGATAGTCTGCTCAGTGAATCTGAGTATATACTTGACCCTTCAACACCTAACCACCCTTTGCTCTGTCCATTTCCGGCACATCTTTCACAAACTCTTATCTTAAGGAAAAACCAATGCTAGGAATGTTAAAAAAAATTCCAGCCCTGGACCGCCAACTCCATCTTATCTGGTCCTACTGGTGCTACCTGTGAACCTGTTACTGCAGGCTCAAACATTTTCCCTGAAGACTCTCGACCCGGTAGCAGTTGTTTTACACCTTTGTCAGGCCTCACAGACGTTTCAGATCCCCTCCGATAGCCACCCTCACACAGACCAAGTATCTTCTTTGCCTGTTTTCCCCTGTAATAGCCAGGTACACTGCATATCACTTATTACTGACCTAGGGACAGAGGCCCATGAGCTGAAAGCAATGATTCGGAGCATGCCAGCCACTCTGAACCAACTTGCAAATTTAAAGAGGGCCTAATTCCAACATGCTTATTGATCAACCCCCCTCTTGTCTAGTGGCAGCACCTGAATCTGACACCCTTTCCATTAGGCCCTGGGAGACCAGATTATTTGCAACTACATCATACACCAGGAGTGGCCCCTTTCAGGGATCCAGGCACACCAAACATTGGGCCCCTAGCCATTACTAGACCTAGTAGCTTAAAAGGCAAGCCCATCAAACCCCTGCTTGCTAACGCTTACTCTATTTGGGCCTCAGCAACCCTTAAATCTAACCATAGAGCTCACCCAGGCCGTGAATCCTAATCTCTTCCACCTTTTATCAACAAACAACATATTTTTCCTAGTTCTATCACAAAGGTCAACGTTCCCAAGCTGACCCCTGACTCTGGAATCAGAGGGGACGATTCTCTTAAAAATAAAGGGGCATATTAGCAAGAAGCTCATTAAAATTAGATGTGCAGGACATCTAACCTGGGATTTGTTTGGGATTCTATAACGCATATTAGCAAGCCCATTATCACCGTTTTAGCTGCAGTTTCCTGCCGCTAAAACAGTGATAATTTGTACGAGCTTCTTGCTAATATGCCCCAAAGTCATCCCCTGGGTCTACCGTCAGGGGTTGTCGTACTGTAATTCACGCTGACATTATCAGTGCTAAAAGGAAGCCTGCAGCTCACCCCAAACATGACATGAGTGGACTGACCTTTAGTGATAAAACCATGGGGGATGACTTGGTGCCCCTCAACATCAGGTCATGTCCCCCAAGTCATTCGAACATACAGTTCAGGTACCTCAGGTCTCCTTCCACCTCAAATATTGCTTTTCATCTTAGACCGCTTACTCTTCCAAGCAACTCATGTTTGAGTGACATTTACTGACTCTTGGGTTAACCTCATACCACCGTATGTGAGTTCTGTTCATCATTATCGAACGTATCCATTGGTGACAGGCCAGTTTCTGGTACTGTAGGGAAAAAAAATTCTCCTTCCTTGTTACCAGAGGTTTGGCCTTATTCTTTACAGTCTATTGGACTCTGGAATTAACCCCGCCCTAGTCCTCTTGATATTTCTACCACCACCTCTGATATGATGTTGTTTCAATTCGAACTTCCTCAGGAAGTTTCTCTATGTCCAACCTCTTCTGTACAACAGCCTTTTGTGTTAAAACGTGTGTCCTGGAACCTTTCCACATTTAAGATGTGGCTCCTAATTATTGAATAATAATGTCTGGTTTCACAAAACCAATAGGTAACTTTGTTTATCAGGAACTCTTTGTTTTCCCCTGACCAAACGGGCAGCTTTGGAACATGAGTTAAGTATACAGCTGCCCTATCACCACCCCCCATCGGCCCTCCGCTGTTTTGTGGCCACTGATTATCCAGCCCTCTCCCCCCTCCTCTGCTACTCACTTACAACCCCATGCTCTCCAAAGAGTCTCCCCCATACCGCCTCCTTGAAGGCATCCATTCATCCACCTTTTCCTTACCATGTGGTCTCATAGGCGGGATTGGGTGAGACTGAACACCTGTGTCTAAAGGGAGGGAATGCTGGCTTAGGATTTTAACTTGTTCTTTTAACTCTTTGATAACTTCCATCATACTCCGCAGTATAGTCAGAGTCTCATTGTTCGTGCAGTCTCTCCCTAGCGGAGCACGATTCTCCGGTTCTGGCTCATCAGTGTTAGTGAGTATAGACGGAAAGTTGTTTTGCAACAATGCCCTAGGATGTTTTTACCTATATTGGAGTTTGCAACTAATGATTACATTTCCCTGATTATATTGATATATTTTTAACTTGCTGAAATTTTGTATTACTATTGTTGTCTTTTATGATTAATCATCGAAATAAAGACTTTTTGATTGATTGAGTATAAAATACCTATTGCTACATTCTACCATTAGAGACTCATGGGTTATAGATGAACTACCACAGTGGGCATAGTTAGGAGGGCCATCATTCCCCTCTGGTGCTAACACATGAGATTTCAGAAGTGGTTTTTCAAACATTTTGTGGATTTGCTTTGGCGGAGTGGTGAATGAGCCATGGTATTTGGTTTAGGTAACCCAGGGTTAGAGATAATATTGGTGCATTCTGACAGAAGCCAATCAATACGGGTCAGAACATCATCTTTAACCCTTCTGGTAGGCATTTTTTCCCACTTCGGAGCCCTAGGAGCCACATCTGTAGCATCACGTTTTCCCATATCACAGAGCCGGTGGTATAGCGAGATAGCAATAAGTCAAGGGAGCCGAAGGGTATTAATAAGTGGTTACAAAAAACACATAAAGATGTCCCTGCTAATTCTTGAGCCGTAATAGAAAATAATAACAGTACCTGGTCTGGTTAGGTGATTATTGCAGACAGTGTCCCTCCATTGAAGGCCAAGGGAGGTGGCCCTGCCCTGCCTCTTCCTGCTTCCTGCTGCCCGGGCCTGCCCTTGGCCCGGGCTTTACCCAGGCATGCTTGTGTGCATCCCGTGCCACAGGAGCCCACGATTGTTTTTATGCGCCTCTGGCACATAGAGGATGATGTGGGCATCTCCTGGCGCTAAGGGCGATGGTATTTGTGGACAGCGGTGCCCCACAATAAAGTGCCTTGTGCTGGTGCAGCCTGGAATGAGCTCCCGCGCCGCGGGAGCCCAAGAGCATCTTTATGGTCCTCAGGCGCGTAGAGGAGGATGCAGGCGCCTCCTGGGGCTAAGGGCGATGGTTGTTGTGGTCCGCGGTGCCCTGTAGTAAAGTGCCTTGTGCTGGTGCAGCCTGGAACATTGCGACAGTGGTGAAGGCATAGTATGTTCTGTGTAGAGCTTTCAGTTGTTTGGCCATGCCTCTAGGCTTTCATTGAACATTTTTACCAAGGGGGGGCAATCTTAGACGCTGTTAATTCATAAAATGTGATTGGAAGACACTTGGGGCCCATTGATTTTCCTGAGTTTAAGGATTGGATGGTCTGTGTCACTTCGTTTTTAGTAAGATCTTTCTAATAAGGCTTTAACTTCCAATATCACAGTTGACATATTGACAGTGGATAGTAATTTGCGAGCTGTGTCCGTCGTTACACTTTGTGATGGTGTATATAGCTCCGCATAGTACGATGCAAAGGCATCTGCTATGCCCTGTCTGTCTCATGAGTTCCCTCTCCTCCGGTGATTTCAAATATCCACCTAGATGCCTCTTCCTCTTATCTAACCAGGCTAGTAGCTTTCCTGTTTTATCTCCCACTTCATATAGGTGATACAGGGTTGCTCTGTATCTGATTCTAGCTGCATCCCCCACAGTATCTTTGTATTGCTTCCTCTTAATACTTAGTTTGTGCCTAAATGCCTGGAGGTCTGTAGCTATCAAGTCAGTTTCAAGGCAGTGAAGTTCTCTCTCCGGTTCCTTCAGTCATGTCACCTTTTCTTTCTTGTGACCTGCAATTGAGACAATGCGCTGACCCCTCATCACTGCCTTAAAGGCCTCCAAGAGGACCTTTAATTTCTTGAAAGTAGTGCCCCGTGGTCTTTTGCATATTGGTTCGAATGTGTAGTATCGCCAGGAACCAGGGATTAAGTGGGACGATTTGGCCAGTTGGGCCCATACTCTCTCTATATACCACCCAAATGGGGGAGTCATCTGAGTTGCCTCTGGGGAGGAGACCTATGCCACCGAAAGACAGAGAGTACTCTGGCAGCCCGAATATATAATCTATGCGCAATAGACTGTTGTGCGCCCCAGAGTGGAAAGTAAACTGGCTAGTGCTTGGATTGTGTACCCGCCAAACATCTATAAGGCCCATTGCCGATAAAAAGTCTGCTAATAGTTTGCCTGAAGTATCCCGTCGCCGTGCAGGCCATCTGTCCAGCTCCCCATCAATTGCCACATTACAGTCACCTTCAATAAGTTGTTCCCCCCATGGCAGTTGTACAATAAGCGAGCCCAAATCTGCCAAGGCCGCTGCATGGAGTCTCAGGGGATGTAAAGAGAGACGATGTTTAATAACTACCCTTCCTAGTACCCAGAGAGCGCCGTGAAGCATCCTAGTGGGTCATGTGAAATTTGTTGGATAGTGAAAGGAAACCTAGGGCGGCCACCCTCCTCCCCCCCTTCAGTCAATCAGTCACTTGTACCTCAAGTAGACAGATTGGTAACACTCAGAGCAGCTTCTAGATCTGAGGATTCGTTTTAGTTGGGCCATAATGGCTCAGATTTTATTTGCAGCAGCACCACAGAGTCTAGGTAGCCACAGTCTTGGAAGAGTTTTTATCGTTCATGTGGACCCTTGGGTTCCAATGTAGTTCTTTACTTGCAGGGTCTTTAACATTTTTCCGATTTTCAGTCTGTGTTCTTTGGTTTCCTACTTTATGCCAGTTACCCAAGCAGGCCCATGCATCGTCAGGAGTCTCAAAAACCCAAGTCTTGCTATCTGCCGCCTATCAGGCTGCAGCGGTCAGTAGTGGGAGTACCTGACGGGCGGTGACGTGGTGAGAGGGAGGGGGAGGGTCAGGGTGGGGGGTAGTAAACTATGTATTACAGAGGCCTACTGGTAAGTAAACACATAAATAAATAAAACAAATTTTGTTCCGTGCACTGCATCCTCAAATGCTATGCAGTGCGCGCAACGAATTTCGTTTTATTTATTTCTATGTTTACTTACCTGTAAACCTCAGTAATCCATAGTTTACTACCCCCACCCTGCACCTCCCCTCCCCACATCACCACCCGGCAAGTACTCCCACTACTGACCTCGGCTCCTATCAGGGATATCATTGCATATTTCATTTCACTTAGGTCCTTCTTGACTTCTATAAATGAGCGTCGCAGCTTCTGTACTTTAGTTGTACAGTCTGAAAAGAAACTTATTGTTGCATTTTCAAATTTGAGAGTCATGCCAGTGCGAGCTGTCTATAATATAATATACCTGTCTCTATAATTGAAAATTTGCACTACAATTGGGGGAGGTGGGCGCCCAGGTCCTGGTGGGACCCCTGGAACTCGATGTGCTTGTCTCACCGCACACAAAGAATATAAATCTAAAACTTCTCATCGGAACTACACCCCGTCAGCAGAGGTGTCCCCAAGGATCAGTTCTTTTCCCTCAACTTTTCAACATCTACATAGAACCCCTCACCAATATACTCAAAAACACCAAAATCCCTTTCCACCTATATGCAGACGACACCCAGATCTGGCTCAAAAGCTCCTCCATCGAGGACATCCAAAGACTTAACGACACTATTAGAGAAGTCCAGAATTGGCTATCCCTTAATCACTTGAAACTCAACCAAGACAAAACGGAATTCCTCCTCATCTCTAACAAAAAAGAGAACCCCCAAATCACAGAATGGCTGAAAGCTATTGATGCCCTCAACGGCAATATCACCCTGACTGACTCTGTAAAATCGCTGGGAATCACCCTCGATTCAAAACTTGACATGGCCAAGCACATCAAATCTCTGCAAAAAGCACCTTCCTCCACATGAAACTGCTCAACAAAATAAACCCTATATCCCACCTAAGGACCTCAAGCAAGCTACTCAAGCACTAGTGCTATCCAGACTAGACTACTCTAATGCAGCCCTCACAGGTACAGCTAAATGCCACTTAGCTCCCCTCAGAACGATACTCAATGCAGCAGCAGCCAGAATGATCACAGGAGCAAAGAAATACGATCACATATCACCTGCACTCAAAGAGCTAAAAAGGCTCCCAGTCGAAATGCGTGCCAATTTCAGAACTGCTTGCCTCACGCACAAAGCCCTGCACACTGGGAAACCAGCCTACCTGGCCTCCAAACTTAAGAAGGCCGGCCAGACTAGGACCCTCAGGAGCTCCAACACGCTTCTCCTCATCCCGCCGAAAACCTGTAAACAAAAAACCGTAGCCCGCTCCTTTTCTGGAAGCATGCCCAAAATCTGGAATTCCATCCCAGTCTACATCAGAACTACCCCATCCTTTCCAAAATGTTAAATGCTGCTCAAAGGCCTCTTTCTCAATAGTCCGCCCATGTATCGATAGCTGCCGATGGAGCACACTAGCCGGAACAGGACAGAGGCCAGATTCTCTGCCATCAAGTCATCCACCTCCGCCAAGCCACCGGACACCTACCTCACCCCCACACTCATAAAGAAGACTGGCTTGAGCCAACATGCACACCGCTATGACTCCATCTGACCTCCTTGCTTCAAGGCGGTACAGCATACCCATATCTAAAAGAAGCGCCAGGATCCATTATCTATATTACCACGCTATTATGTTTTCCTCAAGACTAATGCGTTTATGTGATTTCCTGACTCATATGTTGTAAAGCACTCCGATACCCTCGGGTCTGGCCAGCGCCATATAAAACTCTCAAATAAATAAATAAATAAACTTAGGACAACCAATGGTTGAACTAGATCAGATCCACAAGGAGCTCACACTTTTAACAAACCAAACCACTTGAGCCGCATTGACTACATTCTCATTGATCTGAAGTTGTGGTCAATGGTTGATGATATGATCAATATTGAAAAGACGGCACGTGACCACAATCCTCTAATATTATAGAGAGGTAACCTCTCTATAATAGCCTCTCTATAATAGCCAACCTCCTGTCCACCCTCCCGCTTTTCACTCTAGGGCTGCAGAACTTACAGCTAATACGCAGAACCTTTTAAATAGTGCAAAGTAGCAGCTCGGCCAGATATTATTTCAGCCATAAGTCAGGACCTCCAACTTGCCCTTAGAGAGATTGAGGGTGGTCCACCTCACAATGCAGCTATGATCCCAATTCCTGACTTTCATGCAGTTTTCTTTGAGCGCATCCTGTCCTACTTTAGAATCACTGGGTACCCTCATAAGAAAACATTCCCAATTTCAGCTCCTGCTTCAACAGGAAGTGTCAGGCCCTCAAGCACTCCCTGACCCAGGCTATAAAAACTAGGGACATTGCATCTATTCCTCCCATAAGAAAAAGTTACAAAGTGGCCATAGCCACTGCTAAAAAAGCATGGGATGAACTGAGAATGTCAGATCTTAAAGATGCTGGATTGGCCAAGGACTGTGTCAGATTCTGGTCACTTGTCTCTAGGGATATTAATCCATCTACGCTTGAACTCACCAACTATGTTTCCCCTTCAGACTGGTATGATTATTTTAAGAACCTTTACCGTGATGCCTCAATGCACCAGTGGAGGACTTGTTGGTTACCTCTCCTTCGAGTATTTCCACCCCAATGTTTAATATTTCTGACATTTTAGAATCTTTTAAAGCCATCACCAATGGCAGGGCAGCTGGCCCTGATGACATACCAGCTGATATCTTTAGGGCTGATATCACTGCCTAGTCCAAATACGTACTTAACCTTGCTGTGGCAGAGGGTGCATACATTCCTGACTGGTGGAAGAGTGCTGTGGTCCTTCCAATTCACAAAAGCGATAGGCCCCACCATGCAACTATAGCCCCAGCAGCTTAATTGACTGCTTCCAATAAATAATTTGCCGCTGTGTCCTTTCCAAGATTCAGGACAGGATCCTAGTGGCAAATGTCAGTCCATTTCAAGCGGGGTCCAGTCAGAAAGTTTCGACAATAGATCAGGCTTTTAATTTTCTGCTCATCTATTGGAAGATAATGGAGATCGGCGAGGGCAACCTTTACTTTGCCTTTGTTGATCCCAAATATCCGCCTTTGACTTGCTCCCTCGTCGTAATCTCTGGTAGACCCTCAGTGAAATTAGCATGCTATCTGACATATTATTTTAAGTTTAATGCGACTGCACAGGGATAACTATGCCTGAATTCACTGGGGTACCCCTGACCAGCTGACCGAGAGAGCTATGGTCTCCAAAGGCATTTTGTAGGGCTGAGTATCGACCCCAAAATTGTTCCTGCTGTATATTAAAGGTATAGCGCTCTCATTGTCCCATTATAACACCGATGTCCCCTCTCTTGCAAAAACTAGAACCCCTATTCTCTTATTCCCTGATAACATCCTTTTGATTTCCAAGACCCTGGGTGGACTACAGAAATGTCTGACTCGCTGTGACGAGCTTTGTCTAGCCCTGGCTTGGAAATCAATGTCAAAGACAACACTAATGCATTTTACTCCTTAAAAACGTTTAAAGAATGTCTCACATTAGGTTGTTTTCCACTTCAGAGGGTGAATTCATTTGCATACTTAGGTGTAACCTTTTCATTTCATGGAAGCCCCACATCACCAAGGCTACCCTTAGTCATAGACAGGTGACGGGAGTAATCCTAAAAGAGCACCGCAGTTCCTATACCAAACCTATAGCACCCGTCCTATAGATATAGGAAGCAAAGGCCTTAGGCTCTTCCCTTTGTGGGGCAGAACTTTGGGTCTTTTCCAACGTCAATAAATTGATTGCTTCTGAAAACACATTTATGAGAGCAATCACTCTCTTACCCCCAGCACCCCTTTGTACCCCTTATTCCAGGATTTGGGTGTGAAAAGAATCAAGGCCAAAGCTACGTTGCATCCTTTCCTATATTGGAGGTGAATTGATACCACGTCCGAACTTGCTCTTTATGCAACTGCCCTACCAGACTTATTGCTGCAGACTTCACCTATAAAATCTCCTGGTTGCAGATAATCAAAGAGCAGCCCCTCTCTCTTGGATTGATGGCACTATAGGAGACTCCTGCTGCTGGCCATTTTCCTTCCAAAGCATTCTTAAAGCAGAAGTACTGGCTCAGCGTAATGGCCACAGACACTCTGAAAGCTACCAGTTCCACTATATTGTAATAATTTCTTGATTTTAAGTCATCCTGCGGCCTTGAGCCCTTCTGGTACCTAATTACAGCACAAATGGGCAAGAAATTATGGGGCATATTATCAAGGCGGGCGATATGAGATTATCACCACTTTTGCGGCCGTTTTTGGCCAAAAAGCGGCTTATTAACAAGCTGTCGCTAACAGCAGTTAGCGACAGCTTGTAGGCAATAGCAACTGGTTTGGGGTGCGCTTTGCATGTCAGCGATATTTATCTCTAACTAGCTTACCCGTCGCGCGTTGCTGCGATCTCCGAAGAAAGGAAATTCAAGGAAACTCGTTATGATAACATCCAATTTACATTGTGTCATTTTTATTGAAACGTATTCATTTTAATATGGAAAACATTTCAAAGTGTTGTTTTAATTCTATTTATTTATTCGAGTGCTTGTGGATACACGATTTTTTGTTTTTCCGTCTGGTGCGTACATCAGTATTCAAAAGATTATGAGGGCCCTGGGGGGCCAATATTTAAAACATTTGTATGCCAGAAATCTTTGCGGGAGCGTACTCTACAACTTCCCAAAGTTTCATGGCGATCGGATGAATGGTGTTTTAATTCTATTTATTTATTCGAGTGCTTGTGGATACACGATTTGTTGTTTTTCTGTTCGGTGCAAACATCAGTATTCGAAAGATTATGAGGGCCCTGGAGGGACGATATTTTAAAAAAAATTATGCCAGATACCTTCGCGGGAGTGTACTCAACAACTTCCCAAAGTTTCATGGCAATCGGATGTATGGTGTAGTAATGCATAAAGGCCAAACAGACAGACAGACAGACAGACAGACAGACAGACATTCGTTTTTATATATATAGACTAGCTTACCCGTTGCGCGTTGCTGCGATCTCCGAAGAAAGGAAATTCAAGGAATCTCGTTATGATAACATTCAATTTACATTGTTTCATTTTTATTGCAACTTATTCATTTTAATATGGAAAACATTTCAAAGTGTTGTTTTAATTCTATTTATTTATTCGAGTGTTTATGGACACATGATTTTTTGTTTTTCCGTCTGGTGCGTACATCAGTATTCTAAAGATTATGAGGGCCCTGGGGGGGCCGATATTTAAAAAAAATGTATGCCAGAAACCTTCGCGGGAGTGTACTCAACAACTTCCCAAAGTTTCCTGGCGATCGGATGAATGCTGTTTCAATTCTATTTATTTATTTTAGTGCTTGTGGATACACGATTTTTTGTTTTTCCATCTTGGGCATACATCAGTATTCGAAAGATTATGAGGGCCCTGGGGGGGCGGTATTTAAAACATTTTTATGCCAGAAACCTTTGCGGGAGTGTACTGAACAACTTCCCAAAGTTTCCTGGCGATCGGATGAATGCTGTTTTAATTCTATTTATTTATTCGAGTGCTTGTGGATACACAATTTGTTGTTTTTCTGTTCGGTGCGTACATCAGTATTCGAAAGATTATGAGGGCCCTGGAGGGACGATATTTAAAACAAATTTATGCCAGATACCTTCGCGGGAGTGTACTCAACAACTTCCCAAAGTTTCATGGCAATCGGATGTATGGTGTAGTAATGCATAAAGGACAAACAGACAGACAGACAGACAGACAGACATTCGTTTTTATATATATAGACTAGCTTACCCGTTGCGCGTTGCTGCGATCTCCGAAGAAAGGAAATTCAAGGAAACCCGTTTTGATAACATTCATTTTACATTGTTTCATTTTTATTGAAACTTAATATGGAAAACATTTCAAAGTGTTGTTTTAATTCTATTTATATATTCGAGTGCTTATGGATACATGATTTTTTGTTTTTCCGTCTGGTGCTTACATCAGTATTCAAAAGATTATGAGGGCCCTGGGGGGGGCCGATATTTAAAAAAAATGTATGCCAGAAACCTTCGCGGAAGTGTACTCAACAACTTCCCAAAGTTTCCTGGCGATCGGATGAATGCTGTTTCAATTCTTTTTATTTATTTGAGTGCTTGTGGATACACGATTTTTTGTTTTTTCATCTTGGGCGTACATCAGTATTCGAAAGATTATGAGGGCCCTGGGGGGCGATATTTAAAACATTTTTATGCCAGAAACCTTCGCGGGAGTGTACTGAACAACTTCGTAAAGTTTCCTGGCGATCGGATGAATGCTGTTTTAATTCTATTTATTTATTCGAGTGCTTGTGGATACACGATTTTTTGTTTTTCTGTCTTGTGCGTACATCAGTATTCAAAAGATTATGAGGGCCCTGGGGGACGGATATTTAAAAAAATAATTATGCCAGAAATCTTTGCGGGAGTGTACTCAACAACTTCCCAAAGTTTCCTGGCGATTGGATGAATGCTGTTTTAATTCTATTTATTTATTCGAGTGCTTGTGGATACGTGATTTTTTGTTTTTCCGTCTTGTGCGTACATCAGTATACGAAAGATTATGAGGGCCCTGGGGGGCCGATATTTAAAACATTTTTATGCCAGAAACCTTCGCAGGAGTGTACTCAACAACTTCCCAAAGTTTCATGGAGATTGGATGAATGGTGTTTTAATTCTATGTATTTATTCGAGTGCTTGTGGATATACAATTTGTTGTTTTTCTGTTTGGTGCGTACATCAGTATTCGAAAGATTATGAGGGCCCTGGGGGGCCGATATTTAAAACAAATTTATGCTAGAAACCTTCGCGGGAGTGTACTCAACAACTTCCCAAAGTTTCCTGGCGATCGGATGAATGCTGTTTCAATTCTATTTATTTATTTTAGTGCTTGTGGATACACGATTTTTTTGTTTTTCTGTCTTGTGCGTACATCAGTATTCAAAAGATTATGAGGGCCCTGGGGGACGGATATTTAAAAAAATTATTATGCCAGAAATCTTTGCGGGAGTGTACTCAACAACTTCCCAAAGTTTCCTGATGATTGGATGAATGCTGTTTTAATTCTATTTATTTATTCGAGTGCTTGTGGATACGTGATTTTTTGTTTTTCCGTCTTGTGCGTACATCAGTATACGAAAGATTATGAGGGCCCTGGGGGGAAAATTTATGCCAGAAACCTTCGCAGGAGTGTACTCAACAACTTCCCAAAGTTTCATGGAGATTGGATGAATGGTGTTTTAATTCTATGTATTTATTCGAGTGCTTGTGGATATACGATTTGTTGTTTTTCTGTTTGGTGCGTACATCAGTATTCGAAAGATTATGAGGGCCCTGGGGGGCCGATATTTAAAACAAATTTATGCTAGAAACCTTCGCGGGAGTGTACTCAACAACTTCCCAAAGTTTCATGGCGATCGGGTCAATGGTGTAGTAATGCATAAAGGACAAACAGACAGACAGACAGACAGACATACATTCGTTTTTATATATATAGACTAGTTTACCTGTCGCGCGTTGCTGCGATCTCCGAAGAAAGGAAATTCAAGGAAACTCGTTATGATAACATTCAATTTACATTGTTTTATTTTTATTGAAACGTATTCATATTAATATGGAAAACATTTCGTAGTGTCGTTTTAATTCTATTTATTTATTCGAGTGCTTGTGGATTCACGATTTTTTGTTTTTTCGTCTGGTGCGTACATCAGTATTCAATAGATTATGAGGGCCCTTGGGGGCCTATATTTAAAACATTTGCATTCCAGAAATCTTTGCGGGAGTATACTCAACAACTTCCCAAAGTTTCCTGGCGATCGGATGAATGCTGTTTCAATTCTATTTATTTATTTGAGTGCTTGTGGATACACGATTTTTTGTTTTTTCATCTTGGGCGTACATCAGTATTCGAAAGATTATTAGGGCCCTGGGGGGGGCGATATTTAAAACATTTTTATGCCAGAAACCTTCGCGGGAGTGTACTGATCAACATCCCAAAGTTTCCTGGCTATCGGATGAATGCTGTTTTAATTCTATTTATTTATTGGAGTGCTTGTGGATACACGATTTTTTGTTTTTCTGTCTTGTGCGTACATCAGTATTCAAAAGATTATGAGGGCCCTGGGGGATGGATATTTAAAAAAAAATTATGCCAGAAATCTTTGCGGGAGTGTACTCAAAAACTTCCCAAAGTTTCCTGGCGATTGGATTAATGCTGTTTTAATTCTATTTATTTATTCGAGTTTTTGTGGATACATGATTTTTTGTTTTTCCGTCTTGTGCGTACATCAGTATACAGAAGATTATGAGGGCCCTGGGGGGCCGATATTTAAAAAAAATTTATGCCACAAACCTTCGCAGGAGTGTGCTCAACAACTTCCCAAAGTTTCATGGCGATCGGATAATGTTGTTTTAATTCTATGTATTTATTCGAGTGCTTGTGGATATACAATTTGTTGTTTTTCTGTTTGGTGCATACATCAGTATTCGAAAGATTATGAGGGCCCTGGGGGCCGATATTTAAAACATTTTTATGCCAGAAACCTTCGCAGGAGTGTACTGAACAACTTCCTAAAGTTTCCTGGCGATCGGATGAATGCTGTTTTAATTCTATTTATTTATTCGAGTGCTTGTGGATACACGATTTTCTGTTTTTCTGTCTTGTGCGTACATCAGTATTCAAAAGATTATGAGGGCCCTGGGGGACGGATATTTAAAAAAATAATTATGCCAGAAATCTTTGCGGGAGTGTACTCAACAACTTCCCAAAGTTTCCTGGCGATTGGATGAATGCTGTTTTAATTCTATTTATTTATTCGAGTGCTTGTGGATACGTGATTTTTTGTTTTTCCGTCTTGTGCGTACATCAGTATACGAAAGATTATGAGGGCCCTGGGAGGCCGATATTTAAAACATTTTTATGCCAGAAACCTTCGCAGGAGTGTACTCAACAACTTCCCAAAGTTTCATGGAGATTGGATGAATGGTGGTTTAATTCTATGTATTTATTCGAGTGCTTGTGGATATACGATTTGTTGTTTTTCTGTTTGGTGCGTACATCAGTATTCGAAAGATTATGAGGGCCCTGGGGGGCCGATATTTAAAACAAATTTATGCTAGAAACCTTCGCGGGAGTGTACTCAACAACTTCCCAAAGTTTCCTGGCGATCGGATGAATGCTGTTTCAATTCTATTTATTTATTTTAGTGCTTGTGGATACACGATTTATTGTTTTTCCATCTTGGGCGTACATCAGTATTCGAAAGATTATGAGGGCCCTGGGGGGGGCGGTATTTAAAACGTTTTTATGCCAGAAACCTTTGCGGGAGTGTACTGAACAACTTCCCAAAGTTTCCTGGCGATCGGATGAATGCTGTTTTAATTCTATTTATTTATTCGAGTGCTTGTGGATACACGATTTGTTGTTTTTCAGTTTGGTGCGTACATCAGTATTCGAAAGATTATGAGGGCCCTGGAGGGACGATATTGAAAACAAATTTATGCCAGATACCTTCGCGGGAGTGTACTCAACAACTTCCCAAAGTTTCATGGCAATCGAATGTATGGTGTAGTAATGCATAAAGGACAAACAGACAGACAGACAGACGTTAGTTTTTATATATATAGACTAGCTTACCCGTTGCGCGTTGCTGCAATCTCCGAAGAAAGGAAATTCAAGGAAACACGTTTTGATAACATTCAATTTACATTGTTTCATTTTTATTGAAACTTATTCATTTTAATATGGAAAACATTTCAAAGTGTTGTTTTAATTCTATTTATTTATTCGAGTGCTTATGGATACATGATTTTTTGTTTTTCCGTCTGGTGCTTACATCAGTATTCAAAAGATTATGAGGGCCCTGGGGGGGCCGATATTTAAAAAAAATGTATGCCAGAAACCTTCGCTGGAGTGTACTCAACAACTTCCCAAAGTTTCCTGGCGATCGGATGAATGCTGTTTCAATTCTATTTATTTATTAGAGTGCTTGTGGATACACGATTTTTTGTTTTTTCATCTTGGGCGTACATCAGTATTCGAAAGATTATGAGGGCCCTGGGGGGCGATACTTAAAACATTTTTATGCCAGAAACCTTCGCGGGAGTGTACTGAACAACTTCCTAAAGTTTCCTGGCGATCGGATGAATGCTGTTTTAATTCTATTTATTTATTCGAGTGCTTGTGGATACACGATTTTTTGTTTTTCTGTCTTGTGCGTACATCAGTATTCAAAAGATTATGAGGGCCCTGGGGGACGGATATTTAAAAAAATTATTATGCTAGAAATCTTTGCGGGAGTGTACTCAACAACTTCCCAAAGTTTCCTGATGATTGGATGAATGCTGTTTTAATTCTATTTATTTATTCGAGTGCTTGTGGATACGTGATTTTTTGTTTTTCCGTCTTGTGCGTACATCAGTATACGAAAGATTATGAGGGCCCTGGGGGGCCGATATTTAAAACATTTTTATGCCAGAAACCTTCGCAGGAGTGTACTCAACAACTTCCCAAAGTTTCATGGAGATTGGATGAATGGTGTTTTAATTCTATGTATTTATTCGAGTGCTTGTGGATATACGATTTGTTGTTTTTCTGTTTGGTGCGTACATCAGTATTCGAAAGATTATGAGGGCCCTGGGGGGGCGATATTTAAAACAAATTTATGCTAGAAACCTTCGCGGGAGTGTACTCAACAACTTCCCAAAGTTTCATGGCGATCGGGTCAATGGTGTAGTAATGCATAAAGGACAAACAGACAGACAGACAGACAGACATACATTCGTTTTTATATATATAGACTAGTTTACCTGTCGCGCGTTGCTGCGATCTCCGAAGAAAGGAAATTCAAGGAAACTCGTTATGATAACATTCACATTACATTGTTTCATTTTTATTGAAACGTATTCATAAAAATATGGAAAACATTTCGTAGTGTCGTTTTAATTCTATTTATTTATTTGAGTGCTTGTGGATACACGATTTTTTGTTTTTCCGTCTGGTGCGTACATCAGTATTCAATAGATTATGAGGGCCCTGGGGGGCCGATATTTAAAACATTTGTATGCCAGAAATCTTCGCGGGAGTATACTCAACAACTTCCCAAAGTTTCCTGGCGATCGGATGAATGCTGTTTCAATTCTATTTATTTATTTGAGTGCTTGTGGATACACAATTTTTTGTTTTTCATCTTGGGCGTACATCAGTATTCGAAAGATTATTAGGGCCCAGGGGGGGGCGATATTTAAAACATTTTTATGCCAGAAACCTTCACGGGAGTGTACTGATCAACTTCCCAAAGTTTCCTGGCTATCGGATGAATGCTGTTTTAATTCTATTTATTTATTCGAGTGCTTGTGGATACACGATTTTTTGTTTTTCTATCTTGTGCGTACATCAGTATACGGAAGATTATGAGGGCCCTGGGGGGCCGATATTTAAAACATTTTTATGCCAGAAACCTTCGCAGGAGTGTGCTCAACAACTTCCCAAAGTTTCATGGCGATCGGATAATGTTGTTTTAATTCTATGTATTTATTCGAGTGCTTGTGGATATACAATTTGTTGTTTTTCTGTTTGGTGCGTACATCAGTATTCGAAAGATTATGAGGGCCCTGGGGGGCCGATATTTAAAACAAATTTATGCTAGAAACCTTCGCGGGAGTGTACTCAACAACTTCCCAAAGTTTCATGGCGATCGGATCAATGGTGTAGTAATGCATAAAGAACAACAGACAGACAGACAGACAGACATACATTCGTTTTTATATATATAGACTAGCTTACCTGTCGCGCGTTGCTGCGATCTCCTAAGAAAGGAAATTCAAGGAAACTCGTTATGATAACATTCAATTTACATTGTTTCATTTTTATTGAAACGTATTCATTTTAATATGGAAAACATTCATAGTGTCGTTTTAATTCTATTTATTTATTCGAGTGCTTGTGGATACACGATTTTTTGTTTTTCCGTCTGGTGCGTACATCAGTATTCAAAACATTATGAGGGCCCTGGGGGGCCGATATTTAAAACATTTGTATGCCAGAAATCTTCGCGGGAGTGTACTCAACAACTTCCCAAAGTTTCCTGGTGATCGGATGAATGCTGTTTCAATTCTATTTATTTATTTGAGTGCTTGTGGATACACGATTTTTTTGTTTTTCCATCTTGGGCGTATGTCAGTATTCGAAAGATTATGAGGGCCCGGGGGGGGGGGCGATATTTAAAACATTTGTATGCCAGAAACCTTCGCAGGAGTGTACTGAACAACTTCCCAAAGTTTCCTGGCGATCGGATGAATGCTGTTTTAATTCCATTTATTTATGCGAGTGCTTGTGGATATACGATTTGTTGTTTTTCTGTTTGGTGCGTACATCAGTATTCGAAAGATTATGAGGGCCCTGGCGGGCCGATATTTAAAACAAATTTATGCTAGAAACCTTCGCGGGAGTGTACTCAACAACTTCCCAAAGTTTCCTGTCGATCGGATGAATGCTGTTTCAATTCTATTTATTTATTTTAGTGCTTGTGGATACACAATTTTTTGTTTTTCCATCTTGGGCGTACATCAGTATTCGAAAGATTATGAGGGCCCTGGGGGGGCGGTATTTAAAACATTTTTATGCCAGAAACCTTTGCGGGAGTGTACTGAACAACTTCCCAAAGTTTCCTGGCGATCGGATGAATGCTGTTTTAATTCTATTTATTTATTCGAGTGCTTGTGGATACACGATTTGTTGTTTTTCTGTTTGGTGCGTACATCAGTATTCGAAAGATTATGAGGGCCCTGGAGGGACGATATTTAAAACAAATTTATGCCAGATACCTTCGCGGGAGTGTACTCAACAACTTCCCAAAGTTTCATGGCAATCGAATGTATTGTGTAGTAATGCATAAAGGACAAACAGACAGACAGACAGACGTTCGTTTTTATATATATAGACTAGCTTACCCGTTGCGCGTTGCTGCAATCTCCGAAGAAAGGAAATTCTAGGAAACCCGTTTTGATAACATTCAATTTACATTGTTTCATTTTTATTGAAACTTATTCATTTTAATATGGAAAACATTTCAAAGTGTTGTTTTAATTCTATTTATTTATTCGAGTGCTTATGGATACATGATTTTTTGTTTTTCCGTCTGGTGCTTACATCAGTATTCAAAAGATTATGAGAGCCCTGGGGGGGCCGATATTTAAAAAAAATGTATGCCAGAAACCTTCGCGGGAGTGTACTCAACAACTTCCCAAAGTTTCCTGGCGATCGGATGAATGCTGTTTTAATTCTATTTATTTATTCGAGTGCTTGTGGATACACAATTTTTTGTTTTTCTGTCTTGTGCGTACATCAGTATTCAAAAGATTATGAGGGCCCTGGGGGACGGATATTTAAAAAACGTATTATGCCAGAAATCTTTGCGGGAGTGTACTCAACAACTTCCCAAAGTTTCCTGATGATTGGATGAATGCTGTTTTAATTCTATTTATTTATTCGAGTGCTTGTGGACACGTGATTTTTTGTTTTTCCGTCTTGTGCGTACATCAGTATACGAAAGATTATGAGGGCCCTGGGGGGCCGATATTTAAAAAAATTTTATGCCAGAAACCTTCGCAGGAGTGTACTCAACAACTTCCCAAAGTTTCATGGAGATTGGATGAATGGCGTTTTAATTCTATGTATTTATTCGAGTGCTTGTGGATATACGATTTGTTGTTTTTCTGTTTGGTGCGTACATCAGTATTCGAAAGATTATGAGGGCCCTGGGGGGCCGATATTTAAAACAAATTTATGCTAGAAACCTTCGCGGGAGTGTACTCAACAACTTCCCAAAGTTTCATGGCGATCGGGTCAATGGTGTAGTAATGCATAAAGGACAAACAGACAGACAGACAGACAGACATACATTCGTTTTTATATATATAGACTAGTTTACCTGTCGCGCGTTGCTGCGATCTCCGAAGAAAGGAAATTCAAGGAAACTCGTTATGATAACATTCAATTTACATTGTTTCATTTTTATTGAAACGTATTCATATTAATATGGAAAACATTTCGTAGTGTCGTTTTAATTCTATTTATTTATTCAAGTGCTTGTGGATACACGATTTTTTGTTTTTCCGTCTGGTGCGTACATCAGTATTCAATAGATTATGAGGGCCCTGGGGGGCCGATACTTAAAACATTTGTATGCCAGAAATATTCGCGGGAGTATACTCAACAACTTCCCAAAGTTTCCTGGCGATCGGATGAATGCTGTTTCAATTCTATTTATTTATTTGAGTGCTTGTGGATACACGATTTTTTGTTTTTTCATCTTGGGCGTACATCAGTATTCGAAAGATTATTAGGGCCCTGGGGGGGGCGATATTTAAAACATTTTTATCCCAGAAACCTTCGCGGGAGTGTACTGATCAACTTCCCAAAGTTTCCTGGCTATCGGATGAATGCTGTTTTAATTCTATTTATTTATTCGAGTGCTTGTGGATACACGATTTTTTGTTTTTCTGTCTTGTGCGTACATCAGTATTCAAAAGATTATGAGGGCCCTGGGGGACGGATATTTAAAAAAAAATTATGCCAGAAATATTTGCGGGAGTGTACTCAAAAACTTCCCAAAGTTTCCTGGCGATTGGATTAATGCTGTTTTAATTCTATTTATTTATTCGAGTTTTTGTGGATACGTGATTTTTTGTTTTTCCGTCTTGTGCGTATATCAGTATACGGAAGATTATGAGGGCCCTGGGGGGCCGATATTTAAAAAAATTTTATGCCAGAAACCTTCGCAGGAGTGTGCTCAACAACTTCCCAAAGTTTCATGGCGATCGGATAATGTTGTTTTAATTCTATGTATTTATTCGAGTGCTTGTGGATATACAATTTGTTGTTTTTCTGTTTGGTGCGTACATCAGTATTCGAAAGATTATGAGGGCCCTGGGGGGCCGATATTTAAAACATTTTTATTCCAGAAACCTTCGCGGGAGTGTACTGAACAACTTCCTAAAGTTTCCTGGCGATCGGATGAATGCTGTTTTAATTCTATTTATTTATTCGAGTGCTTGTGGATACACGATTTTTTGTTTTTCTGTCTTGTGCGTACATCTGTATACGAAAGATTATGAGGGCCCTGGGGGGCCGATATTTAAAAAAATTTTATGCCAGAAACCTTCGCAGGAGTGTACTCAACAACTTCCCAAAGTTTCCTGGCGATCGGATGAATGCTGTTTCAATTCTATTTATTTATTTTAGTGCTTGTGGATACACGATTTTTTGTTTTTCCATCTTGGGCGTACATTTATTTATTTATTTATTTATTTATTTATTCATAATTACATTTATTAAGCGCGCAGCTACCCGGAGGTTTCCCGGCGCTAGGGCAAACTGACAGATGAAAGGTAGAGAGGAACGTAAGATCAGGCATTATTTGTTGAAGAGCCACGTTTTTATTCCCTTCCGGAATTTCAGAAAGCACACTTCAGTGCGCAAAGATTGAGGAAGAGAATTCCATAAGGATGGGGCCAACAGGGAAAACGAGCGTCCTCCCATCTTAGCTCTGTTGATGCGCGGAATTTTAAATTTATTCTGCGTCGAGGACCTGAGTGTACGGGGGGGGATATATTGCTGCACCAGATTAGAGAGATAACAGGGGGCTTTACCCGTCATGATTTTATGCATGTAGCAGAGTGCTTTGAAATTGACTCTGCTTTCAATCCGCAACCAGTGTAGGTGCCTCATATGATGAGTAACCGAGGATCTGGCCGGAAGGTGACAGATCAGGCGGACTGCCATATTCTGTACCACCTGATACTTCCTGGTTACCTCCTTGGCGGCACCTAAGAGAAGGATGTTCCCATAGTCCAGGCGGGAGATGACAAGAGCCTGGACTACGGTCCTTAAAGTGTCCGCAGGCAGCATCCAGGTGATCTTTCTCAGCCACCTGATGATGGTAGTACAGGTGGCTGAGACTTTCACAGCGTGTTGTTTGAAAGTGAGTTGGTTGTCAAAGATCACACCAAGATTGCGAGCAGACACTGATGGAATGGGTAGAGGACCCATCTCCGGAGGCCAATGATGTGGGCCCCAGAGGGAGGTGTCTGGGCCAAACAGGAGCAGCTCAGTTTTGTCCCCGTTTAATTTTAGTTTGTGCTTCAGCATCCAGTCCGATATGTGTTTCAGCCCAATTTGAAGAGAGGAAAATGGGAGGTTTTTATTAGTTGAAAGTGAGTAGATGACTTGAGTGTCATCAGCATAAGAATAAATTGTGAGACCAGCTTGCTCCGCTAGGAAAGCAAGAGGCCTCACATAAATGTTAAAAAAAGGGGACTAAGGATAGATCCCTGGGGAACACCGTGAGAAGAAGGGAGGATAGATGACGCGGATGTGGAAGAAAAAACTTGAAACGTGCGGTCAGAAAGAAAATTAGCGATCCAGGCCAGGGCGGTACCACCGACACCAACTGCCTTCAGAGTGGACAATAAGATGGAATGGGAGACGGTATCAAAAGCGGCACTCAAATCAAGCAGGATGAGTGCCACCGTCTCACCATTATCCACTTGATGTCTGATGGTTTCTGACACGCCAAGGAGAGTTGTTTCCGTGGAAAAGCCAGCCCTGAACCCGGATTGTGAACCATGAAGAAAATTTGTGGATTCAACAAAGGAGTTAAGCAAACAATTAACATGTTTCTCCAGAATCTTGGAGAAGCAGGGAAGCAAAGAAATAGGGCGAAAGTTGGAGGGATTATTGGGGTCTGCGTTGGGCTTTTTTAGTAATGGTACCACCATTGCGTGCTTCCATTCATTTGGGACAGTTGCTTCTGTTAGGGAAGCGTTTAGGATATCCAAAATAATGTGGAGTAGGGCTGGGTCAAGGGAACTCAGAACTTGAGGGGGCAGAGGGTCGAGGGGGGAGCCAGATTTGATGTCCTGAAGATATTTTTTTAAAAGTGCGGGGGAGATAGGATCCCACGCATGAAGTGGGGTGGTGGTAATCTCATGTGGCTGAGGCAGAGAGCAAGGAATAGTAACTGGGGGAGAGTTATAAGAATTTTGAGCAGCATAAGTTGGAGCGGCTGGAGTAGAATTAAAAATGGCATAGATTTTGTCAATTTTTTCAAGGAAAAAATTGGCTAGGGCGTTACACTGAGCAGTATCTAAGCAGGGATCCTTAGGAACAGAGGAGGCACCTGAGAGCTCCTTGACTATTTTAAACAGGGCCTTGGGTCTGTTTTGAGCTGTCAGTATGGTGTTGTTGGCAAAGTTAGCTCTAGCAGTGTCACATGCCTCATGGTAAATTTTAAGAGCGGACCTATATTTTGCTTTATGCTCAGGGTTATAATTAGAACGCCAGATCCGTTCCAGTTTTTTGCAATTAGATTTTTCAAGACGGAGGGAGTCGTTAAACCAGGGTGCCGGGGGGTGATGAATTTGAGATTTGTTTTTTTGGGCAGGGAGACAAGAATCCAATGCAGTATTTAACCATGATCTAATAGCCGGTAGCTCTTTGATGGTTATGTTGGAAATTGAAGGTTTAGAATTGGCAAGGAGAGAGTTTAGTTTGTTAAGATCTAGACGTTTCCAGTTCCTACTGGCTTTGTGAGGAGGGTCAGGCTTAAACGAGTCACCTCCGCACGTTTTAATAGAGAAATTGACAATAAAATGATCTGACCAGAGAACCGGGGTAGAAGATTGATAGGAGATGCCAGTCAAGTTAGAAATGATGGGATCTAGAAGATTACCGGCCTTATGAGTAGGGTCGGAATTGAGGAGATGCAAGTCTAGGGCTTCAAGATCCTGTATAAGGCGTTTAGCAATAGCACAAGAAGCAGAGTTGAAATGAATATTTAAATCCCCAACAATAGTGAAGTTGGTAGATAGTGCTAAGAACGGGGCGATCAGTTCAGGAAGTGAGGCAGCCCAAAGGCTAGCTGAGCCAGGCGGGCGGTAAATCAGGGAGCCGGTTAAGGTAAACTGAGGAGAGAGAGTTAATTTAAACAGGCCCGCTTCACAGTTAGGAAAGTCAAGGTCTTCCCATTTACAGGAGAATTCTCTCTTGAAGATGATAGCAATTCCCCCGCCGTCTTTAAGCACTCGATTTCGCCCCACATAGGTGTAATCATTGGGGAGAGCCATGGCGATATCAGGGCCAGAGCTGTCGTTTAGCCACGTTTCGGTGACAAACATGGCAGCAGGACTAACTGTCTCCAAAAGGTCGAATATGTCTCTCTTATGTTTTGAGAGCGACCGACAGTTAATGCTAATGAAGCTCAAAGCGGGTGAGGAATTGTGCAAAGTGGGAGGGAGGGGGCGTATAGGGGAGGGATAGTTCCAGAATGTGGATGACTTACTGTCAACGCATGAATCGAGGGCATCCAAGACAAGGGAACAGTGGGAGCAGGATATGGGAGCATTTTGGCAGTTTAAAACGGAATGCGAGAGGCACAAAGGTCCCCGCAACTGCAGTAGAGAGGAACGTGAATAGGAGATAGGAGTGCGTGCAGAAGGGCTAGGCCCTAGGCCCGTGCTGGCGCGGACGGGCGCAGACGGGCAGGACTTTGGCACGACTTCGGCGCGAAGTCGGCGCTCCCGCTGCGCTCGTCCGCTGCGCTTCCGCCATAGAGGCATTAAATACACCAAGGGAGATAATCACTGCACCGCTAACCTGCGAATTGGGCAGCAGGGCGGAAGTGAGTATGGAGGGCGGGGGTCAGAGTGCGCTCGTGTGGCCACCGCCGCTACTAACGGCACAAGCCGTGGCGGATCGGTGCCAGGAGCAATGAGCAGTAACAATTGCTAGTACAACACGTTGCGCCAGGGTGGCGATCAAGAAACAGGCGTTGCGCCGGAGGCGGCGATCAGAGCAGATAAGCAAGCGTATTAAAATACGAACAAATGCACGAGAGAGCACTGCGCTGAAAAGCGCTCACTCTGACAGGAGAGTACAATTTTAAAAGCAGTTCTTAAAATAACAAAGCACACGAAGCACACGAAGCCTCAGCAGCCTCTCACGCCAGCAGTTAGCATAGAACTAACGTTAGTGCCGGGTTTAAATACTGCCGCCTACTTCAATCACTGCACCGCTAACCTGCGAATTGGGCAGCAGGGCGGAAGTGAGTATGGAGGGCGGGGGTCAGAGTGCGCTCGTGTGGCCACCGCCGCTACTAACGGCACAAGCCGTGGCGGATCGGTGCCAGGAGCAATGAGCAGTAACAATTGCTAGTACAACACGTTGCGCCAGGGTGGCGATCAAGAAACAGGCGTTGCGCCGGAGGCGGCGATCAGAGCAGATAAGCAAGCGTATTAAAATACGAACAAATGCACGAGAGAGCACAGCGCTGAAAAGCGCTCACTCTGACAGGAGAGTACAATTTTAAAAGCAGTTCTTAAAATAACAAAGCACACGAAGCACACGAAGCCTCAGCAGCCTCTCACGCCAGCAGTTAGCATAGAACTAACGTTAGTGCCGGGTTTAAATACTGCCGCCTACTTCAATCACTGCACCGCTAACCTGCGAATTGGGCAGCAGGGCGGAAGTGAGTATGGAGGGCGGGGGTCAGAGTGCGCTCGTGTGGCCACCGCCGCTACTAACGGCACAAGCCGTGGCGGATCGGTGCCGGGAGCAATGAGCAGTAACAATTGCTAGTACAACACGTTGCGCCAGGGTGGCGATCAAGAAACAGGCGTTGCGCCGGAGGCGGCGATCAGAGCAGATAAGCAAGCGTATTAAAATACGAACAAATGCACGAGAGAGCACAGCGCTGAAAAGCGCTCACTCTGACAGGAGAGTACAATTTTAAAAGCAGTTCTTAAAATAACAAAGCACACGAAGCACACGAAGCCTCAGCAGCCTCTCACGCCAGCAGTTAGCATAGAACTAACGTTAGTGCCGGGTTTAAATACTGCCGCCTACTTCAATCACTGCACCGCTAACCTGCGAATTGGGCAGCAGGGCGGAAGTGAGTATGGAGGGCGGGGGTCAGAGTGCGCTCGTGTGGCCACCGCCGCTACTAACGGCACAAGCCGTGGCGGATCGGTGCCAGGAGCAATGAGCAGTAACAATTGCTAGTACAACACGTTGCGCCAGGGTGGCGATCAAGAAACAGGCGTTGCGCCGGAGGCGGCGATCAGAGCAGATAAGCAAGCGTATTAAAATACGAACAAATGCACGAGAGAGCACAGCGCTGAAAAGCGCTCACTCTGACAGGAGAGTACAATTTTAAAAGCAGTTCTTAAAATAACAAAGCACACGAAGCACACGAAGCCTCAGCAGCCTCTCACGCCAGCAGTTAGCATAGAACTAACGTTAGTGCCGGGTTTAAATACTGCCGCCTACTTCAATCACTGCACCGCTAACCTGCGAATTGGGCAGCAGGGCGGAAGTGAGTATGGAGGGCGGGGGTCAGAGTGCGCTCGTGTGGCCACCGCCGCTACTAACGGCACAAGCCGTGGCGGATCGGTGCCGGGAGCAATGAGCAGTAACAATTGCTAGTACAACACGTTGCGCCAGGGTGGCGATCAAGAAACAGGCGTTGCGCCGGAGGCGGCGATCAGAGCAGATAAGCAAGCGTATTAAAATACGAACAAATGCACGAGAGAGCACAGCGCTGAAAAGCGCTCACTCTGACAGGAGAGTACAATTTTAAAAGCAGTTCTTAAAATAACAAAGCACACGAAGCACACGAAGCCTCAGCAGCCTCTCACGCCAGCAGTTAGCATAGAACTAACGTTAGTGCCGGGTTTAAATACTGCCGCCTACTTCAATCACTGCACCGCTAACCTGCGAATTGGGCAGCAGGGCGGAAGTGAGTATGGAGGGCGGGGGTCAGAGTGCGCTCGTGTGGCCACCGCCGCTACTAACGGCACAAGCCGTGGCGGATCGGTGCCAGGAGCAATGAGCAGTAACAATTGCTAGTACAACACGTTGCGCCAGGGTGGCGATCAAGAAACAGGCGTTGCGCCGGAGGCGGCGATCAGAGCAGATAAGCAAGCGTATTAAAATACGAACAAATGCACGAGAGAGCACAGCGCTGAAAAGCGCTCACTCTGACAGGAGAGTACAATTTTAAAAGCAGTTCTTAAAATAACAAAGCACACGAAGCCTCAGCAGCCTCTCACGCCAGCAGTTAGTATTCGAAAGATTATGAGGGCCCTGGGGGGGCGGTATTTAAAACATTTTTATGCCAGAAACCTTTGCGGGAGTGTACTGAACAACTTCCCAAAGTTTCCTGGCGATCGGATGAATGCTGTTTTAATTCTATTTATTTATTCGAGTGCTTGTGGATACACGATTTGTTGTTTTTCTGTTTGGTGCGTACATCAGTATTCGAAAGATTATGAGGGCCCTGGAGGGACGATATTTAAAACAAATTTATGCCAGATACCTTCGCGGGAGTGTACTCAACAACTTCCCAAAGTTTCATGGCAATCGAATGTATGGTGTAGTAATGCATAAAGGACAAACAGACAGACAGACAGACAGACAGACGTTCGTTTTTATATATATATAGACTAGCTTACCCGTTGCGCGTTGCTGCAATCTCCGAAGAAAGGAAATTCAAGGAAACCCGTTTTGATAACATTCAATTTACATTGTTTCATTTTTATTGAAACGTATTCATTTTAATATGGAAAACATTTCAAAGTGTTGTTTTAATTCTATTTATTTATTCGAGTGCTTCTGGATACATGATTTTTTGTTTTTCCGTCTGGTGCTTACATCAGTATTCAAAAGATTATGAGGGCCCTGGGGGGGCCGATATTTAAAAAAAATGTATGCCAGAAACCTTCGCGGGAGTGTACTCAACAACTTCCCAAAGTTTCCTGGCGATCGGATGAATGCTGTTTCAATTCTATTTATTCATTTGAGTGCTTGTGGATACACGATTTTTTGTTTTTTCATCTTGGGCGTACATCAGTATTCGAAAGATTATGGGGGCCTCGGGGGCAATATTTAAAACATTTTTATGCCAGAAACCTTCGCGGGAGTGTACTGAACAACTTCCTAAAGTTTCCTGGCGATCGGATGAATGCTGTTTTAATTCTATTTATTTATTCGAGTGCTTGTGGATACACGATTTTTTGTTTTTCTGTCTTGTGCGTACATCAGTATTCAAAAGATTATGAGGGCCCTGGGGGACGGATATTTAAAAAAATTATTATGCCAGAAATCTTTGCGGGAGTGTACTCAACAACTTCCCAAAGTTTCCTGATGATTGGATGAATGCTGTTTTAATTCTATTTATTTATTCGAGTGCTTGTGGATACGTGATTTTTTGTTTTTCCGTCTTGTGCGTACATCAGTATACGAAAGATTATGAGGGCCCTGGGGGGCCGATATTTAAAACATTTTTATGCCAGAAACCTTCGCAGGAGTGTACTCAACAACTTCCCAAAGTGTCATGGAGATTGGATGAATGGTGTTTTAATTCTATGTATTTATTCGAGTGCTTGTGGATATACGATTTGTTGTTTTTCTGTTTGGTGCGTACATCAGTATTCGAAAGATTATGAGGGCCCTGGAGGGCCGATATTTAAAACAAATTTATGCCAGATACCTTCGCGGGAGTGTACTCAACAACTTCCCAAAGTTTCATGGCAATCGAATGTATGGTGTAGTAATGCATAAAGGACAAACAGACAGACAGACAGACAGACGTTCGTTTTTATATATATAGACTAGCTTACCCGTTGCGCGTTGCTGCAATCTCCGAAGAAAGGAAATTCAAGGAAACCCATTTTGATAACATTCAATTTACATTGTTTCATTTTTATTGAAACTTATTCATTTTAATATGGAAAACATTTCAAAGTGTTGTTTTAATTCTATTTATTTAATCGAGTGCTTATGGATACATGATTTTTGTTTTTCCGTCTGGTGCTTACATCAGTATTCAAAAGATTATGAGCGCCCTGGGGGGGCCGATATTTAAAAAAAATGTATGCCAGAAACCTTCGCGGGAGTGTACTCAACAACTTCCCAAAGTTTCCTGGCGATCGGATGAATGCTGTTTCAATTCTATTTATTCATTTGAGTGCTTGTGGATACACGATTTTTTGTTTTTTCATCTTGGGCGTACATCAGTATTCGAAAGATTATGAGGGCCCTGGGGGGTGATATTTAAAACATTTTTATGCCAGAAACCTTCGCGGGAGTGTACTGAACAACTTCCTAAAGTTTCCTGGCGATCGGATGAATGCTGTTTTAATTCTATTTATTTATTCGAGTGCTTGTGGATACACAATTTTTTGTTTTTCTGTCTTGTGCGTACATCAGTATTCAAAAGATTATGAGGGCCCTGGGGGACGGATATTTAAAAAACGTATTATGCCAGAAATCTTTGCGGGAGTGTACTCAACAACTTCCCAAAGTTTCCTGATGATTGGATGAATGCTGTTTTAATTCTATTTATTTATTGGAGTGCTTGTGGATACGTGATTTTTTGTTTTTCCGTCTTGTGCGTACATCAGTATACGAAAGATTATGAGGGCCCTGGGGGGCCGATATTTAAAACATTTTTATGCCAGAAACCTTCGCAGGAGTGTACTCAACAACTTCCCAAAGTTTCATGGAGATTGGATGAATGGCGTTTTAATTCTATGTATTTATTCGAGTGCCCTGTGGATATACGATTTGTTGTTTTTCTGTTTGGTGCGTACATCAGTATTCGAAAGATTATGAGGGCCCTGGGGGGCCGATATTTAAAACAAATTTATGCTAGAAACCTTCGCGGGAGTGTACTCAACAACTTCCCAAAGTTTCATGGCGATCGGGTCAATGGTGTAGTAATGCATAAAGGACAAACAGACAGACAGACAGACAGACATACATTCGTTTTTATATATATAGACTAGTTTACCTGTCGCGCGTTGCTGCAATCTCCGAAGAAAGGAAATTCAAGGAAACTCGTTATGATAACATTCAATTTACATTGTTTCATTTTTATTGAAACGTATTCATATTAATATGGAAAACATTTCGTAGTGTCGTTTTAATTCTATTTATTTATTCGAGTGCTTGTGGATACACGATTTTTTGTTTTTCCGTCTGGTGCGTACATCAGTATTCAATAGATTATGAGGGCCCTGGGGGGCCGATATTTAAAACATTTGTATGCCAGAAATCTTCGCGGGAGTATACTCAACAACTTCCCAAAGTTTCCTGGCGATCGGATGAATGCTGTTTCAATTCTATTTATTTATTTGAGTGCTTGTGGATACACGATTTTTTGTTTTTTCATCTTGGGCGTACATCAGTATTCGAAAGATTATTAGGGCCCTGGGGGGGCGATATTTAAAACATTTTTATCCCAGAAACCTTCGCGGGAGTGTACTGATCAACTTCCCAAACTTTCCTGGCTATCGGATGAATGCTGTTTTAATTCTATTTATTTATTCGAGTGCTTGTGGATACACGATTTTTTGTTTTTCTGTCTTGTGCGTACATCAGTATTCAAAAGATTATGAGGGCCCTGGGGGACGGATATTTAAAAAAAATTATGCCAGAAATATTTGCGGGAGTGTACTCAAAAACTTCCCAAAGTTTCCTGGCGATTGGATTAATGCTGTTTTAATTCTATTTATTTATTCGAGTTTTTGTGGATACGTGATTTTTTGTTTTTCCGTCTTGTGCGTATATCAGTATACGGAAGATTATGAGGGCCCTGGGGGGCCGATATTTAAAACATTTTTATGCCAGAAACCTTCGCAGGAGTGTGCTCAACAACTTCCCAAAGTTTCATGGCGATCGGATAATGTTGTTTTAATTCTATGTATTTATTCGAGTGCTTGTGGATATACAATTTGTTGTTTTTCTGTTTGGTGCGTACATCAGTATTCGAAAGATTATGAGGGCCCTGGGGGGCCGATATTTAAAACATTTTTATGCCAGAAACCTTTGCGGGAGTGTACTGAACAACTTCCTAAAGTTTCCTGGCGATCGGATGAATGCTGTTTCAATTCTATTTATTCATTTGAGTGCTTGTGGATACACGATTTTTTGTTTTTTCATCTTGGGCGTACATCAGTATTCGAAAGATTATGGGGGCCTCGGGGGCAATATTTAAAACATTTTTATGCCAGAAACCTTCGCGGGAGTGTACTGAACAACTTCCTAAAGTTTCCTGGCGATCGGATGAATGCTGTTTTAATTCTATTTATTTATTCGAGTGCTTGTGGATACACGATTTTTTGTTTTTCTGTCTTGTGCGTACATCAGTATTCAAAAGATTATGAGGGCCCTGGGGGACGGATATTTAAAAAAATTATTATGCCAGAAATCTTTGCGGGAGTGTACTCAACAACTTCCCAAAGTTTCCTGATGATTGGATGAATGCTGTTTTAATTCTATTTATTTATTCGAGTGCTTGTGGATACGTGATTTTTTGTTTTTCCGTCTTGTGCGTACATCAGTATACGAAAGATTATGAGGGCCCTGGGGGGCCGATATTTAAAACATTTTTATGCCAGAAACCTTCGCAGGAGTGTACTCAACAACTTCCCAAAGTGTCATGGAGATTGGATGAATGGTGTTTTAATTCTATGTATTTATTCGAGTGCTTGTGGATATACGATTTGTTGTTTTTCTGTTTGGTGCGTACATCAGTATTCGAAAGATTATGAGGGCCCTGGAGGGCCGATATTTAAAACAAATTTATGCCAGATACCTTCGCGGGAGTGTACTCAACAACTTCCCAAAGTTTCATGGCAATCGAATGTATGGTGTAGTAATGCATAAAGGACAAACAGACAGACAGACAGACAGACGTTCGTTTTTATATATATAGACTAGCTTACCCGTTGCGCGTTGCTGCAATCTCCGAAGAAAGGAAATTCAAGGAAACCCGTTTTGATAACATTCAATTTACATTGTTTCATTTTTATTGAAACTTATTCATTTTAATATGGAAAACATTTCAAAGTGTTGTTTTAATTCTATTTATTTAATCGAGTGCTTATGGATACATGATTTTTGTTTTTCCGTCTGGTGCTTACATCAGTATTCAAAAGATTATGAGCGCCCTGGGGGGGCCGATATTTAAAAAAAAATTATGCCAGAAACCTTCGCGGGAGTGTACTCAACAACTTCCCAAAGTTTCCTGGCGATCGGATGAATGCTGTTTCAATTCTATTTATTCATTTGAGTGCTTGTGGATACACGATTTTTTGTTTTTTCATCTTGGGCGTACATCAGTATTCGAAAGATTATGAGGGCCCTGGGGGGTGATATTTAAAACATTTTTATGCCAGAAACCTTCGCGGGAGTGTACTGAACAACTTCCTAAAGTTTCCTGGCGATCGGATGAATGCTGTTTTAATTCTATTTATTTATTCGAGTGCTTGTGGATACACAATTTTTTGTTTTTCTGTCTTGTGCGTACATCAGTATTCAAAAGATTATGAGGGCCCTGGGGGACGGATATTTAAAAAACGTATTATGCCAGAAATCTTTGCGGGAGTGTACTCAACAACTTCCCAAAGTTTCCTGATGATTGGATGAATGCTGTTTTAATTCTATTTATTTATTGGAGTGCTTGTGGATACGTGATTTTTTGTTTTTCCGTCTTGTGCGTACATCAGTATACGAAAGATTATGAGGGCCCTGGGGGGCCGATATTTAAAACATTTTTATGCCAGAAACCTTCGCAGGAGTGTACTCAACAACTTCCCAAAGTTTCATGGAGATTGGATGAATGGCGTTTTAATTCTATGTATTTATTCGAGTGCCCTGTGGATATACGATTTGTTGTTTTTCTGTTTGGTGCGTACATCAGTATTCGAAAGATTATGAGGGCCCTGGGGGGCCGATATTTAAAACAAATTTATGCTAGAAACCTTCGCGGGAGTGTACTCAACAACTTCCCAAAGTTTCATGGCGATCGGGTCAATGGTGTAGTAATGCATAAAGGACAAACAGACAGACAGACAGACAGACATACATTCGTTTTTATATATATAGACTAGTTTACCTGTCGCGCGTTGCTGCGATCTCCGAAGAAAGGAAATTCAAGGAAACTCGTTATGATAACATTCAATTTACATTGTTTCATTTTTATTGAAACGTATTCATATTAATATGGAAAACATTTCGTAGTGTCGTTTTAATTCTATTTATTTATTCGAGTGCTTGTGGATACACGATTTTTTGTTTTTCCGTCTGGTGCGTACATCAGTATTCAATAGATTATGAGGGCCCTGGGGGGCCGATATTTAAAACATTTGTATGCCAGAAATCTTCGCGGGAGTATACTCAACAACTTCCCAAAGTTTGCTGGCGATCGGATGAATGCTGTTTCAATTCTATTTATTTATTTGAGTGCTTGTGGATACACGATTTTTAGTTTTTTCATCTTGGGCGTACATCAGTATTCGAAAGATTATTAGGGCCCTGGGGGGGCGATATTTAAAACATTTTTATCCCAGAAACCTTCGCGGGAGTGTACTGATCAACTTCCCAAACTTTCCTGGCTATCGGATGAATGCTGTTTTAATTCTATTTATTTATTCGAGTGCTTGTGGATACACGATTTTTTGTTTTTCTGTCTTGGGCGTACATCAGTATTCAAAAGATTATGAGGGCCCTGGGGGACGGATATTTAAAAAAAATTATGCCAGAAATATTTGCGGGAGTGTACTCAAAAACTTCCCAAAGTTTCCTGGCGATTGGATTAATGCTGTTTTAATTCTATTTATTTATTCGAGTTTTTGTGGATACGTGATTTTTTGTTTTTCCGTCTTGTGCGTATATCAGTATACGGAAGATTATGAGGGCCCTGGGGGGCCGATATTTAAAAAATTTTATGCCAGAAACCTTCGCAGGAGTGTGCTCAACAACTTCCCAAAGTTTCATGGCGATCGGATAATGTTGTTTTAATTCTATGTATTTATTCGAGTGCTTGTGGATATACAATTTGTTGTTTTTCTGTTTGGTGCGTACATCAGTATTCGAAAGATTAGGAGGGCCCTGGGGGGCCGATATTTAAAACATTTTTATGCCAGAAACCTTTGCGGGAGTGTACTGAACAACTTCCTAAAGTTTCCTGGCGATCGGATGAATGCTGTTTTAATTCTATTTATTTATTCGAGTGCTTGTGGATACACGATTTTTTGTTTTTCTGTCTTGTGCGTACATCAGTATACGAAAGATTATGAGGGCCCTGGGGGGCCGATATTTAAAACATTTTTATGCCAGAAACCTTCGCAGGAGTGTACTCAACAACTTCCCAAAGTTTCATGGAGATTGGATGAATGGTGTTTTAATTCTATGTATTTATTCGAGTGCTTGTGGATATACGATGTGTTGTTTTTCTGTTTGGTGCGTACATCAGTATTCGAAAGATTATGAGGGCCCTGGGGGGCCGATATTTAAAACAAATTTATGCTAGAAACCTTCGCGGGAGTGTACTCAACAACTTCCCAAAGTTTCCTGGCGATCGGATGAATGCTGTTTCAATTCTATTTATTTATTTTAGTGCTTGTGGATACACGATTTTTTGTTTTTCCATCTTGGGCGTACATCAGTATTCGAAAGATTATGAGGGCCCTGGGGGGGCGGTATTTAAAACATTTTTATGCCAGAAACCTTTGCGGGAGTGTACTGAACAACTTCCCAAAGTTTCCTGGCGATCGGATGAATGCTGTTTTAATTCTATTTATTTATTTGAGTGCTTGTGGATACACGATTTGTTGTTTTTCTGTTTGGTGCGTACATCAGTATTCGAAAGATTATGAGGGCCCTGGAGGGACGATATTTAAAACAAATTTATGCCAGATACCTTCGCGGGAGTGTACTCAACAACTTCCCAAAGTTTCATGGCAATCGAATGTATGGTGTAGTAATGCATAAAGGACAAACAGACAGACAGACAGACAGACAGACGTTCGTTTTTATATATATAGACTAGCTTACCCGTTGCGCGTTGCTGCAATCTCCGAAGAAAGGAAATTCAAGGAAACCCGTTTTGATAACATTCAATTTACATTGTTTCATTTTTATTGAAACTTATTCATTTTAATATGGAAAACATTTCAAAGTGTTGTTTTAATTCTATTTATTTATTCGAGTGCTTCTGGATACATGATTTTTTGTTTTTCCGTCTGGTGCTTACATCAGTATTCAAAAGATTATGAGGGCCCTGGGGGGGCCGATATTTAAAAAAAATGTATGCCAGAAACCTTCGCGGGAGTGTACTCAACAACTTCCCAAAGTTTCCTGGCGATCGGATGAATGCTGTTTCAATTCTATTTATTCACTTGAGTGCTTGTGGATACACGATTTTTTGTTTTTTCATCTTGGGCGTACATCAGTATTCGAAAGATTATGAGGGCCCTGGGGGGCGATATTTAAAACATTTGTATACCAGAAACCTTCGTGGGAGTGTACTGAACAACTTCCTAAAGTTTCCTGGCGATCGGATGAATGCTGTTTTAATTCTATTTATTTATTCGAGTGCTTGTGGATACGTGATTTTTTGTTTTTCCGTCTTGTGCATACATCAGTATATGAAAGATTATGAGGGCCCTGGGGGGCCGATATTTAAAACATTTTTATGCCAGAAACCTTCGCAGGAGTGTACTCAACAACTTCCCAAAGTTTCGTGGAGATTGGATGAATGGTGTTTTAATTCTATGTATTTATTCGAGTGCTTGTGGATATACGATTTGTTGTTTTTCTGTTTGGTGCGTACATCAGTATTCGAAAGATTATGAGGGCCCTGGGGGGCCGATATTTAATACAAATTTATGCCAGATACCTTCGCGGGAGTGTACTCAACAACTTCCCAAAGTTTCATGGCAATCGAATGTATGGTGTAGTAATGCATAAAGGACAAACAGACAGACAGACAGACAGACAGACGTTCGTTTTTATATATATAGACTAGCTTACCCGTTGCGCGTTGCTGCAATCTCCGAAGAAAGGAAATTCAAGGAAACCCGTTTTGATAACATTCAATTTACATTGTTTCATTTTTATTGAAACTTATTCATTTTAATATGGAAAACATTTCAAAGTGTTGTTTTAATTCTATTTATTTAATCGAGTGCTTATGGATACATGATTTTTGTTTTTCCGTCTGGTGCTTACATCAGTATTCAAAAGATTATGAGGGCCCTGGGGGGGCCGATATTTAAAAAAAATGTATGCCAGAAACCTTCGCGGGAGTGTACTCAACAACTTCCCAAAGTTTCCTGGCGATCGGATGAATGCTGTTTCAATTCTATTTATTCATTTGAGTGCTTGTGGATACACGATTTTTTGTTTTTTCATCTTGGGCGTACATCAGTATTCGAAAGATTATGAGGGCCCTGGGGGGCGATATTTAAAACATTTTTATGCCAGAAACCTTCGCGGGAGTGTACTGAACAACTTCCTAAAGTTTCCTGGCGATCGGATGAATGCTGTTTTAATTCTATTTATTTATTCGAGTGCTTGTGGATACACGATTTTTTGTTTTTCTGTCTTGTGCGTACATCAGTATTCAAAAGATTATGAGGGCCCTGGGGGACGGATATTTAAAAAAATTATTATGCCAGAAATCTTTGCGGGAGTGTACTCAACAACTTCCCAAAGTTTCCTGATGATTGGATGAATGCTGTTTTTCTATTTATTTATTCGAGTGCTTGTGGATACGTGATTTTTTGTTTTTCCGTCTTGTGCGTACATCAGTATACGAAAGATTATGAGGGCCCTGGGGGGCCGATATTTAAAACATTTTTATGCCAGAAACCTTCGCAGGAGTGTACTCAACAACTTCCCAAAGTTTCATGGAGATTGGATGAATGGTGTTTTAATTCTATGTATTTATTCGAGTGCTTGTGGATATACGATTTGTTGTTTTTCTGTTTGGTGCGTACATCAGTATTCGAAAGATTATGAGGGCCCTGGGGGGCCGATATTTAAAACAAATTTATGCTAGAAAGCTTCGCGGGAGTGTACTCAACAACTTCCCAAAGTTTCATGGCGATCGGGTCAATGGTGTAGTAATGCATAAAGGACAAACAGACAGACAGACAGACAGACATACATTCGTTTTTATATATATAGACTAGTTTACCTGTCGCGCGTTGCTGCGATCTCCGAAGAAAGGAAATTCAAGGAAACTCGTTATGATGACATTCAATTTACATTGTTTCATTTTTATTGAAACGTATTCATATTAATATGGAAAACATTTCGTAGTGTCGTTTTAATTCTATTTATTTATTCGAGTGCTTGTGGATACACGATTTTTTGTTTTTCCGTCTGGTGCGTACATCAGTATTCAATAGATTATGAGGGCCCTGGAGGGCCGATATTTAAAACATTTGTATGCCAGACATCTTCGCAGGAGTATACTCAACAACTTCCCAAAGTTTCCTGGCGATCGGATGAATGCTGTTTCAATTCTATTTATTTATTTGAGTGCTTGTGGATACACGATTTTTTGTTTTTTAATCTTGGGCGTACATCAGTATTCAAAAGATTATTAGGGCCCTGGGGGGGGGGGGCGATATTTAAAACATTTTTATGCCAGAAACCTTCGCGGGAGTGTACTGATCAACTTCCCAAAGTTTCCTGGCTATCGGATGAATGCTGTTTTAATTCTATTTATTTATTCGAGTGCTTGTGGATACACGATTTTTTGTTTTTCTGTCTTGTGCGTACATCAGTATTCAAAAGATTATGAGGGCCCTGGGGGACGGATATTTAATAAAAAATTATGCCAGAAATCTTTGCGGGAGTGTACTCAAAAACTTCCCAAAGTTTCCTGGCGATTGGATTAATGCTCTTTTAATTCTATTTATTTATTCGAGTTTTTGTCGATACGTAATTTTTTGTTTTTCCGTCTTGTGCCTACATCAGTATACGGAAGATTATGAGGGCCCTGGGGGGCCGATATTTAAAACATTTTTATGCCAGAAACCTTCGCAGGAGTGTGCTCAACAACTTCCCAAAGTTTCATGGCGATCGGATAATGTTGTTTTAATTCTATGTATTTATTCGAGTGCTTGTGGATATACAATTTGTTGTTTTTCTGTTTGGTGCGTACATCAGTATTCGAAAGATTATGAGGGCCCTGGGGGGCCGATATTTAAAACAAATTTATGCTAGAAACCTTCGCGGGAGTGTACTCAACAACTTCCCAAAGTTTCATGGCGATCGGATCAATGGTGTAGTAATGCATAAAGAACAACAGACAGACAGACAGACAGACATACATTCGTTTTTATATATATAGACTAGCTTACCTGTCGCGCGTTGCTGCGATCTCCTAAGAAAGGAAATTCAAGGAAACTCGGTATGATAACATTCAATTTACATTGTTTCATTTTTATTGAAATGTATTCATTTTAATATGGAAAACATTTCATAGTGTCGTTTTAATTCTATTTATTTATTCGAGTGCTTGTGGATACACAATTTTTTGTTTTTCCGTCTGGTGCGTACATCAGTATTCAAAACATTATGAGGGCCCTGGGGGGCCGATATTTAAAACATTTGTATGCCAGAAATCTTCGCGGGAGTGCACTCAACAACTTCCCAAAGTTTCCTGGTGATCGGATGAATGCTGTTTCAATTCTATTTATTTATTTGAGTGCTTGTGGATACACGATTTTTTTGTTTTTCCATCTTGGGCGTATGTCAGTATTCGAAAGATTATGAGGGCCCGGGGGGGGGGGGGGGGGGCGATATTTAAAACATTTGTATGCCAGAAACCTTCGCAGGAGTGTACTGAACAACTTCCCAAAGTTTCCTGGTGATCGGATGAATGCTGTTTTAATTCCATTTATTTATGCGAGTGCTTGTGGATACACGATTTTTTGTTTTTCTGTCTTGTGTGTACATCAGTATTCAAAAGATTATGAGGCCCCTGGGGGACGGATATTTAAAAAAAAAATATGCCAGAAATCTTTGCGGGAGTGTACTCAACAACTTCCCAAAGTTTCCTGGCGATTGGATGAATGCTGTTTTAATTCTATTTATTTATTCGAGTGCTTGTGGATACGTGATTTTTTGTTTTTCCGTCTTGTGCGTACATCAGTATACGAAAGATTATGAGGGCCCTGGGGGGCCGATATTTAAAACATTTGTATGCCATAAACCTTCACAGGAGTGTACTCAACAACTTCCCAAAGTTTCATGGCGATCGGATGAATGGTGTTTTAATTCTATGTATTTATTCGAGTGCTTGTGGATATACGATTTGTTGTTTTTCTGTTTGGTGCGTACATCAGTATTCGAAAGATTATGAGGGCCCTGGGGGGCCGATATTTAAAACAAATTTATGCTAGAAACCTTCGCGGGAATGTACTCAACAACTTCCCAAAGTTTCATGGCGATCGGATCAATGGTGTAGTAATGCAAAAAGGACAAACAGACAGACAGACAGAGAGACATACATTCGTTTTTATATATATATAGACTAGCTTACCTGTCGCGCGTTGCTGCGATCTCCGAAGAAAGGAAATTCAAGGAAACTCGTTATGATAACATTCAATTTACATTGTTTCATTTTTATTGAAACGTATTCATTTTAATATTGAAAACATTTCATAGTGTCGTTTTAATTCTATTTATTTATTCCAGTGCTTGTGGATACACGATTTTTTGTTTTTCTGTCTTGTGCGTACATCAGTATTCAAAAGATTATGAGGGCCCTGGGGGACGGATAGTGTAAAAAGAATTATGCCAGAAATCTTTGCGGGAGTGTACTAAACAACTTCCCAAAGTTTCCTGGCGATTGGATGAATGCTGTTTTAATTCTATGTATTTATTCGAGTGCTTGTGGATATACGATTTGTTGTTTTTCTGTTTGGTGCGTACATCAGTATTCGAAAGATTATGAGGGTCCTGGGGGGCCGATATTTAAAACAAATTTATGCTAGAAACCTTCGCGGGAGTGTACTCAACAACTTCCCAAAGTTTCATGGCGATCGGATCAATGGTGTAGTAATGCATAAAGGACAAACAGACAGACAGACAGACAGACATACATTCGTTTTTATATATATAGACTAGCTTACCTGTCACGCGTTGCTGCGATCTCCGAAGACAGGAAATTCAAGGAAACTCGTTATGATAACATTCAATTTACATTGTTGCATTTTTATTGAAACATATTCATTTTAATATGGAAAACATTTCATAGTGTCGTTTTAATTCTATTTATTTATTCGAGTGCTTGTGGATACACGATTTTTTGTTTTTCCGTCTGGTGCATACATCAGTATTCGAAAGATTATGAGGACCCTGGGGGGCCGATATTTAAAAAAAATGTATCCCAGAAACCTTTGCGGGAGTGCACTCAGCAACTTCCCAAAGTTTCCTGGTGATCGGATGAATGCTGTTTTAATTCTATTTATTTATTCGAGTGCTTGTTGGTACACAATTTTTTGTTTTTCCGTCATGTGTGTACATCAGTATTCAAAAGATTATGAGAGCCCTGGGGGGCCAATATTGAAAAAAAATTATGCCAGAAACCTTTGCGGGAGTGTACTCAACAACTTCCCAAAGTTTTATGGGGATCGGATGAATGGTGTAGTAATGCATACAGGACAAACAGACAGACAGACAGACATACATTCGTTTTTATATATATAGATGACATGCAAAGTGGGCGTACCCAATGTGTTAGCAACTGAAAGCAGTCGCTAATATCGCTATCGCCTATTATCAACACAGGCGTATCGTTGAAAAAATTTGCGCTAAGCGCGAATATCGCCAAAACTTAACGCCTGCTCTGACAAAATCTTAACCTGTATATCCAATTGGAGGTGGATATTCAGGTTAAGACCCCGTTAGCAATAATGCCTGAATATCGCTGGATTCCCAGCGATATTCACGCATTTCGCCGATATCGCCAGATATTTTAACGCTTTAGAGATAAACGTTGCTAATTTGCTCTGCGATAAAATCGGGCGATGCACGGCGATAAAAAAAATATCGCTAAGCCCATTTAGAGATAAATAACGCTAGTTGTTGATAATATACCCCTATGTTTCCAGTTTATAGTGGGAGCATTGCCACATTACCTCCAAATGGTCTGCCCCATTAGCCTCCATTTGGCCCAAGTGCAATCATCTGGTGGAAACAGTTCCTCATGTTTTCTTCGCATTTCCGGCCAATGCATGTGCCCATTCTTTCTGGCTTACTCCTGTATGCAATCAGCTAGGTACATGCAGCCACTCCGTTGCTTTGTGTATTCTGAGATCTGACTGCAGGTCCTTATTTGATTGTGCGGTCAGCAGGTTTTTAGGGGGCATGTGGTTGTTAGGAAGGAAGTCCCTTCCTTCCCAGTAGAGTAAGGATGGGTTTTGTTTGATTCGTTTAGTTCTATTTCTACCCTGGTGTATTTTTATTATTTGAGGGACATGACTATGTACAGAATCTGTTTTTAGGGCTCGCCTGGCGTTGGAGCGCAAAGCGCTCCCGCCAGCGAGTTCTATAGTCGCTATCCTCCCTGCCAAGGGAGTGAGAGCTGCTCCAAACCTGGGCACGAGCCGACTCAGGTCCGTGAACGCGCGGGAACGTCAACGTGCACGTTCACGCGCGTCACGCTCCTGTCCTCCCGCGTCTCTTCTGAGGCGCGCTCGAGGCGGTGTGCTGTTCCAGCGTTAGGTAAGTGAGGGCCGGGGGGCATTTGTTTGCTTGTTAGATTAGTGGCCTATTGTACTTGAAATGTACTCTGTTTCTGCTAAAAGTTTGACTTTTGTTCGAAATCGCCCTTAGACTTTGAGATACAGCTCTGATAGGAATAACCTGGACTTTGACTTCGTCATGGACACTTTTAACAGGTCGGTTCATCAGAGGAGATTTAACCCTCGTTACACAAATATGACTGCACCTTGTTGTAAAAGCAAACACAAAATGTGACTTTTTTACAACTCCTATGAAAGAGAAACTAAATCCAGTGTGGAAATATAGTACTTGCATGGGACTAGCTGAGCATGATTTACAGCACTAACGTTAAACGTTCTTCGTAAAAATGACTTTTTACTTGCCTTGATGACAATCATCCTTAAGAAATGTAACGTCTGCCTTGATATAGTAAAACAGTCCTATAAATACGTTAAACATACAAGTACACGGTATTCGTGTTGACTCTCCCATTTGAAACGTTTTTTCTGGCTTATTAGAATTGACTTTCAATCTTATTGTAACCTAAGAGACGGGGTATTTTATTCAATATAATATATGAACTTACTTTTGCTCTTACACCCAAACAGCTTAAATCTATGGTCTTTTGTTTATACTTCTCTTTTTAAAAACGAAATGAAACCTTTATTGTTGAATTGTACATTAATTCACATTGCAGCGGTAAAGAGATCAAACACAGAATGCAGGAAGCAGGCAAGGGGGCAACACCCCAGTTCATAATAAGCAAACGCAAGCCATGTCAGGGAAAGATCCACGGGGGCACGACATTCAGTGACAAACACCCTCACCCCCCAACCCTGTGATCTCATCCAAGGTTGAGCCATCATTGGGCGCCATCACTGTCCTCGCTGCTCAGTGCATACCCAGGGGACAAGAGCCTGTCCCCCAACTCCACACAATGAAATCTTCCTCCACGTTTTCATCCCGCCTGTCAAGCTTCTTCTTCTGCTGACGACCGTTCAGCTCACCTATATCCTGCTCATACTTCTAAAGGAGGTACTATATTGTAGATCTGTAGAAGACCAGTATACTACAATTAGTTGCAACTTATACATAATGCAAACCTATTAATAAGTCACCTGTACAATCAGCTGTAGTTCAGGATATCTGGTAAAAGGCAGATATGTCTGTTTTCTGGTAATGAACTCCATCACTGCAATAAGCATTCTGCCTTAAGCATAGAAAAAAGCGCAGAAAAGTTATTTATACTGTTCCTTGTTTAGAACGCAATAGTTCGGATCAATGACTTGCCTTACACGCTGTCTGTTGACCTTGGGAGAGGTACTAACAGGTCACAACTAAACTGTAATACATACGTTTATTCTCAGAGGCAAATGGATATGTCACGATTACCTAGAAGTAAGAATTTTTTTATGCAGTTCTTGTAGCATTACTTACGTTGCATATATATATTTATTTTGAGCAGTTTGTAGCAATGTAGGGCATGATCCAAATCTCACCAATCTGAAAGAAGATAGACATTTAAGTATTCTGTTTCTAACCATGGTTGCCCGGTCGTTAAAACAAAGAACATATACATCTTCTGCTTTTAAATCTCACTGCTGGCGAATATTCCTGCCCTGTAAACTGTTTGAAGGTTACATATTTTGAGATGCTTTTCTCATTCAATCTAAGACCAAAACATATTAAAAATAAAGGCCATTTTTTTCTTGTTTGCCAGTGGGTTGCTTCCATTGACATGGTAGAAAATAAAGACGCCAGCGCCAATATCATTGTGAAAATGTCAGACTCTTTTACCGAGCAGACAGACCAGGTATCGTATTTTTGTTTACAATTTGGACTTCAACGATTGTTTATTATATATTTTTTTTATTTGTAATAAGCGTATTGTTGTGAACGGTATGGTTGCATCAGGCTTGCTGCACTCTTCAGAGAGGTACCCTAAAGTGTAATTCTTCTTTTACATCCATTCATTTAAATAGTCGTCCATAACTGGGCAGTGATGCATGTGGTAAACTGGCTTCGATATGAAGAGAAACCTTCCGATTTAGGTGCATGGGTGGCTTTTGACTCGCAGTATTGTGTTCCTAAAACAAAGATTAATGTATTGTTTATTATATTGAACGTATTATCATCATTCACGACTGTTTGAGAAGATATGTCTTTCCTTTACATCAAAATGTTCTGCCCAGATACTGTGTTGACAGTTTCCTCTTGGAAAAAACTTATGATCAAATAACATGTAAATGTGCATCAAAATATATCAAGGTGGGCTAAATACAGACTGTGGCTTGATTGTAGGTGAGGGGGTTGACTTGTGTCTTAATTAACTACATTGTATTATCCCTGGCATAGCATGTGCTCAGGTTTTGAGTCAGTCCCTGGATTTACAAATACGGAGAGTATTTACAAAGGGCCTAGGCTACATGTTGGTATTATTTGCAAACTAAATGTAAACCAGGCATGCACCTGCTTTATTTGGAAGTGTTCCTTAGTTCTACAATGTACGGTTTTAGTAAAGCTCTAGTGTTCAAATCTGCAGTACCCAACATGTTTGTATAACTGCTTGTTACATCTTCAAGGTGACCACAGATGTCGGGAACCTTCTAGGTGAGCAGAAGGTGGATGCCATCTTATGCGTTGCAGGAGGATGGGCAGGTGGCTCCGCAAAAGCAAAATGTAAGTTTTCTCTTAACACTATCAATATTGTGGCAGATTTGCAAAACTGCAAATAGAAATGGAGATCTGAGGTATGAGTTCACTGCTCCTTGTTGGTGCTTCAACAAAAGTGGCATCATGTTTGGGAAAGTAATGCCACGCTTTATTAGTCCCCACCCTTCTGTATGCCATAAATGGAATTTGAGGAACTAGCTTTTTTTAGCTTGAGCATTCAAGACCTCTTGTATCTACTGTAGTATATACTTATTATATACTTATATGTGTATGTATTGTACGTTGTGGGCTCTGGAGATCAGCCATAAGACTTGTCTGCTTCCGCTTAGGGACTTTTTTTTTCTGTTCAACTGCCTCTATTTAACTGTCTTTATAGAAAACGACCAGCAGAGGTCAGTAAAATACCAGAATTGCTTTCTCCTGAGGGACTTTTTTTTCTTTTTCTGGCAACTGCCTCTATTTAACTTTCTTGTTAGAATACGACCAGCAGAGGTCAGTAAAATACCAGAATCACTTTAGCATGCTCTAGATTCTAGTCCTTTAGAAATTGTCTTCCACGAGCACCCGTAGACAATATAATTTTTTTCAGATCTTGTATTTTCAGTGATTTGAATACCAAAGCCCCTGATTTTATATTAAAAACAGAGCTTTGGACTATACCATTTCCAGCTGAAAGGCAATATTTCTCTCCATGTGTTCCCATACGTGTTTCGCAGTTTGGTGCTTTCTTTCCCTCCATGTTAAAGAACAGTAGATGTTTCAGCACCAAGGCTAATTGCTGCATAGCTAAATACATATAAGGTCCCAGAGGCGAGACCGATTGCATTGCAAATGCTTGTTATAATTTAATTGCTGTTTTTATATGACTACTTTTTGTATATATATATATATATATATATATATATATATATATATGTATATATATATATATATATATATATATATATATATTTGTTCAGCAAGCGTCCCAATATGAGAGGAGCAGCAATAAGCTGGTGCTGGCGGCGAGGTTCAGGACACCCTCGCAAATTTGTGAATTCAGCAAAGTTCTCTTCAAAAGAAGACGCCGCACACCACCTCAGGAATCAGATTTAATTGTTTATTTCATGTAGGTTCCCCACCTACGCGTTTCAGACAGATACACTGTCCTTGATCACGGTTACAAACACGTGTCCATCATTTGTTTCTACTATTTATACTGGCTAACTCCACTTGGCAATTAAGATGCATTGTGGGTGCAGTAGTTTTAATGCATTTTTTTATATCTTACAGTGCGTTTTTGCCCAGCCGGATCGCGGTAATATAATGGCAATCCTTGAACGTTTAGGATGTTATTTGGTCATTATCGTCTTGTAAGTGTCGTCACTTAAAGCCTGACGATTTGGGACCAAGGAGGAAGTCAGGGACTGAGTGTCCATGTGGGGAGTGGTTGTCTTTGTACCCAAGTTCTCCATTGTTAGTGGCCAATGTAAGGCTTAGTGCCTCCGTTCAGTGATGTCATTATAAGCCTTGAACAACAGCTGGGTTTGCGCAAAGTTAAAAATGAAGAGAGACTTATCTATTGCATTAGGTCATATCAATTTGCTTTGTCCGGCTAGTGGAAAATAAAGATCAAAAAGAATAGTTATCTACGTAAACAGTGTTCAAAGAAAACAGGAGATATTTACAATCGGCTGTTTATAAAGGAATGTTCAGAAGGCTTCCAGAACAGAATTTTTATAAGTGTACGCTAAGTTCTTCGTCCATGTTCAGGCCTCGCGGCTGTCTGGTCTTAAACCTTATAATTAGTTTTGATTCGAGGCGTCTTAGTCTTGTTACTCGGTCGCCCCCTCTTTCATTTTCTCCCACCACGGCAATTCCTGAATATTTCATGTTTTTCCATGTTTTACCAGGGTGTGTCTTCAGATGTTTTGCCGTTGCGTAACTCATGTCATGTATATATATATTCCTTCTCCTGCAATTTTGTTGGTCGCTGCCACACTTCTGAACGAAGGGCGCGTCACCTCGTTAGACTCAACAAGAAAAGTCGACTAACTTATCCAAGCTCTTCTTTGCCAACAAAGGATGACAACACTCCGTGTGGGACTTCCAAAAAATATTTATTTCAGGCCACTATCTTACGCGTTTTGGCTGCACCCAACCTTGCTCACCGATACCAAAGTGCTGATCAAGGTAGTCTTTTAACAGTTGCAATTGTCATGTGAAAAACCAAACAGTGAAAACAAGTGAAGACAGACTGGCGATTCTAATCATATGCATTTCTATTGTGGTTCTCCGTTGTTGCATTGTTAATTATGCACAAATCATACCTTTATGTTGAATTCTGCTACTACTTGCTAATGTGAAATAAATAAATAAATTTCGGTATCATGCTGTTAACTAATAAATATTAACAAATCTACCACACTACTCTATTAGTGCCTTAGAATAATGGTTAAGGGTCAATCAAGTCAAAGCCTAACACTGGACCCATGTGGGTAATTTGAATAGCAGTGTTCACCTACAGAATTAAGCCCAAGTGAGCATCTCTGAAAATCATCTCAGTCAATTACATTCGGCAATGCTCCATTAATTATCATGTTGTGCAATACTCGTCTCACCATGTATTAAAATGGTATTTAAATAAAGTCGATTAATACCAGTCAAACCTAGTAGGTATTACACATATTTTAAGTCCCATGTAATTAAGCCCATGTGGGCATAAACACACACAGCGCTGTTCATCACACTAATCTGAAATTCTAAAAACTTATATTCTGGATGTGCTCAGTGCTAATCTAATCTAATTTAAAACCAGTGTATAAGTTACAAGAGGTTGTTCATTACGCTTTGCCTGCAATGTAGTTTATAGCTGTGTATACAAATCTTCCTCTGCGTCGAGGCCACCAGGGGTATTAGAGTCTAACTCCAAAATATAAAGAGATTCTAGTTTCCTTAATTGCTTTTCTCGGTTCCCTCCTCTGAAGTTAGGGGAAACTGCAGCTATTACATAGTAGGACAATCCTATTGTTTAACTTTTATGAACTTTGTCAAAATGGCATGCTACCAGATAGGTTTTGTCACAATTTCTTATAGCAAGCAGATGTTGTAATATGCATTTATGTACAGCCGCAATTGTACTTTCCACGTAGCGTAAGTCACATGGGCGCTCCAATAGATATACAGCAAATTCTGTTGCACATGTAAATTTGCCTTTAATCTTTCTTATTCTACTAGATAGTCATGATTTGTAAGTCGTGGTGTTTTTCCCGTGTTGACAGGCTTTACACTTCGAACATTATGAGAAACCTGATTTCCTATTCAACCACGTTGTTGTTGCTTCTTTGCAATCTTTAAGGTTCGTCCTAACTAATGCTTGTTACATAGATTTCGCTCTAATGAATGTAATTTCTGGTCTGCGATGCTACCTTCCCTAGTACAGGGTCACTGTTGATGCGATACCAATATTTTCCTAGGATACCTCTTATTGTGGAATGTTGTTTACTGTAAACCTTTATCAATCTAAACTGTGAACCACCTACATCTTCTTTCTCTTTCCTTCTTTTATTGAACAGTATCTGCTCTCTAAGTTGTCTGCTTGCTTTGGTCACTGTTTCCTCAACACAATTTTTTGAGTACCCTCGTGCTTAGAATCTGGCTTTTAGGGCTACCGTCACTTTCTTTTCCTCCCTCCTCTCACTGCAATTGTGTCTCATTCATAAGCTTTCTCCATATGGGATGCTTTTAATTAGATTTATTGGATGAAATCTAGACGCATGTATTAATGTATTCCCTGCTGTGGGCTTTCTAAACAGCTTTGTCTCAAATGTTTTATTATTATTAATGTACACTGTCAGATCCAAAAAGTTCACACTGTACTTACTTATAGTGCTTGTGAAATGGAGATTTAGTTATTGACCTATATTCAATGTAAATATTCCCTGGCATCACTTTCTGCACCTTTGCAAACAATAAAGAGGTCATCGATGAAACAACATTAATGAATTATGTAGTTTTCCCAGACGCGCGCTGACAGTGTGGAAGGAACTGCAATACTGCATAGTTGGTTTTTAACTTGAGCTGCATTATTTTTTGGTCATTGTTTTTTAATGTGAATTGTTCACTTACCCGCACTTCTCACATCTAGCTCCTCTCGCCGGTCCACCGTGAGGCTAGCTCATTTGAGTGGTAGGAGGCAGGGCTCACTTCCGGCACTGAGGGAGGTTGGCGCTCTAGTTGCCAACCCCCTCTATAAACCCGGATGCTCTCGGCGCCGTGCAGCGGACGCATGTAGCCGGCGTGCCGGCGGCGCACCGAAGGCAAGCCAGTCTGTGCCCTTCTGCGCCCGGGAGACGCCAGGAGACAGAAATCCTGGTCATTTTGCACCAGACAATGGCCTTCCACGGAGACTAGAATACTCCGTTAAGGAGATGTTAAGGATGAGATCTTATCTCTGCCTCGCCAGCCGGTGTGATTCCTGGCCTTCGTTCCAGGACCCTTTCTCATGTCTAACCTGCCATTTCAGGGCACTCTCGGTGAGAAGGCACCACCCACCCATGCCTATGCTAATATCCAACCCTATGCTCCCCAACCTGCTGTTCTTGAGTGCTCTAACACAGGACTTCCCACAATCAATACAGGCAGGCTTCCCACTAATTTCTAGCTTGGGTGGAGATGTCTACTATGTAACGTAAGATCTCTTCCCAAGCATTCTTCTGAGGTTTGGGATCTCCTCTCCTCGGGGCAGCCTGATCTTGGGTTCTTGACCGAAACTTGGCTGAAGCCCCACTCAGTCCTTTCCATCGCCCTCGCTTTGACTGAGGGTTATAGGCTTGCTCGAATGGACAGACAAAATAAAATGGGGGGGGTGAATTGCCATAGTACACAGAGACAGTATTAGGGTCACCACGCTAGAACAACGCAGTGACTCAATTATGGAAGTTATGGTGTTTCGAATAGACCTCTCGTCCTAAATGAGCTGGAAGGGGGCTCTTGTCTATCCACCCCCTGGCCCTTTTACTGGATTCTCTCTTCAACTCACCGAGTTAATCGCTCCTCATGAGATCACAAACAACAATCTTTTGCTGCTGGGTGATTTTAATATACACATTGAGTGTGTTTCCAATATGGATGCAGGGACACTCTTGACTGACTTAGCTACACTGGATTTAACCAAGCGTAACGAAGGCCCCACGCACTTAGCTGATCACACACTGAACATTATTTTCTCAGACTGTCCTAATGTCGCTTGTGAACCCCCAAAGCCTTTATCATGGTCCGACCATGTGTCTATTGAATTTTCCATCCAGGTTCATAGGAAGACAGTCAATTTTAACCAAGTCACCCACCACCTTTACAGACAATGGAAGAGTGTCACCTTGGAGGATTTCCAAGCCTCTTTTGTAGAGCCACGGTTCTCAGAATCAGACAACATAGAGGAGGCTCTCGCCAAGTATAATTTCTCCAGTGCCCTTGATCAGTTGGCACCTTTGAAATCTTTTCCCAGTACTCCCAAGCACCCTACTTCCCCCTACTTCGTGCCCAGAAACGAATTTGCAGGAAGCACGAAAAGCGGTGGCCTCTTACTCATAATGAGGAAGACAGGATTGTTTCTATGCATCTCAGGCCGATTACCATGGGAAAATTAGGGCAGGTCAAAAAGCCCATTTAGCACTACAATTAGATCAGGCCCAAAATGATCCTAAAGTGCTATACCGTGTTCTACAGTCCTTCATAAATCCAAAAGCCTGTGAGAACTCAGAGGCTCCTACACAAAAACTGTGTGATGACATCGGAACTTTCTTTACACAAAAAATAGAGCTCATTTATGACAAAATAGTTGTGTCAGGAAGGCATTCCATAACCATCATACCCCCTGATGTGCTTACGCAGACAGCCACCCAATTGCTGATAAGTTTTCCATCTGCCACACAGGTAGAGGTAGAGTCACTGATTCGTACTGTAAAATCAGGGTCAAATCTAGACAGCATTCCTGCGAAGATCACAACTTCCCTTGCTTGTCATCTGTCCCCCTCCATGTTCTACCTTCTCAATCTTTACCTGAAAGAGGGCTGTGTTCCTTGGGAATGGAAATCAGCACAGTGTCACGATTCGCTCCCTGTGCTCTCATGCCCACCACCAGGGGCCCGAATTGTGGGGCGTTCCAGTGTTCTAATATGCCTCCAGACACTCACCTGTATGCATATCCTGACTTCCAGGCATTTGGACACTTAATGGGAATTGACATCCATTCCCAATCCATGCTGGGTTTTGTGATAGCCAGCCTGCTTAGACTTAAAGCCAGCCTACTCATGCCTGAAACTCCATTACCCATAATTCCCTGCTCACCGCTTTGTCTCCACCCCTGCAGGCCAAGGATGGGTGGAGGAATTCAGCTCACCTGTGGCTGGCTGCTGCTAGCCTGCTCACACCAGCTGCATGTGATTACTGTGAGCTCTTTTAAGCCCCAGCTCCCTTCAGGCAAAGGTTGGTCATTGTAGCTGTTTACCGGTGAGACCAATCCTTGGTTACAGAGTTCCCTGAGCTTTTGCTATTCTTGTTTCCAGTGTTTCCTGAGTTCCTGAGCTATAGCTATGCCCTGTACCTGACTTAGCACTGCCTGCAGTGCTACCTTGTTTCCTGAGTTCCTGAGCTATAGTTATTCTTTGTTCCTGGGCGTAGCTATTTCTTGTTCTTGATTTGCACTGCTTGCAGTGCTCTCTTGACTCCTTGCTTCCTGAGCTGTAGCTATGTCCTGTTTCCTTGAACCAGTATTGCCTGCAGTGCTACCTTGACTCCTGAGCCTAGTAATTTCCCTGTTCCTGAACTAGCACTGCCTGCAGTGCTACCTTGACTCCTGAAGCTTTGGTAGTTACCTGTTCCTGAACCAGCACTGTCTGCAGTGCTGCCTTGACTCCTGAGCCTTAGCTCACTTGTTGTTCCTGCCCCAGCACTGCCTTCTATGCTACTTTGTTTTCTTGATTCCTTATCCTGCACTATACCCTTGTAGCCTCCCCTTCTGTATATCTGTTTCCAGTCCCTGCCTTGCTTCCCATTTCCTTGGTTCCAGTTTTAGTTTGCTGCCTTTCTATTCTGCTGTCTTACTTCTGTTACCTTGTATGTTTGTTACCTGCTTTCTGCCAAGTGTGCCCTGTCATTTCCTTCCTTTCCTGTTAAGCACTCCTCCTTGCTAGCTCCTTGTCTATTGTGCTTGTGTTTAGTTCTAACCCTTTGCTGTTACTGCCTTGCTGTTTGATCGCCAGGATCCATGGGCTCAGCTGACTACCTAGGTGGTGTTTCTTGTTCACTGTGAGTTTTGTCTTTGAGTTACATTTATAACATCACTATAGGTATACGCTCCACAGACCCTGCCTTTGCATGCATATCCTACATGTGGGTATTTGCAGTCAGTATCTGTAACAGCAATTGCGGGTAAGAAACTTACTGAGCTTCAGTCTTACCATGTGGAGCTCTTGAATGCTTAACCCCAAACCCCCTTTATTGTTAATGTTGTATTATATATATGTCTTGCACGTCCGTCCTGGGTGTAGTTAGTCTGAATGCTAAATTGCCTTGTGAGTGCCCTTCCTTTCTGAGTCTTGCCCATCTTGTTTACTTGTACAGGCTTCCCCTTTGGATCCCTCTTTCTCCTCTGACTCCCTGTATGATCCTGGGCAGCACTGTACTCCTCCTTTCTGTGCACGTCTTCTACCCAGTTCCCAGTCCTTATCCAAGTCCCTGACTGTGTTCCCCACATAGTCCCGGACAGTCCCTGACACACAGGTCATGCCTCAAGAACACCAAGGCGCCGTTGACTGAGCTCTCTAATCTCCGTCCTATTTCTCTCCTTCCTTTCCTGAGCAAGTTATTGGAGAAGTATATAAACACCCATCTCTCCAATCATGTCGAATGGATGGGTAGTCTTGATTCCTCCCAATCAGGCTTTCGGCCCAAACACAGCACAGGATCTGCCCTACTAGCGGTCACAGATAACATCAGGATGACTAGATAGAGGCCATTCTACGATTCTGGTGCTGTTGGACTTATCCGCCGCGTTCGACACGATTTCCCATCAGGTACTGCTCAGGAGATTGGAGGAGATTGGACTTAGAGATCTGGCTCTTCAATGGCTGACGAGTTTTCTATCCTCTCGGTCGCAGGCGATCAATCTCGTTCCATATCATTCTGCTCCAACAGAATTGACCAAGGGAGTGCCACAGGCTCCTGTCTGAGTCCAACTCTGTTTAATATCTATGTGGCCCCCTTGGCCAATCTGTGAAGGAGTTTGGGGGTTTATCCCCATCTCCTATGCTGACGATACCCATCTGCTCTTTCCTTTTGCAAAGTTTACTCCATCAGTGCAGGCCACCCTTTCTTCAGGATTGAGAAGTATTTCACAATGGATGAGGAGTAATTTTCTTCAGTGCAACGTGGGAAAGACGGAGATCATGCTTTTCGGCAAGGCCCAATTATTATGGACCCCTAACTGGTGGCCAACTGATTTGGGCACTCCTCCCGTTCCGAAAACCTGTGTCAAAAACCTAGGTGTCCGCCTTGAACAGGTTCTTACCATGAAGGAGCACGCCGCACAGACAGCCGGCTGCTGCTTTCAGGTGCTGGGTCTGCTACGTCACATCCTTCCTGTGCTCCCAGATTCGACCGGGTAGACACTGACCCAGGCACTTATTTTAAGTCGCCAGGATTATTGTAATGGTCTGGTGGTCTCCGCCAATGAAGCTGCCCTTGGCACACGGTTGTCCAGAACACGGCGGCTCGCCTGATCCTTAATGCCACCCCCTAGGACTGCTTCCCGGCCTTTGTTTTATCAACTCCACTGGCTCCCTATCCGGGAGCAAGTGCAGTTTAAGGTCTGTTGTACAATATTCAAGGCCCTGTCTAAATCCGGCCCTGCTTACCTTGTTGACAAATTCATCCCTTATACTCCTTGGAGGCCTCTCCGCTCAGAATCCAAATCCCTACTTGAGGTACCTGGAATTAAAAGGACCAGACAGGGTGGGAAGGCCCTATCCCATGTGGGCCTCTACCATTGGAATAAGCTTCCTCTGCAACTAAGACAGTGCACGGATTATCTTCAGTTTGGAAACAGCTCAAGACCTTTCTTGTTTGCTTTTAATTTTCAGCAGACAGCTTTTCGCACACTGCCCGTCCAAGCGCAGAGATACCCCTTTGGGGGTCGATTCTGGCGCTTTACAAATAAATAAATATATAAATGTCATGATATTCGTTTCTGACCACCTGCTCCTCCCACCAGTCCATTCTTCTAAAAATCTGCAACACATTTCCTGTTTCTCAGTAATTGTTTTGTAAAAGAACACTGCTGAAGCTTGGTGGCTTTAGAAGTTTCAGACATTGTTTTCTGTATTATATTTTGCTGCACTCTCTCCAGGAAAGGCAATCTGCTGCAGGGTTTATGGGAGCTCTAAAACACACTGCCTGCTTGTGTAGAAAATCACATTGTTAGTGAATGTAATTTCTTTGTCCCTCTGGCAGGTGCTAAAATTATTATATTTGATTGGAAACGATGAACTTGATCTTCAGACTCCGAGAGGAAAGAACGTTTTAGTTTCAATAAATCTAAAAAGAAATTGGTTGTGATTCCATTATTGTTTTTGATCGGTTTGACTCCTGTAGACGCTCAATTAATCACTCCTGGAAGCCAGAGACCCTACTCAAAATAATTATTACCATTTGAACCTTGAAACAATCCACAAAAATACATAAAAAGGATGCATTAAACAAATAAACAAATAATGAAGTATTTTATTGAATTCAAAAACAAAAATATACACAAATAGATATGTTTATTTTATTTGGAATGTTGAAGATTTCCTAAATACATTTGGGTTTCTTTCTATAAGATGAAGCAATATATATATAGTAGCAGAACTGCACAATTTGAAACAAGAAAACCTGGGATTAATCCTGGCTTCCCCACTTTAACAAATTGTGTTATAAAAGGCAACTGTTTTATTTCACATTCTCTCCTCTTTCTTCATTATTACATTTAATAAGACCTCGAAATACATGACTTCCGGAAGTGTGCTGTACAAGACCACTTCCTATGTTTGATTTAATAAACTATAATGTTGTTCATCTATAAGAGGAACCCAGATCACCCAGAGGGTGCATGTAACAAGTAACTTGCCTCTTAGTTCAATACTGTCATTGTTACCAGGGTGGGTAGAAGAATTAACCTTTCTAAATTTATGTCTGAAAACCATCACTTGTAAAAAAAATACTTCACAATGCACTGATATTATCTCATATACTAAGGAGAAATGGTCTGCATATGAATTAAGTACCCTTTATGAATTTAAAATACTTTATCATATTTGTAAAGGTTTGTTGCAAGATGGCTTCACTTTAACGTTAAATAAATGCCTATCCATTTATTTAACTCTTTTTTTAATGCTAATTTTGAGTCGAGTGAACAGCAGCCCAGGACTGCTGTTGACCAGGGTGGGGGGGCATGTAAAGGTTGGGAGGGCCGCATGCTGCCCCCGGGCTGTACTTTGAGTATCACTGCTCTAGCCCAGTGACCCACTAGCTGGGCCAGGTGGTATCTGACGACGCCACTGGACTAAGAACTCATTGTTCCTTTAATTCAGGCACAGGAAGCTTTTTCTCATCTACTGACAGACGAACCCCATGGATACAGACGAGTGTTGTCTTTGGACCAGAAGTAGGGCATGCTATGATCAGCTATGAGCTGCTGATGGGGCTCCATAAATAAGACAAAAACATTTACAGGTTAGATTGACCTATTGTGTACCCCACAGACAGGACCATGAGGTGTTTTTGTTGGATTCTGTTTTATGTGAAGCAGAATATCACAGACTCAAACTACATCAGAACATTCCCTTCAATCAGATATAGAAAGGGAAGATGGAAAATAGCATCACATAGCTAACCATAAGATTGTCCTGAGATCAGCGAGTAACAAGAAATACTCGGAGTACTTTTGCTGTATGTTTGTCTTTTTGCTGCTTTTGTGTGAAATATTAGGTTGATAAGAGTCACAATCATTTCTGCTGTCAATACTGCATCGTAGATTAGTTGCCATTTACGTTTTAAATGTATTTCCTCTATGTTTCATGTGTTCAGGAATTATGTAGTCAGTTGGTAACCCTGATTGACAAGTTCTATGAGATATGAGACCATTTTCTATTGTAAGACATTTAGACCAGGATGTTAGGGGCTTCTGTGGAATTGTCATTGGCTTCACTGAGAATCAGTGAATGGTTTCCGGGAAAATTGAACAGCGAGGCTTGAGTCAATATGGTGTGAACTGCAGAAGAATATTTATTTTGAATGGTATGACACTGGTTGCAGCTGATGATCCCCTGTGCTTTGAGTATCTGAAGCTTACAAAAAAAAGTGGTAACTTGAGCACCCAAAACCTATTCTGGTGTCTTGAGTAGGGAGTGGAATTCCCCAATTATAAGTTAATTGTTTTGTCTCATTCTGTAAAGATTCTGGGCCTGATTTAATTCTTGGCAGAAAGGATAGTCTGTTTCAACCATGACGGAGTATCCTCACCACCAAGAATGCGATCTTCCCACAGCATTTAAATGCGGGTGAACCTTCAGGTTAATCGCAGTGGAGACTACTCTGTCTCTAAAGGGATTAATCATCTCCAATGGCCTTGGGGAGTAAGGGACATCGGAGAAATTACTATATGTCCACCCACCCAATTTGGATGGGCAGACATGTAATAACTTTTTACTGTTCCCTACCGCCAGGTAAAAACCTGGCGGTAGGGAACAGTAAAAACATTTTATGCTCCCCCTGCCATAGGAGAAACCCACCATGGTTAGGGAAGCATTACTTGTTTTCTTTCCTAAAAGAAAAACACGTTTTGGGATTTTCTTTTCCTGCCAATGACTGACAGCAGATGCAGGAACGGCTGATGGCTGACAGAGTAATCACGGCATGGCAGACATAAAGTCCTCCACAAGAAAAATGGTGACTTCTTAGTCTACCAAAAATTAAATCGGACCCTCTTTCATAAAGGTGTAATACTGCAAGCCTATACTTGATAGGTCTTTCTGGCCAGGCACAAGTTCTTCAATAGTCTTTTACAAATGTGCTGTATCGCAGGCGTTTTTTAGATTTACCTTTGCAGTTACACTGAAGTCCTTGAACAGTTTTTCACAATGATGTTGTACCTCAAGCCACTACCAAATGGTCCTCTTCACAAATGTACAAGTCCTTGCTGCATCAAACTGCAGTACCATAGTCCATTATGACTTATCCCATAGACACTCACAATTAAACAACCCTACCTCATCAACTCCCTCAATCTGAAAGGTACCAGAGATTTACGAGCCAAACATATTGAGCATCTCCTTTTCTTGAGTAGAATAGAAATGAACTTCAAGGTGCTTTTGAAGACAACACATTTATAGGTAGGGAAAATCTGCAACACAAATGCACATATTCATTTTTGATACTCATGGTTTCTGTCTCCTTACTGTTCACTTCATTAGATCATAACTAGTTTTAAGGCTTCACCCTGCCCATTCTCAACATCATAAGTTATCTACTTATGAGTGTGACACATGTACATATCTAGCTTTTTCCGGAGTAGGAATAAAAAGAAAACGATTTCAGAATGTACACAAAATCAAACGGTTGTAGGTGTGCCCAAATGTTCCAGGGCATTTCTTCTCAATGTGGCCCACAATCAGCCCTGGGAGTAGTTGTACTATCATCTAATATTAAGCTTACTGAGGTAATATTACATGTGATGAAATGATTTAAGAGTGTAAATTTGCCTTTAGTGAATTGGAGAAGAAAAGAAGAAAATGTGTCCTCATAAATCAATCCATGTGCACCTACATTAAAATAGATGCTCAAATGGCTTTGTGAATTCGGCCCATCTTGTTTTAGGTTTCATTTGGCTGGAGTTGTAGTAGTCTAGCAGTAAAAGGAGTAGTTCAAAGACTTTGCTCATCACGGATAATGTTAAAAGGCATGCAATTGATATGTGGCGATTGCAAATTGTGTAACTTTACTGTATGCTTTAGCTTTGAAACACCTTGTTCTAGAAGAGGTACATAGGAAGAAGTAAACCATCTGGTAGCCTTGAAAAGCAATAGGTTCATGAAACTTAAGGGCCCATTAGGATGTCGGGCGGATTGCCCCCGCCAGGCTGGCGGTAGCTACCGCCGGCCTGGCGGGGGCAATCCGCCCGACATCCTCACCAGAATTCCGCCCCCGCCATATTAGAATGGCAGGGGGGACCGCGGCGGACGGAAAGACCTTCCGCCGCTTTTCCGCCCCGGTCGCAAGGCGACCAGAGCGGAAAAGGGTTTCTATGGTGGCGGTGTCTGTCAGACACCGCCTGCCATATTAGGATGCCTCATTACTAATGCCTTTCCGTGGCGGCAATGCCCCCACGGAAAGGCATGCGGTCTTCACACTGGGGACCCCCTGCGGGCCCCCAGAGTGAAGGAGGGGTGGGGGCTGCACACGGGGGATACCTGTGGTACCCCCCCACATTTGCATAAACAAAGTGGCAGGCACCGCACGGTGCCTGCCGCTTTGTTTATGCAAATGCTGAAATGCATTTCTAGCATTGTGGCGGGCGGTGCTGAGAGCCCGCCACAATGCTAGAAAAGCAGGATGTGCCCTCCACTGTGGCGGGCATATCCTAATGCTCCCCACGGGACCCCGCCCTTATGGCGGGCGGACCCAATCCCCGCTAGGATGACGGGCGGACAAAGTCCACCCGTCATCCTAATGGACCCCTTAGTATTTTGGAATTAAAATAGGAACAAGGTCTCAAAAATATTTACAGGAACCTTATGTTTTAAAAAAACCTCTTTCCAAAATGATTATGATGAGCAATGCATGGATGAAAAGTTGTAGTACTGAAATGGATGATCCTCAATTGTCACACATTCAGGTCAGACACTAGCTACTTTCAAGAACTTTACTTTACTTACTCATTTATTTCTAGTTTTTATGTAGAGCGTATAGCCATCGAAAAAGTCAAAGTGCTTTACATAGAACAGATAGATTACTTGTAACGTAGGTGGACATATTGGCAGCAAACTGCAACACCAGGCCTGGAATCTCCTCCTCCAGTTACCCATCAACTTGGAATGAGTCCCATAGACAGCCATTATGCCCAGAAAACTGTACAATATACATATTGCTTAATCTTTACATCAATCAGGAAATATTCACACATTAAATCGAGAAATTGAAAAGTACAGATTCTTTTTTCAGATCATACTGATTCATGGATATGTATTTAGAGGGGTGAAATAGAAAAAGGTAAACATGGTTGTGGGTATAGGTATTAGAGGAGTTGCCGAGAATGGTTAAGAGAATGAAATCATTGTGATCTTTTGGATGCTGGCACTATCAAGCATTGGATTACACGATAGGACGATGCTATAGAAGCAAGTGCTCTTTCATCCTGTTTCGAAAGGAAGATAATGATGCAGCATTTTTACTTTATCTTACTATATTACTCTAAATGTGCAGTGCACATCCTGCGAGGGCACGGATTAGGGTAGAGATGTTCTTTTCTCCACCTTTAAGGAGTATCCTGGAATAGTGCACATGTGATGTGAAGCATTCTTTCTACCCGCTCTAGTTTTTGTTTTTAGCTGTGTTTAATTCTAGTGGTCTGAAGATAAGTCCTGCAAAGCTCAGGGGGCATCTATCTAAGGTCCATGTTCCTGAAGATCTTAAAGCCTCCAAACTAGCGGTACGCCGAGCCGAGCGTGCCTGGAGGAGGAATTACTGCCCCTCTCTTAGATCTGAGTTTACCAATACTCTGGCCCAATATAAGAAGGCTATCTTGGCTGCCAAAACTGCCTATTTCTCTTCTAAAATTCTGGCAGCGGAGAACCAATCAAGGGAAATCTTCTCGATTGTCCACAATCTGGCTTTCTCTGACAGGACATCTCTAAAACCCACTCCCTCCCAAGACCTCTGCCACTCCTTAAATACCTTTTTCATAGGGAAGATTGCCATCATCAAAGCCAACATCCCCCCTTCTTCCCCATCTTTTGTTGACCCTCAGTGCCCCCCTCCCAAGGGACAACTCAATGCCCTTTCTCCCCTGACCAAGGAATCCCTGCTCTCAATAATTCCTCTCCACTTCATCAATAGCTCTCTTATTCAGGGGGTTGTTCCCAGCTCCTTGAAGACAGCAGTTATCGTCCCCATCCTGAAGAAACCTGGCGCAGACCCCTCGGTCCCTTCCAATAATCGTCCCATCTCTCTCCTTCCATTTCTGGCCAAAGTGCTCGAACGCCATGTCACCAGGTTTCTGAGCACTTTTGTGGAGGAGCATGGAATACTAGCCCCCCGCCAGGCTGGTTTCCGCCCCGCACACTCTACTGAGTCCGTTGTACTGTCGGTCCTTGACACTCTCAGGGAGGGTATGGATACCAACCGGACCCAGGCTTTGATCCTCCTCGACCTCTCAGCCGCCTTTGACACGGTTGAACACACCTTCTTGCTTTCCCGTGTCAGGGCGGCGGGGATCGGAGGGACCGCCCTGGTATGGTTATCCTCCTTCCTGAGGGACCGCACCCAGGCTGTCCGCCTGGGTGATTTCTCTGCGGACCTTCAGAAAGTTCAGTGCGGGGTCCCCCAAGGTTCCTCCCTTTCACTCCTTTTGTTTAATCTTTACATTTCTCCTTTGATTTTTGCACTACAGGGAATGGAGGTCGACGTATATAACTATGCGGATGACCTCCAACTTGTGTTCAATCTTTCCCCTTCTTCTGCCTCTATCCTAAACTTTCAGTCTATTATGATTTTTATCCGGGACTGGATGAATCACAACCATCTGAAACTTAATCCGGACAAGACCGAGCTGGTGTTGACGGGTGGTTCATCCAGTCCCTGGTCCTCACTCTTTTGGCCCCCTTCCCTTGGTCCTCCCCCGTCCCCTCTACCTCAGTCAAAACATTAGGCATCAAACTTAACTCTGACCTCACCCTTCACTCTCAGGTTAGCGCCGTGGTGTCTTCTTCCTTTCTGTCACTCCGCACCATACGCAAGGTATCCCGTTTTTTTTCTGTTGATGCCCTGAAATCTATCATCTTGGCAATGGTCATCTCCCGCCTGGATTATGGCAACGCCCTACATGCTGGTTTACCTGCATATAGCTTAAGGCGTCTGCAGTTGATACAGAACCAGGCGGCACGGCTGGTACTTAACCTCCCTAAATTTCATCATGTAACACCCCTTCTCAAATCCCCTCATTGGCTCCCTGTTCGTGAACGTGTCCAGTTTAAGCTTGCGTCCATCATCTGCCAAGCACGACTGGGCACGGCTCCGGCCTTCATTACTTCAGAGATAGTTCCCTACGTTCCCACTAGGGCACTACGCTCAGCCTCGCAAGCCCTTTTGACAGTTCCCCGCTTTCGAAGGAAGAAATGGGGAGGCTCAAAGTTTTCCACCCTCGCACCAACTTTATGGAATTCCTTGCCTTTAGAGCCTAGGTCCATTCCTCTCTACCCCCAATTCCGAAAAAAACTCAAAACCTACCTATTCACCAAAGCCTTTAGTTAGATCACTCGTTACTCCTGTTCTCTTTCATTTACCCCTCCCTCTCCCCACCCCTTGAGGTTTGTCTGTTAGCGCCATGAAACCGCTGGTGAAAGTGCGCTTTATAAATAATTTTAAATTCAAATTCAAATTCAAATCTCATCATAATTGTGGCGCCATATATCTTTCAGGCTTCTGCTTTGAGGGCCACTTTGATAAGGGCAGTTTGAATCAAAGGTTGTCCTGTGACAGGGAATATCACATAATCTAGTAGCAATTTGACCAATGCCTGGATGGCTTACTTTCGATCATTTGTTGGCTTGAAAGACAATATGGATTTTGGTAGTTTCATGGCCTGATTATGAGTTAGGCAGAATTTGAAGTGGAGATACTAAGAGGCCGGAATCTCTGAGTCACAAACAGTTTCCCCAGACCAAATTCAAGTTCTTCTGAGTTTTACCCCTGAAACGGAGAATACTTGCACAAACCTGAAAAAAACAAGTCCTTAGCCATGTGTTTGTACCCATTGCATGGGAAAAATCACTGACATGATCCTCCTGCTCTAAGCAGGTGGAAAGTGCCAGCTCCAGGAATAGAGGTAGGGGGCAAGGGCAATGTGTTTTAATCGGTGTGGCTGTTTGGCTCAGCCAGGTCTCTGTCTGTCCAGGGGGTAGGGGGGAAGGCAGGTGAATTGACTACTCTGGCCATGCTGCTGCAGTGGTCGGGTAGGGTCCGGGCTGTGCTGCTACCTGTAACCCATATGGTCCTGCAGCAACAAATAGAGGCCCAGTGTCTCCAGAGTTTGTAGGCCCATTATTTCAGGTCTGGAGACACACATAATTGTGGGTGGTAGAATTCCATCAGAGTTATCATATCCCTCCGGGTGAAATACTCTCCAGTTGGAATAAGAGTCTCAGTTGAAAATTCTCACTTTTGTCATGGATTTAAATGTGGGTCTAGGTCCACTTGTCGTCAGTTTTAAATCTCAAGGATTTGACATTGTAGATAATCTCTGCACAGTTGGTCTGATTTCTGATTTGCTGATGTATAGTAGCTATCTTGGTTTCTCGGGTCCAATTTAATAATGAGAAGTTGAGTTTTTTGTGGTTCAGTTTCAATTAATGCTGAGTCATCTAATTACGTTATGTTATGTTACTAATTTCTTGTAGAGCGCACGTTCACCAGGCGGTTTCATGCGCTAGCTCTAGCATGTGCCGGGACCAAGCAGGAGTTACACGGGGGCCTGTGTAAATAGCCATGTTTTTAGCATTTTCCTAAAGCTTGTGAGGTTGTTGCAGGATCGGATTCTAACGGAAGGGAATTCCATAGTCTGGGAGCCAGAGTCGCACACCTGTGGCCGCCCTGGCGTTGGAGCTTAAAAGATGGGGTGGCGGGATTTGGGCCTGCGGCCGTGGAGGGACTTAAAAATGATACAGGCCGTCTTAAATGCAGTGCGTTGGGAGATGGGGAGCCAGTTTTATTTACCAGGGGTCTGGCAGATTGCCATCTTGGTTACTGATGGATTAATCTGGCCACCTGGTTCTGAACTAGCTGGAGGCATTTGCTGAGGAAGAGTGGAAGGCCCAGGTATATAGAGTTGGCATAGTCCAGGTGTGACAGTACCAGGGCTATCACAACCTGAATCAGGGCCGAGTGGGTGAACATGCGACTGATCTTCCTGTTCCTGCGGAGCTGGAAGCAGTAGGACACAACTGTGCCTACTTGGGTCTTTAGAGAAAGGTCATTATTGATGATCACCCCTAGGCTTTTTACCGAGGAGGATGGGATGGGGGAGGGCCAAGTTCTTTAGGCCAATAGTGTGGGCCCCAGAGAATTTGGCTATTCCCGTTCAGGACTAGCTCGGTCTTGCCGGGGTTCAGCTTCAGATGGTTTTGGTCCATCCACTGGCGGATGTGAAGCATAGTACCCTGGAAATCCCGAATTGATTCAGAGGAGTTGTCTATTGTAAAGATCAACTGGAGATCAGCCGCATAGTTAAAGGTGATAGTTTTTCGCTCCTTCAAGGACTGAATCAAGGGTATCAGATACAACTTGAACAGCAAGGGGGAAAGTGAGGATCCCTGAGGGACCCCACATGTCGTGGGTAACTTAGGAGCAGTAAAAGAGACTGGGCGTACCGCTTGAGTACGGTCGCTGAGAAGAACCGATTGAATTTAAACGTATTTAAGAGAAAAAGCCTCTGAAGTGGTCAATCTATGTGTGCTGTCTTAACCAATGAAAAAGGACCTGGTGCACTGTTCCTGTTCTCACATCAGGATTGTGCCAATGGTGCACCTACTGAATTGTCAACATGAATGTAATTTAAAATAGGATTAACGTATTAGGTGTCACATTGTAAACTGCCCATTTGCAGTAGGTCTCAAAATGCCTTTCCCTATGAATTAGGCAGCAGACCGCCATCCCTGCACTTGTTTTCCCAAATGGGGCCAATGTCCATTAAAGATAGAAGTGCTGTTTAAAAAAATAGCAGGGAGATGGAGATTAGAGAGAATCATTTTGACCATTTGGTATCTTTCTGTTAGGTAAGGTTGTAACCACTATCAGTCAATCAATATATAGTTTATTAGTTAATAAAAACCAGAAACATGTACAAAGCGTGCATCTAACATATTTTCACAATTAAAAAACAAGATATAAAGGTAAACTTTTCATGTCAAATTATTATAAAAAAGACGGATGTGAAAGCCAACAAAATATTTCACAATTAAAACCACCTTTTATTTTAGGTTACCATCCATAAGGTGCGGGGTGTTTGGCTGTGGCCCCAAGCAGAGTATCACCCAAGATCCTGATCAAGCAGTGGGGTGCTACAAGTTCTTGGCACACCCCTTTCTCCACCCATCCATAGGACACACAAAGCAGAGTGACAACTATGTATAAAGTGCCAGGTGCATTTATACAGCCTACTTACAGGTGTGACCTCAACAGCTAGGGCAGGGGATTGGCATGACCCCAGCAGCCCACCTTTCACCTAAGCATATCGCACATCTGCACAAAGGAGCGTGCTGATGAGCCTACAGTGGCCAAACCCTCAGCTGAACGAGGCAGGGAGTTGAAGTCTTTTACTCTTGCCACCTACTTTTAGACGTAGCCTCAACAAGGCGGGATAGGGGATTGGCCTGCCCCAAGCGCCCACCTTTGGCCTCAGCATGCAGCACGTCTACACAAAGGAGGTTGTTGAGCCTACAGTGACCAACCCCTCATCTGAATGAAGCAGGGAATTAAAGCATTTTGCTCTTCCCAGTATCCACCCCCAGAAGTCTGTGCAGAGACCTTAAACCCTAAGTGTCCCTTTAGGATTTCTCAATACATTTTAATATGTCTATGAACTGCACCAGCTGAATGTTGAGCATGACATTCCATGGATTCAATGATTCTTTTGCTGCTGATCTGCATGTCCTGATTCCTAAGGTCTTGAATTCACTGCGCAGCACAGCCTCCGTTAAAAACACTAATGTAACCACAATCATGAAGATTAAAGGACCGATTCACAAATGCATTTTAGAGTATACAGATTCATACCACTGTAGTTCTCTTTCATGCCTTTGTGAATTGCTACAAAAACCTAAAAAAAAGGAATACAAGGGGGAATATTCGTATATAGGGGCCGATTATGATCGAGGACGGACTTGAGGCCGTCCACGACCCCTGAGCAGGAGGGAACATCCGCAAGGGCTGCGGCGTTCCATCCGTGCAGATTAGGATGTGACCGCCAGGGTGGTGGTCACATCCTCTATCTTTAACATTGCGGCGGGTGCAGCTTCAAGCTGCACCCGCCGCAAGGTTAAAAATGCATGCACCGCATTTGCATGCACAAAGCGGCAGGCACCGTGCAGTGCCTGCTGCTTTGTGCACGCAAATGCAGGGGGGTACCATAGGTACCCCCCATGTGCACCCCCCACCCCACCTTCACCCAGGGGGCCAGCAATGGGCCCCCGAAGTGAAAGTCTGTATGCTTTTCCACAGCGGAAAAGCCGCCGCGAAAAGCATGCCTTTCACACCATCCTAATATGGCTGGCGGTGTCTGATAGACACCGCCAGCCATGTTAAAGCTTTTCCGCCGCGGTCGGAAGGCGACCGCGGCGGAAAAGCTGCGGACGGAATGCCAGACCCACCAACTATCCTAATATGGCGGAGGGTCTTTCAAGGCTCCGTGGCGGTTTTCCCGCATCCTCCGGGCCGGCGGTGGCTTCCGCCGGCCCGGAGGATGCGGGAAAACCGCAATCATAATAGGCCCCATAATTAGCACAACAGAACAGAGTGTGCTCTCTATGTGCATTTGTTGATATGGAGTTTGATGATTCTGGGTCCTAACCCCATAGGCATTTAAGAGTACTCCTTTATTATCACTTCCAATGCTCATACACAAAATGGTATGTTTTACATTATCACATGCTACAAACAGGTCCCAGAAAAGTAGCTAGTGTGTCATGGGCCCTACTAAAAGCAAAGTAGATGGGACACTGGCTCATGGTTGAGTATTGAAAGACTGCCATAATTGTGTAGCATGTGCCTCTCTTGCACCTCTTGCACCCCAGTGCCTCTGCATCTCTTGCATCATTGATAGCTACACTTATGACAGGTCTAGGATAATTAGAAGGTAATCATCACATTTGTCTAGCATTGGTAAATCATTATCTGTTATGTTTAACATGTTTTATTCCATAACGGAAAAGAAGCCTGATTGCTAAAGGTCTGGCATTCATTTTCATTAACTGGTACAGGTGACTCAATGGACAAATGTATCCACCTCAGGGGGTCAAATCCCAGTGGCTGAAACGTATTGTTCTGTCTTCCTGAATTTAGCAGCATAAATCCACTTAGTAGAGTGACATTAAAAGTCTGTTAATACCAAGAGACCCAATGGAGTTAACATGCACTTTACAATTATAGGTTATGTTAATAGCATAATTGTTCATTTGCTGGGCTGCATTCTGGATACAATTAGGAGATTGTTTAGTGTTGGATCTGCATTTGGGTTTTTTAGAATAAGTTAGGCAAGAATATTTTTAGAGATGTAAAAGCTCAATGGAGCAACGAGGAAATTATGATATTTTGCCAGAAAGGAAGGAGGCATGAGAGGGCTGGCTTTGCTAGTCTTGAGTGTCTGATGTCCTATCCTTAGACAGGCTTGATTAAAGCAAATATTGAACCCAACAAGTCAATTCTAAGTGGTGTGAGGGAGATCTAGTCATTGGTTAGCATTTTAAGGCTGATATTTTTTATCTTAACAAGGGTGAAATCAAGGGTATTCAATACAAGGAAGATGCTACAGGTCTTTGGTACAGTCCAGACACACTAAGGGAATCTCAAAGGTATTCCACAACAAGGGCTGGAATAACAGGATAGACAGAGGGATACAAAAGATGAGAAAAGTACCCATCAGCCCACTCAATAGTGGAGGCTCGTCATTTGGGATTTTCAAATGTAGAAAGTTGGTGTCCAACCAGCACTGCCTCCAGTGAATACTGAGGCTAGCCTAGGACCCAAAGGTTGAACCCTCAACCTGAGCAAATGACAGCACAAGTGGCTGAAAAGGGCTTAGTTGCAGTGCTCAAAGAAATAAGAAAATGTGAGAAAAAGGAAGATAATCCAAGTGATTCTAAAAATGCCTATCTTGACGTCAACAAGAAAACTTTATTGGGTGTGCCCGTCAAGATGGTATAGTTAAAAACAGAGTGACAATAGCAAGAAAGATGGTTTGCTATTTACCCGAGATGTTATCTGGTCAACATGTTTCAGCCTGTAAAGGCTTTCGTCAGGACCTACGTATCACTACTGCAACACTTACTTTATAACGTGTAAGAAAGAAAAATAATGTTTTCATGGGTGGTGTATCCCCTCCTGTTAGAAAAAAGAACACAAAATTGCACAGAAAAGTGAAATGCAAAGCGTAACTTAAGTCCCATATAGTGACAGTCACGCATGTATGTAATATTCACAATATTCATAGTATATTCACTTACCCAACTTTGTGGGATCAGGAGCCTCACCTCACCTGGCGACAGCTCAGGCTAAAGGAGGCCACCCACTGAAAGAAATATATTCAAAGTGGAGATGTATTTTAAGTTCATCATATATGCAGTTATTTCCCAGATTACATGTAGACTAAGGCAGTTGTTGGCCACGACCGTTTTGTGGTATTAAAAATATGCTAACCAAACACCCCTCCTAGATGTACCATACAACTATTAGGGTGACATGAAACCTCCGTGGCGGTGTGTGTAACTGGTGTTTATTCAGAAAACAGCTTGGTTTATTTTAGGTGACACACATAGTCATAGGTATAAGTCCTGTGCCATCTGTTGTATGAACTAAAAACTTAGCAAGCAGTAATTTAACACACCACAAGCAAAAAGGTTAGCCTCAAACAGTTCTATCTAGGGTAGAGAGTTTATTAAAACTCTGACATGATAGAGGAGAGAGTGCACTCTTGCATACCAGACTCCTTGAAAAAAATAGGCAACATGTTCTGTATAAGCGTTTACCAAAGTCCACAAGAACGTTACAGAACCCCTAAAGAAAAGGGAAAAAGAAAGAGAATGAAATACCATCCACAGCGGCCCTGTCTGAACACCTACCTCTCCGTCATTGCCTCTGGCCTAAACTGAGCCGAGGGGGAGGTAGTGTGCCAGAATAGCCTGAAGGAAAATAAAGGGACATAGCGGACCAGAGAGAGACACTTTTTGTCTACTCTCCTATTGGTTCGTTAACGCCCACTCCATAGACCAATCATACTCGGTCTGCACACCCGCCGGCTGTTACACCGTGCGCGATGTAAAAACCATATCTTGAATCAGGGCGGACCATATAGAGAACTAACAACCAAGTACACCCATTGGTTCACAATTCACACAGGAAACAGACAGTAAATGTTGACACATTCCCTGCGCGTGAAAAACACTCCCAACCCATAGCCAACGGCGGACCTGATTGGTCCAGGCCGACTTAACCGGAAATGTTAAAGAAGACGCTCTAAAAGGCTGACACTGCTCCGCTGGCTTGGCGGACTGCCTCTTCATTGAATGGAGCATCCTGATTGGTTCTTGTCCCGCAAAAGCGGACAACATACACAAGTGCCGTCTAAAGAAGAATATCAAAGGCCCAGCATATATGACCGCCCAGCACGTATCAATACACATCCAGATATAAAAGACTTAATCTTTACATTTCTCCTTTGATTTTTGCACTACAGGGAATGGAGGTCGACGTATATAACTATGCGGATGACCTCCAACTTGTGTTCAATCTTTCCCCTTCTTCTGCCTCTATCCTAAACTTTCAGTCTATTATGATTTTTATCCGGGACTGGATGAATCACAACCATCTGAAACTTAATCCGGACAAGACCGAGCTGGTGTTGACGGGTGGTTCATCCAGTCCCTGGTCCTCACTCTTTTGGCCCCCTTCCCTTGGTCCTCCCCCGTCCCCTCTACCTCAGTCAAAACATTAGGCATCAAACTTAACTCTGACCTCACCCTTCACTCTCAGGTTAGCGCCGTGGTGTCTTCTTCCTTTCTGTCACTCCGCACCATACGCAAGGTATCCCGTTTTTTTTCTGTTGATGCCCTGAAATCTATCATCTTGGCAATGGTCATCTCCCGCCTGGATTATGGCAACGCCCTACATGCTGGTTTACCTGCATATAGCTTAAGGCGTCTGCAGTTGATACAGAACCAGGCGGCACGGCTGGTACTTAACCTCCCTAAATTTCATCATGTAACACCCCTTCTCAAATCCCCTCATTGGCTCCCTGTTCGTGAACGTGTCCAGTTTAAGCTTGCGTCCATCATCTGCCAAGCACGACTGGGCACGGCTCCGGCCTTCATTACTTCAGAGATAGTTCCCTACGTTCCCACTAGGGCACTACGCTCAGCCTCGCAAGCCCTTTTGACAGTTCCCCGCTTTCGAAGGAAGAAATGGGGAGGCTCAAAGTTTTCCACCCTCGCACCAACTTTATGGAATTCCTTGCCTTTAGAGCCTAGGTCCATTCCTCTCTACCCCCAATTCCGAAAAAAACTCAAAACCTACCTATTCACCAAAGCCTTTAGTTAGATCACTCGTTACTCCTGTTCTCTTTCATTTACCCCTCCCTCTCCCCACCCCTTGAGGTTTGTCTGTTAGCGCCATGAAACCGCTGGTGAAAGTGCGCTTTATAAATAATTTTAAATTCAAATTCAAATTCAAATCTCATCATAATTGTGGCGCCATATATCTTTCAGGCTTCTGCTTTGAGGGCCACTTTGATAAGGGCAGTTTGAATCAAAGGTTGTCCTGTGACAGGGAATATCACATAATCTAGTAGCAATTTGACCAATGCCTGGATGGCTTACTTTCGATCATTTGTTGGCTTGAAAGACAATATGGATTTTGGTAGTTTCATGGCCTGATTATGAGTTAGGCAGAATTTGAAGTGGAGATACTAAGAGGCCGGAATCTCTGAGTCACAAACAGTTTCCCCAGACCAAATTCAAGTTCTTCTGAGTTTTACCCCTGAAACGGAGAATACTTGCACAAACCTGAAAAAAACAAGTCCTTAGCCATGTGTTTGTACCCATTGCATGGGAAAAATCACTGACATGATCCTCCTGCTCTAAGCAGGTGGAAAGTGCCAGCTCCAGGAATAGAGGTAGGGGGCAAGGGCAATGTGTTTTAATCGGTGTGGCTGTTTGGCTCAGCCAGGTCTCTGTCTGTCCAGGGGGTAGGGGGGAAGGCAGGTGAATTGACTACTCTGGCCATGCTGCTGCAGTGGTCGGGTAGGGTCCGGGCTGTGCTGCTACCTGTAACCCATATGGTCCTGCAGCAACAAATAGAGGCCCAGTGTCTCCAGAGTTTGTAGGCCCATTATTTCAGGTCTGGAGACACACATAATTGTGGGTGGTAGAATTCCATCAGAGTTATCATATCCCTCCGGGTGAAATACTCTCCAGTTGGAATAAGAGTCTCAGTTGAAAATTCTCACTTTTGTCATGGATTTAAATGTGGGTCTAGGTCCACTTGTCGTCAGTTTTAAATCTCAAGGATTTGACATTGTAGATAATCTCTGCACAGTTGGTCTGATTTCTGATTTGCTGATGTATAGTAGCTATCTTGGTTTCTCGGGTCCAATTTAATAATGAGAAGTTGAGTTTTTTGTGGTTCAGTTTCAATTAATGCTGAGTCATCTAATTACGTTATGTTATGTTACTAATTTCTTGTAGAGCGCACGTTCACCAGGCGGTTTCATGCGCTAGCTCTAGCATGTGCCGGGACCAAGCAGGAGTTACACGGGGGCCTGTGTAAATAGCCATGTTTTTAGCATTTTCCTAAAGCTTGTGAGGTTGTTGCAGGATCGGATTCTAACGGAAGGGAATTCCATAGTCTGGGAGCCAGAGTCGCACACCTGTGGCCGCCCTGGCGTTGGAGCTTAAAAGATGGGGTGGCGGGATTTGGGCCTGCGGCCGTGGAGGGACTTAAAAATGATACAGGCCGTCTTAAATGCAGTGCGTTGGGAGATGGGGAGCCAGTTTTATTTACCAGGGGTCTGGCAGATTGCCATCTTGGTTACTGATGGATTAATCTGGCCACCTGGTTCTGAACTAGCTGGAGGCATTTGCTGAGGAAGAGTGGAAGGCCCAGGTATATAGAGTTGGCATAGTCCAGGTGTGACAGTACCAGGGCTATCACAACCTGAATCAGGGCCGAGTGGGTGAACATGCGACTGATCTTCCTGTTCCTGCGGAGCTGGAAGCAGTAGGACACAACTGTGGCTACTTGGGTCTTTAGAGAAAGGTCATTATTGATGATCACCCCTAGGCTTTTTACCGAGGAGGATGGGATGGGGGAGGGCCAAGTTCTTTAGGCCAATAGTGTGGGCCCCAGAGAATTTGGCTATTCCCGTTCAGGACTAGCTCGGTCTTGCCGGGGTTCAGCTTCAGATGGTTTTGGTCCATCCACTGGCGGATGTGAAGCATAGTACCCTGGAAATCCCGAATTGATTCAGAGGAGTTGTCTATTGTAAAGATCAACTGGAGATCAGCCGCATAGTTAAAGGTGATAGTTTTTCGCTCCTTCAAGGACTGAATCAAGGGTATCAGATACAACTTGAACAGCAAGGGGGAAAGTGAGGATCCCTGAGGGACCCCACATGTCGTGGGTAACTTAGGAGCAGTAAAAGAGACTGGGCGTACCGCTTGAGTACGGTCGCTGAGAAGAACCGATTGAATTTAAACGTATTTAAGAGAAAAAGCCTCTGAAGTGGTCAATCTATGTGTGCTGTCTTAACCAATGAAAAAGGACCTGATGCACTGTTCCTGTTCTCACATCAGGATTGTGCCAATGGTGCACCTACTGAATTGTCAACATGAATGTAATTTAAAATAGGATTAACGTATTAGGTGTCACATTGTAAACTGCCCATTTGCAGTAGGTCTCAAAATGCCTTTCCCTATGAATTAGGCAGCAGACCGCCATCCCTGCACTTGTTTTCCCAAATGGGGCCAATGTCCATTAAAGATAGAAGTGCTGTTTAAAAAAATAGCAGGGAGATGGAGATTAGAGAGAATCATTTTGACCATTTGGTATCTTTCTGTTAGGTAAGGTTGTAACCACTATCAGTCAATCAATATATAGTTTATTAGTTAATAAAAACCAGAAACATGTACAAAGCGTGCATCTAACATATTTTCACAATTAAAAAACAAGATATAAAGGTAAACTTTTCATGTCAAATTATTATAAAAAAGACGGATGTGAAAGCCAACAAAATATTTCACAATTAAAACCACCTTTTATTTTAGGTTACCATCCATAAGGTGCGGGGTGTTTGGCTGTGGCCCCAAGCAGAGTATCACCCAAGATCCTGATCAAGCAGTGGGGTGCTACAAGTTCTTGGCACACCCCTTTCTCCACCCATCCATAGGACACACAAAGCAGAGTGACAACTATGTATAAAGTGCCAGGTGCATTTATACAGCCTACTTACAGGTGTGACCTCAACAGCTAGGGCAGGGGATTGGCATGACCCCAGCAGCCCACCTTTCACCTAAGCATATCGCACATCTGCACAAAGGAGCGTGCTGATGAGCCTACAGTGGCCAAACCCTCAGCTGAACGAGGCAGGGAGTTGAAGTCTTTTACTCTTGCCACCTACTTTTAGACGTAGCCTCAACAAGGCGGGATAGGGGATTGGCCTGCCCCAAGCGCCCACCTTTGGCCTCAGCATGCAGCACGTCTACACAAAGGAGGTTGTTGAGCCTACAGTGACCAACCCCTCATCTGAATGAAGCAGGGAATTAAAGCATTTTGCTCTTCCCAGTATCCACCCCCAGAAGTCTGTGCAGAGACCTTAAACCCTAAGTGTCCCTTTAGGATTTCTCAATACATTTTAATATGTCTATGAACTGCACCAGCTGAATGTTGAGCATGACATTCCATGGATTCAATGATTCTTTTGCTGCTGATCTGCATGTCCTGATTCCTAAGGTCTTGAATTCACTGCGCAGCACAGCCTCCGTTAAAAACACTAATGTAACCACAATCATGAAGATTAAAGGACCGATTCACAAATGCATTTTAGAGTATACAGATTCATACCACTGTAGTTCTCTTTCATGCCTTTGTGAATTGCTACCAAAACCTAAAAAATAGGAATACAAGGGGGAATATTCGTATATAGGGGCCGATTATGATCGAGGACGGACTTGAGGCCGTCCACGACCCCTGAGCAGGAGGGAACATCCGCAAGGGCTGCGGCGTTCCATCCGTGCAGATTAGGATGTGACCGCCAGGGTGGTGGTCACATCCTCTATCTTTAACATTGCGGCGGGTGCAGCTTCAAGCTGCACCCGCCGCAAGGTTAAAAATGCATGCACCGCATTTGCATGCACAAAGCGGCAGGCACCGTGCAGTGCCTGCTGCTTTGTGCACGCAAATGCAGGGGGGTACCATAGGTACCCCCCATGTGCACCCCCCACCCCACCTTCACCCAGGGGGCCAGCAATGGGCCCCCGAAGTGAAAGTCTGTATGCTTTTCCACAGCGGAAAAGCCGCCGCGAAAAGCATGCCTTTCACACCATCCTAATATGGCTGGCGGTGTCTGATAGACACCGCCAGCCATGTTAAAGCTTTTCCGCCGCGGTCGGAAGGCGACCGCGGCGGAAAAGCTGCGGACGGAATGCCAGACCCACCAACTATCCTAATATGGCGGAGGGTCTTTCAAGGCTCCGCGGCGGTTTTCCCGCATCCTCCGGGCCGGCGGTGGCTTCCGCCGGCCCGGAGGATGCGGGAAAACCGCAATCATAATAGGCCCCATAATTAGCACAACAGAACAGAGTGTGCTCTCTATGTGCATTTGTTGATATGGAGTTTGATGATTCTGGGTCCTAACCCCATAGGCATTTAAGAGTACTCCTTTATTATCACTTCCAATGCTCATACACAAAATGGTATGTTTTACATTATCACATGCTACAAACAGGTCCCAGAAAAGTAGCTAGTGTGTCATGGGCCCTACTAAAAGCAAAGTAGATGGGACACTGGCTCATGGTTGAGTATTGAAAGACTGCCATAATTGTGTAGCATGTGCCTCTCTTGCACCTCTTGCACCCCAGTGCCTCTGCATCTCTTGCATCATTGATAGCTACACTTATGACAGGTCTAGGATAATTAGAAGGTAATCATCACATTTGTCTAGCATTGGTAAATCATTATCTGTTATGTTTAACATGTTTTATTCCATAACGGAAAAGAAGCCTGATTGCTAAAGGTCTGGCATTCATTTTCATTAACTGGTACAGGTGACTCAATGGACAAATGTATCCACCTCAGGGGGTCAAATCCCAGTGGCTGAAACGTATTGTTCTGTCTTCCTGAATTTAGCAGCATAAATCCACTTAGTAGAGTGACATTAAAAGTCTGTTAATACCAAGAGACCCAATGGAGTTAACATGCACTTTACAATTATAGGTTATGTTAATAGCATAATTGTTCATTTGCTGGGCTGCATTCTGGATACAATTAGGAGATTGTTTAGTGTTGGATCTGCATTTGGGTTTTTTAGAATAAGTTAGGCAAGAATATTTTTAGAGATGTAAAAGCTCAATGGAGCAACGAGGAAATTATGATATTTTGCCAGAAAGGAAGGAGGCATGAGAGGGCTGGCTTTGCTAGTCTTGAGTGTCTGATGTCCTATCCTTAGACAGGCTTGATAAAAGCAAATATTGAACCCAACAAGTCAATTCTAAGTGGTGTGAGGGAGATCTAGTCATTGGTTAGCATTTTAAGGCTGATATTTTTTATCTTAACAAGGGTGAAATCAAGGGTATTCAATACAAGGAAGATGCTACAGGTCTTTGGTACAGTCCATACACACTAAGGGAATCTCAAAGGTATTCCACAACAAGGGCTGGAATAACAGGATAGACAGAGGGATACAAAAGATGAGAAAAGTACCCATCAGCCCACTCAATAGTGGAGGCTCGTCATTTGGGATTTTCAAATGTAGAAAGTTGGTGTCCAACCAGCACTGCCTCCAGTGAATACTGAGGCTAGCCTAGGACCCAAAGGTTGAACCCTCAACCTGAGCAAATGACAGCACAAGTGGCTGAAAAGGGCTTAGTTGCAGTGCTCAAAGAAATAAGAAAATGTGAGAAAAAGGAAGATAATCCAAGTGATTCTAAAAATGCCTATCTTGACGTCAACAAGAAAACTTTATTGGGTGTGCCCGTCAAGATGGTATAGTTAAAAACAGAGTGACAATAGCAAGAAAGATGGTTTGCTATTTACCCGAGATGTTATCTGGTCAACATGTTTCAGCCTGTAAAGGCTTTCGTCAGGACCTACGTATCACTACTGCAACACTTACTTTATAACGTGTAAGAAAGAAAAATAATGTTTTCATGGGTGGTGTATCCCCTCCTGTTAGAAAAAAGAAAACAAAATTGCACAGAAAAGTGAAATGCAAAGCGTAACTTAAGTCCCATATAGTGACAGTCACGCATGTATGTAATATTCACAATATTCATAGTATATTCACTTACCCAACTTTGTGGGATCAGGAGCCTCACCTCACCTGGCGACAGCTCAGGCTAAAGGAGGCCACCCACTGAAAGAAATATATTCAAAGTGGAGATGTATTTTAAGTTCATCATATATGCAGTTATTTCCCAGATTACATGTAGACTAAGGCAGTTGTTGGCCACGACCGTTTTGTGGTATTAAAAATATGCTAACCAAACACCCCTCCTAGATGTACCATACAACTATTAGGGTGACATGAAACCTCCGTGGCGGTGTGTGTAACTGGTGTTTATTCAGAAAACAGCTTGGTTTATTTTAGGTGACACACATAGTCATAGGTATAAGTCCTGTGCCATCTGTTGTATGAACTAAAAACTTAGCAAGCAGTAATTTAACACACCACAAGCAAAAAGGTTAGCCTCAAACAGTTCTATCTAGGGTAGAGAGTTTATTAAAACTCTGACATGATAGAGGAGAGAGTGCACTCTTGCATACCAGACTCCTTGAAAAAAATAGGCAACATGTTCTGTATAAGCGTTTACCAAAGTCCACAAGAACGTTGCAGAACCCCTAAAGAAAAGGGAAAAAGAAAGAGAATGAAATACCATCCACAGCGGCCCTGTCTGAACACCTACCTCTCCGTCATTGCCTCTGGCCTAAACTGAGCCGAGGGGGAGGTAGTGTGCCAGAATAGCCTGAAGGAAAATAAAGGGACATAGCGGACCAGAGAGAGACACTTTTTGTCTACTCTCCTATTGGTTCGTTAACGCCCACTCCATAGACCAATCATACTCGGTCTGCACACCCGCCGGCTGTTACACCGTGCGCGATGTAAAAACCATATCTTGAATCAGGGCGGACCATATAGAGAACTAACAACCAAGTACACCCATTGGTTCACAATTCACACAGGAAACAGACAGTAAATGTTGACACATTCCCTGCGCGTGAAAAACACTCCCAACCCATAGCCAACGGCGGACCTGATTGGTCCAGGCCGACTTAACCGGAAATGTTAAAGAAGACGCTCTAAAAGGCTGACACTGCTCCGCTGGCTTGGCGGACTGCCTCTTCATTGAATGGAGCATCCTGATTGGTTCTTGTCCCGCAAAAGCGGACAACATACACAAGTGCCGTCTAAAGAAGAATATCAAAGGCCCAGCATATATGACCGCCCAGCACGTATCAATACACATCCAGATATAAAAGACTTAATGTTTTCTGAACAACCCCCAATTTTGATGTGTAACAGAATACACTGAGGTGCCCATAGCAAGTGGATGTTCGCATAATCCTGCACTCGCCTAATGTCAATTCTCGCCTAAGGTCTCGCCTTGCCACCACGTTTGTATACAGGTGCTTTCAGTTCTATTAGAGAAAGGGGAGAAACGGGCCAACCTAATAGCAACCCAATGCCAGGATGCGCCATTGATTCCGTCCCATACAATCTGCAAAAGTGCAGAATATGTTGATAGTGCCAACGGTTTCAAAATACGCTCGCTGAGGATAATAATGCCGCAGTTAGCAATATCTGCGCGGACCTGTATCACAAAGAGGCTTCCCTCAAGTGACACAATTTTAAAGGTGACACAGTCAAGAGTGGTATTCATATAACCGTGTAGTCCCAGTGGTCCTGGCATTGGGTTGCTATTAGGTTGGTCAAAATTGGGGGTTGTTCAGAAAACATTAAGTCTTTTATATCTGGCTGTGTATTGATACGTGCTGGGCGGTCATATATGCTGGGCCTTTGATATTCTTCTTTAGACGGCACTTGTGTATGTTGTCCGCTTTTGCGGGACAAGAACCAATCAGGATGCTCCATTCAATGAAGAGGCAGTCCGCCAAGCCAGCGGAGCAGTGTCAGCCTTTTACAGCGTCTTCTTTAACATTTCCGGTTAAGTCGGCCTGGACCAATCAGGTCCGCCGTTGGCTATGGGTTGGGAGTGTTTTTCACGCGCAGGGAATGTGTCAACATTTACTGTCTGTTTCCTGTGTGAATTGTGAACCAATGGGTGTACTTGGTTGTTAGTTCTCTATATGGTCCGCCCTGATTCAAGATATGGTTTTTACATCGCGCACGGTGTAACAGCCGGCGGGTGTGCAGACCGAGTATGATTGGTCTATGGAGTGGGCGTTAACGAACCAATAGGAGAGTAGACAAAAAGTGTCTCTCTCTGGTCCGCTATGTCCCTTTATTTTCCTTCAGGCTATTCTGGCACACTACCTCCCCCTCGGCTCAGTTTAGGCCAGAGGCAACGACGGAGAGGTAGGTGTTCAGACAGGGCCGCTGTGGATGGTATTTCATTCTCTTTCTTTTTCCCTTTTCTTTAGGGGTTCTGTAACGTTCTTGTGGACTTTGGTAAACGCTTATACAGAACATGTTGCCTATTTTTTTCAAGGAGTCTGGTATGCAAGAGTGCACTCTCTCCTCTATCATGTCAGAGTTTTAATAAACTCTCTACCCTAGATAGAACTGTTTGAGGCTAACCTTTTTGCTTGTGGTGTGTTAAATTACTGCTTGCTAAGTTTTTAGTTCATACAACAGATGGCACAGGACTTATACCTATGACTATGTGTGTCACCTAAAATAAACCAAGCTGTTTTCTGAATAAACACCAGTTACACACACCGCCACGGAGGTTTCATGTCACCCTAATAGTTGTATGGTACATCTAGGAGGGGTGTTTGGTTAGCATATTTTTAATACCACAAAACGGTCGTGGCCAACAACTGCCTTAGTCTACATGTAATCTGGGAAATAACTGCATATATGATGAACTTAAAATACATCTCCACTTTGAATATATTTCTTTCAGTGCGTGGCCTCCTTTAGCCTGAGCTGTCGCCAGGTGAGGTGAGGCTCCTGATCCCACAAAGTTGGGTAAGTGAATATACTATGAATATTGTGAATATTACATACATGCATGACTGTCACTATATGGGACTTAAGTTACGCTTTGCATTTCACTTTTCTGTGCAATTTTGTTTTCTTTTTTCTAACAGGAGGGGATACACCACCCATGAAAACATTATTTTTCTTTCTTACACGTTATAAAGTAAGTGTTGCAGTAGTGATACGTAGGTCCTGACGAAAGCCTTTACAGGCTGAAACATGTTGACCAGATAACATCTCGGGTAAATAGCAAACCATCTTTCTTGCTATTGTCACTCTGTTTTTAACTATACCATCTTGACGGGCACACCCAATAAAGTTTTCTTGTTGACGTCAAGATAGGCATTTTTAGAATCACTTGGATTATCTTCCTTTTTTCTCACATTTTCTTATTTCTTTGAGCACTGCAACTAAGCCCTTTTCAGCCACTTGTGCTGTCATTTGCTCAGGTTGAGGGTTCAACCTTTGGGTCCTAGGCTAGCCTCAGTATTCACTGGAGGCAGTGCTGGTTGGACACCAACTTTCTACATTTGAAAATCCCAAATGACGAGCCTCCACAATTGAGTGGGCTGATGGGTACTTTTCTCATCTTTTGTATCCCTCTGTCTATCCTGTTATTCCAGCCCTTGTTGTGGAATACCTTTGAGATTCCCCTAGTGTGTCTGGACTGTACCAAAGACCTGTAGCATCTTCCTTGTATTGAATATGTATAGTTGGGGGACAAGGTGCTGGTAGGTATATAATAATAATTCCCGTTGGGCCCTACTCTACTCTGTAGTTTTGTGAAATCAAGGGTAACCACATTCACCTTTTTAATGTTGTGTAGCTTGCCTCAGAATAAGTGGGAATGGTCTGTGTTTTCATCATTCTAAATAATATTCTTTGTCTGCTTTAGATGCTTTTATTTGACAGCCAGAACTTCACACTAAGGGTCAGATGTATCAAGGTAAATTGCGTTCGCAAACGCTGAAATTCACAGAATTTCAGCGTTTGCGATTGCAATTCAGCTGTGTGAAATGCAGGTAAGTAGAAACCCACTTGCAAAATAAGGAATCGCTAAATTTGCGATTCCATATTTTGCGCAAGCATTTAGAGAATTACAATTTGGGATTCCCTAAATGCTATTCTGGGAGACATCGCAAATTGCGATTTTGCTGAAAGGAATAACACATTACCACCAACTTCAGGTTGGTGGCAAATTGTGATTTCCTTAAAAAATGCAATTTTATGCATTTTTCAAAGTGCCATGTGGTGCACATACATGCCCTTTGGGCATGTATGTGCCACATGTGCACATCTGCACATTTCAGGGGTGCAACAGGGTGTCCTTTAGGAACCCTTGCAGCCCTGAAATTGCGTGCCCAATTTGCGAGTACCTATTGGGTACTCGCAAATTGCGCACCCTACTCTCATTCATTCCTATGAATGAATGGGTAGCTATTCCTTATTTGCGACTCGCAATTTGCGAGTTGCACATAAGGAATGCGTAGGAATCACAAAATATTAGCAGATTCCTACCTACATAGCAGTTTGCGAGCCCTAATAGCGATTCGCAAAAACTTGCTATTAAGGACTCACAAACTTGTACTTTGACACATGTGCCCCTTAGTTTTGAATAGGTTGATTTGTTTCTTTATCTACAGTCTTTCTGGACCTTAGACAGTTGGGCTGTAGAGTTATTTTTCAATGTATGATCCTGGAGTCTATAGAGTGTATAAGTGAGTTTGCTGTAGTAAGAACAGTCCTTAGGCTGTTTTTCAGTTTTAATTATTTTCTTTCAACCAGTGGTGCTGGAACAATATTCAGAGTAGAGGTGCTGCCATCAACATTATGTCATTGAAGTCATAGAAATTGTGAAAAATCCAACCGTCACACAAAGAACAAGTGTAGCAAATAATCCACGCCCATTCAGCAGGTGAGTGATCAGAGTATGGAATGTAGCCGATGGTCCATTTTGGAACACCTTGTCGCAAGTGTTTTACTAAAGTATTGTGTGGTAGCTCACTGACATTTAAACACAGCACACTTTCCATCAAAATGGTCCTTAAATTTGCAGAGACATCCAGTTTTACTGATAAAATGATATTTGTATTTGGTATTTATAAAGCGCGAACTTTCGCTCCGGAAGGAGCACCCTGGCGCTGAGGAATGTGGGAGAAAGCAAAGGTGAAATCTAAATGGCGGCCAATACGTACGCATCTGTCAAATTGAAAATCCAGGTCTTAAGTTGTTTCCTGAATGGATTCTCTAAGTCCAGCAGTCTTAGTTCTTTAGGCATGGAATTCCATGCCTTAGAAGCCAGGACACTTAGAGTTTTTCCACCCTTGGTTATGTAATGAAATTTGGGGATACTGATTAAATTACAGCCTACTGATCTTAAAACTCTAGTAGGGTTGTAACGGGTATATCTTCTTGAAAGATACCTTGGGCCAATGTTATTTAGCGCTCTAAAGGAAGTCCGAAGGATTTTGAACAAAATCCTTTTGTGGAGGGGCAGCCAGTGCAATGTCCTAAGGGCTGTTGATGCAGAGGATTTTCTAGGCAGTTTTAGTAGCAGTCTTGCTGCCGCGTTTTGCACGTTTTGTAATTTGTTTAACGTGAGCTTTTTTACCCCTGCCATAAAGACCATTGCAATAATCGAGGCGGGAAAGTATCAGAGCCACTGCCACCGCCTTTCTCGATTCTATGGGGAGAAAATCAAAGAATTTCTTTAATGATTTTATAATATTGAAACAGCTTCCTGCAACACGCCTTACATGGTGGTCAAAGGACAATGATAAGTCAAAAAGTACACCCAGATTTCTGGCCACTTCAACTGAACTGGGAGGCCCAGTGGTGCCCCTTGGCCACCATTTATTGGGGCTAAAGTTGACATTTTTTCCCATGGACAGTATTTCGGTTTTATTTGAATTACATTTCAGATGGTTGTTACTCATCCACGCAAAGACGTCAGTCAGACAGTTCTGAAAGTTCTGTTCAGCATTAGTGGAGTTCTTACTAAAGATATATATAGTGTTCAAACAATATTTATGGAAATGGAGTCTCTGCAAATAGTTCAATTGTGCATCACATATTAAAGTCTCTTAATTTGCTTTGATTCCATCAATAGTTTTTTCTATCACACACCTGAATTTAAAACAAATATGTGCCATTTGTGGTTTCTTAACTGCATATATATTGTAAAATAGTTGTGCAGTTCAGTTACAGGAATTAAAATGTTGTTGTGGTAGAAAAAATGTGACATCCTACAATCTTTTCTTTCAAACTCCCTGTACCCCAGCAAGCTTGTCACATAGATTACTTTTCAAACTTCTGTCACTTTGTAGTCAGAGAAAAAAAAAGGTAATCACCAATCTTCATGTTAAAATAATAAGTAGCTAGCTGAAGGCATAGACTGGCCTTTGGTCTCCAGCTTTGAATGCAAAGCAAATGTGACAAGATATAAACAAAATCTAAATGCCTCTTTATTGTTCATTCACCTTCTGAGGCCCAGCATGGTTATTTTCTGGGTGTTGACGCACCACCCCGCACCACTACTTCCAATGCCTATGCTTTCAAAGGATGATAGGTCCTTTACCATTATAGAACGAGTGGCACTGTCTTAGTAGAAGTGAATAAGTTTAGTAAAACTGGATGAGTTTGTAGGAATGGATGCTATGATCTTGGTATATAAGGATGGAGGTATGATGTTGTTAGTGTTGGAGATCCAAGCATACTTTTATCGAGGATAAGATTTGTGTAAGATTTTAGGTACTATAATAGAGAATGATATTTAAAAGAATGGAGCGTTAAAAATATTGATTGCAGTTTGGTACAGTATAGTCCTGTTAATGTGAGTCGATGTTCTTGAAGGTTGGTGTACGTAATTGTTAGTAAAGCGGGAGGATGAGGTTGAATGGACTTGCAAGTTTAGTCATTTAATTGCAGGTTCAAGACTTTCAGTATGGGGCAACCTTTGGAAGTCAGGAGTTGGTTCATTTGGTGTTTGACCAAGTCCTCTATAAATAATTGGCTGTCTCTTCATACTGTGAAATATAAGCCTCAATAGGGGTAGGACAATTCTGATCTGCAGATATTCATGATGGGTGCTGGATGTGAGGTTTTTTGTCCACATCTAATGTGGTGATTGTGGATATTTACAAATATCAAGGCCTGGGGTAACAACAACCTGTGCGATGCACAGCCTTAGTCCCTAAGGTTTCAAGTTTCATTACATTGTATACATTTGTGGTAATATTGAAGAAAACATAACGCAAATGAAGTTCAAAAGCTTATACTGCTCATGTTTTTAGTAAGACAATTTGAATAACAACAACATGAATCTCTATATGTGAACTACAAGTAAACATGTTCACATTTCTGTTACATGCTACTATATTTAACAAACACAAGACTTCAAATGTATCCAAAAGCTCCAAAATAAGTCCCAATGCATTTCGGGTTATCTTAACCCTTCTTCAGGGGTGCTTCATGATGATGATGTGGTGATTTAGAAGATAGTGTTTTTGTTCCCTCTGTGTGGAACTACAACAAAATTGGAATAAAATAGTGTTGTTTTTTTTCCCTCCGTGTGGAACTACAACAAAATTGGATTAAAAAGATGTCAAAGAGTAACAATACATATTATTATTAAAGCAGTAGAATTTGCACATAACTTGAATGCTCCCAAAATTAAATGTGCATGAAGTGGAGAATGGAAATGTGTTGGTGAAACAAAAACTGTGAAGTGGCTAATCAGGCTGAGAATTCTGAGAAATGATTACGAGTCATGCCAAAAGTGAGCATGTGCGATACCCAGTGTATGAACCCCAGTGCGAGTTCAAATCTTACACGTGCCAAGGTATTCTTGAAACGATAAACCGTACAGCAGTTAAACAAACTAAGAATACTAAGCAGTGATGGCAAGTTCTGCCAAAAATGAGCGCATGCGACACCCAGTGTATAAACGCCAGTGCGAGGGATAGTCTTGCCCACGCCAAAGTGGTCCTTAACGACTATGTTGCCACTAGTAAAAAATTAGATATAACGGGACATGAGGATCTCGAAACAATCAAAGGTTATACAGATTAAGAGGTGCGCATCAGTATGAGAAAAAGCTTACCGCGATCAAGAATGTTGAACCTCGTTGCTATAAGAGAGGCAACAACCCAGCGTCAACTATCTATTCCTTGCCAATAAAGTATGAGGTATATAAATAATTAAACCCCCCGATAAGCGGGCAAAAAATAGCCACTCACCTCAAAGTGCTAGTAACGGACCGCCACAACACCAGAACTCTCGCCAGTCAAAACGTGCATCTTGACGTAGGCTCGTACGTGATGCATTTAAAAGAAGGAAAACTCTAAACCGTAAACAGAAACCTAGCTACAACAAAACTTTATTGCTGTGCCTTAAGCATTGGCTTTAGAACAAAACGTCTTATCACTATGCGGCTTGTTGTGGTATGAACAACATTAAAGTCATATGACGTAGCGAGGACTAAGCAAATACAAGCTCATGCGGCGGTACAGGTTCACAAAGATGAAATTCTACCAATACGTGACATCCGAGCAAAAGGTTAACCGGATGATAAAACCATAAGTACAGCTTATAGAGCTGTTTGTTTTAAAACACAGGAGACAAAAGGTGCGATACCTGACCAACTACATGATAACGTCTGTGAGGAAATCAGTGGGAAATACGCATGTGCAAAACCTGTACAGAGTAGTGTGAATGCTTCTGCTCAGCATTCCAGTAATGAGTAATACCAACATGTATACATAATCTCATAGGTACTGACATAAATCTTTATAAAAAAGCATAATAGTTCATAACGATCATTGAGACCTCCCGGGATAGCCGTGCCCAAATATTTAATCCAAAAGGTTTCTCTGCGTGCCAAAGATGTGTTGAGATCTAAACCTGGAACTGGATCTATTTTTTCTAGAATTGTGAATCTGATCTGGGGAATGGTATGTAATGCGTTAACCCAATGTGTGGCTAAGTAGGAATGTTGATTTTTATTACGGATCATGCTTTTATGTTCTATTATGCGTGTTTTGACTTTTCTTGATGTTCTGCCCACGTAAATCAGCCCACATGGGCATCGAATGGCATAAATGACACCCTCAGTGTTACAGTCCGATGTGTGTCTCAGCAGAATCTTTTTGCCTATGTGGGGGTGGGAAAAGGTGTTTCCAGGGATTATATTGCTGCACTGGCCGCAGTTCCAACATTTTCTCATCCCTTTATGATTCAGTGTTGCGAGGACAGGTCTGGGTTTTAATAATTCCCACAAGTTCTTGGGTCGGTTGTGCGCAAACATGGGTTTTTCTTTGAACAACGTAGTGAAGTCAACCTCTTGCTCAATAATTTCCCAACGTTTTCTGATGATTTATTTTTATTTTTGGAGACTGCACGGAGTGCGTAAGAGCAAATACCTCATGTTTGCTCGTAGATTTGCTTGACTTCCTTAATAAATCGTCTCGTTTTTTTGTTCAACAGTATGCCTCGCTTCTGACAACACGTCCTCTGGATATCCCCTATCCTTTTATCTATTGAGTTGCTCCTTAAATAAGAGATGACTCTGTTCTGGTTCTGATGTAATTCTTTTGATTCTAATGAGTTGTGACACCAGTAGATGTTTTTTGAGAGAAGTCGGATGCACGCTTGAATAAGGCAGTGCCTTGTTCACATCAGTGGGTTTTCTGTACACTGCTGTAGCTATTCCTCTCTGTGTTTTGTGGATTTCGATGTTGAGAAAGTGGATTTTTTTACCACTGAATATTGTGTGTAAACTGTATCCTTGGATTGCATTGATTTAATACTAGTATTCAGTCTTCCAGTATTTCTTGAGTTCCTCTCCAGATTACTAATATGTCATCTATGTAATGCATCTAAGCGATTGTGTTTTCTTGCTATCTTTGGTTGTGTAAAATATGCATGTCCTCAAAATGAGCCATGAAGGTATTGGCGTAGGACGGGGCACAGGGAAATCCCCTCGATGTACCTGTTCATTGTAAATAATATTTATCCTTCCAGGAAAAATAACTGTGATATAATGAGAAGTGAAGTAACTCCAATAGAAATATGCCTGTATCGTCATTAGTGGAAGTTTGTAACAGTCTCCATTCCACTGCATCCAAACCTTCGTTATGAGGAATGGAGGTGTAAAGGGCGACAACATCTATGGTAGAAAGTAATATCTCATCCATAAAATGATGACTTAGTGCTTCCAGTTTCAGGAGACAGTTTTTTGTATCATTTACATATGTACCCCAGTCTTGCACCAGCGGTTGTAAGTGGGTTCATGAATCGACCCGCAACCAGCTAGTATAGGTCGAAATGGGAGATTTGTGGCATGTTTATGTATTTTAGGAAGCATATATATATGTGGTATTTTGGGAGTCATGATCTGTAGAAACCTTCTTGAACATTCATTAATCAAACCGGTGTCTTCCGCTTTTGTCAAAATGCACCCCAGTAACTCCATGAATTCTTTTGTCGGGTCTGCATCCAACTTGGTACAAGGGATTGTGGATAATTGTCACAATGCCCTGAGCACTATTTTTCCTCTCTTGTTTAATAATTAAATTGATAATTGACTAGCTTATGGGAACAGTCATATCCATGAATGTGTATGTGGAGAAAGATGGACTGATGTGGAATTTGCTTAATTTTCTTTTGTGTAAGTATGCAAAATTGTGGGAAATGTACTGAAAATTAAGTGAAAGTCTTATTTGGCATGTTGCACTATGGGCCCGATTAGGATGGCGGATGGACCTGCGTCCGTCCACCACCCCAGAGGTAGAGGGACCATCCGCAGGGGCAGCGGCGGTCCCTCCGTGCAAATTAGGATGTGACTGCCACCCTGGCGGTCACATCCTGTATTCTTAACATTGCGGCGGGTGCTGGTTGAAGCAGCACCCGCCGCAATATTAAGAATGCATGTTTAACATTTAAATGCACAAAGCGGCAGGCACCGCGCGGTGCCTTCCACTTTGTGCATGTTAATGCTGGGTGGTACCATAGGTACCCCCCATGTGCACCCCCCAACACCCTGGGGGCCCGCAACGGGCCCCCAAACGCCAAAGTCCACATGCTTTTCCACAGAAGAAAACCCGCCGTGGAAAAGCATGTCTCCGCCGGCATCCTAATATGGCTGGCGGTGTCTGATAGACACCGCCACCATATAAGAGCTTTTCCGCTGAGGTCGGAAGGCGACCGCTGCGGAAAAGCGGCAGATGGAAACATGACCCCTCCAGCCATCCTAATCTGGCGGGGGGGTCTTCTGTGTGTCCGCAGCGGTGAATCCGCATCCTCCCTGCCGGCGGTGGCTTCCGCCGGTCCGGAGGATGCGGATTCACCGCGATCCTAATCGGGCCCTATATTTCTATTTTGAATGCAACAATGCACTTTGCACTGCAAAATTCCCCCAAAAACATGAGTACAGTCTAGAAGAGCATGCTCGCATTCTGTCCATTCGCATTGTTCCAATGCTCCCTCCTTAGAATTGTTACTGAGCGATTACCCAGTGGATTAATGGGGTAATTTTGCATAAAAAGCGTAATGTGAAATGCTTGAAGTTACACGAATTATACCAGCATAATTCGAATTTCGCCATGGCCTAGTCAAGAGAATTGTATTTGCTAGTAACACAATTGCATGAATTTAACAAGGGTGATCAAATGTGATGCATCGAAACCATTGGCTAATGGTTGAAGCTCGTAGGATCTAGCTCCTCACAAATCACCCAAATGAACTAAACATATTAATAATTCAGAGGAAATACACAATGTTCCTAGGCATCTAATCACGGAGGATTTAAAGATGCTTCGATTTTCATTTCAAAGTGCCTACTGCATTTAATTGAATATTAGCGTTGCATTTCATTTCAATTTATGAATCATATTGTTTTGTCTGCTGGAATGAAACCAGGAAACGCAATGCAGCATACAAATGAATGCTTCCTTTTCTACTTTTAACTGCATGGGTGTGGGCTTCATATCTGAGTGCACTACTAATGCAGTAAGAAAGAGCATACCCAGGGTGAGTTGCTGCATTCTTCCCGCATATGAACTTATTAGTATTCCCCTCTGCTGCAGCATCTCTACCCATACATTACCTAAATCTGCTACACTGTCAGTGCTAAGGATCTCAACGATTAGAAGCAAGCATTAGGAAATCCTAGCAGGGAGTGCATGTCAGTGGTCTGGCAGGAAAGCCATTGACAAGTCATTAGAAGAATAATTAACAGTGCATTCATAAGGTATCTGGAAGGATGCACTGATTGGAGAGGAGTATTATGTGACAAAATGTCTCTCTTTGTAAAGTTAAGAACAGTTTCCAAGCTCTAGTCAAAGCAATAACTTTGTTTATGGGGAGAGGACAAAAGCAATTCTGAAATTATTCATCTGTTAAATAACAGAAGTAATGCAAGTTATGTTGCTGTAGTTTGCACCCTGGGGCCTGATTCATATTCTGCATTTTAGAGTATGTAAAACTTCAATCTATTCTATCTTTTCTCAATGGAATTCTTATCACATGTGCAGAGATCTCTGTAAAGGTCGGTATAGGATTTAGTAGCAGACAAAGTGGAGTGGTTACAACATATGTGTTTTTTTTGGAAGTTTAAGGAGGGATTTGTTATTACAAAAAATACACCCACAAAATAGTAAGACAATTGTTTGCCACAAAAACACTTCAGATTCTACTACAGCTCAAGTACTAACAAAATGGACTGAAATTTACTCCAGGCAAGCCATCAAGTAAGCCAAGCACCACAGATTGCAAATCACTGGTACATCAACAAGTTCATTTAGAAATAATACATGAGAAAAATAGAAAAATATATATTTAATTTTCGGGAATTTATCATTTTTTAATGAATGTCTAATGTATAGATTTTTTACGTAAAATATATATCTCTTTTTAACTTGGATATTTCTTAGAAAACGTATTCCAACAACGCCGTCAACACATGATCACATCTACTAATGCAAGTGATGATTGAGTAATGTCTAAGGACTTCACTACACAGCTACAGGTAAAACTGATTAAAACACAGACCAATCACATTCTGACAGACCATATAAGACATGAAGTCACAAATCAAACACATTCTTTGTGTTGGCTATGTCAGTGAGTGTCTTTGCGGATTTGCCCCACATTTTGAGAAACACTTATCCGAGGAGGAGAGAGGAAGATTACAGGCAAAGTATCAATATATTTGGCATGTCTAAGGAAGCAGCTGCTGCCAGATACCACTTCTGATCTGAAGTGATCACTGACGAGGTTGCAGACTGGGAGCAGGAGCATGATTCACTTGCAGCTCTCTCACAGGCTATACCCGCACATGTCAAGATACTGGCTGACTCCATTTCATGGCAACTGGGTCATTCTAGTGGGTTAGGTCTAACAATGTAGGTATCTCATAGGCAAGCCAATCTCAATTCTTGCACCAGTTAATGAGATTCCTCACCAGCATAGTACACCAATTTGTTGTCAAACCTAACTGGAGGAAGCTCAAGTGTTGACAAGTGCCTTTGCTCTCTTCCCTGGTGTAGTGTATGCCATTTATTACATCCATTTGTCACTTCAGCCACCTCAACACAGGGAATAATTGACCGCAACAGAAACAACAAGCACTCCATCAACGTGCAAGCCATTTGCAATGGCCGGGGCTGCTTCACTGATGTGTTTGTTGTCTTTTCTGGAAGCATATACAACAGTAATATCTTCCATCAATCATCTTTTGCACCTCAGCTGTTTTTGTGGATTTCTGTGACATGTGGCTTGTAGGCAAGTTAGAACATCTCACAGTAGAGCAGCATTTGCATCTGAGTGATGGAATCTCAAACATACTCATTACCATTACAGCACAATAGATACACATTACCGTAACAGTGACTGCATGCATATATAGATGATGTAGCATATTTATAATAGAACCACAACCTAAGAAATATCACATCTGTGTGGCAGATGCTGCTGAGTATGCAGAGATAATTCTACCACTAAATCATTTCCACGGTGGGTAGCATGCAAGAGGGACTGTTGTATGTGTATCCTTCCCAAAAGCTCTCTCTAGGGTCATGCTTACTCCTACTTCCCATTGTCTTTGCCTCACTCAAGGCATCTTCCCAGAAGCTTTCTACACAGACCAGATACCTCCACTCCTAAAGACACCTGCACTAGACCCTGATGACCTCACCAACTAACGGCCTATCACTAAACAACTTTGAGAAAACAACTTATTTCCAAGGGTTGTATTCCACAAATCAGACATACAAATGGAAAGTCTAGCATATTAACTGAATTGGTGTTAACTTGCTGCACAGCATATGAAGAATTTATTTAAAAAAAGACAAAGTCTTGAGAGTTCAGTTACCTGAACTATTTAAAGCAGGAAGAGTCATGCGTGCCTGTTAGAAATGGGATCGCTGGTTGGCTAAGGCTTGCGCCAAAGCCAGGCAGAGACCACCACTCTAGTCAGGGCAAGGGAGTTACACGCCAAAGATAACCCCTGCTCACCCCCTTGGTGGCTTGGCAGGAGCAGTCAGGCTTATCCCGGAGGTCATGTGTAAAGCGTTTGCGCAGGCACACGGCAACAACATACCAGACACACCACTAAAGGTACTCCAGACATCAAAAATAGCCTTTGTATTCTCATAACACATTAGAATAGTAATCACATAATATACATTGTGCCACCTGACACTAGGTAATATCTACAAGGGATTATGTACAACTGACAGGGCCAACTGGACCACTGTCAGAACCATCACAAAGTGAACTTAGTAAATGTAGGACATATCATAAACATAGCACACAGCCAGTAATCACTGTACTCAGCATCATCCTGTAACATAAAACATATTATGCACAGTATCACATTTAGGCATGAATTACATTCTGTGCCATCCTCACCAGTCTTAACACCTTAGACCCTAGCCTCCTAAGCATACATCACATTAGGGGCATACCTCACAGTAGAGAATAATCTCAGTGGCATAAACCATAGTATGCAAAAAATCTCATACATGAACCACAGTTAGAGGCATAAATCACAGTAGAGAATGAACTCAAACACAAACACAAACACAGTAGGCAAAAACCCCATAAACATAAAACCACAGTTAGAGGCATAAAACAGGGTGCGTAAATCATAGTATATGAATCACATTTCCTCGCACCACATAAATCACATTAGAGCCTGGTGCTCTACAAACCTAATAGTCCCCCTGGCCAACTGGCCTTCTTCAAAGGGGCTCAAATGCCCTATGTTCAACAAAGTCAGGTCGGCTGGCAATGCAGCAGAATTTGCAAGTGCGCAATTGCCCTGGGGCAGAGGAGTCCTACCTCACTACAGAAATGCCCCCAAAGAACTGTTGGCCTAAACGTTGCAGCTGACGCTACTTGCTGTGCAGCTGTGATGCAAGAAAGGCTTGGCACTCACTGTGCCTTCTGAACAAATGTGCAAAAGCGTTGCAGCTGGTGTGGCGCAGCTGGGAATAAAACTGGGCTTCTCCAAATAAAACTGCCCCCATTGGTGCAGGTGCCCTCTTGCAAGCGGGGCAGCTGAAAAGGACCTCTAGGCAAAGGCACAGGCCACGACAATGTGCCCCGATGCGCCCCTCCCACTAGGGACTCTAAAGAAGAAATGTCCCAAATCGTTGCCCACTGTCAAGCGAGGCTACTGTGAACACATCTGCAAAGGGGCCTGGCACCACAGTGACCTCCGGACACCCACGGGGCTTTTAAAGAAACTTGAAACCATGTTGAAGCCACTCAGGCTCTTAAAGCAATCATGCCCAACGTTGGAGCGGCCTGCAATGGCGGGACCGCTCAGGCCCCAACACTGTGCCCATATTGACCCCCCACTCACTGGTGCTGCTCTTCTCCTCGGCCCATCTGCAGATCTTCTCCGGCCTCCCCTGGACTGGGGTCCGGCGCGGGGGATCTCCTACTGCGGGCTCTGTGGCGTTGACCGGCAGCCACTCACTGGCGTTGTGCTACTTCACCCAGGCCCTCTCTTGGGGCCCGGGACTTCCCCTCCTCAGACGTGCTGGGCTCTCCCTCGCTCATGGGAGCCCTGTCCAGACTTCCGGCAGCCCGAGGTAGGCCCCATCCACAACCAGGCAGCTTGCCTGGCTTCCGGGTTTGCCGCGCTCGATCGCGGTGGCTCCGGTGAAGACTTCTAAATGTGGGGTGGGCACCCGCTATGAAAAATAAACATCAAGCGCCAATGAGGGGTAGGCTCCCTCTTAATTTAAAATATAAAGTGGTGTGGGCACCCGCTCAACGTGGCAAAAATGCGGGATAGGCACCTGCAAAAAATGCAGCATAAGTGGTGTGGGCACCCACAATTCAGGCATCACGGGGGAATCCCTCACACAGGATTGCCTCTCCAAGGGCTGCAGCACTGCACTGCAAAGCCCACGCTCTCCTCCTGCTTGGGTTCATTACGGAATTAGAGCACAGCGCTCACAGGGAGCAGGAGGCAGGAGGCAGCCAAAGTCCTGGGAGATGAAGAAAAGAAGAAAAAGGTCCCTGGGGCATACTGGACCCAGGGAGGCAAGCCCTCATGGCGGTTCCTCTTGGGCCCCAGCAGCAGCATGCCCCAACAGGATCAGGACCATCAGCAGAACTGAACATCTTTCATGGGGCCACAGCCCCTCTACTTATACCACATCATCCTTTGTCTGTAGTGCAAGGCATGGGGGAATCAGATGCAACCGGTTCAGGGGGGGATTTGGAGCACTTTGTTTTCAAAGCTCCTCTTCCCCTTTGTCAGGTGGGGGCTAGGTGATCAGACACACCACAGGGGGCGGAGCCAGAATTCACTAGGGCAGGCACCATCCAATTCAGAGTCAGGGGATTACCCCTCCCACTACTCCCAGCCCAGATGTCCTATTCAGCCCAGCGCTGACTCACCCTGCCCCTCATAGAGCTACACACACCTCCCAGCCCCTGTCACTCACAAGCCAGACATACAATTCACATCAGGCAGGCAGACACATAGTACACAGAAATGTCAACTTCTAAAAGTGGTATTTCTAAAATAACCACGATAAATCTGCGGACACCAGTGCGCAGAATTTATTCTCACAATTTCATACATACTAATTTTTACCTCACTGCTCCTCCCATACCATGAATTACCACTGACACACACTGATCAGGGAATACCCAATGCATTCCTATGGGAGGGTAGGCCAATCTCACCAATGTAACACAGAGAGTGCACGCACTTTACACTGCACCACAGTGCTAAAGTGCCCAGAGGTCTAAAACCACCAACACCATGTCAGAACTTAAGGCAAAAGGTTTAGGGGTGATCCCGCCCAAAAGGGCCAAGTCCAACAGTGCCTTTCAAGGAAATGGTGACTGTTTTGAGGAGAAGAAAGTGTGCTAGTTGCGATAAGTTTTATGGGTTGGTACATTCTGAAACAATGAACCACGGTTTAGCATGCGGTGGCCGTCGTGAATAAGAACGCTGGTTTCCAAAGCAATTAGCCTCCTCTGTTATTGTCCATATGTAGAGCAGGGTTGAGACTGATTTGCATAAGGATGGGTTCAAACTGAGGTGGCATGGTGAGTAAAACAATGATAGGCTAGAATTCTACCCCAATCGATTGCCAGTGGTTACACAAATTGCAAGAATATCTCACATCATATTTTGTTTGTTTGATATACTGCCCAAAGTGGCAATGGTATGCCTAAACATGGGTCACTTGCACACTTTGCCACTAGAACCAACTTACACCCGACTAGGAATAGCCCCAATCAGGGAAAACCAGTCTTGGGCTGTTTTTGTTCCAGTTCAGGGAGGACCTAGCCTGGCAGTTTTGGCTGGGATGGTTCTATTAGAGCAAGATAGACTGATTTGCAAAGGGCTGGGTTCAGACTGAGGTGGAATGGGTGGTAAAAGAATGATGCCCCAAGAAATTACCAGTGGTTAAACAAATTGTAAGCATTCCTCGCATCACCTATTGTGTGTTTGACCACATCACCCCCCACCTAAGAGACCTGCACTGGCTCCCCGTCAACAAGAGGATCACCTTCAAACTCCTCACCCACGCACACAAAGCACTTCACAATACCGGACCAGCCTACCTGAACAACAGACTCAACTTCCACACCCCCGCCCGCCAGCTCCGCTCCGCCAGCCTTGCCCTCGCCACCGTCCCGTGCATCCTACAAACAACTTCCGGTGGCAGATCCTTCTCCTTCCTCGCCGCTAAGACCTGGAACACCCTCCCAACCCACCTGCGGCAGACCCAGGACCTGCTCACATTCAGGAAGCTCCTCAAGACCTGGCTCTTCGAGCAGTAGCAGCACCCCGCCCCACAGCGCCTTGACGGGTAAGTAGTGCGCTTTACAGATCCAATGATTGATTGATTGATTGATGTGCTGCAGAAAGTGGCAAGGGTATGCCCAGTAGTGGGTCCAGTGCTCACCTTGCCACTGGAACCAACTAGCACTGTACTCAATAGTCCAAATCTTGGGCAGTTTGAGTTCTGTTCAGGAAGGACCTTGCCTGACAGTTTAGGCTGGAGTATTTCTTTTGGAGATGGGTGGAGACGTATGTACATATAGCTGGCGTGATAAGGGGGCAAAATAACAATGGGTTGGAATGCTATCTTAAGCATTTGCCAGTGGTTAGACAAGTTGCAATCATTCCTCCCATCACCTTTTGTGTGTCTGGCATATGTATATTGCTCATGGGTGACTGTGGACCCTCAACGGATGGTAGCCATCCTCACGGTCACCTAGCCACGCCCCCTTGCTTGGTCGGTTTGATGAGCACATTTATGTAAAGGTCACGCTACTAAAAATGCGCTAATGATTTCCCTTCATTTCAGATTTATGAAGTGCAAACTCGCCCCGAAGGTATTGGAGCACTTTACATGAGCACCAGTTACGTTACACAAGGACACATTAATTTTCTGGTAGGCACGGGGAGATTAAGTGATTTGCCCAGAATCACAGGATGTTGAGTGGACTCCAAGGCTTGAACCTGGTTCCCCCGATCCAAAGTCGGCAGCTCTAGCAGTGAGACTATACCCTCTCCCCATTTCCCACTTCCCATTACCCATTTCATTATTAAAACTTGTTTGTCTATGTGGAATACTCAGCTTTACCATGTGTCAGCTTTACACTATCACTTAACAGTGGAATTCGCTGCATTTACGTTAAAGAGCTTGTCTCATGAAAGATTAACCAAAACTGAAAAACCTCTTTTTCCATCATGTGACAGCTAAATGCAAACACATCTAAAAGCCTTAAAATAAATCAGAACATTCCATTACTGTAAATAATCTCCATTCAATAAATCTATCAACAAATAACTATAGTATGCAGACTAATTGGTAAGTAAAGGCCCCACTTTCATTCTTAGCCTTGTTTTATTAGGTCTCGCGCCTAGCCTTGCAGTGCGCTGCAGTGCTCGCGCAGCACGAGACATTTAGTATCTAAAAATGGGGTTTTAGGAGCGGACTTTGGAATTGCACACGCACAAGCGTGTGCATTTTCCTTTTGTGGCCCGCTAGTGGCCTTTGCGTGCATGTTTTTATGAAAGACAGCACGCAATAGGCCAAAGGCGGGCGCATAGCTCCGCCCACGGCCTATTGGTGTCTGTTATGCGCTTGGTGCGCATCATAGACACCAATAGGCCATGTGGTTTCAATTTTTGTGCCCAGGCACGGGCGCGATAATTGACACCACATGTCTCGCTGTGGCGTGCATGCGCGTGCACCACTCGTTATTTTACTAGGAATGTACTTTCCCTTTCGGCAGTGTCTGTTTAAAACAGACTGGATAAATGTGCGATTGGGTATTTGACAGAGTTTGAATGCTGATAAAGTTCATGGGCTCTGCCGTGCTGCACCCGTCTCGCAGCTGTGAAATTGTCAGGTTGGCGGCTTGAAGCCTAGCGCCACAAAGTGTCCATTTGAACAAAGGATCAAGGCAGGTCCCGAGTTCGGGTCTTGGCAGGTCCGCAAAGTTAAGGACCTTAAATTGAATAAAAGTTGCGCCTTCACTTTACAGCTTTCTATTAAAAAGCAAATTATTGTGAACTTTCTATTGTTTACAGGCACTGCTCCCATTAATGTGAGGGAACAAGGGTGTGGGGGGGCGAGTCTCAGTGGGTTGGCAGAGAAGATGGGTAATGTGGTGCTCCTGTCACCGTCTTCATCAGATTTGAAGCACGAGGTACCAGGAGTAGGTACCCTCACCTTAGGGCAACCCAGGGAAGCAGCTGCCACTCCTGGCTAATAGTGACACCGGAAGAGGATGGGGCGTAACAGCCAGAGTTGCAGACATCGCGGAACCAGGTGTGAGGCTCGGCGCTGCTCAACAACCTGTGATACTGGGCAAATCACGTAATCTTCCTGCGTTTTTCACAATTGAATGTGTTCTTGTGTAATGTAAATGGTGCTAATTTAAAGATCTCCAATGCCTTCGGGTCGAGGTTGCGCTATATGGAACTGCAGCAAAACAAAAAAACCTTGCAGCATCCTTCTAATTTATCCCCACAACTACTATAATCCCTTTTTCTTCCTTCCTGTATTATCTTACCGTCCTTTCTCTAATTTTACCATGATTCCTTACATTTCTCATGCCTTCCTTCACCCATCCATCCCCCCACCCTGTCTTTTATCTTAGTCTCTTTCATATGGAGCTTGCACCTTTCCTGCCGCGTTATGCTTCTTTTTCCCTCCCTTCACTTCTTCGTGCAATTCCTTTTTAGTTTCTTTCGCCTTTCAACCTGATTCGCCCCAATTTTTCTCTCATCGGTCTTGCCATCGACTTTCCCTTGCTCCTTTTCTTCCCTTGTTTTTTCCCCTCAAGTCTTTCTCTACGTCCTGCCCTTTGCTGCTCACCTGAAGGCCGCCGAACGGTACCAGGGCCGCGCGCCATCAGACTTGTTTACCAAGTATGGAGTGATGAAACGCAGAGCATTGGGCTTGGGACGGTTCCAGCGTCCAGGAGGGCCAGCGTGAAATGGGAATATAAAAACAACCAGTCCTGTATCTCCTCGTCTGCCCAGCAATTACAGCTGGTCCCACCTGTGAGCGGTGGGGGCCATTGGTCGAAGATCACACTGTGCTGCTGCCACCGACCTCGAAACAAGCCATACTGAGGTTACGAGAAGGGCAGGCCTGGAACCAAGGACCAGGGGAACAACCAGAAACACAGGAGGCTGACACCTCCCCCCCCATGGGGTTCTCTTGAAGTACAATTAGTCCCAATGCTTGATATCGGAAGGGGGCAATTTAAACCTCTCTAAAAAAGGCTTCTTCTACAAAGCATTCAAAACACGGACGACTGTAGCGGTTATTAAGCCAGCAGGTGCATGTGCATGGGGGAGGCCTCTAGGGTGCTAGGGTCCCCCAGCAGCACACTTACATGGGCGTAAAGCAGGCCCCTGCGGCGCATAGGGCCACCCCATCAGGGGGCCCCCAGCCATTGAAAGTGACCCCGTTCAGCCCATCATGGCTAATGAATATCTGATATATAATATATGGGAGTCTCAGGGGCCCCTCATCACATTCTGCAGGGGGGCCCTCATTTTGAGTTACCCACTGCACCATTGTCATGGCAGACTTTTCCTAACCAGAAGATTGGTCGGGGGGAATGCCACTTTTTTAAGGGCCCATTGAACTCTTGGTGCAGTACAACGTGTATGAGTCATGAACTGTCTGGAGGTTTGGTTTCTTGTATGCCTCAGTCCCAGAGCACGGGGAGGGAGCTTGGTGGGTTTCTGTCTTGAAATTTGAAACTTTCACTCATCTTGCGCTTTTAACGGCCGTTTAATGTCACGTCAGCTTATGCCAAACCTTTACCGACTCGGTTTCCATTGTAATCCTCCTACCTTTGGCATCGACGAGGGCATAAGACAGTCCTTAACTTGGCAAAGAAAGTGCAGGGTCCAAAGTGCATGGTAGGAGTCCGCCGCCATCGCTGTGGAATCCCAGGGTGGGAGCCCCACGGCTGCCTGACGCCATCCACCTCGGGCCACCACCCCTAATTAAATATTATATTTCTGCTACGTTTAAAACGATGCAATGGATTCGAGCAGTTTTAGTCCTACTTCTGTTACACTTGTACTACTGACTAACTTCCTGTTTGATTCAATACTTTACAACACTCTTGGAGCTCAAAATAAGGTTTGTTATATTTTTTTGTCCATAAACCATACCAGAAGGCGCATTATTTGTTTTCCTCATCAGTTGAAATATTTTTGATTTAAAAAAGATTGGCATTACAGAGTTATATTATCCATTCTTGCCGGCATATTACAAGCATATGCAATAGGTCTCGCATTACTGAAAGTTTGAGCTATTGGCGTTGCTTTATTACTTGCAAAACCAATAGTTCAAACTTTCAGTAATGCAAGACCTATTGCATTGCAAATGCTTGTCTTTATTCCTTTCTCATTTGTATTGTGAATTTTAATGCTTTTCCTCTTCTGGAGAATCCATCATATTGTTTGAATTTGGATGAATCTGTATTTTTCTGAACTGACTCCATCATTTTGCTCAATGTTGATGAATAGGTGTAAGTAGAAGCTGGGCTCTTTTTGACACCATGTGTTAGTTCCATCTTTTAGCACTTGCTCCTTCCTGCTGGTTCCAGTTATGTGCCACCCATTCTCTCCATATTTATGGGCATACCTTAGCGCCGACACTTAGCAGACTAACTTATACATTGCCTGGATTGCATCCTTGACCTGTTTTTTTATCTTTTATCTTTTTTCTTTTCTCATTTTTATTTTGAATTTAAATGTCTCTACCTTCAGGAGAATCCATTTTATTGTAGGAATTTGGGTAAACCTTTGCTTTGTTGAACTGGCTCATTCCTTTTGATCACTGTTGTTGCCACCTTGTTATCCTGGTTTGCAGACTTAGCACTCCAACCCTAGGTCACTCCCACTTTCCTCCTGGCTGCTGTCCATCTGACCATTTTATGGTTATTTAAAGCATACCTTAGCAAGGAAGGGCCTGCATGAGCTAGTCCAGGGCTGGCCCACACCCAGTTCCAGTAGCCCTGTTTGCTCTATCATCCAGGAATCTAGGGAATCTTTGTTAACCTTTGCACATATCCTGCTTCAAATCTTATAATGAACCCTTTTGACAATACCTAATCTGTTTTGCCTCATACAAAGTACTTTAAATTAATCACCATTATAGTGGTAAACAGCCCTCTATTCTCTATTTGTTCGCCTGTCTCTTGCTTAACACTCATTATTTAATAGGATGGGTGTCCTCGCTGCGGCAATGCTGAGAACCACCAGAGATGGTGAGTTTGTCTGCAAGATAAGGTAGGGGGAGGGGTTGCAGCTGGTGCAGGCTGCCAATGAAGTTCCTTCAGGTTGAGAGTGATGTGATCATATTTCTTCAAGACCTGCATGAAACTTGCTCAGGCATGACAGTTACTCTTAGGAATTCCAATGTGGAGTATGCTCTATGGTGTTACCATCATCCAGAGGTGAGAGTATGTGCTAATTCTGAAGTCACATCCAGGAAGAAATAGTTTCCGTTTGTTTGGAAGAGAGAGAACCTCCTTTACGAGGTTTTGGTGCAGGGGAGCACCACAAAATAATCATGCTGTGCTGTCCTGCGTCAAAAGAAAAGGGCAGGAATGTGCCATAGCTATGAGATATGACTCATTCCTGTCCTTTTCCCCTGCCCTGGCACACAATGGGCTGCCATTAGCTAACACAGACACCCTTGAGCCATGGTGCAAGGGTGTCTGCATTGTTGGGGTGATAGTTTTGTTGAGGGAAGGGACACCGTCCTGAACAAAAACAATCACAAGACATGTTTTACTCTTACTGTATATGCTTCAGAATGCAACACACATAGAAAGAGGAACAAACAAGGAGAAATACGGATATTTCTCCTCATTGCTCCTCCCTAACGCCTCACGCATTCCCAGGTTTACGACTCCTCTTAAATCTGGAAATGCTTCTGATTCCATGGGTCTTGCGTGGGAATACCCACAGCAACACCCATGGAATGCCCCTTTCATGATGTTTTCTGCTTGAAAGGAGCATATATTAACAAAGCCATAAAAAACCATGCAAAGTAGCTTCGTGTGGCCTTGTAAATATGCTGTGGCACATTGCGCCACCAGAGCAGTGCCTCTACGGCAGCACAAAAGTTCCATAGGTGACTCGTAAATGAGGCCCAGAGTTGATACCTAGCCATCGTATTTTTTGGCAATATGTTCCTTGAGGTGAATCCAAAGGACGTGGCATTCTGTAAAAGTTACTTTTCTAAGTTGTCAAGGTTCATGTAATTGAGCAAAGTTTGCACTGTTTCTTGTTTTTTGTTCTTGGATATATTAGGAATTCCGGTATGGTTGAGTTCAGTTTCTGGTAGGCTCTTGGCATCAACGTCTGGATGATACACAGGCAATGTCTGAGGAGTTTGATGTCTTGAGCTGAGGAGACTTTCAAGTAAGGATTGTTTATCACTGGCATATTGGTGAATCTTTACGCCTAGTGGGACACCAAGCAGCTTCATGTAGAGTTTGAAGATCACATGAGACAGTATGGAGCCCTGGGGGACTCCGCAGGTGATAAGCATCTTTTGAAACCTGGAAGTGCCTATATGAACTGGTGTCTGTTGGAAAGTTTGGAAATTGACAATGAACACTATTTGAGTCTTCTGGGAGTTTATGATGGTAGGATGGCTGACTGTGTCAAAGGCGGCAGAGAGGTCCATCAATATTAAGGGATGGGTGTCATCTTCATCTGTGGTTAGGAGGACACGTTCCACAAAGTGTAAAGACGAGACAGTGTGAGCTGAAGCCAGATTTGTCATTGTTCAGGAAGTAGTTAGAATTAATTACATCTTGAAGTTAAATATCGACTGTTTTTCAATTATCTTGCTAGTGAATAGGGGGAATAATTAAAAAAAAGAATAAACAAAATTTGAAAACATTTATCCAGCTAGTATCTGTCATGGTGAGGAAAGTTCCAAATCATTTGCAGATTACTCTAGATCACTCTATACTCCACAAAATCCTCAATCAATTGATATAAAGATGAAAAGTGCTCTTCTATTAATAAAACATTTCTCATTGATATTAATTTTACATTCATAGAAAAGGATATCATAGTAGATTAAATAGCTAAATCAATACATTTCTTTAAAAAAGATAAAGCCCAATGTCCTGACAGTTTTTCAATTGAACTTGACATACATTTCATTAATCTTTTATTACAAGTAAATGTTGTCCTTTTTCACTCACTTCTCAAACTCTGACTCCTCACAATGTATTTCCATTTGATGATAAAAAAAATAAAGCTACTGGTTTATGCAGACGGTACTTCAATATTTTTATCAGTCCCGGAATTTCACTCCCTTGTTTGCTATTCTCTCTTGCTACAAATTAAGGGCCAAAAGTACAACCCTTTTTTGTGGCCGCAAATGGGAGATTGGCCCATTTGCAACAGCAAAAAATGTTCCAGGCATGTACAAAATGCTATTTTGCAAGTCACTGACTTGCAAAATAGCATTTGCGACTCTCGCTATTAGGAAAGGGGGTCCCTTCCTAATAGCGAGTCACCTTGCCATGTACTATTGTTTTGCGACCGTATTTCACTTGCAGTTTACCACCCACTTCAAGTAGGTGGTAAACCACTCACAAGTGTGTGCGTAAATATTTTTTAAGAGCAGGCAGTGGTCGCAGGGACCACTGCCCACCCTTAAAAAATTTAACTGAAAAGTTTCATATATGTTTTTTAAATGCATCCCGTTTTTCTTTAAGGAAAACGGGCTGCATTAAAAAAAAAAGACCTGCTTTATTGAAAAAGCAGTCACAGACATGGCGGTCTGCTGCCCCCAGCAGGCTGCAAATTGGAAGCACTGTCACCTGAATGACAGTGTTCCCAGACAGCACTCCTATGTGAGATTGCTTTCTTCTATGAGTTCTCCCAATGCTTAATATACATAATCACAGTAAGCTCGATTTTGGCTTAGGGTTTCTTCTATTGTATCTCCAAAACTCAAAGTATCGTCATTGTTACATCACAATGTTCTTGTTCAATACTGTTCAATGTAATTCAATTTCATTGATTCCCAAAATGAACATGTTCCAACACTCCCTATGCATTTCGGACCTTTGTCCTTCTTCGGGGAGATGCATTTACATCTGGAAACAGAAACAAATATAGGTATGCTATAGAGGGGTAGAAATTACCTTCCACTGTTCTCAATACGAAAAAATTCACCCGTGTATTAACGACCTCCTTGTGATTGCTGACTTGGTCAAAACAAAGCCTAATCGTGTACATCCAGAAATTATCCATGGGAGTGAGTTTGTGAATGGGCCGTGTTCGGAGCGGAAGCAAAAATGTATTGCGGGATACTTCGTGCTCGTGCAAGTGTGCGTGATAAATTCCATAGTTAACCCAGCGGTCGTGTTCAAATCTAGCGCACTTGGCTGGAGAGAGTAGACGTGATTAACCCGCGTTGGGATAGGAAGTCTAAAACGTTAGGTTAAACCAAAATCTTACCGGGTGGTGTGGATCGGGTTCAGGCTGGTAAAAAAAAAAGCCGTTCTTGGTGCTCTCGGAATCGCGAAAGTAACAGTGAACGCGACACATGCGCGCTACATCAATATCATGTGGAAACAAATGACGGGCAACATCCCGTGGCGGCCATCTTGGGTGTGTATTCGATAAAGTGAATGTGTAAAAACAAACTTAAAAAACATGAATCAGGACCCAAGTTAACAGAAGAAAAGTCCTGTGTGTATGAAAGCTGAATTGGTTGAATGTGCTATGCATGAAGTGTGATGCAAGGAATGTGACTTGTACCTAAACTGGGTATAAAGTAAAAAATCGTGTGAAAAATGATGTCGATGAATCATGGATAGTGAATAAAACACACCAGCAGGTTGCCATCCCTGTGACTGCTAGCCATTCCCAATGGGGTCGCAAATTGCGCTTGCCTCATGAATATTGAACAGTCATGCAATTTGCGACCTCATTGGGAATCGCAAACAGTGTCTGAGACACTGTTGTACATTGCATTTTGCGACTTACCCTAAAGCTGACAGGTCTAACACTTGTCCCTCCCTGCTGAAAGTGGGGAGAGCTACCCAGGCTCTAGGGAGTTCTCTTCATTAAGGCAGAAAAAGCTGGATAGACCATTAGCACTGGAGTGGTCTACCCCTGGTCTCTGTTACTCCCTAAAGTCTATATCCTGTATAAAAATGGACCACATCAACCGTTAAGGATTCTCACCCCTCATTTCCATGAGCCACCAGAGGGGTCTGTGGTCAGTCTGAATCTGAAAGTGAGTGTCAAACAAGTATGGCCTCAGCTCCATCAGTGCCCAAACCTCAGCAAAAGCTTCTCTTTCTATTACACTCCACCTTTGTTCCATGGGCAGTAACCTAGAGATGAAGGCTACAGGTTGGTCTAGGCCCTCCTCTTTAAGCTAAGATAGTACTGCCCCATGCCATGCTCTGACACATCTGTTTGTATGATAAACCTCTTGAAGAAGACAGGAAGGAACTTTGAGCACAGGAGCTGTTAAATTTACATTCCAGGGCAGCTCGGTCAAGAGGACGACAATCGTGTCATAACCCTGGAAAAATCTCCTATAGTACTCAGTGAGCCCCAAAAATGCTCTGACCTCAGTCTGGGTCTTAGGGGCAGCCAGGCCATGATGTATCTTGGCCTGAATGGGGGTTGAACCTTCCTCCTGCCCACCAGATGGCCCAAGTACACCACAGACCTCTGCCCTATCTGGCACTTACTTGCCTTGAAAGTCAGGCCTGTCTGTTGCAGAGCATGAAGAACTTCCTGGAGGTGAAAGAGGTGGTCCTTTCAGCTACTACTGAAGACAGCTATGTCATCCAGATAAGCAGCAGAGAAGGTCCAGCAAGGACCTGGTTCACCAGTCTCTGGAAGGTGGGAAGGGCGTTTTTAAATCCAAAGGGCATCACTCTAAACTGATAGTGGCCCTCTGGGGTGGAGAAGGCTCACCTCTCCTTTGCTCCTTCTGTTAGGGCGATTTGACAGTACCCTGATGTAAGATCAAAGGAACTGAGATACCCATAACCGGTCAATCAGCTCATCAGTCCAGGTATGGGGTAAGCAACAGTCTTCTTCACAGAATTTAGCCCTCTATAATCCACACAGAACCTCAGTTCCTGTGTGGTGCCTGGTGGGGCAGAGTTTGGTATCAGACCCAGAGGACTGGACCAGGATCTACTGGAGAGCTATATCATCCCCAACTCCAGGATTCTGAACACTTCACCCTTAATGATGGACCTCATCTTATATGACAACCTGTGAGACCAATTCTTAACAGGGAGGTTGTCCACTGTGTCCACATCATGGGTACACATGTGAGTAGTCCCAATGATAAGGGAGATCAGATAGGAATACTGGCCCAACACTTGGTGCCATGGTGCCAGTCTGTATGTTGTATAGGAGTCAGAGTTTTTCCAGCATGCTGTTTTTCCTTACACAGGATGAAACCACGCTCAGAGCTGGATTACTGCACGCACCAATAAGGAGCATTTTTAGAGCATGGAAGTGCATTGAATTACAAATGTATACCCACCTACTCTGCGAGAGAGATGGGGGCTTTTGTTCCCCCAACCATGTTTTTTTTTCTATTTTCACACAGATACTACATGATGCAAAATTTGATCGTATGTATACAAGTAACGCATGCTTTATAGTTGCAGCATTTATTTCCTTTGTTTTATATCTTTATCACCGTTCTTAGGCTGATTAGGAGTGGCATACACAGTGCGGATCCCTGTGTGGTCCTGACAAAGAGCTTGGGGTAGGCTCGAAACATGTTGATCTATTCACAGAATCTCTAACCCATTATAGTTAGTCTTTCCCTGTATCACCCCATTTTAGACATACCAATCTAGGTATAAAGTATTTTGGCCCACTAGCAAGGTATTTTTAACTCACTATAGCCCACTCCACCACATTTTTCTTCACTACACATAGTCTTCCATATAAGTGCTCCTACATAATTCTCGCAAGTCGCAGCATTCCCCAGTTCGCAGAGAGCTCTCACCATGGGGAAACCCTGGTGAGTGAGGGGACTCAAGAAATACATTTTTCTTTCCTGGAGGCATTTCTGGATCTCACTGATTGGATGCCCTATCCCTAACCCCTGACTAGGTTCTTTAACCAACACCTCAGGTTTCAGTTACAGCACAAAAAATGAGGGCGGTCCTAGCTCATAAAAAACGTCTACCTCCCCCATTCATTTGTTTTTTGATTAGCACAAATACTGCACACATTGCCTTTTTAGATAAGCCTGACATGTCTGTGCCAAGCTACCAGAGACTGAGCACAGGATATCTTTTAGTGTACATCTAGCTTATCCTGAGTAGGATTGTGGCTTCTGCTTGGATAGGATGCATACCTTTGCCAACCAGAAACCAGGGGCCAGATGTAGGTCGGCAAATACCGGTAGGTAACGGCCGATTTCGGCCGTTACCTACCGGTATTTGCAAATGGAGATGTAGGGGGCATTTTATTTACAGAATCGGTATATTTACCGATTCGGTAAATTTACAGAATCGGTAAAATACCGAATCGGTAAATATACCGATTCTGTAAATCAATATGTAGGTGGCACTGTAATTAGTGCCACAGGCCCTTACAGAATCGTTATTTACCATGGAATACTATTCCATGGTAAATAACGATTTCCAGTGTACATGCACATCTGTGCATGTATACCTGTGCCATGTGGCACACAGACATGCCCTAAGGGCATGTGTGTATGTCACATGGCACACAAGCCAGAAACAGGGGTGCAACAGGGTGTCAAAGTGACACCCTGTCCCCCTTGTAAATTCGGTAATTTTACCGATTCGGTAGTTACCGAATCGGTATTTGCTATTGAAGCCTATGGGCTCAAAGGCCCATAGGAATCAATGGCAAATACCGATTCGGTAATTACCGAATCGGTAATTACCGAATCTTACAGATTCGGTATTTTTACCAAATTATTTACCTACATAGCAATTACCGAATTGTAAATACCGAATCGGTAAAATTCGGTATTTACCATTCGGTAAATTGCTATTACCTACATCTGGGCCCTAGTTTCTAACAATGACCTACACTTTACCTTTCTCTCATTATGAGTTGATTATTAATGTGCTAGTATTCACTAGCGACAACCTAAGAGCCACTTAGGCCAACTACACAGGAGTGAGTACTGCACTTCGACAAAAACATATATTGTTGTTTTAGTGGGGTTCAGTTAAGCAGTGCACACCACATGATAGGCCACAAATAAGAGGTGAACTCTTAATAGTAAAGTACACCCATTTTCAAGGTGAAGGTTATCCTGCTATTAACTGCACTAAATTCTATAAAAACTGGAAACACAAATGAAAATTAAATGTATGAATTGGATGTATATGATCCACATCATTATGTTGTTGATGCTTGGTTGATAATAGAATAGAAACATTTAGAAAGGCCATTAAGGTCACAGCAAAGTCATTGGTATTTTAAGGGAGTGAGGGGGCTTAGTCATAAAGAAGTTCATTTGCATTACAAAACCAATACTCACTCAAACTAGCACACCAATACAATAAATGAGTATAAAGGTTGACACAATACCCTTATAAAGGAAGATTGAAATTTACTTCAACATAAATATTCCTTCTTTTGGAGCAACTTGCAGACTTTTCTGGAATTCACAAAGACTTCCATGAATATTCATGAGAAGCTGTGACTGTTGCAGTTCACCAGGAGTGCTTATATCAATAAACATTTAGCAAATGTGTTTTCCAAAAGCACCAATGTAATGCGGGTGCATTTTCTAGCATTTTGTTTTATTCCCCACGTTTTTTTTCCTTGTGAAGAAACCGCTTCCCACTCACCCCCACTATTTTCTCATGCTGAAAATGAATTTACTCCTGCACCGAAAGAGTAAATATATGACAGTTTGTAGGGTGGGTTACTGTCTGCAAACCTGTGAGTTTCTGGATTTTTGCCACCTTTAGCATGAGTATCTTCCCAGAAAAGTTCAAAACATATATATATCCTCATACTTAAATTTAAAATATGCTTGTTTAATAAAATTGTGAGTAGATCAGTTTTTAAGAGCAAATCCATGATGTTTAAAACACAGTCCGAAATTCCCCCCGGAATGATGCTATGTCTGCACCTTACAATCACGTAGATACGAAAAGACCTTTGAAAATTGGGTCCAAAATATCTTCCAAGACAGTACAGAATATTAACTTACAATGCAAAAGAGAATGTTCTATTAACAGCTACATTAGAGCATTTGTCTATTCTGATTATAACAGTTTATTGTAACTCTGAAGGCAGAGGTATGAATTTTCAATTTTTTGGGGTAAAGAAATTGGTTCAGTGACAGTTTACCTGCCAGGAGAGTCTCCATTTTCATCAAACCATACTTGTTTTCCAGAAATGCCACGGAAGGAAGTCTTTATCAGGAACTCCAAGAGCTTGCTGCCATCGATTGGCTTCATCGCATCGCAGAGACCGACATGTCCGGGGCACATGGCAAGATGCATGTCGTGTAGACCATGGGCCATTGCATAAATGGCATTGATGACGAACCCCATCTTGCTGTCCTGAACGTAATTTTCCTCCAGACTTTCATTTCCTGCAAACAAATAAATAGAGGTGCAGGGTATTAAAGGACTGCTAATGTTGGTTCTACAATTGAGACATGTCTACAAATGCATCTTCTTTAAAACCTAGTTCAAAAGAAACACTTAGTAACAGTACAGAACTGAATTGGCTAAGCTATGGTCCTCATTAAGAGAGGTAAATTAATTTTGATCATCCTTTTTACGAAATTAGGAGTTGAGTGAAGTGAAAACCCACCTCAAATAATAATCACAATCCTTGTCAGGGTGAACCACAATAGTCACTAAATAAACCTGTGCTAAACCCTCTGGTAGCTTGGCACACAAGCATTCAGGCTTAACTTAGAGGCAATATGTAAATTATGTATGCAGTACTCAAACAGTAATAAAGTGAAAACAGAACACAATAAAAAAACATAATAGAAAAAAAGAGTACATTTTAAGAAGTGAAATGACACTTAAATGACAAACATCTAATCAATGGAACAGGAGAAATGAATATTGGACGTTTAAGGTTCAACTTGTGCCCAAAAATAAAACAAATCGCCAATTGTGGTCACCTAGTTGTACTGGACTGGGAAAAGTCAAAAGTTAAGGCCAGCCGTGATGGAGTGCGAGTTAGATACAGGGACAAGGTTTGTCTGGTGAAAAGTTTTACTTTCAAACTTAAGGCAAATTTATATCTTGGCAGTAAGGATACTCCGTCCCAAAGGTGATGGAGTATCTTTACTGCCAAGAAAATGGTATGCCCATCTGATTTGTATGTGGGAAGGCCACTGGTGTAACCATGGTGGAGACTACTCCGGCTCTGCCACTACTACACCCCTTCGTCAGCCCACCTATAATGGCAGACCTATAGATGTTTTATAGGTTTACTTTAGGTGGGTGTCACAATGAGTGCTTTAGCATTTGATTTAATGGCCCTGGGTACCTGTTGTACCATATTCTAGGTGCTTATAAGTAAATTAAATGTGCCAATCAGGCGATGCCATTGTTATCATTCTTTAAAATAGAGAGCACAAGCAGTTTACCACTGTTTAGTAGGAGTAAGGTCTGCAGAGTCGTTTGGCCAACAAAAATTAGCTCAGCTAAAAATGGCAAGAATCTGGAAGAATATCATGCAAAAAATAGTGATTTTCAACATCCATTAACATGAGATACCTTCAGAACTGGAAATATTCCGTCCAAGGAAGCATCTCAGCTTTGCTTTGATTCCCCCAGAGCTTTTGGGTGTTGAAAGCAGCTGAAAAGTCTGGTGTAAACTGTAGCGTGTGCTGGGGAATTACCAGGTTAACCAGACTTAGAATTACTGATTGATCCACCAATATCTCATTTCAAAATGGATCATAGGAGTTCCTCTCAGAAAAACCGCTGACTCTGCACCACCAGAGTTAATGGAACCTCTAGTAATGGGTCGAGGGAACTAGTAATGTATATATGTATTTACTTTTCAATTTAATGGAACTTACCGAGATCTATATTTTATTTTGAAGATGATCTAAAAAATAACACTCATTAGTGACCTCAAGTCAAGGCAAAAAAAACCCCCAATAAAAATACATATTTAAAAACACATTGACTTGCATAATCTGACACCATATTTTATTAAACATCCCACAGAAATGCAGACGTCTACATAGTTTAACATTTGAATAATTATGACCTTGATTACAGCCTGCTACGTCTGCTCTCCCCTTTCTCCAGGGAGTTAACAGGAATTAGAACATTGGACTGTTCGGAGCTCCATTAAAAACGATGGAGTGCTCCGGGCTTATAATGGCTGGTATAAGCCTGGAGCTCCAACATTCCAATGTTTCTTTGTTCACAGCTCTGGCTGTGAACAAAGGCTTCAGGGAGCCTGAGGGGATTCCAGTCCCCTCACGCTCCCACAAGGCTTTGTTTTTGTTTGTTAGAACATTCTGCCCTCTAGTGGCAGAATGTTCTAATAGCCTTATAACCCTTCGTAGCTGGGCTATACCGGCTATTAAAGTCCCTCTACCTTGGTAAAGGCCCTCGCCTTCGGCTCGAGCCTTTAACGCTGGAGAGGGCCTTTAATAGCCGGTATAGCCCTCTACGGCGGGCTATAAGGCTATATTAGAGGTGGAATCTCAATTGCTCAGTTCCCTCGGAGTTTCACCTGGTGATTTCAGCTTGTTTGAGCAGTTGAAAAGTATGGTTGACATAAAATAGATCCAGTTTTCCAGAAAATCTCATAACCCTGATGCATGTGGTAACTCCATTATAAGGGAGCCAAGTGAGATAATCAATTTGAAACTGTCTTTTATTCTTGTTTATGCTTGCTTGCATTATTCATTGACATTGTTGTGTGCCCTTTTGTTTGAATGGCAGTAACCATAGCCATGCATTTGGGGAGTAACCAATATGTCTTCTTGTAATACACATGACACATAAATTCGAAACACCAATTAGGTAAGGTTTTGACGCAAATCCTAGCCAACAAATGCTAGTAGAGAGAGATTTGCATCAAAACTCATGGGTCATTGCTTGGGAACTCCCATGTACCATCCATGGAACACCCCCTTGATGCAAAGTAGCGCAAAGTATTTCATGGCACAAATTGATGTTACTATAGGCAACTTTTAAACTCATGTCCTGGTTTGCGTTGAATAGCAAATCTCACCCCAACACTTTTTTAACACAAATCCAGTGGAGCATATAAGAAGATCTTGGCCATAGAGTAGGCATTGGAGTGTTTATTTCTTCATCTCATCCTGTGAGCTGTTGGGAGTCTAGTTCTGCCATGCAGGGAGTGCTTCCCTTTGTGTGCAAGAGAAATTTGAATGACTATTTTACTTCTTGAAAGTACAATGAATCATCACATTTATTCCCAATCAATCCTTCATCTCACACACATATTGAAAACACAAAGCACTTGATTCCGTGCAGCACATGAAGCAAAGGCACTTTTCTATGTATTTGTCAGGATACAGTGCAAGCCTCAACCCTGAAATGGCCTCCTTATTGTTGGCTTTTCTTTTTGCAGATCAGGTCCGCGTGACCTCAAGATGGCTGGCAAAAGTCTTGCGAGATCAATAACAAAAACAGCAATCTTTTGGATGGCCATCTTGCGAGCAGCCATCCTGATTGATTGCTGGTAAAAGCTCAGTAAAATGAGGTACTGTTAAGTTGGATGAGCCCATTTATCTTGATTCTTTGCTCCGCTTGTGTCTCAGCAGGGGACATTGGCAGAGCAATTTCTGTTGCGGCATTAAACATAGTTCATTTTTACCAAATTCATCTCAACCTTCCAAATATTTCATTATCCAAGGGAATGTTCATTTTTGTTCAGCATGTCACCCATCCTTCAATGTCATACATTTTTTAAAAAATATGTTGCTGCACAAAAATGCAGAGCAACTTTTCATAATTTCGCAATCTTCTGCTTTTCAACCGCAGCGACTACAGGTAGAGCGTATTCTCACTTCCCTTCTTCCCCAACTCCTTCAGGAGGAAATGCGGAATGATATTCAAGCATATGTATTACACTAAATTGCTAGCAAGTTCATCAAATGTGCTTTACATAATTATTTTTAACTAAATTATTGCTATCGTAACTGCATGTAGAGACTAGATTAAAAAAAACAGTCAACTCTTCCAAGGTGGCTACGAAGTGTTGACATCTCTGTATGGTCCTCTTTCTATCGTTTTGTACAATTGGTTACCCCCAGCCCTTTCATTTGTTTCAGTGTCGCTGCTACAATAGTCCCTTTTCTGTTTTCATACCCAGTCCTGCTCTTGGTGCCTGTCAGTGTCCCAGAAGAACATCACACCAGCTGACCTGTGCAGAAGAGTGCGCCGAACATCTATACTTCTGTTTTAATTTTACTTATCAGTTGTCCGCTGATAAGGACAGAGTGTGCCCCTTGGGGACAGAAGAGCTTGAAAGTGCTTGGCATTGGTTCAGGGGACTTTTGTAGAGAAATTGATTGATCTCTGCAAGACACATCACTGCAGCAGCAGAATAAGATATCAGCTGTTTGCTTGCATAAAAATGTGTACTTCTTTTTTTATTTTTACTTTAACATTTTGGAACATGAACGTCACATACACAGCGGTGCAGCATTTATAATACGCTGTGCACAAGGGGCATACAAAGAGCTCAACACGTTGCCCTTTTGAGACTTGATAATGCATGGGTTTTTCTTGTGCTCTTCAGGTTACATAGGTATGGTGTTATAATGTGATGGGTGGAAAAGGCTGATTATTGCTTTTAGTGAACATATGAAATGGGAATATAAAACAAGCATTGCCAAAGACAACAGATCCGCCTTTAATGTGATTATGCGCCAATCAATCCATCAATCATTGCAGTTATGCAGTGCATGGTTACCCAGATAGGGCTTAACAGCACTGCAGAAAAGTTAAGACCAACACAAGACATTAGAAAAGCCAAGTCTTCAGCTGTCTCCGGAACTCAAGAGGAGAGGTGCATGTTTGCATTCTCAACGCGAGGGAGTTCCATAGAGAAGGATGAAGACCTGAATAAGATCTGCTACCCTGCCTAGTAAGTTTATAACAAGGTAAGGCAGCTACATAAGGATTCCCAGCTCATAGATTGCTCTTGGGGGAGTAAAAGTGCAGCACTGGCCTGAGGTAAGCAAGACCTCTTCCATGCAGAGACTTATGCATAAGACAAAGCGCTTTGAAATGAATGCTCTTCTGGACAGGCAACCAGTGGAGGTAGCGGGGGCGAGAAGTGACCAAGACATGCCAAGGAATATTGCAGAGCAATCGTGCTGCTGCGTTTTATACTATTTGAAGTCTTCTGAGCGATTTTTTTGAGGCACCTTAATATAACAGATTACTGTGGTGTATCCTGGAGAGAACTACAGCTTGAACAATGATTTTGAACTTCTGAAGGAGGAAGCTAGTGGATCTTCTTAAGGTACTTAAGCAACAGAAAACAGAAAGCTGCAATTTCTGAAATTTGAAAGTTCATAGTGAGCTTTATATCTACCCAGACGCCAAGTTCTTAACCACCTTACAAGGTGGAGGCATAGGGCCAAGCTCAGTGAGCCACCATTGACAGCACCATGCAAACAGACATAAAGAAATATTTGCATTATTATCACAATACAGGTAGACCTATTGGCATTGCCAATGGTTGTTATTATATAGCAGCTCAGGTTTTGCCTCTAGGCTCCCAAGATTTCATACTATAGAAAGGTGACGTATTGAGTGCACTGTGTGGCAACTTCAAACTCTATATTAAGACGCACGCAGCATTAAATCAAGTGATGCCTGAAGGCTCACATACTCAAAGGGGTTCTGTAGGAAGAACTCGAGACAATCGGTTTCATTTCCTATCTCTGCCCCTTTTATGGCAGGAGCAACCATACTCTTTCCTTCCGTCTTCCCTACTCATGCTCTGCAAGATGGGTAAATAAACACTGTGCCTGAATCCAGGCTGAAGAAAGTCCTAATTTTTTTAAAACTTTTAAATAAAAAATATGGGAAGTATACAAAGCAGTGCTTACATTTTCAGGAGTAATGACTGAACAGGTAACGAATTCTAAAATGATAATGTATATGAAATATTGGCTCTATAGTACACTCCAGTGCTGCAAACAATGGGTTGATGCCCATTGAAGAAGAAACTATGTGAAATCTGTTGTGACAATTGTATCGGATAAATGCACTTGGATAAATATCCACAGTTGTTACAATTGATCTATGTTTGATTTAGTGGTTTCCTCTCTAGAAATAGGAATTATTTTTCCTTTCTTTGTTCCCAATTCTATGTACTTTGAATAGTACTGTGTACAAATGTGCTTGGGTTTTAAGTCTTGTTTGCGTCTTTTTTCCCCGATGTTTTTAATATTACTGCAGTTTTATTGAGACTGTTAGTTTTTTTATGAAATTGATTGTGCTTTGTGATGTATATGGTGCCTATGGTTTGTGAATACATCTGCATTCTTTTTTGATTTGTCTTTATGATCATATCCTTTTTGTCCAATTTCATCCTACTGGTGTGAGGCGGTACGTGTATAAGTGATGTGGTAAGTGTGAATCTACCCAAAGGGGGTTCTTTTTATGATTGCAAACAATAATGACTGTACAAACAAAATTGTACCGCCTTTTCAGTTAATGCCCTACATCCTTAAATTGTTCCTTATTTTATCTGCAGGTGCAAAAGTATTTACCATCACTGTCAAATGAGCTAGGTAGGATTCTAACAATATTAACACTAATAAGAAGGGGGGACAGGGAGCTATTTATGAAAAGCTAAGGTCCAAAGCCAATGCTCCCAATGTTACACGTGTCTGCACTGAGGTGGCTAAAGTTCCTTTCATCTAAAGATAGGTAAACCCGAGGTTGTTTGTCTACCAAAGAAAAGGACTGGTTTGTTTGTCGTTCTGTAGAGTGGTTGAGATATGGTGTAGTGAGAGAATTTCTCCTGTCTTCTCGAGTGCCCTCAGACACCCTTGATAGTGTCAAATATCATTATAGAGCGTTGCTCCTCGTCTGGGTGGCGCTGCAGTCCCTCACGGGCCCCACGAGGGGGATCTTTGATGGAGATCTTTTAAAGGAGATGCCCCAGTTGTGCATGTGGGTATAGGGGCCTAGAAAAAAGTGTGGTGAGTTAAAATGGTCTTACAGTACCCAGAATCTGTTTATTCTTGGGTCTGTATGATCAATTAAAAAGGGGTGGGTCCTGGAGAAAACCTCTAAAAACAAATAAGAGGAGTGGTTGTAATACTAGCCACTACTCACAGGACAAGTGATCTTGTGAAAAAGTGAAAATAATACTCTTAGGTCAACATGTTTTGCGCTCCCTGGTGGTCCATACCGGATCCATAGGCGCTTCGTCAGGACCAGAAAAAAGACTTAGTGTTACTAAAGTATTCTTGTCTACCGCCCTCCAGGAATACAAGGACAGTTTTGTAGCTCCCTGCTGGAAGCCACCACCTCCTATGCTTGTGTATCCCCCAATTTTACTATATTGGGAGACCTAAATATTCACTTTGATGACCTGACAGACAAAGTGACGGGAGACTTAATGTTAGATCTTGCCTCCTACAATCTTCACCTGAAAAATCATCGGCCCACTCACGATAAAGGCCATCTTTTGGACCCCATCTTTTCCAATATCTCCAAATTAGCCATAGATGAGCCCCTCCCTATTCCCTGGTCAGACCACTACTTAATCCCCTTCAAGTACCAAATTTATACTGAAACCCCAGACAGGTCCCCTCCTCATCCCCCATCCTGCCCTTGGGCGAAACTAGATATGGAAGATTGGACTAACAAACTTGATGCTACAACACCAGCTCTCGAATTATATCCTGTTATAGGTGACCAGCAACTACACACCTGGATCGAAAAATCTCTAGACCTAGTCTTGCCAAAAAAAAACCTCCCCAATAAAAAGGGAACATTTAAATCCCCCTGGTTTGCACCAGAGCTGCGCAAACTACACCAGAGCTGTGCAAACTAAGGAAACAATGTAAAAAGCTTGAACGCTGATGGAGGAAGGATTGGTCCACAAAGAACAAAAGAGAATATAAAGCCGCCATGAGGACCTATAAAGTCAGCATAAAAAATACTCAAGCCGCCTTCTTTGAAGGAAAAATTCAAGCTGCTGCCAACTCATCAAGGGAAACATACCGGATCATCAGATATCTGATGAATGTCCCAGAACCACAACTGTCTGCTGATCCATCAGGTCTAAGATGCAATCAGCTAGCTGAGTTCTTCTCCTCCAAGGATCTCACCATCCTAAAAACACTCCCGACCCACAACCTGCCCCCCTACCTCTCCTCCCCTTTCCCTGCACCGGACACTCCCCGCCTTGACTCCTTTTCCCAGCTAACCAAAGAGACGTTCCTTACAATCTTAAACTCAATTAAGAGTGGAGCACCAACAGACCCGGCACCCATTAACAAACTAAAACTGGTAACACGCACTGTGACCCCCCTCTTTGTCAATTTAATAAACTCTTCTCTTAGTCAAGGCATTGTCCCCCCAATTGGAAAAGGGCCACAGTGAGAGCACTGTTAAAAAAGCCTCACCTTGACCCTTCAGATTTGGCCAATTATAGGCCAATATCACTTCTACCTGGAATCAGCAAGGTGGCAGAGAAGTTTGTCAATCAACAGCTCTCCACCTTTCTTGAATCCAACAGTCTTCTCCCCCTTTCACAGATGGGATTTAGACCAGGGCACGGACACCGCCCTCATAGCAGTGGTCGAAGAAGTGAGAACCATCTTGGACACAGGGGTATCAGTGGCAGTGATCCTCCTGGACCTCAGTGCCGCATTCGACACGGTGGACCATACCATCCTTGTCCACCGGCTAAGTAGGGCTGGAGTCACTGGACCCGCCCTGGCCTGGCTCAAATCCTTCTTGGAGCACAGAACCTTTGAGGTCGCTGATGGACACATTCACTCTAGAGCGTTGCCCCTGCAGTGTGGGGTTCCTCAGGGCTCCTCCCTGAGTCCCACACTTCTTAATGTATATATGTCACCCCTGGAAGAAATCGTGACACCTTTTGCCATGAAGGTAGTTATGTATGCCGACAACACCCAACTTGTTGTCTCTTTAAACCAGTCTGCCCAATGCCTGGAAAACTTAGCCACATGCCTTAAGGACATCTCAAAATGGATGAGTGACTCTCTCCTCAAACTTAATGGGGAGAAATCTGAGATCATCTTATTGGGTGATATTTCCAAACTCCCCACTAAGCTTCTGTGGCCTCCATGCATGGGAACACCCCCCACTCCAAAAAACGAAACAAAGAGCCTAGGCATATGGCTTTACCAGGACCTTAACTTCAAGACGCAAGCCAGGAAAACCGCTGGAACATGCGTTGGCCTCCTGCGCACGGCACGCAAAATCCTCCCCCTTATACCCCCTCAATCCAGGAAACTTTTCATTCAGGGCCTTATTATCTCAAGGCTGGACTACGGAAACGCCTTGTAATTGGGCGTTCCAAAGCTGGTTGTCAATAAGCTCCAATATGTCCAGAATGCTGCAGCCAGGCTGCTTACTGGTACAAAGCGCAGATGCTCCGCAAAACCTGCTCTTAATTCGCTACATTGGCTTCCAATCCAGGAAAGAATCATCTTTAGAGCCCTCTGCATTTCTCACAAAATTCTTCATGGAAAGGGCCCACCTATCCTGAGACCCCTCATCAAATCACATAAAGCCAACAGACAGTTGGGATCCAACACCTTCTCCCTGGCTAGCGTCCCCAGAATAAATAGAGCACGATCAGGGGGCTGTCTCTCTTCATATAATGCTCCTAAACCATGGAACGCCCTACAAAAGCCATTTATCACTCCAGGCACAATATTACAGCTTTGAATTGGTAGAATACCAACTCAAGCCAACCTGAAATGAGTAAAAGCACCCCCTGACACACTTAATACTGGGTGCTCCCTTGTGTCTGGACAAAGCTATACCTCTCTGAAGAGCTCTAATTAGAGCGAAACACTGTATCAGGGGTTGCTTTTACTCATTTCAGGTTGGCTTGAGTTGGTATTCTACCAATTCAAAGCTGTAATATTGTGCCTGGAGTGATAAATGGCTTTTGTTATTTTACAGCGCGGCAAGGACAGCACTGTACTAGTCCTATGCTTAAAGACTTTACTGTTTAAATGGCAAAATACTTTGTCATTTTCTATCTCGGCATGGATAGCACTGTGCTAATCCTATGCTTAAAAACTTTGATAGAAAAACAGACATTTGAGGTGAGCAGATCTAGAGTGTCGCTGGTGTTGAGAGTGCTCTAACAGGAGCTGCTTTCCACCTAAACTGAGAACTACCCAGAGTTCTCTCCTTCTTTTTTGCATAATTTATGCGTCACTCTATGCCTGAAAGGGTTTTGTTTTGATATATATATATATATATATATATATATATATATATATATATATATATATATATATATATATATATATATATATATATATATGTGCTCATGACAAGCTCAGCTGGTCATGAGGCACGGCTGAGCTGCACTCATGACGAGCTGAGCTCGTCACGACCACACCCGGTTTGGAACGTTTAGCACAGCGGGGAAATTGTCCCCGCGTGTGAACGTTCCAACGGTCATGACGAGCTCAGCTCGTCATGAATGCAGCTCAACCGTGCCTCATGACCAGCTGAGCTCGTCATGAGCAGGCAACGGGTTAATGGGGTCCCCCAATAGCACCCAACAGTGATACAATATCTACGGGTAAGGGTGGGGTCATTAGTTTTGTGGAACCATCCATAATGCAATTATGCTGAGCACAGCGTGTACCAATTGCAACATGATTTTTTTTCATTTTAAGAGGTTACAAGACACAACTTCCTATTCGAGGGTTCGTGGTCTTTCGTGTATCGAAGTTGCAGATCATTTTTTTTACTTCCTGTTATTGTTAGAATCCTACCTAGCTCATTTGGTGGTGATGGTAAATACTTTTGCACCTCAGCTCAGCTCGTCATGAGTGCAGCTCCACTGTGCCTCATGACGAGCTGAGCTCGTCACAAGCACGGTGGCGCCGTGCGCAGCCCCATCCCCCCGCACAGCAGGTGAAAACGCCCCGCAGCCAAGGGGTTAAACTTGTCATCAAATATTACTTACTTCCAGGGAGGAACGCGATCTGACCTTTTTTAACACAGAACCAACAACTTTACCTTTAATAATTCTGGGATCAGTAGTCATAACATTTGACTTAAGGACATTCGTCTAATTGCCGAGAAACATATAAGAAACATACTACACTATTTGACGTTTCAAACTGAACCAATTTCTTGAAATAAATGCTGTGTCGAGAATTATAGTTGGCAGAATCTCCCTCCATCTCAAAGGTCTTCAGAGTGGACACACCTCTTTGGCCTGTAACAAAAGGATTTGACCCTTTCAGTCCTTTTAGAAACGGGACAACCAACGAAAACCCACAAGTGTCTGGCAGAATGTCTGAAACACTCACTGCATTTAATAATCAAGTTACAATTGACACTCGAGTAAACAATTATGTTTGTATAAAACAACCGGTTCCCTGTCTGTGCCTGGAGTCTTGCTGGTTGGGTTATCTTCAATAGCTTTAAGTATATTGTGAAGCTCAATAAAGACACCCCCACTCAGTGGCCAAATTACTTCTCCCGAATTGTAGCCCAAATAGGCCCTCCAAGAAGTTTATCTACCTATCTTCAGGTGTATATATAAATTCAAAGTGCAGTTATTTCTGTTGCCTATCACTATCCTCCTCAAATGCCTACAGCAACAATCCCTGCAGACTTCCTTTATGTTCACCCAGGCGTTCCTGAAGTGTTCTAACTTGATAGCTCACACAAGGTGGTAAATAGCATGTTTCCATCAAAGCATTTTCATTTCTGTTGGTAAGTGTAAGAAATTGGATTTTTATTTGGGCTGATGGAGCAGGGTTTTCTGTAAATAAAACCTGCTCGGATTAAACATTCCATCGTGTGAAAATCATTAACAGAGTTTTGAAATTAACCGAAAAAGTATTATTTTCATTTCAATAAGCTTTATTCGATTTTCACCATTTAGACAAATCATAAAAGCAAGTACATACAAAACTACATCCATACAATTAAACAACAATAAATAACATTTTAGTTTAAAAATGTATTAAATCATTACAGTGAGACTATCGAATAAATTGAGATTCATAATAAGTTCCGTGATTTTAAAACACTTTTTAGAAACATGGTCATAGTCATTATACATAAAGGATTCCCCAGTTGCTGCAGATTCAAATACGCAGGCCTGCATTGCCGCCAGGCACCATCTCTCAAGCATTGTTTGATCCATCTACAGCGTTCTTTTTTGTACAGCTTGCAAAACAAGACCAGATGGAATGTGGTTTGAGGTGACATATTGTCACATGGGCATACAGACAGATTCTATGCCAGTCATTCTTAGCTGGAAATGTCACTAAGTGATGGAACAGGTTAAACCTAAATCTGGTCAAAATAAAACGATCAAACCCTAGAGTCACAAGGTTTAGGTAAGGTTGTATTTTGTGGGAGATCAACAACAATTGGTGCTCCAGCACGGTTTTCTTTGTGACCTCCCCTCCCAATCTTTTTATATTAAAGTGCTCCAGGCACAATTGTTTTAGAACTTTCTTTGGGATTTCCCCAATTAATTTAGGGTTGCTATACCATTCTGGCCTTTGTATGTCATTTAAAACCCTCCTGACGTACTCAAGCCATTTAATACGCTTTGCATTTTCAAGGGCCATAACGTCTCTGATAATTTCTTGGTTTAGGGCGAGTTCTTGTGTCGCCCAAACTCTGCGCCATAGCAAAATTGGTTGAATTCTAATCAGGTCAGTTAGATGGTCCATACCTAATTCCGCGTGGCAATTGTAGACAGATATACCCTTCGGGAGGGACAGAAGGGATCTAAAAAAATGTTTTTCTACAATTTGAAGTGATGTTACATCATGATACCCCCAAACCCCTGCACCATACAGAGCAATGCTTCTGCATTTTGCTATGTAGATACTGAGCATGATGTCGGGCTGTCGCTTACCCAGTTTGCTTGAGAAATTTAGTACAGCCACGACTGATCGCTTGAAGGCTAGGGTCCTGTTTTTTACTTCTGGCCCCCAGGTGCCAGATCTTTCGATTGCAACCCCCAAATATGGGAATGTTTTAGTGTGTTCAACTTGGATGCCTGCCACTGTAAGCTGTTTACACCTGGCACTCCCTTTGCCACTGCACATCACAAAGGACTTTTTGGCGTTAACTCTAAGTCCTCTGGCCTCCATAAATTCTACATATTTTGGTTAAGGCCTTTTGTGCACCCACCTTAGTCCTAGCCATTAGGACTGCGTCGTCCGCGTAAAATAGGGAAACTATCTCCCTATTGCCGTACCTCGGAGAATCTATATGATTTGCCCTCAGTTCTTTCTCCAGACTATTCGTATATAGTGAGAAAAGGAGTGGGGCCAGCACACAGCCTTGTCTCACCCCCTTCTGTATACGGAAAGACCCTGTGCACTCCCCTCCCGATCCAAACCTTACTTTGGCAGTTGAATTAGAGTATAGTTGTCTTAAAAAGAGAACTATAGCTGGGTCAAGCTTCATCTCCTCCAGTGTTTCCCACAGTTTTGTATGTATTACACAATCAAAGGCCGAGGAGAGGTCGACGAATATTGCATATAAACAACCATCTTTGGCCCTGGTGTACTTCCCCTGTAGTAAAACAAAGTTTAAAATCTGCTCGACCGTACCCATCCCTGGGCGAAACCCATATTGTACGGGAGTTAAAATATCATGTTCCTCGGCCCACATCAGTATTTTAGACAAGACCACTCTCCCTGCGATTTTCATTAATGAATCTAAGAGAGATATAGGTCTATAGTTTGATGGGCTTTCCCTATCGCCCTTTTTATAAATGGGAATTATCACTGATTCTGCCCACGTTTGAATGAAGCCTTCGGCACAACAAGCGCCCAAGACACGCGAGCACAGTGGGGCCCATAAGTCTGTGTTCATCTTATAGAGATCGCTAGGGATCCCATCTGGTCCAGGGGCTTTATTATTCTGAGTTTGGCTTATAGCTATTTGCACCTCTTCAAGGGTGAACTCAATAGGTATGGGAACAAAATTACTCACTACTTGCGGCTCTTCTTGGCTACTACTATAAACATTTGATAAGAATTCTATCCAGGCTTTTTCGTCAATAGCTATTTCCATCCTGGCCATATCTTTATTATTAAGGAAAGGAGTATTACCCACCTGCCAAAATAATTTAACATCTTTGCTCTCTGCTGCCTTCATTAAATGCTGCCAGGCTTTGTCTTTAATTGTTTTCTTACGTTGGCGCCTAGCTAAATTGTATGCCTTCCTATATACCCTTATTGCCTCGTGGTCCCTTGGTTTGTTGCTCAGAGCTGATTTAAGGGCCTTATGAGTCTTAGTACATTCCGAATCGAACCATCCCTTAGCTTTGTTACTTTTTTTAGGGAGGGTCCGGGTTAACAGACTCTGTGTGATAGTGGTGATATTATTAAAAGCCTCCAAAATTTCGCCATTTGATGACTTTTCCTCTAAACATATCATAATTGGCTGCGAGGCTTTTTCCACTATTTTCTTAAAAATTTTCATTGGGTCTGCCGAGCTCCATTTCAAGGCAATACCATTCTGCCGTGCAATTACAAGATCTTGTGACTATGCCAGGGTCTCGATAGTGAGGGAGTTTTTTCTTCCCGGGGCACTAACAACCACCTTCAGGGGTAGGTGGTCACTCAGACCAATATCAGGGATTTCAAAGTAGACCACCCGGCCTGCAAACCTATTTGGCATAATGATGTAGTCGATAACCGAATGGAACCCCCTTGCTAAAAAGGTGGAGGTGAACTCCATCTTGGGGGAGCACAGCCTGTTTGCAAAACCCAGGTAGAGGTTGGCCATAATACTATTTAATATTTCCCCTTTCTCGTTGTGTTGAAAGTGACTCCTGTCCACAGTTTCCCCCTCCCCATATTCCTGGAACCCACATGTTTCACTGTCACGTAGGTTTAAATTAAAATCACCTACCCAGATCCATATTAGATCTTTTCCTTTTACATTTTTTGTGGTCCTTAGTGCACATATCAAATTTGTTATTACTTCCTGGAAATCCGAACTCTTAATGTTATTATAAAAGTTCACCACTACAAGCATGTTCAATGAGTTTAGTAATATTGTGACCAATTGGAAGTAGTGCGAGTTTATGCTACCGGTGACAATGCTAGCATTCAAGAGATTCGAAACATAAACACATAAACCACCCTTATGCCTACCATGACTAGAACGTACCGCTGGGACATGGAAAGTCCTGAAACCATCTAAATGTAATTCAGTTAAGACCCAAGTTTCCTGTAAGCACAATATATCGATATTTTTTAATAAACTCTGCCCACACTGTTTCTTGTACCTTATTTACTAATCCACACACGTTCTAGGACACTACGCTTACTTGATGATCTTGTGTGCTGGTGCGTTTAGGGATAGTGGGGTGTTTTTCTTTAGTTTTTCCACCCATCAACTTCACTTCTTCATTATGATTTAGTTTAACCTCAGTAATTCCATGTCCCTCTTCTAATATGGGTACACTGAAATCCCCCCTTTGTCTAGTGGGTGCTCAGGTAATCTACTCAGAGTAATAGAAGGGATAAGAAGTAGTTCCTCTGCTATCCCGCAATTTTTCGAGGTGTGGCGCATGCTTCCTTTTTTCCTTTTTTGGGAATTAGTTAGAATGAGTCAGTCGTTGGCTTCTAGGCCTCCAAGAGGTTCAAATAGGTTATGTAAAGGAATGTTCCATAACTCATTTGGGTTTGTGGGATGGTAACCACTGCCCGTATGACGGGAGAACCTATCTGGCCACTGTTGTGGGGGCAGAGACGTAAAGTTGCTGGTGTACTGTCTTGGTTTAATATGCTGCTGGTTACCATAAGAGAATAGCAGGGGGTCAGAATTACATGTATGCTGTCTAGGGGCGATATGATGGTGGTTTCCATATGGGAATTGCAAAGTATCATAATTCCTTGTATGGTGTCTTAGAGCAATATAATGCTGATTTCCATAGGAAAATTGCAGGGGATCAGAGAGGCCCGATGTTGGTGGGTTGGCAGAAGGCTTCATCAGTGTCTCAGGGTAAAAGTAACTCAGGTTGCGGGCGGATACCGTTCCCTCCTTGCTACCTGGATACCAATCACTGATATACGTAACAACTCTGTGATCCCTGAAATTTACTATCACCACCTCCCCTCAATATCCTTTGGTCGTATACCCACCCAGCTACACCTTCTTACAGATATAATGTCACCATTAAGATGTGGTGGCAAGGGTCTATTTTTCCTTAACCAGTGGATGGTTTTATTTTTAAGACTGATATTGGATTCAATACTTCCAACTGGGACTAGGGGAACTCCAGTCAGAATAATAGCATAGTTTGATGAATCTGGTGGTAATTGTACATTCTTTCGGGAGTTTGGTTTATCCAAGTTCTTAATTGGGACCTTCATTAAAGAAGGATTAGTAGCCTGGGGTTTCGGAGGGCCTGGTTTAGCATTCTCTTTATGTGGATCTAAGGTGACCACCGGTCTGGTCTGGTGATTGTATGGGGTCTTTTTTGCTGGTATGGGGTTACCCGCTTCTAGGTTAGATGTCTTCTGTTTTGGGAGATTATTAGTCGGGGAAATTTCTCGCGGGGTATTTTCTTTTGGGGCTTTATTTGCATCTAAGGCGTTTGAGATACGGTCCATGTTTTCTCCCAACCTTTTTACTCTCTCTAAGAGTGGCGACAGGAGCGATTTTATAAGGTGTTCAATATCCTCCAATAACCCTTTAGGCGGCGGGACTGCTGGAAACATGCTACTTTGTGTTTTGGGCCCTCTCAGTGCATCTTTCTCAACCACTTTGGGTGTGTTATGTGTTATAATCAATGATGTCGAGGATGTGTTTAGGATTTTTCCCCCTTTCTAGCCCCTGCCTTTCTCCTTCTTTTTCTAGGTGGAGAACGGTATAGTCCATGGTATTTTTTAGGTGTTGCCTTTTCTTTGGGTACACTAACTACTATCGGTAGCTGTGTCTCCATAGATACCACCACCTCCGCCCCAGAACTGGGTACAGGAGATGAGGTATTTATTGTAGGTTTGGGGAGTGCATCTAGCCCTATTGGGGAATTCAGGTCTATTAAACAGTTTGATGTCCCATTGATGATATTGTCATTAATTTCAATAGTAGAAAAAGGTGGTAACCCGTCCTGGAAAATCAGAGGGATATTTTCAGTATTAAATAACTCTGCATCTATATCCTCAGCTGGTAAGGTGTTATTTTGTGGTTGTGGAGTTGATACCTCTATCTGGGCCAGGAGTAAGGGCTTATTTTTAAGAAGTTCGACAGAAAGACGGCGCTCCGCGCGTTTCTCGGCCAGCGCGATCTCTCTGTCTATTTCTTTGTTGGCCCTAGAAAAATACTTATCCAGGGGCCCAAGTATTGAGACCCCTATGGTGGAAGGTAATGAGTTCGATGAAGAAATAGACATCCTGGCACCTCAAATGTATAGCAATATGGGAACAGACTGAGGAAACCAAGTCAAATACAAGTTTTGCAAGACAAAAACCTGACCCTATAAGATGTGGGGCACACAGCAGCAGCAGGGACAGCTTACTATATGAAATTACCCAATGGCATAAAGGAAAACAGGTACAAGATGTTAGGGGGCTGGCCCAGCCCAGCCTCCTACAGCCCCTGACGGCCACAGACGGTCCCGCCCTTTTCCCGGGCTTCTCCCGGGACGCTCCCGCGCAGCGGGGGGGGGGAATTGGTTTTATTGGATATGGACCGCTCAGGGGGCGGGGCCAGCAGGGAGAGCAGGCCAGGTGTTTCAAATTGGCCACTGCAGGGACTCCTGGGAAATGGAGTCCCCGCGCGGTTGCTTGCAGCCCTGCACTGGCCCCAATCACCCTAGCAAGTCCACAAGCATCAGCAGAGCTACCTCCGCGATGCGGGACCGGCGAAGCGGGTACCGCGAGTCGTAGTTCCAAGGGGTGCAAAGGGTCCAGAGGGTGCACAGATTGGCCCAGCAGGAAGGTCCACAACACGGCACAAATCGAAGAGTCCCGCCAGTCGTTGTTGAAGGTGGGCTTTTCTGAGGTCCGGTGCTCAGGGGCGGGGCCAGCAGGGAGAGCAGGCCAGGTGTTTCAAATTGGCCACTGCAGGGACTCCTGGGAAGTGGAGTCCCCGCACTGTTGCTCGCAGCCCTGCACTGGCCCCAATCACCCTAGGAAGTCCACAAGCCTCAGCAGAGCTATCTCCGCGATGCGGGACCCGCGAAGCGGGTACCGCGAGTCGTAGTTCCAAGGGGTGCAAAGGGTCCAAAGGGTGCACAGATTAGCCCAGCAGGAAGGTCCACAACACGACACAAATCGAAGAGTCCCGCCGGTCGTTGTTGAAGGTGGGCTTTTCTGAGGTCCGGTGCTCAGGGGCGGGGCCAGCAGGGAGAGCAGGCCAGGTGTTTCAAATTGGCCACTGCAGGGACTCCTGGGAAATGGAGTCCCCGCGCTGTTGCTCGCAGCCCTGCACTGGCCCCAATCACCCTACCAAGTCCACAAGTCTCAGCAGAGCTACCTCCGCGATGCGGGACCCGCGAAGCGGGTACCGCGAGTTGTAGTTCCAAGGGGTGCAAAGGGTCCAGAGGGTGCACAGATTAGCCCAGCAGGAAGGTCCACAACACGGCACAAATTGAAGAGTCCCTCCGGTCGTTGTTGAAAGTGGGCTTTTCTGAGGTCCGGTGCTCAGGGGGCGGGGCCAGCAGGGAGAGCAGGCCAGGTGTTTCAAATTGGCCACTGCAGGGACTCCTGGGAAATGGAGTCCCCGTGCTGTTGCTCGCAGCCCTGCACTGGCCCCAATCACCCTAGCAAGTCCACAAGCCTCAGCAGAGCTACCTCCGCGATGTGGGACCCGCGAAGCGGGTACCGCGAGTCGTAGTTCCAAGGGGTGCAAAGGGTCCAGAGGGTGCACAGATTAGCCCAGCAGGAAGGTCCACAACACGGCACAAATCGAAGAGTCCCGCCGGTCGTTGTTGAAAGTGGGCTTTTCTGAGGTCCTGTGCTCAGGGGGCGGGCCAGCAGGGAGAGCAGGCCAGGTGTTTCAAATTGGCCACTGCAGGGACTCCTGGGAAAAGGAGTCCCTGCGCTGTTGCTCACAGCCCTGCACTGGCCCCAATCACCCTAGCAAGTCCACAAGCCTCAGCAGAGCTACCTCCGCGATGCGGGACCCGCGAAGCGGGTACCGCGAGTCGTAGTTCCAAGGGGTGCAAAGGGTCCAGAGGGTGCACAGATTAGCCCAGCAGGAAGGTCCACAACACGGCACAAATCGAAGAGTATATTGGTAAACAACAACCTAGGCAGACAAAGTACTTGTCTAATAGATAAAACACTGAGGACCTTTTATAAAGTGAAGTTAAAAAAAACAGAATTTATTGGCAAATACATAAAATATTTCAAAATAGTTTCAAAAGGACATATGTTTAATAAAAGAATAGTTTCAAAGAACTATAAATAAAAACAAAACATGAAAGAAAATTACTGTATAGAAATTGCAATTAAAAAAGAATATAAAGAGTATGTTCGTGGCACAAAAGTAATAAATCTCGACGCGCGTTTCGGCGACCAGCGCCTTCTTCAGGACAAGCCACACAATAACTATAGTCTGTATAGGTTAAAAATTGCCAGATCGTGTGATTTTTCAAGTAGAGAGCGAAGGGTTGCACAATATTTTGGGTAGAGACACCTACAGCAGGATGTTGCTAATGTTCTCGTCCCAAAAAATATTCCAAAGAAAATGGATGTTCCTTTGAATAAGAATAGCGACTGGGTATCTTTACGATGATTGCATGAGCTTAGTTTGCAGCAAGTGATGCTTTTGTTCAAATGTGAGTATAGGATAGATAGATAGTTCCGCCGCGCTGTTTCTTAGGGCGAAGTCTCAATGTGCTGTGCAAAGATAGAAGTATCCGTCACATCAGCGCGGCAACCTCACGCCTTCACATCTAATAGCTTGCAATAATGGAATCGTTAGTTTTGGAAAAGAAAATAGGAAAGGTGCTAGAAAATGACAATGGGGTTAAGTAGGCCATAAATGATTTCTGCAAGAAAGACAGCAAAGAAGGAGCAAATAATGTTATTTTCGTGAGCAAATGTGAAATGGAAACGGTTTCATTGTTTAATTAAGAAATGTTAATTACATAGAATAATAGTTTTAACTGATTGTGTTTATATTAGACTAATGAAAGATTGAAATGAATTGTGGAATGGAGCTTCATTTTGAGCAAATAACTGAAATCTGTTTATTTCTCCTAGAGAAAACTGCACACTTTACAAAGAATGCCTCAAAAGCAAAAGCTGTTATTAGGGTTAAAATTGCTTTAAATGTAGAAATGCAGAACAATGTGTTTCATTCTTTATAGATGACTATTGTGTTCTTTCTTGTCCATGGCTGCTACGTGTTCGGAGTATCAGTGGAACTTCCTACCGTCCGAGGAAATATTTAGTTGTGTGGATAACTGTCCTAGTGAATGTTCCAACATTTGTTCAAATGCTTGTATGTTGAGGAAGGAGAAGATTTTGATTTCCTTTGCTGAAGGACGACGATGACATCATAAATCTAAACAAATACCTTTTGATAGAGAAGAGTGACATTGTGTGACTTAATGCCCTATGCTTCTAGACCAATAAGGAGAGAGACTGTCCCGGATTTCGATACATGAGTAGGGATGGACTTTTAACTTAGGGTATAACTATTAGTGATAGAATTCACTGCTCTTCCTTCTTTGTGGATAACAACTAAAGAGGAGAGCCTCTGATCTCTGGGAAGCCTACTCTGCTTTCATTGAACACCTTCAACAGATGTGGCGCTGTAGAGGATGCTGTGAGTTTGTATAGTTCTATTGGCAGACCATTGGGTCCCAATGCCTTGCCCGAAATTATGGCTCTAATTGATTGTACCAGTTCATATTCTGTAAGTTTGCTACTTAAAAGTGTACGGTACAGGAGCGGTCTTGCTCAGTGGATTCAGACTCTGCGGAATAAATATGTAGGCTATAGGTAGCAAAGGTGTCAGCGATCACTTGGGGGTCTCTGAGATGCTCCCCATCATTTGAGCATATGGTTGTGACCCATCAATTTTCCCTGTCATGTTTATCAAGTCATGCAAGCAGTTTCCCTGCCTTGTCCTCTATCATACACTCTGTGTCTCTAGTCGTGGCCTTGGCCAACTCCGTTACCAGGTCCCTGTATTCCTGTTGTTTGAAGCTTAATGTGTGATGTGTCTCCTCATTATCATGTCTCACAAGTTGCGCTTCTAGATCTAAAATGTCGTACTCCAGTGCCTCTATAGCTGCCCTCTTGTCCTCTTGTCCTGCCTGTGCCCTACTATTAATGAGACGGCTTGTCCCCTTACCGCCATCTTATAGGCCTCCCAATGTATCACTGACAAAGTACCCAAGTGTTTGTCCTCTTGAAAGTATTGGACTTTAACAAGTCCCTTCCTGATCTCTGGTACCTTAATATACCAGGGGTTTATGGCGATTGGCCTGTTGGAGCATGGAATGTCTACTCTATATCTACCCATATTGGGAAATTATCAGAAATTCCACTTGCCATGTGTCTCACATCTTTAAAGTGTGAAAGGCGTGGTGCCAATGATATTAGTCAGTCAATTCTCAAGAGACTTCTGTGTGCCCCCAAGTGAAATTTGTATTTTGTGTGTTAGGATTGAAGGTTCTCCAAATATCAATTAGTCTCAACGCAGAGAGGAACTTTACCAACCGGGTCTGCGAGGGGGAGTTGACTTGGTCAATCAATCAGGTGTTTGTTAGGCGCAACTACTCACCCGTAAGGGTCTCAAGGTGCTGTAGGATGAGGGTGGTCACAGGTTCCAGTCGATCAAGGAGGGGTCTGTCAAAGAGCACGGTTTTGAGGTTTCGTGCGAAGATGGGGAGCAATGTTATCTGTCTGAAGTGGAGCAGAAGGTCGGTCCAGGCTCTGGCCATGTGGAAAGAGGAGCGGCCTCCCGATCTGGTCTTTCTGGTAGGAGACCACGGCGTAGGAGAGTTGGGCTGAACGTAGGGTCCTTTGGGGTGCGTGGAATTTGAGTTGGCTGTTCAGGTATGCTGGTCCGGTGTCGTGGAGGGCTTTGTGAGTATGGGTTAGTATCTTGAAGGTGACTCTAGCTTTGATGGGGAGACAGTGGAGTGTGCGCAGGTGCTGGGAGATGTGGTAGTGTCTTGGCAGGTTGAGGACCAGTCTTGCGGCTGCTTTTTTGGATGTTCTGTAGCTTGCGGGTGAGGTTTTTGTTTATTCCGGCATAGAGTGTGTTGCCGCAGTCAAGCCTGCTCGTGACCAGGGCATGAGTGCCGGTCTTTCTGTGTTCAAGGGGGATCCATTTGAAGGTCTTACGAGGGAGGCAGAGGGTGTGGAAGCAGGAGGATGAGAAAGGGTAGATCTGGTAGTCTATTTTGAGCTCTGAGTCCAGGATGATTCCCAGGCTGCGTGCATGGTCCATGGGGGAGGGTGGGCTTCCGAGGGTGGGGGGCCACCAGGTGCCGTTCCAGGCATCGGGGTTTGGGCCCATAATGAGTACTTCCGTTTTGTTGGTGTTTAGTTGTAGGCAACTGTTTTTTATCCATTTGGCGACGGCTTCCGTGCCGTCTCAAAAGTTGTGTCTGGCCGTGTTGGGTTTGTTGGATAGGGAAAGGATGAGTTGGGTGTCGTCTGCGTATGACACAATGTTGAGTGTGTAGGTTCTGACGATGGGGATGAGCGGAGCCATGTAGACGTTGAAGAGCCTAGGGCTGAGGGAGGACCCCTGGGGGACTACGTAGGTGGTAGGTGTAGGGTCAGAGAGGAAAGGGGCGGATCCAGTTGAGGGCCTAGTCTTGGATCCCTGCGTCATGGAGTCTACGTATTAGGGTGCGGTGAGAGACTGTGTTGAATGCCACAGAGAGGTTGAGGAGGATGAGGGCTGCTGTTTCTCCTTTGTCTAGTAAGGTACGGATGTCGTCTGTTGCGGCGAGGAGGGCGGTTTCCGTGCTGTGTTTTTTTCTGAAGCCAGATTGGGAGGAGTCGAGGATGTTGTGCTCTTCGATGAATGTGGCAAGTTGGCTGTTGATGGCTTTCTTGATGACTTTCGCTGGGAACGGGAGCAGGGAGATGGGTCTGTAGTTTTTGAGGCCGGTGGGGTCCGCTAAGGGTTTCTTCAGGAAGGGTTGATCTCAGCGTATTTCCAGTCATCAGAGAACGAGGCGGTTGCCAGGGAGCGGTTGATGGTGTGGCAGAGCATGGGTGCGATGGTCTCTGCGGCTCTGCTGAAAATGTGGTGGGCAGGGGTCCGTGGGGGCCCCGGAGTGGATTGACTTGATCGTCTTTAGTGTGTCTTCAGTGATGAGGGCTGTCCAGTTGTCGATCGCTGGCTTCAGGGTGTCGGGGGGTGGTTGGTGAGGGTTCAGAGTGTTGGTTGTCTTCGTCGAAGTTGTCATAGATGCTCTTGATTTTGTGGTGGAAAAAGGTGCTGAGTTTGTCGCAGAGGTCTTGTTAGGGAGGGATGTCGGTGGACTCGCTGGTGGGTAGGGCAAACTCCTTGATGATGTTGAAGAGTCCTTTACTGTTGTGTATATGAGTGGAGATTCTGTCTTCAATCACTTTTTTCCTAGTTTTTCCGATGAGTTGGTGGTGGGCGTTGGTGGCGGCTCTGAAGTTGATGTGGGCTTCTGTGGATTTGGTGTTCCTCCAGGCCTTTTCGAGGCAGCGGCAAGTGTGTCTGGACTAGGGGTGGGCGGAATTTGCGTAATCGCGTTACTCAAATCTCCGCGAAACGGTAAAAAATCTCAGCGAAAACGCAGAAATTCCGCAAACACGCGGAATTTCTTGTTTGCGATGCTTTTTTACTATTGCCAATCACTGTTTGCGTGCTCGGGGGGAAATATCTTGCGAACACGCATTTGTGAATGCGAACAAGCCAAAAATTGTATGGCCCACCAGATGACTGAGAAGTCGCAGATGATAGGTGCCCTCCTGGGCCTCTGATCAATAAGGAAGTGCAAAGGCTAGCTTGATTCCAGTGGCAAGGAGAGCATGGGTCCTACATCTGGGCATACCTTCTCACCCAGGGTGAAACATGCAAAAAGACAATTGAAATCCCAAAACCAGTTCTAGGAGGCTTGTTTCCAGTCCAAGGAGGACCTGGTCTGGCAGTGCAGGCTGGACTGTTCCCATTGGGAGCAGGGTCAAGACTGATTTGCAAATGGCTGGGTTTAACCTGGAATGGCGTGGGAAGCATAAAAACAATGGATTTCAGTCTAGATCCCTGCACTGGGGTGAATGTTTGACATTGTTCAAAATTCTGCCATCAATAGTTTTTTTTTGCATTTATAGAAAGTTGGCACTTTTTCGTCCCAACCACTTAATACCTGCAGCCGATATCCTGGGTCACACAATTAGTTGTAGCTGGCAGTTGGTCTTTGTGTATTACTCCCAGACAGTGAGACAGAGCTGAATAGGTGTTGGCAGGATGGGCTATCTCTGACTTGATGAGGGGATGGAGGTGTCACCTATCACACTTGCACATCAGAAAAAATCTACCGCCGCACACTCACAAAGGGTTTAACACTAGTCATTTGCGCCCCCAGACTAACTGGTGCCAGGGCAGAGTTGCAGGAAATTGTATATACCTCTGAAAGACACTAGACTAGAAGGTTCTATCATTTCAAAGTGGGGACCAGGTATAAATAGTAGACCCTCAGATTTAACTGTTCAGTACACATCTGGACCTTTGGAAGACTCAGAAGAAGGACTGCTGTGCTACTCTGCTGCAAGAAGGACTGTTAGTCTGCTGCCTTTTTGACTGACTGAGTCTTTTTATTCACCCTTTACACAAATGGCCTTGAGGCCGCCATGCTGGAAGGAAGTAAAGATCTCCCTTCAGTTGGTCGTCGCCAGATACCTGCTTTGTTATATGCCGACGACGCGGTCATTTTAGCCAGAACTTCTGTGGAATTACAGCGAGCACTGGACAAGTATTGTGATTTTATGTTGAGTCTAAACCTGACCCTAAATGTAAAAAAAACTTTTACTATGCATGCGGGGAGAAAAAGTGCAAAACTCAAAAGACTATTTGTGAAAGGTGAAGCACTGGAAAGAACACCAACATACCAATATTTGGGAATTGTAATTGATGAAAACTTTAGGTGGAAGGCAGCAATTAATGCCAGGAAATTATCTTTTTTAAGAGCAACCACGGCATTAAGATCCTTTGCACAAAAACTGGGCCAGAAACCACTGCCAGAAATGTTAAAAATATACAATGCCAAATGTGTCAGTACCGCCACTTACAGGCCAGGGATATGGGGCCTCGTAAATGTGAATGAACTACAAAAAATAGAAAACTCTTTTTTAAGATATTTACTCGGAGTGCCGAAAAATTCTTCAACATATGCCTGCCATTTAGAGCTGGGCATAGATTATTTAGAAGACATCATAAAAGCCCAGCCAGTAATGTTGTGGCGCCAAATTTGGGTAACTGAACAATGTCAGCTAACAAGATCTATTGTACAAGACATTCAGACACTTGATCATTCCAGAAGGATAAAATGGCTAGCCTACGTTAAAGCCCTTCTTACAGACTTGGGATACGAACATTTTTTCACAGAGCCATTATCTTTAAATGATATCTCAAAGGCAGATTTAAAGAAAGCATGCCTTGCACATTTGCGTCAGGTACGCCTGCTAAAAGAGATACAGAAACCTTCTGTTCAACAGGGTCTATTAGTACAAACTGTGTTCTCTTTAGAACCCTATCTGACGTACAGAGTAACCCAATTCGAAAAACTGCTGCTGACGCGTTTTAGGTTTAATATGTTCCACCTAATGGTTTCCTTTCCCATCCAGAATGATTGGTCATCAAAACTATTACCATGCCCTTGTGATTCTCTGTCAAAACAATCAACTATACACACAATATTATTTTGTAAATTTTTCATAGCACCTCGGAAGCACTGGTTATTGCCCATATTAAAAAACTGGGGTTTACGTCAATGCCGCCCAGCATACTTGGCGCTTCAATATCTTGAAAACGAACAAATAGCAAAAGCGATTGCACGCTTTCTTAAATTTTGCATATGCCACAGCTTAAATCTTTGATATTGCTGAGTCCTAATATTGGCTTACCCAAGATTTGATGAACTCAGTATAACAATTATGAGTCATGGCCAAGACCCTAGGAACTGTGTTTTTTACATAAACTGTCACTTTATCTTCTTTGTCACTTTTTAATAGAACAGAAATAATTAATTCCTGTCTTTTAACTGTTTTTTATAAATTGAGTAAATGTGTAAAATGTATTGTATGAACTTTTATGGTATTTCTATCACTATGAAAAACCGAATAAAGTTGATTTGATTTGATTTGATTTGACTGACTGAGTCAGGCTAACTGGGGCCAGGGCAGAGATGCAGGAAATTCCAGATACCACTGTAGGTATTTCAAAGTAAGCACCAGGTATAAATTTTGAACCCTTTAGATCCAACTGTTCAGTACACATCTGGACCTTTGGGAGACTCAGAAGAAGGACTGTTGTGCTGCTCTGCTGCAAAAAGGACTGCTACTCTGCTGCCTTGCTGCCTACGTAAGAAGGACTGGACCTGTATCTTGAACCCAAGACCACCAGAGTGACTCCAGGGCATGTTGGCTGGCCTCCTGATCAGAACCTCTGGGGCATAAAAGGCTCCAACCACCTTGAACCCTAAACCTGGCATCTGCCTACTGTGAGCCCTAAATACACAATTTATAGGGGGTCCAAGGGGAATTATATTTATAGACCAAGTAGTATTCTACCTATTTGGCATACTGTGAGCCCTACCCTCTCCCAAGTGGTGCCACTCCAGTCCTTGGAAAAAGGCCAAAAGGTGCTATGCCAGGCCAATCCTGGTCCTAGCAGAACTGATGCAGTGCCTCACACCTCTGCATCAGACCTCTGCTGCGTAACATATCCCCAGTGCAGGACCTCACAGTTTCTCAGACCAACTGCTGCACAATGCATTCTTGATGCAGGACCTTGCATCACTGCCCCACATGTCCTTGGGACCACAACTGCTTAACGCCTCTTCAACAGGACCTTGCATCACAGCCCAATTGCTCCTCAGAATCGTAACTGTATGACGCACCCTCAACGTAGTATCTCGCAATGCTCTGCTACCAGTTTTTAAGGTTTTTTGTTCAGCTGGACTAACTTGATTCCTGTAGCGAACGTACGCTCCATTATAGTCGGCCTGAACTTGAGACTTTGTCCCCATCCAGCGTGACCAGATTACCCCAGTTGGTGCTTTGTGCTATTTTTACCTCACTCTTTGAAATTGCAGATCTCCAGGTGTGCTAATTGGATTTTTGTCGATTTGTGTCAAATAATTTATTACATTTTAGTCAATTTTTCTAAATTGGTGTGGGTTTTTTTCTAGTGTTGTGTTTTCACTTTATTACTGTTTAAAGTGCTGAATAAATACTTTGCACGTTGCCTCTAAGTTAAGCTTGACTGCTTTTGGGCCAAGCTCCCTGAGAGGTAAGCGCAGGGTAAATTAAGGTTTGCTTGTGTTTCACCCTGACAAGAATTGTGGTTGCTGCTTGAGTAGGGTTTCACCCCCCCTTAACCAGTGACCCAATTACCTACACACCATTAAAACAAATATGTATCTTGTTGCGATCCGTCCAACATCGTAATCGGCTCCATAGTGTTTTCATTGTGTAGGGACATAGGACCAGATATTGCAAAGTGCTTAGCGTGTGTATTATCTTGTCCAAGATGTTCAATAATACATAATGAAGACCAGTTGGCAAGTGAGGGTACACACTATTTCTTATTACAATGGAAGCTGAGGGGATAGATGTAGATGTATGTGTAAGTATATATATATATATATATATATATGTAAAGACATATATATGTGGGATGCTAATTCCCACAGGCCTAAAGATAGATTGGGGAGCGTTTATATACCGTCTAAACTAATTACTCATATTTTAATTCCAAAATCCAAAGCAAAACTAAGCAAAACTAATGAACAAAAATTAAATTAAGACATGCAAAAATGCTAAAAGTATCCTAAAAATGCAATATTGTGCCAGAAAAAGATATATTGTACTGCAAAATGTCCTTGTTGTTGCCGCAAATTTCTGAAGAGTCTGATTACTGTGCTGGTCCTTGTTCTCTCATTTTTATTTTCCTATCCCCTGCAGTGTTTTTTTTTAACTTTCCCTCATTGATGTGCTCCTCAAGCTTTCTTTACAACACAAGAAGTATTAACTGGTCAAGAAGATGCAAAAATGACTCGTAATTATCTAGCCCTGTGACTCTTTACAACCAAGGTCAATAAGCAATAATTTGTGGATAAGTGTGGGTCAGTGGTTAGAGAGGCAGATCCTGATGCAGAGGTCTGGCCTGGGACCAGGATTCAATTCCCGCCTCGGCGGGTCTTGGGCTCAATTTCCCCGGACCTTATAATTCTCGCCTCGTGCCTGTTCTAATCATGGGTCCCACTCTGCAACTCTGGGCAATAGCTTACTTAATCTCCACAACGGCCCCAACAGCGCTGGGATGCCTGGCTTCACCTTGGGGGTGCCTAGGAGTGGACATTTCACAGGGAAAAGCCAGGAAGGGTTCCACAGCGGTATGAGTACAGCGCCAGGATGCCCCGTTGCTGGGGCAGCAGTGTGCTTTACAAGTACAAATTCATTTAATTTCATAATGGAAAATTCTCGACTTTGCAGACGGGACTTTAAGATGTGGAGAATTTGTATGTAATTGTATTTTGCTGCATTATTAATAATGAGCAGAATGCAGATTTACATTTGATTAGACATGCATGTATTCATATGGTCACATTACGGAAGAGGGGAAGAGAGGATTGGAGTTGGTCCAGCATACTCTCTCCCAGTTGTTATAGTCAAAAACTCTGGTGTGCAGTTCCGAAAAGTGGTCCAAATGATCCCTTATGTTACGACAACCTCACTAGAATCAGACACAGCATTTATATATAGGAGTAAGTGCCCTCACTGACAAAATTGGGGGCATGCATATTCAGGAAATTGCCTCTTGTGTAGTGATCCAGACTTCTGCTTCGGCTTCAGATACCAAACTCCAGATTTTGGTGGCAATGGGGCAGTAGTAGCGGTTGTACACCAGTTGTCTTTGGCATTCGTTGTTATAAGTCCTGGATCATAATGGCACCGCCTTTGTCGGCTGGTTTTATCATGAGAATACTCCCTATCCTGACCTCCCTGTCAAGAGTATTCCTCCTGGCTCCAGTTTTTAACCATGTTACAAGGGCCCCAGAATAAAGTCTCTCCAGGGTTTCAGTGTGATATTTTTAACCCACTAAGGACTACACCCCACACACCCGCATTCACCCCTGAGGCGTTGCTCGAAAAGAAATCAGACAAAGAGCCCTCTTGCGGGGCCCATGGGTGACTGCAGCGCCACCCCCATGAGGAGCAACTCCCGATGATGAAGCATGACACCTGCTTGGGTGTGTGAGGGCACTTCATTAACAACAGGGCCTACTATACAAACTGATTTCATGACCCCTCTATCATTTATCACACGTTCCAAATGTTCCTTTTTGTAAAAATTGCATTCTGGCGCATTGATTTCACTTTATCTGGCCCAAGCTGGAGATTCCAGCTCGGGTGCGGACGTAAAGATATGACTCGTTAATGACCTCTGTGAATACCAAAAGTCTTAATGTTAGACTTTTATCTCAGATTGCCGTTGTGAATCCGGCGCAGAATATTTTTTATATCGCACTTCTCTGTATTGCTCTATTTGTTGAGAGCTTTCATGAAAATTTTTCTGTACTGCATCTTTTGCATTTTTGTAACAATTCTTCTGATCTATTCCACTGATGTACAACTCAATTATTGAGTGGACCCTTTTGCTTAATTTACCGTGTTTCTGACATTCTTGATATGCTGAGAGGTGCTTTATCTCAGGAACCTATTGCCTCACGATATGGAGATTTATCACTGTCTCTGATTCAACTAATTCTGTCGAGGTAAGTTTCGCGGTGTCAAAATTACATGGTCCCCCGCACCCACAATTGTTGCTTTGATTTGTACTTTCAGTTTGCTCTCTCAAAAATAAAAAAAAAGTGATATCACATCTGAGCTATGCAAATCTTACGATGTCATTATTCAAGAGAAGCTAGAGTTATGGTACAGACAAGTTCATGTTTAATTCATTAACTTGCTCATATGAAATTAAAACGAACCCGTCTTTCTGCAGGAGGCACAGGGCATGACTTTGCTAGTGAAGTATGGGAAACGTTCCCACTCCGCCCTTTCCTACCACCACCAGAACTTAATTCGTAAAATAAATAAATTAAAGTGCGATGTTCTTGGGAGCCTGCCGCCAGCGTGAATGCTGGGTTGCCAAATATCAAGGCTGTCTAGGCATAATTCCACTTCATGACTTTTTTCTACAGCACCCTACACTTCCTGTCTCTTTATCTCATTGTCACAGGCTTTTTCGTCCTTGCTTCCTTCTTTCTCTCTGTTTCAAAATTGTCATCTTCCTGCTTTTCTTTCCCTCTTTCTGTCTTTCCTTCTCTAGCTCAGGGGAAAAGCCTGACGGTGAAAAATACGTTTTCGCCCCTAATAATGAGTGAGTGCTGGGCCCACCACCTGCATCCAGCTACATAATTTAAGAAGTGCCCATGACGTTTCAGTTTGACCTTTGCAAGTGCACGCGCGACTAACTGCGAATGACGTGCTCAGCTCTTACACTCCATATAATGTGCTTCAGGAAGATGAAAATGGTTGTTTGCAGCTAACGTCATTGCAGGCTCGTGCGCACAGTTGTAACTTTTGCCTGCGCTGGTAGATCAAACAGGCCACTTAATAAGCAAAAGGCCTTTCTCAACCCAGAAGCCTGCGCTCCAGATTAAGGGACATCTGTGGATTTCCATATTGATTTGGGATCAGCGTACAATAAGGGGCTTCAACATCAGAGCGCGCCTTATGGAGATCAAAGTGACGTTTTCCCCTTCTCTCTTCTGCGCAGATTTGCCTGACGTTTAGCAGGTGTGTTTGGAAAGAGAAACAGAATTCACTTTATTTCACCCGTTTAAATGCGAAGTAAACTACAGAAAACTGGCCATGGCTCACGTTGGCACAGAACCTTCTCTAGAGTATCCAGATTTTGCAGTACACCGTCCACTGGCACACCTATTTTAGCTCCGAAACGCCTTGTAGGTGAGCAGTTTGTACCAAAATCCTGATCCGAGGCACGCCAGACTCTTTTGAGGGGCCCAGGGCCAGGACCTTTCTTTGTTTTCTGGTCCAATGAGCAGGTCGTAGTTAAGGTAAGTAAGGTAATGGGAAAGGACAGTGGGGCAGATTTATGTTGGTAATGCGCCACTTTTGCGTCACGCAACTGCGGCGTAAACGTGGCGCATCCCTACGACCAATTTACAATGTGACGCATCTAGGCAGATGTGTCACGTTGTAAAGCCCTGCGCCACTTGTGGGCGATCCGGCGCAGGGTGGGCGTTCCGGGGCAGGTGCGTCTCGCAAAAGTGGCTGAGTGAAATCTATAAGATTTCACTCAGTCACTTTCAGGCCAATGCTGCGTCAAAACCCTGCGCCTGCTTGAAGCAGGCGTAGGTCTTGATGCAGCATTGGACAGATAGGGCACCCCCGAGCCTTGCTGGAGCTGTGTCGCGCTTGCGACGCAACTCCAGCAATGCGCCATCTTTACGGCACAGATGCGTCACGCATCTATGCCGTTTATGCCCCATGGTGCGCCGCATTCTAAATGCGGCGCACCATGGGTGGCGGAGCAGCGGCGCAAAATAACTGGCACATCCCTGGGGATGCGCCAGTTATCATAAATCTGCCCCAGTATTTGGCACCACCTATTTGCGTTGCTGTGTTAGCTGCATCATGAAAGAATAGCTGCTTGCCTTTTTCATTAGGTTTCACCTGCACAGCGGTTGGTCTGTGCTTGTGGAATCTCTTGTAGTTAATATATCTTAAAAGGGGGCTCTTATCAGTTCCCACATCACCCAATTACTGTGTTAATTTGCTTCTGTGAGGAACTTATTTTTGTTGATAACTTCCCCTGGCTGAAGGCATTTATGATACTTCTCCTAAAGCTGTTCACACTGATTAAGCCCCATTCAATGTTAAGATAAGATCTGTTCCCATGGAAAAGGTAGACAGCTTCTAACAGTATAACATATTGATTACTGAGCATAACCACAAGTTAGTCAACGGACATTGTTATCAGTTAATTTTAATGAACACTGCACTATGCAGTAATATAAAATATGTAACCATATCAGTACAAAAGTCAAAAACACAAATGATCTTGGAACACTTTCCCCCGATTTGTAATCCTACGCAGACGGCGTGTGTTGGGTAATATTATTTTTCAGTATATCCAATTTTTATAAACATGTACAAATACGTAATCTTATAAATAGTAGAAAGTCAAAAACGCTTGTTGAAGTCAGTCGAGGCTCAGAAGCAGTGTTTACACAAATGTCGGTACAGCATAAGTATTTACAGTTGTACTAGACCGGGCTTATGATAAAGTGTCCCGCTCCGTCCGGAGACGTAGCGGGACACGTTATCATATGCCCGGTCTAGGAGGATTACAAATTTGAGGGGCCCAGGGCCAAAAACGTTTGCAGGACCTTTCTTTGTTTTCTGGTCCAGTGAGCAGGTCATAGTTAAGGTAAGTAGGGTAGTGAGAAAGGACAGTATTTGGCACCACCTATTTGCATTGCTGTGTTAGTTGTATCATGAAAGAATAGCTGCTTGCCTTTTTCATTAGTTTTCACCTGCACAGCGGTTCAGCTGTGCTTGTGGAATCTCTTGAAGTTAATATAGCCTAAAAGGGGGCTATTATCAGTTCCCACATCACCCAATTACTGTGTTAATTTGCTTTTGTGAGGAACTTATTCTTGTTGATAACTTCCCCTGGCTGAAGGCATTTATGATATTTCTCCTAAAGCTGTTCACACTGATTAAGCTCCATTCACTGTCAAGATAAGATCTGTTCCCATGGAAAAGGTAGACAGCTTCTAACAGTATAAAATATTGATTACAGAGTACAACCACAAGTTAGTCAACGGACCTTGTTATCAGTTAATTTTAATGAACATCGCACCATGCAATAATATAAAATATGTAACCATATCAGTACAAACAGCAAAAACACAATTGATCTTGGAACACTTTTCCCCGATTTGTAATCCTGCGCAGACGGCGTGTGTTGGGTAATATTATTTTTCAGTATATTCAATTTTTATAAACATGTACAGATACGTAATCTTGTAAATAGTAGAAAGTCAAAAACGCTTGTTGAATTCAGTCGAGGCTCAGAAGCAGTGTTTATACAAATTTCGGTACAGCATAAGTAGTTACAGTTGTTCTAGACCGGGCATATGATAACGTGTCCCGCTACATCCAAAGACATAGCGGGACACGTTATCGTATGCCCGGTCTAGTAGATTACAAATCAGAGAAAAGTGTTCCGAAGTTGAATACTGGAACTATAACCAGAACTGCTGGACTACCGCCATTGCTGTCGTTTGTCCCGAACAACCTAGGGATCCAAACAAACTTCTTACCATCTTCACCGCTTTTTTATTAAGCCTTGAAAAGGTCGTCTACATGATGAAACACGTGTCGACTGTCTTCAACAACACTTCATACTTCGCGTCAACACAACGAAGATCATTTGTATTTTTGCCTTTTGTACTCATATGGTTACATATTTTATATTATTGCATGGTGCTTTGTTCATTAAAATGAACTGATAACAAGGTCAGTTGACTAACTTGTGGTTGTGCTCTTTAATCAATATTTTATTTTGAATTATAGGGCGAAATTTTGTCTTTTCTCTATATATGTTAACACTGGGTGAGTGGCACAGTGTTTTACACTGAGCACACCTGTACATATTTATTGTAACACTGATTGGAAAATAACAAGGAGGTGCTATATTACCACTGCCATTTGTTCTCTAAATTGTCAGCTTCTAACAGTATGCTAGAATTCTTTCTTTTTATTACTTAGGGGCTCATTACGATGTCATGCAGAAAGCCTCTTCTGACAGGCGAAATCTCCATGACTGCGTCGGAGCCCTTTTGACCGAATCAGTCAGTTAACATTCCAACTGCCCAATTACAATGTTTGTGGTCGGATCGTAAACCGCGCGGTCATTCTGAATCAGTTCCGACCGACTCACGGAGTGTTCCTGTTGGGCTGAACCGCATCGTACAACTCTTAAGGACAGCGTTTCTGCCCTAGGGATCCCATGGCCTACGGTTTATGGCTGAGGGGGTACCTAAGGGACCCTCTGTAAAACCCTGCACAGTGTGGCAGGCACCATAGGGTGCCTGCGGCAAGGTGCAGGGTTTTCCACAAACACCCCATTTCCCCTTAGGAGCTCGTGTTACGGACATAGGAAACAATGGGAATCCTACCGAACAGTGTTCGGTCCCATCGTATTCCAGTGGGCGGAACCGCCAACTGCAAGTCAGTAGGTACCGATTCCGAGTCTGTGTCAGGTGGAGGCTTTCCACCCGACATCGTAATGAGCCCCCAAGTTGTGTAAAGCAGATGCTTTAGCCTTATATCATTTGTAGCATTTCCTACTCATGCCTCAGTACCTTACTATGCAATTTGTAGGCAAAGTTCTCTGTAATCTTGTCCCCTTCATTGCCCCTGTTCTCCCCTACCTTCACCCGTGCCGCCGATGCGCCCCCTGCGGCCCCCCTCACTCGCTATACTTGCTTAACTGTATTTGTATTGCATTTTGTTGTATTTGGTTATTTGCTATTCATCTTCATTCCTCATGTTCGTTCCCATCTTGTGCCATTTCTGTGCCCTGTGCCCTTTTTTGCCTTCTGTATCCCTCGCAGTTCCTTCCCCCGTTTTCCCGCCACTGCATCCCCTGCGGCCCAACCCCCCCACTCGCCCATTCATCCGCTCCCACGTCCCAGTTGCTCATTCCTCCCACGTCGCCTTCTTATTGCGGCCACTGTGCGACAACCTGGCCAACCTCAGACTCAGACAATTAATCACAACACCCACCCACTCTGCCGGCCACAAGCTTGATCCCATCTTCTCCGCAAGCTCCCATGTCACTTTTAACCACACCACTGAACTCCACTGGACCGACCATCGCTGCATCCACTGCACCATCCCGAAACCCACCACGCAGCACCGCACCCAACAGATTCCCTGCCTCTGCTGGAGCAAAGTCACTGAAGAGCAGCTAACCACCACCCTCGCCCGGAGCCCACCCATGGACCCCACTGACCCCGACACCGCTGCCCGCAACCTCAGACAATCGATCGACGACTGCGCCAACACCCTTGCCCCGATCAAGAAACCCTCCAACAGTCACACCAGCAAGAAAACCAGCTGGTTCACTGAGGACCTCCAGGCCTCCAAGCAAACCTGCCGAAAGCTAGAGAAGAAACTGCACCATGAACAGACACCAGACAGCTACGAAGCCCACAAGAACGCCACCCGCAGACACCATCACCTCATCAGATCCACCAAAAGGGCCTCCTTCAAAAACCGCCTAGACAACAACGCACACAACAGCAAAGAGCTCTTCAACATTGTGAAGGAACTCTCCAACCCCAGCTCCATCACCAACAACATCCCACCTTCGCAAGACCTGTGTGACTCCCTTGCCACCTTCCTCCACCGCAAGATCACAGACATCCACGACAGCTTCAACGTCACGACCACCCCGACAACCACTTAGACCTCTGTCCCCAAGGTCACCATCCACACTGCTCCCCTGCTCTCTTGGACCAACATAAATGACGTGGATACCGTCAAAATCATGAACAACATCCACTCTGGATCTTTGTCAGACCCATGCCCACACCTTATCTTCAACAAAGCCAGCACCACCATTGCACCCCATCTCCAGAAAGGCATCAACATGTCCTTCGAGACAGTGATCTTCCCGGAGAGCTGGAATTCAGGACATCACCAAGAAGACAAACTATTTATTTTCAACAATCTTGGTAGCCATTCGGAAAAAGATTGGATATTTGAAAGTGACAAATTTAAAACAACACTAGTTAATAACAAGCGCTAAAAGACAAGCCCCGCCCGCGGCGGCGAAAGTTAAAGTGACGCACAGCCATGCGCCAACAGTTGTCTATTGCCACTTGTGCACGTTTGGTGTTTACCTTACGGCAGCGAGCAGCGGCAGGCGCGATATTTGCTAACAGATGGCACAGCTGCTCGCTCCCTTAAGGGAAATGCCAAACGTGCACGAGTGGCAATAGAGAACAGTGTAAAACATGCACGAGTGTGACAAAAGTCCTGAGCGATGCCAAGAGGTCCCTCCTTAGCAGCACTTGCGTGCTGCGTAGGCGGGACCTAAAAAGAGCTTATTATTAATCATATAGGCGAAACCGAATGCGACTGTCTTCCCTCCCATTGTGACAGGTTTGCATGGTATAAAAGCATCATAAACAGTTATTAATAGCTTGCCCACATTCTGACAAAAATCAAAAGCCAGTGTTTTTAGTCAGTTAAATATGAGTGTATTCAGTTTGTAAACCAGAAAAATAGGTACATAAAATAATAGAGAAAAATAGGAGGAAATGAAAGCTACATGAAATGATAAATGCAGAACGCCTTAAGTTAAACAATATTCATCAGTATATTTCAGCAAATGGCAAGACTGGAGCTTTACTATTGATCTAATGCAGTGCTTCCCAATCTTTCTAGAAACATGACATACTTTTTAGAAGGACACATTATCACGACCTACCTAGCTTTAATGGCTATGAGGAAGGGGGATTTTTTAATGCAGCTAACGCCTCATGTGGTAGTACACTGTCATTTACACAAAGCACATTTTCCATTGAAAGGCCAATACATTTGCACAAACATACAGTTTTACTGATAAAACTATATTGCACACAAATGATAATGTGTGGCGATCTGGTTTCAGTGAATATTTATCATTTGTGCATCACCAAGTAAACCATCTTGATTTGTTTTGATTTTTGTAGGTCTGTGCTGTCCTCACACTTCAGAATTAAAAAAAATGTGATTCATGTTTGCTTTCCTAAGTGCTGAATGCATACATGTCATTTACTGGTGTTAACATTTTATTGTTTGTTATGAAAATACATCTTACAGCCTTTCCTTTCACACTCAATGTACCCAAGCACGATTGTCGCATAATTCCCTTTACTTCCTTTCTCCGACTGCAAGGGTAGCCTGACATTTTACCCCTGTCTTTGAAGGGCAGCAATTGTGACAAGATAAATATAGCATTTTAGAGCATATTTAATTTATTGCTTGGACTTTCAATGGTTTAGGAGACCCATAGTTTGGGAAACACTGATCTAATAGATAAGCACACAAAAAAGTTATTTTCATGACATGAACTGAAAACTGATTTAAAAAGAAATGCTGAAATTAGCAATAAAACAATTCTGAGGCAATAAAGAGCAAGAGAGGAAGTGACCACCTTTTTGTTGTTGCTCTGTGTTGGAAATTGCCCTATCTAGGGTGCTTTCCCTCGACTTTTTGCTTTTTCCCTTCCCACTTTTCCACTTCTCTGGATGTTAGCCTTAGGACTTTGAGCCAAATGGACCTGACATTTAGTGACAAAGCACTGTGTTCATCATATACATGATTGGCTGATTCCAGTGAGCTATAAGTCCCTTGTCAAGGGGTGAGACATATACCCAAGGCATGCATTTCAAATGCTCCCCTGTGGGCCTGCAGCACTGGTTGTGCATCCACATATGTAGCTCATTGATTGTGCCACAGGTTTGCTATGGTGGGGCCTGTGTGCACAGCTTACTGTTACTCTGTTTTGCATTTAAAAATTTGTGTGCCAAGGTTCTGCATGTCTCTTGCTATATCGGAGTTCTTCCTGGTGACAGGGTGCAGTGTTGAGAAGAGGTAGGGCTTGTGCATGTGTGTGTGTGTTACATGCAAGGGTCGTGAAGGGCACTGGGGGGCATGTTCGATATGACGGGGCATGGTTCTCACATTGGATTAGCGTGCGGGAATTTAGGGAAAGGCTATTGAACAGTATTATCTATGGGCAGAATAGTAGCAGTATCGTGTTTAATATTGATGAGTTCATAATGGCATATCCTCTTCAGTGTTGTTAGAGGATCCCCTGTTACACATGGGGAAATGTCCCTTTTGGGAAAGTGGGCCTTTCGATGCTCGTAGCTTTATGTGCCTGACGGTCTGTCTCCGATTGACACCTGGGTGTTAGGGAGACAGCTACCTCTTTGCATTGCTGATTGAAGGCTGTAAACTAGGGGCTCAAGGTAAACTGTGGACCTCAGACTCTAAGGAGCCTTTCTGGTATGGTTACAATGGGGGTGGAATTGGCACCTACATTCCATCGGGGAGGGTCCTAGCCCCACTGAAGATATTCAACGTAGTTAAACAGACCAATTGAATGAAACAAATTATACTGTTGCACTGAACAGCTGTTTCACAGTGCACTGACTCCTAACACCAGCGAAATTAGCATCCAGAAAAAGGCCAAAAATGTAGGGTGATAACGCAGAAAAAAATGAATTTACTGCACTCCTAATTTCCTAAAGAAAAATCAGGATTTACACATGTAATTATTACTATTCATTCCAAATTCTGAATTTAATAGGCATTTTTTCTCTGCAAAGTTCATCAAGTCTGGCCTGTTGAAACGGGGGAAAAATGGGTGTGTGTTGTTATGACCACATCACTCCTAATTCTGATCTATATGGTGCATGTATCACAGTTTATGAGTGTCCTTGTTACTGGGGTCATATTTCCCATTCTCTGAGTATAAATATGGAATCCATATCATCTTCATCATTCTCTCTTCTTTCCTTGATTAAAGGCAGGACAATAGAAGGATTTTCAGCTCTCCAACTACGGCGCTCCTGACACTCTGAAACTATGCAATTTTGAGGTCTTTATAAGAAGTGTAAGTATTTGCTGGTTTACTAGATGAATTACATCCCCTTCAGAAAGAGCGGGCACTGCTTATTGGATGAGGAGCACCTTTTTATCCACCCACTCATTCTGAAACTCGTGTCCACGGGTAAATTCTGTGTGCAGAGGATGTTGAAAAATGGTAAATTCGAAATGGTAATCCCCAAGCTGATCTTGTGGAGATCCCCACCCTCATATTCCCACTAAGTCCTTGTTATAGGTGTCCTGGTAATCCTGTCTGGACCTTTTCCCACCTCCTAAGAGATTTCTACATTAGGGTACAACTACCAGGAAGAGAAGGGGGGAGTTTCTGGGAGGCTACAAGAGGGATCCTGACCATCACGTGAGACACGGGAAATTTCCAGATAAATTAATTTGAGACCGATTCTCCTGACAAATCCTCATTTGATCCCAGAGGTTAGCCGAAATCTCCAGGTGAAACAAAACAGATCCACAGTGCCCCATTGGCATTGGAAGGGACTTCGAAATGAGATGCAAAACCTAATTTGAATTATCTTTCCCTTGACCATTACACTGGGCTCTGATGACTTATACTTCAAATATAAAAGTATCACAGGAGGCCTATAAAATAAATTGGATTTCAGAATTTTTATTTCGTTCACATCCCCCCTGAGTACATAACTGTTACAAAAAAACAACTATGAATACCTTTTCCTGTGGCTGCATGAACTCTAGTATATTATATGTAATTATATGCTAGCAGAACAGTCAGCACTAGTACTCAAAGCAAAAGAATGTTTTTTGTTCTATGATACATAAAATAAGGGAACATCATGACTGTACAGCGTGGTTGCTCGAAATAAAGACGGCGAAAGCAAAGCCATCAAAAATAGAAGCGCTCGACCAAAGTAGCATAATAGAACAGTATGCTGTTATTTCAATAAACCTAGTCCTTGAACACCTAGAGTGGTCATACCTCTTCTACATTGTCTCTGAGCATTGCATTTTGTTGTGTTCCTAACATCATAGTTTTCAATAGCTTCCAACTGTGATTGTTTTCTAACCTCCTCACTTCTGCTTCCAATTTACTATGCTGGCGCCTTTTATCTGTCTGCCTTGAGCTGCTTTTCACTCCCCCATACTTTCACCTTGGAACGCGTATGCAGTAGTATCAATTTATTTTACATGAACTGTCTTCTTAGGCTGGTTCCTGTGGGGGTTTGTTTCAGATTATTGTGGGCTTGTAAAAAAGTGTTTCCTTTGTATTTTCATTTGTTCATTCCCAGTACAAACCAGGTAATCATCTGACCCCTTGTCTCAACAGTATCACACTGACCTACAGTGTCCTTTGGCTGCCTTAGTCAGTTGACCACTTTCCACTGTACAGCAGATGTTTCTTGGTGGGCACTAGTTGAGCATCCAACCTGAATATCAACGTAAAGGACAACTATTAAAGAGTGCCTACCTGTAGCACAATTATTAGTCCCTTCTCCCTTTGGGCCTGTTATGGCCTGGAAAGGGCCTTTGAACAGAGATCTTGCTTGCAAAATCAGGCACCATCCAACAGGTAAAGTATACATTTTAATATCATTCTCCGATACCAGAGTGTTGCCGTTTTCCCAGGATAGAGATGCAGTTCACACCATCCTTCTGTACACTGACTTAAATCCAACCCTCCACCTGTTTAAGACCCCTCCTGCTTTATCAATATACTCTCCTGAGTTTCTCTGAATCCTCTTCTAAGTAGAGCTCACAGATTTACCAGAAATAGTGTTATGCCTAGCTATAAGGTAGTAGTAGTGCATTTAGGGATAAGGTATCCCAGTCTTCCACCAGTCTTGCGCTAAAACAAAGACATACCATCTGGACCACCGCTGTCCAATGCCAGTCTTCGACTTTCTTGTCCCCACTCTGTTTCTAATCTGACTCACACTGCTATCTGGTACACATAATGGGGTATTTCAGTCTTTGACTAGATTTTCACTAACTCCACAACTGAGTAGGCCTCACTGACACACTAACTGAGAACACTATTAGGTTATCCCGGTCTTCCATCTGACTTATTGGAACTCCGATTCTGAGTAGGACTCTAACATACTATCACAAACCCCTACATGGGAAACCATTCCTCATCTTGACTTGCTTTAACCCCACTTCTGGGTAGACTCAATATCTGGCACAAACAATTATGCAACCTTGCATAACCTCTTTATCCCCCCTCACATTCCCTGCCCACTATTCCTTGTCTCACATTTCAACCCTCTATCTCCTACTTTTCTTGATCACACTCCTATAATGTCTTCCTCCTCTCAACACACTAAAATACTTTCACCCTAAAATACTTTGCACTGTGCTATACATTGCCCATAAGCCAACAAACCTGGTTTACTCATCATATCCACCTCGTCTACCTTATTTGCCCATCCTCTATACCTCTCCATCAAACTCACCCTCATCAGATTATGGTACCATTGCATACAAACCACCTGCCTACTACCACCATGCTCACTCTCTATTTCTCCTCCCCATCCCTGGCATTACAACCCTACAGGATCATTCTCCCTGCTCACCTCCCTTTTTCAAACTCCTCACCTTTCACCCCCACCACATCTACCACAATCGGTGAGACCTTGACTTTCAGCACCTAGTCTCATCTATCCCGTCCTAAAACTCGCACACGTTCCAAATTTTATACCAGGCTTTCTCTCCTCAAGCGATTCCCCATCCACGTTATGACCTTGTGTTAGACCTGGCATCTTTTGGTGTGTTTCCCCTGTCTTTTTGCTTCTGACCTCCTGGTTTTTGTGGGACGCTGGATCTTGCTTTTACTAGTTTACTGTTTCTGTGCAATTTAATACTACTGATCAGTACTCAAGTGCAAGTGCTCCTACTGTAAATTGTGTTTATGGATTTGTGTTTCCTTGATTGGCTTATTTGATTTACTCCTAAGTCCCTAGTACAGTACAATGTGTGTGCCCAGGGCATGTAAACCAAATGCTGCTAGTGGGCCTGCAGCACTGACTGTGCCACCCACACCAGCAGCCTTTCAAAGTGTTCTCAGGCCTGTCACTGCAGTGGCTGTGCGCTGTTTCTACTGCCATGTCGACATGGCAAATGCACCCTCTTGCCAGGACCTAACCTTCCATTTTCTCACATATAAGACAGCCCCTAAGGTAGGCCCAGGGTACCCCTGTGGGCAGGGTGCATTGTAAGAGAAAGGTAGGACATGTACTGGTGTATGTTAAATGCCCTGATGTGAAATACTGTGCATTTTGTATTCATTGTTGAAAGGCTATCTCTCCCATAGGTTAGAACTGGAGCTGCTTTGTAGCAGTTTTACAAATGTAGCATTCCAGGAGTAAAGATGATTTTTATATTGTGTGTTTAGAAATACCACTTTTAGAAAGTAGATATTTCCTTGTCTAACCAACCATGTGCCTTTGCCTGTTTGTGTATTAGCTGTTTGGGTTTTAGAGTGAGTGACAGGGGCTGGTTTGTGCATTCACAGTAGATTCACACAAAGGGGGCTGAGGTGTGTCCTGCCTTTCCTAGGTGACTCATAGTCTGGCCGATGGATCTTCCCTGCATCTAGAGTGGTGGGAGGAGTTACCACATGCACCTGAATGGACTGTGTCTGCCATCGACAATGCTGTCTCCACCTCCTGTAGTGGACCTGGCCTGAGTAGGACAGAACTGGATTATGTGTGCCAGGAGAACTTTGTTTATGCCAACACTACAGAACTTCAAAGGGAAATGTGACATAGAAATTGGGTCTCAGACCCCAGAATTTTAGAACTCTTTTGGATCAAGGAACCTGCCAAGAAGAAGAGTTGGAGAAGCTGTGAGGAGAGATCCACTATGTTGTGTGCTTTGCTGTGTTGGCCTGTAGTAGCTGCTCCTGTCTTGGGCAGAGAAAGACTGGACTGAACTTTCTGAAACTTATTTCTGAGTTTCTCCAAGGGCTTGAGGTAGAGCTTGCCCTCTGTTCAAGTAGTCTCAGGAACAACAAAGACTACAAGATCCTCTGGATACCAGCTTCTGGAACTGGGTCTTTAACAGTTGCCATAGAGAAAACAGCAACATAATGCAATCCCCGACGCCACTGCCGGCTCTGTGATCTGAAGGCACCGCAGAGGGCACCGCCTCACTTCTCACCGCAACCCCAGTCTCACAGCTGATGCCATTTGACGCCACCACAGAGCCACTGCCTGCACCGTGGTTTGAGGTCACGTTCATAAGTTACACGACGCACCACCCGTCCTACCCCACAGTCAGGGTCCACGGACGCCAGCGCCGTTAATTACAGTTCGTCATCCAACAACAGCGTTTCAACAGCGGCAATGTCGCTGCCTGCACCGCGACCTGAGGGCACCGCACTTCACACCACAGACCCAAGGCCCAATGATGCTGGCTCCCCCGCCTGTCAGCCACATGGCGTTCGATCTTGAATGCATGTTACTTCAAGGGTCTGATGACTTCTGCACCGACCTCCAAACCGACGCCTGCCAACGCTGACTCATAGAGCCCGCCATGAAGTCCCAGATGCCCTACTCTTCTAAAGGTATGTTTGCGGGCCTTCCCAACACCATAGATGGCCCGTGGCGCTGCGGTCAGCCATTATTGTTTTATTTGGTTGTTCACAACGCCGTGATAGCCCCAGACGGAGCTATCAACTTCAAGAAACTGTATTTAAAGTCTAGTATTTTGAATACCTGTATGCTGGATTCTTATCATTTTGGTCTTGTTTTTACACAGATAAATATTGGCTATTTTTCTAAAACTGGTATGGTGTCCTTTTGTAGTATTTTTTGCTGTATTACTGCTTGTTATGTGCAAATGCTTTACACGCTGCCTCCGAGATAAGCCTGACTGCTCGTGCCAAGCTACCAAGAGGGTGAGCAGGGGTTGTTTCAGAAGTGTAACTCCCTTATCCTGACTAGGAAGAAGGGTTCCTACTTTGACAGGGAAACAACCTTCCAAGTAGAGAACACCCTGCCATAACATCTAATCTCTTTGTTAACCTATTATCACAAACACTAACTGCTACATTGTTTCAATTCCTGCTGCTATTGCCCCTTTTACAGCCTCTCTTCACCAGCCCTTGCCAGAGCTCACTGTTCACATGGAATCTTCAGTGCTACGGACCCACTTAGGAAGACCTCAAAATCAGAATTCCATAATGTGGAATCGATCTCTTCTTTATGACACCTCAACCGAAAAGAGCGAAAGCTAAAGCATTGAAATTTATCACGAAACACATAGGTCTCAGGCCAAAGCCGAAGTCAAGATTGCCCACCCCAAAGAAATGTCCCTTAAGACTAAATTCTTTTTTACAACAATCCTTCACAGTTTTTTATAAACTGGTTAAGGTCACTGGACAAGCCTGCTCAATGCCACCTACAAAACATAGGTTGCACTTCCTCCAATGAATATCATCAGCTTATTAACCACAGGCGCATTCCCAGCTTGGCTCAATGTATACTACGCACAACCCTGCATTGAGAAAAACAAACTGAATCATCAGGCTCAAACATGTACAGACAATCTCAAATGGACCATTCCCTGGAAAACTGGTATGAAGAGCAGTGTCTGAGATCTCAAGATTACTCAAATAGAACATTCTTCTATCTGGCATGCAAGCAGGCTTTTGCCAATGAAGAAGTAATAAATCTCCATTGTGGAAGACCATAACACCTCAGAAGATAGAAATGAGTAGCTGCTCTATTCATTTTAGAACTATCTGCAGCCTTTGAGGCTGGGCATCATAGTACTCTACTAACAAATCCAAAAGGAAAGATCAATCACCATTTCTTTACTTTCATTGATTTCCTCCCCATACACCAGAAAATAGAATGCAGTGCTAAGCCAACTCTTTCAACCTGCAAGATCACATCTGCCTTACCCAAAAGAACTTCACTAGATGCCGGTTCACCTTTGTGAAAAGGGCCTGCATGTCTTAGCTTCATGATGTCCTGCAAGACCTCTTCCCTCAGCAAGAACTACACATTAAATAACTGCGTATACATTCCCAATGGCACACACAGTTTATATTAGAAATTTGGTGTGGAGTATACATGCAATCCACAGTTCATGCGTTCCTTCAGTTCTTTTGACTCCAGAGGTAATTTATTCAATTTTGGATCTCCACAATAGCCAAAGTAGCCAACATGTGTTTCGTCCAAATAATCGACTTCATCAGGGCTGGTAATTTCAACCGAATCTAATCAGCAGCAAAGCCAAGCTGTTAGCTGTAAGCTGCATCAATGTGCCACCCTAGTATGGGGGAGAAGTACTCAGCCAAGCAAGTAATAACCAAATGAGCAGTCCTTCGAACACCCCTGCAGTTAAAGGGGGTGACCACACCACCAAGTAAGTGATAATATTTGTCAGCAAAGTCCTATACACCTATATAAGGAACTATATAGGAACCTATATAAGACTGATCAACCATTGTAAGATATACAAATGATGCGTGTAATAAATGCCGTAAGGGGTCAAAAAAGGGCCCAATGCAGGCGGCATTGATGATAGCTGTGATTGCACCATTTGCGCTGTGCACTCACAGCTAACATCGATACCACCTGTAGAAGGTAAAATCTTTGACCAGGATGAACCAGGTCAGTGCTTCCAACTGACGCTCCATTGTGGTTAGTCTGAAATTGCATCTACGTATCGGTCTTTGGAGACCTTAGACTGTCATTGGTGCCTAATACTTTTTTCTTCCTAAAACTTTAATATGTCATATCTGTGGTTCCCCTGGCTGGATTTTTGTCATGTGGGTGTCATTTCGTTTATTAAGTTTATTCTATCGTTCTACATTTGTTTGTGATTTCTATTGTTTTGCATTTTTACATTATTACTGTTTTGGTAATGCATACATACTTTACAGATTGTCCTAAGTTAAGCTTGTCTGCTCTGTGCCATAGCTACAAGGGGGCTGAACTCAGATATATTGAGTCATTTTGAGGGCTCACTTTGACAAGATTTGTGATTGCTCTTTGAGGTGGATAGTCGTCCCTGCCAAAAAACAATCCAATTCTTACAGGGCCTTTATGAGTGCAGAGAAAAAGTGTAGAGTAATTGTGCCTTTGTGAGTATACACTGGGAAGTGTGCCTATGTGAGTGCATGATGAGCAGTGTATCTTTTTGCATGAACGACACATAGTGTGCCTGTGTGAGTGCATATGGATGGGTCTGTCTATTTGAATATAGAGTGAGTTGTGCTATGAGAATGTGTACAGTGAGCAGTGTGCCAGTGTGAGTGCAGGGTGAGTGATCTGCCTCGGTGAGTGCATGGGAAGAGGTCTGTATCAGAAGAGCACATTGTGTTTGTTTGAGTGTACAGTAAGAAGTGTGCTTATGTGAGCGCAAGGTGAGTGGTGTAGTGGTGCACTTTAAAGCCAGATGTATTAGCATTGCCTTGCAAATGCTAATTTTATGGTTTGCATACCTCATTCAATCTCAAGACAAAATCGTAATTATTTGGTCCCCAGGTCCACCAAGAGAAATCTGGGCTATATACATTCATCCACAGGTGTGATATCTCTGGGAGACATTGAGGAAGCATTGTTGTAGTAGGTGTGGCCACGGGAAATAAATATTCCCCATTTATGATCACGAGGAAAGGACTTGTTCATGGAAAGGCATTTTCCCTGAAAAAGCTCTAAGCAATAGTATTTGGGCAGGCACTGTGCGAAAGTGAAAGTGTTGCCTACCAGCAGTTTTTATTTAGTAAAGGCTAGTTCACTATATCAACAGTGTGAAATTAAAGTGAGGCTTACAAAAGAAGAAGGGGGCACAGCCAAGTGAACAATGGTGTGAGATGTGCTCTGGTGCTGCTCCTGCCTGGCTACCTCAGCATCTAAATTAAACCTGGCATTATAATGAGGCAGTAATAAACTGACTGGAGGGGGCGACAATCCTTCATTGACATAGGTGAGTGGCAGGTGTGAGAGGACTTGTTCCGGGATTGAATCAGGTGGTGAGGTGAGGGGCACCACTGCACCTGTGACGTGTGCTCAACTGATAAGAGACCTGAGCCTGAGTATGCGGAAGAATCTAGGGACTGTGCTGAGGCCTGGACTGTTCGCTATAAGTTGGCAGGGTATGCTCAGACGTGAGTCCCTTGCTCACTTTGCCACTGGATTCAAGCAAGCCGGGTTGAAGACGGCTGAAATGCCAGAACCCGGTCCACGGAAGTTTGTTTCCGGTCCAGGGAAGGCATGGCCTGGCAGTTCGGGCTGGACTGTTCCCATGAGGCACAGTGTCAGACTGATTTGCATATGGCCATGTCTGAACTGGGGTGGCAGAGTGGGCTAAAGAACGGTGATGGATTAAACCCAGATCTGTTGACTGGGTGTGAGTGTTTGATTGGTTCAGATGCTCCGTCCATCACCACTCCCTTTTGTACCACATTGGAGGCCTGTACTACAGCATGGGAGATTCCATCCCCTGGACCTCGGCCTGTGATCAAACTGTGAGGAATGTGAAGGTTAGAGTACTATAAGGATTTTTTGGCACTAGCATGCAACTACCGCATGCACATAAGTGAATGCCCATCAAATGCTTTAGAGGAAGACAATTGCCTGGATTTGAATGCAAAGGGGAGGAAGCCCGGAGCAGAGCAACAGTGTATTATACCATAATCGATTATTTAAAAAGTGGCATACCAACAACTGTGGCAGACACCTGGTTTCTCGAAATAAAGGGAACCTGCTATCATGGTGAAACCAAAAATAACCAGAAGCCCTTCTGCTGACAAAACGGATGAGACACATGGAGGTGTGAACCCAGATGCTGACGCTTAATTAGCTATGCTCGGTTAAGAACGGCACTTGAGGGCCACACGGAAAAGATCAAAGCAAATTTGCAGGAAATAAAGTTTACAATATCTGCATTGGAACATAAAATAGCCTCAGTCCCTCTTGAAGTAAACTTGCTCAGAAGAGACCACAAAAAACTGGCCAACATGGTGACTGAGACTGAATCAACTCTTTATCAGTGAAAGATCATCAAGTACAGGTAAAAGAACTGAAAGGGGCTGTGGTGCCAATGCATGGCATAGGACACAGAAGGCATAATAATAACAGTCTAGTGGGGCGCCCTGAGAGAGAGTGGGCAGAAGACCAAACTCTTCCTGGAGAAATGGCTTAACGCCAATATGTATGCTGGAATGTTTCCACTATTGCCTATGGTAGAAAGAGCACATAGAGTCCTGGGAAGGGCTTCGGTACCTTGTGCACCCTCCAGACCCATGGTGGTAAAATACCGGGGATAGATGGATTTCCCCCTGAGTGCTATCATACCTATCGAACTAATTGGCATAAACGCTACTAATGCAAGATATAGTGAGGGTGTTCTGCATGCATTGACCAGACAGCCACAATAGAGGGGCGGCCATGGCCTTAACTGGAGCCCTAGGACTTCCAATCCTATAGACCACTGTCCTTGCTCAATACTGACTGCAAGGTCTTGGGGAAATTATTAAGCAACAGACTAATTACATAAATAAATGGGAACAATGGGACCGTCATGGCAATATGCATGCATGATTTATGCGTGCGTAAGCATTATCATGCTTTTCCTTTTGGTTTGGAAGTGCTAGTCACATTGGCAATATATTTGAATGGAATCGATAATAGTTCCTATTTTAAAAAAAGGAAATGTGCATGACGTTAAATGTTATCACCCAATATCCCTCTTAGATTCCACAGCTAAAATTATTGGGTGGGTAGTCTTGGATCACCTACTCGACTGGACCAATAAAAATAGAATACTTGCCTCAACCCAGTATGGGTTTAGGTAGGGGCTTGGGACTATTGAACAGTGCCTCAACCTTCACCTAATTGTGGCTAAATATAAGTATGCGAAGGGAGTTTCCACCCATTTGACATTTATGGACCTGTCAAGCGCCTTTGACTGTGTATCCAGGACAAAGCTGTGGTCTGTTCTAGGGAGTATGGGCGTTGACAAGTGGCTGGTTTAATTTTGAAGACACTTACATCATAATGACCTTATGCCAACAGTTAGGTATGGTTGTGCTGACAAATGTATAGAACATTTAGTATTAAGCGGGGGTGCAACAAGGATGCGTGCTTGCCCCCAATTCTTTTTTTCTGCTACACGAATGATCTGGAAAGAACTATGGTATCTGTTGGGACTGATGTGCCATGTGTGGAGAAAAAGCCCGTACCAGCACTCATGTACGCTGATGATGTGGTGCTACTGGCAAGGATGGCCAGCAGCCATAAGAGGCTTATTTTTAGCTACATCAGTTTCATGAGAGATCTGGAGTTGGAGACTAACTTCAAGAAAAGTATTACCACGGTATGTGGACCTAGAAATATGAAAGCTTGCACTCTTAACATTGATGGTAAAACATGGTTAGCTCTTTTTCTTACCTGGGCGTGTACTTTGGTGATGTCTGCACTTGGTCTACTTTAAAAATAGGATATCACTCTTTACTCAAGCAGTTGGCACTACTTCCTAGCTTGCTATGCCTACTGGCAAAAAACCCATTGCTCCATTTTTAGAGATGTACAATTGGAAATGGTTGCCAATTCTAAAGTATGGAATGGGTATTTAGGGAAGTAGGAATGGTCATGTAATGCCGACAGAGGAGAATATATTTTGTTGCTGGTTATTAGGCGTTCCTCCCTCAACCCTGCATTTTCCATTATATTTGGAGCTAGGCCTGGAGTATGGCCAAGACACTATTAACGCTGCCCCCTTGGTTCTTTGGTTTTAAATTTGGTTCAAGAAAGAAGCTGAACTTAATCAGGCAGTTATCGGAGATTGCTTATGTTGTGCCAACTGTTTGGCCATCCCATGGTTAAAATACATTAAAGATTGTTTTTCAGTGTTGGAATGTGCCCAGCTGTTTGAGCACCCCGAGACCATCTTGAAAAAAAAGATAAAAATTGGGTACAGGACTGTTTTCTTAAGCATAAACAAGCTACCAGGGAACTAACAGAAGTATCCAAACCTTCAGTCTGAGATTATTGCATCATCCAAATGGTGCCAACTATTGCCCCATATTTATTATACATGACTAATATGAATGAGAGAACACTGCTGGCATGGTTGAGGTTAGGCTCCTACATTTGGTTAATATGTTTTCCCCTAGGTCAGTATTCCTCCGCCTCTATTAGCACTTGTACATGTGATGAGCGATCTAGCTAAACTATTTTACACTTTGTTTTTTTTTTCAAATCTATCTGCCATTCACAAGGACATTTTTATTACCCTTGTTACGCAGAAATAATTTCTCCCAAGTGCAAAGCTGCCTTATTTTATCTCTTCCAACTTAATGATGACTGTGTATGCCATGCAGTTGCTAACTTCTTGAAGTGTACTTTAGCCAAAAGAAGGTGCATGTTGTTCTGATGAAATAGTTTTTATAATTCCTTATTAGGTGTTGTGGGTTTTGTACTGTAAAGTGAAATTTTGTTCTGGGCATCTCAATTTTTTTAATCATCATATTGTCCTATCAGATTTGATGGCATTGGAATCAAATTGTATGCACAGTCACTTTACAATCTGCACATTAACATATAATCTTTTTTTTTTTATTGTGGAAGTTTTTAATACATCCGTTTTATATTGTATGAATTTCTTATTGTATGTATCTTTTATGATCCGCCTTTGGGTGATCGAATAAAGATGATAAATTGAATTGAATTGAACGGCATTGTCAAAAAAGCTTGTATTATCTGAAAGCACCTAAAAACACTACTAGTTGTATACACTTTTATGAAAATGTATGCATTTATAATAATGTAAGTTTTTGTTAAGGCTGAAACTGAAACTCTGAAATAAGCTTGAAACTTGAACTTTCCCCAAAAAGGAGGTTCACTTGGACTACCACAATCACAATTAATCTTTCTATAATGAATTATCCTAAAGTCTATTCTGCAGGAAAACTCCGCAACCTATCCCCTCACAGGTTTGGTGGAAGGTTCCAAGATCTTCCTCGCCCACCCACCCCCCAAAGAACTCTGTAGGTGAAACATCATAGAGCACATCAACTACATCCAGTCAGAGGAAAGTTGTATCATCCAACGCTCAGCCGTCAGAGGACCTAAATTCAAAGACTTTACTCTGTACTCGTTATTCCAAAATCACTCTGGCCTCCAATGCCGAGCATGAAGTTAAATAGCATGGGCTTACTCAGGGGTCACAGTGATAAGTTGTGCAGCAAACATCACACCTCTCACAATTTACCAGGAGAACTCTGGCCTTCTCATGTATTGCCTCATTATTCTTTATTTTCAGAATTACAAATAGGTCTTGTAACGCAACACAGCAGCTAAAGTTGATATGCTGCATTGCATCAGAGATCCGAACAGTGCCATATCTACACAGATATGATGCTGTTACTCTCTCTCCCAGTGTTGGTGCGCTTTGAACTTGCCTTGTGCCCAGCACTCCCCATGCAAAAAGAACAATTGACGGACAGAATGCAGAACAAAGCCATACATTCACCCCAGTACAGAGATCTGGGCTTAAATCCATTGTTTTTTACTCCCCATGCCATTCCAGTTTGAACCCAGCCATATGCAAACCAGTCTTGACCCAGCGCCCTGTGGAAACAGCCTAGCCCGAACTTCCAGGCACGCCCTCCCTGGACTGGAAATAAGCATCATAGGACCGGTTTGGGGGTTTCACCCCTCATCAGCCTGGATAGCTTGACTCCAGTGGCATGGAGAGCACAGGACCCACGTCTGGGCATACCGTCCCACTCGGGGTGGCAAATGCAAAAAGAACAATTGATGGACAGAATACAGAACAATTTCATGCATTCACCCCAGTACAGAGATCTGGGACTAAATCCATGGTTTTTTGCTCACCTTGCCATTCCAGTTTGAACCCATCCATATGCAAATCAGACTTGACTCTGCACCCTATGGGAACAGTCCAGCCCGAACTGCCAGATCATTCCTACCCTGGACAGGAAAAAAGCATCCTAGGACAGGTTCGGGGCTTCACCCCTGATCAGAAGAAAGGGGAATAGTGATTGGGATACATTGAGGAGATCCTCTCATGTTTGGAAAGTCAAGGTTGGGCATTTGCAACATTGTTGGGATGGCGGCTGCCTGAAATGAATGAAGGATAGATGGAGTAGAGGCATTTTGATGAGCAACAAAATGATGACACACATAGGAGCTAAATAAACTCACCCATGCAGACCAATGTAGCAAAGTGGGGCCTGTAAATCCCTTGGGGCTTAGAGCACCTTTGCAGTACCAGTGGCATCTGACTCTTGGAGTAAGTGTGAATACAGAGCAATGCTCCCCTCTAGGTTCCCTGGTTTAGGCTACGGTCCTATTGTACCTGGAGAATTGTTCTTCAGAGTACATTCATGTAAGCGTAATTATCTTACACATTCAATGGTTTTAAAATGTAGTGTTCAATAGCTAGTCCTATTGGGTTTCATAGAGAACATCAGGACGGACAGTTTACTATGTCCTAGTGAAGGATGTTCTTAAATAATTCACCAGCGACTTTAGGACCTGAAGAAAGCCACTGACCTCATTAGGTATGCTTAGGACAACCTAAACATGTTGACCATGATGGGATGACAGGGTTACTACTCTCCCCGGTTTCATCCCCCTGTTTAGTTTTTAATCCTATCAGGCATCCACTAATAAATTAATAGGTTAGGATAGCTCCAGGTAGTTTTAACCTTTTATTACTACATCTCTAGCTTACGTGGAGTATATACTCCACTTTAAAAAACTTTAAAAAAAACATTAAAACCCTCGATCCCACACTCTGGGGCTTATATACAAACCCCTTTTGACGCTGATATGTCACTTTTTCCCATATTAAAAGTGAGGCACCGGTCGCGCGAGGGGCTTGTAAATAAGCCCCTCTGTGAGGTGGAGCCCGCCTTAGACTCATGTGGGCCCAGGGTGTGGGAAGCCAGATGATGAAGCATGCCACATCTCGATGGGGTGAGGGCCTTGCTTTTCACAGAGAGATCTGTGTATAGACATAAGGCAATACTAATGATACTGGAGGAACACTTTTGATGTGTGTCTGTCTATAAACCTGTCAAAATTGCTGGGATATTTTTTGATGGAAGATGGTGGCAATCACGACTCACGTTTATCGTGACACACAAAGTACACAATTACATGAAGTTTATTTTCACTTTACAATTGCATCATGCCCAGAGTTACTCTCCCTTTCAATGGCGGGTTTTTAAAACGTACTTGCAGCACATCCGTACAGCCATGAGCCCTGTCACAGGGCATATAAGACCTGCAATCCTTCTCTATGTGGCACATTGGTTTCACTTTCTTTTCCTTTCTTGTTGCCTTTTGGATGTTCCTGCTTCCATATCATACAGGCGCTATACCGAAGGGTCATCCATTCATTATTTTTAGTTTATATGTTTTGAATTTCACAATAATATTTTAGTTTGGGTTTGCTTCCAGTAAACGTCTCTGATAGGGAAATCTCTGAGGGTAAGTTGGAGTAGCTGGGCTCCAGTTTGATATTTTATTTTAATACACCCTGTGTTTTTGGACAAGGTGTTGCGTCATATATGGAGCAATGCTCCCATATAATGGTGAGCTTTCTAAACTCGAGAGCAGCGTGTTTGTGCAGTGGACGCCCCAAACGCTAAAGGCATGCCTATCTGCTTCCGTCAGCACCTGGACAGCACCCAGCTCCAGAACACATTGATTTCCCACCTCAAATGCCTCTCTGCAAAGGGTAAATTCCCAGGACTCACTTTTAGATTTTTTTAAACTTAGGTGAGTTACATCCTGCTTGCACTTAGATATAACTAGCCTCCCCAGAAAAGGTACATAATTTAAAATGTATGCACTGTGAATTTTCAATGAAAATGCTTTCCAAGATACGGGGATGAATACGTACAACACCTACATTCCCTTAGTAAGGGTCTGGGAGGCTTGACCGCAGATAGATTTAAGTCTACAGATCTAATTCTTTCCTCATTAACACAAGATGTTTTGTGAAAAACATACTCATTATATTATTTTTCTAACCAAGACTAGCTGCGAAACTCCTCAGGCCTTGACTTGGCAATGGCTATCCCTGCTGGCTATTCATCATCAGGCAGGATTGGTAGAATTAACTTGGAGGTGGGTTAGTGGTGTTATAACTATATTAGTTTCAGGGCAGCATGACTAATCTCACTTCCCCTCATTGTGAGCCTATCAACGCCTCAAATATTTTCTCTGACTGCTTATATACCGGTCGACCTGGCCGAGAACTCATTTTGTACTACGCTGGGATTGCCACTTCAACAGTTCCAACACAAATCTAATCTTACTATTCTGGGGATTTTTTATTGGCACTTAGAAGTCAACAACAATAAGGACACTTCAATGTTCATTGACACTATAGCAGGGTTTGGATTCACACTACTTGTCAATGTACGACCATTTTTCCTAGTCGTACACTCAATTCTATTTTCCAGTGGCGGCCCATCATGTGCAACAATGATGGGTTGGGCACACACACACACTTTAATTCCCAAACACACACACTGGTTTGCAGTGGTTATTTTGGAAGGGAAGTCTCTGTGATTTCCGGAGGATTAGGACTGCCTCCTCTCATTGGATGGCCATTTTAGTCCTTTTGTAGTCACGGAGTGGGATGGGTCAGTGAGACTGCTGACCTTACCTCACTCTGTGGCGAGTGTCACTGATAGGCACTCGTCCCCGGGCACTTTAAGGCTTAAAACTGAAGCGCCTAGGTCAAAGTTTGTCTATGATGCTCTCCCTCGTCATGAGGGGGAGGAGCTGCAAGCCCTTTGCCAAGTTGTGGAGCTCATGCAATCCAGGCTGTGAAATGTGCAGCAAGGTGCCAGCCCACTCAACACATGTGCAGTGCCAAGTTGCATGACTGGACCATAAACAGTGCCCGTCAGGCTGACCTGGGCTCCGCCTTGCAGGCATTCTTCATGTTTGTAAAAAGGTGAGTGGGGGCTCTCCACTCTTAACAATGGACCCCTGCTACTCTCTTCACTAATAACCTAGATCTCTGCCTGGGCTCTGATTTTCCCCTAATATGGTCTGACCAAAGAGCAGGCACTTGTAGCATTAGGGTACCGCCACCCTACTCATATTCGCAGTGCATGCAAAGGAAAATCACATGTGAAAACCTTGCATTAGCACTTATGAATAATCTTACTCCTCTATAAGCTAGTGAATACACGACGTTGCTCACTAAAGTAGCACTTTTATGTAAGGTGAAACAGATATGGATTAACACGCCTGTCCCGTGGTACTGGGAGACTTTAAAAGTCCTACACAATGAAGGAAAGAGTATGATCATAAAAATACAATTGTTAACATAGAGGTTATCTTGGAATACAAACAAGCAAGGAGTTGTTCTCCGTGATAAAATTTATTTTGCAAAATCCTAATTTAATTAATACTGTTATGTTGCAGTTTTATGTGGCAAATTAGCTGTCTTTTTCAGGAAATGATCAATTCACCAGCCATTTCCCTCAGTGAATTTACCAGTCCTGGAGAGCAGTGGCATAACAAAACGTGAGCCCCCCCGTAAAGAACATGGAAGTGGCCTCCCATGCTACAGACCAGTCAGGTACTGTCAGGCCAGGGGCCTGCTGCCATTGCACAGAGCCAGAGGGGCCCCCTTAGAGCTCAGGCCCCCTCCTGAACAGCCAGGGCTGCGGGGGCTATGGTTACATCACTGCTGGAGAGTTGTCTTAATCCTACTGTGAAAGAGTATCCTATTACTGTGTAATGTTGGCCTCTTACTGAACATCAAGTTATATACGTAGGGGCAGATTTACAAGCCTGTTGCACTACTTTTGCGTCACTTTTCCCATGTAAAAAGTGACGCAAAAGTGGCGCAAGAGGCTTGTAAATCTGCCACGTAATGCTTACTGCCAAATCGGGGGCTCTGACAGATCCGTTATCCATGAATATCTTTCAAGTTTCTCCTGGATAGTATGTCCAAATGAGTACCTGAGCTTTACAGTGAAGTTATTGACTGAAGTATTTCCATTAGCTTAGATGAATTCCATGGCATTCCTTTGATAAAAAAAACCCTCTGCCAGTCCTAAAGATCATAAAAACGCCTGGACCATTTCTTTGTTGCCGTATCTGCTAAAATCCTAGAGAAACCAATAACCAGAAATTGATGTCTGTTCTGGGTAACCACAGTTCTCTGGATGCCTCACAATCGAACTTCAGGAGTGGCCACAGCACAGAGTCTGCATTGGTTGCCATTGCATATGACATCAGAGGCATTGCCATTAGTGGTGGATGCGCCATTTTAATTTTGTTAGATCATTTGGTTGCATTCAATACTGTGTACCAATCTATGCTAATGGCCTGCCTTGCTTAACTCACCATTGAAGACAGAGCTCTGCAACCCCTACGTTCCTTCTTCACAAATAGGACTCAAACAGTAGCTTGTAATCATTTCACATCCAAGCCATTTTCTCTGCCTTCCAGTGAATCTCAAGGTTCATCTTTGAGCCCCACCCTTTCTTATCATATGTTTAATCCACTCACTGAATTCATAAGATCATTTGGACTCCCAGGCTTGTGGTACGCTGATGGCACCCAGATAATAGTCACCAAAACAGACGACACCCATTCAATGGCAGTAAATTTCCAAAATTATATTTGTGAAGCCGGTATAAGGACGAATTTCAAATGTCTTCAGTTGAACGCCCAAAAGACTGAGGTCCTATTACTTGTCAAAAAACCTCTCTATGGTCTATTTCATGTGGCTTGGTACTTTACCCATGCCTGTTAAATAAGCTAGAAATTTAAGAGTGCTTTTTGATGAGTCAATGACGTTGTCCAAGCATGTCAATTATGTAACTGCTTCATGCTTCAATATCTTTAGGATTCTTAGAAAAATCTCTCCTTTTATCCCTGTCTCCACGTGTAAAACAGTGGTCTCAGCTTTAGTCTCTTATGCCTTGAATGCCGCAATGCCCTCTAAAGGAAATTAGTCGCCCCCCCCCTCCCCCCCACACAGATTTCAGGTAGAACAAAATTCCACTGTGCGTCTAATTATGAAGATACCGAAAGATCAGTCAATGTCCAAGGACATAATTAGGCTACACTGGCTACCTGTACGAAAAAAAGGCTATGTTCAAGATACTTTGCTTTGCGCATAAAGCTCTTCATTATCCAAGACCTACATTTTTTGCATCATGGTTCCATTAGTATATTCCCAAGTGTCATCCTAGATCAAAAACATAATAATACTGAGAATAAAACGTAGGCGCTGAAGAGGTAAATCCTTTTCTTACTTGACGAGCAACCTTTAGAATTCCTAGCCCCTGGAAATTAAGGAGCACATTTATCACTCTGTTACGCATCGCAACAGGCAAAGGGCATGGGTGCATTGAATTTAATATAATACGGCACATTCCTGTGTTTTCCCAGCACTGGCACACAACGTGTTGCCTAGCACGAACGCAGTCACTCTTGCATCATGGTGCAAGGATGCCTACTTTGCAAACAGGATTGTTTTTGAGCAGGAAGGGTCACCTTACTGCACAAAAACAATCCTTTGATGCTTTTTCCTCTTTTATATTTCTTCTTGTTATGCCTCACCTGGGAAGGCATAGCAATTTGGGTGCATAGCTAGGTCTACTACATATGGTAAATCTGGGAATGCCTCTAAATCCATGGGTGTTGTGTGGGAACACCCACCACCCATGGAACGTCTCCCTTTGCTGTCTGGCGTTACTCTGGATTTATCAAGCCACTTAGGGCCCTGCAAGGTGGCCTTGTATGGCTTGAGAAATTGCACTCAAGGGTCGCATCATGTTTACACCCCAATGCGCGGTGCAAAAGCTACGCAACCCTTTGATAAAAATGGCCCTAAGTCCATACAGTCACACAAGTGCTCTAGGAACTCCATAAAGACATTTTTTTTAAAACTCTAATTAGGCTGTCTCTTCTTTTAGTTTAAGTTCAAAGACACAGTTTGTTGGCTTTTGCGCACAAAGATGCTCAAAGATATATGTGCGCCAGGGGCGGCTCTAGGCTCATGGCGGCCCTGGGCAGGGAGCGTTGGTAGGGGGCCCCGGAAGAGGGGGTCTGGGCGGGGCATAGCCCAGAGGCCAGTGAAGAGAGGGTGGGGTGGACTGGGGGGTTAGGGTGTTTGGAAGTGGAACAGTGCCGGAGGCCGCCAAATCCGTGCCAGGGGCCGCCACGCAAATATGTATCCATTCTCAGAGGATTATTATATTAAGGATATATATTGGCGTCGTGGCCCATGGGGTTTGGTGACCCAGTGCAGGTGCACAGCTTGCACATGCCTAAGTCCGCCCCTGTGTGCGCTTTACACGTTTCTTTCATTTCATTTTAATTGAAAGGAATATTAAAGACCGCACAAAGAGTTATTTTAAGAACATTTTATAACAATCAGGAACACCATTGAAAAACTGACAATGGCCATGTGAGAAAAGGTATATCTGTGTTACTTTTCTTTGTTTTGCTACATAATTGCCCCTGGAGCAATCCCTAGACGACCCCAATACAATATTATTATTTCAAAAGGAGTCAACACCAGTGTACCAAAACTCACAAGCGGATGTGATTTATTCTCGAGTGTCTTCTTTGGATCTCTGAAAATCTGTGCTTTCGAAATAAAGAAGAATTATTTAACTGGTAATGCCAGATGGATGTCATTTTTTTCTGATGGCTGTCCATATGGCAGCGCAGAGCGCTTAAAACATGTATGAAGCTCTGTGATGTTCGGGGACTCCCCAAACATCTGGAGTGAAAGGCGCAGCGCTCTCAGGAAATGTCTCAGTTCACTTGGAAAATTCGACAGGCAGGAGGTTCTGTTTTGTTTTTCATTTTGAATCTTCACTGATACGTCCTATGCATCATCGTATGGATGATTGAAGTGGGAAAACCCAGGCATTATTTTTAGAGTGCATATGGAGATATAACTACACAAAAAGCCGCGGGGTGGAGTCGTCTGGGGCCTGCGTAAAGTTGAGTTGTTCTAAGAACGATATGTCAACTTTCAAGTCTAAACATGATTACATTTAGCAAATTCCAATATAGATTCGTGGCTTGTCTACCTGCATCCAGCTGTTTATGGTTTCATGCCAGTTCATGAATTCTCTGCTCCCGGTTGTGTTTTAAAGACGTTAGAATCATGTCGGCTGTCTGTCACGAGAAGTGTGGCTCATTGATTAGAGCGGCAGACCCTGAGGCAGAGGTCTGGCCTGGGACCAGTGTTCAATTCCCGACGTAGCAGGGTCTTGGGCTCAATGTCCATGGACTCGATAATTCTCGCCTAGGTTCCTACTCTAATCATGGGTCCCACTCTGCAACTCTGGCCAATAGCTTGCTTAATCTCTACAACGGCCCCGAAAGCACTAGGATGCCTGGCCTCACCTTGGGGGTGCCCAGTAAGGGGCATCTCACAGGGAAAGCCAGGAAGGGTTCCACAGCGGTATCCAGCGCCAGGATGCCTGAAAGGTGATAGTGCGCTTTACAAGTATACATACATTTACATTTACATTTAATCCCACATTAAAAAGCCAGCAAGATGTCCGATGCTGACACAATAAAGTAGAATGTTCTGTCCTCGGAAATGTCCCAATAGGTCAAGCGTGTAAGAAGTTTTTTAGGGGCCCAGGATTTTTTAAAATTTATATCGGGCCCACGTGTCGCTGAGGTCAAGGAGTCTTTCGACTGAGCTCTTCCATGCCCAACAATCTTAAAGCTTTTTGACTCAAAAGTCCTGGTTTACCATCATTCATGCTCTGAAACCCTGTGAAAATGTACAGTGCAGCATTGTGTGAATGCAAAAAACTGCCCACGATGTAATTACCCAGAGTCCTGCGACAATGATATCATCAACATGTACATTAGCACGAGAGGGTGTGGCCTAACGGCTAGAGCGGTCGACCTCGGAGCTGGGGAAACAGGTTCGAGTCTCTGCAGGGACGCTCAACAACTTGTGATGGACAAATCACTTCATTTCTCTGTTTCTAACAAAATGAATGTGTCTTATCTGTATCGCAACTGGTGCTCATGTAAAGTTCTGATACCTTCGGGTCGAGTTTGCACTATATAAAACTCCCCCCCCCCCGCCCAATTTTTTCCAAATGATGCTATGCTGGATGGGGGGGACATAACACAGCCCAAATCATCCCCTGTGGCGCACGGATGCCCGAACCCTTCAGGAGTATCCAATCCCCCAACGCCAAGAGCTATCTGCGACATATGGGAGACTCAGGAGCTTCTCTTGACATTTTGCATGGGGTTCCATCATTGTACGCTACATCACTGGCTGGATACCATATAGCAACGGGTAAAGTAAAGTAAAGTCCACATTTGTAAAGCGCACAATCACCCGTAAGGGTCTCTAGGCGCTGGGGGGCCGTCGGGAAGATTAAGCGAGCTATTGCCCAGAGTCACATGGTGCTGGGCTAACCTGCCGCCGGAGCCGGGGATCGAACCGTGGTCCCCAGATTCCAGCGTCAGTCGCCCTGGCCGCGGCGCCACACCTCTTCCACGGGTGGGCTAACAGTAACTTTTGTGAGATTTATATTTGAGTTAACCCTCCAGTACAAATATCAATGTGAAGGCAAGTGCCCAAGAGTATTCCTTTGGAGTAGAATAATTTTGGCTCCATCCTTTTATGTTTAGCCAGGCCATATATATATTCACCTTTGGTCTCATGTACTTGTGCGATGCAATAATTAGGCCTGGGTAAAGCACTATGCTACGCTTGTGTAGTTTGCGAAGTTTGCGTTTCTTCGCACTACGCAAACTGCATGTAGGACAGTGCAAACACGCCTTGCGTAGCGGTTCATAGTGCAGCGGTCATTTTGTGCTTGCTCGCGGTCCTCAACGTCAAGTTGGCGACCGCGAGCAAGCAAAATGACATCCCAGCGAGACTTTTTCCTCGTTCGCGATCAGCATTCTCACCTTCCAAAATGTGGTATTTCACTCAAATTACACATTGCACACTAGAATATCACACCATATTACGCTTGTCCCTTGTTTGCAGCTGGTTTCATTTAACATTATGATTTCATAAAAAGTGAAGCCCTGCTATTTACTAGATCTGGCTTTAAATAAAAAGCAATAGATGTTTGTGTTGGTTGACGCCATTCTGCCCCTTTTGCATAGATTATAGGACGGTAAGCTGTCAGCGAAGCGATACAAAGTACTTATGGTGCAACACTCACATCCATCTGTGGTGCAAAATTGTTTTTAATTTTAATACACAAAAACATGACATAAACATTTACAATGCTGTACTTTATTTAGCGATTGCCAGCACTTTTTGTGGCTAATCTCATGGCAAAAGAAAATGAATCACATCATACCTCCAATCTTGCCATTACATTTTCACAATAGAGGGTCTAAAAACTGTTAAGAAAAAAACTGTAAATTAATAGCAATGCCTAAAGTTGGCTTTTTGCTAGATCCCAAATGTAGTGGACTTTTAGTGAACACATATTTGCTGGACAGCTAGATTGCATTTTGCAAAGGCAATCCTTCTCAATTTTTCTATGGAAGGTATGTGTTCCGATAGTGGGGACTGTGATTTAATATTAAAGGTTATGTTTAAACTCAAGGTCTAGGTTTCTGAAGAATTTTGATTGCTGCTGCCGTTTGCACCACTTTGTTTTGCTGTGGGTAGCATGAGCACCCACAGAAATGTTTGAACAAATGATGCAGGCTTCTGATGTTTGATTATGATGTCACATCTATTCTGGGAATTAGGTGAGTATTTTTGAATGAGTTTATAACAAGAAGTATCTTGGAATGAAAGGTGTGGGGAATGAGATTAGGAGATGATACCGTGTTTTCTAAGCCCACTTGCTTACTATTGGTCCTTTGACAGGTCTTTATTTCCAGTTGAGACGTGATGGGAGTTACCATTAACATCCATTGTAATTCAATTTACAGTGCAACCCATTTGGCTGTACAATGAGGACCAGGAATCAGTAGTTTAGATTAAGAAGATTTACTACAAATTCAAAATTAAGTTAAAATACACAACTCACAGCACTATGCTAAAAAGATACAGAATAAGAACTGGAAGGCCCAAACTCCTGAAGAAGCTCAGGGGCATCAGAATTAAACATACATGAAATTTGGTTACCGCTATACAGAATATCAGTAAAAGCAATTGATGCTCAGAGAAAAGTCTCAAATTGGGTTTTCTAGGCATAGGTAAATCTAAAACCATAGAAATGTAGGTCCAGGCAAAGAGGATGGTTCAAATTATCTAAAGAGTCTAAAAAATTATGGAATGCCATGAAGGAAATCAGAATCAAGCAAAGAAATCTAAGCCACACTTAAGAAGAGATTAGATAGGCATAGAAATGTACACCTCGATAAGGGAAGAGAAGGTTCGAAGAATCTCCTACAGCATCTCTGAAAAAAGGGGTTCTGAAGAGATCTGAATTCAAATGGGCTAAACACTTTATTATAACACATAAAGTCCCCTGGTTAACACCCACTTTATACGCATCATCAGGGGTCCATAGTTTCAGTCTGGTTCTCAGGTAGCAGATGGATACATAAAGAAAAAATCACACACTAGACATGCGAATTGCATCAGTTTCTCACGTCCACATCACTTAGAAGCACATACTCAATGGGTCTTTCAGTTAACACTCTTGTTCCCCATGTTCCTTCATCAAGATATTCTTCTCAGGCTCTTTTCTCTATCTCTAGTACAGTAATGTTATCTATGCTGCAGCTAACAATGCATGTGAACTAGCTCTATTAACCTGCATATCATCAATAAGTGCTGTGCTCGCCGGAGTGTCGCTCACTCAATAATATTAGCGGGGGTGAGAGTGAGATTTCATATCCAGGTGTACCCAACAAAAAAGGATGGGGGGGTTGGGGCCAGTGGATGGTGGTAATGGTTAGGGCTAGGAGTGTTAGTTTTTGGTTATTTGGAGAAGTAAGGCCAGTCAGGCTAGGATCTGAGTGAAATGATCTGGACTACGTTGTCTACTCTAGTTTTTTTCATCCTCACAGCAATGTAGAGTAGAGACCAAGGAGAGAAGGCTAGTATAAGGCTATCAGCAGATCAGGGTTAGGTTGAGCAGCGAGAGCTGGCCTTCCAATAATCCAGGCCCAGCAGCTGACCTTGCTTGGAAGGTGAGAGGACTCAATGAGAATAAAATTAAAGATGGTGTAAAATGTCTAGTAGACTGTAATGACGTAAGACACCTAAAACCTCAGCAAAGAAAAGTTTGTCTCTACCCTGACAATAAAACCCTTGTACACTGAGGTGATTTACACAGCAAGGAATCGTTGATCTCTATTTAATTCTCACTTTTAATGGAGACTATAGAAATGCCATTGTATATTTAAAGATATGAAGAATATAACCATGGATGTGTGTGGTGAAAGACATTGAAAATTGCTTTATTCCACTGGAATACAAATGTGCCCGTTGTTTGGATTCTAATGGTTACGTTTTGAGGTACGTTTACTAATTATGTGGCATTGATGCCATTTAAAATGTTTATGAATTTGGAAGGTTTAATCTAACGTTTTACCAGTGTATGTAAATTGATGATATTATTTATCAGTATAACTTGAATGGATGGGCCATTGAGGGAGCAAACGCTTAGACAACTGTTTGGCTTTGATCTCTGTTATGCACATGATGGTGACAGGAATTGTACTTTTGTTGTAGGGTGATATGTACTTGTGGCTTGAGCTGGATGATCTACTTATCTAGTAAAGACTGAACCACCTTGATTGCTTTTATCTGGTTAAATGCCACAAGTGGGGCAGCCTCATGCACTGTCATGTGATGGGACACCATGACTCAATGACTTAAAGGGAGTTAATGATAGAAAGCGCAGATGGAACCAGGCTGCGGCAGGAGTAGGTTAAGAGCCACAGAGTCTGAGTCGACTCCCCACCACGTCCCCATGATCAGCAGATTATGAAGGACCTTTATGAAGATGCAAAGGGAAAGGAGTTAAGTGTGGGCAAAGGTTACAGGAGGATAGCTCTAACAAGACCTTTAACACTTCAGATATCTTAATTAAAACTCAAAAGTGAGATTTACCATTACATGTAATGTTTTGGTACAGATACAATAACAATGCAGGGTACTTTAAGAGCCTTGAAACTGGAACCATTGGCCTGGTCAGTGTTTGCATACCAAGGGCAATTAAAAAAACACAATAATCACTGCATTCCACTAATTTTTATTTTTTTATTTTTTGTCCTCATCTCACCTTGGTACGTACAAATGAACACACGCAACCCCATTCCATCCTGGGCGCCCAGGGTTGAAGTTCTTGCTGTACCCGGAGCCAACCCGGCTACCCCTTTATTCTGGGGCCAGGTGTAATCATTGGACAATTTCGGGGTTTGTTACCAGCCTCATTTCTATAGCCCATTCCATCAAAGGCCGCCAAACCATGCTGTTCCTGTTATGTGGTGTGCCAGTTTCAAAACGTGTGGTTCTCAAAACAGACTGAAGCCAATTTTCATGCAAAGGAGGGGTAGCATCCTTCCATACCTTACAGATTTTTCTGCGTGCAATAAGAATTAGGGTGAAAAATAAAGCCACCTGTGCCCCCCTTAGCCCACCAATAAGATCAGTATCCAGACAAAAAAAAACCCTTACAACATTCAAACTAAGCTTCATCTTAAAAACGCTCTCCAATGTCCTCTCCACATTGGCCCAGAAGGGGCCAATCATAGGGCAGTCATAAAAAAACATGGATATCATCAGCCTCTGGCATATTACATCTGGGGCACAAAGGAGATGGACTAACACATTTTGCAATTTTTTTGGGAGTGTAGTAGAGCCTATTTATGACGTAGTAGTGGTTCTTTTTAAAAGAGGCAGACTTGACATATCTATACAAATATTGAAGAGATATATTGTATAGGTACGCTGAGGGGGCCTCCAGGGCAGAGAGCCTCCAAACGAGATGTAGCGGGGGGGCTAGAATTTCATCCGCCTCAATCAGTTCCCTTTACCAGATTCCCACTTCCTTCTTCCTGCGACTCGTTGACTGGAGTGCCAACTCAATGTCCCAGTTTCCACTGATGTGGTCTTTCTCAGCGGAATACCATGAACAGAGTTGAATATATTTAAATCTTGAAAAGGATTCCCCAATCCTAGACCGCAAGATCTCCCAAGGAAGTACCCCCACAGATGACACTAGGTCTGACCAAATTGCTTTTCCCGCTCTCTTAATTGAAAGAGACAGACTGTCCTGGAGACACAGCGGTGTGCCTGGGGAATCCCATATAGGGGCAAAATCCGAATAATATTTTATGCCCCAGCATCCCTTCACTCTATTCCAAAGTATCAAGGCAGATTTTAGTATCTTTAGGCGGACTTTTTTGTAAAATCTTGGTGTGCCAAATTTATACAAAAATCCAGGGCCACCCCCTTCCTGATCTAACATCGTATTCAAAATCCGCCCCCAATGAGAATCATCCGGGCTAGTTAGAAGGGTTCGAATATTTTTTAGCTGAAAGGCAAAGGCATACCACATAACATCTGGAAGCGCCAAACCCCCCTTTATCAGTCTTCTTTTCAGTTTTTTCCAAGATATCCGGGCGTTCCTATTTGCCCAGATAAAACTGCCTATCTTTCCCTTAATCTTTCCCAAGATTTTATTATGAAAGGTTAAGGGTATCGTGTTAAATAGATAGGTCAGTTTGGGCAAAATTATCATTTTGACCAAGTTAACACGGCCATATATTGTTAACTGAAGATTTTGCCATCTGGAAAATAAATGATCAATGTCTTTAGCCACCTTTTTCAAATTGGCCTTCACTATATTATTGAGATCAGATGTAATTAATACACCTAAATACCTAAACTGGCTACTTTGGGCTCCCTCCCAATGGTCGACTCCCCAGCACATTATTTTTGTTTTTGTGCTGTAATCAAATAGCCAGAATAGCGACCATAATCTGCCATAATCTCCTCGACTCTGGGGAAGACCTCTGCCGGGTTGCTGGTGTAAACCAACAAATCATCTGCATATAAATCCAGCTGGCAGCAATAGTCCTTTATTCTGAAGGGTGTAATTTGATCATCCAACCTCAATGCTTGTGCCAGAGGCTCAATATAGAGATCGAACTAGAGGGGAGAGATGGGGCACCCCTGCCTTGTTCCCCTCCCGATATTAAAGCGTGGTGACAGAAAGCCGTTCAATAGAATCGCCGCCGAGGCACCTTCATAACATCCTCTCCAGGTTTGGATAAAAGTTGCTCCGAACCCCATAGTGGTAAGAACATCCCACAGAAATCCCCAGTTGGCACAGTCAAAAGCCTTCGCGGCGTCATAAGCTGCCACCGCTAATGGCTCCGACCGTGCCACCGCAAGATCGATACTACCGATCAGCTGTAAGGTTAACTCATGAATATAACTCCCGGGGATAAAACCCTTCTGGTCCGGATTGATCAAGAACGGGACCAACTTGGCCAATCTCCCTGCCAAAACACTGGTAAAGATCTTATAATCCGCGTTTAGCAGGGAGATTGGTCTATAGGAGTCTGCCTTAAGGGGATCCTTCCCTGGTTTTAAAATCAACACGATAGTAGAATCTTTCCAAGACGGTGGAATTTTACCTTGAGGACTATAGACGTAATTAAATAATTCACAGAGTCTTGGTACCAGGAGGTCCTGGAGCGCTTTATAGGCTTCGCCTGTAAGGGCATCAGGCCCTGCTGCTTTGTTATTTTTGATTTTTTTTATATATAGTTTAATTTCTTCCTCAGTAAAGCAGCTATTAAGCATGTTACGACCATCCTCTGCCAGGCCTGGAAGGGCCTTACTTTCCAGCCACCACAGAGTGTTAACGGAACCTGGGGAGACCTCCTCTTGATGTAATTCTGAGAAGAGAGAAAAAAAACATTTTTCCATATCCTCCTGATGGCAAGATATAGTTCCCTGCTCATCAATGATTAGCCTGTTAACATTGTTCCTGACCCGATCCGCTCTGATCTTACCTGCCAATACTGCCCCCGCCCTCTCGCCATACTCATAGTTTTCCATGGAGTATGCAGCCCACTGAGCCTTAACTTTCTGGTCAAGTAGACCTCGATATTCTAGGTGTAGGCAATCTATTCCAGCCAAGACCTGTGACATATCATCCACTTGAGCGCTTAATCTCAAGGTTTCCAAAGATGAGATGTTATCTTCTATCATCTTAAATTTGTCCGCCTCCTTCCTATTGCTGGAACTAGTTAGGCTAAGGAACTAACCTCGGATATGAGCCTTATAGGCGTCTCAGACAAATTCAAGCGGGGCTGAACCTATATTATCAGAAAAATAATTAGTGGAGGAGACGCCAACCGCTGTGACAATGGCCTGTTTGTTTAAAACTGCCCTTTTTAAGGTCCACCTGTGGGTTATTGTGGTCGTAGCCCTACCTATGTGAATTGAAAAAAGGATGGGGGCATGATCGGACAGGATACTAGGTAAGATTTTAATATCCAGTAAAGCCTCTAGACAAACTCTATCCATCAAGATGTAATCCAATCTTGAGGCATGTCCATGTTTTTTACTAAAGTACGTAAAACCTGGCGCCAAGCCGCTTTTAACTCTCCAGGTGTCAATTAAACCAAGTTCATGTATCATATTCACCATGGCACGGCGGGATCTCGGAGCGGTAACTACCTGCCGATGGTTAGAACGGTCTTGCCGGGGATCGAGGAGAATATTGAAATCTCCACCGATAATGATCGCTGTGCTAACTTCGGCCAGGTTAGACTGTACTTTCTGCAAGCAGGCTGGATCGTCTATATTTGGCCCATAGTAAGACACGACAGTCATGACCTTTCCACTAAAGTTGGCCGGTGCTTGAACCCATCTTCCTGACTGGTCTGTTGTAAATGACCTTATAGAGCTTCCAATGTCAGCCTTGATTAAAATCGCTACTCCCTTATTTGCCGCCGACTGCTCAGAACAGCAGAAGGCTCCGATCCATCTAAGTTTCCCGAAGACCTCTTTACTCTCACAGGAGCTCAAATGAGTTTCCTGAAGTAAAATTACTTTAGCAGCAGATTGCTCTAAATATTTAAAGATCAACCTACGTCTCCTAGTACATCGGAGGCCGTTGACATTCCAGGATATAAAATCCAAATTATTATGGGTCATACAGTATTTTCCAACCCCTCCTTCTTGCCCTAATGTCCATACGGCCTTCTATACTATACTGTTTATTTTGGGGTTCTTGTGAGTATCTATGAGATGAGAACACATTTTTTTCTTCTTTTTCCCCCCTGCACCCTTCCCACCGCCCCCCCCCCCCTTTACAACCCCGAAACCTCTCCACCTCCCTAGGGAACCCTCCTTTCCTTCCTGAGCATTACGCTCTTAGACGGATCCCCCCATCCTGTGTATGGTTATAAGATAGTGTGTAAAATATAGAAGAAAAAATAATAATAATATATATTGATTGTCTGTAGCGGTTATCACCTAGAGCCTGTATATAGCACACTCTGTATCTAGCTGTTAGTTACCCTACTAAATTCTCCAAATAGTTATCTCGCTATATCACTCACCCCTTGCCTGTGGCACCAGCCACTTGCATCCCTTCTCCACTCGCCCCTTTATTGCCTGCTCTTATTTTTTCAATGAAACTGTCTGCTTCCTCCACATGCGGATGTTATACATGTGGTTGTTCCACATTACCCGGAGTGAAGCAGGAAATTTCAACTGAGCACGTGCCCCCAAAGAATTAAAAGTTGCCAGTCTCTTGCCCATTTCCCATTGCTTTAATGCTGTGATATGTGAAACATCAGAGCGGATTGTAAAGGAAAATGGTGTGGAGAAGGACACTGATTTTATAGAGCCTGCTTTTAGTGCCAGTGACAGGATCCTTTCCTTGATGGCGTAGGTGAGAAAGTTGACCAAGATTTTTCTTGGACGTTCTTTTCCTGGGTTCAGCCTATAGGGGTCACGGTGGGCTCTCTGAATATCGGCTAGTAGATCTTGGGCTGTATCGGGAGAGTCCTTTAGGATTGTTGTTTTAAGCACTGCGACAATAAATACCTTGATGTCATTCCCTTCAAGGTCCTCAGGGACATTCAAGAATTTTAAGTTATTTTTCCTCAAGTGATTTTCGAGTCTTTCAAGGTCGTCTCTCATCTCCCAGTTCTGCTGGACCAACTTATCGATGTTGACTGCGGATGTAGTAAGGGCTTCTTTGATCTTAGGCATTTCCACTTCTAGGGCATCCGTCCTTAATGAGACTTCTTCAACTTTTCGGGCCAGAGCCTCACAAGAGGACTGAATGGCCGTCTGATTAGCCTCTGATATAGTGAACCGTCTCCCTATGTCATCCCTTAGTCCCTATGTGGATATTGTGGATATTGTAGTGTCCAGGGAAGCACCAATAGAAACTGCTTCTTTATGTCTAGAAACTTCCTCCTTTGGACTCCCCATATTAATCTGGCCCACCTGCTCTGTGTCTTGAATCTCCAAGGCCGAGAAGCTATTAGAAAGTTCCACTGCCGGATGCACCATTTTGGGCATATTGATTGTAGGGGATGGAGACAACTGTGGAGATGGGCAAGACTGAATTGGTTTAGATGAAGAATTAATATTCACTAATTTCTCTGTAGGAGTCGCATCCCAAACAGCTTCTCTAGCTTCTGTAACTTCAATTACTGGACTCGTTGTAGCCCTCGCCACAGCCATCTCTTTTGTCCTACTCAAGGCACTGACTGAGAGAACCTTATAATAAGATTTCAATGACGGAGTGACTCTTAGTGAGACTGGTGGTCCACCCTTTGCCTTTTTCTTGCCCCTTAATTTTCCCAGCGTGGTGTCTGATCCACTATGGTCTCCCTTCCCCTTTGCTTTCCTTTTCTGAGATGTAGCTTTAATAAGGGTCACTGGAGGGGAAATTGAAGGTTTTGAGGGACCTGGCACTATATTGTAAGCCCGATTACGGAGAGTATACCTGCTGACCGCGGGGTAAGACGCAGACACCAAGGTCCCTGGCTTATCTGGGTTGTCTGGGGGGAAGCTGGGATACGGGCTAGCGGTACATTGGCTATTTGTCTCCATACAACGCTTCCACTCCCCACCGCTGTTGGAGATCACTGGATGATAAATTAACACTGTAGGGGTGGAGGATGCGATATCCGATGCGCTACTGCAAACGCCACCTACTCCACCCTTCTGGCCAAGACTTACCTCGCTGGGCAGCGCGGAAATCTACAAAATAAAGGTAACAGAGTCGTAATAGCAGCCCCCGCTTCTTAGGAGGCACCCAGGCACATGTAATTTACCAGGGATCTGGCTCACTGTGCCCAATGAATAAGTTGTCTTCCGGCCTGTGTTTTGAATCAACCTCCCGGGATTACTCCTCCAGGGTTTAACAGCGCCCAACTCCCGAAACCAGGCAGGTTCTGAGGGCGTACTGCCCCCTCTGGTCACCATCCGCCTCTGCTATGTCCACTACCCAGTGTCGATCTGTTCCGCCTTCCACGGGCCCTCTGCTCTTGTACACTATGTCAAGAATGTTTGCTGAAGACTCCACACCCCCCCAGGACCCCTCACTATAGATCTAGACGCTGCCAATCAATAAGGGCCACCCAGCTGCCAGCTGGAGGCTGTCAGCAGACTGTAAGGCAATCAGGGTCCAGGAATGGAGGGAAAAAAAAGAGAAAGAGAAAATGACCCAGGCTTAAAAAAAATAAAAAACCACTTACACCCCCCTCCCTCCTCGAGTGCCGAGCATAATATCTGGAAGATGTCCAAATGTCTCGGGTACGCACACGCCCAAAGCTCAGCCCCCTCGAATGGAGGGTTGATGGACTATCGCTGCAACCGTAACTGCGTCTCCTACCTCGGGCCGCCGGTCAACATCGGAAAAGAAAAATTACCCGCTCCTAATTAGTGTCTCGACATGCCCAGCTCCAGCTCCGGATTCCAGGCGTCAAAAACAGCAGGTGAAAGTTCTCCACTACGATAAGCACGAGCTCCAGCTCCGGATTCCAGGCGACCAAAACAGCCGGTGAAAGTTCTCCGCTACGATAAACACACGGACCCCGCTAACTCGCGAGCGAGCTGGCGGAGTAATACGCCACACACAGAATGGGAGGAGCTCCGTCACGGCCGTTAGCTTCCGGCCATCATGGTCCCCCTCCACCCACTAATTTTTCTTAATAACAAGGTGTAAAAACGTCAAAGGTATTTTAGAGCTGTTGACTATTTTTACATATTTAATGATAAAAACAGAGCCAGAATTTCTATATTGAAAGAAACAAATACCAAGGATTTTATAAAAACTACTATTTAAATAACATCTCCTGAACCTCCCATAAGCTCAGAATACACATAAATGTCTAGCATTTTTCTGTGAGGAAGGCAGCAACCTATCCTGTAGCTCTTCAAAGAAGATGAAGGCATCCACTGGATGCTCACACTCATGGTTGGAACCCTCAGCCAGATGTAGTCCTGGGCACCAAAGGATAGGGATGCAATGAATGCTTCTGCAATATGAGCAGGACAGCTTCAGTACAAGCATCCCTCCCACACAGTGGGCCCGATTCACAGAACTAATTTGCGCCAAAATCTTAAACTTACTACTTTTGTATACACAGAAGGCATTTAGTAGTCTTAAGTTAGGATTTTATCTTAAGTTAGTATTTCGTCTTAAATTAGTATTTTGTCTTAAATTAGGATTTTGTCAGTAAATTAAGATTTTGTCTTAAATTAGGATTTTGTCTTAAATTAGGATTTTGTCATAAATTAGGATTTTGTCTTAAGTGAAACTTTAGACAAACTTAAGTTTAATTTAAGACAAAATCCTAATTTAAGACAAAATCCTCACTTAAGACAAAACTCTAACTTAAGACAAAATCTTAACTGCAGTGATAGTGATCTCACACCTATATCTGCAGTAATAGTGATCTCACAGCAATATCTACAGTGATAGAGATATCACACCTATATCTGCAGTGATAGTGATCTAACACCTACATCTGCAGTGATGGTGATCTCACACCGATATCTGCAGTGAATCCCAACCAAAGGCCCTGCAAAGCATTAAGGGATGAGATTATCAGTCGGCAGTGAATATTATAGTATCCAATATCAAAACATTCCTCAAGGGGCAGCAGCTCTCGGGCTGAGCAGAGAGCTAATACTATAAATTCTACAAAGAGCTGCAGTTTAACTAGTCGTTGCTAGGTGTCCTTCAAATCATCAAATGCTTTTGCATTTGACTCAAGATGGTCACCTAGTAATGACTAGTGGAACTGCAGCTTCATGAAAGGCTTTTAATGCTTTTGCATTTGACTTGTGAGGGACACCTAGTAACGACTAGTGGAACAGCAGCTTGATGTAATCATTTCAATGCTTTTGCATTTGACTTGTGAGGGACACCTACTAATGACTAGTTGAACTGCAGCTCTTTGTAGAATTATTTTGATATTGGATACTATAATATTCACTGCCCACTGCTAATCTCGTCCCATAATGCTTTGCAGGGCCTTTGGTTGGGATTGTATTTTTGCCCATAACTGTGCTTGGGGTGGTCCTAAGAGGATGGGACCACCACCGAATCGTTCAGCAAGATATGCTCTTTGTGTTCAAGGCATCTGCTTGGTTCTCTCTCTAGGTTAGGGAATATACCAAAATCATCACCTCTCTCACTGCTTGCTAAATTTTAATTTTCACTTTGTGCATTTTAGCATGTAAAGACAGAGATACTTGTTATTATACCAAAAGTATATGAGGTCTCTGTTTTATTAATTGAGAGTCAGACGGAGTGAAGTTGCGGAATTCACAGAGTTTTTGTTCAACTTCGTGGAATTACTAGTAGTAGTACTCCACCAACTACGCCAACCCTTAATATTGATCTCACACCTATATCTGCAGTGATAGTGATCGCACATCTATATCTGAAGTAATGGTGATCTCACGCCTATATCTGAAGTAATGGTGATCTCACCCCTATATCTGCAGTGATGGTGATCTCACACCAATATCTGCAGTGATGGTTATCTCGCACTTATATCTGCAGTGATGGCGATCTCACCCCTTTTTACTGTTAGCACATCACTACAGCAAGGTCAAGCGAAAGGAGCCCCTTGGGCGTGAAAGGGAGTCTTAAGACCTCAATAAGCAACAAAGGAAGGCTGGACTCTGGTGTTGAGCAGTGACTGGTTGAAGAGTTGAAGGGAGCCTCAGCCACTGGCAGAGGGGGAGATTGCGCTCACGTGTGCTCTGGAGGCAGAGGGGGCAGATGGTGTATGTATATCAGCACAGAAATCTGTTTAAACTAAGCATTAGATTTAGGGTGAGTAAAAATACAGTAGCGTGAATGTTTTATTTCACTGTGGACTGTGCGCGGCGCTGTTTTGTAATGTCAGACATTGACAAGTAAAGGTGCCTACAAGGGATTTTATTTCAGGATTCTGTGATTATTAATCTAGGAATTTCTCTGCGGGTGAGTCTACTTAAAACACAAACTCAATCGACAAAACCAATAAATGAATATACAAAGCACAAACACAGGAGTATATTTTGTTGAATATACAAAAATATTTATATATATATGAATCAAGTTAAAAAGGAGTACACATGAATAGTTAATTCAGCAATAAATCATGACAGAGGTGAAACCAAATTTATCCTGCACTTCATGAGAAAAACATCTATTCCAATGGAATCAACAATGACATATCTCCTGAGGAGAATAATAGTCACTTGAATACAATGAGTATTTCGGAAATAGATGGTGGAGTCCCCATCTATTTCCGAAATACTTCATTTGTACTCTTTTTTAACTTGATTCATATATATAAATATTTTTGTGTATTCAACAAAAGATATTCCCGTGTTTGTGCTTTGTATACTCATTTATTGGTTTTGTCAATTGACGATTAGGTTTGTGTTTTAAGTATACTCATTTACTGGTTTTGTCGATTGACGATTAGGTTTGTGTTTTAAGTGTTCTCATCCGCAGAAAAATTCCTAGATTAATAATCACAGAATCATCCTGAAATAAAATCCCTTGTAGGCACCTTTACCTGTCACTGTCTGATGTGCCCAAGCCTCCAAGGGTATATTGGGTTTCCTTGCTCTTATATTATTTTGTAATGTCATCAATGGCAGACATATTCACATTTAGAAAAAAAAACAGACTTCGAAAACATGACCCGTCACTACACGCCTCCTTTAGATAAGAAATACCCTCACGACAGCCGTTAAGCAAATGATCCTGTACAGATGGGCCATACCAAAAGGAGACAGGGCGGTAACAAAGAAGCCTCATTTTCATTCAGAGGCCACCGTTTAGCATAAACGATGACGCCAGCCAATAAAAATGATGGGCGGGGCTTCAAGTCCCCTTCTGAAATCTCCTTTACCACAAAATGTCTTGCAGAGCGAGCAGCGCATCCGCGCTGCAACGCTAGGCAAGACCTAAAAAGTAAATCGGCCATTCCGTGCGATAAGCGGGCACACCTGGAATGATATAAACACAATCCCCGAGGCACAGGGCGAATCAGGATCCGCTAGCCATTTGACTTATGGCCCCCGCAATCGTCTCTCAAACAGTGAAATAGTGTGCAAGTGGCATTTTACACACACGTGTCCTTCTACGCTTTGTGCACGGTTTTAAAAAACATTTTACAGAGCATCAAAGAAACGCCTATACATTCTTTCATAATCAAACAGGTTGCGATTGGTGACACAGCCATACACCAATGAAATACAGTTTTAAATGTTACGAAGAAACCCCCTGTCAGGGAGAGGTGCTGCTTAATGCTTAGGGGGGCTGATTTAAAAGCTGAGGGACCCTGCTTGAGTCTGCCAGAAGGCTCAAACATCTGGCGGTTCTGGGCAAATTACTTAATCTCCCGTGTCTAAAATAATTAATATGTCCACTTTTAATGCAACCGGTGCTCATGTAAAGTGCTCTGATAATTCAGATCGGGTTCCCGCTTTAATAAACAGCAAAAAAGAAAACAAACACACAGCTTGAGCCTAGTGTTTAGATAGTAGCCAAATGCATTGTTGTGCTTGTGCATAAAAACAAGGGAATATCAGTAGCATTCTTTGGGTTGCTGTCTTGCCAGAGATGGACTTGTTTGTCAGGAACCTACATTTGGAATTTTAATTTATACGGCTAAAGAAGCTTTGACAATGGCATACATTATGCTGAGGATAAGAAAGAATGGTCCGAAAGGAATGCCACAAGGTAAGTGGTGTGGGGACGGTTTAGCACCTAAAAGCCTAATGTTTTAACTGCAGTTAAAGAGAAAGCTCTGTATTGCGGCTGGTTTTAGATGTCCTTTCTCTATAAAAACTCAACCTACAAAAGCTTGTCTACCGCTACTATTTATTATCACCTGCTTGTTAATTTATTATTTCAATAAACAACCATAGAGCATCAAACTTATTCAAACAATGCTTCTTATATTTTTTTAAATATTTGCAGATTAATCTCACACATTTGCCACTAAATTAACTTTTCCAATTCAACTATTGTTGTGTAGACAAACTGGTATCTTCAAGCTACAAATTTGAAAATAACTTGACATAACACCACTAGTTCAATTGGGTTGGCTTTAACCCGTGCTCGTGACGGAACCACTCCATCAGGAGCCATGGGCGCGCTGTGCTAGTGATGGAGTGGTTCCGTCACGCGGCGGCCGCTCCGCCCACGCTGAATCAAATCCGCGCCTGCGCGGCCGAATTGATGAGCGGGCGAGGCCGTGACGGAACCACTCCATCACTACCAGAGCACGCCCGTGGCTCGTGACGGAGTGGTTCCGACACGAGCATGGCAGCGCCGCGTGACCCCCCTCCCCCCCAGTGCCGTGGCGGAATTACCGCCACCGCCAAGGGGTTAAACCCCACTCTACAGATGTACTATTTAAGGTAACAAGGACCCCCTGGTTAAGTAAGATACTTCTAGGACAGGGTGAAACACGATGTAGGTATCTTCCTAGACAGTTATAATAGCTAAACGCCTATATTTAGTTTGGCATTCCAGAGCAAAGAACATTTAATGTCAAGCAAGAAAAATTTGTTAAAAAGATCTATGTTTATTAAAAAAAAATTTTAAGGAGTAAAATTACTATGAAAAATACAATAAATTCAACAATACTTTCTGAACACGAAAAATACAATCAATTTGAGACACAAAATGTACAGTTAATATAATATCACGGTTAAAAACACAGTGATTCCTTTATCAGATCTAATAAACAGTAATGTGGCGATATTGGAATGAATTCCGACGCGCGTTTCGGCGCTATGACAGCGCCTTCTTCTGGGAATCGAGCCACAGATTCATAAAGATGATGAACACATAATCTATATTAAAAATATGTATGCAAGCTTGACAAAACAATTATAAGGTCATAACAGTGCTCAGGCGGAATGACAAAAACAGTCACATTTGATTAACATGTGTTGCCTTCAAGAGAAAAAAGGGTGGGGAGACATTACCTGATCTAACATACAAGTGTATAACAAATGTACAATGTTTCTTTAAGTATGTCAAAATTCAGAGAACATAGTAAAGTTGTATATGAAATAATTTATAGACAAAATCGAACCTGCACAAGACTAATACATGCGAATGATGAAGAGGTAAGAGCATATATAGAAAGATGGCAGATTAGGGAAAGGAAGAAGTAATAAGTGTTTTACACCCAAGAGATGGAATAGTATTAATTTGGTCAAAAAAGGTACCGACTATTGTCACCCGTGAGTTATCAGTATAGAGGTTGTGTTTCCCTCGAGAAAAAAGTTCAACATGATATGATTTATAATACCTGTGTTAATGTACAAAGACATACTAATCAGCTTCGCTGCAACTAGCTATCTCAATCACTCAGATGCCGCTAACATCACTGGGTAAAAACAAAGAATCTCTGCGTAAAGGATTATGTTACATTCATTTTTTTTTTCCAATACAAAAGTGCTTTAAGAACACCAGTGAATGTTTAGACAGGATCATATGTCTTTGGAGACTGGGGATTAATTCCGATAGAGTTCAAGTAGCAATGGTATTTTAAGTTATTTTTAAAGTTGTAGGTTAACTACTGAAGTTTTTCAAAAATATAATAGCTGATAATGTTGGTATTTACAAATACACTTATCTACTTTATAGCATATTGGAGATAAAAGAAAAAAAATTTTAAACTTCTTTCGGGAGTCTTTGTATGCAGAAGAGCTGTGATTGGGATAATGTAGTGGCTGTGAGACAGATTAGCATGTTTTTTGTAGACTAGGGTTCGAATCTGACCCAGTCTAATTAGTGGAGCCTGCCTCGTCAGCCCTGGACCTGCTGTCTCTCAGTCAGGCAAGCATGAGTGGTACTCGAAATTGCGGTCATATTCTAATGTTATTTTTCAATACTGCATTACACTTACCAGTTCCAAAGCGAAAAAGGCGTGTACTGGAAGAGAGGGTGAAATTGTATTGCACAGCACCATTCTATAAAGCACTTTTTATTTCCCCTTCATGCAGTTTGGTCGGCGCTATTGCAGAGCCTCATGCACATTCCTGTTGCACTTTTAGGGCTCATGCAGTGCTGTATTTGAAACAAATGACGCAGGTGCCCGTTCACTCACAACATCTAGCTATCAATGTGTACACAAACAACAAAATTCAACTCACTAACAAAAAACACCACATACATCACAAGGCACACTATTCAACAGTGCACCACATAATTAAACTCCAATACATACCACTCCACCACACAAAATATAATTTCACATATTCACACTCCATCACCTGCAATTGCACTCCACATAATTCCAGAAAACTCAATGCCACATAATTACTATCCACATAATCCCCCTGCACCCCTGCACACCATGCCATATAATTCCACTACACAAATCCACACCACACAATTCCACAATACAAATTTCCTCAAAAATCAATTCCAATCCGAATCACATAATTCCACTCCACACCACACGCATCAACTCCAAACCAAAATGCATAGTTAAAAGACATTGTCATTTACAATGGCAATAGCTCTTACTCTCACAAATGTGAGACCTATTGCATTGCAAATGCTTGTTCTCTATCCTGGTGTTTTACAAGTTCCATCTAGGCTGAGCAATTTTCTTACCTTAGCAGGTCTTATCAGTTTGTTAGGAGACTTTATTAGGCTGTGTAGGGAATCCTAATACCCGTGAAGCAAAAACTGACAGTAGCAGCAAGATAACTGCAAAACTGTAATGATCACAATAAACATATCATATCAGCAACACTCCCTAGTTTCCTTCAGCTTTTTAAATGATGTCGCAATCGGAGACTAGTAGCCTTCTTTGGTGATACCAATGACCTCCAATCTAAGATTCTACTACTTTCTCAGCCTCCTACAGCATATGCATTCTTGCCAAAAGACAACTCCTTCCCTCATTGTCTGAGATGCAAAAACGATGTTTTCAGAAATCTGGCAAGTGAAATGAGAGTCAATATCAATTGTGTTGCCCACTTCTTGACTGTAGGCAAAGAGGAATGAGCACCACCGCACCCCCATTGTTGCTTTTCGTTGGGTGCCAGAAAAGTGGCACTACAGTTGTAAGCTGAAGTAAGCTTACAGTAATGGAGAATTCAGTTCTTCATCTGCTTCCAGATTGCTCTTCGTATTAAAAAAACTGCAATAGTGTAAGATTCAATACAGATTGTAGTTGAAAATTGGGGGAGGTGTTCAAAATAAACCATCAAACTGCTGCAAGACTGTTGTCAAGGCCCTACCCTCACAGCTGGAATGCCAGAAATACAGTATCAGTAGGTCAGTGTGTCAAGCTATGTGCAATGTATATTTTTAAAAGAAAAAGAAAAACTTGAGCTCTATTTTTTGTTGCTCAATGATACCTTTATCGGTAGCATGGGGAAGGCTCTGGATTGGATAGGCATAGTAACTGAGTTAGTATTGAGAGAGCGCAAACTGATATAAATATATGAGTACATCACACTTACCTATAGAGAGCACAAGTCATGATGAGAAATGCCATGAGTGCTAATAGTATATGAAATTATATTCTAAATGTATAGCTAATATAGAGATTTAAGTAGAAGTGGAACTAATACAGAAATGTGTGACATTATATGATTTTATTAGACGTGATTATTTTGAATCTATGTCGTGTAGCTGTTAACATATAAGATGGTCTGTGGTAAAACGCAGAACGTGGTAGGCCTCAGGGCCAGAGCTGGAGCTAAAAGGGAAGGTGTTTCTTTTCACGACACAGATTGTTTAACGTTTTTGGTCATTGCATTAATGGGCCATGATTTAGAGTAATGTTTTCCAAATAATAGAATAAGAGTTTTAACATGCTTTAATTAAATAAAGAAATAGAATGCTATAATCATAATGTGAAATATTGTAGGCCTGAAATGTTTTAGCATTGATTTACACGTACATGTCTGGGCTGAGAAATGTTGCAAGCCTTTTTAGAAGTCTATGAGAGTTGGGTTCTTGGCGGCAGATATCTGTCTGCAACAGGAAAGGGGGGATCCAATTATAAGTGAATGAATAGAGGTCTGTTCAGTAGACGGTCCAGACATGGAGGAGGGTTCTGGAATGTTTAAGGGGTATCAGCGGGCCGGAGAAGAGACTGAGAAGCAAGGTCAACTCTAACGTCTGAGGCCCAATACAAAGCATCATGGAAAAAGCCTGAAGTTGCACCACGTGAGAGGCGTTTCGCAAGGGGCGTCTCAAATGTTGTTGACTGTTTTGTATTAGGGACAGCACCCCTGGGTGGAGTTAGAGCAGAGACCTGAGGACCCTTTAGAGAGCGGATGGGTAGGCAGTGAGGGGTCATGACTGGAGAACTTTAGGTTTTCACCAAGAGACTTAGAGTGGGTGACTTCCCTTGGGGGTCATTCATTGCTGACACCTTTGTTAGGTTGGGATTTGGTTAAGTAGGGATACCATCTAGAACAGGGTAGGGACGCCTAACCTGTGTTTGTTTTCCTCCAACCTAAATGAAGGAGAGATATGCGTCTATGCTGATAGCTTTGCTATTTTTAGAACTTGTGTTAGTGATTTCTGTTGCTCGTCTGAGGGCTTTTCGAGAGCACATGTATGTAATTGGACCTGTGTATCTCGTGAATCTCATTCTGAGATGCTTGTATTTGCAGCTCATTATATCTTTACAATAAACTTTTGAAACCTAGAAGTTGTCCGTGATCTTTGAGAGTAGAGTCCTTTCTTGGGTGAACTAATTTGTAGATAGGTATACTGTTTCCTTCCAAGACAGGCAATAAAGGTTCAGTCGACCAGATCGAGGTTTGGATCAATAGATATAAGGTATCGATCAAAATCTCGCCCCTTCAGTTGGTAGCTATAGAGGATGGTTGCCTTCTTGAGGACGGTGACCTAGGCCAGGTTAGCTTACCCCAAGGCCCCTAGAAATCGATGATCGGAAGAACAGCCCGCAGATGAAGATCCGGATGACGTGAGACAGAAAAAGCAGCAGTATCAGAGAGAGTGAGTATAAAGGGTTATGCGTGTTAGATTGCGGTGTTTTTGTATTGTATCTATGTTGTAATGTCTGGCGGAGTTGAATGTCTGTAGAGTGACTGTGGAACAGGTTGTGAGCGCGCGCAACCGGTGGAAATCTTAAGTTCAAGGAGAGCTTAAGTGGTTCGGGTGTATCGGACACCCAGAGTAATTGTCAACTAGTGTGAAGGGGGTCATGAGGTACCATTGATCACCCGAGAGACCGAGATAGGGGGAACGTAAGAGTGAGTGCGTGCGTAACGGACGCTGGTCGGAAGTTACTGTGTGTGTAAGTAACCTATCAGAAAGACGATAGACATCTCGTCAGTTGTGTTGACAATTACAGATAGACTGTGGACGTACAGTCGAGAGAAGTGACCGCTTGGTCGGAAGTAGTCATTTTTCAGTGTATGAATGGGACGCATGCATAACCGGGAGACGAGTTGAGAAAGGAGGGGTGCTGCTGCGAAGCGGAGAAAAGAGACGTCAGGTGGTGTCGCGCAGTGATTGGCTGACCGGAGAAAGACCGCGCTGTGATAGGCCAGCTAGCGAACACGTCATACAGGGTCGCGACGTGATTGGCCAACAGGAGAAAGACCGCGCTGTGATAGGCCAAGCTAGCAAAGCCGCGACAGGATTGGTGGATTGTCATCAGGAAGTAAACAGAGTAGCGAGGCTGGATTTTGTGCGCATAATTATGAAGTGTTTTAAATGGTTGAAAGCGCTGTTTAAGAAAGAGAGGCGAGGATCGTATGAAGGGGAAGAAGCCCCGCCGGAGGGTACGCCAGCTCGTTATATGGCAGTAAATGTTGGGTTGCATACGATCCTTTGGATATCAGAGTGGAGTAAGATTACTGAAGGAAACGAGGAACTGACGTTCCCGAAGTACGGGACGTTCAGATTAGAGGTGTTACATCGATTGAAATCAGTCATGACCTCAAAGAGACCCTTGCCTAGACCAACCCAGTTTGAAGCCCTTGAGGCATGGCTTAGGGCAGCGCATGAAAGGAATATGAACAGACGACAAGAAAGGGTGAAACGCTCGGTAAGGGCAGTACAGGATGCCAGGTGGGATGCGGATGCTAAAAGATGGAGAGTGCATAATTTGGAAATAAATAAACTGTACCCAGTGTTAGAGGCGCCAGTAAATAAAAGCCCCATAGAAGAAGATGACGAGAGCGAAACAGAGGACAGCCTGATAAACAGATTACTGACAGACAGGCCACCCCCGTATAATAGAGCAGGGGGAGAGGTCGAGAATACTGAAGGAGAAAAGGGGGGCAATGCAGGAGAGCATAGACCGCTTCCCAGTTCAGAGTGGGATCCTGAGCCAAAGAAAGAGTTGCTCCAGCCTAGTCAGGTGCAACAGGTAGTCGGTAGGTTTGTGGTACAAAGAGCGCCGGAAACGGAAAGCGCCACATCCTACCCATTGCCAGATGCACTACAGGTACCTGTTACCATAGGTCCTATAATATCGATATATGACCAAGAGAGAGCAAGAGGGGAAGAACGGAAACGGAAAGACAGAGAAAGAGCAGAGCAGGCAAGGAGGAACGATACCACTAATTCCCCAAGTCAGATGCCGATACCCAGAGAGTGGAGCACCCCGATGCACACAGCAGGGGACCCAGGAGGAGATCCTGGGGGCCCTAGATGGCCAATGGATCTGAGGGGATCTGGACGAAAATCCTTTCAAGAGCTAAATGAGTACATGAAGCAGTGGGATGAGGCAGTGAAGGCTCAAAAGTGCATCAATGATGCAGAAGCAGAAAGGGAAAGTCAGGACAGCAGAGCACGGACTCACTGCGGGGCTGGGGAGAGTAGCCCGGAGTGGGACTGTAGAGGGAGTAGGGGAGTCACCCATTGGGCCCGGAATGGAGGTAGAACAGACCTGGAAAACGGGGGCCCAGGGAGTGAAGGGGTGGCGTGCCCAATACTCAGTGAAGGGGAGAGGAGAGCGCAAGAGTACAGGAACAGCTTTAAGTGTCCACACTGTGTGCCTGGCACCAGAGAACAGAATGGGAGTTGTGAGAGGTCGCACCATAGTCCCTGTGATGACAGAAATGAGCGCAGCCCAGGGAATATGGGGAACCAGGAAGGATCGTATCGGATACTGAGCGATACGAGGCAAAGGGAGTGTAGCGACCAGAGGGAAAATAACAGAGAGATGTGCGGTGAGAGGAGAGAAGAAGACGAGAGTGGGCAGAGAGAGAGTAGGGATAAAAGGCCCGTGTTCCATCACCTTCCAAGATTGGATGGCCGAGCATGGGACCTGGAGAGATGGGAGCAAGGGAGGCCACCCATTAATTCTCCTGAGCCCAAACGCAGAGCTCGAAGTTGGGATGGTAGGGAGACCAGTGAGCCCCCTTCAAAAGACATATTGCGAGCTGAGATAAAAGCCAAGAGACTTGATGTCTCCAGCTTAAGGTCAGATCTGGATGACATGGTAGATGGTACCCTGCCTTTAGAAAGAATGGAAATGTATGAACAGGATGAAATACTGTATATGGCAAAGGACATCACACGAAAGGCGAGAGCAGTCCATGAGAAGTTAGTCGAACTAGCAGGCAAATATATGGTGGACTTGTCAAGAACCAAAGCATTACAGGGTAACCACAGGCTACATTACTCAGATCGAGATCTAGATGAGAGGAGAACGATTGGGCTGAAAACACACATAAGGGAATTGATTACTGGAATAAGGACATGGAGGGCACTAGATAAATGGGAAGAGAGGTGGTCCAAGAAAGGGACCGGCAGAAGAAGCATGATTGGTATAACACCAGGACAGCAGGGAATAGAAGCTTACCCTTTGCGTGAAGTTGCCAATGGGAGCTATGTACATGTCCCTTGGAGTAGGGGAGATTTAGCTGCTTTTACCACATCTTTCCCCAAGTTACGAGAGAGCCCCGTGGAGTGGTACAAGCAAGTCGAGAGGTTTGTAAAGATCTCAAAAGTCCTATGGATAGATCTGAACACGCTGTTTGACATTGTAGTACCAGGAGATCTGTGGACAGCATGCAAGGTTAGCGCTGAGTGGCCCACAACGGAGCCAGAGAGAGATGCTAGGACTAATGGGCCGTCCGAGATCGTGATGGCAAAATTCGAGAGAGTGATGACTTGGCTGAAAGAGAAGGTGCCAATGCAAGACATAGATTGGGTCAGAATAGACAGAACGAGACAGGAACCCAAAGAGACAGTCCATGAATATTACGAGAGATTGCTGAAGGCGTTTAAACAGTATAGCGGCTTGGATATAATGGATCCAAAGGACATAGGGCAATTCGTGTCCAAGTTCGTCCTGGGACTGAGACCGGATATTAGTTTAATGATTCAGCAACACTCGATTTGTTGGCAAAGTAGACCCCTAGATGAAATACTGAGATATGCCAGGTACTGCTGTGATGAGGTAGACTCCAAGGCTAAGAAACTAAAAGAGAAGCTGATGGTGGTACAATTGCAGGCAGCAGGAAAGGGGGGACCGCAACAACAGCAGCAAGGGACAGGTACAGGAGGTAAGAAGCAGTACAGTCAGAACAAGGGTAATGAGGAGAGTACTACCTTCAGACCCAGAGTAGACATAGCTACCTTGAAGAAAACGACTAGGTGCCACCAGTGCAACGAGTTGGGGCATTGGAAACGCGAGTGCCCTTACAATGTAGAGATCGGAGAGCAAGAGATAGAGGAGGAAGAGGTCCAGAGCGCACCTATGAGAGGGGCGACGCCATACCAAGGAAAGGTGCTCAAAGGGGGGGGGGCTCCTCCCCGAGCCCAGTTTCCGCAACCTCCTCGAGTAGGGAGTATGGGTAAGACCTATAGACAAATGCCCCTGTTTGTGGAAGGTGAAGAGTGCTATTATGTGGACCCATTAACCGGACAGAGAGTAGAAAGAGAAGACTGCACCCTTGGGGCAGCCTTAGAGGTAGATCAGAGGGGACCCTATGTTGAAGCAGAAGTAGCAGGGTGCCCTACGACATTTCTGGTGGACACAGGAGCCACTAGATCCACGATCAGATCAGCTGCAGTTCCAGACCTGCCCATGTCTGGAGAGACCATACAGGTGGTAGGGGTCGCAAACAGGAGAATAACCAGCCAATTGACAGAACCGGTACAGGTGAAAATAGGGAAGTACAGCGATGAGCACCAATTTGTGGTTTGCGATTCAAGCCCTGTGTGTCTGCTAGGAAGAGACCTGTTGTGCAAATTGAATTGTACTATATATTGTACACCCCAGGGAGTGGAGGTATTGACTAATGATGATGATGCAGATTTCAAAGTTGCAAACTCAAGAATATGTGTGGAGCTGTACCCTACTTTGACAGTAGACGAGCTTCCCTGGGATTTGAGAGAGACAGTGGCATCAGAGGTATGGGATTTCACTGGGGAAGAGATTGGATTGGTCAAAGGGGTGGACCCAGTGAAAATTGTAGTGAAACCGCATGCTGAGTTCCCAAGAACACCCCAGTATAAATTGACTCCAGAAACGATTGCAGGCATAAAACCCGTGATCGAGTCCATGATTAAACAGGGAATACTGAAAGAAATCGTGGGTAGTCCATGTAACTCCCCGATTATGGGTCTGCAGAAACCAAATGGGAAATTTCGGATAGTGCAGGACCTTCGAAAGATTAATAACATAGTCGTTTCATGTTGTCCAGTGGTACCGAATCCATCAGTGATACTGTTTCAGATTCCATTCCAAGCTGAGTGGTTCACTGTGATAGATCTTTGTCAGGCTTTCTTTTCGATCCCTTTGGACGAAGATAGCCATTTTCTTTTCGCATTTAAGCTGGAAAATCGCGTCCTAACATGGTGTCGTATCCCTCAGGGGTATACAGAGAGTCCATCGATCTTTAACCAGCTTCTGAAGAAAAATCTTGAAAGTCTAGTGCTGCCCCAGAAGTCAGTTCTGGTCCAGTACATAGACGACCTCCTTGTGGCGTCAGAAACAGAAGAAGCTTGCAGGGAAGATTCCATTGCTTTGTTAAATCACCTAGCTGCTAATGGGCACAAGGTGTCCCCGGGAAAATTGCAGTACTGCCTGACAGAAGTACAGTACTTGGGACACAGAATTGAGAAAGGCAAACGAAAAGTGTCACCAGATAGGATAGAGGCGATCATGAAAATGAATGCGCCTCAGACACAGAGAGAGGTCAGGATGTTCCTAGGGATGGTGGGTTATTGCCGACAGTGGATCGTGAACTTTTCACTGAAAGCAAAGCCCTTGCAAAAACTGACGCACAAAGAGGTGAGTGATCCGGTACCATGGGACAAAGACTGTTTGATGGCATTCTTACAGCTGAGAGAGGACCTGTGTCGTGCTCCGGCATTGGGAATGCCTGATTACAATAAACAATTCTTTCTTTACTGTTGTGAGAGAGAAGGTTGTGCGTTGTCTGTGTTGGTCCAAATCCATGGGAATGCCCGTAGACCAGTTGCTTATTTCTCAGCTACTTTAGACCCAGTAGCCGCAGCGTTGCCCGGATGTCTCAAATCCGTTGCTGCAACGGGTGTCAGCATTGAGAGATGTGAAAATATCGTCATGGGGCACCCGTTAGAGGTGTGCGTGCCACATTCTGTTGAACTGTTGATGACCAGGACCAAAACACAGCATCTGACCAATAGCAGGCTCACGCGCTATGAGCAAGTTATTCTTGCTGCAGAGAACGTGACCCTCAAGAGATGCTCTGTTTTGAACCCTGCTACCTTAATGCCACTTCCAAATGATATTGATGATGATGATGAATATACAGACCATGACTGTCTCGATGTGACTGAACTATGCACCAAACCCAGACCCGACATCGTAGATGAGCCACTGACCGACCCAGACGAAGTTTTCTTTGTCGATGGCTCATGTGTAAGAGACGAAGTTGGGCAGTTGAGAGCAGCTTATGCTGTTTGTACAATTGAAGGAGTTGTGGAAGCAGGGTGCCTGGAAGGAGTACACTCCGCTCAGGTAGCCGAGATTATTGCCCTAACACGTGCTTGCTTAGCAGGCAATCAAATTCGAGTCACCATCTACACCGACAGCCAATACGGGTTTGGGGTAGTTCATGATTACGGGCAGTTATGGTCTCAAAGAGGGTTCATGACTTCTTCAGGCTCTCCCATTCGCAATGGAGAGTTTGTGCGCTTGTTGTTAGAAGCATTGCAATGTCCAGCAAGTATCGCAGTTGTAAAGTGCATCGCACATACCAAAAATGAGGACTTTGTTTCGAAAGGCAATAGATATGCTGATGAAGTTGCGCGGTATTGCGCAGAACAAGGTTACTCTTTCACAGAGGTGGATGTGGGTGGAATAAATGTAAGAACTGAATTAGCCATGATACTGGAAACTGTTGATACTTGGGATGAATTGTCAACCATGCAAGAAAATGCTCCTGATTCAGAAAAGGAAACATGGGTAAAGGCAGGATGTGTAATGGGTGAGACTCATTTTTGGGTCTCAGCAGACGGCAGAGCAGTGTTGCCCAATGAGATGGTGAGTCCAATGGCTAGACTCATACATGGTCCCGTACACTTAGGGAGAGATGCTATGCTGAGAGTGTTTAGACAGACTTGGTACAATCCTAAGTTTAGAATAGCAGCAGAAGCAGTGTGCCAGCGTTGTGTGACCTGCCAGCAGCTGAATGTAGGGAAAAGAACACCAGTTGCACTAAGTCACATAGGAAGGTCTGGAGGTCCATTCAACAGAATGCAGATAGATTTCATTGAAATGCCAAGATGCAACCGCCTCCGCTATGTCCTGGTGGTTGTTTGTGTGTTCTCCAGATGGGTTGAGGCATACCCTACACGTAGGTGCGACACCCTCACAGTGGCTAAGTTACTGCTTAGAGAACTTATCCCTCGGTTCGGGGTGCCGGCCTTTTTGGAATCAGATAGGGGAACACATTTTAACAGCGAGCTTGTGAAGATGATTTGTGTTGCACTGAATATTGACCAGAAGCTCCATTGCAGTTACCGACCAGAAGCCTCAGGAATTGTGGAACAAATTAATGGCACGATCAAGTCCAGAATAGCGAAAGTTTGCTCCTCAACGACCCTGAGTTGGCCTGACGCCCTGCCATTGGTACTCATGAGCCTTCGTAGTACCCCAGACAGAAGAACAGGGTTGTCACCACATGAGGTGTTAATGGGGAGAGCAATGAGACTGCCATCTATTCCAGCTACTGCACTGTTAAATATCACAGATGATATGATCCTGGACTATTGTAAGGGGCTGTCTGACGCCATGCGTTCTGTGTCCCTTCAGGTGCAGGCTGCAGAGGTTCCAGCGTGCCAGGGCCCTTGCCATGACCTGTATCCTGGGGACTGGGTCCTGGTGAAGAAACATGTGAGAAGAAGCTGCTTGGATATTCGTTGGCGTGGGCCCTACCAGGTCATCCTGATCACAAGTACGGCTGTAAAGGTGGGAGGCCTGCCCAATTGGATACACGCGTCACATACGAAAAGGGTTCCAGCACCTCTGGAAACAGCTCCTCTCTCGGATGGACGTCCAGCTGAGGACCAAGAAGCCATAGAGGGGGCTAGCCAAGCTGTAGAGGTGCCAGTGGAAGCAGGGAACGAGTCTGACCAAGCTGAGGACGGTCAGTACAACAGCGAAACAGAAGACGCTACAGAAGGAGAAGACAGCTGGGAGTACGAGTCTGACCCTGACAGGTCTGGAAGAGAGCGAGAACAGACCAGAAGGAGAAGGAGTAGAAGGGCACGTGGAGAAGCAAATTGGCCGCAAAGAAGAAGTTCTAGCCTGAGGTCAACTCCAGAAGCAACCCTTCCTCCGATATCAGAAGACTCAGACCCAGAAGAAGGTGCTCAGGGCGCTGAAGCACCAGACCGAAGAAGGTCAAGAAGAGTGCGTGTGCCTAACAGAAGATACTCCACACCTGAGTGGACATATCTGGCGACAAATGTCTGTGAAACCGGAGACAGGGAGGATCCGAGCGGTGGTGGTGTCCAGTTCTGAGCCCATTATCACCGTGGAAATACAACTGTTGGTACCCGGTGTCGAACAAGAAGGGTCACTAACATTCGTGCTCCCCAGACCTCCCCGCCTCAGCAAGTTAAAACACATGTTTCTTACAGAATTGAAATTCCCCGACTTTGGTACCACGATAACAGCACATGAAGAGCATACTCTTCGCATGGAAATATTGAACTATGCTATTGAAGCTGCAACCACAAATCTAATAGTCGATTGTTAAAGGACTTTGTAAATAAAGCAAGCAGAAGAAAAGAAGATTACCTAGCGCCCAGGAAGCAGAGAATTTTAGGGAACCCCTTGAGTGGATGGAGAAGGGCTAGGGTTGTCTTTTTGAACTGTGAAAGGACTTTTTGCGAAAAAAAGGCTGTCAGCCTCCAGCTGTGTGGATTCTAAAGACAAAAAAAGGATTGAAAGAGATTGTAAAGGAACGAGAGGAAAAGAACTTTTTGCAAAAAGAAAGGGAAAAGCTAGATTGTCTGACGAAATGGAGGCCGGCACCCCGAACCGCAGAGCTAAATGTATAATAGGTACACTAATAGTAGGAGTGATAATATTAATAGCTTTAGTGGTAACAATTTCTTATGTAAAGGGACATGAGGAAGAGGTAAAGGTAACTGATGCGAATTCTGTAGTAACACTTACACCCACTGTTGCAGGTGAGAAAAGGGAAAACACTCAAGAGAAAGCGTTATTGGCTGCAGAAGCCCGCAGGTTACATGTAGACGAGTCCCAAGGAGACTTTAGGTCAAATGCTTATGCTAAACTTTTGTATGAATACGTGGATGCCATGGAGGTTAAGGATTGCTACGTCTGCATGCAGTTGCCTGCGTCTGTAGATGAAGGAATTCGATATCATCACCTCCCTCTGACATATGGCATTACATGTAGCTTATTGCTTAGTATATTTTATGAGAGAGATAGTTTTGAATACTATTTCTCCAATTATGATTCTGTGTTGCCAGAAGTCCCGAATTATAAGCAGATGAATAAATGGGATTACTGGAAGAGTGAAGATAGATTGGCCAAGTTCTTCATTCCTTGGATTACCTTAGATACTTCACATGCCCGTAGAAATAATCTGACATGCAAGGTGTCAGAAGTCGAGAAAAAGTTCATAGGGCAGGTGGATGATCGTTACAGGAGACAAAAGATTTTGAAAAAATCAGGACAAGGGAAATTAGATTGGACCGAGGAAGAGAAGTCACACAAGAGAAAGGGTAGTAGTGGTCCAATAGCTTTAGATAAAGCGCAGAGAGGAAAGTTATGTCTTCACCGAGCCAAAACGTATTATGAAAATGTATACGTGGGTGAAGTTGACTGTGAACATGCTTTTAATTTAGAGTACTACACTAAGGATTTCCTGAAGGGAATGCAAGTGATTCCAAATGTGTATTTTGTGTGTGGAAGAAATGCTTACGTGAGACTACCTGACAACTGGTATGGATCATGTTACTTGGCAATTGTCTTCCCCAAAATATATCATGCACAAGACTTAGTGATCATTGAGGGCCAGACATCATCGAGGGGAAGGAGAGATTTAGGCGATGCAGAAATGGTTGGAGATGTCTTTGGAGCTATGTTCCCTCTTTTGGGAATAATCCTTAATGATGTTAAAATTAGACGACTGGCAACAGTTGTCGACAGGTTGTCTGCCAGCACTGCTCAGTCCTTAATGCTGGTAGAAGGAGAGATGCAATCGATAAGGGCTATGGTTCTTCAAAATCGGCTTGCATTGGATGTCTTATTAGCAAAAGAGGGCGGAGTCTGTAAGGCTTTGAAGGTTCAGGAATGTTGCACTTACATTCCAGACCTTTCAAAACCCCTTGAGAAAGTTATTAAGAACATAACTAATATACACAAAGAGATCGAAGACTTGAGTAGAGAAAATGTCTGGGAAAAGGTGGGCCACGGAATGAGTGCAGTTGGAGGGTGGTTTTCCACCTTAGGCAAAAGCTTTATTTGGTATATCCTAAAGCCTATCATCATAATATTGATCTGTGGGATAATATTGTGGGGATTGGTGAGGGTATTCAAATGGTACAGAGCAAGAAGGTCAGAAAGGGCCCAAAGAGAACAGTTGCAGAGATTGGCTGCCATACAAGATAATCAGTACAGGAGCCTGAGAGCTCTGGAAGCGCAGAGAATGCCAGCAATAACTGCAGTTTAAATGTTAGTGATGACCCCGAGAGGTCATCAAAGGGGGGAACTGAGAGAGCGCAAACTGATATAAATATATGAGTACATCACACTTACCTATAGAGAGCACAAGTCATGATGAGAAATGCCATGAGTGCTAATAGTATATGAAATTATATTCTAAATGTATAGCTAATATAGAGATTTAAGTAGAAGTGGAACTAATACAGAAATGTGTGACATTATATGATTTTATTAGACGTGATTATTTTGAATCTATGTCGTGTAGCTGTTAACATATAAGATGGTCTGTGGTAAAACGCAGAACGTGGTAGGCCTCAGGGCCAGAGCTGGAGCTAAAAGGGAAGGTGTTTCTTTTCACGACACAGATTGTTTAACGTTTTTGGTCATTGCATTAATGGGCCATGATTTAGAGTAATGTTTTCCAAATAATAGAATAAGAGTTTTAACATGCTTTAATTAAATAAAGAAATAGAATGCTATAATCATAATGTGAAATATTGTAGGCCTGAAATGTTTTAGCATTGATTTACACGTACATGTCTGGGCTGAGAAATGTTGCAAGCCTTTTTAGAAGTCTATGAGAGTTGGGTTCTTGGCGGCAGATATCTGTCTGCAACAGGAAAGGGGGGATCCAATTATAAGTGAATGAATAGAGGTCTGTTCAGTAGACGGTCCAGACATGGAGGAGGGTTCTGGAATGTTTAAGGGGTATCAGCGGGCCGGAGAAGAGACTGAGAAGCAAGGTCAACTCTAACGTCTGAGGCCCAATACAAAGCATCATGGAAAAAGCCTGAAGTTGCACCACGTGAGAGGCGTTTCGCAAGGGGCGTCTCAAATGTTGTTGACTGTTTTGTATTAGGGACAGCACCCCTGGGTGGAGTTAGAGCAGAGACCTGAGGACCCTTTAGAGAGCGGATGGGTAGGCAGTGAGGGGTCATGACTGGAGAACTTTAGGTTTTCACCAAGAGACTTAGAGTGGGTGACTTCCCTTGGGGGTCATTCATTGCTGACACCTTTGTTAGGTTGGGATTTGGTTAAGTAGGGATACCATCTAGAACAGGGTAGGGACGCCTAACCTGTGTTTGTTTTCCTCCAACCTAAATGAAGGAGAGATATGCGTCTATGCTGATAGCTTTGCTATTTTTAGAACTTGTGTTAGTGATTTCTGTTGCTCGTCTGAGGGCTTTTCGAGAGCACATGTATGTAATTGGACCTGTGTATCTCGTGAATCTCATTCTGAGATGCTTGTATTTGCAGCTCATTATATCTTTACAATAAACTTTTGAAACCTAGAAGTTGTCCGTGATCTTTGAGAGTAGAGTCCTTTCTTGGGTGAACTAATTTGTAGATAGGTATACTGTTTCCTTCCAAGACAGGCAATAAAGGTTCAGTCGACCAGATCGAGGTTTGGATCAATAGATATAAGGTATCGATCAAAATCTCGCCCCTTCAGTATGTTGCCTTAAGCTGTAGCTGGTGCCACCTGAATTTCCATTTGTCTCGAGGGCTGGGTTTCCCTCACCTCTGGGGTTATGGCCATGAGAATGCAGCACCGAATGGCCCATGCGGCCTGACTCCGACCTTCGATAGCTCAGCGGGAAGAGGGCTAAGGGGGTGGATTAGCAACAGAAATCTTGTGATGCCTACACAAGAAAGCTTCTGCCGAACAGCATGCCTTGCATCATCAACAACTGAGCTAGACATGTGGCCTAGCGGATTGCCCAACTACCCCCACCCCCTCACAGGTTGGTTTGATGTTCTTATGGTGTGACGAACAGATTTACGTCCATTAGGAAAATGTCAAACCATTTGGTGTTGCCACTGCTTATTTGCCCAGCTGTACTTGGAAAAAAACCCAGACAAATGCATATGAAAATGAATAATTCGCAAAAAAGGATTGCTTTCTTTCATGTGGCATTCCTTTTACAGATGCTTTTGTAAATTCTCACACCCTAGTACTGCTGAGCCACTCCCAACTTATAGTAAGAGAGGGGACATCTTAGAATTGTAAAACAATAAGTGTGTATAATACCATTCCAAGATTGTGGCCATGTTTGCAGTCAGATGGGGAATGACTGAAAGCACCGGGGAGTGAGTGAACAAGCATCTAAAAAATGGACACTACATGAAAAAAAAATCTTCTTTCTTTACTATCCATTTTTCAGATGCTTTTCTCTGCACCGGCTCCCCAGTGCTGCTGGGCCACTGGTGAGCAAATTTCAGATGTAAAATATTCCCTCATGCATTCCATCGAACACAACCAAAAGCCAATAGAAAAATAGTGAGAGTAAAATTCTCCGTTAGGCTGATCCAAAGCGTGATTGACAATGTCTCAAGTCTATGATTGAAGCAAAAGATGCCTGATGGAGTAAGTTAAAGCACCCGAAAACAGGTATAAAACAGATTAAATTCGATAGAATTGGAATAAGTATAATACATTTCAGCCCTAATGAGCTAGCAGACTGCAGATTGCCAGGCAGCAACATTGCCTAACAGAGACTCACATTTTCAAATCCAAATACAGTGCAGCAATGATACATTGATAATTTTTCAACTCACCTAAAATTCAAAGATTAATAACTTTTATTTCTTTACTGCATTAGGCTGTGAAACATGAAGGAAATATATCCACAGTAACATGGCTCAAATGCAAAACACTTTGGAAAACAGTTTCAAGTTCTTGTTGTTTTCGAGATATTTACTTACAAAAGAATAATTGAATGCTGGTGAAGTTGCCAGTAATAAAACTGGCTTTGTTGATGTGTATTTTTCTGAGTAAATAAGCTACTCAAGCTTATTGTTTTTTATCAGGAATTTTATCGAAGCCAAAAATGACAGATCAAAACAAGTCGCACACAATTAATGAAAAAACAAAACACGATAAAGCAGAAATATCCATATAGGGTTCAACGTCCCCACAAACTCAGAGACTTCAGAGGTGTTACTTTCGTTGTGGCGGCTGTTTGTTTAAGAGATTAGTATTCCTGCACTTTGTCCCTCTATTCCCCTTTAGGGGCTGAAGGCTCTTTCTTTTTCCACTGAAGAGTTTTTGTCATTTTTATTTTTACATGATGAAACAATATTTTTCTGTGCAAGTTAACAGGTGACCTGAAGATAGATGCTTGAGCGTTCAGCGGTGCTTAATGTGAGCTGTTGGTTTCTGGTGCTCTGCACCAGCACTTAATCCACAACACCTGGGCTTAAGCACAACGTAAGGCACATTCCTTTTTAGTAATCATGGAGATATAAAGTGATTTTGCCAGAATCACTGGATGTTGAACCGACGCTGAAACTCAAACCTGTTGCCGCAGCTTTGAGGTCAGCAGCTCTGGCCATTAGACCACATCCTCTCACCACTTGTAGTGGTTCATGGTTAGTAGGGTTAGGAGCTCGTTCTGATTAAATCGGCACTATCAGGCGAAATGGCGTGGTGAAAACTGCCTCCTGAAGAGAACCCCGGCTCTTATTTATTTTTACAAATTAACCACTGGCGTTCAGCAACAGATAGAATCTAACATATTTTTGATGCACTTCACAAAATCCACCCGAAGGCCCTAATGAGCTAACAGTTGATAATCATGTGCGTACAGCATCCTATCTATAGCAGTACATTTGGGTGGGATATAGTGCTGATATTCCATAACTATGCAGACAGCTCAAACTCTTAACTACAATTGCAGGAATATGTTGCCTCTATGGACTGAGGTCTCCAATGGAGTTTAAGCATCATGGTCCCAACCCTGAGTGACTAACAGAAAAAGGGGCCAAGGGGATGCATATTGGCATGATTCACGTTTTGCACTGCCCCCCAAACTTCTCATCTGAGGATGGGGTTGAGATGGGTGCAGGTATAGGAAGGAAGTAATACAAAGCTGCTGCTGACTGCAGTGGAATGTTGCATCACTGAATTCATAGGAATTGTGAGAAATTCAAGCATCATACGAAGAACAAGAATAGCAATGAGTCACACCTATTCATCAGTAGAGTTGTAATGGTGTGGTAGGTAGATGGAGGTGCAGTTAGGAGCACAATATTGCAAATATATTGCTAAAGCATGGTGTGGAATCACACCATTATTTACAATCAGTACATTTTCCGTTGACATTCCCACAAAATTCGCATTGACTTGTAGTTTTACTGATCAAACTATATAGCACACAAACGATAATGTGTGGAAATCGTTTTTCAGCAAGTATTTATCATTTGCACATCACTAAATGGCTTCATTTGTTTTGATCATCCTCAAATCTTTATTTACCACATACTTCAGACTTGCAAAAAATTGTGCATCATTTGATCTTTTCTAACCTCGGACATATTTTCAAATATCTGTAGTTATTGAACATGTATTTAAATGTTATGTTTTGAAAAAACCTACACCCTACAGCCTTTCCTTTCACAATCCCTGTACCCAAGCAAGATTGTCAGGAAGGTCACTTTACAAAATCCTCTGCCTTTGCAGTCAGAAGGAGAAAAGTAAACACCAATCTCCATCTTAAAAGAATAATCAGCAATTTTTCAGAAGACATATACTGACATTTGAACTATGTCTCTGAACGTGCAGCAACTGTCACAAGATAGAAATAAAATATCAAGGTGTCATTATTCCTTATGAATCTTTCGAACTCCAGCATGATATTTTTGGGGTGTAATGCAGCACTCCCTGCAACCATACTTCTAGTACATTTGGGTGACTGTGTCTTCTGCATGTGACACAGACAGCCACATTTCTCACTTCTACCTTTCCACTGAGCCATTTTAGTGAGCATGTAGATAAAGTCCTATGATTCCTAACATTGTAGTTTTAGCTTGTAAGTCATAGGAACAAAATGCAAGGTAGAAAGAGCCGGAGATATAATCTTTGGTATTACAGAGGATTTCATTCAAGGAAGATTATTTTACCAGATATGCCTAGAGGTCGTCATTTCCCTCTTACAAAAAGAATGGGCCGAATTGCGAGTTGGGCGGTGTTAGAACCGGAATTCCCTAGTTGGCTGAGGTAGGTACCTTAGGCCAAGTAGGGACCCTCGCTTCCACATCAGCGAATGGAAGAACACCTTCTCGGATAAGCCTGCTCACCCCCTAGGTAGCTAGGCATGAGCAGCCAGGCTTATCTGGCAAATGAGTAAAGTATTTGCAGCAATGCTCCCAGTGACCCAATAGTGACACCACAAAAAGACTCCACACGAGTTTTATATAAAAACAAGTATACGTTTATATAAAAAGATATACGATGAGACCAAAATCCAACATATGTGTATTTGTAATATACCTCCTGGCCAGTTATTAGGTCAGCCAGCCCTCCTAAGTTCTGGCGGTAATAATGAGCAATTCTAGGTGATCCTATGCAGTCCTAATGCAAGGCTATGCAGTTCGGAATGCAAGAATCAGGCACTCTTCAATGTAAGAATAATGCAATTTGTGATGCCATTTCATCATTTCATTTCAACAATCAGGTAGTTCGTTCTGCAAACTAATGCAATGCGTAATACAATGATCAGGCAGTTGTTATGCAGAAATAACGCAATGCGTAATGCAACAATCAGGTAGTTCATTCTGCAAACTAATGTAATGCGTAATACAACAATCAGGTGGTTTGTTATGCAGAAATAATGCAATGCATAATGCAACAAACAGGTAGTTTGTTCTGCAAACTAATGCAATGCGTAATACAACGATCAGGTAGTTCGCAATGGCGAATTAATGCAATGCGTAATACACTCCTTCACCAATCACTGTGCTTCAGACGGTCTCTCCGCCCCTATTACTGACTCATGGTCAGTTTCTGTCACCATTTGCCCCCAACATGGATCTGATGTAAACCACAGTGCAGGTCCATGCTCCGGCCCCGGTACTGCCACTCCTTGGCACGTACAGGCCATGATATCAGCTGGAACAGATGCATTACCTGAGGGGTGCGACCTCGCTCTCCTCTCGGCCTCTCATGACTTGGGCCTCCGATGCGACTTGGTTGATTCTGGGTCAATGATCATAACGAAGATCCCAAGCTGCAACAGGGCACACACACACAGTGTCGCTGAGATTCCCTTGAGCCTCAGGTGTGCACGGTCACATGGCAATTCTCACGAAGGTCAAAGGCTGCAAAAAGCACATGCAAACAGCGTTGCTGGGACACTTCTGGAAACTTTTGTGTACCTCAGTTTCCACAACAGGGATCCAGCTCACCTTGGGTCCTTGGGGTTAAGTCACTTCAGGACACAGCACAGCGCCCCCGATCATCACTGTGTAAAATCAAAGAAGCTCTGCGTAAAGGATTATGTTACATTAATTATTATTTAATATGCAATAAGCACTATTATTCCCCAAAAAGCGGCTGGCCCGGATGGCATTCCTGGCGACCTTTTAAAATCTGATAGCTTGAAATGGGGGAAACTGATCCATTCCCTACTTGTTGCCATTTGTAAAGGTGCCCCTATTCCCTCATCGTGGAAAGGGGCTGAGGTGGTCCCCATCCATAAAAAAGGCTCCAGAGATGATCCATCCAATTATAGGCCGATCAGCCTGTTAGACATCAGCCAAAAAGTAGTTGGTAAGGTCCTGCTGGTCAGAATTTTAAACTGGGTAGAAGAAAACAAAATTCTTTCTGATTATCAGGCAGGTTTTAGAGTGGGCACTGGGACGATTGAGCAAGCTTTTAGACTCATGATGGTGTATTGGAAGGTTGTGGTCATAGGCAAGGGCAGTCTTTATCTCGCGTTTATCGACTTAAAGACTGCCTTTGACCTCGTACCCAGGGAATCTCTATGGAGTGTATTGGCCGACATGGGGTTGCCCCACTACTTGCTATCCCTACTTGTCAGGCTGCACAACAATAGCTTTGCCCAGGTTAGGTGGGGCCCTGGGGGAGAGAAAACGGGCAGTATCCCGGTTGAGAGAGGTGTCCGCCAGGGATGTGTTCTAGCTCCCACCCTTTTTTCTCTTTACATCAATGGGGTGGTTGAGCACCTTCGGAAACATCCTTCAGATGAACCATCCCTGGCTGGCGAACGTATACCAACCCTCCTCTTCGCGGATGATACGCTTTTAATTTCTAAAACCCCCATGGGCCTCCAAAGGCTCTTGGACAACTTTCAATCTTTTTGCATCAAACGAGGTCTGGTAATCAACACAAATAAAACCAAGTACCTTGTGCTGAATCCCCCTAAAAAACAAGTCCGCTCTCCCACTCTGAATACCGAACTCCTGGAGAGGGTAGAGGTCTTTGATTATCTTGGGATACGTCTTTCGCACAAAATGGAATGGACCCCACACTTGGACAAAATGTTGCTAACCCACAAGAGGATCACAGGAGCCCTTTTGAAAGAACAACGCTCCTGTTCAATAAGACCAATAGCTACAGTCCTCGAGATTTACTCAGCCAAAGGTGTTAGTTCTGCCCTTTATGGGGCCGAACTTTGGGGCTCATCCATCACTGACGCTTTGCCAAGATCAGAAAATAAATTTTGTAGAGCAATTATGTCCCTCCCGCAGGGCACTCCTACAGTCCCGCTAATGTTGGACCTAGGCTGCCGCCCAATTGATGATGTTGCAAAATTCCGTCCATTATTGCTATGGGCACGCATCTGGCGTGTGGAGGAACTTAGCAGATATGCCCAAGGACTAGCAGAAATCATGTCACTACCAGGTTGGCATAAAATCAAATGGCTGAGGGATATGAAGATCTTGCTAACAAAACTGGGCTTGAATGAAGCATGGACGAATAGAACTTCACCCCCGAAGCTAGTTCTGAAAAAGCTCTATTGGGAATGGATCCTTTCTCAGAGGAATACTAGTACCACCATGGGTAGACTCACGGAGGACTTTCTGAAGTTCAAGGACCAACCCAAACGGGAACTGTATCTTGACATTATTGAAAAACCCTTTGATAGGGCTTTGTATTTTAGATTCAGAATAGGAACCCTTCCTCTTAATTCTTTCACCTCACGCTGGAAATCTCGCGTGGAAATGACAGAGCTTTGCCCAGCATGCCTCGACAAGCCAGAGACATTGGCACATTTTATGTTTGAGTGCAGAGAGTATGCAATACCAAGGAGGGCTTGGCTCAAAAACTTATGTCGGCAGCTGGGCACTAGGAGCCATGTGGTAGCTATTAGGATACTAACATCTGACAGCCGTGTGACCTACGTTTGTGCTTTAGCCAAATTTTTATCATGGGCTTGGTCCATTCGAGCCAAAAGGCTAAAATTGACTGTTTAATTCCATTTTAAATTCATTGCTCAAATGAACTGCCTTATGAAATGCCTTGATATTTTGCAAAAACTCAATGAACTAATAGGCTAGTATCATCTGAAAAAATATTTTTTAAAAACGTATTGCATAATGCACTGTTTTTCTTTCTTGTCTATTAATCTTTTCTAAATAGGTTAAGTCTTTATTGTAAGTTTATGTTTGTTTTTAAAATTGTATTATTGTGATTTTTTGTGTCGCTTTTATGATAACTTTTTATCGAAATAAAGCCTTTTGACTTGACTTGACTATTATTTATTTTTTTCCATTACAAAAGTGCTTTAAGAACACCAGTGAATGTTTAGACCGGATCATATGTCTTTGGAGACTGGGGATTAAATCCGATAGAGTTCAAGTAGCACTGAAATTTTAAGTTAGTTTAAAAGTTGTAGGTTAACTAATAACGTTTTTCAAAAATATAATAGCTGATATTGTTGGTATTTACAAATACACTTATCTACTTTATAGCATATTGGAGCTATTTAGAATTTTTTTTTTAATTTCTTTCGTGAGTCTTTGTATGCAGAAGAGCTGTAATTGGGATAATGTAGTGGCTGTGAGGCAGATTAGCATGTTTTTTGTAGACTAGGGTTCCAATATGACACAGTCTAATTAGTGGAGCCTGCCTCGCCAGCCCTGGAGCTGCTGTCTCTCAGTCATGCAAGCATGAGTGTTACTCGAAATTGCGGTCATATTCTAATGTTATTTTTCAATACTGCATTACACTTACCATTTCCAAAGCGCAAAAGGCGTGCACTGGGAGAGAGGGTGAAATTGTATTGCACAGCACCGTTCTATAAAGCACTTTTTATTTCCCCTTCAAGCAGTTTGGTCTGCGCTATTGCAGAGCCTCGTGCGCATTCCTGTTGCACTTTTAGAGCTCATGCAGTGCTGTATTTGAAACAAATGACGCAGGTGCCCATTCACTCACAACATCTAGCTATCAAATGTGTACACAAACTGTGGAAAAGTAAATTTTGCCATGTTCTGTGTCCCTACGTGTTCCCCATGTTATGTTGTATGTGCATGATTAATATGCATATGTATTCCCTTATGATCGATTGAAGACGCAATTACAGTTGTGTCCATCTCTAGTATGCCAGTTTCCAGTTCTCGTGAAAGCTACGAATATTAAGCCTATGTAAAGCTACGTTGCCACGTTTCTCAGTGTGCACGTTATTTCATTGAAAATCCCCGTTTCTAGGCCTCAAAAGGGCCCGGACTCAGATTCAGCTCCTGTCTCCTGAACCCTCACTGAGGAGCGATACAGCCCCCACCTGTATCCCTGACCCTTCACTTACTTCCTGCCTCACAGTGCCCGGCTCGGCCTGGCTCTGCCTCCAGTCTGCCAAGAGTATGTTATGATTCTAGTTATCAGTCCAGCCCTCCTTCTCTGCATTCCTAAGCTACTGAATCGCATCAATAGTTTCCGTCATGGTCTAGCCTTTACGTCTCCATGTAAGAGAAATACTGTATTAATGGTCATTTAATATTCCTCAACACGTACTACATGTAGAATAATGCATGCACCAGTCTTAGAGTCTGTTAGCCTTTACCCTGATAACTTTTGGATTCTATCAATATGTTCTCTAAACATCAGATACTAGATAGTGTTTAGGCACATGTCGCTCTGACTCTCCAGACTTCAGTCTCTTCTTCTAGCACAGAAGTCATAGCCCCCAGCTTCTCCCTAGTCACACGTCATTGCCAGCTTGCGCGCACTACTAGGTTAGAGGTCCCGGCTCCTTAGGTAGCCCCCTCCATGTTTCCGCCCCATTTATGACATAATCTGTTACGTTTACATCACATGTCTATGTATACGCCCTGTTCACGCCTCCTGTTACACCTACTTTCACCCTTATCTTTCGCGACTGTTACAGGCCCCGCCCACTGCTACGCCTATTGTATTGAACATCATGTGTTTTGTTTAACTATATATACTTGTGCACTGTTATTAAAAAGTTGCTAGCCATCCCAGATCATGCCCGTGCAGGTTGTCCTGTTCCTGTCCTTTATGCTGTATTAAACCTGCAAACTCCAGCTACCTCGAATCTTGACTCTTATTTATTGAGCTATCTGTTATTGTATATCCAGTCAAAAATAGAGGTATTATTTATTTATTTACCACATAATGGCGCCCGAATAGGGACTTGCCCTTTCCCCACGCGCCGGTGAAGCCACGCAAGCCCCCTGATCCTCTGCAGCCGTGACGGAACCATACCGTGCACGTGCAGATATTTCTGCTTCAAGTATCCCTCAGGCCCACGGAGGAGACGGAGGTTGCGGTCCAGCATCCAGACGAGGCGGTGGAGGAACGCGGCGAGTCCCGACCAGAGCCCAAGCCGAGAGTCCAAGGTCCGAGGTATCCGGAGGCCCACCCGTAACAGAAGTCCGAAGTTCGTCCGTCCGGCGTGGTAGCAGTCCAGTCCAGTCCGAGGCCTTCCGTTCTTGCTGCCCGGTGAGTACCGTTGCTGGGGTAGTATCTAGACAGGGTCAATTGCATTGTCTCTGGTCCGTGGGTTTGGGTACACAGATCCAACACGAAGTGTCCACTTAGGTGGATGCGGGTCCTGACGTGTCTCTTTATGAGACCGGTAAGTTTCGTACTGTTTTAGCAGTGCATCTAGTTTCTGTTTTAGTCCGTTCTGTTCTCGAGAAATTCATGTATTCTGTTTTCAGTATTCCAGGTAGTGTTTTGTCCGAACTGTTATCCTAAATGTCATTCATGTATTTCAATGTCGTGGTATGAAAGTGGTGTTTCTTCAGTAATTATCGTGTTCATTGTGTATTGTATTGTGTCTAGACTCCAGCTCAGTCATGCCATTGTTTTCCAAGTTACGTCAGTTAAAAACTAGAAAAGGTCTGTTAGAAGAAGCAGTTCCTGTCCCGCCTAGGGACAGTCCAGGTCATTTTATGTATCAAAAGCATGGCATAAGTGCCATATTGTATCTAGATTTGTGGGTGGAGTACACCAAACAGTTAGAAGAAAAGTATAGATGGCCCGTATCGGGTACATGGGATGCCGAGTGCATCATGCGAGTAGAAGAAGTATTATGGAAAAAGAAAGCCAGACAGTCACAGAAAGATGCCATCGAGTTATGGCGCAAAGAATCTCATAAAAGAACCGAAAAAGAAATCAGAAAGTCAGAATTAAGTAGAGAATCCTTAGAAAGAGCCCAAGAAAGGGAACTAATCGAAATAGGTGAACGAGTTAAAACCGAACAGTCAGACAGGCAGAGAAATGCCCTTATTAAGGGTATGTACCCTCTTCTTGCCGAGGGCTTGCCAAAAGCAACCCCGGAAGCATCCAGTAATTTTCCGCCACCTTTAGTTCCGACCAAGCTACGTCACAAACCGACCGCAGCTGATATTTTTCTCTCGTCCTATTTGGACGACACAGTCCCAGAATATGCAAATCCTGTTCCGCCAGCTCCTGTAAATAATGTAAATCCTGCTCCTCCAGTCACCGGGGCACCTGTTGCAGTACCTGTTACGGTACCCCCGGTCCAGCCCGTAGTACAAATTCCCGCCACATCAGTCACTCTGCCAGCACGAAGAGTATCAGTCGACGATTCCAGTTTAGGGGCCGCGGGAGGAGGTCCTCCTGGTACCCCGCCGCCAAATAGACGTCTAGGGCCAGTCGAGTTACATGAACCTGCGTTACAGCGTACGCCTAAATATCAGTCCATTGCAGAAATCAGGCGACTTCTTACTGAATGCTGTTATGATCCAGTCCCAGGCGAGGATAGTATGGTTATATATTCCGTACGTATAAGGCAGGTGTCCGAGTATTTGGCCACCCTACCGAATATGAAAGAAGATCTAGATAGAATGTATCGTTTCATTCGTACAGGACAAGATCCAGAAAGTATTGCTGAAGTCATGTCTCTCAGGAAATCTGAGATCCAGTTCATGTTATTAAAGTTTCTGATCAATTGTTTAATACGGGAACAAGATTCCCCGACTAAAGATCCGAACGAAATGAAAAATCTGACAAGGTGGAGTGATAATATAGCCGAGGGTAAACACAAGACACTCAGTAGTATAGAGAGTATGTACAAGAAAATACGTAAAGAAATAATAAGGTTACACGAACAACGCAAAGAAGCTCTAGGAAGCGAGAAAGAAAATGACTCTTCTAGTGAAGAGGTAAACGACGAGAATCCCGCCAGAATAGCGTATGTAGGTAAATCTAGATTTCCAGACCGACATTTACGCCTAGAACACAAGAAGGTCTTTTATCATCCAGCACCAGAACAAGGCTCTCTAGAACAAGTATTTCAAGCCACCGATCAAATTCTGAAATCACGAGTCGGTTATAGTGAATTAAGTACCATGCATGAACAAGAACTAGCCCGATCAGCAGTCCGATGGATTACTGATTCTACCACTTTTCCAGACGAAATAGTGGCACAAATGTTTCTGAAACTACCCCCAGCCGAGCAGCGACTGGTGGGTATGTATATGATCCAGCACCTCATTACATTGTATGAGGGTCAACATTCTGATCCAGGTCCGTTACATGATATCCTGAACGAGTTACTCCAGTATAGATGGAAAGGTTTAGGTACCGATTTAATTAGTGTCATTCTAGAACAGCGCCACAAATATAGAACGTTTCTGAACCCGCATTTTGTTCACGTCTCACCTCCAGAAAGTAAACCGTTTTATATAGACAGACAGAATCCGTTACGAGAAGTACACCCAGTTAGGACAGCAGATGGTGAAATGCAACGAGTATTTGTTTACACCCCAGTTACCAAGATGGAACTCTTAGAGATGAAGAAATTAATTCCCTGTCACGACAAAGATCCAGCAGGGTTCCACCGAGAATTAAAAGACATGCTCCGTATGGGAGAATACACGTATCCAGATATTATTAAAATGTTAAAAGTCCTGTTGCCTGCGGGCATATACGAAAAACTCAAGGAAAAAGATTGGGAGGTGGGAGAGAAAAAGATCGATTGGACAGCTCTAGAAGCTGAAGATAAGATACGAGTACCAGGTACCGGTCTTGGAGACAAATGTAAAGAATTACCTGAACTGTTAATACAAGTTTTGCCTAGGTTATTAGCCACTAAAAAGGAAGACTGGGATGCAATCTCAGCCTGTAAACAGAAACAAGACGAAGACACTAGTGATTTTTATTCCAGATTTGAGAAATGTTTTATAATTAACAGTGGTTTGAAGACGAGTAGCGAGTCATACCCTCATCTTTTCGTTACTAAATTAGTCGAGAATTCAAGTCCACAAGTTAAGAATCGAGTTTTGAAAGTCGAAAGTACATGGCAAGCTAGTACCCCGTCCCAGATGTTACAGATGCTCCAGTACCACCAGAATAGAATCAGAGAAGAGCAAGAACACGAGAGAAGACGTATGCAGGACACGAAAAATGAAAGTACTAGTTGCACAATCTGTTGCTCAAGACAGTCAGAAGAGGGGTCTGAATCAAGCCAGTCATCCTGCAGCTTCCGTTAAAGGGACATGCAATTATTGTAAATAGCCAGGTCATTTTATAAACGAGTGTGCAGTTCTGAAACACAATATAGCCACTGGTAAAACTAAAGAAAGACCACGTCCGCCTAGACAAGAACAAGTTTCACAGACTTCTCAGCCACAGAATGCACAACAGACAGTTCCAGCACCGCAGCCTATCGCTGCAACACAGCATGTTACCCAGCAGATGTACCAGTATGCACAGACAGAGTATCCAGAGTATCAAGCGTATTCATGAAACAGCCTAGAGAGGGAGGTAGGCTTGCCTCTCATCGAGATTCCTGTAGATCAAGAAGGTCCCTATGTTCATATTCAAGTATTAGGGAAAGACAGAAAGTTTTTGATTGATACAGGGGCAAGTAGGACTACTATTAGTCACGACGAGGTTCCAGGGGCTCCGCTCTCAGGCTCTAGAAATGTTTCCCTTGGATTTTCAGGAAAGCCTATTGTAAACGAGATATCAAAGCCAGTTACTCTAGAAGTAGGTCCATTGTCCCGAACTACTGATCTATTACTTACGAAGTCATGTCCAGAAAATGTGTTAGGTATTAAGACACTGAAAGAATTAGGTGCAGTTATTTGCTGTTCCCCAGAGGGAATACGTTTGTTTTTACGTGACTTCAAGGGTCACTATGTATTACGAGATTTTGATCCGAGATTATCTAATGTTCCGCAGCATCTATGGGCGCAAGGTCCAACCGATGTTGGTTTTATGCAAATCACACCCCATCGTGTGACTCTCAAGCAAGGTGTAGTGTTACCACGAATCAGACAGTACAGATTGCCACCTGAGGCTGTAGCAGCCTTATCCAAAATTATTGACGAGCTCATGGCTCAAGGAGTAGTTGTAGAAACTGACTCCAATGTATGTAATTCTCCTATCATTCCAGTCATGAAACGTACTGATCCAAATGCACCCCAGTATATCGATTAGTGATTGATCTTCGAGAACTCAATAAATGTATTATTCCTCAGTACCCAGTAGTCCCAGATATCTCATCCCTATTGACAGCTATTGATTCTGAGGCAATATTTTTTACAGTAATCGACCTCAAGAATGCATTTTTCAGTGTCCCGATTCATCCAGACAGCCAGTACCTTTTCGGTTTTTGTTTAAATGGAAGGAGCTATAAATTCACACGAGCTCCTCAAGGTTTCACAGAAAGTCCTAGCATTTACAGTCAAGCACTTAAGAGACAACTAGACAACATTCACATGCCAACTGACACTGCCCTGCTCCAGTATGTCGATGATCTACTGATCACAGCCCGTTCTGAACGTGCTTGCGAGCGAGCATCACTTACAGTCCTGTATTTCCTAGCCGAGATGGGGCACAAGGTGTCTCCTTCAAAGCTTCAATTCTGTGTCCAGCAAGTGATCTACTTAGGCCACTTACTGTCCAAGTGGGGTAGGCAGTTGACACCCGATCGCATCCAGTTAATAGCGAGTCTTCCTCAGCCCAAGACCCAGAAGGAGGTACGTGCTTTTATCGGCCTCACTTCTTATTGCAGACAATGGATTCCTCAGTATGCATTTCTAGCCAAGCCACTGATACAGTTAACGACACAGGAGGCAGCCGTATCGACTGTCCTCCCTTGGACATCTGAACATACACTTAGTTTCAATGAGTTGAAGAAAGCTTTATGCCAAGCTCCCGTTCTAGCTACACCGAACTACAATAAGTCTTTTACACTTTTTGTCACAGAACGTGATGGTACTGCATTATCTGTTCTCACACAAGATCAAGCCGGACAATACAAGCCCTGTGCTTATTTTTCGAGCACATTAGATCCAGTAGCCCAGGCTCTGCCTGCGTGCCTCAAGTCAGTTGCAGCCACAGCATTAGCTATCAGACAAAGTGATTCCATAGTATTAGGACACTCCCTGACAGTACAAGTTCCACACTCTGTGGAAGTTCTTTTAAACCGAACACAGACTCAGCACTTGACAATTGCACGTTTAACGGGTTATGAACTGACACTGTTCCAGCCACACATAGAAATCAGACGCTGCAACGTTCTAAATCCTGCTACACTGTTACCGTCAGTTAATTCAAATCCTGCCACACATGACTGTGTGGAAGTTGTTAACACTATGACAAAACCAAGACAAGATTTGACAGATATTCCATTACCAGATCCCGACCTGACACTTTATGTGGATGGTTCATGTATGAGAACGAGTACAGGAGAACTAGTAGCCGCGTATGCAGTGACTACTGACACTGAAGTTATTGAAACACACCGTATTGACACCCTGTCTGCTCAAGCTGCAGAGCTAGTTGCTCTGACACAAGCCTGCATACACGCCAAGAACCTGAAAGTTAATATTTACACAGATTCACGCTACGCATTCGGAGTTGTACACGACTTCGGAGTGCTCTGGCAGGAGAGAGGTTTCATGACTTCTCATGGAACCAAGATTCAGCATGGTCTCCTTATTCAAGCTCTGTTAGATGCAATACATTTACCGACATCTATCGCTATCATGAAGTGCAAAGCACATACTAAAGTTACAGACATTATTTCTCAAGGTAATGATCTAGCAGATCGAACAGCCAAGCTTACAGCTCAGACTCCAGACATACCAGTTAACAAGATACCGACATCCACTCTAGAACAGACTACTTGTATGACAGTTAAGGACCCTACTCAAGATGTCATAGATATCCAGTTACATGCTACTCCTGAAGAAATCAAGAAATGGTCCGAACAAGGAGGGGTCCAGACAGATCAGGGATGGTTGACGAAGGGAAAAGCCACATGGTTTCTCCCCGACTCTATGGTTCAAGTCATTATCAATACCGCACATAGTCCAGCACACTTAGGAGAAAAAGCCATGTTAGACAGTATCCAGAACATTTGGTTTAACAAGCATTTACGAGCTGCAGCCAAGCAGAAAGTCCGTACCTGTATGATATGTTGCCAGTTCAATCCAGGTAAAAGTGTCCCGGTGGAACAAGGTGGATTCCAGCCCCCTGACCACCCTTTTGAAGTCCTCCAGATGGATTATATTCAGATGGAGCGATGTCGAGGTTTCAAGTATGTCCTTGTAGTTGTATGCGCTTTGTCCAGGTGGACAGAAGCATATCCAGTCCCAGATTACACAGCCGCGACCACTGCCAAGCAGTTGGTTCATGAATTTTTCCCTCGTTATGGACTCCCTAGGGTCGTGTAGTCTGATAACGGCCAGCCATTCTCATCTGAACTAATGAAGCACGTTTCCCTTTTGTTAGGGTACCAGTGGAAGTTCCATTGTGTACGCCATCCTGAAGCAGCAGGTCTTGTAGAGAGACATAATCAAACCTTGAAAATCCGTATTGCCAAAGTCTGTCAAGAAAAAGGTGTAGACTGGTTAGTTGCCTTGCCAGTCGCTTTGTTTTATATGCGCATGGTCGCACATTCCAGATCAGGCCTGTCCCCTTATGAGGTCGTATTCGGCCGCCCCCCGAACGTATGAGGTACACCCAGACCCCGAAGTATTACAGATGTTTCCAGTAATATGCTGACAGATTACCTAGCTTCCTTGATGTCTGCCCTACACTCTTGTCGTTCACAGGTTGCCGCCGCATTTCCAGACAATACCGAGGTGAAACCGCATGAAATCGTTCCAGGAAGCTTGGTCCTCGTCCGGAATTTTGATCGTTCAAGTCCGCTGGAGCCTCGCTGGAAGGAGCCGAAGTTAGTCCTTCTGACCACCCGTACTGCCGTCAAGTTGGAAGGCAGGAAGGGGTGGGTGCATCTGTCGCATGTTAAGAAATTTCACGGACTCCGACTAAAAACTGTTTCCAAGAACATTTCCAAGGATTGTCAAGATTTTAAAGACTGCCAAGATACTATTCTTAAGGACTGTCCCGCAAATGACATTGATTCCAAGCCTCCCCTGTTAGAGGAAACTCCGCAGCAGGAGTATAAAAAGAAGCTCCGGTCTAGTAAAATAAGTCAGCCAGTTTAATTGTCTAAGTCCTCCCCTAGGTGAAACGGTTAGACAGGTATCTGACATGTATGAAATAGACCCCCATAGTGAGAGAGTTAGTCAAAACTCAATCCGATGTATCGTTTTTCTTAGTTTTATATTGTTTCTCAGCCTGATGGTTACCTGCACGAGTTATGCATTTCATTTATGTTTTCCAATTTCTCATGTAAATAAGTCTTCTAATGCTACAGTAGAGCACACGTTTAGTGATCTGCCTCCTCACGAACTATCCTATCGTCTTGCTATGCGCAACAATACATTTATCCGTATGTTACATTATTCACACCAGACCAGCAATGCCACTAATTGTTGGGTGTGTGGTCGACTCCCCCCTTTCCAGACACCGAAGGGAGTTCTGCCACTGTTTCCTTATCCGTTTTCACATAATGGTTCATGTGGAGCCTGGTCCATGTTAACGTCATCCACAACAGATATGTCCTTTCTGAACAGTACATGTTTTCCAGACAAGCAAGGTCTTCCCCACAGAACAGGGTTAGATCTAGAAAATGAAGTTTATAAATTGGGTAATTATTCTTCGAATTTTATGGTCCTGAATGTTCAGTCTGATCCTACTCCAGACTTACCTGCTATTTCAGTACTACCAGTCAAAGGCGAATTATGTGTCAGAAATAATGGGTCCGTACATGTAGGACACAGTGATTATACTACTATTGTCAAGTATAGTGACAGTGGGAAATCTATTTTCAAAGCCTCACGTCATTCTTATTTTGTTTGTGGTCAGACCGCATATGTTCGTCTGCCCCTCGATTGGGAGGGAACCTGTTACATAGCCTTCCTACTGCCACCAGTTTTCCTAGCCCCATCCGATTATCATAGAAACACACATCTAGTACATATTAGACATAGAAGGGAGATCGAGTCCCCGATTGTCGATCAAACTGAAACTGCTCTAGAACAGTATACAGATTTCAATAAAGGATTCTTTTTCTTTATAGGACCTATCCAGAATAGTAAGTTAATACGTAGATTGACCAGAACCCTTGAAGCAGTAGTGAATGAGACTGCCTCTGCCCTAGGTAACTTAACCGAGGAGCAATCTGCTATGAGATTTGTCGTGCTCCAAAATCGTCTCGATCTTGACGTCATACTGGCCGATAGAGGAGGAGCATGTAGAGTCATCGGATCTAGTTGCTGCATTTTCATTCCTAATAATGCGCCGTCTGTTTATTCAGCTATAACCAGACTTCATAAAATTGCCCATCAGTTACACCAGAATCCAGGCACCTGGACATGGTCCGGTTGGTTCTGGAGTATAATTTCTGCCTGGGGATGGAAAGTATTGTCCTTTCTAGGTATTGCAGTAGCGATCATATTCAGTTGCTGCCTCTGTATACAATGTGGCCCTGCGATTTGCGGCATTTGTGCTACCTCTTGTATTCCTAGTCCCAAGTCCCGTCCTAAGTCCCGTTCCAAGGCAATTCGAGACGAGCAAATGATACTGTATGAAATGATAGATGGTATCATGAATATTGATGTTTCCTGATGGAAACGTAGTGACAAGGAGGGAATGTGGAAAAGTAAATTTTGCCATGTTCTGTGTCCCTACGTGTTCCCCATGTTATGTTGTATGTGCATGATTAATATGCATATGTATTCCCTTATGAACGATTGAAGACGCAATTACAGTTGTGTCCATCTCTAGTATGCCAGTTTCTAGTTCTCGTGAAAGCTACGAATATTAAGCCTATGTAAAGCTACGTTGCCACGTTTCTCAGTGTGCACGTTATTTCATTGAAAATCCCCGTTTCTAGGCCTCAAAAGGGCCCGGACTCAGATTCAGCTCCTGTCTCCTGAACCCTCACTGAGGAGCGATACAGCCCCCACCTGTATCCCTGACCCTTCACTTACTTCCTGCCTCACAGTGCCCGGCTCGGCCTGGCTCTGCCTCCAGTCTGCCAAGAGTATGTTATGATTCTAGTTATCAGTCCAGCCCTCCTTCTCTGCATTCCTAAGCTACTGAATCGCATCAATAGTTTCCGTCATGGTCTAGCCTTTACGTCTCCATGTAAGAGAAATACTGTATTAATGGTCATTTAATATTCCTCAACACGTACTACATGTAGAATAATGCATGCACCAGTCTTAGAGTCTGTTAGCCTTTACCCTGATAACTTTTGGATTCTATCAATATGTTCTCTAAACATCAGATACTAGATAGTGTTTAGGCACATGTCGCTCTGACTCTCCAGACTTCAGTCTCTTCTTCTAGCACAGAAGTCATAGCCCCCAGCTTCTCCCTAGTCACACGTCATTGCCAGCTTGCGCGCACCACTAGGTTAGAGGTCCCGGCTCCTTAGGTAGCCCCCTCCATGTTTCCGCCCCATTTATGACATAATCTGTTACGTTTACATCACATGTCTATGTATACGCCCTGTTCACGCCTCCTGTTACACCTACTTTCACCCTTATCTTTCGCGACTGTTACAGGCCCCGCCCACTGCTACGCCTATTGTATTGAACATCATGTGTTTTGTTTAACTATATATACTTGTGCACTGTTATTAAAAAGTTGCTAGCCATCCCAGATCTTGCCCGTGCAGGTTGTCCTGTTCCTGTCCTTTATGCTGTATTAAACCTGCAAACTCCAGCTACCTCGAATCTTGACTCTTATTTATTGAGCTATCTGTTATTGTATATCCAGTCAAAAATAGAGGTATTATTTATTTATTTACCACAAAATTCAACTCACTAACATAAAACACCACATACATCACAAGGCACAATATTCAACAGTGCACCACATAATTAAACTCCAAGACATACCACTCCACAACACAAAATATAATTTCACATATTTACACTCCATCACATGCAATTGCACTCCACATAATTCCAGAACACTCAATGCCACATAATTACTATCCACATAATCCCACTGCACACCATGCCATATAATTCCACTTCACAAATCCACGCCACACAATTCCACAATACAAATTTCCTCAAAAAACAATTCCAATCCAAATCACATAATTCCACTCCACACCACACACATCAACTCCAAACCAAAATGCATAGTTAAAAGAAATTGTCATTTACAATGGCAATAGCTCTTACTCTCACAAATGTGAGACCTATTGCATTGCAAATGCGTGTTCTCTATCCTGGTGTTTTACAAGTTCCATCTAGGCTGAGCAATTTTCTTACCTTTAGCAGGTCTTATCAGTTTGTTAGGAGACTTTATTAGGCTGTGTAGGGAATCCTAATACCCGTGAAGCAAAAATGACAGTAGCAGCAAGAGAACTGCAAAACTGTTATGATCACAATAAACATATCATAGCACACTCCCTAGTTTCCTTTAGCTTGTTAAATGATGTCGCAATCGGAGACTGGCAGCCTTCTTTGGTGATACCAAAGACCTCCAATCTAAGATTCTACTACTTTCTCAGCCTCCTACCGCATATGCATTCTTGCCAAAAAACAACTCCTTCTCTCCTTGTCTGAGATGCAAAACAATGTTTTCAGAAATCTGGCAAGTGAGATGAGAGTCAATATCAATTGTGTTGCCCACTTCTCGACTGTAGGCAAAGAGGAATGAGCACCACCCCAACCCCATTGTTGCTTTTCGTTAGGTGCCAGAAAAGTGGCACTACAGTTGTAAGCTGAAGTAAGCTTAAAGAAATGGAGAATTCAGTTCTTCATCTGCTTCCAGAGTGCTCTTCATATTAAAAAAAACTGCAATAGTGTAAGATTCAATACAGATTGAAGTTGAAAATTGGGGGAGGTGTTCAAAATAAACCATCAAACTGCTGCAAGACTGTTGTCAAGGCCCTGCCCTCACAGCTGGAATGCCAGAAATACGGTATCAGTAGGTCAGTGTGTCAAGCTATGTGCATTGTATATTTTTAAAAGAAAAAGAAAAACTTGAGCTTTATTTTTTGTTGCTCAATGATACTTTTATCGGTAGCACGGGGAAGGCTCTGAATTAGATTGGCACTGTAACTGAGTTAGTATGTTGCGTTAAGCTGCAGCTGGTGCCACCTGAATTTCCATATTTCTCGGGGGCTGGGTTTCCCTCACCTCTGTGGTTATGGCCATGAGAATGCTGCACCGAATGGCACCTGTGGCCTGACTCCGACCTTAGATCGCTCAGCGGGAAGAGGGCTAAGGGGGTGGATAAGCAACTGAAATCTTGTGATGCCTACACAAGAAAGCTTCTGCCGAACAACAGCATGCCTTGCATCGTCAACAACTGAGCTAGACATGTGGCCTAGCAGATTGCCCAACTACCCCCACCCCCTCCCAGGTTGGTTTGATGTTCGTACGGTGTGAGGAACAGATTTACGTCCATTAGGAAAATGTCAAACGATTTGGTGTTGCCACTGCTTATTTGCCCAGCTGTACTTGGAAACAAGCCCAAACAAATGCATATGAAAATGAATAATTCGGAAAAAAGGATTGCTTTCTTTCCTGTGGCATTCTTTTTACAGATGCTTTTGTAAATTCTCACACCCTAGTACTGCTGCGCCACTCCCAACTTATTGTAAGTGCGGGGACATCTTAGAATGGTAAAACAATAACAGTATGTATAATACCATTCCAAGATTGTGGCCATGTTTGCAGTCAGATGGGGAATGACTGAGAGGCACCGGGGAGTGAGTAAACAAGCATCTAAAAAATGGACGCTACATGAAAAAAAAATCCTGGGGCATATTATCAAGGGGGTTTATATCCGCTTTTTTGGCTTTAAAAGCCAAGAAAGCGGAGAAAAAATTATCTCCCTATTAACTAGCTGTCGCTAACACCAGTTAGCGACAGCTAGTAGGAGATAGCGATCAACTTTGGGCCCCACTTTGCATGTCAGTGATATTTATCACTAATGACATGCAAAGTGGGCGTGCCTAGATGTTTGCGACTGGAAACAGTCGCTAACATCGCTATCTCCTATTACCAACGTATGGAGATATTTGCGCTAAGCGCGAATATCTCCAAAAGCTAACACCTGCCCTGAGCAGTTCTTAGCCATGTTATCCATTGGGAGTTGGATAACATGGCTAAGAGCATTAGCTCGATAATGCATGAATATCGCTGACTTTTCAGCGATATTCATGCATTGCGGCCGATTTTTATCGCATTTGCGATAAACCTTGGTAATACCAAGGTTTATTTGCGATAAAAATCGCCGCAGCTCAGCGGTAAATTTTTGTCCCTAACCAAGCAATAGCGATAATTATCGCTATTGCTTGGTAATATGCCCCCTTATTTCTTTACTATCCATTTTTCAGATGCTTTTCTCTGCGCCGGCTCCCCAGTGCTGCTGGGCCACTGGTGAGCAAATTTCAGATGTAAAATATTTCCTCATGCATTCCATCGAACACAACCAAAAGCCAATAGAAAAATAGTGAGAGTAAAATTCTCCCTTAGGCTGATCCAAAGCGTGATTGACAATGTCTCAAGTCTATGATTGAAGCAAAAGATGCCTGATGGAGTAAGTTAAAGCACCCAAAAACAGGTATAAAATAGATTAAATTCGATAGAATTGGAATAAGTATAATACATTTCAGCCCTAATGAGCTAGCAGACTGCAGATTGCCGGGCAGCAACTTTGCCTAACAGAGACTCACATTTTCAAATCCAAATACAGTGCAGCAATGATACATTGATAATTCTTCAACTCACCTAAAATTCAAAGATTAACAACTTTTATTTCTTTACTGCATTAGGCTGTGAAACATGAAGGAAATATATCCACAGTAACATGGCTCAAATGCAAAACAATTTGGAAAACAGTTTCAAGTTCTTGTTGTTTCCGAGATATCTACTTACAAAAGAATAATAGAATACTGGTGAAGTTGCCAGTAATAAAACTGGCTTTGTTGACGTGTATTTTTCTGAGTAAATAAGCTACTCGAGCTTATTGTTTTTTATCAGAAATTTTATCGAAGCCAAAAATGACAGATCAAAACAATTCGCACACAATTGATGAAAAACAAAACACGATAAAACAGAAATATCCATATACGGTTCAACGTCCCCACAATTTCTGAGACTTCAGAGGTGATACTTTCGTTGTGGTGGCTGTTTGTTTAAGAGATTAGTATTCCTGCACTTTGTCCCTCTATTCCGCTATAGGGGCTGCAGGCTCTTTCTTTTTCCACTGGAGAGTTTTTGTCATTTTTACTTTTACATGATGAAACAATATTTTTCTGTGCAAGTTAAAAGGTGACATGAAGGTAGATGCTTGAGCGTTCTGCGGTGCATAATGTGAGCTGTTGGTTTCTGGCGCTCAGCACCAGCACTTAATCCTCAACACCTGGGCTTAAGCACAACGTAAGGCACATTCCTTTTAAGTAAGCGTAGAGTGATAAAGTGATTTCATCCAGAATCACAGGATGTTGAGCCGACGCAGCTCTGAGGTCAGCGGCTCTGGCCATTAGACCACATCCTCTCACCACTTGTAGTGGTTCATGGTTAGTAGCTGGTTCTGATTAAATCTGCGCTATAAGGCAAAATGGCATGGTGAAAACTGCCTCCTGAAGAGAGCCCCTGCACTTTAAAAAAAAAACAAATTAACCACTGGCGTTCAGCAACAGATAGTAGCTAACATATTTTTGATGCACTTCACAAAATCCACCGAAAGACCCTAATGAGCTAACAGTAGAAAATCATGTGCGTACCGCATCCTATCTATAGCTGTACATTTGGGTGGAACATAGTGCTGATATTCCATAACCAAGCAGCCAACTCAAACTCTTAACTACAATTGCAGGAATATGTTGCCTCTCTAGACTGAGGTCTCCACCGGAGGTTAAGCGTCATGGTCCCAACCATGAGTGAACTAACAGAAGAAGGGGTCAAGGGAAGGCATATTGGCATGATTCACGTTTTGCACTGCCCCCCCCCAAACTTCTCCTCTGAGGATGGGGTTGAGATGGGTGCAGGTATAGGAAGGAAGTAATACAAAGCTGCTGCTGACTGCAGTGGAATGTTGCATCACTGAATTCATAGGGATTGTGAGAAATTCAAGCATCATACGAAGAACAAGAATAGCAATGAGTCACACCTATTCATCAGTAGAGTTGTAATGGTGTGGTAGGTAGATGTAGTTTTACTGATCAAACTATATAGCACACAAACGATAATGTGTGGAAATCGTTTTTCAGCAAGTATTTATCATTTGTACATCACTAAATGGCTTCATTTGTTTTGATTATACTAAAATCTTTATTTACAACATACTTCAGAATTGCAGAAAATTGAGCTTCATTTGATCTTTTCTAACTGCGGACATATTTTCAAATATCTGTAGTTATTGTACATGTATTTAAATGTTATGTTTTGAAAAAACCCACATCCTACAGCCTTTCCTTCCACAATCCCTGTACCCAAGCAAGATTGTCAGGAAGGTCACTTTACAAAATCCTCTGCCTTTGCAGTCAGAGGAAAAAAAGTAAACACCAATCTCCATCTTAAAAGAATAAGCAGCAGTTTGTCAGAAGACATAGACTGACATTTGAACCCTGTCTCTGAACGTACAGCAACTGTGACAAGATAAAAATTAAATATCAAGGCGTCATTATTCCTCATGCATCTTCTGAACTCCAGCATGTTTTTTTGGAGTGTAATGCAGCACTCCCTGCAACCATACTTCCAGTACATTTGGGTGACTGTGTCTTCTGCATGTGACACGGACAGCCACCTTTCCCACTTCTACCTTTCCACTGAGCCATTTTAGTGAGTATGTAGATAAAGTCCTATACTTCCTAACATTGTAATTTTAACTTTTAAGCCATAGGAACAAAATGCAAGGTAGAAAGAGACGGAGATATAATCTCTGGTATTATAGAGAATTTCATTCAAGAAAAAAAAAATCTTCTTTCTTTACTATCCATTTTTCAGATGATTTTCTCTGCGCCTGCTCCCCAGTGCTGCTGGGCCACTGACGAGCAAATTTCAGATGTAAAATAGTCCCTCATGCATACCATCGAACACACCCAAAAGCCAATAGAAAAATAGTGAGAGTAAAATTCTCCGTTAGGCTGATCCAAAGCGTGATTGGCAATGTCTCAAGTCTATGATTGAAGCAAAAGATGCCTGATGAAGTGAGTTAAAGCACCCAAAAACAGGTATACAACGGATTAAATTCACTAGAATTGGAATAAGTATAATACATTTCAGCCCTAATGAACTAGCAGACTGCAGATTGCCAGGCAGCAACTTTGCCTAACAGAGACTCACATTTTCAAATCCAAATATAGTCCAGCAATGATACATTGATCATTTTGCAATTCACCTAAAATTCAAAGATTAACAACTTTTATTTCTTTACTGCATTAGGCTGTGAAACATGAAGGAAATATATCCACAGTAACATGGCTCAAATGCAAAACAAATTGGAAAACAGTTTCAAGTTCTTGTTGTTTCCGAGATATCTACTTATAATAGAATAATTGAATACTGGTGAAGTTGCCAGTAATAAAACTGGCTTTGTTGACGGGTATTTGTCTGAGTAAATAAGCTACTCAAGCTTATTGTTTTTTATCAGGAATTTTATCGAAGCCAAAAATGACAGATCAAAATCAAGTCGCATACAATTAATGAAAAAAACAAAACACGATAAAGTAGAAATAGCCATATAAGGTTCAACGTCCCCACAATCTCTGAGACTTCAGAGGTGATACTTTTGTTGTGGCGGATGTTTGTTTAAGAGATTAGTATTCCTGCACTTTGTCCCTCTATTCCCCTTTAGGGGCTGAAGGCTCTTTCTTTTTCCACTGGAGAGTTTTTGTAATTTTTACTTTTACATGATGAAACAATATTATTCTGTGCAAGTAAACAGGTGAAGTGAAGATAGATGCTTGAGCGTTCAGCGGTGCTTAATTTGAGCCGTTGGTTTCTGGTGCTCAGCACCAGCACTTAATCCTCAACACCTGGGCTTAAAGCACAGTGTAAGGCACATTCCTTTTTAGTAAGCACGGAGTGATAAAGTGATTCGGCAAGAATGACAGGATGTTGAGCCAACGCTGACACTCAAACCTGTTTCCGCAGCTCTGAGGTCAGCAGCTCTGGCCATTAGAGCACATCCTCTCACCACTTGTAGTGGTTCATTGTTAGTAGCTGGTTCTGATTAAATCGGCGCTATCAGGCGAAATGGCCTGGTGAAAACTGCCTCCTGAAGAGAGCCCCGGCACTTATTTTTTTTTTACAAATTAACCACTGGTCAGCAACAGATAGTAGCTAACATATTTTTGATGCACTTCACAAAATCCACCGAAAGGCCCTAATGAGCTAACAGTAGAAAATCATGTGCGTACCACATCCTATCTATAGCAGTACATTTGGGTGGGAGATAGTGCTGATATTCCATAACCAAGCAGCCAACTCAAACTCTTAACTACAATTGCAGGAATATGTTGCCTCTCTAGACTGAGGTCTCCACTGGAGGTTAAGCATCATGGTCCCAACCATGAGTGAACTAACAGAAGAAGGGGTCAAGGGGAGGCATATTGGCATGATTCACGTTTTGCACTGCCCCCCCAAACTTCTCCTATGAGGATGGGGTTGAGATGGGTGCAGGTTTGGGAAGGGAGTAATACAAAGCTGTCGCTGACTGCAGTGGAATGTTACATCACTGAATTCATAGGGATTGTGAGAAATTCAAGCATCATACAAAGAACAAGAATAGCAATGAGTCATGCCTATTCATCAGTAGAGTTGTAAGGGTGTGGTAGGTAGATGGAGGTGCAGTTAGGAACACAATATTGCAAATATATTGCTAAAGCATGGTGTGGAATCACACCATTATTTACAATCAGTACATTTTCTGTTGACATTCCCACAAAATTCGCATTGACATGTAGTTTTACTGATCAAACTATATAGCACACAAACGATAATATGTGGAAATCGTTTTTCAGCAAGTATTTATCATTTGTACTTCACTAAATGGCTTCATTTGTTTTGATCATACTAAAATCTTTATTTACAACATACTTCAGAATTGCAAAAAAATTTGCTTCATTTGATCTTTTCTAACTGCGGACATATTTTCAAATATCTGTAGTTATTGTACATGTATTTAAATGTTCTGTTTTGAAAAACCCACATCCTACAGCCTTTCTTTTCACAATCCCTGTACCCCAGCAAAATTGTCAGAAATGTCACTTTACAATATCCTCAGCCTTTGCAGTCAGAGGAGAAAAAGTAAACACCAATCTCCATCTTAAAAGAATAAACAGCAATTTGTCAGAAGACATAAATGACATTTGAACTCTGTCTCTGAACGTACAGCAACTGTGACAAGATAAAAATAAAATATCAAGGTCATTATTCCTCATGCATCTTCTGAACTCCAGCATGTTTTTTTGGCATGTAATGCAGCCCTCCCTGCAACCATACTTCCAGTACATTTGGGTGACTGTGTCTTCTGCATGTGACAAGGACAGCCACATTTCCCACTTCTACCTTTCCACTGAGCCATTTTAGTGAGCATGTAGATAAAGTCCTATCATTCCTAACATTGTAATTTTCGCTTGTAAGCCATAGGAACAAAATGCAAGGTAGAAAGAGCCGGAGATATAATCTCTGGTATTACAGAAGATTTCATTCAAGGAAGATTATTTTACCAGATATGCCTAGAGGTCGTCATTTGCTTCTTCCAAAACAAATGTGCCGTCTTGCAAGTTGGGCGGTGTTAGAACCAGTATTCACCTAGTTGGCTGAGGTAGGTACCTTAGCCCAAGTACGGACACTCGCTTCCACATCAGGGAAAGGAAGGACACCTTCTCACATGACCCCTGCTCACCCCCTTGGTAGCTAGGTACGAACAGCCAGGCTTATCTTCAAGGCAAATGAGTAAAGTATTTGCAGCCTCGCTTCCAGTTACCCAATGGTGACACCACAAAAGGACTCCACACGAGTTTCATATAAAAACAAGTATAAGTTTAGATAAAAAGATATACGATGAGACCACACGATTAAAATCCAACATATGTGTATTTGTAATATACCTCCTGGCCAGTTATTAGGTCAGCAAGCACTCGTAAGTTGTGGCGGTATTATTGAGCAATTCTAGGTGATCCTATGCAGTCCTAATGCAAGGTTATGCAGTTCGGAATGCAAGAATCAGGCACTTTGCAATGTAAGAATAATGCAGTTCGTAATGCAAACAAATACAATGTGTAATACAATAATCAGGCAGTTTGTTAGGCAGAAATAATGCAATGCGTAATGCAACAATCAGGTAGTTCGTTCTGCAAACTAATGCAATGCGTAATGCAACGATCAGGCAGCTGTTATGCAGAAATAACGCAATGCGAAATGCAACAATCAGGTAATTCATTCTGCAAACTAATGCAATGCGTAATACAACAATCAGGTGGTTCGTTATGCAGAAATAATGCAATGCGTAATGCAACAATCAGGTAGTTCGTTCTGCAAACTAATGCAATGCGTAATACGACGATCAGTTAGTTCGCAATGCCAAATGACTGCAATGTGTAATACACTCCAACACCGATCACAGTGCTTCAGACGGTCTCTCAGCCCCTCGTACTGACTCACGGTCAGTTTCTCTCACCATTTGCCCCCAACGCGGATCTGATGTAAACCACAGCTCCACGCTCCGGCCCCGGTACTGCCACTCCTTGGTACGTACGGGCCGCGATACGAGCTGGAACAGAGGCATTACCTGGGGGGGGGGGGGTGACCTCGCTCTCCTCTCCGCCTCTCGTGACTTGGGCCTCCGATGCGACTTTGCTGATTCTGGGTCGATGATGATAACGAAGATACCAGGCTGCAACAGGGCACACGCACACAGTGTCGCTGAGATTCCCTTGAGCCTCGGGTATTCACGGTCACATAGCAATTCTCACGAATGTCACAGGCTGCAAAAAGCACATGCAAACAGCGTTGCTGGGACACTTCTGGAAACATATATGTTCCTCAGTTTCCACAACAGGGAGCCAGCTCACCTCGGGCCCTTGGGGTTAAGTTACTTCAGGACACAGCACACCGCCCGCGATCACAGGGCAATTCTTCCGAGGGTCTCAGGCTGCAAAAAGCACACGCACACAGCATCGTGAGACCCACTTGAACTTCTGGTAAGCACATTCATAGGGCAATCCACATGAAGGGCTCAGGCTGCAAAAAGGACACACACAGCATCACTGAGGCACTTCTGGAAATCTTTGTGTTCCTCAGTTTCCACAACAGGGAGCCAGCTCACCTTGGGCCCTTGGGGTTAAGTTACTCCAAGGCACAGCACAGCAAAGTCCCTTTAGCCTCCTCCAGCAAACTTCAGGCCAGAACACACAGCAAGGGTCAGTCCTTTCCATCAGTATTTCAGCTGTTTCTTCCTTGGCAGAGGTTCCTCTTGACCACAAAGTAGTTTCAATCCTTTTCAGTCTTGAACACTCCAATTCCAACGTTCAGGGGTTTTAGCTCCCATAGTTATACCCCTAAAAGTCTTTGTGTTCAGGGGGCACTGACCCCTGTCCAAACCAGTTCTGGGTGTCTCCCTGCCAATGATACCTTCTTCCTTTGATAGTAGGGGTCAGGATCCTTAATCACTAAGCAGGGGATAGAGCCATTGTTTTATGGCTGCAGCCCAGGCCTCTTCACCTCTAGGGGCTACTCCTCCCCTTCCTCCTGGTGAAGGTCAGCCTCTTGCTGTCTCATCTCCTCCTCTAGGTCAAGACATTCCCCAGATTCTATCACTTTCAGATCCAGACAGTCAATCCACAACCAGGCTGAGACACACAGAAATGTTAGAGCACAAAAACCCAGCCACTTCTAAAAGAGCAGTTTCTAAACACAAAATGCAAAAACCACCTTCACAAAAAGATGTGTTATTGAATTGTGAGTTCATGTATACTAAACTTCACCTCTCCATCTTAAGCCTTTGGAAAGATGGGCTGGAAACATATTACACAACCTCCCCATTCTGTCCAATGGGCAAGATGGCCTTTCAACAGTGATAAACGAAATGGAGATTGTTTCACTGTCAGGACATAGTACACACCTCAGTACATGTTCTACCTTTCACATGCACTGCACCCTGCCCAAGGGGGTACCTTGGACCTACCATAGGGGTGTCTGATGGGCATAGAAAGGGAAGGGTAAGGCTTGGCCAGTGGGTACACTTTTCAGGAAAACATGGCAGTTTAACAAACTGCGCGCAGGCACTGTAGTGGCAGGCCTGAGTTCTCTTTTTAAGGCTACTTGTGTGGGTGTCACAGTTAGTGCTGCAGGCCTACTAGTAGCATCTGCATTACCAGCCCTGGCACACATAGTGCACTTTACTAGGGACTTTACTGGTAAGGCAAACATACCAATCATGGACAACCAATTATCATTACACTTTATATAGGGAGCACTTGCACTTTGACACTGATCAGCAGTGGCAAAGTGCCCAAATCATCTAAGTTGGCAACACCATGTCAGAAAAAAGGTCTAGGGGGAAAACAAAAGGTTAAGGGAACTTTAGCCAAAAAGGGCTAAGTCCAACAGGCGGTATAACAATTTGAAACCTGGGGGAGCTATATGTATTTTACTGAGATATGTTTACTCACAAATAACAAATTCTTATCAGAAAAAAATCATTAGACCCACTTTTGGAAGTGCAGATTCCCTCTTGAGGAAAGTTCTGAACAAGGTTTTGTCAAAAGGTTGTTTGGGTGAATAGAGAATGGTTACATATGATCTTGCCCCCTTGCAGCATAGGCTATTGCTATATTTTTGAATATGAGTTAAGACCTGAAAGAACACACTTGTCTTGAAACAAATGTATTTAAAGAATCTGATGGCCTTCAAATTTCATTAGGATGCTGCTTTAGCTGGGACTATAAAACAAAATACAAAAAGGAATTTTTGGCTACTCACTCTGCTTTATAATTTTCAACCACTTCCCTATTTTATCTCAGTTGAGAATCAGACTGGGTTCAATCTCCTTCTCATCAAAAGCTGGAGATTTTCCCACCTTCAATTGAAGGTCCAAAAGGAAAGATTTGCAGCCTGACTTAGAGCTTGGCCAATGGGATACTCCATCACAAACTTGACAGATGTCCTGTCTGCTGTATTACAAGTGCCATAGAATATAATGCACATATGGTGGACCCGATATCTGTCACATTTATGTCATCACATCAGCAAAACTCTAAATCCGGCCTTTAATCTCTTAAAGAAGGGCACCACACAAAGAGTGGAATAGAGTGAACAAGATATAATAATGTTTTACCGCAATCATTTTAACAACCTTAGCATGAGTTAAAAAGAAAGGATGATGCTGCCATTTATGGAGCATTTTCATTCACTTAAACTCTGCTTGAGTTCAGCCTATAGGATTTTATACGTTAACAACAAATATGAAAACTTCTTCAACACCTAGGGTAAAATCAGGATCTCCTTTTGGAGTTCGTCCTTCCCAGGTTCTATATCTAGATATATATAGCTCCGGCTCTATTTTGACTCCAGTTCGTAACGCCTTGGTTGAGACACCATAGGTTTTCCTTATTTGGAAGCAAGTTATTGTTACACTGTTACTGAAAAACAATCATTGCTGGGGCACTAAATATTGGCTATCTACTGGCCCACCTCGCAGTTACCATAGGTCAGAAACATTAACAGACTCATATCAACTATCCTAACACATACTGCAGCCTTGGATCCAGAGGACAGAGACTGCCTAACAATCTATAATAAATGATATTCACTCAATGATTGACTAGTTATATCAGAGTTGCTCCTATTTAATTTAACCTCGTCTTCCTTTGATACCATATCCCATAACTTCTTAAGCATCAGACTATATGAAAATAGCATTTGTGATTCAGCCTTCACCTCGATCTGTTAGTACCTGAAAGACAGAAGCCAAATACTCAAAATATCATCCCATCTATTAGAGTTTTAATGAGGGAGGCAATGGGTACCTCGGGGATCCTCTTGAAGTTCCACATTGTTTAATATATATGATGTCCCCTTGCTTGGAAAAACAGACCTTTTGTATATATATTCATGACCTAGGCAGATGATATACAGATGATTATCTGATTGTATGACCACCCTCTGGACATTCGAAACCAAATTTCAAAGCCTGTCTAATGGAAGTAGTTTGATGGATGGATAAAAATGAAGTGCACATCAAATCAGACAATACTGAAATACACATTTTTGGTTACACAGAGATACAACAGTCTTACATTTGATGGACTAAGGTGCTGGGTACTCCAAATATGATTTTTTGAGGTTTAATTTGAACATAGTGTTTAAACAGTTACACTTATTAATAGTTTATAATGGCCCGTAATATATTCATACATAAAACAACATCCCACCAAGAAGAATGTAACTGTTCCACCAACTCCCTTCCCTCCCTCTGCTGAGTTCCATACACAAGTTCGTAATTTGCTCCGAGTTAGGAGGGGTCACCCCATGAGTGTCAGTTCTGTAACACAATATGGAATATAAGTGTCTATCCTTGGGTGTGTTTTGTTTATATGAGGGCAGTGGGGGGTGAGATATTTCATACATGTGCTCATTCATTCACCATTCCAGCTTACGGGTATGGGTAGGGCATAAGACCCTCATGAGGGAGCAGGTGGTTCCCGTGACTGGGAATCTGGATCCTTCAAACAGTCCACCAATGTCTCCCAGGCGCAGACTGTATCCAGTATGCCTATGCCCTTTCTAGTATCTCTCAGATGAACCTCCCCTTAACAGCTAGACCATCTCTCCAGCTCCCTCCTCCACATAGCTGCCCGTGGGCCCCAGGGACTTCCAGTTTCTGGTGAGTTCCCTTTTTGCTAGGATAAATATTGGGTCCTGGAATTTACTTGTGATCCTAGTTTTGGATGTATGTGGGAACCAACCTAAGAGACAGTGACCCAGGGAGCAAGGCACCTCCTTCTCCACTACTTTCGTCCTGGTGGTCATTACCTCCTCCCAGTACTGCTTTAGGGTCAGGCATGTCCACAGCATGCGTATGAAATCTGCTCCTATCTTCCCACATCTTGGGCAGGCCATGTCATCTACTCTAAAGTATCAATTATTGTAGTCTGGGGTGAGACAGGCCCTGTTTAGGACATAGAAATGAATCAATTTAAATCTGGCATTCCGGGTCATTATCGGTACCCTGTCTAGTATTTAACCCGGTCTTCCTATGGGATGGGGCTTCTCAGGCCACCCTCCCATTTGTTTTCGCAGCATGTCTAATGGTAGAGGTGTGTGTTCCTGCATTACCCTATAGAGGGCCGTCTCTGCTCTGTGGTTGCCTGTAGATGTTACAATGTATTGGCAGGGCCTATAGGGTTGTGATTCTATCAGACCCTTGTTCAAATTGTTTACGGAGTGCTGCTGTCACTGATCTATGAAGCAGGAAGTGGCCTTGCAGTTGAGCAAAATCCATGCTAAATTCCTCGAAGGGGAAAAGCTTCTCCTTGCGGTATAGATTTCCCACCTTTGTTGCCCCAACAGTTGCCAATTCGATCAGCCCGCCCACCTGCCGCCATGAGGAATGCATTAAGCGCCGTTATGGACTAGACAGGTAGGTACAGTAGTTTTCAACGCGTCCTCTGTAGAAAATTATTCCTGCACTGGCGCATCACTTTGAACTTTCCAGTATCATCCTCATGTGGGCACACCATCTGTAAGAGCACACCTAGTAGCCTATCAATTGTCCGAACAAATGTTCAGAGTGCCTGGCCTGGGTCCTGTCTACACGCAATCCATTGCATGAACCACTGTAGCTGTGCAGTGATATGGTATGCCTCAAAGTCAGGCACTGCTATTCCTCAGTTTTACACCGGGCGTTGCTTCGTAGCGAGTGGTACACTTCTGCGTCCTTCACCCCATAGAAACCCAGTGATCAAGGATTCCAGATTCTGGAACATCCCTCTGGGGATCCATATAGGTAACACTGTGAACAAATGTTGCGGGAATGCTACCATTTTGAGTAGTGCTACTTTGCCCACTACAGAGGAGGAGGGTTTTCCAGAATTTCATGTTTGCTTTCAAAGATTTAATGGCTATTCCCACATTCCCTTCCATAGGATCAGATGGTTCATGAAAAATCCGAACCCCTAAGTATTGCAAATAATGGGGCTCCTGGTGTAGCGATTCAAGGCCTTCTGGGGGTTCTCAGTCTGCCCCTGTTGGGAACAGTTTGGATTTGTGCCAATCCACCTTTAATCTCTACAGGGCCCCAAACTATGCCAGCATATCTCTAGCTCCCTGGTACCACTTCCCTGATCTGACATTGCAGGCCAGAGGCTTCATTGCTAAAGCAATTTGCAATGGAGACAGGATGCAGCCCTTTCTCGTCCCCTGGCCTATGCAGTACCTTTCTGAAATGGTCTAACCTGTTCAGACCCTAACCATGGGGTTACTATAAAGTAGCTTTGTCCATTTCAGGAATCCCTGTCCCAGTTTAAAGCGCTTCAGTACCCCATACAAAATAGCTGCTTGAGTTCGATCATAGGTGGTAGTTTCTAGTGAGGTTATTAGTCGCTGGATGTTAAGTGTATTACGGCCTGGGAAAAACCTGGCTGGATCTGGGTGTACTAGTATCTCCATATGTTGAAGCCTGGTTGCTAAAATGTAGCCATTTTTTTTTGTTTATTGGTATTTAAATCAACAAACATTTAAAGAGAAAGATCACAGTCAGTTGAGTATTACGAATATACATTAACCCCGCAGAATGATACAGTACATTACTATTCTTGGCAAATTAAATACAGCACATGTTGTGGTCCTAACCACCAATAAGAATTCTTTATCTGGGTTTTGTGGCAATAAACTGGGAACCGGGCACGTGGGGTCCCCAAGTTCCTGTGAATATACGATCAATAAAACCAAAATGATGGGCTCGATTATAATACATAACAGATACCCGGGCTCCAGAAATATGTATTATTGAACAGAAAAAGAAACCAAGATCACACCATTGGTGTTGGCTGAGTTCCTGTAGCGACCCTTTCCCCCTCTCCCTGGGAGTTCGCCCATGTCAGGAAAGGTCCCATATGTCTCTAGGTCCAGATGAGGGCGGCAATAACTCCCAGAATGTGGCAATCTGTGTGTGGCAAAATCCTTAGTCTTGGGAACCTTCCTTCCACCCCAGTGTATGGCCATTCTACACTTGGCAAAAAGCAGAAGCATTGCATTCAATTTACGGGTTTCCACCAGAGTGTCCCTCACATATCCCGATAGGCCCATGTGTGGCACTGGTTCCTCGGATGTGCTATTATCCTATAAATTGTCTTAAAAATCCATGTCCAAAATGACACCACTGGGGGGAATTTCCAGGCTAGATACATGAAATACGTCGGAGCATGACCACATCTCCAACATCTATCATCTGCCTTTATTCCCATTTTATGTAGTAGCACCGGTGTTCTATAAAAGTGGTGGAAATATTTAAAGTGGATCAGAGGCAGTTTGTAATTGGCAGAGAGATCTGACAGTTGGCCACAAGAGTGGGACCACTGGTCCTCCGTCAGTGGGGTTGGTAGTTCTGCATTCCATGCCTGAAATGCTTTAGGTGTTGTAATGGGAGCTGTGCCTTGCATCTGACTATAAAGTCTAGTTATGAGTTTTCGCCGGGATTCTGTTGGGATGACATTTTCAAGTGCCTGTAGTGTTGGTTAAGGGGTGGGAAATGTCTTATGTATTTGCTTGCAGTATGCCTTGAGTTTATAATGGAAGAAGAGCTCAGAGAAATTTCTTGTCCTTCCCTTGACTGAGCCAGTTGGCGCTAGGAGTCTATCTGCTTGATATAGGTCAGCAAAGGTGCACAGACCCAACTTCTGTATAGAATTCTATTAGCCCACTCAGCCATGACAGGTATCATAGGATTATGCACCAGTGGGATGGATGAGGCATAGAGCATCTCCAATTTGGCTTTATCTCTGAGTTTTCCCCATGCCCACCTCAGGGTCTAGACTGTGGTTATGCCATCATGTGGCTGCCTATATTGCTTGCATGCTGCCACCTGGAGGGGGATTGTCACTGCGATATCCATTTCCACCGAGACGTGTGGCTGAAATGGGGTCGGGTGCAGCCAAAAATGAAGAAATTGTGCTGGAGCACATTAGGCATATAGCGGAAAATCAGGTGCACCTAGTCCCCCCTGTGTTAATGGCAGTGTTAAGAGTTCCCAAGACACACATGCCTGTTTGCCCAGACCAAGGAAACCAGTAGAGCCCAGAGTTTACCAAAAAAGGCCTAAGTGAGGAGGATCTCAATATTAACAAAAGGGTATATACATTCTGGCACAACTACCATCTTGGCACCTGCTATTTTACCAGCAAGGGACAGAGGCAGCTTGGCCCAATAGTTAATCTTGTATTCAAACTTCGTGACTGCCTGCCCGAAATTCAGGTCCCAGAGTTCCTGCTCATCCCTACTTAGCCATATACCTAAATATTTTAACAAGGCCAGTAGCCCACTGCAGTGGGTAATCAATGAAGAACAGAGTGATAGCTTCCATGAGCGGAAAGAGAGTGGATTTTGCCCAATTGATGGAGATACCTGATAACCAACCAAACTTAATTAATTTACTGTGCATGGGGGCAGTGTTCCTCGAAGGGTTAGTCATGCACAGCGTGATGTCGTCTGCATAGAGGAAAATTAAGAGTCCCCTCATGCTGAAGCACAGCCCTCTGTTAGAATGGAGCTGCCTGATCCATACTGCTAATGGCTCCATCCCTATAGCAAAAAGGAGAGGAGATAGGGGGCAACCCTGCCTCGTCCCGCGCATGATTGGAAAGGGATCCGACAGCATTCCATGTAACCTGATTCGGGCAGATGGCACTGTGTACAACAGGCGAATAAGACCCAGAAAGAGGGGGATGAAGCCCATTCTCGCCAGGACGGTCCACTCCAAGGAATCAAACTCCTTAATAGCGTCCAGAAATACTGCCACTGCGTTTGTGTCCGGGTGTAAGTAGTGTACCACAGTGAAAAATGTGTGAAGGTTGTGTGCCATTGAGCGTCTAAGAAAATTTTATAATCAATGTCAAGCATTGATAGCGATCTGTAGGCTTTGCAGTCATTGACAGGTTTACCCGGCTTCAACAGTGGTATCACCACTGCCTCTCTTGTAGACTCCGGATAGTTTCTGGTTTCTCTAGCCTCGTAAACAGATCTATGAGTTTTGGGGGAAATTCTTCCCAATATTTATACACAAATTCAACAGGTACTCCATTGGACCCCGGCGTCTTCCCCCTGGCTCAGTCCTTAATCACTGCCCCAATTTCCTGCATAGAGATGTTGTTCCCCATCTCCTTTGCTTCATCTTTCATCAGAGTGTGCAGGGGTGATGGGGCTAAATAGTTCTCCATGGTGTCCCTATCGTGGCCTATGGAGCATGTGTATAACTCCTTATAGTAACAGAGAAAGTTGTGGGTAATCTCTTCCTGTCTGTATAGCTTGGTGGCCCTATCAGTCATAATTTTGATGATCTGATCCCCACTTAGCTGTATTAGCCAATCATGCCAAGAGGGTGCCAGTGCGGTCATGGGTCTTGATTATATAGACCCATGACCTGCCTGATTCACCACCTGCTCTCTAAGCTCCAGCAGGCTTTGTTGCAACTCTTGTTGTCCTGGTCTGTGTCATTCTACCTCTTGTACTGCTAACTCTGCCGTCTGGACCTCTTGCAAAAGTGTGCTTCTAACTTCCACAGTTTCGGCTATGCACTTCCCCCTAATCACCACTTTAAAAGCATCCAATTCTGTGTTCAGGGAGGAGACCGTGTCACTGTTGTGTGTGAAGTATTTTCTTATTATTAACCCATATGAGTTCTTGACAGTGTGGATCTTCTAACAATTCAGCTTTCAATCGTCATGTGGGAATGTGCAGTCTTGTGCGCTCCCATTTTAGGTGAAGCAGCACTGGGTTGTGGTCTGGGACAGTACGGGGCAAATATTCCATGCCTTGGGCTAGTGCGTGAATGTCTGGGGTGCATAAGATGGTTGTCTAATTGAGTATGCCATTCATGCTGGACCGGAAAACCAGAATAATCTCTTGTTTGCGGGTTCAGCCACCTCAAAGGGTCTATCAGGCCACACTGAGTCTGCCAGTCTGTGAAGGCATGGGCTGTTTGGGTGACGGGAGTGTGTCTTAGTGGAGGATGTGACCTGTCAAGTAGGGAGTCTGCCACGCAGGTAAAGTCTCCTCCCATTACCATTGAGTGTATACGGAAGGGAAACAATGGCCCTGACAACTCAGTCAGGAATGCCCTTTGGTCTACATTCGGGGCATACATATATTTAGCAACGCTATGGACTGCCCCTCCAATATGCCTGCTATGACCACATACCTTCCCTCTGGGTCAAGGAAGTGTTCAGTATGATGAAAGGGAACCCCCGCTTGCATCCAGAGGATAGTATCCTGGGCATAGGCTGAGCAAGTAGTGAAGTAAGCTTGGCCACTCCTCTATAGGACTGCGCCCTATTTAGACATCAGGGGGGTCTCTTGCAGTTGTGCAATATGTATGCCTCTTCTATTTAAGTAGGAGGATATTTTCTATCTTTTTGTCAACGTGTGCATCCCCCTAATGTTCCACATCATGATCTTATATGTCACAGGGAAGACATTGCACCATCCCACATTCTTCCAGGCATTGTCCCTCCGGGAAAATGCACATGTCCCTCATTGGTGACCCGAAACAACATACGCTGCCTGCACGAACACCATGGGCACAACTCACAGTCACACATGTAACCAGCAACAAGTTTTTATTTAAACTCCCATACCCTTGGACAAGCAGGCAAGTGTCCCCTTGCAAACTTGAAAACATTGCACAATCATTTGTAGGTGTATCCACATCCAACTTTGCCTACGGGAGTGAGGCTGGTCAGTGTTCCACTACCAAGTTCACCCATCCAACAGTCCGACAAAAGGATATAGCCCCCGACCCAGGGCAGTGTACCATCATTCAGCTAGCAATCTCCTCCTTCTTGCAGTGTCCAATTGGAAGTTGTAGTTATCAGCCGCTGAGCACATCAAATAATGTCATCAGATGTCACACTCAAAGCCACGGACTCTATGGAGCCCGGATCAGAGTTCGATTCCCATGTCTCCATCTCATCATTCACCAATAGGGGTCCAGTTCTACTGCTACTCAAGGAGGCCACTGCATACATAAGCTTTCATCCTACTTGTTGGACTTCCTCTGATGTGGCGTTCACTGTGTTTTGCCATAAGGCTCTGCATTGTGACCTGGATCTGCAAGAGTATCCACGGCTTGAGATCTGACTGGTTCGAGGTTGTGAGTGAGGATCCAGGCAATCCCATACCTCATTTGGGGACTGAAAAAATGGCGCACCATCCCCTATGTTTACTCTGAGTTTAGTAGGAAAAATCATTGCATGCTCCAAACCCAATTGCCTGAGTTTTTTCTTGGCCTCCAGGAAAGACGATCTTTGCCACTGTACTTCTCTTGGAAAATCCAGGAAAATCCTGATTGTGTTGTTTTTCACAACAAGATCCCCTTTATGCCTAGTCTGGTTCAAAATATAATCGGTTTTCTTGCCGCAGCTCTGTTTGCCCTCTCCAGGGAAAAAAACGGAGCTAGACCCTCTCGCACCACCTCCTCTTTGAGGCATTTTTCTAGATTCTCCACCATGCTGGTTCCCTCGATGTGCTCGGGCAGGCCCACTACGCGGTTATTATTTGGGTGTGATTGATTTTTGCTTACTCCAATCTCATTCAAGGATTGAGACCTTGGCTTCCAATGCATTGAACCTCTTAGTCACTGTCATCAGGGTCGGTGGCAGGTCCACTATGTCTTTCTCTGTGGCGGTGACCCACTCGGCGGATCGACAGTGATCATCTCGCCAAATTTCTAGATCCATCACTAAGAAGTCTATTTTGGTCTCCAGGGCCTCATGCGAGGCATTTATTGCTTGCATAATATCCTGCAGGGTAGGGCCATCTAGGAAGCTCAATGTCCCAGAGGTGTCTTGTATCGCTCATCTACTGGTCATATTGACCACCGCTGCAGAAGTGTTTATTTCCTGATCCTACTTCCTGGTGGTTGCCCCCATAGCAATAAGCCAATATAAAAAAATGGGGTTACCCAGTAAAGTCAAAGGACCTGGGTATTGGTTGGTACAAAGAAACAATGGTCCTAGAATACCGCGGCACGAATTTAAAGGCAAAGCATTGAATGGTTGAAATGATATAATTCCAATAAGGAACATATAGTTTTTAGGCAATAGAAAAAATAGCAAAAATAAGTAATCATCAAGGCCACTAGAGTAATGATTGATAACACAGTTTTTAATCAATCATATTTGGAATAATTTCCCAAAAGACCCAGAGTAATTAGAAAATAATGTTATATCCACATAGTTATCATCAGAAAAGGATGTGTGAAAGGTCAGTGCACATGTGTAAGAAAGTAGAAAAAGGGAAAAGGAAAAGCAGTTTTTTTGCAATAAGAGATTTCAAATGACTTCCAGCATATGAGATCCAATACAAGTAGAAACGGTCTCTCTTCAAAACTCAAGCCTACCCCTCTACACACAGTAAGACATAGTACATATATCTGTGTTTCCAGTGTGGGCGGGGGTCAGGTGGAGGGTGTAGGCCTACTTGGGGCGTCGACGTTTCAACCCTATTGCATAAGGGTTAGTGTGGTCCTCAGCGGCGGGTCTTCTTCAGGACGGGGGCAAGGGGCATCTGAAAATAACCATGATTCTTTTAGGTAAAAGTGGCCGTGCCAGATGGAATGAATCAAAAAGTATGGGTGCCTAAACAGGTTCAAAAGTGCCTCAACAAATGCAAAATTATAAGTGGGGCTCACCAAGGAATGCGTCCGGTGAGTACACAATAGTCGATCAGTCCTAAATTCGATTTAATAAATAATCCTGTAAATGTATCAGGCTGTGGGAAACTTTTCCCAGTGCTGTGAATAAACATACAAAAGGACGATTAAACAACACAGTTGTGAAACATGGAGATTAACTAGGTGAATGACTACAACAGCCAAGTGACAGGGGCTGACTCACACGCTGTAATTGACGAAACAGCGTGGGGGCATTGTATGGTTGGAGTCATAGATTGCGTCAAACTGTCAGAGAACAAACGTTAAAGTAAGCTAAAACTGTGCCCGTTCGATCTCTATATTAATGGTGACAAATGTTATAGCCCCTCTGGGTTCCAAATACCTTAGTGATTAGAAATCCAGAGCTTCTAAACAGCGCGCCGCATCCGTCGGCCTCGCTGAAGTGAAAGACAGAACGGTGGTTTCAGCCGGCTTTGTAAGTCAAGTGCACGTACGGGAAAACGGGCGCCCATGCAGTGGCGTGATGCGCTTGTTAAAGATTTAAAAACCGTGGAAAGACTAAACGTCCAGTGCCCAGGAAAGGGGGTGTGTGAAATAATTCCCTGTGGGCTCATACGGGTTATACCATTCAGCGGATCGATTTTTCAATGCTGACCCCGGTGATGGAATACATGGTCGTGATGTTGTGTTTGAGCAGGTGATAGTCACATTCACAACATAATCAGGTGATAATCGTAGTTCATACTAATCCCCCCAGAAATGTAAGCAGTAATTCCACGGGGAAAATACCATATTAAATACATGGAAAAAACGAAATACATAAACAATGTACACCAAAACTTAAATGTTAAAGAACACACCTGTGTATGACGAAATACATAAACAATGTACACAAAAACTAGAATGTTAAAAAACTGCTTTGTATGACGGAGAACATACACAGATGTCTCTAGTCATATCCGTGTAGTAATACAATACATAAATACTGTACACCAAAACTTGAATGTTAAAGAACACCGCTGTATATGATGGAGAACATACACAAATGTCTCTATTCATATCAATGTTAAAAAACTGCTTTTTATGACAGAGAACATACACAGATGTCTCTAGTCATATCCGTGTAGTAAAGAACCTATTATGAGGTCTCTGGTCATATCATAGAATGGGTCACATGTCAAAAGGTGTGTGGGCCTCGGGCTTCCTGAAGAGCAGTGCAAATAGAGGGAGGTGTACCTCCACATTGTTCAGGATCCCTATGTGTTTGGTGATCTCCTCATGCTTGTTGAGTCCCCTGTTCACAGTGTCAAAGATATGGATCCATTTAGACTCACGGACACTCATAGTGTTAGCAAAATTCCCATCTCGTGGGTTGGTCTGTACTTTTTCCATGATCCACCACCTTAGACTCTCAGCCGAGTGTCCAAAGGTGGTGAAATGTTTTACCAGGGGTGCACCCTGCGTACCGCATCGGATCCTGCTGCAATGCTGCAAAATGCGACATTTCACTTTCTGCACTGTTTGTCCTATGTACAGGAAATCACACAGGTATAATATGGCATAGATGACCCCAGCTGAATTGCAGTTGGTGTGCTGCCTTAATGTGTGAGTGTAGGTGTTGTGGGTGCAATGATATCCAGTTCTCAGTGGAATCAGATAAAATGGCTATATATTTTCTTGATATCTCAATTAGGGAGGAGGGGGGTAAACTCCACACTACCCTCTATAGGAAACTGAGTGAGAGGAACACCCTCCTATGTTATTCCAGCCACCATCCACGCAACCTTAGGGACAATTTGCCGTTTGGCCAGTTCCTAAGGTTGCATAGGAATTGTAGTAAGAATGAGGACTTTTTTGAAGAGTCAGCAGGTCTGATGGAACGCCTCAGGGAGAGAGGATACCCTACAAATCAACTCAAGAGGGCACCAAAACAAGCCTGGTTCTGTCACCGGGAATTCATTTTGGAGCCTAGGCCGAAAAATAGATCTAGTAATGAAGGATTGTATGTGACACTACATTCTGTACCAAAAGTAATGAAGTGAGGAAGATTGTCAACCAACATTGGCACCTGGTGGCAGACGAGATTGGCATTTTGGACCCCCCCTATGCATGCTTTCAAAAAAGGTAAAAACGTGAGGGACTTTGTGGTGAAATCGCTATTACCCAAAAAGACCAGAGAGAATCAGACTACCCTATGGAACATTCCACCCATCCTAGGTCACTACAAATGTGGGTCATGTAAGACTTGCCCCCTCACTAAGGAACTGAAGCATTGCACCTACAATACCTACACTCACACATTAAGGCAGCACACCAACTGCTATTCAACTGGGGTAATCTATGCCATATTATGCCCGTTTGATTTCCTGTACATAGGACAAACGGTGCAGAAAGTGAAATGTCGCATTTTGCAGCATTGCAGCAGGATCCGATGCGGTACGCAGGGGGCACCCCTGGTAGAACATTTCATCACCTATGGACACTCGGTTGAGAGTCTAAGGTGGTGGATCATAGAAAAAGTACAGACCAACCCACGAGATGGGAATTTTGCCAACACTATGAGTGTCCGTGATTGTAAATGGATCCACATCTTTGACACTGTGAACAGGGGACTCAACGAGCGTGAGGAGATCACCAAACAAATAGGGATCCTGAACAATGTTTAGGTATACCTCCCCCTATTTGCACTGCTCTTCAGGAAGCCAGAGGCCCACACACGTTTTGACATGTGACCCATTCTATGATAAGACCAGAGACCTCATTATAGGTTCTTTACTACACGGATATGACTAGAGACATCTGTGTATGTTCTCCATCATACAAAGCAGTTTTTTAACATTCTAGTTTTGGTGTACATTGTTTATGTATTTCGTCATACACAGGTGTGTTCTTTAACATTTAAGTTTTGGTGTACATTGTTTATGTATTTCGTTTTTTCCATGTATTTAATATGGTTTTTTCCCTGTGGAATTACTGCTTAAAGTTGTGGAGGGATTAGAATGAATGAACTACCATTATCAACTGATTATGTTGTGAATTTGACTATCACTTGCTCAAACATCATGACCATGTATTCCATCACCAGGGTCAGCATTGAAATATCGATGTGCTGAATTGTATAACCCTTATGAGCCCACGGGGACTTATTTCACACACCCCCTGTCCTGGGCACCGGACGTTTAGTCTTTCCACGCTTTTTAAATCTTTCACGAGCTCATCACGCCACTGCATGATCACCCGTTTTCCCGTACGTGCACGTTGACTTACAAAACTGGCTGAAACCGCCGTTCTGTTTTTTCCTTCGAGGCCGAAGGATGCGGCGCGCTGTTTAGAAGCTACGGATTTCTAATCACTAAGGTATTTGGAACCCAGAGGGGTTGTAACATTTGTCACCATTAGGATAGAGATCGAACGGGCAAGGTTTTAGTTTACTTTAATGTTTCTTCTCTGACAGACTGACGCAATCTATGACTCCAACCATACAACACCCCCACGCCATCTCGTCAATTACAGCGGGTGAGTCGGCCCCTGTCACTTGGCTGTTGTAGTCATTCACCGAGTTAATCTCCAAGTTTCGCAACTGTGTTGTTTAATCGTCCTTTTGTATGTTTATTCACAACACTGGGAAAAGTTTCCCACAGCCTGATACATTTACAGGATTATTTATTAAATCGAATTTAGGACTGATCGACTATTGTGTACTCACCGGACACATTCCTTGGTGAGCCCCAAATATTATTTTGCATTTGTTGAGGCACTTTTGAGTCTGTTTAGGCACCCATACTTTTTGATTCATTCCATCTGGCTCGGCCACTTTTACCTTAAAGTATCATGGTTATTTTCAGATGCCCCTTGCCCCCATCCTGAGGAAGACCCGCCGCTGAGGACCACATTAACCCTTATGCAATAGGGTCGAAACGTCGACACCCCCGTGTAGGCCTACACACTCCACCTGACCCCCCCACACTGGAAACACACATATATGTACTATGTATTACTGTGTGTATAGGGGCAGGCTTGAGTTTGGAAGAGAGACTGTTTCTACTTGTATTGGACCTCATATGCTGGAAGTCATTTGAAATCTCTTATTGTAAAATAACTGCTTTTCCTTTTTCCTTTTTCTACTTTCTTACACATGTGCACTGACCTTTCACACATCCTTTTCTGATGGTAACTATGTGGATATAACATTGTTTTCTATTTACTGTGTGTCTTTTGGGAAATTATTCCAAATATGATTGATTAAAAACTTTGTTATCAATCATAACTCCAGTGGCCTTGAGGATTACTCATTTTTCCTATTTTTTCTATTGCCTAAAAACTATATGTGCCTTATTGGAATTATAGCGTTTCAACCATTTAAAGCTTTGCCCATAGCAATTAGGGCAGAGTGGCGGGGCAGGATATCCTCGTAAATCGTGAGATGACTCCCCCACTGTTTTTCATGAAGTCTATAGTGTCCTCTGCCCTGCGCTGTGTATTCTGGATGTGGGATCTTCGCTATGCTCCAAACACTGCTATGTATTCAGTTTGCTGCTGCTCAGGGTGCAATGGACCTACACTTGCCCCCTATCCCTGTAGTACTCCCCACTACAGGAATGTCTCGAATTACAGTCCAAATTTCTACTTCCAGGTCGATACTAGTGAGGGCCTCCCAGGTCCAGGAGGAAAACGCTGATCAGCCCCGGGCCCTCAGTTGAGTGCAACTCGTGACAGCGTTCCCATCAATTTGTTCTGCTTTGTGTGTTAAGTTCCTAGTGCTCGTTTTCCAGTACGTTTCCTTCTGTAGTCAGTAACGTATTAATGCCGGTGTAAAGTCACCATTTTGGGAGGCAAGACTCAAGTGTCTCATATATTGCAAAAAAGGGGGGGAAGCTGTGTGGGGGGAATCAGGAATCAGCGCTTTTCCCATTGTGTAATATATCTTAGTGTTACACTTCCTCTCTGGGGCTGCCTCGGGATCAGAGGGGGGACACAGAAGCATAATAAGGTTCTCCCTCAGAGATGGCGGCGCGGGCCCACATCCCAGTTAAACACAGTGCCACTGGGGTGGGAGAGAATTGAGAGATGGGACGCAGGCTCTATTACTAGGGCTGTGGTGCAATGATGCCCCCCTGGGGATAATGCTGCAGCACTGACCTCAGATGTGTATTATATAGAGCCAATCCACTTCAGCTCTCTTCTAATGCACTGGAAAAGCAGATTGGTTCCTTCAACCCAGCCTGGTCAACAGCTGGTCCTGCAATTTGCCATCATGCCAGCTGCAGCCCTGTATTTTGTGATTGCACTGGATGGATCAACCCACAGCGCCTCTGCGATCACTGCCGCTGCCTCAGTTTTGGTCACCCCTCTAAATTACTGATGGCCTGCAGCCATCCAACACAATTTTCTGCACCTCGAGGCTATGGGTACTGCTCCGGCCCTGCTCCTCAGTCCGCCAGGCTTCGCCACAGTCTGGCACACCCTCTGCCTCTCTGGTCCATGATTCTGTCACACAGTCTGCCACTGGTCTGCACTGGCAGCATTGGACCGGATATATCACCTCCTAGCATGGTCCTCACATCGACAGGCAACAGGTCTGGTCCCCAGATCACTTCACTACACAGACACCAGTGCAGGAAGCGCACCGCATCCACCTATGGGCTCTGCTCAGTTCCCCAGATCGTCTCTGACTCTTGGACTTGTAAATCAGGAATCCGCTGCAATCATGCCTCTACTCTGCTCCTCCAGGCTCGGCTGGCAGTAGGGGGTGCCTGCCACATGTTGAGCTGCCCAAAGCCAGTTAGTAGTGTCAGGATTATGTTAGATGGGATCTATCAGCTGGAGCACCACTTTGTGCTTCCTACGCCATCGGTGTCAAGCCACGCCCCAATGCAGGGAAGGAATCCTTGTGTAATAATTGATAACTTTCCATCCTTAAGACTGTAGATTAATCAGAGATCAGAGTTGCTCCAGAACAGGCTTCTCCAACAAGTTGCTGGTGAGCTACTAATAGCTCTCCAGCTATGTATAAGTAGATCTCCTAGGTACAGACCAGCCAACTAAGGGGCCGATTATGATGGCGGACGGACCTGAGCCACCATAGAGTAGGAGGGAACCTCCGCATTGCCTGCGGAGTTCCCTCCTGTGCAATTAGGATGTAACCGCCACCCTGGCGGTCACATCCTCTATTTTTACCATTGCGGCGGGTGCGGCTTCAAGCTGCACCCGCCGCAATGCATACATTGCATTTGTATGCAGAAAGCGGCAGGCACCGTGCGGTGCCTGCCGATTGCTGCATACAAATGCAGGGGGGTACCATAGGTACCCCCCATGTGCACCCCCTGACCCCCCCTTCACCAAGGGGGCCCGCAACGGGCCCCCGAAGTCAATGTCCGTATGTTTTTCCACGTGGAAAAGCATATGATTTCCGCCATCCTAATATGGCTGGCGGTGTCTGATAGACACCGCCAGCCATGTTAGAGCTTTTCCGCATAAGCAGATGTTTGGAGACAAATAGTTGAATTTCCAAAATATATTTGAAGCCTATAAGTGACATATAAATAATACGGCACTGAAGTTACTCGTTGCGAATATTATCACCAGGGTACAGAGGGCACTGGAGTAATGGCTGTTTTGCATTATCCATGAATAGGCCCCCCACGTTGACTGAGCCTTTTGTATTTATATTGCTGCTTGCAGCCCAGCCTGATGAACTGAGGTGATGACTGCTCATGATCTTGCATATTGTGGCCACAAATATAATTTTGCCTTGATGCAATCACTATTAGAAAACTAATAATAATAGTAGCTGGGGATGAAAGTACGTAGCTCTTCCTACAGAAAAAATTGGAGACCCTGTTCCAGAATATGGGAGTATGTTGCTTGTTAGGATTACATAGGCATACAAGGATTTACTCAGTTCTGGCTGACCTGCACTGCCGAATTGTCAATAAAATGTCATTAAAAGTATTTGTATCTTTCATCATATGTTTTATTCACAGATTCTCATCTACATTCAAGAAAAGGTTATACCTTATTTTCTTAGCGTATCTCATCTCTTTGGCATGGCTTCATCAGTCAAGGTTCCACAGTTTAGAAGATCAAGATTGAGCAGTGACTCCCTTTTCATATTAAAACCCACACCTCTTTAATAAAATTGATTCCAAACCAAAGTGTCTTCACAGTCCCCCAAAATTATGCTGTTTCAGTAGGTATTACATGTATCAACCAAAGTTCCAGAAGCATGACATGCAGTTTTTTTTAATCAACATTCACTAGTGAAATGTAATGGTGTGCCCTATAATCATAAAGGGATTTACTTTTCTATGGAAAATGTAGAGCCCTGGCCTGATCTCATGATCGGCTGAACTGGCATCTTGAACAATGCTAAAAATATCTTGAGTAAGTTCCTCAAAGTCCTCGTAAAGACTGCTGGGAAGCTGTCCAGATTGGTGGAATTTCCAGCAGACATATTACTCTTTATTTTACTGACATCATCAACAGCAACTTCTGCTTTTAGTTTTTTTATTGCACTTCATCTAGGGTGGGGAAGGTCAGATCATCTAGAAGTCAATGCAAAGTGGTTAGACATATACATTAGACACTCTGAACTTAAATCAGAATAGTATTCCAAAGGGCATCTATGAAACCTTGTATACTGCAGAGAATTAATACCAAGATCCATGTTAACATCTCTTGTCGTAAATGATAATATATGTCAAGATTTATCATCAAATTCAAATGTCTATGTCTGTTTAATCAGGACCTACTTAGATATTTTGGTGATTAACATAAGTTGTAACTTTCCCAATGCTAAAAATATATGGCATTGCTCAGGGTCTCTCCTACAGCCAAGTTCTAAATGCCTTAATTACACTTATCAATATCTTGTCTTGAGTTCTGCTTCAAGTTGAAAAGAATCCATAATATTCCACTTAAACATTGCTATAATAATCTCCAAATATGAACCTTAAGAATTTCCCGATTCCTCCTTGGTGAGGTTGTACATTCACTGATATTATGGAAGACGGCTATCTTCATTTCCCAATTTCAGCTAAATTGTGGAGGTGAGACGTGAATTCCCTAGAATTTAGATGTACTTATCATAAGATATCAACAAAATGTGTCCCTCAATCAAATGCTTCCTAGTTGTTTAGAGCCAAATAAGTCTTACCCATGCTGTTATATCTGAGGAGAATGCTTTAACTCTTAATCTGTTGGATGGGCTTTTGATGGCCTTATGATTTATAATTGAGTGTTCATAGCAATCACAATACCCTGAATATAATCAGCTTGTGATGTTGCCTTGAACTGTTTAAAGCCTGTTCCATTGAAAATTGTGGATAAATATTTACGAGGAGTATGTATTGCTTGAATTCACAATACCCTACACTGTAAAACCTTGATCACAGTCATCACATTTTGCTGCTTACAGACTTGAGCACCTTCACATTGCAAGTTATGATTTGAGTGTATCTGAAATATCTGTGTTTGTATCATGGCTCTCATAGCCAGACTGAAAAGAATGCTTATGTAACAACATTTCCTTTCCCCCTTATTGTTCACCACCACCATCAGTAAACCCTCTTTTTGATACCACCAACCATGTTGTTCCTCCCATCATTCTTTGAAATCAACACTTTTTCTGGCTATCTAACAGTGCCAGTTTGTCTACAAAGGTTGACAGTGACTCCTCCTCTTCCATTGCATAGCAGTGGGCTAATAAAACCATGGGAATCACTAAAAAAAGGAAAAAGTAAGCTCATAAATTCTAAAAGAATTGATCAAAAATATTCTAGTTGGATCAATGGGCCTTTACAAAGAATGGAGCAGGCGGCAGACACTTTGAAACTGAAACATCTACTATCTACAACAATTGTTATCAATTTCAGAGCTTCTGTCCATCTTCCCTTTAGGATATTGAGGAAATCTCTGACATGTTCTACTTGGCAGCAGGTTCTAGGGTTCGGAATCTGTTTTGGACGACATTGTTCAGGTCCTTCCTGTGCTGCTGCTACCTAACCAAGACGCTCTGCAACCCTGTTGTCACCGGAATCGAAGGTAGGCTTCGCCATCTGTTCTCCTATGTAATGCATGCTAACAGTTTGTGAGATTTAGGATGCAAAAAAACATACAGTACAAATGACCTACATATACATTACAACGCATACACAACATAGATATGAATTTTGTGATATTCACATGTAGTACTTCCCTATCTTTACAGCAGAGAAACATCAGTCTGTCAGGACTCTGCCTCCAAAAGACTGCCAGTCCATCAGGAACATCGACATCAGATTGGCGGTATACTGCCAGCCCGACGGCAGTGGAGTACTCCAGTCGCAACATCGAGACACGGTGGGCTGAAGATCGCTAACACCGCGGTCTTCTTGGGACCTTCGCCCAGGTGGTCCGGTGTTAGACCAGCAATCTCATAATCAGGCCATTAGATTGTAATGCAAATAGTAATTGTCACCCCTTTAGTGGCCAACAACTTCCCCAAATTGGTATAAATTGGAGTGGGAATAGTAAATGTCATCACTTTAGTGCCCAACATCTACCCTAAATTGGTTTAGATTGGAGTGCAAAAAGATTTAAAATCTATAACCCTGAAAAAAAGGATAGATGTTAAAGCTTTGTGCATTGCTCGCAGGGCATTACACAATTTTGGGCGGAAATATTTAAAACACTTGTTCCATTAGTATGTTCCATCCAGAACTCTCCGCTCCTCTACTTCGAATCTTCGTGAGGTTCCTAGAGTCCGGCTTTCTAACTGGGGGGGCAGACGTTTTACTACTACTACCTCTAAACTGTGGAACACCCTTCCCATGCATTTGAAAAACTCAACAGAACTGCTCCTATTCAGAAAGGCCCTCAGGACATGGCTTTTAGCTCTCTAGTCAATTGATACGGGTTGAGGGCTCAGCTGTCATTCTTTTCTATTAACTACTTTCCAATCAGGCTGGTATCGCCTATACGCCTTCGGGCAGTAGTCCAAGCTTATAAATATAAAATCAAAATCAAATTGTTATAAATTGGAGTAGGAATTGTAAATATCACCCTTTTAGTGTCCAACACTTTCTTCAAGATAGTTTACTTTAAAGGGGGAATAGTAAATGTCTGCCCTTTAGTGTCCAACACTTTCCCCAAACTGATTTAGATTGGATTGAGAATAGTAAATGTCACCCCGGTAGTGTCCAACACCTTCCCTAAATTAGTTTTAGTTGGATTGGCAATATTAAATGTTACCCCTCCAGTGCCCAACAACTTCCCCAAATCGGTTTAGATTGCAATGGAAATAGTAACGGTCTTATTACTAGTTCGGTGGTCCCATCGCCGAAGCACCGTCGGCGCTTCCAACCGCCATATTATGAGTTTCCTGAGGGGCTAGGAGTGCGACTGAGGTGGTCTTGTGGTGGTAGGCAATGTATTTCCATATATATTGATGCCTGTGTGTAAATTCCCACTGCATATGCGTTAAATGCACACATTTGAATTATATGTGTCTGGCCCATATGTGGGCAGTCCCGGTAATTGGTACATGGTACCAAAGCAGTTACCTGTATTTCACCGAATATCGGGTTAAAATTCCACAGGGTGAAGATGCTCCTGTCTTGGGGGGACCTGGAGAAAGGGATCAACCTCGAAATCTGCTCGGAAGAACTGGAAAGGGGTGCGTATACACCCCAAATCCTCATTTTCTGCTAACCTTTAGGTTGCAGTCGGACCGCCGTGATCGGCTCGTCAGGAAATCAACTCGTAATAAGGACAGTGATGTTGTTCTCTGTACCGCCCAATGGAGGCTGCCTTCCAACGACTGCAAACCTGGTGGTCGGTGGTGTGCTAGTGGTGCCCGCAGTCCAGCTGCGGAAAGCCAATCTGCTCAACTTGTAATATGACGGATGGCTCACCGCCGTCAGAACACTACCGCTGGGACGGCAGTCCCTAGACCGCCGAACTTGTTGTAAGGCACTTAATGTCACCCCGTTAGTGTTTAACACTTTCTTAAAAATGGTCTATGTTGGAGTGTGATTTATTTAGATGCATGTTTGTAATAAATATTATTGTTAATTCCATATTTTTATAGAAAAAAGTAACACATTTTTCTAACTCTATTTATGATTTCAAAGTTTATTTGATGTATATTTTTACATGTATATATTACATCCTGAAAATAAACTATTATATAAAGATGAATAAAACCATTTTTAATACATTTTTATTATTATGTAAAAAGGTCAATTATATTTAAATAGCATTACATTTTGTACAGTTTCTATTTTTTTCCATTGTTAAACATTGTTCTGACATTTCTTCAATTGTTTTATATAAATATTTTCAACATCATTTTAACATTTTTTTAGCATATATTAAATACTTGAATATAATTAACACTATTCATTATTGTATACTATACAATAATGTTTACATTTTGTTCAATATTTTCTGACATGTTGAACATGTTTAATAATTATTTTACATTTTTGGGACATTTATTCAACATTTTTACTTTATGTCCCATTCATTTCCATACGGACACCATTTTGTTTTAACGCTACCTTCTTTGTAGCCTATTTATGTAATTTCAGTCTATTTTCCAAGACCCAGATCGATGTAAGGTGCTGCTGTTCGTCGGAACAGATAAGTCCCTTTTAAAAGTGTTTTTAATGGTTTTGATGGTGGCAGAATATATATAGAAGATCTAGAGGTTAGTTACTGTTGTATTAATATTAGAGCTTTTCACTAGTGTGTAGTTTTAGGGAGTTTTCTCACTGATTTAGGGTCTTATTACGACTTTGGCGCAGTTGCGCCAGCTCTCCGCCATAGCAGCTTTGTCAATCCTGTGCAAAGACCGCCCGGCTGATTACGAGTGCAACTCGTGTAGGCAGACGGTCATTTGCCGTTGACCCAGCGGTGCCAGAAAAAAGGCACCGTAATGGGAACGGCAGAAATGTTCCAGCACGGCTTAGACTGTGAAGTCCATGCCATGCTGGAACATGGGGTGCAAGCAGACAGGGGGAACATGTTGTGTCCCCCTGCATCGATCCCCATAGAGGTGAGAGCATGGGGGCCCTGTAGGGCCTCATTTATTTCGCAAGCGCCAGCCTTTTTATGGCGGGCTCACCACCATGAAAAGGCTGGCGGTGGAGGAACTCAAAATATGCTTGGCAGGACTGCACCAGTCCTCCTCTGCATATTGTATTGGCCCTATGCAGCATCAGCGAAGGGAACAGTAGGTCTCTGGCACAGGTGGTGGTCCACCACCGTTACTGCGGTGAAAGTTATTAAGCAGCAGTTGGAGGACCGCAAACTGCTGTGCCACTGCAAGTGTGGGGGTTGGTAGATTTTTATTTGTGGGGAGGAATGTGTTTTGTGGGTGTGGCTTCTTGTTTACTTTACACATTTTCTCTACAAACTAGTCCTATGGGCATTGAGAGTTACAGTTTTTTTAAGGAAATCATTTTTGGACTATAATAAACCAATATTTTTATATTTGAGTCTATTATTTTATGTTTACAAAATTGTTTCTTTTTTAAACACTTCTTTGGGATTTTTATGGTTCCTTTTCAGGATCTCCGTTGGATTCATCTTATTTTTGCATTTATTTTGAGGTTTTTGGATAATCTTTTACTGGTTTTTGGTGGATTAGTATTTTTGACTACTTGAATACAGATGAAGGTCTGCAGCTGCAGTAAAGTCATATTTATTTAATTTCGTTTGGGTGGGAAATGTTATATTTTATTGTTTGTTTAAATATTATGTGATAGTTTTTGGAAATGTGTGATTTAGGTGTTGCATTTATTTTGAGTGATGGATTGAGCTTGTTCTTTCAGCTTTTTGGTTGTTGAGGTTTTGATTATTTTATTGGTAGTAGTTATTTGTTTTATGTTTAATGTGGTTTAAAAGTTTGTAGTAAGTGTTGCTTTGTTTATTTGGCAGTAAGGCAAATATAAAGGGATATTTGGTGTGTGATATTGACCGTGATTGTTGTATATCTGAGTGAATGGTGTGGGACACATTTTAAAGGTTAACCCACCATCCAGGTTTGGCAGTGGCTTAGTTCTAGTACGTTATCTGCTGTAGAAAATATTAGGGTTAATTTTTGGTTGTCATAGAACAGAATAGGTTCCTCAATATGTGTCATTATTAAAAAGTTCAGGTATTTCTATGTATTGGTATCTTCTAGGGACAGGAGGAGTATCCCTGGTGGCTTTTTTAGTTCATGCAATTCCTCCCACCACAGATGTTGAGATGAACTGCCCAACCTCAGGTCATTTGTTCCTAACGCAGTATTTTTGATGTGACTGCCCATAGTGCAGTCGTCAACCTCCATTTCTGAATGGAAGCTTATGCGTACATAAAACATAAGCACACTAATTTAAATAACTAACCGCCCAATTGAGGTAGGCGATGAGACCACCTCCCCACCGCTGCAACCTTCAAGAGGGGAGCTCCCATGGTGGGGACAGTGGTGGTCAATGTTGGTTGTGTCGGCATGGGCTCTGCCGCTGGAATTACAACCTGCCTTTCTGCAGACCTTTTTATGGCAAGGGCACCTTCATGAAAAGGTTGGTACAAAGGCAAGTAAAGGGCCACAAAAAGGGCTCTAGGGCAAATGAGCCCAAGTGGACTGAGGTTGGGCCCATTTTGTGGCCCACTATGCCTGCACTGTCAGTGTGTGCACTGATTACCATGCACGACATGGTGCATGGAAACAGTATGCCCGACTTGCAGGAACCTCAAGCACTACAAACAATCAACAGAGTACCATTACATTTTTTTTTTTTTACTTCAACATAAAAGAAACCACCTTTACCAGATGAAAACACCCCCAACGGAAAACCTGCAAAAGCGTGTGAAACATCTCAACAGTACATACATGTAAGCGTACAAAATAAAAGTAATTGCATTTTTTAACATATCAATAACAAACGTGCAAAAGTTAAAACATATTAAATATTTTTACTAATAAACTACTTACAGGCACAATGATAGAGGACGCCAAATTTATGACTTGACAGAAAGGAGAGCAGTTACTAAATCACAGGGGCTAAACTTACAGCCAGGAAAGTGCATCATCAGAAACTATAAACTGGAAATGTACTAAAGGCCTGATTACGAGTTTGGCGGTCTGACCAACGGAACGCAGCGGCCGCCAGTAGACTACAGAGCTGGCGGTCTTCAGACAACCACATTATGAGTCTACCACAGTGCTGGCAGTGTGGCTGTGGAGATCTTGCAGTGGTGGGGATTAGTTTTCCATATGTATAGATGCCTGTGTGAACATTTTGACTGCATATGTGTTGAATGCACACATATGCATGATACATGTGGAAAAATACCATCTACTCATTTCCAGAGTTTGGTCCATACGTGGGAAGTCCAGGCAATGGATATATGGCACAACTGTATATTGCCGTAAACAGGGTCATAATCCACGGGCTGAAGATGCTGCTGTGAAGGGGGGACCTGAAGAAAGGGATCTACGTCGAACTCTGATGGGAAGCAACGAAAGGGGTGAGTACGTACCCAAATCTTTTGTTTCCACAAACTTGCAGCTGGATGTGCCACAGCCGTGGCCGGCTCATCGGAAAGCCAACGTGTAATATTGACGGAGGGTTAAACTCTTCTGATGCTGCTTTTCCCCAAATGCGACCCCTACGGTCTGCGGTTTGCTGGCGGTGTTGGTGGTTCGGCCGCGTTCTTTGCAATAGCAATCCACCCAACTCATGATACTGCGGTCGCACCATTGAACTTGTGATGGTCGAACCGCGACCACGGGTACGGCGGTTCATGGACAGCCAAACTCATAATAAGGTCCTTAATATTATTCTAATGCTTGCTATAGGAGGGCAACTATAAAAGATAATATAATTCATTTAAGAGAGCACAAACACTCTCCATATATGTTAGAAATAGAAGTAGGCGAAATATTGCAAGATGTAAGAGAGGCAAGCACTAGCTCTCAAGAACACACAAGTAAATTCCTGAAAGATATCCTACCTAGAGTCTCCAAACACATAACAGTGAAACTACCATCTATCCCCACTTTAAAACATTTAATTGCATTAACTGAAAAAGCCACCAGCGATACTCCACCTGCCCCTAAAAGATACCAAGACCTAGAGATTTTTTAATATTAAAAAAGTTAAAATTAAAATCCATATTTATCAACAAATTAAAAAAAATATACAATTATAAATATTTTTTAAATGTATTTTTTTTAACATGAAAACCTTTGTAAATATTTGAATTAATGTATACATGTGTATATTGATTTACTTAATTCCATTAACATATATCTTTATTAACATCAAATATAAATATATAAAATATTAATATGATAAAAGAAATTTAACAATTCTAAATTATTAATTTGCTTAGCTTTAAAATGATTACCTTAAAATTAAAATTTTAAATATACTTTAAAAAAATCTCCCTTCCTTATCTCTTAAAAACCCAACATCTAAAAAAAATTCATCAATTCATTATACACATTATTACAACTAAAAATAAAAATTTCAACAATTTCATAAATAAAAAAATATCTTGCTAAAACACAAATAAAAAATAATTAAACACATACAATCAAACACACTACAATACATTACATACTAATTAACAATTGCTAAGAATATTACACTCAATGATATTTTTTACATTTATATTTGTTACAGCAATATTAAAAACAACACTGAAAATGATCATTTTACCTTTGATTTTCCCGTCCAGAATATTTTGGATGTCCCAATATTCTTAAACCAATATTTTTATATCACAATATTATTTTTCCGACATTTTGTCCAAACACCCTTTGCGATATGTTTAGAAACCTGGAAACTCAATCCCTGCCCTTATCATCAGACTTTTAGATATTTTAGGTTTTTAACTGGACCCCAAAAGAAGGTCTTAACTATCTTATTTTCATTTTCCCAAACAGGTTACATGCACCAAATGAAAATCTAGGAAAAGTCATAAAAGTGCTTTCATTAACATGACCATTTTTACTACATTAATTTTTATCCCACAGAGATTGAGTGATCGCCATGTCTTTAAAACATAAGTTTGTAAATTATCAGCAAATGTTTGCATTAATGAAGATGGAAAGCAAAGAATCGTTCCCTTGTGAATCCTGCCATCACAATATTAGCAAAATGCTCCAACTTACATGTTCACATATGAAACTGACTTATAAATGAACATGAAAGAGCTGCAATGGAAAGTCCTGGCTGGTTTTCTTGCACATCATCTTTTTGATGGGTGATATGTGTTGAGCGTACTTCTTCTACTTTGTACCAGATCCCTGATGTGCACATATGGGATGTTGGCTGGACTGTATTGAAACTGTTGGTCTAGTAATGTGCATGGCCTACTATAGTTGATATGCAGTATAAGGTGCGCTTTGTGATTGTATGGTACCAGGAGTCTCTAGTCATTTTATCTTGCTCTAAAGCAGCCTGTAACTCTTTAGGTCTGGTCTGAGCTATACAAATTGTTAATAAACAAATGTGAATATAATCAAGAAGTATTTCAATTGATCTCTGGCCCATTTACAGTATCACAACTCAAAATGTTGTGTGAAGTTTTCTAGAGCTGACAAGGTAACTTGACAGTGTTGCAACATTTCTCAGGCCGCAGAAACCTTGGAACTGTGACTTGCGGTGTAGGTATGAAAATTAAGTATCATCTGAATATAACATTATCTTGTTTTTTTCTGTTTATGCTCACACTATCAATCAGGTTACATCTATTAATGCCTATATTCAGAGATTTTGAGTTAGTTCCGATAAGGAAAGTGAGATAGGGAGGATATGTGGCATAGTAACCAATGTTGATGACCTTTAAACATGGTGAACCAGGTTGGATCCTCAGCTTTGACTCAATATTCTGTTGCTTATTTTTTTCTATACCTAAAATGCAAAGGTGTATGGTAGTTCAGTAGTGAAGTGCTATAGTGCCCTTGGTCCAGGTTTAAGCTATAGCAAGAGAATAAAAACACACTCTTCTTGTTTGCTCCTGCAAAGTAAATGATTCTGATGCAAATGTGTGAGTGGTGATGATGCCCTGTCACTAGGGTTCATTTTCATTTGATGACATACTAATGTATAACACACATACTCATTTAAGGCATATAGTCATGTATAATTTTATATTTAGGCTGACCTTTATATGTGATTTGTACAATAACAAATATCTAAAATTAGAGTGTTATCACATTAAGTTAGCAGAAATCCTTGTAGGCCTCAGTTAAATACTCCATATATTAAATTAAATGTTTTAGTTCTGCATGTTGAGCATAATATTTTTCTCGAGGGAGGCACCAAGGGTTGCAGTGATCGTGTTAATTGTTTTATTATATTTAGAATTCTGTGTCAAGGACATTGCTGTTGCATTTTAAGGAGTTGAACAGTAATTCTTAGCATCTGCGTGAGAACTGAGGCTGAGAAGAAGAATACCCCTTTGTGTGACATCTATCCAGAGCACAGTGATGGAAAATTCTGAAGTGTATTAACCATGAGAAGTGGGCCGATACCAGGCAGATTGTGAATGTTAGCTTTGATGGGTTCCTTCCCTTATGGGAACCTTGGGAGTTGTGTCTTTCTTTTGAAAGTTATTTTTAATTGTGTTTTTGGTATTAGACCGTTAGGGGCTTATTTCGATGACATCGTTGTGGAAACTGGACTGACCGATCTCCGGTTGGCGGTCTCAACTGCCTAATCACGATGCACCTGCACATGGTGTGGTCACATACTCCCAATCCTCTATGGGAGCTTGTGTTACGGATGTAAACTTGTGACTTTGTCCTGGTCTGCATAGACCAGAGAACCGCAGTTGGTACTTTGTACTTTAAAGCACTATTTCTCCTTAAATCTTTAAAATTGCATATCTGCAATACTGATTGGATTTGGCTTGCATTGGATTTATGTGATTTTGGTGTTAAATAATGTATTTAAATATATTCTATGTTTTTTAAATTGTGTGGGATATTTCTTGTGTTCTGTTTTCACCTTATCAATGTTTGAAGTTCTGCATAAATACTTTACACATCGCCTCTCAGTTAAGCCTAACTGCGTTTATGCCAACCCACCAGAGGTTTAAGCTTAGGATAATGTGAGGTTTGTGTGGCTTTCACCCTGACAAAATTAGTGAATTCTGCTTGAGTAGCGTTTCACACCACTTAACCAGTAACCCAACTTCATACATGTAGAGTATGGGATTTATTTGTCTATATGTCAGACTTTGCAGAAATCTTCAGAATAATTAAGACTGAAGAAACTCTCAAAAATAAGCGAGAGAATGGGTTAAAACTGCATTTGAAAGAATAAGTGGGGAGCATCCAGAAATTGAGTTATTCTAAATAAGAAGGAATGGTGGGCTGATAAAATGAGGAAAATTAAGAAGGACAGTGATACAGGAGAGATAGATGGTGAAGCTAGCAAGAGTCACGCGTAGGTCAGTGTCCATCTATTGAGAGAAGTACTTAGGGGTGCATATGTGCAGGTGCCTTGGAGTTTTGAAGATCTTTTTACCTTTACAAATCAATTTCCAAAATTGAGAGAAACCCCTGATCTATACTATATGCAGGCTGACAGATTCACAACAATTTTGCAGGTACTTTGGGAGGATTTGAACACCTTCTTTGACATTGTGGTCTAAAACAATTTGTGGGCCAAGTGTACAGTGCCTGTCGAATGGACAAATGTAGGGCCACAAAGGGTTGCTCATACTATGTCTGCAGTAGTCATGGAAAAGTATAATCAGATGATTTACTTTATGAAAACTAAGGTTTCCCCAAAAATAAATTGACTGGTTGAAATTTTTGAGAACTAGTCAAGACTCCAACGAGTCAGTGTATGCTTATTATGAAAGACTGGTGCAGGTCTTATGTCAGTATATTGACATTTAAAACTCCAAGCAAGGAAATCTCAGTAACTTTTTGCGTCAGTTTGTTCTTGATTTGAGTCCTGAGATTAGCAAACATATCCTGCATTCTGCAGTGATGATTTGGGAGATCGACGAAAGAAAAGCAATTGGAAGTTGATGCTAACCAAGAGAAAGTTAGCCTAGAAATGATTTCAGAGTAGTCCGCGCATGGCGAATTTTTGATTCCGGTGATAGTACTGGAATGCAGGAAGTCACATATGAAAGTGGTGGTCAGATCATATAAGGTGGGAGCAGTGTTATGTTATGTTACTCAGAATTTCTAACGTGCACAGATACTGCAAGAGTGTCCCTGCGCGAACCTTGAGAGATTGAAGACACATCAAAAGCCAAGATTAGGGGAATAGATGCGTTTTCTTCTTCTTCAAAAGAATTGGGTCCTGAATGCCCCAAAGCGCAAAGGGCAGATCGTTCCAGGCCAAAGCGGCCTTCACAGCTAGAGAGCTGCCGCCTGACCTTTGCAGGCGGAAACGCGGGATTTGGGCCAGGAGTTGAGTGGAAGAACGCAGTTCTCTTGCAGGGGTGTAAGAGGAAAACCGTTTCTGAAGATAGACAGGCCCAGTGGCATAAAGAGCACAGTGGGCGATAACAAGGATCTTAAATCTGACACTCTCTGCCATGGGCAGCCAGTGTAAGGTGCGTAGGTGTTGTTTCACGCTACAACTGGCGGAACCGTTCATGAGCAGCCTCGCCACCGCGTTCTGCACCGCTTGCAATTTATTTATTAGGTATCCAACATATAGAGCGTTGGCATAGTCTAGCGGAGAAAGAAAAAGGCTCGAATAACTGACTCCTTAGCCGCCTGGGGAAGAAAGGGAAGAAACTTGCTGAAGGACTGTAAGAGACCAAAGCAAGTCCCTGCCAGCTTCTTGACCTGGGTTGAGAATCGGAGATTCTTCTCGAACCAAACCCCTAAGTTCTTAACTGGGTACCCTGAGGAGAAAGGCAATGCAGAGTTGGAGGGCCAAAGTGATTCCCTAAACCGGGCAGGAAAGTTGCTGAATAAGAGAATTTCCAATTTCTCCTCATTGCATTTCAATTCAGCCCCTACAAGCCAGCGGAAGACTGTGGTCAGGCAGTGTTTGGAGGCCGAAGTAGAGACATAGGGGCCTATTAGGATGGCGGACGGACCTGCGTCCGTCCGCCACCCCAGAGGAGGAGGGACCGTCCGCATGGGCAGCGGTGGTCCCTCCGTGCCAATTAGGATGTGACCGCCACCCTGGCTGTCACATCCTGTATACTTAACATTGCGGCGGGTGCTGCTTGAAGTAGCACACGCCGCAATGTTAAAAAATGCTTGTTTACCTTTGCATGCACGAAGCTGCAGGCACCGCGTGGTACCTGCCGCTTCGTGCACGCAAAGGCAGGGGGGTACCCCCATGTGCACCCCCCTTCACCCCTGGGGGCCCGCAACGGGCCCCTGAAGACAACACCGTATGCCTTGCCACGGCGGAAATGCCGCCGTGGAAAGGCATATGACCGCAGCTATCCTAATATGGCTGGCGGTGTCTGATAGACACCGCCAGCCATGTTAGTGCTTTTCCGCCGTGGTCGGAAGGCGGCCGCGGCGGAAAAGCGACGGACGGAAAATAGATCCCCCAGCCATCCTAATCTGGCTGGAGGTCTTTTTCCAGTCCGCAGCAGATAATCCGCATCCTCCGGGCCGGCGGTGGATTCCGCCGGCCCGGAGGATGCGGATTATCCGCAATCATAATCGGCCCCTTAGTTTTTCCTCCAAGTGAACAGGAGCTGTGTGTCGTCGGCTTAAGCAATTATCTTCGCTCCCAAGCCCTCCGCCAACTGAACCCTGAGGGGTGACGTAAATATTAAAAAGAAGAGAACTCAAAGAAGAGCCTTGTGGAACCCCTGTGAACACTTTCTTCGGTGATGAGGAAAATGGTGGGAGCCATACCTCCTGTGTCTGATCCTCCAAAAAGGATTGGAGCCAGCCCCAGGCGTTGCCTGATACACTTATCTACGCCACTCAGGAGAGCAGCAGAGTGTGGGGAACAATATCAAATGCCGCCAAGAGGTCTAGCAACACCAAGGCTGCCCTCTCGCCGGCATCCAGAAAATCTCTGATGACTTCAGAGATTTCCACCAAGGCCGATTCAGTACTAAATGAGGCCCTAAAGCCCGATTGAGCCAGGTGGAGAAAGCCTGAACTTTTAGCGTAGTCAGTCAACTCTCTAGTGACCACTTTCTCACAAACCTTTGCCAAGCTGGGCAAAAGGGAGATCGGTCTGTAATTTGACAGGCATAGCGGATCAAGTGAGGGTTTTTTCAAAAGAGGGAGTTTCTTGGCCTGCTTCCATGTGGCTGGGTCAAGAGCTTCCATAAAGGACACGGTAATAAGTCTGTTGACTTCAGGATTAACTGATCTGCCACGTCGGCCAGAAGTCTAGTTGCGCACGGGTCCGAAGGGGATCCTGATTTCAGGCCCTTTAAAACTTTACTCGGAAGGTCTATGGGGGTAAACCGGGACAGCAAATGAGAAGGAGGGGCCAATAGGTTGCCTCCGGCCAGGATGGCATCCTGGACTTTATTGCTGGTGGTAAAGGATGCCTGTATAGTGCGGATTTTCTCCATAAAGAAAACAGAGAGATATTCGCACCACATGTCCAAGGATGGGATCGTACTAGCTTATGCCTATGGGGCTAGGACACTTTGAACTATAGAAAAGATTTCCTTAGAGTTATTCTTGGCTGCGTCAATTCTATATCCATAGTAATGGCTTTTAGCCTATGTATTAGCCGTATGATAGGGCTTTCTGTTTAGTTCTCAGCATGAAAGTATCCTCTAGATGATAACCCTTGCGTCATTTCCTCTCAAGTTTCTTGCATTCCTGCTTCAGTAACCTCAGCTTAGGAGTGAACCAGGGGCTAGACTGGGACTCCCTAGAATGCCTATCCTATGCTGTGACCCACATGGCAGAAAATGAGGAATGCTGGTTGATCCGAATTCAGTAATGGATATTGTCCGGCTAAAGAAAACATTGTGCTATTGGTGTAATTAGTTAGGATACTGGAAGTGAGAATGTAGATAAATCTGAATTGAATGCAACTTGATGACCAAGTGCCTAATGTGCACGTTATGCCTGGTCCAAATATGAAAATACAAAGACTTCCAAATCCCAACGTGCCTCAAGCTCTGAGGTTTAATGTGAACTCAAATCCCAGAGTTCAACAGACCTTTTCCCATGTTCATACAGTTTCTAGGAGTTCCCAGTCTTCAACAGTTACGAAGGTCCAGGGTCTGATCAATCACAATGATGGTGCCTGAAAGGGGACGAAGGTTGCATGCTTGGTGCAGACTTTGAGGCAGACCAGAGTGGCCATATTTAGATGGAAAGGGGAATGGCCACCTTGTGCGCCTTTCAATCGATACCCATGATTCCCATTCTACAGTAAAGGCAGTGGAAATCCCAAACCTACTCCTCTCTGGAAACAAGCCCAATCTGCAAATAAATAGCTTTTGAATCTTGTTTTAGTTAAACTCCATGTAAAAATAGATCCCCTTGAGGAGGGCCATACGTTTGTGAAATGTGATTCTAGCTCAGATAATCTCATCAATAGGGATTCTCTGGGGGCGTGGCTACGGCGCCGATGTAGGTGGAAGCGGGACCCCGGAGCTCCTCCGCGCCCGCCTCGCACCACACCACATCCTGTACCCCGGCCTGGCCCCCTAGATGCACAGGGGAGGATCCAGGGAGCACGAGGGGGTGATACTAGGGACCCGAGAGTCCCGATAATTAGCTGTGGGGAGAGTTCCCCGTGAAGCGGAGAATCCGGCGCGAGGAGCGGACAAAATGGCGGCCATTGTCCCGGCCTGAGGTGCCTGGCGGAGGAACGCTGTCGGCGGCTGAGGGCCCGCACTACCGGAATATCTGCCTGACTTGGCGGCGGACGGCCCCCGGGGGCTGTGGAAGGTGAGCGGCGCCCCCTGCAAGTAAATCGCGGCTGGGACCTGGGAGCGGAGGCTGGACGGACTGCCTGACCCCAAGATGGCGCCGAGGGTCTCGACGGAGCCGCGCTAACTGTCGGCAACGGGGTCCCTGAGGCCGCGAGAAGCGCTGTGATCACCCCGCCGCTGCGGGCATTCCCCTAGCGCCCCTCCCGCCCTGACCAGCGGGGCGCCCGCGTTCCAGGTGGCCTGTGGGTTAGCGGACTTAGGCGGAGTGACTGGCCGAGCGCCCCAGGGAGGACACCCGACAGACTAGGAGCCGGAGACACAGCTCCCTGACCGGAGGCCCTCGCGCACTGACCGCTGCCTTGGGCCTGAAGCCGGTGGACGGGCAGAGGATCCGTGGTGCCCAGGTGGAGGAGGGCACATCGGGCGACTGGAGAGGGGGTCCTGTCGCCCCACCGTCCTGGCGGAGAGAGGCTTGCTCCCTACGACGATTGAAGCACTGGGACCTCACCTGACGGAGGCCGGGGGGCCAGAGAGAAATCGGCGAGCACCTTGCCTGGCTGGGACCTCTGTGGCGACGCCTGGACCGTGGGTAGTGAGGCACTGACTCTTGACCAGATACGCCTCCACGCCAGACACTGACCGGGACCTGGCGCTTGGGGGCGCGAAACGAACCAACCTGCAGCACCCTGGTAGACTGTTTCCGCCTGTCCAGAAGTGCCGGGAGCGGGAGCCCTGGTGTCCTGCCGACCTGGTGGAGGGGGACTTGCTCCCTGTAGTGGGCCCCAGCTGACGAGGGCGAAGAAAGGCAGTAGCGCTGAGTGACCGGAACAGGGCCGGAGGAACACCCGGGCGTGATCTGAGTCACTGGTGGCCATAGCAGGGACGCATATGCCTTGCAGCCCGGCAACATGACGCGGGGCAGCAGAAAGAAGGGCTTCGACGCCTTGAAGCTGGACGACCCGGGCCATCTCACAGAGGAGGATGCGTCGACGTCTGGAGCGGGAAGCTCGCCCTGCCCACGAGATCCGTCACTGGGCGACATCATGCAGGCGATAATGGCGTCTCGGGAGGCTCTTGAGAAGCGGATGGACACCATTGGATCGGACCTGTCCCTATTGAAGGACGACCACAGGAAGCTGAAGGAGCGGGTGGCGACCTCGGAGGTAACCCTGAAAGATCTGCCCGGGGACGTGGAGGCATTGAGAGCATCAGTGGCGCAGAAGGTCCGGGTACTGGAGCTCAGGGCCGAAGACAGTGAAGGGCGCTCCAGACGTAACAACCTCGTGGGGGTTCCTGAAAAAGTGGAGGGCCGGGATGCGGTCACTTACCTGGAAGATTGGCTGCGGACGGCGGTGGCCCCTGAGGGACTCTCCCCATTCTTTGCTCTGGAGCGGGCCCACAGAGTCCCGGCGCGTCCCCCCAAGCCAGGAAGGCCGCCGCGACCGATAGTGCTGCGCCTCTTGCACTTCCGAGATAGAGATCACATCCTCCGAAGAGTCAGAGACCTGCCGGACCTTAGAATTGATAACAGCAGGGTCATGGTCTTCCCGGACTTCACCAGAGACGTGCAAAAGCAGCGAGCATCTTTCCTGGCGGTCAAGCGAAAGTTGAGATCACTACAGCTGCCCTATGCTATGTTGTTCCCGGCTCGACTGAGGATCATCGCTGACGGACGCTCACACTTCTTCCTCACACCGCAGGAGGCCTGGAGTTGGTTGGATGCCAGGGGGGAGTCGAGTGCAGAGGCTCCTCCGGAGACCTCGCCTAGGGGACACTCTACTCAGACAACGCCGACGCGGGGGACTGGTTCCCCGACGAGCTGGCAGCAGGAGAGAGCTGAAGCAGTCCTGGCGGTGGTGGCCATCAGCCAGTGAGACGCCAGCCCATCCGGGAGCGCATCGGAACAGTCGAGGGCCAGTGCTCCCAGTCCTGGCTCCAGTAGTGAGCACGATCTCTCAGAGTCGGACCTGCCGGTGGTGACTCCCCAAACAGCAGACGGAGTGCTTGGCTGAGGCGAACAGAGGGACACTGGACTCGTATGTAAGGTACTGGGTGCGACCTGAGGATGCTTTCAGACGCTGAGCGGGAAGTCTTGGGACCTCCCCAAATTGTTACTGGGCAGCGGGGGGGGGGGGGAGAAGGGCCGGGGGGCTTCTCCTGAAGGGTCCGAGGGGGGGATGGGGCGGGTGCGAGGGCTGCGGACCTGTTTGGGTCGGCGTACTGGCCACCCTAGCCCTATCCTATTGAAGCACACTTACTAATTGAGTTTGGATGGGGTTTCCATGTTGGTTGTCTGTCCTGGGGTGTGGGAGTTGGGGAAGTTTAATTGTTCGGGTTGGGGGGGTATGGGGGGGATCCGGGCGTGCCAGGGGAATTGCTGAGAGAACAGATGAAGCGCGATGGGCTCTGCAATGGGACCCGACCTAGGTTACAAATGTCTCACTTGGAATGTAAGGGGGATGCACACGATGCAGAGGCGCCACAAGATCCACTCCTATTTAGTCAGGCGGGGTATTCACTTCGCCTTCCTCCAGGGAACACATCTACTAGACAAGGAAGGTAAGGCGCCACAAAGGAGGTGGAGGGGGCAGGTCTACCACACTGGATACTCCGCATATGCCAGGGGGTGGCCATCTGGGTACGGGCGGGGGTTCCTTTCCAATGCACGCAACACCTAATTGACCCGGAGGGGAGGTATGTCATGGTGAGGGGCAAACTAGATGGGAGGGACCTTACTGTGGGCTGTCTGTACGCCCCGAACGTGGACCAACCTGCATTTCTCTCCTTGTTGTCCAGCAAACTGGCCCTGTTTCTGGTGGAGCCCTTGCTCCTTGGAGGGGACTTTAATAGCGTCACTGACACCACCCTGGACAGGTCGCACCCACCCCCTGCCCAATGCACCAGCTGGCAAACTAGCACTTGCGCGCACTGCTTGGCAGCGCCAATGGGGCCTGGTCGACTCATGGAGGGCTAACCATCCATCGGACAGGGACTATTCGTTTTTTTCCGCTCTCCATGAGCTACACGTTCGCATCAATGCCTTCCTGTGCTCTCAGGGCGTGCATGCAGAGGTGTGCCACAGTGAGTACCTCACGCGCACGATCTCGGATCATAACCCGCTGCTTTTGCAATTGGGCTGGTCCCAATACCGCCCGTGAATCCCTGTCTGGAAACTACGCCCGGAGGCGCTGGAAGACCAACTCTTCCACACAACAATAGCCTCGAACATCGAGGAATACTTTCAGATCAATGCGGGCACAGCGGGCTCGGCCACGATAGAGTGGGACGCCTTCAAGACGGTGGTGAGGGGTCAGTGCATCGCGGCGGCGTCGGGAGTTAGGAGGACGTTGTTAGCAGACATCACGAAGGAGGACGAGAAATTGCGAGACCTAGAGAGAGCGAGACCTGAGCGGCCGGACACACATGAGGCGCTACTTGAGGCGCGGGAAGCGGTGGCGGCGACAGTGGAGCGCCTCAGGTGCTTCGACTACAAGACCTACCTCACACGCGCGCACTCGGAGCGCGACAAGTCGGGGGCTCTTCTGGCCTGGCTGGCCAATCCGGCTCGTCGGAGCTCGGTCATTCTTGAGCTCAGGGACCACTCGGGAGTGGCGCGATTTGACCAGGGGGGATCAATGAGGTATTCTACGATTACTACACGGAGCTCTACCGCAGTAGGATCCTGCCGTCGGCGGAAGAATTCCAGGGTTTCGTAGAAGGCCTGGACTTGCCCGAGTTGGGTAGGGAGGGCGTGAAACTGCTCGGGGGCAAAATTGAGGAGAGGGAGGTGAAGGTCGCCATCAAGGGCATGGCGAGGAACAAGACGCCGGGCTCAGACGGGCTCCCAATGGAATTTTATCTCACGTACATCGACCTCCTGGCGCCCAAACTGACGCGGGTCTACAATGAGTTGAAGAGGTTGGGCAGCCTACCGACGACCGCTGGCGAAGCACTCATAGTCCCCCTACTGAAACCGGGCAAGCAGCCGTGGGACAGGACAGCATATCGCCCGTTGTCCATGCTCAACCTAGACTACAAGATCTTGAGTAAGATCTTAGCAACGCGCCTACTCCCCCACATGGCCTCGCTGATCCACGCGGACCAGTCCGGCTTCAGCCCGGCCCGTAACACAGCGCTTAATGTACGACGGCTCCTGCACGTGTTGGAGGCTGACACCTATGATGGAGATGAAGCGGCGGTGTTTGCGGTCGACATGGAAAAAGCCTTTGACAGCCTGGAATGGCCTTATCTCTTCCATGTTATGCGCACATTGGGACTGGGCGATGACTTTGTGGATTGGACGGCGCTGCTATATCGAAATGCGACGGTGAGGGTCAGAACTGGGAGAATCATCTCTGAGATGTGTACAGTGAGCAGGGGCACCCGTCAGGGATGCCCTCTCTTTCCCCTATTGTTCGCCATAGCTGTCGAGCCACTCGCGGCGAGAGCCCGACTAGGACGGGCGTATCAGGGACTAGATGTTTATGGACAGGTACACCACATAGCTTTGTATGCGGACGACCTGCTAATGTTTCTGGCGGACTCGGCCGACTCTCTGCGGGGTGCTAAGGCCCTCCTGCAATCACTGAGTAGGGTATCAGGTCTCCGGGTAAACTGGGCGAAGTCATACCTGTTTCCAGCCCAACCGCGCAGAATATGCCCGCAGCCCTCGGAGGGGGTGACGTGGGAGGAGAGGAGCCTACGCTACCTCAGGACCTCGATATTTCATGACAAAGCGGATATTCTTGAGGGGAACGTCGGTTTGGCAATTAGATACGCCAAAGAGAACTTCGAGTTTTGGAGCACGCTCCCGTTGTCGCTCATGGGGAGAGTGGCACTTCTTAAGATGGTGACCCTACCACGGCTGCTTTATTTCTTTAGGACCCTCCCGATCTGGATCCCGGCAAGCTTCTTCCGGCGGTTAAGATCATTAGTAATCTGCTTTCTGTGGGGGACGGGCAGACGCAGGGTGGCGCACAGCACACATCTCTGCCCTAGAGATGAGGGTGGGCTTGCGGTACCGGACTACGAGCTGTACTACCTGGCGGCTCAGCTGCAGTGGCTGACGCAATGGGTCGCACGAGCCAGGAGAGGAGGCGATGGATCCGGAGAACCGGCGGGCCCGGTTCGGGTATTATCCCGGATTGTTCTGGGGCTCCCGATGGGAGATTTCCATCTCACGCAAGAATTTGCGACGGCCCGGAAGTGCTGGAATAGATACCGCCAAAGGGGCCGCATTGGGGTGCCGTACGCCCCTGAGATCCCGCTCCAGCTGTGCGGGGCACTGCCGCATGGGGGCTCATGGCACGGGCTAGGAGATTGGGAACAGCAGGGACTCAAGTCCATGGGGGACCTCTATGAGGACGGGGCGATGCTGCCTTTCTACCTACTGAGAGACCGCTTTGAGCTGTCGGGGGGGGACTTCCTTCTTCACGCGCCGCTAACGTCGGCAATCCGCAAGCACTGGAAGATGGGTATGACGGAGCCGCCACTGTCTCTGGGATGCCAGTACGTGGTGATGATGGCGGGGACGGTCAAGGCAGTCACGTGCCTATACAGACGCATGGTCTCGGAGACTGTTGCTCCTCTGCTGGCCCTGAAGACAAAATGGGAGGCGGATCTGGCGATGGAGATCCCTGACGAAGCATGGACTGGCATAGTGGCGCGGGCCCGAAACGGAACGCGCAACGCTAGATTTCAGCTGATGCACTTCTATGTCCTACACAGGGCCTACCTGACACCTGACAAACTACATAAATACTTCCCTACCCACCCGGCGGCCTGTCCGCGATGCCCGGCAACCTTAGCTGATTTCCAACACATGTTCTGGTCCTGCCCAGAGTTGGGTCCCTTTTGGCGGGAGGTAGTAGACACCCTGAGGGAGGTCACGGAGAGGGACTTGCATCTATCCATGGCACACTGCATCCTACACTGGTTCCCACACACATCAAAGAACAAGATTACTAGCAAGTTCTTGGACCTGGGTCTGCTCCTGGCGAAACGAGCCATAACATCCCAATGGAAGGCTAATAGGGGCCCTGTGGTGGAGAGGTGGAAGGCTGAGCTGCTCAAATGGGCCTGGTGTGAAGGAGAACTCCGTATGCAGGCTGCGCTTAGAGCAGATAATGACACGGCGCTGGAGAGGGCCAGAGCATGGGAGGGGCTGATCTTAGACCTCACACTTTTGGGCCTGGAGGAGGAGGACACCCCGGCGCATAGCCCTGCCCCGGCGGACCACTTGCCCAGAGAGGTGGCGACCTAGGCTCCCTCCCTTGTTCCCCCACTTCCTGAGTGAGGACCACGAATCATTTGTTGGTTACTCCTGATGGCCTACTTCGGGACTGCATTGGTCGGAATGACTGTGATCTCGCATTGGTGGTGAGCTGGCACGCCTGGGGGGGGTGGGGGGTGGAGTTGGGGGAAGAGGGGATAGTTCTGGAGGGGGGGGAAGGAGTGGAGGGGGACAGGGTGGGTTGGGGGAGTGGGGAGTTCTTGCTCAGACGTGTAGAAGAAGAGACTATCCTGATTTCACTGGACAACGCGATTCGGTGGGGGAGCAAGAGGATTAAAAAGCAGCACTGTCTTGCCCCAGAAAGCTGGTAAAAACTGTTCCGTGTTATTCCACCCTACACACATATTTATCTACTATTGTGCTGCTCGACCTCCGGGGTGTGAGCTAAAGAGTTGTGTAGCACGACTGTTGCAAATTTATAAGGGGAATGTTCACCAGTAGAAATGACTCATACGATGTGATTGTACCATTAATCTTGCTGCAATAAAAAGATATCTACAAAAAAATCAATAGGGATTCTCTGTAAAAACTCAATTGTGTGATTTAGTGTACTCAGGATAGTGTGAAGTTTTAAAAACACACAGCAGATGCTGATTTTAAACTAAGCACTCACTAGCCAGCATTTGGGCTGTTCCGCATTTAGACAAAAGAAGATTTGCCCCTGACCTCAAGAACTTTGTGAGTGAGGGACTTAGGAATTACTCTGGCAATAACATTGACATGATTAAGGGTGTGGAACATGTGAGTATTACAATAAAGCAAATGCAGAGTTCCCTTGGATGTCCAGTGCACTTTCACATCTGAGGCAGTGTCTGGAAATAACACCATAACTGAATCGATGTTAGAGTAGGGCATCCCAAACTAGACCTGAAAGGAGATTCTGTGATCAGTGGCAGGATTGTTTTAACTGTTTATACAATATTAGGTTCCCACAAAAGTTTTTTTAAATGTAATGTTCTTCACTATTTATTTTCTGTGAACAGATACAGATGCTTCCTCATCAATAAAACTGAGAGGGTATTCAGATGCATTATACAGAAAGGTTGTATTGTATTATTGCATTCCAGTTAGACTTTTAAAAATCCAATGTATTTTCACACATTCAGCGATTAGACTTTTTTTTAACAATAATATATATGTATGGATACAACTGGAAATAAAAGCAGAATACAATTATTATAAAGTAATTACAGTAAGCTAGATTCAAAACAAGAAAATAAAATCATGGTCTGCTTTAAGTTGTCTGATTTCCTCCCTTTTGCTGACTCTACTTAAATTAACATGGACTCAATGGCATGGCTTTTCCAGTTCTTTTATTTCTCTTACACATGCTCATTACCCTGAAGACCCTCCTCCTAATCTGCTTCCCCTACTCTCCTCAGGTCCAGTTGCTACCTTCTCCAATCACTCAAAGCTCTTCTATGTTGGACTTTTACTCTCTGCTGACTAGACTGAAATACAACAATATTCTTGATTACCCATTCGCTGTTCTTTTATCTAAGGTTCCTGAAACCCAAATATCAACCTCTCCACCAAACTCAGATGTTTCTTTATTGGAAACTTGAGTATACTAATTGGGGAAAAATGAGGGTTCTTAAGATCTATCAGAGGCATTGTAGCCTTTCCATGAAATGAGATATGGCAATAATCCCTTTCTATACATACCAGTATATACTGTAATACATCTATACATAACGTAAACGGGAATCAAATGTTGCTTCTACTTTAAGATCAGAATGCCCCTGAACCTCACTAACTGAGGGAGGTCTGCCTGTTTGGGATCCTACAGCAGGTGCCATCTTAGATAGATGAAAAACGGGAATGCGCCTTCCATTTGTCAGGAATGTGGAGTCTTACATCTGCAGAGCCAACTAACTTTTCCATGGGGAAAGAACCCCGAAAATGACTATCAGATTAATCAATCTTTCATGCAGCGCAACGCAGCAAACCATCTAGCTGCATGAAAAGGAGGGGGAAGGAATGCCCCGTATTTACCATTATACAGTACATACTTGCTCTCTGCCTGCATTGGCACACAAACTGCTGCCTGGCATCAACGCAGGCACCCTTGCACCATGGTGTAAGGATGCCTGCATTGTAGGCAGGATTGTTTTTGTGCAGGCCACCTTCCTGCACAAAAACAATACTCAGAGGCATGTTTCTCTTTATTTGTGTGCTGCAGAATGCAGCACATGTAGAAAGAGGAAATGCAAGGAGAAATAAATGTTTTCTCCTCATTACACCTCCCTTGAAGAGGCGTAGCATTTTGATGCATTCCCAGGTCCACCACTATTGGTAAATCTTGGAATGCGCCAAAATCCATGCATGGATGCATGGGAACACCCATGCTCCACCCATAGAACTCATCTTTAAGGCCACGTAATGCAAGGAGGTAATTTGCACCGCCTTGCATGACCCAATATTTATCAAGCCATGCATGATGGCCTTGTGGGTTTTACATAATAAATACTTGTCCTCTATTGCTATTATATAATCAGAGGTAGGATCTTGATGCTTATCCACAAATCGATTACATGTAGTTCAACCTGTAACAGATTGCAAACTAATGTTTTTTAAACAATGGAAATGGACTGTAATAATGATTGAACTGAAGTGACATTAAGCAAAAGAAAGGTAGAAGGCCACGTATGAGGATGATAACCAAGTGTGCAAAAGAAGGGAGAGAAACCTAAAGGGTTGTGCAATGTTATTTATATCCAATTGCAGCTATTGGTGTCCAGGAAATCCATTCATTCTGTTGTTCTGAAAAGAAACATTAAATGTATTGCTCAATGGTCTGATTTAGTCTGACCATAAGTCTGTGGATGATAAATAGTAGACTTAAAATGAATAGGACCAAGACTATCATACAGTTGCACCAGAATTTGGACATGAATTATGAACCTCTATCTGTCATGATACTTAAGTTTGGCCATGGAGTCAAACTACCACCTTCAGATAAAACCTGACTTGGTCAGCTGCAGTTGAAAGCTTTTGTAAAGGGACCAAATGGTCTAATGTCGTCACATAATCAACAACCACCCATTCCTCGTAGGACAAATTTTAAATGATATATAGGAGCACAATTTGTGTGGTCTTTGGTTTTCCAGGAATTTTATTATTTTGTGCACAAATACCATATTTACCCACAAACATTGCTACCGTCTCATTTAATTTGGGATATCCTAGTTGCAAGTGATTGGGCTCTTCTTATACCAGAATGCCTGGCAAAAGGAGAATTGTGACTGGATTTAGGAATGAAATTCTGTGCCTCTGAAATTGGCATAAGCAACCTGAACTCATATTATTTAAATTCGTATTTCATATGTCTCTTTGTCTTGCCTTCTTGAAGCAATTCTGCTTGTTTTATCCCCCCTATCTTACTTAGAGCCTGTCTGACCTGATCTAATATTTTGTGTTCTGGCTAACGATATTTGTTGTGTTGCTAAAAAAAATGGAGGGAGATACTTTAGAGGCTTTTCTTCATTTCCCCCCGGCTGAGAAATAGTATCTGCTTAGATTTGTTTGAATCCAGGTCAATACATGATAGTATAGGAGAATCATGTAAAGTGGCCATCTACTCTTACTTGGAGTTCACACACCTCATGTCTTAAGGACGCTTACATTCTGTTGGGCAATTCACTCTGTAACAGAGAATTTTAAGCCGTATAAGTAATGTTGCAGATGTACAACAGATTCTATTATTGCCAGCAACTCTTAATCACAGATTGTTAGTATTTATCTGGAGATAATGTATGAGAGAAGTAGGTCACAAGATGCAAAACTGAAGTTTTAGGATGTCTTTGAAAAAGGATTGTCCTAATATCAATAGCGGAACTATATGTATCCACAAAAAAAGGTTGTGTAAAAACTAAGAGAGACTAATAAGCATCATTTTGTTCTTTTCCCTATAAAAATGTTGACCCCTTTTTGTAAGTGCAGTTTGTGAAAAATCATTGACAGTGAAAATAAATATTAGTGAACACCAAAATCTGAGTTTGTTTGACAGGGGCAGGTTACGGCTACCCCAAAACAAAATTAATCTTACTGTGGCCCATCAGTAGTCCTTAAACTGAAATGTAGAAACCTAAGAAGGTCAGTTGATTGGTCCCATAGATACATTTCTCAGCTATGGCACTTAACAAGTGCTGAAGTCACCTGATTATGCTGTATAGATATGAGCTGAAGCAGATGTCGATTGTGAATGATAACATTTACTTCTTGATCATTTGCACAGGGCTATGACCTCCATTGTGTTTCATAATTAAAGAAGTAGGTGTATCAGCTGGGCAGATGGAATGCCAACTGAAACATTTCTCTAAATTCTTCTCCGGATAAGTGAAATGAAATGAAATGAAAATGATTTTTATAGAGCGCACATAGTTGCCCTGAGGCGTCCAAGCGCTAAGACTAAGAGTGTTAACTAAGGGGACATATAATGGGGAGAGCTTTATTTATTAAATAAAAATGTTTTTAGTTGTTTCCGAAAAGATGTCAGCTCCGGATTGGACCTTAGATGAAGAGGGAGATCGTTCCATAATTTAGCAACATTGAAGGAAAAGGAACGGCCTCGAGCTCTGGTTCTTCTGACCTTGGGCACTACAGCCAAAAAAGCGTTGGCTGAGCGTAATTGTCTTCTGGGATGGTATGGGGTGATTAGAGGGATGTTAATTGCTGGGCCCGTCTCCCAGAAAGCCTGATGGGCAATGCAAAGGGACTTGAAGCAAATTAGTCTGTTCCTGTCCCAGTGCATGATGGGAACAGGGCAAACCAAACTACCAAGCCAATTCTTATACTGGGAAGGAAACAAGCTTCCGGGGACCGGTTTCTGCCATTTCAGGCGTCGTCGGCCTGGCTTACTTGAATCCTGATGGTGCAATGAGCAAGGGACTCACATCTGAGTATACCCTTCCACGCTTATGGTGGACAAAATGATTCAGAAAAGGGGGTGGTGTATCCTTTCTGGTGAAGAATTGGCTTGGTAGTTTGGTCTGCCCTGTTCCCATGATGCACTGGGCCAGGGACAGACTAATTTGCATATAGCCAGGTTCTGAGCTGGGATGGGGCAGTGAGCTAAATAACGGTGATGGATCAAGCCCTGATCTTTGGACTGGGTAAGAGTGGTCTGCTTAATTCAGACACTCTGTTCATCACCACCCCCTTTTCTGAATCACATTGAGTTTGAGACAAGACAGAGTCATCCAGCTTTTTACCTTCTCCAGGCAACCTACCAGGTCCACCTTGGCGGAATAGTCATTTTCCTGTGCCAGCGAGACCACCAGTTGAGTATCGTCCGCGTAGGTAACGATCTTAATACCATACGGTCGGACGATCTCAGCCAGTGGTCTCATATAGACGTTAAATAACATCGGGCTCAGGGATGAGCCCTGTGGGACTCCACAGCCAAGGGTTTTACTGGAGGAAATACTATTTCCTTCATATACCTGGAAGGTTCTGCCACTGAGAAATGACTTGAGCCATTCCAGTGCCCTACCTGATATTCCAGTGTCATATAGACACTGTAGTAAGATTTTGTGATTTACAGTGTCAAAAGCAGCGCTTAGATCGAGGAGGATGACTGCCACCGATCCTCCTGAATCCAAGATTTTCCTGGTTTCCTCCATGACTGCCAACAAGGCATTCTCTGTTCCACTTCAGAATGCTGCTTTTTAGGAGTAAGTAGATACATCCATCCATGTGGGATCCTAGTATTTGGTATGAGGCGAAGTGTACAGTCATATAGTCGATGAGATGGAAGTTCTTTAGCTCCCTTCTTGCTGATCTTAAAAACCAATGTAATTCAATCAATCAAACACCTGAAAACTGGTCAGGAACTCTGACCAAGTAAAAAGCTTGGGACCACCAAAATTAATTAATGCTGTGGCCCACATAATGGTGTTCTTTGTAAGATATAAAAAAAGGAATACAATCTTCTTTGTATTATTTTTAAAGGCTTGTGGATGATTACAAAAATGCAGGCATCACTGTGATGTATGCTTGAAAATTCTGTGAGTCCTCTGTGTACTTCTGAGGGGGAGCAATTTGCATTATGCAAACTAGTTGGAGTGGTTACGTCACTAACTTTGACTGAGCTTACATCAGGGGGGTCACGGTAGTAGACGGAATTATTATTACTGGTGCTGGGTAAGAGGTTTCTTTATTACTTCCCAATTCATTTATTTTGTTCAACAAAATGATGCATAGCTGTCAACAGCCCTCAAGGTCTTCCCTGATCATTGCGATAGCTTGGGCCATTTGCTGTCACAACTCGCTCCCTGCATTCACATGCCCACTACCAGGGGGCTGGATTGTGGGGCTCTCCAGTGCTCTAATAAGCTTCAAGACCCTCCCCTTCATGCATATACTAACTTCCAGTCATTTGAATTCTACTTGCAAATTGCCATCCATTCCCAATCCATCCTGGGTTGTGTGGAAGCTAGCCTGCTCATGGTTGCAGCCAGCCTGCTCATGCCTGAAACTCCTTTACCTAGAATTCCCTGCTCACGGCTCCATCTCCACCCTTGCATGCCAAGGATGGGTGGAGGAATCCAGTTCACCTGTGGATGGCTGTTGCTAGCCTGCTCACACCTGATGCATATGATTACTGTAAGCTCTTTTAAGCCCCTGCTCCCTTCAGTCCAGTGTTTGGTCCTTGTAGCTATGTTCCGGTGAGACCAATCCTTGTTTCCTGAGCTTTTGATATTCCTTGATTCCTGAGTTATTTTTAATCCTTGTTCCTTGATTCCTGAGCTATAGCTATTCCTTGTGCCTAGATTAGCACTGCAGTGCTACCTTTTTTCCTGAGTTCCTGAGCTATAGTTATTCTTTTCATGTTCCTGAGCTTCAGCTATTTCTTGTTCCTTATTTGCACTGCTTGCAGTGCTCTCCTGACTCCTTTTGTTCTGAGCAGTAGCCTTTTCCTTGAACTAGCACTGCCTGCAGTGCTACCTTGACTCCTGAGCTATAGTAATTTCCTGTTCCTGAACTGGCACTGCCTGCAGTGCTACCTTGGCCCTTGAGCTTTTGCTCAATTCCTGTTTCTGCTCCAGCACAGCCTTCAGTGCTACTGTGTTTTCCTGTCTCATGATTCAGCACTATTCTAGTATACCCTTGTAGCCTCCCCTTCTGTTGATCCTTTTCCAGTCCCTGCCTATCTTCCCATTTCCTTGGTTTCAGTTCCTAGTTTGCCGTCTTTCTATTCCTGCTGTCTTGCTTCTATTACCTTGTATGTTTGTTACTTGCTTTCTGCCAAGTGTGTCCAATGATTTCTTCCTTTCTATTGTGCTTATGTTTAATCTACATCCTTGCTGTTACTGCCTTGTGTGTTCCTGTTTGATCGCCAGGATTCGTGGGCACAGCTGACTACCTAGGTGGTGTTTCTTGTTCACTGTGAGTATTGCCTTAGAGTTCCCTTTATAACATCACCAAAGGTATCAGCTCCACAGACCCCGCCTTTGTATGCATATCCTATGTGTGGGTATTTTTAGTCAGTAGCTGTAACAGCAATTGTGGGTGAGGAACTTACTGATCTTCAGTCATACCATGCGGAGCTCCTGAGTGCTTTAGCCCACACTCCCTTTATTGTTAATGTTGTTTCATATATATATGGGGGAGAGGATGTAGCCTTATGGCTAGAGCGGTCGACCTCGAAGCTGGAGAACTGGTTTTGAGTCTCGGCAACGACTCTCAACATCCTGAGATTCTGGGCAAATCCCTTATTCTCCCCATGCCTAACAAAAATGAATGTGTCCATCTGTAACGAAACTGGTGCTCATGTAAATGGCTCTGATACCCGATTTCTCAGGTCTAGTTCGCGCTATATAAAACTCTATTTAAAAAAAGAAAATGTCTTGCACATTCATCCTGGGTGTAGTTATTCTGAATGCTAAATCCCCACATGAATGGCTGTCCTTTCTGAGTCTTAGCCTTCTTGTTCCTTTGTGCAGACTTCCCTTTGGGTCTTTTTTTCTCCTCTGACTTTCTGTGTTATCCTGGGCAGCGCTGTACTCCCTTTTCTGCTTACTTTTTCTAACCAGTCACCAGTCTTTACCCAAGTCCCTGACTGTGTTCCGACATAGACCCAGACAGTCCCTGACAATAACAGAGTCCATGTCACAATGAAATATGGACCTTGCCATCTGGCACAAAGTTAAGTTTTTGAGGAATCAAAAGATCACAGACAACAATTGATCAATCTTCTATCTGAGGGGGAATGCTGTGCCAACCAAATGGTAAGTCTGCAGCCACTCTCACTTCAGGGATAGAGAGAGAGAGAGAGAGAAAGAGTGTGTGAGAGAGAGAGAGTGAGAGAGAGAGAGAGAGAGAGAGAGAGAGAGAGAGAGAGAGAGAGAGAGAGGGAGAGAAAGAGAGAGAGAGAGAGACTGCCTATAGAACCCCCAGGCTTGATGCTCCGATACAACAACAGTCAACACACATGGAGAATTTCAAATGGAAGTAGAAATCATCAAAGGAGGAACTCATTTTAAGCTAAACAAGAACTAGGAAGAGAGAGGCAAATAGAGAGAGATGATAGGGAACACACAAAATGTGTAGAACACAAATAGTGAACTAACTAATGACAAGATAGAGCCCTACAACCAATAATGTTGCAAGGCAACTTCTGTTCTGCTAAATCTACTTAAGCGAACCTCAAAGTGACAGTCCAGCTCTTCCTGCTCTGCTATTGGTCTTTCACTATCTCATGGCCGAAAAGCCCCTCCTCCTGTTCTGCCTCCCTAATCACCACATGCTTGGCTACAATCTTCTCCATCCGCTAAATGTTCATTTATAACGTCTGTTTACTCTTTGTTATATAGGCCAGCATAAACCAAATTTATTGACTCAATTTCCACTTGCAACCTTTCATCTCAGGTTCCAGACATTCCATGACTACTGATGCCAAGTCTTTGATCAGCCTGCTCTTGACTGAGATGTTGAAACTGATATTCCTTTGCTGTGTATTAGTGACGTGGTCCATCTGTATCTCAGGTGACGAGTCATAGCTCTGATGTTGATCCTTAGGTAGTTTTTGCTTGGCAGTTACAGAAACAAAGTTGTGAATCCATATGTTTGCTCACCAGTAGTGGTTCTGTCAATATATTGTTAGTCCGTACTCATTTAAAATGAGAAGGGTGGTTCTGTGTTTGAATGCTATAACCTTCAAAAATGTATGCTAAGTGATATGAGGGTTAACTACTGTTTTTGATGGGGGGGAATGGTCAACTGCCGAGCATGGAGCACGTGAGCTGAGAGAGCTCCGTTCCGAACCTCGACACTTGGCAATTTATCCTGCATTTAACCGGACCTTCAATTCCGCACTCAGGGAATATATGTTCCCTGAGTGCAGAATGCCCCTGAAGCTGCTGGCCATGCTCTGAGATCCCTAATCTCCATGGAAGTTACACTTTTAAGCAACTGTTCTGGCCCGCATGGAGATCACACAGAGACGGTGGGCAGAGTCGCGGAATGGCGAGAAGGGAGCCGATCAGGCTCGTGGCTGCCGGTATGCATGCTGAGACCTCTGGCGTTTTCTGAATACGGAGTGGTGGCGAGGACTCTGATACCTATTGGTGGAGTGCGGGCCCCGAGGTGGGTGAGTTGGCTGCCCGGTTTGCTGCGACACAACAGATCAAGGAGACGAGGAAGTAAGATGGTGGACGGAGGTGATCGATGTACAGGGCTGCTCTCCCACTAGTGCCGGCCTGCTGCTGAGTGGTGAGAACCCTGGTGCTTTCCTACATGTCCAATAATTGACACTGCAGGAGAACACATTGCGTGTTGTGGGGGTAGCCAGCGGCGGCAGTACGGCAGCTGGCGACTGCACCGCGGCACTGGCGGCCATTGCTCGCTCAGGAATACTCTCTGGAGAGCAAGCGAGGTCCTGCACCCAGCGTTGCGGTAATCCTGACTGCCACCCAGGGGGAAACATGAGGTCGTACGTCAACCCCGGCGGCATTGTGGACAGCTTGAAATTATTGGCCTTGCCTGAGTGAGAGATTGTGGGAATCGGAGGAGGACGGGCTTAAGCCGCCGATGCTGCTGCGGACGGGCGGCAAATGTAACACTTGCCGCAATCAAGTCTGAGGTGCAGGGGCTTCTGGCTGCCTGCCGTGCTGGTGAGGACGCGTCCCAGTGGCCGGGTCACTGCCCAGCAGTGGACTATTATGCAGAGGCAGAGACTGGAGGTGTGCAACACAGTGGTGAGCTGGGGGTGTCATTGTAATCTGCCAGAGGAGTGGTCAGACCTTCAGCACCACGTCTGCATGAAAGACTGTGGCATTTGCAACGCATCCTGAAAGGACACGTCAAGTACCCTGTCAGAGTGACAGGCTAAGGGAGAATAACTGAGGACATTAAGCCGATTTTTGCAGACCAAAGTGTTGCTGACGGCGGGCTTTGCTCCGCTGGGTGTTCCTGGCCGGGCTTGGCTCCGCCGACCTTCTGTCCCTTGCTGTGGTGTCTGAGGGCCGGGCTAAGCTCCGCTCGTGGCCTGGCCGGGCTTGGCTCCGCCGGGCCGCATCAAACTACAACCCCCAGCAGCCTCATCGCGGCAAGGACGCCGCTCACGCAAACAGGAAGAGCCTGGAGGCGCATAAAGGATCCTTTGCTACTGAGTCCAGGGGGAGCCGATTTTTGCAGACCAAAGTGTTGCTGACGGCTGGGCTTTGCTCCGCTGGGTGTTCCTGGCCGGGCTTGGCTCCGCCGACCTTCTGTCCCTTGCTGTGGTGTCTGAGGGCCGGGCTAAGCTCCGCTCGTGGCCTGGCCGGGCTTGGCTCCGCCGGGCCGCATCAAACTACAACCCCCAGCAGCCTCATCGCGGCAAGGACGCCGCTCACGCAAACAGGAAGCGCCTGGAGGCGCATAAAGGATCCTTTGCTTCCTCGTCCCACGGGACGTGCGCGGGCGCGCCCGGGACAAGTGCGGGACAGTCCGCGTCCGGATGTGGCAGGGCTGGGCCACGGACTGTGACCCTTCGCTTCTATCCAACCTACTGATTCTACTGAACTGTGAGTGACTATTGTATTGCATGACAATGACTAGACTACGCTCCTCCAAAACGCCTACACCTGCCGGATCGATCAAAAACTACATGGTTAAAGTTGTTGAAAAAATAAACTCTGAATGGCGTAAGTCTATAGGTCGAGTTAGTCCACCACCCTCATCTACAAGTAATTGCACTCCACCTAAGACAGTTGATTTAGCGCCAGGGAATGTCCAATTTGTTCAATCGGGAGGGGACATTGATAGAACTGCACTAACACAATCCACACTGGAGGTGCTGGATAATTCTATCCCCTCTACATCTATATTGCAAGACCCACCACAAATACAAATATCAACAATAATACCCCCAGTACCCGCTCAAACGTCCTCACCTATGCGTAGAACCGTGATGGCTTGTAGAAGGACTCAGAACAAACGGGTAGTGTATCATAGAGTCAAGAAGATGGCTTCTACTGTTGATAAACCTAAGTCCATTCCTGATATTTATACAGAGGATGACATAACTAACCTGAAGTCGAACCAACTTGATTCTTTGGTAAACATGTTCGCGCTTAAACTCGAGGACATGATTAGACCATTGGCTGAGAAAGTAGAGCAGGTCATTAAAGAAGTATCTAGATTGGGCACACTATTGACATCTCATGCGGCTGCACCACAAAACTCTAGCGTGCTTAGTAAGGGTCCTGTTGTCGCGAGTAAAGGGGAGGTGGCTAAATTAGATCAGGTTGCCAAGGAGGTGTCTAAATTAGGAGTTCTTTTATCTACTCATCTGACTTCAGCGAAATCAGTTAGGAACATTAGTACAGGCGATGTTGTAAATGAGGTGTCAGCAAGCGTAAGCAGTGGGGGATACTCAATTACCAGCTGCTCAGCCTCCCATTCAGCCATTTATTCCACCACTCACACCTCGGGTTCATACACAATCGAACACCGCAGGAGTCCTTTCAGAGCGGAGGGTAGGAAAGCAAAAACCAATTGTTAATCTACCCCCAGATTGTGCCCCATACATAGTAGTGTTAACTAATGTTCCTGGTGTAGATTCACATATGAATGATGCTAAAGGGGAAACCCGTGACTCTTTGAATCATAAAGTTTTAGCCTGGTTGAGCAAATATTGCGGCTTCCCTGTCGCTTTTTTCAACGACATCATATCAACACGAAGAGTGGAGTGGTTGGGCAATTCAAGAAAGTCTACCAAGGGGGATTGTGTGATCATAAACTTTAAGCATCCATAGCATGTAGCGACTGTTTTGCTAAGGGCTGCTTCTTTGCCATTGACAGATAAATCTGTATGTGCACGCCCCCTTGGTTTCTTTTATAATCATTTAAATGACACCATTAAACCGCAAGTTGCCCAACATTCTCGACCAATTTCTCCTTTCACGCAGGGTATTGTGCCACATGTTTTTTCTGGTCATCGTAATCCAATGCCCCAAGATTCATATTGTTATAGCTTGTGTAGACCAAACTTTCCAGCTGACCCAATCCTGCCTTTATTCAATCGATTTGCACCCTTAACCTCTTTGGAGGAAAATGATTGACTGGTAAATCAACCACGGACTATCACACAAGTCTGTAGAATTATGACTTGGAATATTGCTGGAATAAGGGGCAAAGTGGGTAATGAAACCTGGATTGACTTTTTGAAAACTTTTGACATTGTGGCTCTACAGGAAACATGGGACCGATCGAACAGCTTTTCCCTTGATGGATATAGACATTTCTTCATTCCTGCTACAGGTAGTTTGGCTGGGAGATCAAAAGGAGGATTATTAACCTTGTTTAAGTTAGAGCTAAAAGGAGAACTGTCACAGCTTGATTCAGGTTGTGAAAATTGTTTAATTATTGAAATGAATTCCCCCGATTCATCCAATATTTTGTTTATAAATTTTTATAATGCTAAAGCTACAGAGAGCACCAGACATAATCTGGACCAGATAGATACATTTTTGTCAGTCTATAGAACAAAAGTAAATTGCTTTGAGATAATTCTACTTGGTGATTTTAATATTCATCTGTGTGATTACCCCTGTGTCAATTTAGTAGATGATGGCCCCCCCGGTTCCACAGTTTCACATTTTGAACATTCAAAAAGGGGGGAGGCTCTTGAGGAATTTTTGGCTGTGTGGAACCTATATGAATCAGGATGCGGGGAGGGTGATTTAATTGTCCCAACTTTCAAAGGCATAGGTGATGGTACAATTATTGATTTTATTTTCATGTCTTGTAAAATCGTAGGTAAAGTATTAAGGTATAGAACTGAGGTTTCAGTCTTTAGTGACCATAACCCAGTTCTAATGGAGGTCTTGTCTAGGGATCTGTTACCTTTTAAAACAGCGTCTCGCAAGGGAGGCCAGCGAGTGATCCCGACAGATCAAGGACGTAGATTAAAATGGGAGAATATAGAACCAGAGGTCATCTTACAGGATGTTTTGAATAGGGTGGAGGATGACGTAGCTATGTGTTTAGACACACAGGGTGCTAGCGAGCAAGTAGTTAGTGCATTTGATAGTATTTGCAAACAGATCAACCAAACTCTAACGGTGGTAAAGGGACCCCTTAAAAATTCAGGGAAAAGATGGTTTGATCACTCTTGTTCAAAGGCACACGCGGATTTGGTAAAAGCCTTAAAGTCTAATAGAAAAGACAACGTACTAATAGCCAAGCTGAGAGCAAACTACAAAAAGGTTATACAGACCAGGAAGAACGCTGTGAAAGATAATGCTTGGACACAGCTACTTGATCCAGAGGTTTTAAAAAAATAGTAGCCAATTCTGGAAAGTGGTAAGTCACCCCTTATTCTCACCAGTAGAGAACTGCCCTCTTGAGTCCAACATTGCTGATGAAGCTTGGATTACGCATTTCAGTAACATATACTCTAGTACCGCTCCTCAAGAGTCATTAAACATGACAACCGAGAGAGATGAGGGTATTTGTATTTCTTTCGAAGTCTCAGATGTGGAAAAGGCAATAGACCAGACCCTGAGAAATAAGGCACCTGGCCCTGATGGGGTCCCCGCTGATATCTTTAAGTGTGCTCCCAAATTATCGTCGGAGATTCTGTGTACGGTCTTTAATAAACTAAACCATAATAACATCCCAGCATCCTGGAAAGAGTCCAATATAGTCCCAGTTTTTAAGAAGGGTAATCGGTCAGATCCAGCATGTTATCGACCGATTTCCCTAATAGATTCATCAGTTAAAATTCTGGGACGGGTCATCCTTTTTAAATTACAGGATTGGCTTGAAGAGAAAGGGATTCTGTCAAATGTCCAATACGGTTTCTGATCCAAAAGAAGTACTGTGGATCAGTGTCTTAACTTACAATTGTTAGTGGACAAATATACCGTTGCCAAGGATGGGTTGCTATATTTGGGGTTTATGGACCTTTCGTCGGCTTTCGACCTTGTGAACCGATCGAAATTGTGGAAGATTTTAATCGGTTTGGGTCTTGATCCATTCTTGGTAAATTTCTTGGCAGACTTACATACTGGCTTGCGAGCCTCTGTCAGAGTAAACTCAGCGGGACGTTGTACTAGCCATTTCCACCCAGAAAGGGGGGTCAGACAGGGGTGCATTATGGCCCCTCTTTTGTTCACAGTCTATATAAACGCTCTTGAACCTGTACTCAGGGAGGCCTTGGCAGACATACCGCATATAGGAGATCTGGGTATACCGGTTTTACTGTATGCGGATGACGCTGTGCTTCTATCACGAACTGGGGTGGGGCTTCAACGATTGCTGGACGCATTCGGTCATTTTATGAATTCCCTAGATCTTAAAATAAATGTAAAAAAATCACAAATAATGATAGCTGGGAGAGGATCTCGAAAGAAAAATATAAAAACATTTTTCTGTTGCAATGAAGAACTGAGCAGAGTCCCCACCTTTCAGTATTTGGGTATTATTTTTGAGGAGAGGGGGAAATGGGGCCCACAGATTAAAGCAAGAAATATTGCTTTTGCTAGAACCTCTATGGCAATTATGGCCTTTAGCAAAAAACTTGGGGCTAGACCCATATCAGCTCTGTTAAACATCTACAAAGCTAAGTGTCTGGCAGTAGCCACGTATGGCTGCTCACTTTGGGGATACAGTACCATGGACTGCTTGCAAATCACCGAAAATAAATTCATGAGATCAATCTTATCGGTGCCGCAGTCAACCCCTTCTTTTGCAGTGCATTCAGAGTTGGGTGTTGGTTTTATCACAGATATGTTGAAGGTAGCCCCACTAATAACTTGGCTGAAGACTTGGTTGAACGATGAACTCTCCCTGAATCATGCCATTCTTAAGGATTGTCTTAGTTTAGACAACCTAAATAAAATTAAGTGGTTATCCTACGTCAGACAGGGTTTTCAGAAAATTGGAAGACCTGAGCTTTTTCACTCCCCAGAAAGTGCAACTCGTAGGGACATAGCATTTACGAAGGGGACTATGTTACAGATGCTGTCTCTCGATAGGGAGGAAAGGGAGCTCAGAAAAACCACTGTTAGATCCTTTATTATGGTTGCTAGTACCCCTGGTCCTGAACTTTACTTGGTTTAAGTGAATCGACCTTATCACAGGTTTCTTTTAACGCGTTTTCGTTTAAATTTGATTTATTTAACACTGGGTCAACTCACGGAATGGAACACTTCTGATCAGGCACCGCCGTGTTCCTGCAATAATTTTTCAAAGCAGGACACAATGCATTTTGTAATGTTCTGCGGCCATTATATGGCCGCAAGGAGGAAGTTTCTTGTGCCTATCCTTAAAGAGGCAGGCTTCATTCAAGTGAGACCCGCACTCCTATACCTGCAACTACTAGATAGTCCAAGGGTTATTTCCCATGTCGCTAGTTTTTTGGTGGGGGCAGCTCGGGAGAGAAATAAGATAATGAAACTTCATGTTTAAATGTACTCCTATAAAAATGCACTTTCTGTGTATATTGTTTATTTAAACAAATGACCTATCATGACAGCTACCACTCTGTGAATTGATCGTTTTTAATGTTTTTGAATTTTTAACGTTTTAAAAAAAATTGGGCTGTATTTTTAATATATTTAAAAGGTGTGATTGTAATTGATTGTATTTTATTCACCATTGTCTTTTTATGATATTGAATTATCGAATAAAGTACTTTGACTAACTGAGGACACTTTCTGGCTGGAGCTGGGGATTGGCCTGGTTGTGCAAGGTACGCGCCGCTGAGGTGAAGAGCGCTACAGAGGCCCCCCTAAGGAACATCCTGGAACAGAGGAGCAAAAGCACCTGTTATGGCATTATGGGACTCCCTAGGATCAAAAAAGCTGATGCAGCATCTAACGAGGACGCACACCTCACACCTAGTGGTGGACCCTCCAACAGTTCAGACAACGAAGTGGTGTCTTCCACGGGGACCGACCAGCACGCTGCCGTACTGGATTTAGTTTTTAAAGAAATACGGGACTCCTGTGTTGTGATTGAAGCACAAATGGGGACGCTATCCACTAATCTAAACTTGCTGCAAGCGGACCATAAAAAACTAACGGACAGAGTGAAGTAGAATAAACTGGCTCTGGCTGATTTGATACCGTAACAAACCATGCACACCACTCAATTTGAACAATTCCAATGCCACTTGAAGACAGGGTGGATGACGCGGAAGGGAGGTCCAGACGAAATAATGTCAGAATTCTTGGGATTCCGGAGCACAGCGAGGGGTCTAACCCCACCCAGTTCGTCAAAAAATGGTTACGAGATCATGTGGCAAAGGAAGGGTTGACGCCCTCTACAGTGTTGAGAGAGCACACCGGGTACCACCTTGAGCACCTCAACAGGGAGCATCGCCAAGGCCGCTGATAGCGCGCATCTTGAATTATAAAGACTGCGACACGATCTTGTGGGCCGCTAGAGAGAATACTCTTATACGCTTACAAAACAATCTCCCCATATCCAGATTTTACTCTAACGGTTCAGAAAGCCAGAGCCACCTTCCAGGAGGTAAAGAGGAACTTACGATCATGCAATTTGAAATATGCATTGCTTTTTACGGCCCGACTGAAAGTTATATACGGACAGAAATCCATATTCTTCAACAACTCTGAAGAGGCGGCGGATTGGCTAGAGATGACATTTACACCAGCGGCTTCACAGACCTCACTCCTGTCAAGCCAAATGCGTTGAACTCTCTTGCAGCAGGATGCCGGGGTCCACATGATGGAGAACAGATGAGTCATGGAAGCTACTGACACTGGCCCAACTCCAGAGCAAATTACGAACAGTCAAAATTATGCTCTTTTGATGGCTGCGGCGCTGGCTGCTCATGATGACCTCAACGCAATCCTCAGATGTGGCTACAGTACACTCTGAATCTGAGGCTAGCCTGACATTGTTTCCGTCAATCACTGTACAAACTGCCAGCGTATACTAGAACTGTGTTTTAGGGATTGTCAGGGATATTCCGCAATATGCTTTGTTAATGATAGATTTCTTCAGAAGGTTTAGTTTCTAAGAGCTGTAAAGGGGAATGTGTCGGCAGATAGAGTTCATTCTTCTACTGTGCAGTGTAATGTCTGTTTGGAATGGGGCAGTTGCCGCCTCCTCCCCCCTAGCGATTGCACTATGGCATTTCTTGTTTAAAGTTCATGTTGAACTTTTCTTTCAAGTTTGGGCCTCTGTTGTTCTCTGGGGGAACCTAGTATTGGGGAGTCTAGTTAGTTATGCATGCTCGGCCTTCACACACATGGCACTGACTCGGCTTAGTAATTCACATGCTGTGCGGAGATTATATCTCCTGATTCAAGATGGCATCATTTAACAGGTATACAGACTGCACCTGGAACGTTAGGCGCATGGGCTTAGTCCACAAGAGACACCGTATTCTGGCACAGCTGAGTATAAGGAGAACTAATATAGCTTTCCTTCAGGAAACTCACCTTAATGATGACGAAGCGTCTAAGTTACAGAAGAAGTGGAAGGGGCAATTATTTTCCACGTCCTATCCTCATTTGTTCGGGGGGTGGCGATCTGGGTCCACAATAATATCCCCTTTAAGTTACTGGAGAAAAAAGTGGATCTACATGGCAGATATGTATTGATCCATGGCTTATTGGATGGGGCACACATAGTTCTTGGGAGTTTATATGCCCCGAACACTGACCAAGATAGATATCTGGAAACCCTTTGCATGGCGCTGACGGACTGGTTTGGTTATCACTGGGTGTTAGGGGGTGATTTTAATGTAGTATTGGACATTGATCGAGACAGATCGCACCCCCGTTACATGCAACTGAATGTAAAAATCAAGCAGAATCTCTTAGGGGCTGGGCAGAGGGTTGGGAACTGCACAATACCTGGCGAGTGAGGAACCCGAGACATAAAGAATATTCCTTTTACTCCCCACCACACCAACTAAATACTCGCATGGACATTTTTCTCCTCTGGGGCTTTACTTGGTTCTGTTAGCAATGTGCTGCACATGGGCAAGGCAATGTTGGATCATAACCCAGTACAGTTAATACTCCAATGGGGTAAGATCCCAACACCGATACCGACCTGGAAGTTACAACACCTATTACTGGAAGACCAGGTCTTCTGTAGCACATTATCTGTGGCAATTGTGAATTATTTCTCCGAGAATCAAGGGTTTACTAGTACGCGTCAGCTGGAATGGGACGCCTTCAAAACAGGTTTAGGGGAGTGGCAATTGGCACGAAGACGGGAGTCAGACTCACTCTTATAGAACGGATCACGCAGATTGAAGGTAAATTGAATACACTAGAAGGGGAGGCAGCAGGGACAAATGCGCAATTGATGCAGCTACAGGAAGCCAACATACAATATGCGGAGCTTCTAGAGGAACTGCGCATAGTAGATTATTAGCTCTACACGCAGAAACAACACACAGAGGCAGATAGTGCATGACCCCTACTGGCAAAATTGGTTAAAAATGCTCCCTCACCATCCCCTATTTTAGAGATCCAGACTAATGAGGGTACTATAGTTAACACACAACTGGACATCAACAAAGCATTTAAGGACTACTATGCACACTTATACAAGCAACCAGTAGGCCATAGCGAGATAGACTTTGAATCCTTCTTTGACGATTTGCAATTACCACGGCTAATACAATAGCATAGTGAAAAACTAGCACAACCTTGACCGGGATGGAAATCCGACAAGCGATCAAAGCTCTACTGCGCAATAAAAACCCTGGCAACGACAACCTACCTGTTGAATTTTATGCGGTATACGCTGATTTGCTGGTACCTCATTTACAGTGCCTGTACCACGAGTCGCTAGAAATGGGTATGCTCCCCTCCACTACATTGCAAGCGACCGTTTTTCACTATTGAAGCCTGGACGAGACGATTCCGACATGTCAGGATATAGGCCTTTATCCCTACTCAATTCGGACTATAAAATCTTAAGTACGTTATTAGCGAACCGACTCTGTCAGCTTATCACGAAACAGATACACACTGATCAATGCAGGTTCATGCCGGGTAGGAGTACGGTGCTTAACATTAGACGATTGCATCACATTATGACGGGTACACTCGACATGGGGAAAAAAGAGGGTTGCATTTTGCTTGATCTTCGACAGGCGTTTCACTCACTGCATTGGGATTACATGTTTTACGCCCTCTCTAAGTTTGGTATACCAGCAGAATATATTAAGTGGGTGCACTTAATATATACGGACCCCACAGCACGTACACGTACGAGACAGCTTATTTCCCGACAGTACACTGTGGCTAGAGGTTCCAGGCAAGGATGCCCATTATCGCCATTATTGTTCATCTTGGCACTGGAACCCCTCTTGCATAGACTCCGTTCCCTACTGGGGTGCATGGGAATAGTGAGAGCTCACACAACACATATCATCTCTGCTTATGCCGATGACTTCTTTTTATATATAAAGGACATGGATATGGATTTCGAGCCTATGCCCTCAACTTTTGCTCTTTTTCAGGAGTTGACTGGCCTCTCGATAAATGCCACCAAATCTTATGCCTTATTTCTTTGCCGACCTCATGCGTACTGGACAGTTACGTTTTGGTCAATGGAAGTTCAACATAGCGCCTGATACCTTTCGGTATTTAGAACTACAGATCTATCGAGATACAACAGATTTGCTAGATGGCAATCTGACTTGTGCTGTAACTGCTCTCAAGCCCCAGGTTAAGTTTTGGACCTCACTGCCTCTATCGGTGGCAGGGCGGCTCACCATAACTAAGATGGTGCTATTACCGAGACTGCTTTATTATTTCAACAATCTACCTATTCTTGTAATAAATGGGGATCTTTAAATTGCTGAATTCTTTAATAACAGTGGTGATTTGGGGCACAGGGCGCAGACGAATTGGCCTAATGAAGCTAAAATTGAGTAAAAAACAGGGAGGACTCGGGGTGCTGGACTTGAAGGCGTACTGCTACACTAGCCAGCTGTAATGGCTGGCGTACTGGTTGGCAGGGCGTAACTTACAGGAATTAGATATGTCACACTGGGAATGGGACCGCGGAGATATCCACAGGCTCTTATTGCCCAGAGCCAAGATTCCAACATCGACACCCCACCTATTACGAATAGCAATAACATACTGGAGAAACGCATTGAGATACACGAAGCGGACGCCACCATATGCTCCTACAATCCCGCTGCTGGGTATTCCCACACAGTCAGGGGTCGTTACTAATCGTAACCTGCGGGCATGGTCAGACACAGGAATTACTACAATAGAGGCGTTCTTCTCGGAGGGTGTTCTAATGCCACACAAAGCCTTTGTGCGTGAGCATGGAGCTTCAGATAGACTGTTCCTATTACACGCAAGTATCTCTAGATTTATTTGGGACACATGGACTCAAGGGGGTACCGAACTTGCTACAAACATGCTACTTACTATGCAATACCTAATGGGACATGGGGCACACTTGACCAAATGGCTATATCAGGGGATCCGTACTGTGGCTGCGACCTTGTTGCAATCACTCCGTGACAAATGGGTAAGAGACGTGAGCCGTGCATTTACAGACAAGGAATGGGACACCATAATAGGTTATCCCAAGAAGGTGTCTCGTAACCCCAAATTTAAATTCATCCAATTGATGCTGCTACACAGAGCCTATCTGACCCCATGTAGACTATGCACCATGTTCCTGGGAACGAGGGATACATGCCCGCAATGTAACACACCCAATGCGGAGTTGGTACACACGGTATGGGACTCCCCGAGATTAGGGCACTACTGGGCATCTGTGTGTCAGATATTGAAGGCCATTGCCCCGGTGTGAAATAATGATTCAATGGAATATTGAACACTGGGCCTGGGGCCCCCTGGGAAGAAAGGTAATCCAACTCATAAGTTTGCTGATCTTGCACTTCTCCTAGCTAAAAGAAACATTACCACACCTTGGAAAGCCACTAGGGCGTCATCCTTGCAGGACTGGCATGTGGAAATGGTCAGGTGGGTTAAAGCAGAAGGGGCTGAACTACAAAGAGAAGAACGCAGGGGTTTATGAAAAACACCAATATCTATGGCTTGGAATGTAATGATGGAGGAATATGTTGCAATTGACATACTATCCTACTGAGAGAACATAGTTGCACCTAGCCAGGCCCCAGACTGCAGGCGGTGACCATACATGTCAACATTGCCAGGGTTTCTCATTACAGAAAAGAGTGGAGTGCAAGCAGGAATGCATACGAAGAAACTGTGCACGCAGCAACGTTACGGGCATGTGAATATATTACTAATGGGAAGAGTAAGCCAGGTTTGCGGGAGGGGAGAGGGACGGAGACGTTTGTTATTGTAAGTTAGTTATAAAATTAGAAGATTTGATTTTGCAAATTTAAAATGATATACAATGGCTGATTTCTGTTAGATGGGCATTTGTCATAAGATCGCACATTTTTTTATAATCATGGACCTACTCTATTGCACCCAAGAAATGACGCAATGTTAATTAAGTACTGAATAAGGGCCTCAGGGATATTGTTAAGACCTGCTGTATAAATGATGTAAACGCATACGACATGTGCTGTACAAATAGTATGCTAAATTGATGCCTTTTCCTTGTATGGGTAATTGATGTACAAAATCAATAAAAATATATATTTTTTAAAGACTATTGTTTTTGATATCTCTAGGTTATGTCCTAAGGTTTATTTCATGTTAGATGTGAAAAATGGATGGTAAGCTAACTGAGGATTGACCACTGTTTCTGATATTTCTAGCTTATGTCCTCAAGCATATGTGTGACTCCAGCACTATTCTAGCCAATCTCCACATGTATCTCTCTATGTATGCTTAGCATCAGGAGTTAGATTATGATATCTGATTCTTATTTTCTTTAAACCAATTTAAACCCTTAGACAGCTTTTTACACATGTAAAAAAACATTCTCATAAGTATACTGGCCTTCGGTTGGGATCTCTTGGCCACAGATGATTTGGTGTATAACATATTTGTTATAGGGCAGACATCTTTCATCTTTTACTCCTTCGTCTTTTTAGATTACTGAAAAGTTATTGGTGGAATGTCACACTTCTATGGCTTTTTGGATCATGATTGTACCACTGTTAGAAAAATGATTGGAGACAATTTCTGCAAACACGATCTACGTCCTTCCTGCAATTCTAATATTTTGACTAATGCAAGAGAAGTGGCACCTCTTTCTAGACTCCCTCTTCCTCTCCTTTGCGTTTCCTTCCCTTTTCTCTTCGATTGTTCTAATGTATATATTTTTTCACTTTATACATTGCTCTTTTATTTCTCCCTCCCCGCCCCTCATACTCTGTTTTTAATTTCCTATTCTTCTTTCACTTACCTCTCCCCACTTCCCCTCCTTTCTTTTAGCTTTGTTTACTATCTCAGACAGGCACACTTTGGTTAATCTTCCTCTTTCCTCATGAACTCAATATGTACTTGTGTTGCCAGTTCTTCAGTGTAGTGTAGTTCGAATAGTACCCTTTCATGCAGGACCTACATTGTTTACGGATAACATATACTATGGGCTTGGTGGCAAACTGAGTCTGTACACCCACACTGAATATGTCAGCCTATGTTTTTGCATTCGCTAGGTCGCAGTGCTACTAGAATCTCCTGTTATCAGAGAGATTAGTTTGTGAAACTTCAGAACATAATAACCTCAAACTCGTGGAAACAATATACTACTTTTCACGTAGTCACTCGTGCTTGCTTGTTTTGCTCTCAGAGAGATACAGAGAAGAAACAGTCAAGCGTGTTTACAATAAGAATTTATTGTACCGTAGTGCTTCTCATGTAAAATAAGTGCCCTGTTACAACTGTAAAACAGTAGCAGAGATATAGAACCAGAAGTACAGTAAATAAGAAGAAATAGTTTTGTTCTACCATTTTGCAATAGTCATGAAAACATACACGATTATAGAATGCCTTTATAAAATAAAGTGCGTACTCCTAAGATGTCTGTCTCGATGTACCTAAGTGTACCTAGCATGTGAGTAGGTGCGAAAGAGCCTAAGCGCCTAAGTCTAAGAGCCTAAGTCTAAGAGCCTAAGTCTAAGCGCCAAGAATCCCACTAGAATTTATTTGAACCCCCATACCTGAAAAGTGAGAGTGTGGGACTTTGTCCTGTACTTGAGTTGGACACCCCGCAAGGGATCGTCAGACCACTGTCAGCTGGAGTGATGGCATGCCGGAGCCGCAGCTTCTCTGGTCAGTGTGTCTGCCTTGAAGTCTCGGTTCCCTCCTGCTTACTGATAGCAAGAGGTCCTATATTTCTACAGTCTATGTTCGTACCTTCCCCATTGTTCAGTATGAGGATGACGTTGGGGATTAAACCTTGTGAGTCCATGGAAGAGGTGAAGTGGACCTCTTGTAGAGTGTATTCATAAATTATTCATAAATGCTAAGGATGACTTCTTGGCGATACTGATTGGGAAAAACCCACCCTCTGCATGGAACTAGGTGAAAGGTTTAGTCCATAAAAGGCTACAGTCCTTATAAGGCGTTATGTCCATACAAGGTAGTCTGTCCTTATTTGGAGTTAGGTCCTTACACGGCTCGTTCATATGAAATGATGGGGAGATAATGTAGGGAAAGTGTACAATGATCCCTAGACCTATATCAGGGTACCGATATGAAATATAACATCAGAGGCTGCAAAATTCAAGGGTTTTGTGGCAGTCCTTGGAAAAAGTACTGCTGTTGACTGTGGCAAGGTAGAAGTCAGGTGTGATTACCCACTCACTGCAATGCCAAGTGCCTCTTTTTTCTGATTTTTGACTTTCAGTTGGATGAGGTTTGAAAAGTTAAGGCTTACTCATGGAGGCTGGTGTGGGGTAGACTATTAACACTCAAAATGAATAGGTTGTTCATGTTGTGTTATTTTTTTATAAAAAGGTATAAGACATTTATTATATTACGTAAACATGTGCAGTCATTTTAGCAAGTGGTATGACACTTCAAAAAGCAAGGATAGAAGCAGGTATGTGTTGAGAATGCAAGGGCAAATCAAAGTTACATTCAAAATAGTTTTAACCTATGAATAACCAAGCAAACATCCTACTTTCTAATGCTGCCCATAATATGCATCTTATTATCTCTTTGAGGAAGCCTGTTGTAGACTAATACATGGCTTCAAATCTGCAGGGGAGCTTGGGCTCACACATGTGATGAACCACCTCCTGTGATGCTTCTCACAGGCGCACACATCTATCTCATGCCCGCTGACTGTCAGCACTCACAATGGTGATGGGCTACTTCAAAGTGTGCCTCCTACAGGGTCAAACACTCTGGCCTGCTGTAGTAGTTTTTCAGATGGGTGTCTTGGGTGTTCAACCTATATTTGGAAGACTGAGGGTCATCTTCAGCTTCAGTTGAGCTTAGCAGCGCTGAGCACCTACTGACAGCATGAGCACATGGGATCGTAAATGCTGGAGATACAAAGGAGGTGTTACGCATATCAGGCAGTCTAGTTCCTCATAAAGAAATCTGAGTAGCATAAGTCTTCTAAACAGTCACAGTGAATCGGTCCTATCCTTTTATGAAAGGCAGAAATAGATGGGAGCTATCCCAACCTGGTTTTTCTACCTTACATGCACCGATATTTTCACACGCACATACATCAAATTCCCAAAAGAAATTAGAGGGTTGGGTTATGACCTACAGGACATATTGACCAGTAAAAACTAGTAGGAACTGTGAGGTGCAGTAAAAAAACATAATATTCACACTACTAGAATCAGTTGGTACTAATTGTTAATAGTGTCATAGGCCAGGCATGGGGAGGGTAGTTAGGGTGGGGGTGACAATCATTATGATGCTAACAGGAAGTACCTCTTTGAGTGGTATCCAAAAAAGCAATGACCATGCAAAACCTGAGAGTCTATTTGCTTCTGCCCCATGTCCATAATATGGCGGGGGGACCAAAATGTTTCCCCCATATGCTTGGGGCCACACTACATGCTATTGAGAGAGCACCCCCTAATATAGCATCGGACCTATATTTTTACCAGTACTATACCTAGTATTACAGGAGTGGCCACCCCACAAGCATCCGTGGCTCCTTCTGTAACACACATACATAAACAAATGGAATCCACTGGTGGGTGTGGGTGGTCCCTACAATGGTGGGGAGCACGTAGTGTTCTTTGAATACCCCTGTCACACCAACAGGCCCCTTGGTGTCATGCTTCATCATTGGGGTCTTCGCACCCCTCTACGGGATGAGGTGTGCTACGACCTACGACTACGTGGGAGCACTATTAACACAGACTATGTGTGGTGTGTGTGAGGGTGTGATATTGAGTGAGTAGTGGGGTTCGGAGTGTTTAAAGTGATGGTTAAAAAGTGCCTGGCTTGTGGGGTGTACTCAAAAAAATTATTTTAATGGACCCCCGGGCTGGTACTATTAAAATGGTGTATTGTGAGGTTGTTATATAATATAATGTACATCACCTCATATGTGCGTCAACATGTTTCGGAGTGGTCCTCCTTCTTCAGGACGGGGTGCACAAATCCCCACCTTACTCACGTATTTATACCAAAATCTGTGTATTTACAGAAAAGTGATAGGGTTAAATAAAGGCTAATGTGTACCTAAAGCAACATTTCAAGGAGGTATCTGCAATTTGCAAACCTAGGGAAACAACAAAAACATGGAAAGAAATAAAACAATGCGTTCATAACTCCCGTTGTCAGTTGTCTTATTCCAGGTACATTGACCTAAGAAAAAGTGTGGGGGAGCAGCTACTACACAAAATTTGTCATCCTGATAGTGAAGGTGCGCCCTGTAAAAAATGGGGACAAGGACATAACATACAAAACACTTAACATACATCACACACTCTATTTATATAGACCTCATGGTTCAAGTGGTCAGGGAGTTAATAATGGTGGTCTAGAGTTGTAGGAAGAAGCTTACATATTTTCATAGTATGATGTGCCTCATGAGCCTCTGAACGTAGGGGGTATGTTGAGCCAATATGCATCCTGTAAGGTAAAATACACCTTAGATTTGTTTACGTACAGGTTCGATGTATCCGATGTTAGTTGCCCCTTATACTACTCACGATTGCCAGGAGAAAGTCTCTGTCGTTCTGCCCCCATACGCGGCTCTGCTGTGTGTGCGTGCTAGGTCTCGCCTTGTGTTTATATACCCTGCTGATACGCCAATTAAGCTCTGATTGACTCGCTAACCGGAAGACCCATGTATGGTTGTTCCAATTACAATCACCGGGCCGTTTACGTTGCATGTCACGCCGGAGTAGCGTGGTAGCTGTGCGCATGTGCGGGCATCGGTAGGCAGTGTGCGCAACAGTGCAAATGCGTGGATACTTAAACATGTGTCCCGTCTAGTGCACATGCGCTGTCAGCGCACTGTATCAGAGTCCCGCTCTGTGTTTATTATGTGGACATAATGAGGGGGTCTTGGTATTTCACCTTAATGATGCTGCATCATCATTGTTGATTCAGTACAGGGTATGAAACATCTAAATGTTCCGATGAATAAGGGACTGCGAGTTTGGTGTAGGCGGGTAACTTTAGAATTATGGTTACCTGCACATAATGTATAAGGTTGTGCAGTTATGAGGAATTAGGGAATCAGCTTGGCGATATTGTCCCCAGTCATTATAGTTAGCTTAGTACATAATGTGAAGTATTTCAAACTTCAGATGCACAGGGAACTACGAGTTTTGTGTAGGCGGGTAGTTATAGATCACAGGTACCTGCATATAATGTATACGGTAATACAGTAATGAGGATCCTATTATGCGATATTACCCCATGTTTCAATGCATACACTAGGGGAAAAGTCATTGGGACACGGTGGTTAGATGGATGTGCCCACAGTCAGAATTACCTATGAGTGGTTCTGTACATAATAAGGGACCGTGTTGAGATAAAGGTTCTCGGTGCTTAGGCCTCTTGTTCATGGGGGCTGTCTGTGTTCACTGTAATTGGCCCCAGGGGATATCATCATTGAGACCGATGATGTGTGTACCTAGGCGGAACACCCAACGATGTTCCTTTTTGAACAGTCCATTCTCTGATTGTAGTTGCTCTATTACTGTCCAGTTTAAGTCATTCGCGGAATGTGGTTCATTCAGGAAGTACATGGTCATTTTAGTAGTGCTTTTCTTGCATCTAGCATTGCTCTTATGCCCATTTATTCTGATTTTGACTGCTCTGGTGGTCTTTCCTTCTGTAACACCACAGACACACATGCCCATTGTGCACATGGGGCACTGTGTGCAATACAATAATTAGGGGAGAGAATGTGGCCGAAGGGGCTAGGGAGTTCAATCTCAAATCTGGGGAAGTGTCTCGCTATGATGCTCAACATCATGTAATTCTGGGCAAATCACTTAATCTCCCTGTGCCTAACAAAAATGAATGTGTCCTTGTGTAAGGTAAATGGTGCTCATGTAAAGCGCTCTGATACCCGAAAACTTTGGGTCAAGTTTGTGCTATATACAACTCCAGAAAAAACAAATACAGCCCCAGGTCAGCCACAGCAAGTAACCCATGGTGTAGGTTGTCACTTGGAGCAAGGGCCTTTTGACCATATTGCTTATTTTAGTAATATTTTCTTATTTTCTCAGTGTCTGCATCTTCTATTTATGGCGATCTAAGAATCAGGCAGGCGAAATGACCTATAAGTGGAGAAAAGCCAGATTTCAGAAGCACCTGAAAAATGTCTTCCAGGATAATGACAAGATGTTGAAATGGAAGGCTTTCAGAGAAAGGATGCATGGATTTAGCATTCAGAGACAAGAGAACAAAGGGAAAAGTGGTTTTGAAAAATCGAGGCACTTACAGTTTTGGAGGACCACGAGATGAAGAAACCCATGTGGGGGTCACAAAGCCATGGCCCCTTGTAAACCAAAATAGGGAAAACTGCAGCTGAGGTGGGATATAATAAACATTATACCCCAAAAAAGTTTTTAAAAAAGGGACAGTGTTGAGGAGATCTGAAAAGGCACACGATCAACAGGATGATGATGCATTATTTTAGAGACTGAATTAAAATCATTACAATAAGATTACTGGGGCATAAGCCATGCAATGGGAACTCCCTCAATCATCTTCACCAAGTGACATGAAATCAAATCCCTATTAAATTCTAAAAAGAACTTGTAATTATGTAACATCTCCACTGTGATATTGTTGTGTTATGTTGTCTCATCCAGGTGGTAAATGAACGCCCGCCATTTATAAGTCATAAGCTGCCTATGTCTAACTTGTATTTACACCTCGTCCGCCAATTAAATTCTTTGCAAACTCCACCCAGCTACCTTTCACTCCCAGCTGTCTCTGTTGTATCTCTTGATGATATATATATGTATATATATGTATATATATATGTATATATATATATATTATTTTTTTTATTGTTCTTAATATGAGGTACGTTAATACTCGATGGAGAATGACATATGCTTTTTTACAAACTCAAAAAAATAAACCCAAGTACCAGAAATGTATGCAGAGTTGAGAGTCCCACTAGTGACTTCCAAATTCTGAGACAGGGAGGCTATTTATGCCTTATGTATAGGCACTAAAAAGTAAGGCAAGAGAGTCTCTGGCTTCATCCCTTAGCAGGCACACATATTTGTTGTCTTTTGTGGTGAAAAAAAGACTTCCATACAATGGTTTTGCTTTTAGATCTCTTTGTATTTCATAGTAATTTTTGATTTTTCAAAATGATTTCATATAGACTTTAACAGATGATTTTCATTTCAGGCAATGTCTTTGAAAATGTCCAATGCATTTCGGGCATTAATAACATGCCCTTCATCAGGGAATTGACACTGTGAAACAACAATATGAATGAGTATTAGTGAAATTAATGTCTGTATGACTGGGTAAAAATAAACACATCAACAAGTAACTAAAGGTAATAACACGATATCATGTAATCGGTCTATAAGTAAACAATTGGAAACTAAATAATGTTATGTTAGTGTAAGGGAGTTATATATGTCTGTAGGGGTGAGGGGCAAAGCAAACGGAATAATGAGATCGATGAGTCACTTACATGCCTGTTCGTGACGAATGATTCGGTTCTGTAAAAATACAGTGAAAATATGGTCAGCGCGAGCTGCTTGAGTGTTAAGCGTACAGCGCTCTGAAATGCGCTGTGACGAGTATCTGTAACTGACCTTAGATAAGATTAGGGAGTTTTTCGGTCCGTGTTGTCGTCTCTGAGAACGCCGGCACAGATGAAATCTGGTCGCGATTAGATATTTGAAAAAGTTCCGATCATGTGGTTTGTCACGTGATCGGCAAGGGTAAAAAGACTAGGAAAGTCTACTGTGAGGATCGTTGTAGTTCGAACGATCTTGGGGAAATGATGAATAAAATAAAATGCTGGAGGTTAAATTAAATTTAGGAAAAAACTACCATTATAATTGTCATGATGATAAACTATATGAAAAGCGATATAAAAAATCGGCTTAGAGAAACGGCGAAAAAGTGAAGGAGGGGTCGGTTAAGGGAGTGGCTGGAATTAATGCTGAAGGGTTGGACAAAAGTGTGATAGGGCCCAAATTAAATGAACTTTATATAGTGAGTGCTAATAGTCAATGTCAATATTAGGTGAACTGACACAGTAATCACAAGATACGGTAAATGAAGCAAATATTTACAGGTAACAAGACAATTCAATTCTTTCATTCAATCCCATCGGTTTTTGGGTTGACAGTCTCTGAATCCAGAAATTCTCTCTCCTTAGGAGGTGTTTGTTGTTGTCTACCCCCTCGGTCTTGTATACAGTTTCTAGAATGATGTATTTGATTTGTGAAACATTGTGTTGCTGTTCTACAAAATGTGAAGATAATGCTGACTTCATATTTTTGAGTCGAATATTGGATTTATGTTCAGTGAGTCGCACCTTGATGCGTCGCTCTGTCTTACCGACATACATCTTGCCGCATGGGCATCTTATCCCATAAATCAGGTTACTGGAGTCACAGGTAGCATTAACCCTGAGTTTGATGGCATTTCCTTGCATAGCACTACAGGTGCAGATACGGCTATATTAAAGTGTGTTGCCTCTATTTTATCAAGTCCCTTTGGGCCAAGTGGTATCACTTTTGGTCTATAAAATGGTGGCATCAACACTTAGGGCGTATGGGTATACCACATTTACAATGGCCACCATGACAGATTCTTGTATTCTGTGCCCACATGAGATACTGTTATAGCCATCAGTTCTCATCTACGTTTAGTTTTTTTTTTCTCTGTAACCACTTTACGTTGCACACTCAGTAGGAGTTCAGTTTCCATAGCAACGCCATGCTGTGAATCTGAAGCTGAACCTGACTTCTGTCAATGTCTTGTGGATTTCTTTCAAAGTTTTGAAGATCTTACTGTGTATGATGTTTCTAACTGCCCACTTTGTGCATTTTAGCCCCATAAAGACAACGCATCTGAGAAAGATGGCAAGGACAATGATGCAGTTGAAAAAATGTGCTCTGCGAACTCTTTCTACTTCAGGCTCTAGTATATTTCTCATATTCTAGTGACATACTGTTCTGCATTTTACTTTTTTCGAGTATCTAGTAATCTGCAACTTCTCTTTTACCACTTAGCTCACTACTTTTGTCTTGAATTTGTAATAATAGTTCTGTTTTTACACTTGTATATTTGTTTTAGCAGTAAGATCACTGAGCCTTTCCAACTTAAGAGTTGTTTTAATTGAGTTCATTAGCCCTTCCTCACAGAGGCAGGTGGTAGGGAATGTTGGTCGGGGTGGGGTGGGGGCACACAGGGAAAAGGAGGAGGTTAAAATATATTTTCTTTAAACTGAACTTTTCCGACTGCCGCGTCTCTCCTCCGTCTGCTTCTCTGATCTTCCTGACTCCAGTCAGGAAGAAGCGGCAGGAAGTACCTGGTTTCACGGGCTCTCCTGAGTTAATCACAATGCTGCAATTCAGTGTTGTGATTGGTCTCAGCGCCATGGATCAGCGCAAAGATTGGGACAGGGAGCCTGTGCATATTCCCCACCAGGCGGTGTAATGTAGCCTAGTGGGTAATAGGCAAAGTTTGTATTACTGCTTGGCCGGTAAAAAGGGCTGTCCAAGCAGTCATGTGCACATACTGTACACAGTCCACTCCTCCCTGAACCATCAGCCCTACCCTGGGCGAACCAAGCCCTGCAGCAACAGAAAATAAAACGATAATAACTTTGTTATTAAAATTATCGTTTTATTTTTCCCCTTTTCAATGCTCCAGGAGAGGTGGGGCGACGCTCCTCCGCCTTAGTGGAGGAGCAGCCACTGCTTCCTCATTTCTTCCTTGTGCCTATCAGATATCAACAATGTATTCTGTCTCCTCCCGTCAAACCTTTTAATGCCCTCTGGTTCAGCTTTCACAATTTGTTTAAAGAATGGTTGGATGGTTCCTCACCCATTCCCATCTCTTATCAAGTATGTTAGTTGAATTAAATAATTGTTTATTTAATTCATCAAAATACATTGTTCATAAGCATTGGTTTTAAGCATTTACAATTGAGGCCTGGACTTGGAAGTCACTGTCCTGGTTTTGGGCTTTCTTTTCAGGAGGATTGTGCTTGTTTTGTATTTTTGATCTGGTAACATAGATAGCAGTAGTTAGGCAGCAACAAATGGGAAGCACAGAGAGACAAGGTATTCCTATGCCACAGAAGCAGGGACATGGAAGTCCATTCACAAAAATGCCAGGAGTAGAGGACCTGACATCACACATTCTTTGGCCTCAATGACATCACAGCAATTGTTGTCATATGACCTCTGACAATTCTTCTTCTTAGGAAGTGATGTAATTGATCTTAACCCTGATGATATCACCATAAGTGACATCGCTAAAGTACCATACTAACGGTATGATGAGTATAACAGCACAACGCAGAGAAATGTCTATTTTAGACACCAGCTTTATTTTAATTAGGGTGCTGACACAGTATGCCAAGTGTTCAATACTCATTTCTTTCTGTCTTGCATGAAAAAGTACGTGTTCGAGGAGGATGGAGGGCCACAATACACAGAATAACTGGGAACATTAATTAGTTGCACGACAAACTGTCATGACTTAATAGTTTCACTTGTGCATCCCTCAGTGAGAAATATATTGAAAATACGTAGATAGAGGCAAAAAAAGAGATTTTATAAAAACAATAGTAGTTATGTTCACCAGATTTATTAGTATTGAGCATGGCCTATTCACAAAGGTAAATTTATTCGTAAACGAATGTTGGTGAGGAAATTTAGCTCACGCGCCCCAGGAATTCACAAAGGGATTCCTGGTAGAGGTAAGTCCTTTTAAGAGTGCAAAGATTTCCGCAAGTGGGGGGGTGGAGGGCGGTCCTGTGTCTTTCAAGGCCTCATTGCCTTGAAAGTTGTTGAACACCCACAAAATTAGTATGTTTATGGACATTCACAAACCCCTACCAGTCTCCTTTGTGGCCGGGATGGGTCATATTTTCACTCCAGCCAACTGATGTAAATCCCTTCCCAGGGCTGCCCGGGAGATAATCACAAAACTGTATTTTCAAAAGGGAATTCATTTCCTATGTGTGTTTTGTCTTCTACCATTGAGATCTCCATACAGGGCAAATAGATTTCAAACTTCATGGGATTTCCCATGGAATCCACTGAAGCCTACTCCAAGCGCAGCCTGCCCCAAGCACAGATTTCCATTCTTATCCCAATCAGCACTTAGCAATTTCAGAAAGTGAAACTACCCTCGGACATACATAGATCTTACCTGTTGTATCTTTAGCTCAAATAGACCAGTTGAAGATGGTAAAAAGCATTGATATAAAACTAGTTGAATTGCTAAATGTTTGCAGTGAGAAGAAAACAAGGGTTACGTTCTATTTGCCCATAATTATAGCTCTTATAACGTAAAATTGTGATTTTTTTATTTCAAAAGCGGTTGATATAGTTCCACACCTTTACAAGATCTTGTAGTAAAAAACTATAGTGATATGAAAAGGTATTCCCTCTTAGAGAAGGACATTATATTCCCTGAGGAGCTACGCGCAATGCAAATCTGACTGTAATTAGTTGTAAAGTGGGGAGTAGAAGGGTATTGCTTTTTGAGCAGCATGATGATGATTCTCTTCAGTGGCAAAAGTTGACAGGTGCCCTAAACAATAATAAGTGTTCTAGGCTAGCCTTATGTAGTCAATCTATTTGACAATAAAGTTGATATCTTGTCTTGGAACTTAGCGGACTGATCTAAAAATGTTGCAAAGATTTTGAATCCCGGCCCACTAAACCCACACATAATATGTATACAAGAGACATGGCAACTACCACATTTTAAGTGTAAAATTATTTTCTTATTAGCATCCCTGCAAAGTAGTCTTGAAAAGGGAACACTACTGGTGGCATAGCCATATTGGTGAGCTCAATTTCTTCATGGTCTTCTAAAGTATTCTATCAACCTTTGAATCTTCTTCATTGCATACATTTTTTGTAACAATATAGGGAGAGATTATTCCAAGACCCAGTTTGTTTTGGTGATTTTGTATAAACTGCTTGCTAAAGAGAATGGCACACTCATAAAAGATGTTTTTTATCTTATCAAAGAAATCGTAGAAAAGGAAAAGATCAGTAATATAATTGTGGTTGGTGACCTTAATGCCACTATCTCCAATCATGCGATAAAAGCAATTATATTCCAAGGGTGTCGTTACTAGGGGTGGGCGGAATTCACATAGTGGCACTACGTAAATATCAGCAAAACAGTAAATAATTTCCACAAGCACGCGCAGAGTTCAGCGAATATGCAGAACTGCTTGTTTCGCCTGTTCGCGATGCTTTTTTCCTGTTCGCGAACGCTGTTTGCGTGCTCGGGGAAATATCTCTCGAACACGCATTTTGAAAGCGCGAACGAGCAAAAAATTCTGCGAAGCCGCGGATTGCGGAATTTTTTTGCGTCCTCCACGGAACGCGAAATTACCCAAATTCTACAACTTCCGCGAGCGGACCGGAATTTACCGCCCAGGCCTACTCCTTACCATTGGGATTGAAAGTAAGTAAGAGAGGGTCACTACTGCTGGATTCATGGAGGGAGTTAGATGCCATCATTGTGAATGGCAGAATAGAGACTGATATTCGAGTCCGTCCAACCCATAGAACATCCAATGGGTTCACAATAATTGATTACATCATATGCTCTTACCCTGCATTTCCCTTATAAAGGCTGTGGCAGTCATTGATAATAAGTGGAGTGTTCATGGTATTCTTTCTTTCACCATTATGGGTAAACCCAAATCTATCTCACAATGGCAGATTGGAGATGAGGAGCAGGTACAGTTAAAGTTTGCTAATGGTAGGGTATTCTGGAATTCAGCAAATAAACGTACCCAGCTAGTGATCTAAGTAGGGCAGGAAGGCAGTTCCTGCACAAGGTTGGAATATAGCAGATTCTTTTACTGAAGATATGGAAACATTTGTAAGGGCCAACTCAACTCTCCCAGAGAAGGTTTATATTGAACCCAAGATGCAGGGGGGGAGTCTCAATAAGGGCTTTATTTTTAATAGGTTGGTAAATAAGCTACAAAGACGCCAACTTATTTTCCATTCCAAGGAACATAATAAAATCATAAACTGTCTTAGAAGGAGGAGAACAAAGTGGTGGATAATACAAGGAAAGATGCAGACAGGAGATTAGTAGAAATTTGAGCCTCAAATAGTTCTGGGGCACTTTTTTAAGGGCTCAGAACCTGTCAATAACTAGTCCTAGAACTGGGGTGGAGGTATTCTCTCTCTGTTCAACTAAGCTACGAATTAAGAATATTAGTTTGGCCGCAAGATGTACAGGAACAAGTGGGCCTGATCTGTTGCCTATCACTGTGATTAAGTTAGAGGTTGATTTATGGGCGCCCTATCTGGCAGCTTTGTTTAAATTCTGCTATATATCTGGGGAGATTCCGAACTCCTGGAACAGTAGTATTATAGTCCCATTGCATAAAAAAGGCCCTAATAATATACCTGGTAAATGTAGACAAATCGCACTTTTAGACGCAGCTGGGAAAATCTTTGCAAAATCTGTATTACGGCATCTACGGGAGTGGGTAAAAAAAGGCAGATCTTGCCCTTGGAACAGGCTGGTTTTCGATCCATCTGCTCCACCCTAGATAATATCTCCATGCTGTACCCCAATTGGAAAAGCATGTACTGAGTCGGGGTATACCAGTCTTTGTGGCATTTATCGATTTTTCTACCACCTTTCACCATGTGCCCCGTATTCCAGATGGTCTTTTAAAACCAATAGTAGATGGATACATGGTGGCAAGTAATAATGGGGGGCAAGCACGGCCATACACCCATGATTGGAACAAAAATGGCTTAAAACAAGGCTGTTTATTAACGCCTATTCTTTTCTCAAAATACAAGGCTGATTTCCTGTGGCAGATGTACCGCGTAGGAGGAGATTCCCCGGTGGTTGGCTCCTACCCGATAGGGACTCTCCTATACGCAAATGATATTATATTATTGGACTTGACCCATGAAGGTTTGCAGAAGCATCTTCATTGTTTAGCAGCCTTTGTGGATAGTCATTACTTGAAAGTTAATGTAAATAAAAATAAAATGATGAAATTCCAGAGGAAGGGAGCCCAATGGAGGATGAGCTATAGATGGTTCTTAGGTTCTGTGACTATAGAAAGAGTTATATCGTATCCGTACCTAGAGAAAATTGTGTCCGAAAATCTGAACAAGAAAGAATATATTGTCCATTTAAAAAATAAAGCTTTATCTCATGCAAATACACTTTCCGCATTCTGCAGAGCTACTGCCGAATGCACTTTATTCACTTGTTGACTGTTTACAAGATAATTATTCCCTCCACAGCACTATACAGAGTGGAACCTTTACAGACTAAGCACTGGCACTTTATGTGCAAAGTAGAAGGGAATATTTGTCATCAAGTTGTAATTGAAACACTCTGGCGTCAATAGAGGCACTTTGTATCGAAATGAGGTCGGCCATCACCTTTGTAAGGGGGTTGGCATTATTAGTACGTTGGGGAATTTATCTTATAAATTCAAAAGAGAATTCTCTGCGGAAACTTATAAGTATTAAATGTTTTAGGTGAAGAAAGGGAGAATATACTCTGATGAATAATCATAATCAAGCACTTAAGCACTTTAGTCTGAAATTGGTAGACCTGCAAGATCAGTGGTGGCTGGCACAGCTCATGGGTGGCGGGTGGAGGGGATGGGGTGAGGGCCACAATGTAATTTGTTTTTAAAAATAAACTCTTACCTTACTGCAAGGTCCCCTGTCTTCTGCTCCTTCTCTCCTCCATCATACTCCAGGAACAGGAAGCACAGCCAGGCTTCCCTGACCAATCACAATGCTGCAATGCAGCGTTGTGATTGGCCTGGGCATCATGGTTCGACGCTCAGCCAGGGAATAGGGGCCTGGGCATATTCTCCACACAGGCTGTAATGCAGGTAAAGTGCGCATGACTGTTTAGTCTGTCCCCGAAGGCCAGCCAAACAGTCATGTGCACTTAGGCGTGCGCAACCCACTCCTCCCCTGCCCTGCTCGGAGAGCAGAGCAGCCCTGGTACCTGCCCGCATTGCAACCCGGAAAACATAGAATAATAACTCAAAGTTATTATAAATTTCATGTTTCCTTTTTTTACACCACTTAAAAAGTATTGGGCAATGCTCCTCGGCCCTAGCAGAGGAGCCGCCACTGTGCAAGATATGAGTTTCTGTTGACATAGAGGTTACATATATTCCTCCATGAATTGTAGATATTTGTGTCAGTATATTTGCCACTGTGAGAAAATAAAAAGGCTGGAGGAAATAATAAGGACAGGAAGTGTTTTAACCCAACAGCATTACTTAAGGTGTAACATCGATCATGGGTTTCGCCGCTGCATGCATATTTTGAGACTAAACTGCCTCCACTTAAGTTGTGTTGTGGGTGCGTGGCAGCGAGTAGGTTGGGCTGATAGGAGGTGTCATTTATGCAATGGTGCAGTACAGATGGTGAATCATTTAATATTTGTTTGCCCTGTTTTAAAGCCTGCCAGATGTCATTTTTTAAAACAGCCATTTTTGGCATATGATATTAAATGAACTGGAGTAGAAGCTCAATGTATTTATAATCTGGTAAATGAAATGATGTTCTAACATATTTTTTAATATTTTAAGAGAACATGTTTTAATCAGCTGCCTTATGTAGCATAATGCATAACATTTTATTATGTGTGAAAGCAATTTTGTCCTATCAAGTTGTATCTGTTAGTATTCTATTGTTGATCTCATTGTAGATTAAAACTTCAATAAAATCTTGAATCTTGAGTAAGTGTATGGGGAGTGAGTGGTTGCGTGAGTGGCTGTATGAGTGAGTGAGTGGGTGTGTGAGTGGCTCTATGGATCAGTGAGTTGGTGTGTAAGTGGTTGTGTGGGTGTGTGAGTAGATGTTTGAGTTGTTCAGTGGATAATGTCATCAGAGATGTTATGAGTGATATCATTTGAGATGTCATGAGTGATGTCATGAGTGATGTCATGAGTGATGCCATTGACTTTGTCGTGAGTGGCGTAATATGTGAGATCATAAGCAGTGCATTGCAGGGGCGTTAGTTATAGTTAGCTCAGGTAAGTGAAATCTGAGCTTAACTATAGCATCCTTGTAACCTTTGGCTTTTTCAGTGAATATATATACTATTCATTAGCTGTAGTTTCCATACGAAATGGCATTTTTGATTTGCTAATAACTGATGGACTGTTTGACAAATTTTCACAACATTTTTCCCAAAAAGTCCCATCCACCTCTGCTCCTTCCTTGGAAGTTTCAGTGTGAATCATGAAATGGAGGCTGAAAAAAATGGTCTCAAATCACAAAAACATTAAAAAAGTTTACTTTTGTATATACCACCTGGCAAGGAAACATATTTTTAATAAGTAAATGCTTCATTTAAAGACTAATGGGCTGGACTATGCTTTACTAGGACAGGGTAGGAATGTACTCTACATCATCATGGGCTACATTCTGCTATATTTAGAGGTCACCACCAGGTAGGTGGAGAGCTTTCGGGCAACAGTGTCCATTGTGAAGACACTGAGAATTTTGCTGCGCAGAAAACACTTTCATTCCGCCTATACAGCAAAGTTTTTAGTTTTTCAAACAATTTCAAGAGCAGGAGATTTTTTTTAACAAACAAAAGATGAAAGTCCCTGGCATGCTTGGAATTTTCTCCCACCATGTGTGAGTCATCTATTTGTTTTCCAGTTTGGGGATGCTAACCTTTCCCAGGCAGTCTCATACGGGAACAAAATGCATCAGACCATCTACCCTAAATAGGTCTGGTGATCCAAGGTACCTTGACCCACGGCCCAGTGGCAGTTTAGTTTTTGGTCAAAGATTACCACCAGCCGAGGCAGGAGAAGCTCTACCAGTGGAAACAATATGATGTCCCTGACTCTTTATTGTGCGGTGGAACTGCAAGGTTAGCGGATATGGGGTTCTGTCATGTTTGTGGTTGAGTACCATGCCCCCCAAAGTCAAAATAAGGCCCTTAATCTTTAGCCTACTGAGCTTACATGGTGCATATATTCTTAAAATACTTTTTGCTTGAAAGCAATCAGACTTTTTAGCTACCACATTTGATGATCTTCCATAAGTTGTCAATAAAGCAACAAAGAGACGTTCAGATGCCAAGACTCATTCAAAAAGTTATATTTGGCCTTACAGACAGATACATTAAAGTTACTTTCCAGTCCTGAAAGTAAGCCATATCTCTATGGTCAGCTTTCCAAATTCTCCTGCCAATGAACTAGCCTAAGTATAAACATTTTGGTAAAAGCTTAATGCACTACCAAGGCCAATCCTTCTAGAACTCTCCCTCACACCACCTTGGGCTGGAACCAGAGTGACTAAATATAAGTGCAGCAGGATCTGATAGAGCGCCCTCTTCTGTTAATCCTGGAAACCCAATACAAATCAGCATCCTCAGTGACTTCTGATGCTGTCTATTCCTGCCTCCCATGTACCACACAATTACAAATTAACCCCACAATGGTAGTTATAATCACCAAATGACCATAAAACACTGCTCACTCGCAGTCAAAAAGGGGTCTGGTCCACTCACAAACTTAGATCCCTTTTAGGCTTTATGGTGCACATGTATATGGCATATCAGGGACTGTGTAGAATGCCTCTGCATAAGAATCTCATAAACCTGCTCCTTGAGAGGGGCGCACAGCCACAGAGAATGTGGGGATACATAGGTCTCATGTCAAGCACACCCTTCCACCACTCACCAAGATTGTACAGAGCACCTTGCTGAAAAGATGCACATTACCATTGGACACAGATACAGGCACAGTTCCACCCACATCCTTGCACAATACAACTATTACGAGAAGATATTGAAACAGCACCATGCATTTGAAAAATGAAAAGCACTAGCTATTATGTATAAACATAGTAATCCATTTAAAAGAAATCAAATCAAATTATTCTAAAAAAGCTATTTACGAACAGTATGATGTGTTCTTCGGAGACTGCATTTCAGCATATTACTCTTCCTAATGTTTTGCTTACTTCATCTCTCAACTTTTTGCATTTCGTTAAAACCTAATTAATTGCACTGCAATTGGCTGACACAGCCTAGGGGTTTAACAGTGATAAATAGCCAACTGCTGTGTTCTAAAATGAAAACAAGTGTGTATATAGAAATAATATATTTATTGCCTCACTATAAGTGATTTATGCCATCTTTGTGTGTCTCTAGCGATAGCTTGTACTGGTAATCTTTTAGAAAGAAGTTTTATTCTGAACATTGTCAATTTTGTCATTTTAAGTGAGCCACTGCAGGACTTCGAACTTGTACATATATATATTCACTGAAAAAACCATAGGTTATAGACCATATATAGTTAGGAATTAGCATTTAAAAAACCTTATTTTACTCACACAAAACCATTGAAATTCCATATATAGTTAGTTGCACTAACTATATATTGCGCACCCGCAATCCACTGCTGATCATGTCACATATTACATCATTCATGACATGGTCAGTGACATCACTGATGACATCACTGATGACATCTCAAATGACATCACTGATGACATCACTGATGACATCATCCAGTGACTGTGTGTTTCTGTAAAGTTTAAATATGTTTTAGATATTGAAGAATGAGTAGATGTATAACTGTCTGGACGAAGGATTTAGTAGGTGCATGACTGAATGTATGAGTGAGTGATTAAATGTGTCTCACTGAGTGCATGGGTTAGTGACTAAACTGTCTTAATTTGTGCATCATTATGTCTGTTGTTCTGTAAACTACTGCATGTGTTGATCAGTAGCTATATGATTAACTATATGGGTTATTGATTGATTGTCCAAGTATTTGTATGGGAGACTGAGTGTGTGTGTGGCTGGCTGGGAGGTGTGTGACTCTGTGCAGATCAATGTGTACTTGTATCAATGATTGTATAAGAAAGTAAGTATGTGTTACTATATGTTTGAAAATGTAAGGTGCTCTATGTTTAACTGTATAGACAAGAAAATGGAAGTGTGATTGATTCTTTACAGGACTGACTAGGTGTGTGAGTAACTCCATGGATGAGTGGCAGAGTGTGAGTGTCTGTATAGGTGTATGAGTGCATATGATAGTGTTGTAAAGATGAGTGATTGTATGTATGAATGATTGTATGGGTGAATGAGTGAATGTGTGTGTAGACGTAGGAATCAGTGAGTACGTATGTAGTAACTAGTATTGGTGTGTCAATGGTTTCAAAAATTATACTCTGTATTTAACACTGGGTGAAACAGAGGTTATATTAAAATGTGAGGAGATGCATTGTATTGTCACATGAATGATATCATCAGTGATGTGGTCATTGATGTCAAATGAGATGTCATCAGTGATGTCATCAGTGATGTCATTTGAGATGTCATCAGTGATGTCATCAGTGATGTCACTGACCATGTCATGAATGATGTAATATGTGACATGATCAGCAGTGGATTGCGGGTGCGCAATATATAGTTAGTGCAACTAACTATATATGGAATTTCAATGGTTTTGTGTGAGTAAAATAAGGTTTTTTAAATGCTAATTCCTAACTATATATGGTCTATAACCTATGGTTTTTTCAGTGAATTTTCAAGGTTTTGTAAATGCTAATTCCTAACTATATATGGTCTATAACCTATGGTTTTTTAAGTGAATTTCAATGGTTTTTTAATAGCAAATATCATAAGCTGTCGAATGTCAAGTACGTGGTAAGTGAAAACATTTTCGTGTTTATGCACACTGATCTGCTTTGAATGGTGCCCCCCCCCTCATTTCTATTAGGAGTACTCTCTCTTTGCAGATAGTGAAAGGTAGTTAACGCAGGCCTTTGCCCCCGTTGTAATCCGTCGTGCCTGCTTCTCTCTCCATTTGATTGATTGTTATCCAAGTATTTACTGTTTTAGAATTAGTTCTCTTTGGTTCATTCTCTATTTACAAACAAACACAGAGTCGCAATACTCTGTTTAGTCTTTGCAGATAACGAAAAATCGTGTAAAAAAAAAGAAAAGGAATCGAGCAAAATCAGTAGGCCACTAATGGGATCTCTTTTTGACCTCGCTAAAATAGAAACATTAGGAACAACCCCTCATGACAAATACAAAACTAGTGAGATGAACTGAACTCCACACAATGATGGCTGCAAAACAGCTCGGCTCCGCCACCCACCCCGCCCAAAATAACGATAAAGAGCGGCTGCCATGATTGGTTGCGGAATGGCCACAACGGAGCTACGAAATGGTGCTGCTCTCATGCTAACCCCAGCTTCGGTCTGAAACATCCAGAAACACTGTAGACTACCAATTCGATCAGTTCCGGTAGCGCCCCAATGTAACCCGGTAGAGAAGAACTAGCCCTCCCCTCTTTGACTGATGGTTCTTGTTGCCTGTCCCTTCTGTTGTCATTTAACAGAACTATTTAGCCTGCTGAAAGGGGTTGTGTTTCGACCGCTGGTTGGTGGAGACATTTTGACTATATTCTGGACCTGCGTTGTCGCGTAATGCGTCATAGGACGCGCCGCGTTAGCGCATCCGGAAGTCATCCGGGGCGCGCAGCGCGTAACGTAAGCATAACAAGTCATGTGACTTGTTAATAAAACTTTTCATTGGTTCATTTTACTTTTCTTATTCTAATGATGAAAGCCTTGGTCATATCACCTAAAAATTACGCTTTTAATTACTTCCGAACATTATTTTCTCTTAAATATATGTTATAATGTTCCAGGCTAATGTACTTTCCCGGAAATTTTACAACTGTCCTGCAAGTAAAATATATTCTTTTTTCGAGAAAAAGAGCGTTTCTTCGTCCCATGACGGAGCCGTTGAGCAAAAGAGGGTCGACCTGCTGTCTTAGTCGCCGATACGCCTGAATATGAGATTCTTATCGATCACTTTATGTTGCAGGAATAGAAAACACAACAGCCCTTGACCATTTATCTTTACTGCGTTCCTTCGTATTATACCTTTTACCCTTCATGTAATTGGTCTGCTTTATTTCACTTGCCTTTTACTGATTCTAAAACAGTGACTATTATTAAAAACTTTACCAATGTATACACTACTACCATGTTTTCTTTTAAAAACCTTTATTGTGAAAATTTCATTATACAAATACGAGCCTATAACCACGTGGGCCTGCCACGGAGCAAACTGTAATCGTATATGATGAATAGACATTTACACTGTAGAGGAACGTAACGGGCGGGCCATTAGGTTGCAAAAACTAAGGTGTCTAACAGCTACGGAATCGGTGGACGTACATTTTATAATTAAAATACGACAGGGCCAGTTACAATAAAATTATCTAGATATACATTTGCGGGCAAGTACCATGGGTGACGTTAATTCGAATTTTCAACAGTACAGTAATCAATAACACATCAGAACTTAATATCAATAGGGATGTCGAAATATTCAATCAATTCTCGTCCCCGCCCGCCATGTGCTTCAAAACTGCATACGTATCTCGTGATATCAAGGTTGTGCAACCAGTACACAACAAGGAGTTACGAGTCCCATTTATTCCGGCGCCATTTTGGGCGAGGACGGGCAGGTCCAGGATATAGTCAAAATGTCTCTACCAACCATCGACTATGATGATGTTCATATGCTGTATTTATTAGAGTAACACTCATCTGCCCACATGAAATTAATTTACCACAATCTAAACATGTCATTTTAATCTTTCCAAAGTTCTTCTAAATATTTGGGACCGTTTCCCTTGCCTCTGAAGCTCTCAGTGCCACTTCTTTAATGAATGTACTAGCAGGTCAGGGGTTCTACTCCAAATCTCTCTTTTATGCAGCACTATAATTAATTGGTGCCACCTCTCCATATGACGATGCATGGTATAGTTACCACAACTATATATTTTTTCGGTTCCTCTGGAGAGTTCATCGTGGCAGATGAAGCGTGTAACATACCGGGCATTTACCTTTTTTTGCATGTACAGGAAAGGAAAAAAAAATCGAGCGTTCGAGTTCTTAGGTGTCCCAGGGCCATTTTAGTGGACCAGGCCCAAATCCAAAGAACAGCTATCTCACAGGCTAATGGGGCGACCCACGCCGAGTTTCAGCATTGTAGGATGACCACACAAGTACAGCAACTTGCTAGACATCACCTCGGTGCCATCCGGATCTCGGCGCCCCACTGCAGATGAAGTGCCTCTCAACTATGAAACCACCACGGTGACATCCGGATCTTGGCGCGTTGTGCTGCCTTCGGCCTATTCGCACATCGGTCCGCTACTGACGCCATCTCACAGGCTAATGGGGTGACCCACGCCGAGTTTCAGCATTGTAGGATGACCACACCAACTTGCTAGACATCACCTCGGTGCCATCCGAATCTTGGCATCTCAACGCCTAGTGGTATCTTCCATACAGAAAATATTGTTACGCTGCCTTTGGCCCCATTCGCACATCAGTCCGCAACTTAGACATCACCTCGATGCCATCCGAATCTTGGCATCTCAGCGCCTTGTGGTGTCAGTCAGAAAATATTGTTGCGCTGCCTTTGGCCCCATTCGCACATCAGTCCGCTACTGACACCATCTCACAGGCCAATAGGGCGCCCCACGCCGACTTTTACCATTGTACGATGGCCACACCAGTGGCACAACTTGCTAGACATCACCTCGGTGCCATCCGAATCTTGGCATCTCAACGCCTAGTGGTATCTTCCATACAGAAAATCTTGTTACGCTACCTTTGGCCCCATTCGCACATCGGTCCGCAACTTAGACATCACCTCGGTGCCATCCGGATCTTGGCATCTCAGCGCCTTGTGGTGTATTCTCTTCAGAAAATTTTGTTGAGCTGCCTTTGGCCCCATTCGCACATCGGTCCGCAACTTACACATCACCTCGGTGCCATCCGGATCTTGGCATCTCAGCGCCTTGTGGTGTCTTCTACTCCGAAAATATAGTAGAAAATATTGTTGCGCTGCCTTTGGCCCCATTCACACATCAGTCCGCTACTGACACCATCTCACAGGCCAACAGGGCGCCCCACGCCGACTTTTACCATTGTACGATGGCCACACCAGTGCCACAACTTGCTAGACACCACCTCGGTGCCATCCGGATCTTGGCATCTCAGCGCCTTGTGGTGTCTTCTACTCCGGAAATATAGTAGAAAATATTGTTGCGCTGCCTTCGGCCCCATTCACACATCGGTCCGCTACTGACGCCATCTCACAGGCCAACGGGGCGCCCCACGCCGACTTTCAGCATTGTAGGATGGCCACACCAGTGCGGCAACTTACTAGACACCACCTCGGTGCCATCCGGATCTTGGCGCGTTGTGCTGCCTTCGGCCTATTCGCACATCGGTCCGCTACTGACGCAAACTCACAGGCCAACGGGGCGCCCCACGCCGACTTTCAGCATTGTTGGATGGCCACACCAGTGCGGCAACTTACTAGACACCACCTCGGTGCCATCCGGATCTTGGCGCGTTGTGCTGCCTTCGGCCTATTCGCACATCGGTCCGCTACTGACGCAAACTCACAGGCCAACGGGGCGCCCCACGCCGACTTTCAGCATTGTAGGATGGCCACACCAGTGCTGCAACTTGCTGGACACCACCTCGGTGCCATCCGGATCTTGGCGCGTTGTGTTGCCTTCGGCCTATTCGCACATCGGTCCGCTACTGACGCCGCCTCACGTGCCAACGTATTTTCTCCGCATTTTATACCCTATGCCGCATAACAGGTCATGTGACTTGTTTATAAAACTTTTCATTGGTTCATTTTACTTTTGGTTTCCTAATGATGGAAGGCATGATCATGTGACCTAAAAACAACACTTTTCATAGGATGAAAACTTTTTTTTTTCCCAAACGATGAAAGCCCCACCTTGTTTCTGGATGTTTCAGACTGAAACTGGCGTCAGCATGAGAGCACCACCATCTCGTAGCTCCGTCGTGGTCATTCCGCGAGCAATCATGGCAGCCGCTCCCCACCAGAAGCCTGCAGGAGTCGGAGCCCCCAAAACTTTTGATGAATTCTCAAGGCGGAGGGGACGCTTTCGAGAATGGGGTCCAAGACCTAGCAGACAAGCGTCCGATTTCCAAGGTGTCCCAGGGCCATTTCAGTGGACCAGGCCCAAAAAGGAAACAGCCTGCCGCCATTTTGAGAGTCCTGTGACAGCCGCCTATCGCTGCACCGCAAGAGTGGGCGCAACTCAGCTGAATTGCGGCTTTTGACACAGTGGACCAAAAACGGACGGAATGGCAACTGAAACGGTAAAGGGGCGCCCCACTACAACAGATGACACTCCACCTGGAGAGGCCCGTTCACGCCGCCTCCCCCGGGGCGCTCCACGCCGTTATTCGGAGCAGCATTGTAGGATACCAAAACCAGTGCGGCAACTTACTGGACATCACCTTGGTGCCATCGTTCTGCTGCCTTGGAACTATTCGCGCAACAGTTTGCTACTGATGACCCACCCCCCGCGACGCCCCATGCCGTTATTTGCTGGGTGGCAACTTACTAGACATCACTTTCGTGTCATCTAGATTTCGGCGCGTTCTGCTGCCTTGGAACTATTCGCACAACAGTTTGCTACTGATGACCCACCCCCCGCGACGCCCCACGCCGGAAATCTGGACGTTGTGCTGCGTTGGGACTATTCGCACAGCCGACCGCTACTTCGTTGTTTTTCCCTAAAAATGTTTATATGTTATTACTATTTTTGTTTTCTTGTATATATTTATAAATTATTAAAGTTTTATAATCTTACTACTTTGTCGGAGTGCTATATATTTTTAATGTGACACATAATTGTAAAAACTTTGATGTACAAACAGTCATCCCTGGAATCTTCCGCTTCAGGCTCGGTCCCCTCCCCAATCACAATACAGGATGGTTTTCAGATAATAGCAACGCTTCTGCTGTGACGGATCTCATCGAGTGTGGGCCTTGATCTACTATAACTCCTTTGAAGAGGGGTGATTCTTTACAGCTGTGGCCATAAACTACATCTGCAGGGCTAGCTGATAGCCTAGGACCGGCCTGGACAATCGGACACAGAGGAAAAGGAGTGTCAGAGGGTGCGGTAGTGAATAGGGCGAAAGGGAGGTGTCGGGCGGGCACAGGGTGTGATTCTCAGGGAACAGCAGCGCAGATGGGGGAGGTTTATTACCCATGCATAAGACAGAGAGCGGGGGTGACCACTGCCTGGGGGAGATGCTTGCGAGGGTGGGGAGCCATGCTAAGGATCGACAGCGTGCACAGAGTGGGTCTGGTCAAGGCATCTAAAATGGCTGCCGTGCACGACAAAAGTGTGGCATTTGAAAAAAGACAAGATGGCGCAGACAATGTTTTTCAACACTTCCTGATTTCCTTCGAATCGAACGTTAACAGACGTTGGGGCATATTACCAAAGTTAAGCGATATTTATCCCTAACGATGCTTAGCAACGATTTTTTTACCGTCAGAAATTATCGCAGATAAACCTTGCTATTATCAAGGTTTATCGGAAATACGATAAAAAACGACCGCAATGCATTAATATCGCTGAAAACTCAGCGATATTCATGCATTACCGAGCTAATGCTCTTAGCCATGTTATCCACCTCCCATTGGATAACATGGCTAAGAACTGCTCAGGGCAGGTGGTAGCTTTTGGAGATATTCGCCCTTATCTCGAATATTTCCAAAAGTTGATAATAGGAGATAGCGATGTTAGCGACTGTTTCCAGTCGCTAACATCTTGGCATGCCCACTTTGCATGTCATTAGTGATAAATATCACTCACATGCAAAGTGGGGCCCAAGATGGTCGCTATCTTCTACTAGCCGTCGCTAACTGGTGTTAGCAACAGCTAGGTAATACACATATAATTTTATCTCCACGAAGCGGAGCGCTGTTACAGATATATATCTTGTTTCTGAACGTTAATTTCTCAAAATGCACTGAAGCACATATATTGAGACCTAGCAAAGGCACATCGGGCTACCAGTCCCTACAATTTTGCCAAGTTTCGTGCAAATCCATTCAGCTGTTCGATCCTACTGAGAGACAAGATGGCGGCCGCTACGGACTGTTTGGAATGTTTACAGACACCGGAGAGCCAATCAGCTTCGCTTCGCAAAGCTCCGTAACGCGAAAAGTACGCGAAGCGGTGCGCTGTTACAGATATATACCTTTTTTTGAACGTTAATTTCTCAAAATCCACTGGAGCACATATATTGAGATCTAGCAAAGGCACATCGGGCTACCAGTCCCTACAATTTTGCCAAGTTTCGTGCAAATCCATTCAGCTGTTCGATTATTATTATGTTTATTTTTTTTTGCCCCGCGGGGCCCTTTTAAAACCTCCACATCAAACCTAGGGGGTGAGCGACAATGTACTATGCCCCCTTATGGTCATTTGCCCCTTCGCTTTGGCCTCCTCTTGTCTCTCGATCCTACCGAGAGACAAGATGGCGGCCGCTACGGACTGTTTGGAATGTTGACAGACGCCGGAGAACCAATCAGCTTCGCTTCACAAAGCTCCGTTGCGCGAAAAGTACGCGTAGCGGAGCGCTGCCCAGTCCGCTGCTACAGATATATATCTTTTTTTGAACATTAATTTCTCAAAATCCACTGAAGCACATATATTGAGACCTACAAAAGGCACATCGGGCTACCAGTCCCTACAATTTTGCCAAGTTTCGTGCAAATCCATTCAGCCGTTCGGGCTAAAAGTGAGGCCAACCGCCCTATGGAAATTAACATGGGAAAAACGCGTTTTGGGACCCCCCTTTTTTCTCGGCCCCCCCTTGACGAACCCCCCAAAATTTTCAGGGGCTGCTCAGAAACAAAATGTGCCATTTTCCTGAAAATTTCAGCCAATTCCGTCCACAAACGCCAAAGTTATTAGACATAGAATTTTCAAAAAACCCATAGAGAAAAAATCCTAACTATATATACCTACTGGCGACCGCCAGTAGGTAATATATATGCAAAAAAGAAGGAGAGAACTCTGGGTAGGTCTCAGTTTAGGTGGAAAGCAGCTCCTGTTAGAGCTCTCTCAACACCAGCGACACTCTAGATCTGCTCGCCTCAAATGTCTGTTTTTCTATCAAAGTTTTTAAGCATAGGATTAGACAGTGCTATCCATGCCGAGATAGAAAATGACAAAGTCTTTTGCCATTTAAACAGCAAAGTCTTTAAGCATAGGACTAGTACAGTGCAGTCCTTGCCGAGCTGTCAAATAACAAAAGCCATTTATCACTCCAGGCACAATATTACAGCTTTGAATTGGTAAAATACCAACTCAAGCCAACCTGAAATGAATAAAAGCAACCCCTGACACAGTGTTTCGCTCTAATTAGAGCTCTTCAGAGAGGTATAGCTTTGTCCAGACACAAGGGAGCACCCAGTATTAAGTCAAAACAAAACCCTTTCAGGCATAGAGTGACACATAAATTATGCAAAAAAGAAGGAGAGAACTCTGGGTAGGTCTCAGTTTAGGTGGAAAGCAGCTCCTGTTAGAGCACTCTCAACACCAGCGACACTCTAGATCTGCTCGCCTCAAATGTCTGTTTTTCTATCAAAGTTTTTAAGCATAGGATTAGACAGTGCTATCCATGCCAAGATAGAAAATGACAAAGTCTTTTGCCATTTAAACAGCAAAGTCTTTAAGCATAGGACTAGTACAGTGCAGTCCTTGCCGAGCTGTCAAATAACAAAAGCCATTTATCACTCCAGGCACAATATTACAGCTTTGAATTGGTAAAATACCAACTCAAGCCAACCTGAAATGAATAAAAGCAACCCCTGACACAGTGTTTCGCTCTAATTAGAGCTCTTCAGAGAGGTATAGCTTTGTCCAGACACAAGGGAGCACCCAGTATTAAGTCAAAACAAAACCCTTTCAGGCATAGAGTGACACATAAATTATGCAAAAAAGAAGGAGAGAACTCTGGGTAGGTCTCAGTTTAGGTGGAAAGCAGCTCCTGTTAGAGCACTCTCAACACCAGCGACACTCTAGATCTGCTCGCCTCAAATGTCTGTTTTTCTATCAAAGTTTTTAAGCATAGGATTAGACAGTGCTATCCATGCCGAGATAGAAAATGACAAAGTCTTTTGCCATTTAAACAGCAAAGTCTTTAAGCATAGGACTAGTACAGTGCAGTCCTTGCCGAGCTGTCAAATAACAAAAGCCATTTATCACTCCAGGCACAATATTACAGCTTTGAATTGGTAAAATACCAACTCAAGCCAACCTGAAATGAATAAAAGCAACCCCTGACACAGTGTTTCGCTCTAATTAGAGCTCTTCAGAGAGGTATAGCTTTGTCCAGACACAAGGGAGCACCCAGTATTAAGTCAAAACAAAACCCTTTCAGGCATAGAGTGACACATAAATTATGCAAAAAAGAAGGAGAGAACTCTGGGTAGGTCTCAGTTTAGGTGGAAAGCAGCTCCTGTTAGAGCACTCTCAACACCAGCGACACTCTAGATCTGCTCGCCTCAAATGTCTGTTTTTCTATCAAAGTTTTTAAGCATAGGATTAGACAGTGCTATCCATGCCGAGATAGAAAATGACAAAGTCTTTTGCCATTTAAACAGCAAAGTCTTTAAGCATAGGACTAGTACAGTGCAGTCCTTGCCGAGCTGTCAAATAACAAAAGCCATTTATCACTCCAGGCACAATATTACAGCTTTGAATTGGTAAAATACCAACTCAAGCCAACCTGAAATGAATAAAAGCAACCCCTGACACAGTGTTTCGCTCTAATTAGAGCTCTTCAGAGAGGTATAGCTTTGTCCAGACACAAGGGAGCACCCAGTATTAAGTCAAAACAAAACCCTTTCAGGCATAGAGTGACACATAAATTATGCAAAAAAGAAGGAGAGAACTCTGGGTAGGTCTCAGTTTAGGTGGAAAGCAGCTCCTGTTAGAGCACTCTCAACACCAGCGACACTCTAGATCTGCTCGCCTCAAATGTCTGTTTTTCTATCAAAGTTTTTAAGCATAGGATTAGACAGTGCTATCCATGCCGAGATAGAAAATGACAAAGTCTTTTGCCATTTAAACAGCAAAGTCTTTAAGCATAGGACTAGTACAGTGCAGTCCTTGCCGAGCTGTCAAATAACAAAAGCCATTTATCACTTTCCACCTAAACTGAGACCTACCCAGAGTTCTCTCCTTCTTTTATGCAAAATTTATGTGTCACTCTATGCCTGAAAGGGTTTTGTTTTGACTTAATACTGGGTGCTCCCTTGTGTCTGGACAAAGCTATACCTCTCTGAAGAGCTCTAATTAGAGCGAAACACTGTGTCAGGGGTTGCTTTTATTCATTTCAGGTTGGCTTGAGTTGGTATTTTACCAATTCAAAGCTGTAATATTGTGCCTGGAGTGATAAATGGCTTTTGTTATTTGACAGCTCGGCAAGGACTGCACTGTACTAGTCCTATGCTTAAAGACTTTGCTGTTTAAATGGCAAAAGACTTTGTCATTTTCTATCTCGGCATGGATAGCACTGTCTAATCCTATGCTTAAAAACTTTGATAGAAAAACAGACATTTGAGGCGAGCAGATCTAGAGTGTCGCTGGTGTTGAGAGTGCTCTAACAGGAGCTGCTTTCCACCTAAACTGAGACCTACCCAGAGTTCTCTCCTTCTTTTTTGCATAATTTATGTGTCACTCTATGCCTGAAAGGGTTTTGTTTTGACTTAATACTGGGTGCTCCCTTGTGTCTGGACAAAGCTATACCTCTCTGAAGAGCTCTAATTAGAGCGAAACACTGTGTCAGGGGTTGCTTTTATTCATTTCAGGTTGGCTTGAGTTGGTATTTTACCAATTCAAAGCTGTAATATTGTGCCTGGAGTGATAAATGGCTTTTGTTATTTGACAGCTCGGCAAGGACTGCACTGTACTAGTCCTATGCTTAAAGACTTTGCTGTTTAAATGGCAAAAGACTTTGTCATTTTCTATCTCGGCATGGATAGCACTGTCTAATCCTATGCTTAAAAACTTTGATAGAAAAACAGACATTTGAGGCGAGCAGATCTAGAGTGTCGCTGGTGTTGAGAGTGCTCTAACAGGAGCTGCTTTCCACCTAAACTGAGACCTACCCAGAGTTCTCTCCTTCTTTTTTGCATAATTTATGTGTCACTCTATGCCTGAAAGGGTTTTGTTTTGACTTAATACTGGGTGCTCCCTTGTGTCTGGACAAAGCTATACCTCTCTGAAGAGCTCTAATTAGAGCGAAACACTGTGTCAGGGGTTGCTTTTATTCATTTCAGGTTGGCTTGAGTTGGTATTTTACCAATTCAAAGCTGTAATATTGTGCCTGGAGTGATAAATGGCTTTTGTTATTTGACAGCTCGGCAAGGACTGCACTGTACTAGTCCTATGCTTAAAGACTTTGCTGTTTAAATGGCAAAAGACTTTGTCATTTTCTATCTCGGCATGGATAGCACTGTCTAATCCTATGCTTAAAAACTTTGATAGAAAAACAGACATTTGAGGCGAGCAGATCTAGAGTGTCGCTGGTGTTGAGAGTGCTCTAACAGGAGCTGCTTTCCACCTAAACTGAGACCTACCCAGAGTTCTCTCCTTCTTTTTTGCATAATTTATGTGTCACTCTATGCCTGAAAGGGTTTTGTTTTGACTTAATACTGGGTGCTCCCTTGTGTCTGGACAAAGCTATACCTCTCTGAAGAGCTCTAATTAGAGCGAAACACTGTGTCAGGGGTTGCTTTTATTCATTTCAGGTTGGCTTGAGTTGGTATTTTACCAATTCAAAGCTGTAATATTGTGCCTGGAGTGATAAATGGCTTTTGTTATTTGACAGCTCGGCAAGGACTGCACTGTACTAGTCCTATGCTTAAAGACTTTGCTGTTTAAATGGCAAAAGACTTTGTCATTTTCTATCTCGGCATGGATAGCACTGTCTAATCCTATGCTTAAAAACTTTGATAGAAAAACAGACATTTGAGGCGAGCAGATCTAGAGTGTCGCTGGTGTTGAGAGTGCTCTAACAGGAGCTGCTTTCCACCTAAACTGAGACCTACCCAGAGTTCTCTCCTTCTTTTTTGCATAATTTATGTGTCACTCTATGCCTGAAAGGGTTTTGTTTTGACTTAATACTGGGTGCTCCCTTGTGTCTGGACAAAGCTATACCTCTCTGAAGAGCTCTAATTAGAGCGAAACACTGTGTATGGGGTTGCTTTTATTCATTTCAGGTTGGCTTGACATCAGTGATGTCATCAGTGATGTCACTGACCATGTCATGAATGATGTAATATGTGACATCATCAGCAGTGGATTGCGGGTGCGCGATATATAGTTAGTGCAACTAACTATATATGGAATTTCATTGGTTTTATGTCAATAAAATGTCCAGCTAACTATATATGGTCTCTAACCTATGGTTTTTTCAGTGAATTTTCAAGGTTTTGTAAATGCAAATTCCTAACTATATATGGTCTATAACCTATGGTTTTTTCAGTGAATTTCATTGGTTTTTTAAAAGCTAATATCTATATCTGTAAAATATATTCTTTATTACGTGAGGTATCACGTAGCCACGTGAGACGCCTCATGACGCGTCGCATAACCGTGACGTATCGGCTCTGCAGCGCAAACAAAACCCGTAACGTAAGCGCGCCGGAGCACGCTTACAGATATATATATTTTTTTTAACCTTAATTAGACAAAATCCACACGTGCACATATCTTGAGGCCTTGCAAAGGCACATCAAACAAACAGTCCCTACAATTTTTCAAAGTTTTCTTGATAATCCATTCCATTATTTATTTTTTTTACTGTTTCTCTTGTTACGCTTACCGGGACGCTACCCGGTACGCGAACCGGACGCTCCAAAAACACAAGATGGCGGACTCCCGTTACGCTGCCAGTTAGCTGCCCGGTTTGCGTACCGGGACGCGCCTCTATGGTGAAAAATCGCAAAAAAAATTTTTTGCCCCGCGGGGCACTTTAATATCCCCCTCATCAATCCTAGGGGGTTAGGAGGGGTCTACCTTGCCCCCTTTCCTTCATTTCCCCCTTCGTTTTCCACCGCATCTTGTCTCTCAATCCTACCGAGAGACAAGATGGCGGCCGCTCCGGACTGTTTAGAATGTTGACAGACACCGGAGAGCCAATCAGCTTCGCTTCGCGAAGTTCTGTTACGCGTCAGGTACGCGAACCGGGGCGCTGCCCGGAGCGCGCTTACAGATATATATATTTTTTTGAACGTTAATTTCTCAAAATCCACTGGAACACATATATTGAGACCCAGCAAAGGCACATCGGGCTACCAGTCCCTACAATTTTGCCAAGTTTCGTGGAAATCCATTCAGCCGTTCGAGCTAAAAGTGAGGCCAACCGCCCTATGGAAAATTGCATGGGAAAAACGCGTTTTGGGGACCCCCCTTTTTTCTCAGCCCCCCCTTGACGAAACCCCCCCAAATTTTCAGGGGCTGCTCAGAAACAAAATGTTCCATTTTCCTGAAAATTTCAGCCAATTCCGTCCTCAAACGCCAAAGTTATTTGACATAGAATTTTCAGAAATCCCATAGAGAAAAAATCCTAACTATATATACCTACTGGCGACCGCCAGTAGGTAATATATATATATATATATATATATATATATATATATGTACAAGTTCGCAGTCCTGCAGTGGCTATAGTTCAAAGATAGCTTTATTAGATTTTTGACACAAGAAAATCATAAAAGCACAATTTAATACAATATAAAAAAGTTAATTTGAAACACAGGTATAAAGAGTAAGAAAGATGTTTTACAAAAATGTGTAAGATAATCGAGAAGTGGCTATCATAAATAAATCAATTCATAGACGCTCTACACCTTACTGTATATTTCAGAAACCTGGCAGCTGCAGTAATCGTAAGTTCATCCTCAAGCATATATAGTTTAAGTAAAGCTGGCCTACATTGTCTTAGACCCCATAACTTCAAGAGTGGGAGTAGATGTTTCTTTCTTCCCCAGTCATAGAATTTACAAAACAAGACAACGTGAATGTTGGATTGTTTGGAAACATTGTCACAAGGGCAAGCCGCCAGGTCGGCGGCCCAATCATTTATAGTGGGGAATGTTAACAATCGATATAAACAAAGTAATCAGGTGGTAAAGTACGAGGTTAGTATTGACTCTCGGCCATGTGGCCAATCAATCTGTCTGTTAAATTACATTCGCTATAGAGTAGTCTAATCAGAAATACGTGTCCCATGGCGGGGGGTCCTTCACAGGGGGAGTGAAGGGGTATTCTTGCATTGAAAAAGCCACTCAGGAGAGGTAGCAAAATTATAAAAAGAAGAATTACAGGGTGACAAGGTGCCAAAATACGTCTTCCGGCACCGTTAGCTATAAAAACGTGAACCCTATACTGACTGTTGTTTGTCTAGCCAGGCATGTGACAACAGTCAATTGGGATGTGATTGTGCAAATAAAATTGTGAAGTAAGGCGTGCCTTTGAGGGAGTCGGGGAAACTGTTATCCTGGTGATGGTAGTGATGGGATGCTCAAAGGGATGAGCTCACCCATTTGCCGGACCACAGTGGTCCTGAGGTGGTCGTTAAGTCTAAACTTGAATGTAAAGCGCCCAACTTTACACATGTCAACAGAGAGAGCCCTCTCTGGATGAAATTGTGAGTAGGATGTTGCAAACACAAATAAGCTGGGGAGAGGGGGGGGGTTTGGAAGCAACAGAAGGTGATGAGGATCCTGTGCAGTGTCAAGGCAGATCTTCAGGCTTAACATAAGGTTTTCAGCCAATGTGCACGTATAACTCCTCATCCTCGTTCAAGCCAAAGGGGTTTCTTGAATCCAGACGGATGATGTACTGGGATTCCAGGACACGTAGCTGTTTGAGACGGTTACCCCCTCTGGGATTCGCTGGAATTCTGTCAATGCCCAAAATATATATATATATATATATATATTACCTACTGGCAGTCGCCAGTAGGTATATATAGTTAGGATTTTTTTGAATAGGGATTTCTGAAAATTCTATGTTGAATAACTTTTGCGTTGATGGACGGAATTGGCTGAAATGTTCAGGAAAATGGCACAGTTTGTTTCTGAGCGTCCCCGGAAAGTTTGGGGGGGTTTCGTCAAGCGGGGGCCGAGAAAAAAGGGGGGGTCCCAAAACGTGTTTTTAACATTGAGTTTTCCATAGGGCGGTTGGACTCACTTTTAGCTCGAACGGCTGAATGGATTTCCACAAAACTTGGCAAAATTGTAGGGACTGGTAGCCCGATGTGCCTTTGCTATGTCTCAAGATATATGCTCTAGTGGTTTTTACGAAAATTAACTTTGAAAAATATATATTGGGCTACATTGGGCTATATATATGTTAGAGCCCAAATGTAGCCCAATGTAGCCCAATGTAGCCCAAAGATGGCCACCAGAGACAAAAAAAACAAATGTAGCCCAAATATCAGCCAGATGTAGCCCAACTATAGCCCAGTGACAGAATGCCCCAGAGTGTTCTAAGGAACAACTAGAGCGCTAACAGTCTTACTTATGACAAAAGTATGGCACACCTGAAGTCATCTTGATTGGAATAAAGTGTTAACACTTAAAACATTTAATTTGCAAAGGAACAAAATGAGGGGGTTCATTTTGCCATAGAAATTATGATTAGTGCTGAAGAAAGAAAAATTAGGGCACATTTTGAGTGACTTCTCAAATCCTCTTATATTTCATTAAAAAAATTCTGATATGCAGTCTCCCAAGATGGCCACCAGAGACAAAAGAGCCCAAATGTAGCCCAAATATCAGCCAGATGTAGCCCAACTATAGCCCAATGACAGAATGTCCCAGAGTGTTCTAAAGAACAACTAGAACGCTAACAGTCTTACTTATTACAAAAGTATGGCACACCTGAAGTCATCTTGATTGGAATAAAGTGGTAACACTTAATACATTTAATTTGAAAAGGAACAAAATGAGGGGTTTCATTTTGCCATAGAAATGTTATATATATATATATTACCTACTGGCAGTCGCCAGTAGGTATATATAGTTAGGATTTTTTTGAATAGTGATTTCTGAAAATTCTATGTTGAATAACTTTGGCGTTGATGGACGGAATTGGCTGACATTTTCAGGAAAATGGCACATTTTGTTTCTGAGCGTCCCCTGAAAGTTTGGGGGGGTTTCATCAAGCGGGGGCCGAGAAAAAAGGGGGGTCCCAAAACGTGTTTTTAACATTGAGTTTTCCATAGGGCGGTTGGACTCACTTTTAGCTCGAACGGCTAAATGGATTTCCACAAAACTTGGCAAAATTGAAGGGACTGGTAGCCCGATGTGCCTTTGCTATGTCTCAAGATATATGCTCCAGTGGTTTTTACGAAAATTAACTTTGAAAAATATATATTGGGCTACATTGGGCTATATATATGTTAGAGCCCAAATGTAGCCCAATGTAGCCCAATGTAGCCCAAAGATGGCCACCAGAGACAAAAAAAAACCAAATGTAGCCCAAATATCAGCCAGATGTAGCCCAACTATAGCCCAGTGACAGAATGCCCCAGAGTGTTCCAAGGAACAACTAGAGCGCTAACAGTCTTACTTATGACAAAAGTATGGCACACCTGAAGTCATCTTGATTGGAATAAAGTGTTAACACTTAAAACATTTCATTTGCAAAGGAACAAAATGAGGGGGTTCATTTTGCCATAGAAATTATGATTAGTGCTGAAGAAAGAAAAATTAGGGCACATTTTGAGTGACTTCTCAAATCCTCTTATATTTCATTACAAAAATTCTGATATGCAGTCTCCCAAGATGGCCACCAGAGACAAAAGAGCCCAAATGTAGCCCAAATATCAGCCAGATGTAGCCCAACTATAGCCCAATGACAGAATGTCCCAGAGTGTTCTAAAGAACAACTAGAACGCTAACAGTCTTACTTATGACAAAAGTATGGCACACCTGAAGTCATCTTGATTGGAATAAAGTGGTAACACTTAATACATTTAATTTGAAAAGGAACAAAATGAGGGGTTTCATTTTGCCATAGAAATGTTATATATATATATATTCACTGAAAAAACCATAGGTTATAGACCATATATAGTTAGGAATTAGCATTTACAAAACCTTGAAAATTCACTGAAAAAACCATAGGTTAGAGACCATATATAGTTAGGAATTAGCATTTACAAAACCTTGAAAATTCACTGAAAAAAACATAGGTTAGAGACCATATATAGTTAGCTGGACATTTTATTGACATAAAACCAATGAAATTCCATATATAGTTAGTTGCACTAACTATATATCGCGCACCCGCAATCCACTGCTGATGATGTCACATATTACATCATTCATGACATGGTCAGTGACATCACTGATGACATCACTGATGACATCTCAAATGACATCACTGATGACATCACTGATGACATCTCATTTGACATCATGAATTTTCAAGGTTTTGTAAATGCTAATTCCTAACTATATATGGTCTATAACCTATGGTTTTTTCAGTGAATTTCAATGGTTTTTTAATAGCAAATATCATAAGCTGTCGAATGTCAAGTACGTGGTAAGTAAAAACATTTTCGTGTTTATGCACACTGATCTGGTTTGAATGCTGCCCCCCACCCCTCATTTCTATTAGGAGTACTCTCTCTTTGCAGATAGTGAAGGGTAGTTAACGCAGGCCTTTGCCCCCGTTGTAATCCGTCGTGCCTGCTTCTCTCTCCATTTGATTGATTGTTCTCTTTGGTTCATTCTCTATTTACAAACAAGCACAGAGTCGCAATACTCTGTTTAGTCTTTGCAGATAGCGAAAAATCGTGTAAAAAAACAAAAGGAATCGAGCAAAATCAGTAGGCCACTAATGGGACCTCTTTTTGACCTCGCTAAAATAGAAACATTAGGAACAACCTGTTGAAAATAGCAATGTGTATGTACATAAGCGGCGTTCATTTGTGTTCACAGTACCCCTTGTTGATTGTTTGAATCGAGCATTGAATTGTTCGAAGTTGGTTCTCTTAAGGATCTTCTCTGCCTGCAAACAAGGAAGAATAGGAATATTCTCTCTCCCTTTGCAGATAGTGAAGGGTAGGTAACGCAAGCCTTTAACACGTCGTACCTATTTCATTCCTCATTGATTGATTGATTGTCCGAACATTGACTGTTTGGGAATTAGTTCTTTTTGGAGGTATTCCCTGTTTGCAAATAAACGTAGGAAAATCTTTACAAGTAGTGAAAGGGTAGGTAATGCGGACCTTTCTCCCCCGTTGTAATCTGTCATGCCTATCTACTCCCCACTGATTGATGCACCTGTTTCACCCGGACCATTTACTAGAGATATCTGGCCCAACAAGAGAGCACCCCTAGTGAAAAGGACATATGCAATAATAACGAAGTGATCACTGTATCCTGTTAACAGAAACTTTAGCATGAAACAACCTGGAAAGAAAAGAATAGGAAAACGAAAATCAGTAGGCCACTGATGAACTTTTTATTAAATAACAAACAAAGAAACGATAACAATACGTAATGATAAAACCTATTATTGTCCTAGAAACAAGAAACGTTAGAAGTAAGCCCGTAATAAGAAACCTGAAAACATCGCCCCTCACTGCCCCAAAACGTGTCTGTCCCACCGCCTGCCACGGCCAAATAACGGCAAACTGGGAAAGATAGAAGTCAGCAGACATCCGCCCCATTCTAGAAACTTCCAAAGGGCAACAGGTTTTCGGCTACGCCCAGTCGGAAACAACACATATAAGGCGGGTCCTGCTGCCACGCCTCGGAGATCATCACGTAGGGTGTAGCCGGAGGAGAGGCCGAGGCCGAGGCCAGCGGGACCCGGCCAGGGGGATTGACAACGCTGGAGAGTTGCAGGGGGGGGAATGTCCGTGTCCTCGACCCTCCCCTCTCTCTCCCAGTCCGGCCGCGGTGGCTCTTGACAGTTTCAGGTAGTCCCGCCACATTCTCTACCAGTCCGGCCACCAACGGCCGGGGCCGATGGGATCCGGCTGCAGCCGATAAACCAAGGAACCCGTTCATGGGGCCAGAGCAAGGGGCGTCCGGCCGACATCCACCGGAAGCCCGGCCCGAAGACGGACGGGACACTTCTTCTTTCTTGAATAATGGCTGCGACAACACTGGGGGGGGATGTCTTGCACATGCCTCCGACCCCCCCCCCCCTCTCGTCCTCATCGCCTGGTCCGGCCATAACAAATCTCAAGCGAGACGCCGTGGGGTGCACTGGGAGGGAGAGACGGTGCGAACAGGCCTCTCCCGCCTCCCCAGTGGAGGCTTCCCACCTGCACCCTCAGCGCTCCAGGCGCCCGGAAAAGGGTTCTTCCACTGTGGCGATGCTGCAACGTCTCGCCTGGCAGGGTGGAGCCCGTCCGCTCATTTGACCCCGCGATCGCCAGTAGCTACCGAACTCTCAAAATGGCGATCGACGTGGCAAGAGCATAAAGAAATGGCCCGGTCACTGGTTGACTCCACCACAGTAGTCCTCCACGACCTTGAAGATTCTAGAGGAGCCGCGGGAGTCTCCGACCCCCGCAGACACCCCCGATGGGGAATGACTGCCATGATCGCCCGTGGAGTGACGAAACTGTATCCGCGGGACGTCGGCGCTCCCATGCTGGCGCCAGCCTCACTTTGAATTACTAGAATCCTTCAAACCTCAGTTCCGGTGAAAGCACACTGTGACCCGGTAGGAAAAATTGTTGCACCCCCTCCCCTTTTTGACTGATAGTTCAAACCACCGATCCTTTCCTTTGCCCTTTTACCAGAACTTTGGACTGCCTCCCCCTCTTTTACATTTTCTAGAGAAAACAAAACATTAACCACTACATTAGCATAGCAGTTGACACCAGAACTGTTTTCAAATTGAACACCAACAACATCTTCAACAGAATCCTTTTTGTTTCTGCTGTGACCCTGCTACAGCACAGGCATTGTCCCCAGCAGTAATTCTGCAATGCCGGTAAGAATACCTGTAGTGCCTACTGGACTCACTCACCCCCGCGGCGCCCCACGTCGTTATTTGCTGGGCGGCAACTTACTAGACATCGCCTTTGTGCCATCTAGATTTCAGCGCGTTCTGCTGCCTTGGAACTATTCGCACAACAGACTGCTACTGACGACCCACCCCCAGGCAACATCTTCTGAATTTTCATAATTTGAAAGAACTAGTAACATGTCCTCATCAGGAATTTCCTCATGAAAAGTCTGCAATGATGATTCTTGTAACTCTATGGTCTCCAAACATTCGATAAATTCGCCATCAAGAGATTGATCAAAAAAATCATTAAAGTCATCTCCTCCTTGTGAGAAAATTTTGGTGCTGTCAATTTCAATAAATGTATTGCATAATTCAAAAGAAATTGCCACGGTCTCTTCGTTGTTTAAATGTTTTTACTGTTTTTGTTTTGTTGTATATATTTATAAGTTATTAAAGTTTTATAATCCTACTACTTTGTTGGAGTGCTATATATTTTTAATGTGACACATAAATGTAAAAACTTTGATGTACAAAGAGTCATCCCTGGAATCTTCCGCTTCAGGCTCGGTCCCCTCCCCAATCACAATACAGGATGGTTTTCAGATAGTAGGAACACGTGTGGTGTGACGGATCTCATCGGGTGTGGGCCTTGATCTACTATAACTCCTTTGAAGAGGGGTGATTCTTTACAGCTGGGGCCATAAACTACATCTGCAGGGCTAGCTGATAGCCTGGACAATCGGACACAGAGGAAGAGGAGTGTCAGAGGGTGCGGTAGTGAATAGGGCGAAAGGGAGGTGTCGGGCGGGCACAGAGTGTGATTCTCAGGGAAGAGCAGCGCAGATGGGGAGAGGTTTATTGCCCATGCATAACACAGAGAGCGGGGGTGACCAGTGCCTGGTGAAGATGCTTGCGAGGGTGGGGAGCCATGCTACGAATCGACAGCGTGCAGAGAGTGGGTCTGGTCAAGGCATCTAAAATGGCTGCCGTGCACGACAAAAGTGTGCCATTTCAAAAAAGGCAAGATGGCGCAAACAATGTTTTTCAACACTTCCTCATTTCCTTCGAATCGAACGTTAACAGACGTTGGTGCATATTACCAAAGTTAAGCGATATTTATCGCTAACGATGCTTACCAACGAATTTTTTACCGCTAAGCATCGTCAGAAATTATCGAAGATAAACCTTGCTATTATCAAGGTTTATCGCAAATGCGATAAAAAACGACCGCAATGCATTAATATCGCTGAAAAGGAAGCTTAGCGCGAATATCTCCAAAAGTTGGTAATAGGAGATATATATCTTGCATGTTGTAATGCAAATTATTGTGGTATATGGAACTCATACCATAATCTCTCAGGAAAGCAGAAACTGATCCTTTTGGGACCGCCTGAGAAGGCCTAGGGGGTGAGGGGTACTCTACTTTGCCCCCTTTTCACGTTCCGAACTATTTTATTTTACTCTCTTCTGTAATTACACAAAATAGCAGCGATAAGATGCATCAGAGACACACAGTGAGAGAAAGGAGGCCGGAGATGAAGAAGAGATGTCAAATACACATTGGAGATAATATAGTGGGAGAAGGGCAGTAAATATGAGTAAACTTACCATGTAACATAAAAATGTTGCACTCTATACTATAAGTCTCATTTTATACTACAATCACTTCGCTACAACCTCATAAATTAAAAATAAAAATGAATAATGTCTCAAACAATTTTTGATTTCTAAATATAAATTTATTCTTCTGAATTTTCTAAATTTGAAAGAACTAGTAACATGTCCTCATCAGTAATTTCCTCTTCAATCATCTCATCTGGAATCTCCTCATTAAAAGTCTGCAATGATGATTCTTGTAACTCTATGGTCTCCAAACATTCGATAAATTCGCCATCAACAGATTGATCCAAAAAATCATTCAAGTCATCTCCTCCTTGTGACAATATTTCATTATTGGTGCTGTTAATTTCAATCAATGTAGTGGAATCATTCAAGTCATCTCCTCCTTGTGACAATATTTCATTATTGGTGCTGTCAATTTCAATCAATGTAGTGGACAATTCAAAAGAAATTACCACGGTCTCTTCATTGTGAGCCATTTTATTTTGAAATTGCTTGCTGTAAATTGCAGAAAAAAATAATCACTTTCATTTATCGTTTTTAGTAATACATAATATAAAACTAACTTTATCAAGTATTTAGTATAACAGAAGGACTGCAAATAAATAACAGAAAACATTTTTCAAATTACCTTCAAGTGTACAACATAGTTCCCCTTACACATTAACAACTCACCTTTTTAAAAGTAGGAGAAGTGTTAGTACTGTGTAAATCAAACACCAGAAATTCACCACCAAAAATTCCTCACAAATGTACCTCAGACAGTAGTATCACAAAATGGCTGTGGTTTCCTCTCATTTGAGATATATACATAACCAATTAACTTTCATCACACACAAATACAAAACCAAAGTAACATTTTAATTGGTTCTAAATTTCAACACTTTCAAATGTGTTTTCCCCATGCAATTTTCCATAGGACATTTACATACGTCTACAGCCTGAATGGCTGAACGGAATTACACCAAACTTGGCAAAATGGTACACCAAACCTAAGAGGTCAGGAAGGATCTACTATGCCCCCTTATGGTCATTTGCCCCTTCGCTTTGGCCTCCTCTTGTCTCTCGATCCTACCGAGAGACAAGATGGCGGCCGCTACGGACTGTTTGGAATGTTTACAGACGCCGGAGAACCAATCAGCTTCGCAAAGCTCCGTTACGCGAAAAGTACGCGAAGCGGAGCGCTGTTACAGATATATATCTTTTTTTGAACGTTAATTTCTCAAAATCCACTGGAGCACATATATTGAGACCTAGCAAAGGCACATCGGGCTACCAGTCCCTAATATTTTGCCAAGTTTCGTGCAAATCCATTCAGCCGTTCGATTATTATTATTATTTTTTTTTTTTGCCCCGCGGGGCCCTTTTAAAACCTCCACATCAAACCTAGGGGGTCAGCGAGGATCTACTATGCCCCCTTATGGTCATTTGCCCCTTCGCTTTGGCCTCCTCTTGTCTCTCGATCCTACCGAGAGACAAGATGGCAGCCGCTACGGACTGTTTGGAATGTTCACAGACGCCGGAGAACCAATCAGCTTCGCTTCACAAAGCTCCGTACCGCGAAAAGTCCGCGAACCGGAGCGCTGCCCGGTCCGCTGTTACAGATATATATCTTTTTTTGAACGTTAATTTCTCAAAATCCACTGAAGCACATATATTGAGACCTAGCAAAGGCACATCGGGCTACCAGTCCCTACAATTTTGCCAAGTTTCGTGCAAATCCATTCAGCCGTTCGGGCTAAAAGTGAGGCCAACCGCCCTATGGGAAACTCAATGTTAAAAACACGTTTTGGGACCCCCCTTTTTTCTCGGCCCCCCCTTGACGAAACCCCCCCACATTTTTAGGGGCTGCTCAGAAACAATATGTTCCATTTTCCTGAAAATTTCAGCCAATTCCGTCCACAAACGCCAAAGTTATTAGACATAGAATTTTCAAAAATCCCATAGAGAAAAAATCCTAACTATATATACCTACTGGCGACCGCCAGTAGGTAATTACCTACTGGCAGTCGCCAGTAGGTATATATAGTTAGGATTTTTTTGAATAGGGATTTCTGAAAATTCTATGTTGAATAACTTTGGCGTTGATGGACGGAATTGGCTGAAATTTTCAGGAAAATGGCACATTTTGTTTCTGAGCGTCCCCTGAAAGTTTGGGGGGGGGTTTCATCAAGCGGGGGCTGAGAAAAAAGGGGGGTCCCAAAACGTGTTTTTAACATTGAGTTTTCCATAGGGCGGTTGGACTCACTTTTAGCTAGAACGGCTGAATGGATTTCCACAAAACTTGGCAAAATTGTAGGGACTGGTAGCCCAATGTGCCTTTGCTATGTCTCAAGATATATGCTCCAGTGGTTTTTACGAAAATTAACTTTGAAAAATATATATTGGGCTACATTGGGCTATATATATGTTAGAGCCCAAATGTAGCCCAATGTAGCCCAATGTAGCCCAATGTAGCCCAAAGATGGCCACCAGAGACAAAAAAAACAAATGTAGCCCAAATATCAGCCAGATGTAGCCCAACTATAGCCCAGTGACAGAATGTCCCAGAGTGTTCTAAAGAACAACTAGAGCGCTAACAGTCTTACTTATGACAAAAGTATGGCACACCTGAAGTCATCTTGATTGGAATAAAGTGTTAACACTTAAAACATTTAATTTGCAAAGGAACAAAATGAGGGGGTTCATTTTGCCATAGAAATTATGATTAGTGCTGAAGAAAGAAAAATTAGGGCACATTTTGAGTGACTTCTCAAATCCTCTTATATTTCATTAAAAAAATTCTGATATGCAGTCTCCCAAGATGGCCACCAGAGAAAAAAGAGCCCAAATGTAGCCCAAATATCAGCCAGATGTAGCCCAACTATAGCCCAATGACAGAATGTCCCAGAGTGTTCTAAAGAACAACTAGAACGCTAACAGTCTTACTTATGACAAAAGTATGGCACACCTGAAGTCATCTTGATTGGAATAAAGTGGTAACACTTAATACATTATATATATTATATATATATATATATATAACCTACTGGCGGTCGCCAGTAGGTATATATAGTTAGGATTTTTTTGAATAGGGATTTCTGAAAATTCTATGTTGAATAACTTTGGCGTTGATGGACGGAAGTGGCTGAAATTTTCAGGAAAATGGCACATTTTGTTTCTGAGTGTCCCCTGAAAGTTTGGGGGGGTTTCGTCAAGTGGGGGCCGAGAAAAAAGGGGGGTCCCAAAACGTGTTTTTAACATTGAGTTTTCCATAGGGCGGTTGAACTCACTTTTAGCCCGAACGGCTGAATGGATTTCTATGAAACTTGGCAAAATTGTAGAGACTGTTTGCCCGATGTGCCTTTGCTAGGTCTCAAGATATGTGCTCCAGTGGATTTTGAGAAATTAACGTTCAAAAAAATATATATATCTGTGACAGCGTCCCGGTTAGCGCCCCGGTTCGCGTACCAGACGCGTAACGGAACTTCGCGAGGAGAAGCGGATTGGCTCTCCGGTGACTGTCAACATTCTAAACAGTCCGGAGCGGCCGCCATCTTGTCTCTCGGTAGGATCGAGAGACAAGAGGTGGAAATAAACGAAGGTGGAAATGAATGAAAGGGGGCAAGGTAGACCCCTCCTGACCCCCTAGGATTGAAGTGGGGGCTATTAAAGGGCCCCGCGGGGCAAAAAAATAAAATAATTATTTTTTCGATTTTTCGCGGTGGAAGCGCTACCCGGTACGCGAACCGGGTAGCTCACCGGTAGAGTAACGGGAGTCCGCCATCTTGTGTTTCGGACGAATTTAGTCACAAGATGGAGGATAAACAATGTTGGGAATGGGTATAAGGGGGCACGGGAGACATATCCTGACCCCCTAGGTTTTCTGAGGGTGGCTGAGGAGGCCCATATATGTAAAAAAACAACCTTTTTTCTTCAAATTTTCGCACGGTTAGCGCCCGGTCCGCGCACCGGGTAGCGTTCCGGAAAGCGTAACAAGGGGAAAACCAAGGGAAATATTAAAATAATATTTTAGAGTGCTTTGAGGTAGGGTAGCTCTGAATAGAGCTGTTGTGTTGTGTGGGTGATGTAAGTACCAACATGTAGGTACCAATGAAGAGTCTAAAATTCAATGTACACCGTCTCCTCTGTAGATATTTTGTATGTTCTAATATGGGTTATTTAAATGTAAATGTGTGGAAAAGCACTTCATGCTTTAAAGCAATTGTATTTTTGAACTGATTGTTCTTTCCTCTTAGTCCTCCTCTTTGTTTTTTTCCCCACACTCTTCTTCAGCATGATAGTTGATAAATTTGTTCCCTCAAAAAATGTATATACATAAAAAAATTATATTAAATACATATAAAATATATTTTTCCTTTAAAAGAAGAATACATTTTACAGCTTTAGATATTTGCTATTAAAAAACCATTGAAATTCACTGAAAAAACCATAGGTTATAGACCATATATAGTTAGGAATTAGCATTACAAAACCTTGAAAATTCACTGAAAAAACCATAGATTATAGACCATATATAGTTAGGAATTAGCATTTACAAAACCTTATTTTACTCACACAAAACCATTGAAATTCGCATATATAGTTAGTTGCACTAACTATATATCGCGCACCCGCAATCCACTGCTGATCATGTCACATATTACATCATTCATGACATGGTCAGTGACATCACTGATGACATCACTGATGACATCTCAAATGACATCACTGATGACATCACTGATGACAACATCCAGTGACTGTATGTTTCTGTAAAGTTAAAATATGTCTTACATATTGAAGAATGAGTGGATGTATAAGTGTCTGGATGAAGGATTTAGTAGGTGCATGACTGACTGTATGAGTGAGTGATTAAATGTGTCTCACTGAGTGCATGGGTTAGTGACTAAACTGTCTTAATTTGTGCATCATTATGTCTGTTGTTCTGTAAACTGCTGCATGTGTTGATCAGTAGCTATATGAGTAACTATATGGGTTGTTGATTGGTTGCCCAAGTATTTGTATGGGAGACTGAGTGTGTGTGTGGGTGGCTGAGAGGTGTATGACTCTGTGCATAGATGTGTGAGCAGTTGATTCACTAGATGTATGGGTTCAAAAGTGCATGTGGAAACAGCTGTATGGGTGGTTGACTGTGTGCATGAGTGTATTGGTGAGTGAATGGATATCTCAGTGCTACATGTCAAAGTAAGTACATATGTAAAACACAGTACATGTGAGAGTTGACATATATAAATAACTGTGCATAAGAGCCAGTGAATGTGTGAGTGGCTGTATGGATCATTGTGAACTTGTATCAGGGATTGTATAAGAGAGTAAATATGTGTTAGTATATGTTTGAATAAGTGAGTGTGTATAACTGTATAGTTGAGGAAATGGAGGTGTGATTGATTCTTTGCATGACTGACTAGGTGTGTGAGTAACTCCATGGATGAGTGACAGTCTGTGAGTGTCTGTTTACACTGAGTGTATCTAAGGTTATATTAGAGTCTGAAGAGGTTCATCGTATTATCACATGAATGATGTCATCAGTGATGTCATCAGTGATGTCATTTGAGATGTCATCAGTGATGTCATCAGTGATGTCATTTGAGATGTCATCAGTGATGTCATCAGTGATGTCATTTGAGATGTCATCAGTGATGTCATCAGTGATGTCATTTGAGATGTCATCAGTGATGTCATCAGTGATGTCACTGACCATGTCATGAATGATGTAATATGTGACATTGATGAAGCAAAGCTTCGCATATTTTGCGGCTTGCCGAAATCAAGAACCTCGTTTATGTGTAATAAGGTAACAAAAATGTATGTTTTACTAACATTTATTTTGTTTAAGCGAAGTTCCCGAAGCTTGCCTGTGTGTATTTCTAATGAATTAATCCGTGTCCCTAAAAAAAATGGCCGCCGCTTGTATTTTAGTTACTGCGCATGCGTCAGCCACACTCACGTGTCCTGACGCGTCTGCAGAAGTGGAGGGAAAGTTATGCGCATGCGTAATTCATAGCTGTGCTTATCATGTGGTACTGCTCGTGCCACTGCTCTTGTGTCCGTATCAATGTAGCTAACATTTAGATGCCATAAGTTTATTTCTTGATGATGAGTTAAAAGTACAAACCCTGTGATGTGTTTTCATAATGACATTATTATGTATTAATTTGTTTTCGCTTACTTTTCATGTACCACGGGCAATGGGGGTCTGAGTGAGAGGAGAGCCATATTGGAGGTCCCTTCTGCGCCTGTGCGACATTCGGCAGCACGAGGGACCTTGGCTGATGGAACATAGCCAGTTGGCAGTGATGGGCGAGATGCTCCTGAGAAAGTCACCTCTGCCCTGCGAGAACAGCGAATGTGGCTCCTTATATGATACATTGTAATATTGCGCTACTGTTTGCCGTGTAACTTCTCATGGGAACCCCAAACCTGCTAGGCGGTACCCAAATATGTAAATGAAGGCTTCAAATCGTGTATTGTGATTGGTGTGTTACCCAAACCCTACCTTAGGACCAATCGAAATTGAGGGATTCTGACACTTTGCAACATTGGGGGGTGGTACACTGTCCCCAAACTGTATATCTACCCTGGGTTCACCTAGTGAACCGTCCGACTTGTCTGGTTTAGCTGACCTGTCACTGACCCAACGCACTCAATAGGTGACTGAAGATACAGAGCGCTGCGGAGCACTCTGTCCGAATTTGACCATAGACTAAGGTTCTACTGAACCTTAAAGTGCTGGCAAGCACTTAGCTGGGAGTTCGCTGACTCAATCGGGGTCTTGATCGATAGCTGCAGAGCGGGTGGAGCGCAGGCGTTGCTTCCGAACTGTGGGTTCCGGTCCTGTCCTGAAGAGGGTCCTGTCCTGAGGGTTTGCTGTCCTGTCCTGAGGGTCCTGTCCTGATTCCTTTTCCGAGGGTATCCTGTCCTGTCCTGGGTGTCCATTCTGCACCTGCTGTCCTTTGAGGGGTATCCTTCTTGAGGGTTTCCTGTCCTTAACTGACCCGTGGCCAGGGTTTGGTTTCCACACCTTTCTAGGTAAATATTGCTCTGAACCTCTTGAAATTCTTGCACCTTCTGAATTTCTAACTTTTGCTTTAATAAAGTTCAAACATTGCATATGTTATATTTTCCATGCCTTTCCGCAACTATTGAAAGTCATTTATATTTTTCCATAAAGTTTATTCCTATGTCTTCTCATTTGTTAGAAATTATATTTTGCATAGCAGTGTGTCATTTCCTGATATGGTCTAGAACTTCGTTGCCTAGGTTGTTCAAAGGCCCCTTCGCCTTAAGTGAAGCGTGTTATTCATTATAAGCTCTCCTCTCAGTCACCCACACTTAGCCTATCCCTGTTTAGATAATACTGACTTACATAGTATTTTCTCGCTACATTTTATTAGTAACTTGATGATTACTCTGTCATTATTTCTTTCTGCCTATGTGATTTACGTTATCTTGGTTATTGATTGCCTTGTTTTATTGTACCTCATGCAAGAAAATATTGAATTTAGATAAACATTTTAAAACTTCCAGTTGTCCGTGGTCATTTAAACAGTATTTGAATGTTATTGTTTGGGTTTGTATTTTGCTGCCTTTCCTTTACAGCTAGCTCCCTGATTCATTGTGGTCATTAGGCACCCGCATCGGTGGATGGTAAGTCGGGTGCACCGAAAATTGGTAGCAGGGAACACACACACACCAACTTGATAGAGCTCGTGAAGTCACCTGATCGATATATATGGTGATTTGAAAAGTATATGGGCCCTGAAGCCGGAAAACGGCGAAAACTGTTGGTCGGGTGGCCTCGCGCGCTCTATCAGTTTTCTGGTAGCTAGAGGATGGTTAGGGACTAGTTGAGAGTAAGGCAGGGATTAGTTGGACTAGTTAAGTCGGAAGCTGCTATTATATTAATGCTGCTATAAGAGCGGCTGTTCTAAGGGAACTGATCACTCTCTTGTGAATACGCTGCTGAAATTCATGAATTACTGTATTGTTATTATTCTTGTTCTTATATTGTTATATGTACTAATCCATGCAATTGTCAACCGTCTTGTTTCTTGTTGTCCGAACTCCCCGGGGAATTGAAAGGGCAAGTGGTGAATAGAATCCATTGTCCTGAGGTCACAGGTTCGAGGAAAGTTAGGTGCAGGTTAGGATAACCGGGAAGCACTAACTAGGGTTTTCTGAATACATGTGTGAATAAATGACAGTAACGGGGTTCATTGGCAAAATTCCCATAGTGGCGTAACCTAGTAAGGGTCACATCGGAAGAGTAGCAGGTTCCTCGGAGCTAGCGTGAAAGCAGAGGGGTCCGCTGAGAAACCTTAAGCTCGGAATATATCCCGGAAAGAAGTGGATGAGTTTAGGGGAATAACAGGTTCACCGATGCTAGAGTGAAGGGTAGGCGGAAGAGATCTGCCCGCAGCGCGTGAAAAGTAAATGGAAGTAGTTTACTTGCAGTAAAAGAATTCTTTCTCTGTCTAGACACTTGAGCACTGTGGCGAATGTGTATTTGTTGTAAAATAACCAAGCACTGAGCACTTTAAAGGAAAGAAAGTTTCCGTTACCTTGTGAAGGGAGGGAGTCAGTCGCGAAGCGTCTCTGACGTCACTCTGTGCCGCGCTGGGATTGGTAGAAGCAGCGGGCGGGTAGCAGAGCTGAAATTGTAAAGGAGGGGTGAGCGCCGGAGCGTGGGAACTGTCTCACGAAGGGGCCGCGCACCCATTGGCGGAGCTTATTTTGTGTCGCGCACCCATTGGTTGCACGAATTTTCTGAAGCGCGTTCTGATTGGAGGTAGTTTGTAAACAAAGTTAGCGCAGAAGTCGTATGTGGCACTCGCGGACTACAGAGACTCGACCTGATCCAAGGCATCTAGGATTTGAAAGGGATCAGTGGAAGGCTAATAGATACGATATTATGTACGGAACCAAGAGAAAAATGTCCCTTGTAAGTAAGGTGAAAAATTATTTTAAAACGGACAAACCGATTAAATCTAGAGAAGGTGTTCTTGTCCCAGCACCCAATACTCCCGCCTCATTCATGATGTTTGACCGAGGGTACAATACCTGTGTGTGGCTGGAGAATTGGGTGAAGTACACAAAAGATGACGGAGTATTGGCTTTTCCGTTAGATGGTACTTTCAATGGTAGAATCTTATTTAATTTAAGAACCCGAACGAATGAACTGCATCCCAGACCGAGACTAACGCAGTATGAGGCATTAGAGGAATGGGAGATTGAGGCTTTTGAAAGAGAAAGACCCCGAATGGACAAGGGTTTGACCAAGTGGTACCCCAGGCAGAAACAGGAATCCAGGGATAAAAGGATGAAACAGTGGAGGCAGAGCATGATTGTTGAGGGTCTGTTTCCCATGATGCCCGCATGTCATAACATTGGAGCGGGTGAGAAAAGTACTGAAAAATGTAAGCATTGGGGGGCCCTGGGGGATTCAGATGATGAACTAATAGATGACATCTGTACCAGAAGTCCGCCACCTTACAATGAGGGAACCCGACCTTCCAGTGTAGGAGATGTTCCCCGACGCCACTTCCTAAAAGAAGAAGACAGGTCCCTGGGACTGGGAGGGGGTGGTCAAGTATTGCCCTATCCTGAAAAACCCGAACTGACGGAAACAAGGGATATATATCCCAAAGTGCCCGCAAGTCAGGAAGAAAAATATTCACGTACGAAGACCTTTTTTCCCAGACCCTTGTATGAAAGCGAAGAGAAACCATCGAATTCAGGACTGCCTTTTGTTCAACCTCCATATGGGGAAGAACGCAGGTCCTTTAATACTGGAACTTTATTCCCGAAACCAAATTATGGGGGAGGACCAAGTGAAACGCATCCTACTGCCCCGAGTTTTACTCCTCCATTGACCCCCCAGATATTACATGACACAACTCTAAGAAGGGTACTAGTGGAAAAGGAGCAAGAGGCTCTAGCTAGACAAAGAACAGAAATAATTCAGAAAATTTCTCAGTTAAATACCAGTCCTGAGGCATTGACTATTCCAGTAACTATTGGACCGGTGGTCCCGTTATATGGAAATGGTCAGGGAAATCCGATTACTCCAGTTATGACCCCAGTCATGGAAACCCCGAGACAGGAACCGATCATTATAGATGATCAGTCCAGTGAGTGCGAGTCTGAAGTTGCGTTTTTGGAATTGCCAAACAAACAGACTGGAAAGGGAACACAGCAGAGGTATAACCCTTTTAATACAAAAGAAATTAAATTAGAGACAGCAACAGGTACTAGGAATGTCTCTCTGGTAACTCCGGATGAAATTGAGAGTTGGAGTCGTGAATTAGAGAAGCAGACTCCGCAAACGAAGCCTTTAGATCTCTACAAGCTGAGGGTCGAAATAGAAGAATTAATGGCAGGAAATGTGGGGTTGGATCGATTGAATACCTACTCTGAAGAAGAATTGTCGTTTATATGTAAAAGCTTTACAAGGAACACCAGAGTGCTCCACGAAAAACTGACCGAAACAGCAGTTAGTATGGGGGTAGATATCTCAAAATCCAAGCCCTTACAGAAACCGTACAGAGCAGACTTCTCAGACAAAGATATAGAACACCTGAATGTGGCAGGGAAGAAGTTGCAGATTAAAGAATTAATGGGGGTACTGCAGAAATGGGGAGATGTGGAAAAATGGAGAAGCAGGTGGGCGAAAAAGAGGGAAGAGGTTCGCTCCCGACAAGTGACTCCCGAGTTTGCTTTAAGAGAGGTAGAAAAACCTGAGCAGTTATGCCCCATGCGCGAAGTTCCAGGGGGAAAATATGTGCATGTCCCCTGGTCTAGGCAGGATATTGTGTCCTTCACGAACGATTTTCCAAAATTACGAGAGAAACCAGTTGACTGGTACAGGCAGGTGGAGAGGTTCGTGAAGGTACAGAAATGTCTGTGGAAAGACCTGGATGGGTTTTTCGACATTGTGGTTCCGGTAGATTTATGGACCCAGTGTAAAATAGCCATAGATTGGCCCAGTGAAGAGTATCCCAGAAACAAGGAAACTGGAGAGCCATCAAAGGATGTTATGCGAAAATATGAGCAGGTAATTCAGCATTTGAAAGAAAAGGTGCCCGCAAAGGAAACTGATTGGACAAAAATAGATAGAACAACACAGGAAAGGGACGAGACAGTGCACTCCTTCTATGAGAGGTTATTGCAGGTATTTAAAACATACAGTGGTATTGACAACATCGACCTGAAGGATATGACGCACTTTATTTACAGGTTTGTAAATGGTTTAAGACCTGAAATTTGTCAGTGGATAAAAGATAATAAAATCTGTTGGCATACTAAGAAAATGGATGAGGTCCTGCGGTACGCTAAGTACTGCGAGGACGAGATGGCAGAAAAGAAAAAGGCCCTTAAGGAGAAGGTTATGTGGGCTCAGGTGAAGCTCGCAGAACAACAGGAAAAACAATTGAGTAACATGGTTAAAAATGCTGAGAACAAAGGTCCTGGGGGAGGGGGTGGAGGAAAGCCCCGGCCCAAATTTAGCAGGGAAGAGGCTATGAAAAAATTTCCCTGCCATCAGTGCGGCGAAATTGGACACTGGCGAAACGAGTGTCCCCAATTAGTCGATGTTAATGAGAAAACTCCTGATTTAACTCCACAGACGCAGAAAGAAAGACCAAGAAAGACTCAACCCCAGGTAAAAACAGTTCAGGTGCCTCGAGCACCCAAGCAGGTATACAGGGGAAGACAGGCAGAAAATGAAGAGATAGAGGTTTGGGAAAGCGGGGAGAACAGAAATACAGCAACTTCGCAGTATCTGCTGAATGATACCTTCCTTTGTAATGATCAGGACTGACGGGCCTGAGAGGGGAGGACGAGGAGTGCGTACTTGGCGCTTCCTTGCCGGTAGACCAGTCTGGACCATATATTGAAGGAAAGGTTGATGGAAATGATGTCACCTTTCTGTTGGACACTGGCGCTACCCGTTCTACTGTAAGAACAGTGGACGTTCCAAACCTACCCCTCTCGGGAGAAAATATCCAAGTAGTGGGTGTATCTAATCAATTGATTAGTACTCCTGTTACCGAACCAATGGAGATTTCAATTGGAAATTTTAAACAGATGCATAGATTTGTCGTCTGTGACACCAGTCCAGTGAATCTACTGGGACGTGATTTGCTGTGCAAAATGAACTGTACCATCTTTTGCACACCAAAGGGTGTTGAAATACAGACCCCAGATGAAGACGGCATTTATAAATTATTGTTGCTTAGACCTGACTCAGAAATTAAAAGATTGACCCTGCAGGACTTGCCCCAAGAACTCCAGGAAGCCGTAAAGCCAGAAGTGTGGGATTTCACTGGAAAAGATGTGGGTTTGATGAAAGATGTGGACCCCATACAGATAGCCATCAAGGACAATGCAGTATATCCTAACACTAGGCCCTACCGAATGAATGCTGAAGTGAAAGCAGGTGTCACTCTGGAAATACAAAAATTATTGGAAGGAAACATCATACAGGAAGTGATGAGCAGCCCATGCAACTCACCGATTATGGGCATCAAAAAGCCTAGTGGCAAGTATAGGGTAGTGCAGGACCTGAGAAAGGTTAACAAAATTGTAGTTCCTTGCTGCCCTATTGTCCCAAACCCTGCAGTGATATTATACCAGATTCCTTGGGATGCTGAATGGTTCACTGTGATTGATTTGTGTCATGCATTCTTTTCGATACCCCTGCACCCCGACAGCAAATTTCTTTTTTCATTTGCTTTTGAGGGTCACGTGTATTGTTGGAACAGGGTCCCTCAGGGGTATACAGAGAGCCCCTCTATCTTTAATCAGATCTTGAAAAAATGTCTAGAGACTTTGATCTTACCTGGGAACTCTGTGTTAGTACAGTACATAGACGACCTTCTACTGGCGTCTAAAAGTCACAGGGACTGTGTAGTTGACACCATTGCCCTCCTAAATCATCTGTGTGAGAAAGGGCATAAAGTGGCCCCTGACAAACTACAGTTCTGTGCGAAATCAGTGAAATATCTAGGACACCAGATAGAAAAGGGTGTCAGAAAAGTCACATCAGAAAGAGTGAGAATAATTCAAAAGATGCAGTTGCCCCGTACTCAAAAAGATGTCAGAATGTTCCTGGGGGTATTAGGGTACTGCAGACAGTGGATTCTGGGATTTGCAGCTTTAGCCAGGCCCTTGATAAAAATGACCACGAGAGGAATGCCAGATGTTGTAGAGTGGGACGATGAAAGTCTAATGGCTTTCACAAGACTGAAAAACTGTCTGTGTACAGCCCCTGCGTTGGGAATGCCAGATTATTCCAAAGAGTTTGCCCTTTTCTGTGACACTCGCGATAATTGCGCATTGTCAGTCCTGACTCAAGAACATGGCACGACCAGAAGGCCTGTGGCTTATTTCTCTGCCACATTGGACCCAGTAGCTGCTGGGTTACCAGGCTGTCTGAAAGCAGTAGCTGCTACCTGTGCAAGTTTGGAACAGAGTGAGTCCATTGTCATGGGACATCCTGTGACCGTGTATGTTTCACATGGAGTGGTAATTCTATTGACCAGAACTAAAACACAGTATCTCACCCCTAGTCGGCTGACTAAATACGAGAGGATTCTTGTGGGTGCAGCAAATGTAAGCATTGTTAGGTGCGGTATTCTGAACCCTGCCACCTTACTCCCCGACCCCTTGGAAATGGAAGGTGGGGATGATGATGAACATGATTGTATTGACCTAACAGAGTTCAGTACCAAGCCACGCCCAGACATAAAAGAAGTACCATTGCCTGAGCATGATAAAGAACTATTTGTGGATGGTTCCTGTCTAAGACATGAATTAGGAGGCTTGAGTGCTGCTTATGCAGTAGTGTCTTTCACAAAAATTGAACAAGCAGGTTACCTATATAACATCAAGTCTGCACAAGTAGCCGAATTGATAGCCATGATAAAGGCTTGCAAAATTGGGAAGGACTTACGCATAACAGTGTATACTGACAGTCAGTACTGTTATGGCGTTGTGCATGACTTTGGCCAATTATGGCTACAGAGGGAATTCATGACTTCCTCAGGTACTCCCATTCGGAATGCAAAGGTTGTTCATGACCTTTTAGAGGCCATCCAGTTGCCCAAAGAACTGGCAGTGGTAAAATGTACTGCTCATCAAAGGAGCATGGACAGAGTATCACTGGGGAACGATTATGCTGATCGAGTGGCTCAATGGTGTGCCAAAGATCGGTATATTGTAAATCCAAAACGAGGGGGGCCAGGAACCAGCTGCCAGCTTCAGGTGTTTGAGGAAGTGCCTACATGGGATGAGGTGAGAGAGTGGCAGGAGTCGGCTCCTTGGCAAGAAAGAGAGAAATGGAAGGAGGATGGGTGTAGACCGAGACGTGTGGATGGTGTGATTTTGGGCCCAACTGGTATGCCTGTGTTACCCCGACACTTGCTTGGCACAATGGCAAGATTAATACATGAAGGATCACACATTGGTAGGGATGCCATGATTCTGGTATTTCAACAGACTTGGTACAGTAAAAAGTTCAGGAAGGTAGCAGAGTCCCTCTGCCAGAGGTGCCTGTCATGTCAACAGATGAACCCAGGCAAGAGGACAATGGTTGAACTGAGCAAGATTGGGAGATCAGGGGGTCCTTTTATAAAAATACAGATTGATTTCATCACCATGCCCCGTTGTGAAGGGAAACGATATGTCCTTGTCATTGTTTGCGTATTTTCAAAATGGGTAGAAGCTTACCCTACTCCTCAAAGTGACGCACTGACAGTAGCGAAGTGTTTACTAAAAGAACTGATACCTAGGTTCGGAATACCATGCATTATTGAATCAGATAAGGGTGGACATTTCCAGAATGACATACTGGCTGAACTCTGTAAGGCCTTCGGAATAAGGCAGAAACTCCATTGTGCATACCACCCAGAGGCTTCTGGAATAGTGGAACAAGTAAATGGAACTATCAAAAACAGACTAGCAAAGCTGACAGATGCTACTGGCATGACCTGGGTGAAGGCCCTGCCCCTGGTCCTGATGGGACTAAGAAGTGTTCCAGACCGCAAGACAGGCCTAAGTCCCCATGAAATCATTATGGGAAGAGTGATGAGACAAGCATGGGTGCCAGGAAGCAAACTGTTGAGTATTACTGATGATTTGGTGCTTGAATACTGCAGAAGATTGGGTGACCAAGTGCGTTCTATCTCTCGCCAGATTGGAGACGACGGCATCCTCAATCCAACGACTCCTCTCCACAGCTTGGTTCCAGGAGATTGGGTCAAAATAAAGAAGCACACTCGATCAAGCTGTCTGGCACCAAGGTGGGGAAAGAAACGCCAAGTAATCCTGGTGACAACCACTGCAGTAAAGGTCGCAGGTGTTCCTCAGTGGATCCACGCTGGACACACCCAGAAGGTATTGCCAGACAGAGGATTTGAAGAAGAAGGGCAACCAGCAGAGGACCCTGAAGGAGCCAGACCAGAAGCAACTGACAACGAGCAGCCCAGCACCAGTCAGGTTGCAGGAACAGCAGACGTTGGCCCAGGAGTAGTTGACTACGAACTGCCAAGAATCCAGCCTGCTGAAGAGGTCCAGGAAACTGAGCCAGGAGTAGCTGAAGACGAGCTGCCAAGCATATGGCCAGAAGAATGGATACCGATGATTGATCTGACCGAAGATCCTATCAGAACAAGAGAACGACTTAGTGAAGGTAGAGAGTGGACTAGTCAGGAAAAGCAAGGCACAGGCGAAGAACCTCAGCCGCTTGAGATTCACATCAAAACTGAGGAAGGAGAAGGTCAGACAGGGACAGAGCAGGTATTCGATACACCACCGCGAACACCTGACGCAGATAAGGGAGAGACTAGAAATAGAGTGATAGTTCGAGCAGAAGAAAATCAAGAGATCGAAGTGCTTGAACAGGATCAGAGAGGGTTAGAAGAACGGGTTCAGGAAACAGAAACAGAAATAAAGACAATCGAAAGCCAAAAACAAAATATTCCTGAACAAGGCCAGATTAGCAACCAGGCAGAAGAATTTGATGCTAGCCCTGGAACTAGCCAGATAAGGGAAGTAGGAGAAGAAAGTGGAGAAGAATTACCACAAGATAGAGAAAACAAGAAAATAAGAAAAGAAAGTGAAGTGCAAGTACCGACTAAGAGACTAAAGAAAAGAAACAACCTTGAGCCTAGGTTTGTAAAAAGATTGAGACTAAGGATAAAGACAGTGGAAGAAAAACGTGCAGAGGCAAGAAGAAGTGCTCGAATAGCAGAGCAAGAAGAAGACTCTTCCAAAAGAAGGAGTGAGCGAATAAAAAGACAAAACAAAAAGAACAAGTCTCCTGAATGGACACTGGTTTTGGAAGAACTTGAGGATCTTGATATAACTGACGTGAGCGACGGAGAACCTGTCCCAGAGTACTCAGCTGAAGAGGAAGACGAACCACCGTGAATTTGCACAAAGTAAGCTAGTTGTGTAAAAAGCTAAAAAGAGGGGTGAGAACACTCCTTCTGAGCTAAAATGTCTGATTCAACAGTGAATGGTAGACCTAGTTGCAGCCGTTTTAAGACGTGTTGCAAGGTGTGTATATGTAGTGTAGTAGTACTGATAGTTATCTGGATAGGACTAACAATTTTCATTCCCTTTGCTGTAAGTAAAGATACTAACATTGTCCCTACTGAAGTTGTAAATACTGACAGTGAGGAGCTGACAACACAGAGTGTAGAGAGACATGAGAGAGCATTGAGACAAACTAAACGAGACTTAGAAGCATCAGATGAGGGAGGACTACATTATCATGGAATGAAGAACAAGACACACTTAAATGTTTTCGCAAACTTATTAATACACTATGTAGAGACTATGGAAATTGAAGATTGCTATGTCTGCATGAAGCTACCTACTTCGGTGGCTGAAGGCGTGACATACCATCACCTGCCATTGACATATGGAATCTCCTGTAGCATTTTAGCTAGTTTATTTTACAAAAGAGGACCGTTACAGTACTATTACTCTAACAATGACGTGATCTTTTCTGAGCTTCCTATACGTGGGAACTTGAATCCTGTACATACCAAAACTGACACCATAAGATATATGGGAGACTACTTTCTGACTATAGGGAACATTGACATAGCAGACGCACACAGAGATAACTTGACTTGTTCTTTGCGTGAGCAGGAAAAGATGTTCCTGAACATGGCAGAGAAAAGGAGAATTAAAATTCAGAAGAAGGCTAATGACGAAAGTCAGAAAAAGCCAAAGTGGGCAGAAAACATGGAAGGCACATCATCTGGTGGAGCGGGTCCTGCTCTGTTGCTGGATTTTGAAAAGAAAGGCAAGCTATGTCTTCACCGCGAGAAGACTAGCTATTATAATAATGTTTTCATTGGTTCCAGTGAATGCGAACATAATTACAAGGTAATTGGAGGTTGGGGTTTCAAAAATGGGTCAGAGCCTGTGTTTCCTGGAATTTATTATATTTGTGGGGACAAGGCTTATTTCAAATTGCCGGATCACTGGTATGGAAGCTGCTACTTTGGCATTGTTTTCCCGAAAATATACCATGTGAATGGAAAAGCTGGAAGCAATGAAGATACTAATGGCTTAGTGCGTAGTAAAAGAGAGAGTATAGGTGAAATTATGGGTAGTATTTTCAGTGCACTGATACCTGGAGTGGGAGTGGTTCTGAACACTCACAGAATTTGCAAATTGTCTACTATAGTAGATGTGCTGTCTACTGAAACAGCTCATGGATTTCTGCTGGTCAATACCGAAATGGTTGCGATCAGATCAATGGTTTTACAAAATCGACTTGCTCTTGACACCTTATTAGCGAAAGAGGGCGGAGTCTGCCGGATGTTGAAGGCGCAACATTGTTGCACTTATATTCCGGATAAAAGTGTACAGATCAAAAGATATGTGAAAAACATTACTAATTTGGCAAAGGAACTCAAACCACTCGAGGTTGATAGTGCCTGGAAGAGACTGGTAGATGGTCTCTCAAATGTAGGTCATTGGCTTGCTAGCATAGGTAAAAGCTTATTATTCAAAATTCTGATGCCAATTGGTATTATAGGTCTTATTATACTTTCCATTTTCTTATGCTGTAAATACCGCAAGCGCACCAAAAAGCATGAGGTAAATGCAAGAGGAGTGAAACGAAGTGTGGATGAGATTGAATTAGAGGAAGTGAATGATCAGATATACAAAAAGGTGAAGACTTCTCACCCTACTAAAACTGAGAGAGAAAAGTTAGAACGGTTGCTGGAAGAAATAGAACTTTATAAAGTGTGAAAGAAAGTTGGCATCTGGTTCCATTATAATTTGTGATGATAGTAAATATCATCAAAGAGGGGATTGATGAAGCAAAGCTTCGCATATTTTGCGGCTTGCCGAAATCAAGAACCTCGTTTATGTGTAATAAGGTAACAAAAATGTATGTTTTACTAACATTTATTTTGTTTAAGCGAAGTTCCCGAAGCTTGCCTGTGTGTATTTCTAATGAATTAATCCGTGTCCCTAAAAAAAATGGCCGCCGCTTGTATTTTAGTTACTGCGCATGCGTCAGCCACACTCACGTGTCCTGACGCGTCTGCAGAAGTGGAGGGAAAGTTATGCGCATGCGTAATTCATAGCTGTGCTTATCATGTGGTACTGCTCGTGCCACTGCTCTTGTGTCCGTATCAATGTAGCTAACATTTAGATGCCATAAGTTTATTTCTTGATGATGAGTTAAAAGTACAAACCCTGTGATGTGTTTTCATAATGACATTATTATGTATTAATTTGTTTTCGCTTACTTTTCATGTACCGCGGGCAATGGGGGTCTGAGTGAGAGGAGAGCCATATTGGAGGTCCCTTCTGCGCCTGTGCGACATTCGGCAGCACGAGGGACCTTGGCTGATGGAACATAGCCAGTTGGCAGTGATGGGCGAGATGCTCCTGAGAAAGTCACCTCTGCCCTGCGAGAACAGCGAATGTGGCTCCTTATATGATACATTGTAATATTGCGCTACTGTTTGCCGTGTAACTTCTCATGGGAACCCCAAACCTGCTAGGCGGTACCCAAATATGTAAATGAAGGCTTCAAATCGTGTATTGTGATTGGTGTGTTACCCAAACCCTACCTTAGGACCAATCGAAATTGAGGGATTCTGACACTTTGCAACATTGGGGGGTGGTACACTGTCCCCAAACTGTATATCTACCCTGGGTTCACCTAGTGAACCGTCCGACTTGTCTGGTTTAGCTGACCTGTCACTGACCCAACGCACTCAATAGGTGACTGAAGATACAGAGCGCTGCGGAGCACTCTGTCCGAATTTGACCATAGACTAAGGTTCTACTGAACCTTAAAGTGCTGGCAAGCACTTAGCTGGGAGTTCGCTGACTCAATCGGGGTCTTGATCGATAGCTGCAGAGCGGGTGGAGCGCAGGCGTTGCTTCCGAACTGTGGGTTCCGGTCCTGTCCTGAAGAGGGTCCTGTCCTGAGGGTTTGCTGTCCTGTCCTGAGGGTCCTGTCCTGATTCCTTTTCCGAGGGTATCCTGTCCTGTCCTGGGTGTCCATTCTGCACCTGCTGTCCTTTGAGGGGTATCCTTCTTGAGGGTTTCCTGTCCTTAACTGACCCGTGGCCAGGGTTTGGTTTCCACACCTTTCTAGGTAAATATTGCTCTGAACCTCTTGAAATTCTTGCACCTTCTGAATTTCTAACTTTTGCTTTAATAAAGTTCAAACATTGCATATGTTATATTTTCCATGCCTTTCCGCAACTATTGAAAGTCATTTATATTTTTCCATAAAGTTTATTCCTATGTCTTCTCATTTGTTAGAAATTATATTTTGCATAGCAGTGTGTCATTTCCTGATATGGTCTAGAACTTCGTTGCCTAGGTTGTTCAAAGGCCCCTTCGCCTTAAGTGAAGCGTGTTATTCATTATAAGCTCTCCTCTCAGTCACCCACACTTAGCCTATCCCTGTTTAGATAATACTGACTTACATAGTATTTTCTCGCTACATTTTATTAGTAACTTGATGATTACTCTGTCATTATTTCTTTCTGCCTATGTGATTTACGTTATCTTGGTTATTGATTGCCTTGTTTTATTGTACCTCATGCAAGAAAATATTGAATTTAGATAAACATTTTAAAACTTCCAGTTGTCCGTGGTCATTTAAACAGTATTTGAATGTTATTGTTTGGGTTTGTATTTTGCTGCCTTTCCTTTACAGCTAGCTCCCTGATTCATTGTGGTCATTAGGCACCCGCATCGGTGGATGGTAAGTCGGGTGCACCGAAAATTGGTAGCAGGGAACACACACACACCAACTTGATAGAGCTCGTGAAGTCACCTGATCGATATATATGGTGATTTGAAAAGTATATGGGCCCTGAAGCCGGAAAACGGCGAAAACTGTTGGTCGGGTGGCCTCGCGCGCTCTATCAACATGATCAGCAGTGGATTGCGGGTGCGCCATCTATAGTTAGTGCAAATAACTATATATGCGAATTTCAATGGTTTTGTGTGAGTAAAATAAGGTTTTGTAAATGCTAATTCCTAACTATATATGGTCTATAACCTATGGTTTTTTCAGTGAATATATATATATATATACATATATACATATATATATATATATATATATATATATATATATATATATATATATATATATATATATATACATATTTTTATATATATATATATATATATATATATATATATATATATCCTTTCAGAAGATGCCCTGCATTAGAGATGCACTCCTCCAGCCGGCAAAATTTCAAAGTTCTTTTATTTCAGAAACAGGCATTTTCATTCCGCTTTGAAACAACCTCCTGCCTTACGCGTTTCAGAGCAAACGTGCTCTTTCTTCAGAGCAAGCTGGCTGCACACAGTGGCTTTGGCTCCCATAGTTCCCTGCCTTAGCTCATTAATTAGGCCTCCCGGGTGCCTTACTCGATAGTTTCCATTTCCTGGTGCACGCTGGAACTTGTGGTGTAATTCCATTAATTAATATCGTCCAGTGGATCTTGTGCAGTCCAACTATTTAAAGGATCGGCAGGGCATCTTCTGAAAGGATTTATTACACAGCAGGTCTAGCCGTGGGAGAATGCACCACTTGTCAACATTCTAATAGGGTCCGACTTTCCTGAACTATTTACGGGAAGAAAATCGGCGCAGCAGGCTTCAATTATGTAACAGAATTGTCATTCTGTAACCCACTGAAGGCACACCGGAGGCCTAATTAATGAGCTAACGCAGGGAACTATGGGAGCCAAAGCCACTGTGCGCAACCAACTTGCCTCTGAAGGAATAGCATGTTTGCTCTGAAACGCAAGAGGCAGGAGGATGTATCAAAGCAGAATGAATCAATCAGCTTTGGATTTTGGAAGAGAGAGCAGGTTTCCCTGCTCTCGCTTCCATAATCCAAAGCAAGTTTGACATGGTGGGAGCCGCACGGCTCACGCTCTGCCATTGCAAACAGCAGTGTCCAAGGTCCCCAGGGCCATTGAGAGCTCCTGGAGGGGGGCCGCATGCCCCCCCCCTTCGTGAAAATAGCACCGGGAGGTGGCAGTCCCTGAGCCCCCCACACAGGTTTAATAATGTATATAAATAGAAGCCCTGGGGGTTTTGGTCCCTATGGCTGCGGGGAGCTGTGTGCCCCCCTCGAATATTTCATAAAAGTCCCGGGGGGTGGCAGTCCCTGGGGCTTTGGGGGGCCTTGGAGGCCCCCCACAAATTAAACAAGCCCCGAGTGTGGCGGTCCCAGAGTCTGCAGGAGGGCTGCATGCCCTCCCACATATGAATATTACAGACATAGCCCCAGGGAGGTGGCAGTCCCTGGGGCTGCGGGGCCTCCGCAGGCCCCCACTAATATTTTTTGCAAACCCCCGGGACCTGGCCCACCCGGGGGCCTCAATTAAATGAAGCGAGGGGGCAAGCGCTTCATTTAAAAAAAATTATTTGGTGGGATTCGTTACAAAAGTGCGAATTTTGCCGAATTATTTAAAAAATATATATTTTTGTGGGACCCCCTGAGCAGGCCTAGGGGGTCAGGGTGTTTCTACCCTGCCCCCTTTTCTTTTTCTTACCTTTGTTTACTGTTTTCTTGTGACTCGGTTCTACTTATAGGATCTTATAGGATTTGACCTATGTATTGTGTTGAGTGACATGACTAGATATGGATTAATGTATAATTATGTCTATGATGATTGTGGTATCACCTCTTTTGACTAGAAAAATGTGTGAAATTGTATGGGATAACTCTTCTATGTCTACACACTATTGGTTGTATTTCTGAAGGAATTCGATGTGAGGGAAAACACTTGACAAACGCGTCGTCCTTTATTTAGTGCACAATAAAGGATTGTACCTTCTTCTGCTATGCCCTCTCCTGGTGTGCCGCCTCTTATGTTTTCGCCAATTGGGGCGTCAACTCAGAAACTCTGCTATCTATATATATATATATATATATATATATATATATTTTATTATTTTATTTTTTTCCACAAAAACTAAAGTCGCAGAACACCTCTTGGTTTCAAGATGTTGTTTATTGCAGATCACAAAATCTCTCCTACGCGTTTTGAACCAACGTTCCTGTTCACGGTAGTCTTTAACATTTGTCCCTTCTCTATTTCACTCTTTATAGCCTGGCACTTTTCCACTTTTCCTAGTGCATTTATTATTTATTTATTTGAGAGTTTTATAAAGCGCGCAGCGGCCCCAACGGGGCGTCCCGGCGCTGAGACCTTTGAAAAGTGGAGGCCGCGGGGTTCGAAATCCAGATTTAAGAGGAAAAGAGAAGTGTTTTCAAGGATTTACGAAAAGCAGATTCTGTCTGGCAGGTGCGTAAGACTAGAGGGAGCTTGTTCCAGCGCTGAGAGGTGCAAACCTCAAAGGTTTTTCCACCTGCCCGAGAGCATTTGAAACGGGGGATTTCCAGGAAGTGAAGTGTGTTGGAACGTAAAGTCCTGGGTTTGGCATAAGGTCGCAGAATGTTTTTTAAATGTGCCGACCCACTGCCTTTTGATGCTCTGAAAGCCAGAACCATGGCCTTGAACACACATCTTTTATTTATAGGCAACCAGTGCAGTTTGCGGAGGTGGGGGGAAATGTGGTGCCTAGCAGGGATATTCTCCACCAGCCGAGCGGCGGCATTCTGAACCGTCTGCAGTTTATGGCAGAGGCCTGCTGTGATACCAAGGTAGAGGGCGTTGGCATAGTCCAGATGGGATATAATCAATGCCTGGATCACAGTCTTACGGCAGTCCGCCGGCAGGTAGTTGATGAGTCGTTTGATGGTCCTGATTTTAGCGAAGCTGGACGCTGCTACAGTTTGGACCTGCTTGTTGAAGCTGAGTTGGTTATCCCAACGAACTCCAAGGTTTCTTACCGAGTCTTTGGGGGTGGGAGCTAGGCTCAGGTCAACCGGCCACCATATGTTAGAATCTAGAGGGGATGGAGAATTAAAAAATAGGATCTCTGTTTTCCCTGCGTTGAGTCGAAGGGAATTGGCATCCATCCACTTCGAGATACCTCGGAGACATGATTTCAATGGGTCAAAGGCCGTGGCGGAAGGGGAGTCGAAGGTGAAAAGAAGCTGAATATCATCAGCGTAAGAGGTGGATTTGATCCCCGTCTGGGCAATCAATTTGGCCAAGGGGGTGAAGTAGACATTAAAAAGGAGCGGGCTCAGGGAGGAGCCCTGTGGAACTCCCCATTTAAATGGTCTGGCAGGGGAAGTGTGCGGGGGAGTGAAGACCTGCTGTGTGCGGTCTGAGAGGTAGGAAGAGAGCCATTTCAATACAGCACCGCCCAGCCCGATGTTCTCCAGCCTTTTCAGCAGAATGTTGTGAGAGACGGTGTCGAATGCTGCTGAAAGGTCCAGCAGCACTAACACCGCCCTCGACCCTCGGTCAAGCGTCCATCTTACTGTGTCAGCCATTTTGACGAGGGCCGACTCGGTGCTATGGCCTGATCTAAAACCATGCTGTGAGTCGTGGAGTAGCCCGTTGGTTTCGATGAACCTGGACAACTGAGAATGAACCAGTTTTTCCAGGATCTTCGCTGGGGCGGGAAGGAGAGAGATGGGCCTGTAATTACTGGGGTCATCAGGGTCCAGGTTGGGTTTTCTTAGGATGGGGACTCGGAAGGCATGTTTCCATTTGGACGGGAAACAGCCTGTTCTGAGGGAGTCATTCCAGATGAGGTTAAGATGGGGGTTGAGGACGGGTGCAAGATTTCTGTATTGCTTGGCTGGCCAGGGGTCGTTAGGTGAGCCTGATTTGCACTTGAGAAGTTCTGTCATGGAATCAGCTTCAGATATCGTGGCAAATCCAAGTAGGGTAGGCTGCAGGGGAGAGGAAGTGATGATTTCCTCTTGTCGCCCTTCTACGTTAGGGATGGGAAAGGAGGAGAAGATAGCCTCAATTTTGTCCTCAAAGAATTGGGAGAGTTTGTCGCAGAGTGACTGGGAGGGGGTCTGGGAGCGAGTCAGCGCACTGGGGTTCGTGAAAGATCTCACTATATTAAAAATTTCTCTGGCGCCATTGCTGGCTAGTTTAATTCTGGAGGCCAGGTAGTCCCGTTTGTGCTTCTCGATCATTCTCCGGTATTCCTTGAGGGCTGATTTATAGGTGGATTTACTGTCTGTGGAGTAATTTTGTCTCCAGAGGCGTTCGAGGGATTTGCAGGAGGCCTTTTTCTGCCGGAGCTCGTCTGAGTACCAGGGTGCGGATGGTGCCGCCCTAAAAGTTTTGGTGGGTTTCAGCGGGACTAGTGTATCTAAGGCCTGAATAATCCATGCTTCCAGGTTGTGAATCTGCGAGTCCAGGTCAGATGACAAAGGAAGAAAGGGATTTTTTAAATATTTCAAGAGCAATTCCGGGGTAATGCGACTCCAATTTCTGCCAGATGATTGGGGGGTGATAACGGGTCTGATATTGGTGGGAATGTCAATCTCAAAAGAAATAAGGAAGTGATCCGACCAAGTGACCGGAATGGGGGGAGAGGTTCGGATGGAAGGAAGGTTGGAACAGATCAGGTCTAGGGTGTGGCCAGCTTTGTGCGTGGGTAAAGTAATTAGTTGGACTAGGTTACAAGTAGCAAGCGTAGAGATGAAGTTGCTGCTATGTGCGCAGGAATCAATATTAACGTGGAGATTAAAATCTCCTAAAGCGGTAAAGTTGGCGTAGCGTGTACTGAGCTGGATGAGATAGTCTGCCAGAGCCAGTAGATGAAAGGTGTTGGAATGAGGGGGACGATAGATGAGAATTCCGGAGCAGGAGGAAGAAGGGGAGGTTTGGACGCTGAAGGGTAAGCCTTCAATGCAGTCAATTTGTTCAAATGAGGGAAGAGTGACAGTCCATTTGGACTTGTGAATTAGGGCAACACCGCCTCCTATTTTACCGTTGGGTCTATTTGCACAGATGATGTTGTAGCCCTCCGGCAGGGTGAGGGAGATGACAGGATTCGTGGTGTCGTTCAACCACGTTTCCGTTAGAAAAAGCAGATCCCAGCTGTTGTCTCGAAGGGACTGCCAGATGTCGAAGGCGTGCTTACTCAGTGATCTGCAGTTGATCAATGCAGCTCTGAGGATCAAGGAAGGTTGGGCTACGCGTAAAGAGGAGTGGTTCCGGGCAAGGGCCGTCCTGATATGAGTGTCTAGAACAGGGAGGGAGAAATTGCATATAGTGCAGACAAGAGCCTGGTGATGGGCAAGGGGGGGGGAAACAGGCATGTTGCACAATGGGGGGGTTTCAGAGACAGCAGCTCCTTTCGAGTGTATGTTGCGGAAATATGGCTGGTGGGACGAAGATGAGAACCGGCCCCGGTCGCGTCCTGATCGCGGACGAGTGCAGACGAGCTTGCCTTAAGCGCGCCTTTGGCGCGCCCGCTGCGCTCGTCCGCTGCGCTTCCGGTACAGGCACATCGTTATGAGGATGTGAGGAGGGGGGGCGTGGCCTCAGAGTGGGCGAGGGCCAATCAGGACAAGGGGAATGGCGGTGGTGGAGAACGGCGATTTCGCCCTTTCCAGCGCTCGTTCTGCTGTAAAAAGGGGGTGCCTGCACACAGCACTCGTGTAGCAGGGAGGGTAAGTGAAATATTAAAAACGAACAAAATACAAGTTATTTTTAACACTAAGCAAAGTGCCTGATCAAGGTAGCGTCTCCCGGCTGTGCCTCAGGAGAATAATCACAGTGGTCTGCGCACTAGCATGTCAGCGCGCGATCAAAATACAATTTTTAAAAACTAAGCAAAGTGCTTAATCTGAGTAGCGTCTCCCGGCTGAGCCTCAGGAGCGTTTTCAAAGTGGTCTGCGCACTCGCATTTCAGCGCGCTATTTGATGACTTTCAGCGGGGGGCGTGGCCTCAGAGTGGGCGAGGGCCAATCAGGACAAGGGGAATGGCGGTGGTGGAGAACGGCGATTTCGCCCTTTCCAGCGCTCGTTCTGCTGTAAAAAGGGGGTGCCTGCACACAGCACTCGTGTAGCAGGGAGGGTGAGTGAAATATTAAAAACGAACAAAATACAAGTTATTTTTAACACTAAGCAAAGTGCCTGATCAAGGTAGCGTCTCCCGGCTGTGCCTCAGGAGAATAATCACAGTGGTCTGCGCACTAGCATGTCAGCGCGCGATCAAAATACAATTTTTAAAAACTTAGCAAAGTGCTTAATCTGAGTAGCGTCTCCCATATGAGCCTCACGAGCGTTTTCAAAGTGGTCATTATGGGCCTTGTAGTTTGTTCACTACACATTCTGTTTCTGTTATTATCATTTTCAGTTATAGAACATGTGTTAGTATGCCTATCTGCAACAGCATAATGCCGGGAGTTGTAATTCATATATATCTGCAATATATGAGCGCACACTTGTATAATTCAAATTTGGGCGCAATTATGCTTTTCGCACACAGGAACAATTGGCATTGCCAGAACTAAACCTGATTGCAGATTTTTAGCACAGTGACTATTAGAAGTGTAGGGCTGAGTGCCCTTTACTTGCCCGGTAGTATCGCTGCGTCAAGGCCTACGTCACATGTTTAAATCGAATTTGTATGTGTTAATTGTATAACGACCAATTTACAATCATATTATTCTCTCATTTCAATTTTCCTCTTTTTCTTTCCACAACTGTGTTGCATTTACCCATGATATTTCTTTAAATACGGTATTACGCTCATGTCATCTGGAGGAACCACATTGTTCTCAACGACCATCAATTCACTAGTTCAAACAATAATTCAACAAACATTTTTGTATACTAGAGGTAACTCAAGTAGAATTCCAGTTTATCACTGTTCTTATCAATGTTTTTATAAGTGGATCTCTTCATCCCCATTCAAACCCATGGGATACTTGGTTTTGAATCTCATTATCATTCTGGACTCTAGCCTGCGCTGTTTCTGGATACGGTTGCCACCACGTTCATTGGGGGGAATGGTTGCCAGTCCACAATATTTTATGTCCAACCATGTTTTCTCTTTGTGCGATTTTAGATGTTTGGCAATGGCATAGGTGTAATCGTCATTTTGTATCGCACATGTATGCTCCAATATGCGTTTCTTTAGGGGACATATTGTACTTCCTTTATACTGTTTTCCACAAAAACATTCAAGTATGTATACAACATACGTTGAGTCGCAGGTTATGGTTTCTCTGATTTCAAATGTCTTGCCAATTGGATCTTTCACATTTTTGATATTCTTCCCAATCTTGCACGCTTTGCATATCATGCATTTGGTGAAACTTTTAGATCTTTTTTCTAACTATGATTCCGGTTTCCTGCTCTCAAAGTGGCTTCTCACTAAATGGTCTGATAGATTTGGTGCTGGAACCCCCTACAGTACACAAACACTACTGTACTAACCTAAAGCATAAAAAAGGTAGATAGAAGCACAATGGAAGTATGTACATGTAGACCAAAGATGATTTTTATTTATTTATTATTATTATTTTTTCTCTCAACAACATAATTATTTGACATGTTTATACAAAGTAATATACAAAGATAGGTACATATCTATAGTGAAAAAAAATGCTTGTATACAGAGGGATATGCTGTAAATTTCTGTTTGCGTATGGTGCTTATGTGGGGAAGAACCAAATCTTGAGTAGTTTTCTGAAGATAAGGTGGTTGTCGGTGAACCTTATGTTGGGGGGGTAAAGAATTCCATAGTTTGGCTGCTTGAACAGAGAAGGATGTGCCACCCATGGTTTTTTTCTTGTATGGTAGGATTTTGAGGCGAGATGCTCCTTTAGAGTGGAGGTACCTTTGTTGAATGTGTTTGGTGATTTTATTCCTGATGAAGAGCGGTCCCATTCCATGTATTGCTTTGTGGGTGATACAAAGCAGCTTGAACGTGGATCTTCTGGCAACCGGTAACCAATGCAGGGCTTTTAAGGCAGGGGAGATGTGGTCTTGCGGTTTGATATGCAAGAGTAGTCTGGCAGCCGAGTTCTGAATCCATTGTAGTCTTTTCATGGTCGTTAAAGGTGATCCGTGGTAGAGGCTCTTGGCGTAATCGAGTTTGGACAGAACAAGGGAGATGGTAGCTTGAACCTTGTGTGGAAATCCCAAATGAGGGAAAATTCGTCATAGCGTTTTTATAGTAGCAAAGCTTGATCTTGCTAGTTTATCCACTTGGGCATTCGACAGCTTTGAGTCAATGGTCATTCCGAGGGTTCTTACTTCCTTCGATACTTTAGGCAGTGATCCCAGTTCATCAGGCCATGGGGCAAGCGGGTTGTTATGTTTCCAATCGCCGCACGTGAGTATTTCAGTTTTTGAAGCATTCAATTTGAGATGGCTCCAGGTCATCCACTGATTCACGTCTCTGAGACAGCTGAAAATTAGTGATTTTCCAATGTCTTTGGGGCATTCCAGTTGAAGGAGTATTTGCGTGTCATCTTCATAGTTATAGCACGTGAGATGAGATTTATTGATCAGTACTGGTAATTACTTCATGTAGATGTTGAAAAGCATGAGCGAGATGCAGAACCTTGAGGGACCCCTGCTTTTGTGGAGTATGCATTTGGAAGGCACTGTACGAACTTACAACAATTGTGAACTTTTAACCTGCACGTGCCGTTAAATGTTTGAGAAAATGTTGCAAAAAATATTATTAGGTTTAAAAAAAATTATGAACTTTTAACCTGCACGTGTTGCAGAATGTTCTAGAAAGTGTGTTGATTGAATACGTTGCACTTCTGCCTTCTATGTGTCCTTGAATATTAAAAAAAACTGTATATGGAAAATTTTTAAAAAACAATGCAGAGAAGTTGTGCAATCTAAAAGAATCAAGGAACTATTCTAATTTGTTTTTACATGTATTTATGTGTGGAGCAACAAAATTACAGACACAATAGCACCAGGAAGAGGAACAAGTAGGGAGTGGGGTGACAGGGGGAGATGGGCACAGTGGCACACATGCACAATTAAGTACAGCACAACTACAGACAAACCATGGCCAAAATGAAACATACCAACAAGCAGCACAAGTCACACAAGGCGCCAACATCACACCACTGAACAAGCATAGACGTGTAAACCACACTGCCTGAAAGGGAGAAGGGTGAACAAAAGCTCACATGAAGGGACATCTAACACACAATGCAGCACACACACATAGGAAGCAGAGTACACCAACATCCAACACAATGTTGTCCAAACACAAACATTCGCACAATCGAACACAGGACACAAGTGCACTCACCTGTGGCGGATAAACGTCCAAAAGCGTCAGTACGAAACAGGCACATGAGAAAGCATTAGTACAAACCCACAGTTCAGATGGGGTAGCAATTCACATATGGCAGGCAGCCAGAGAGTCTGTGACACACACATTGGCATACAAATGAAGACACAACACATTTGGAGAAAAGTGAAAATGTGGCAACTTTATAAAAAAAGTGTGTGTCAGTAGTGCCATGATATGCAGACAATTGCAGCAGCATGCCTGAATCAGGAAAGTAGGAAAATGTCCATGTTCACCTCAGGGTAGTCCATCGCCAACACACGTCAGTGTCAAGGAGCGTTGGTTGTCCGCGCCACGGACATGAGTCGACGGCAATGCAGCCATGTCCTCTGTCGTCTTGGGACATGTGACTAGATGTAGAACGTGCAATGATGTGGTGGGACACGTGCAATGTGGCACATCGAGTCGTGGTTTCAGGTACCTTGTCATTCTTTCATGAGAGCGAGTGCAGCTGTATTAGCCACTATCTCTAATGAGTGATGGTTGGCCACAATATTTGACTTGTCGTCTATGTAATCCATTAGCTGACCGGGACAGATGTGCTGACTCCAACCACTGTACTTAATGTGCACCAAAGCAGAATCGGGAAGTGGGTCAATATGCTCACTGCATACTACGATATGTGCAATCTCCCAGGCCCAGTTCCCAACATACATGCCAAACATCCATGCATGACATAAACGGGCATCACCATGACACTCCTGGTGGTCGACCAACAGGGGGTGCACACACCCGTCGTAATACATGTGAGCTACCCACCCGTTGGAGAGGCACATGTCCATGCACCACTTGGATAGGCATGTGAGACATTGCAGTACAGGTTGAACGCAGGTGACATCCGCAATGCCGAAGTTCAGCTGGTAAGTGATCCGCAGTACTGCCAAAGGCAGTGCACCCAGGACATGCAGCAGACGTGCAAGGTATAGGTGGACGTGAATGGGGTCGACCATGTGTTCGGGAAGCCTTGCCATTGCGTGAGTGGCTCTGCTTGTAGCTGCACTGGCTTGCCGTGTGCCAGTGTTGTGGATGAAATGGTACAGCTTGGTGCAATGAGCCGGGTCTTTGTGCAATGGGTGTAGGGCAGGGGTGTGGTGGGAGTATGTGTGAAGGCCATTTCATGCACGCTAACTACGACGAAAGACTTTTGAGTGTGGGATGTGTACTCATTGTTTTCAAATTGGGCAGTGCGTAGTCGGGGAGACAGATGCAAATATTATCGAATCTGTCAGGGGGGCTGGCCACTTGCAAGTTCGTTCTCAGAGCAGCAGATGTGCTAGCGCAAGATAGCTCAGAAAAAGAACCTTTCATCCCTACAGTAACTTCTCCAGCTGCATTCATACAGTGTGTGTACAAAGGCCGGTCATGGGTGTTGTGGGATGTCTGCAACCCTGGTCATCATGGATGAGATGCCCAACATGTGGTCCTTGGGCGGGTTCACTGTGTGTTACATTGCTAAACAGCTGCTCCTCCCTCCCATGAGCCACCACACTTTTGTGCGATGCGCTGTTGTATCCTGTGCACTCCTACGGCACACCATTGTAATGCCTATTTATTCACACTTGCCCTGCAGCATTCCAACCACACTATGACACTGCCGTTTGGAGGTGGTGCATGCCACTTTACAACATCGACTGCTGGGCCCTTGTGGCGGCCACACCAGAACACAGAGACACACTTACTGCACTTCCTGCACATGTCCGAGGCACTTCATTCTTCTTGCCGGATAGGCACACCCCTGCGCTTACCTGTGTATGCCGGACCAGCACATGCCACTTGCGCATGCAGGAGGATGCGTGCGTAGCAACATGTCCAGGCTCACTGCCAACGCTGAGATGACATGGTAACGTCCGCTGAAGATAGCACACTGTGATGTTGCAGGACCCGTGCCCATCATGCTAACACAAGGACCATACGGACACACTTCCTAAGATGCGGGTTCGGGGGCGTTGGCATTCCTGGGGTTGTTGCTATGAGTGTTTTGACCCTCATGGGTATCCGTGTATCATGCTCATTGACTCTATGACACCTGTGGGTGTTCCGGTGTGGCTCTTGGCTGTGTTCCCTTTCATGCTGGAGGTAGTCATCCTGCTTAACACCAGCAGAAAACAGATGTAAAATCCCTGGTGCTAACGGAGCTTATCGATGGAATTTGTTTTGCATCGCAGATTTTGCCTTTCATTGTAAAAGTTGTGATGTGGTTCTTTCTTGTACAGAAAAATAAACTAACTGGGCAGTGTATCCCGTCAAGATCCAGCACCTGACTCACTATTCCCAATCAATATAAATACAATGAGATTTTTTCATTGATTTTGTGTGTACACTGTAAAAGAACCCACTATCACAGTGCAATTCAATACAGGATTTCAGTATTTAGAATAAATCGCAAAGGTGCACCTCATGTCTTTTTGCACGGGAACACCTACTCTGCATCTAATTATCAGCACTTTAATGCAACTAAAGTTGAGATAAATCTAACACACTATTCAGAAGCTGGTGCAAACTGCAGACATCACCAGTATTCCTGCGATAACTGCCCCAAAATTTAGCACCATGGTGGACACCACCAAATAACAGTAATAAGAACTTAATTTTTCCGTTAACGTACATATAGAGGATAAACTAAATTTAACAAACTCAACACAAAACAACAAGGTGAAAGACTCCTGTTGGGACCATGAATATTGATGACACAGCCTGGAAAATAAAGCACAAAATAAGGATGTGTGTAATGCGCACATCAAAGGAGTGAGACACAGAGAAAGAAAGAAGGAAAAAAAGCCAGACTGAAAAAGAGAGGGAAGGAAAGAAAGGAAGTGAGAAAGGGAGAAGGGAGAGAGAGTGAGAGAGATAGAAGGAAAGGAAGCAAGAGAGTGACAAAGAGAATGAAGAGAGGAAAGTGAGAGAGAGAGAGAGAGAGACAGAGAGAGAGAGACACTGCCGCCCCTGCACATCCATGACCAAATAATTACCTGTTACCACAGGAGTGTCTACCAGTCGGCACTCCACGGTCCCGTGAAAGCTCCAGGGCCCGGTCCCACCACCATGGCTTGGTGCACATTATGTGGACCCACTCCGTGGCCTAGCAGATCCCACAAGTGTCACTGAGTCCTGAGTCATCAATGATGGAGACCACATCAGCTTTTGGTGGCGCTAACCCTGTTCAACGCAAGTCAGCGACACGTGGTGGTAGGCCGCTGATAGCCATACAACTTAGGGTGCAACTAACCCTATGCAACTCAAGTCCGCGGCATGTGGTGGTAGGCCCCTGACGGCCACATCAGCTTCGGGTGGCATTACCTGTGCAACTCAAGTCTCCACCACGTGCTAGTAGGCCCCTGAGGACCACATGATCTTCGGGTGGCACTAACCCTGTGCAACTTAAGTCCGCGCCACGTGGTGGTAGGCCCCTGACGGCCACATCAGTTTCGGGTGGCAGTAACCCTGTGCAATTCAAGCCTGCGCCAATGCGGTAGTAGGCCCATGACGGCCATACAGCTCAGGGTGCAACTAACCCTCATGGACTGTTTATGATTCAGAACCGTTGAGCGTCCGCCATTCAGTCACCACTGGCAATAAAGGCTGTGACGTTGTCGATCCATTATATTTACGTGGTCACATGGCCTGTGATGCATGTGCCGGATAGGTGTGGTGTGTGTGTGTATGCAAACCTGCCCTCAGGGAGTGGCTGTGACATGTTGACAACTAGAGCACTGACCTGCACACCAACAGTGAGTATGCCTGCGACAGGTAGCTGTGTAGGGGGTGTGAAAACGTGTTTTCTCAATGGATTTTCCATAGGAAACTTTAGACAAGGCTACAGGTCAAACTGCTGAACGGAATTATGCCAAATTTAGCAGGGAGAAAGGTCTTGATCCAAAAAGCGTACTTTCTCGCATCAAGTGAAAATATAAAAGAAAGGTCCCGGTGGCAATTTAATATACCGGAGCTCTGTCTGTGCGAGATAACCCTTTCACGCTCCCTCTGCCCAACATAACCACTTCACGGCTATGCCATTAGAGGCCAGTCCGTCGGCTCGCAGCTCTCTACCTTTGCGAGCTAGTACGCTGCTGTACCTGTTCCTTTGCGAGCTACTACGCTGCTGTTCTTTTGGGAGTCGGACGGGCAGCAGTTGTCCCTCTGCGAGCCTGGGTGTGAACTGTTCATAAGTCATACTACATAAGCATTGAAAAGCCATTTTGTGATTCAGTCCATCAGCTGGCATCTATCCGAGGCATTTCTGAAAACATACCGGAGTTCTTTCTGTGAGAGATACCCCTTTCATGCTGCATCTCCCCACATCAGCAGGTAATGCACCCTCTTCCCACATTACCAACATACCCACAAGAACCTTTTTGGGTCCGGAAGTGACCCTGTGCGGTTGGACAAACAAGTATCTTAGTCAGGTATAGATTTACAGATGAAATATTTTATTTAAAGAAAACAACAACAAATAAAACTGAAGGGAGTCTGGTGCTGTGGTTGCTGCCATGATGTTGGGGTCACTGCCATTCAGGACACAGTTCCACATGTGGAATCGGCTTGTATTGAACAGGGTTAGTGGCACCACGTTTCGCGCCTTCTGTTGTACAGGGTTAGTGGTACCACGTGTCGCAGGCCTTGCAAATCGAAATATGCCTCACTGATCGAAAGGAGTCTGATGCTGTGGTCACTGCCACGGACTTGGGGTCACTGCCATTCAGGACTCAGGACACAGTTCCACATGTGTCGCTGGCTTGTGTTGAACAGGGTTAGTGGCACCACTTGTCGCGGCTTGTGTTGAACAGGGTTAGTGGTACCACGTGTCCAAAACGTGTCCAAATTCGAATTGCAAGCTCTGCTGCTCGCAGTGTAGATTTGTATTGAGAGTTTGTTTGCACTTAAAGATGAATTTGGTGATTGTACTGAAGCTATCACTGATATAAAAAAAGTTCTTGAAGTAAGGATACTAAAAGGATATTATGTAGGTATTAGGCCTGTGATAGTTACTTGGCTACTGTAATTAATGAACCAAGACTTGATTGTGAGTCCTGATGACCGCAGTGTAGGCCAGAGGTAGCAGTCAGCAAGGGCCCATAGCCAAGTGGTGTTGAGTTGAGGTGCACACTTAGTGGCACCAGAAGCATTGAGATTGTATGAGTATGCCTGTGATGATGCTTGGTGTGGATGGGGCGCAATGGAGCAATGTCTCTTGTCTACTGGACTGCGGCATCTGCAATTGTGACTCTATCTGAATTCTGAGCCCTGCTGACCACAGTGTAGGCCAGAGGTAGCGGTGAGCAAGGGCCCACAGCCACGTGTATAGGTTGGTGGCCCCACCGGCTTGCGTAGTTCAGGTTCAGTGTCACCACATGATATAAAACAAGTTCTTGAAGCAAGGATACTAAAAGGATATTGTGTAGATTTGAGGGCCGTAGTACTTAGTTGGGATTTTCACCCAAAACTGCTTTAAATGTTGTTATTTCTTTTTGAAACTTTACATCACTATTACCTTCCATGTCTTCTTCAACACGTACACTTATCAAACTGTTATTTTCTGTACACTTCTCTTGACTACCAAAGAAACGTAACTCTATATCATCACAAACTTCTTTTATATCATTTATATTAAAACTCAATTTCGTGCTGCAGCAAGACCTAAACTTATCCAGATGATTCCTCTTGACTTTGAATATAAACTTGCAGATGTCTATCGACGCAAACATTCGTATAATCTAATTTCTCAATGTGAAAGCATCTTTAAGCTGAAGCTGTACAATTTTTTGCTAAGTGTCTCCTGTGAAGTAAATTTTTTCCCACATTTCTTTCAATTCTGTCTTTTCAGACATGGTAATATATGACGTGCCATAGCGAGAAACAGCAATTCAGTTATCTGCAACATATTTTATGTCCATATTTGCATTCCACATCTTCTAAATCACCGTATTGTAATCATTAATGTACTTTGATTGTTCTGTTCTTTTTATATTATAAGTATTTTTGGGTGATTTTTGAGTGATAGTCTGCCTCACAGCTTACATAAAACTGTTCAGTCTTCCTTGTGATGAATTAGGGTGCACTGAGTTAGTAGTACCTTTGGCGCTCTGCGTGTACGTACCCTGCGATGATGCGTGGTTCAGGTGGGGGGCCGCACTCAGACCAATGTCTTTAGACTATTGAATTCTGCCTGGCTTCTGTTGAACAGGGTTAGTGGCACCACGTGTTATGGCTTGTGTTGAACAGGGTTAGTGGCACCACATGTCGCTCCTTGTGTTGTACAGGGTTAGTGGCACCATGTGTCACCGGCCTTGTATATGGAAATATGCCTCACTGATCGAAGGGAGTCTGGTGCTGTGGTCGTTGCCACAGACTTGGGGTCACTGCCATTCAGGACTCAGGCCACAGTTCCACATAAGGTATCGGCTTGTGTTGAACAGGGTTAGTGGCACCACATGTCACCAGCCTTGCATATGGAAATATGCCTAACTGATTGAAGGGAGTCAGGTGCTGTGGTCGCTGCCGCGGACTACATTGCCATTCAGTACTCAGGACACAGTTGCACATGTCTACTGTGCCGATGATGCGTTGTCCGAGCAGGCCGTATTGGTAACAATGTCTGTTGCCTACTGGACTGCATCATCTGCAATCGCGAGTTGCTCAGAATTGTGAGCCCTACTCACCGCAGTGGAGGCAGAAGGCAGCGGTGAGGAAGGGTCACAGGCATGTGGTGTTTACTTGAGCAATGTCTGATGCTTACTGGACTGCGTAATTTGCAATTGCGACTCAATCTGTATTGAGAGCCCTACTCATCGCAGTGTAGGCTAGAGGCAGCAGTCAGGAAGAGCACACAGGCACGTCGTGTTGACATGAACAATTTCTGTTGCCTACTGGACTGCGTCATCTTGAATCGCGACTCGATCTGAATTTTGAGCCCTACTCACCGTAGTGTAGGCTGGAGGCAGCGGTGAGGAAGGGCCCACAGCCACGTGTCGTTGACTTGAGCAATGTCTATTGCCTACTGGACTGAGTCATCTACAATTGCGACTCGATCTGAATTATGAGCCTTGCTGTCCGCAGTGTATATTAAAGGCAGTAGTTTGTACAGATATAAGTCCGCGGTGCTGTACGGCTGGGGACCTGTGTGGCGGAAGCCAGCGATCGGCTGAAGAGGCTGGCGGTCATGACAGCGGCCTTGTGTCAGGGTGAGAGGCGCCACCCTGGCAGAAGCTTTGGCCTTCCCACAAGTGAACCATGCCCCGAGTGTCATGGTTACAGCCGCGTAGAGCCGCTGTCCGCATTTTGCGGGACAAACGGCGACCGCACACGCCTAACTACACATCCCAGAATGCCGGGAGACGACGTCACGCAGCAATGCCAGTCACGCAAACTCCCGGAAATAAGACTCGGCCAAGACTCACCAGCGGTGCCGATAATTCTTGCCAAGTCGTCGTGCTGGTTGGTATGGTGCAATTGCGGTAAGCTCCTGTTCGGAGACTTATTCTTTCGTTTGTGTCCCTTTCGCCCCGTTCTGGGTCGGGTGAAGGATTAACTGGATTCATAGTATTTTTGCACGCGGCTGCGCGTACATTCGAGGTTTCACAAAGAAACTCTTTGTTTAAGAGTTTCTCTCTCCCTGTTGGACGAGTCAGCATTCTGCTTTTTCATTGCAGGGAGAAGCTGACTGAAGGTCCGACTGGATCAGAACTGAAATAGTGGTCCGTCAAGCACTTTGTACATTTCTTTGTTTTAATGAGGGGACCAAAGCGGTTTGGGCTCAAACTGTTCGTTGTGAGAATTACTTTGTGTCCAGAGACGGGAGGTGTCGCAAGTCGCAGACCACCTCCTACATTGGATGTACTAAACAAGGTGGCAGGAAACTGTTTGAAAGGGTGACTTAACCTTGCCTGTTGTTTTCCTTTATGATTTCTTTTACACAACGTGTCTTCCACACTTTATTTCCAAACACTCAGGGGAGACGGTTCAGGGGTACGAGATCAGCGGGATCGGTCTAACCTAAGGAAGAACACTATAATAGAGTGGTATGTAGTATGTATTATTGGTGATGCAGAGCAGGAATATCGTCAGAGAAATATCGTCTGACACAAATATCCCTGCAGAAATATCGAAATGAAGAAATATCGATAACAAAAATATAGTTTGACCAGAATATCGACAGACAGGTAAGTAATATCGATAACAATAATATAGTTGTGATAAATATCGTTTACAAAAATATAGTTTACAAAAATATCGATTTTTTAATATTGTCATGTATTTTAGTGTTTTTAATGAGAATTGTTTGTCATTTTAATATATGTTTTTGATTTTAATAGTTATTAATGTATATTATGTTGAATTTTGTGTTATTAGTTCCGTAGCGGGTTGTGGGTTTATAGGAGAATAGGGTGGGAAGTAATTTAAATATATAAAATTAATTGATTAATTAATGTGTTAATTTAATATTTATTTGTTAATTAATTTCAATTAGTCAATTATTAATTAATTATGTTAATTAATTAATTACATTAATTAATTATGGTAATTGTTTAATTAATTTTAGGTGTGTGTAGTGGAGTTTATATGTGTAAATGGTGTGAAGTAATTAAATTGTTATTGATTGATTATTAAATACTTTATAAATTAATTACCATAAATTAATTAGTAATTATTAATTGTGAATGTGTAATTAAATTTAGGTTTGTGTTGTGGTGTTTATAAGTGTATATGGTGTGAAATCTGTCAATTAAATAATTAATTAATTATTTTAAAAAAATTATCATTAATTAATTAGTAAATATTAAATGTAATTGTGTAAATATTTTTAGGTTTGTGATGGATATTATAGTGTTAAATAATGTGTAAATATATTTTTTATTATCTTTGTTAATAATAAAATATTTAAATGTACATAATAATTATGTTTATAAAGGAAATTAAATTTAATAAAAAATGTGATAGTTTTTTTTTATTGTTTTGGGTTCCAGCACTTTCCCTACTGTTGTACCCTGTGGAGTGGGAATAGTAATTTTTACCCCTACGCTATCCAGCGCTTTCCCTACTGTTGCACCCTTTGGAATGGGAATAGTAATTTTTACCGCTACGCTATCCAGCGTTTTCCCTACTGTTGCACTCACTGGAGTTGGAATAGTAATTTTTACACCTACGCTATCCAACGCTTTCCCTAATGTTGCACCCTCTGGAGTGGGAATAGTAATGTTTACCCCTACGCTATCCAACGCTTTCCCTACTGTTGCACCCTTTGGAGTGGAAATAGTAATTTTTACACCTACGCTATCAAATGCTTTCCCTACTGTTGCACCCTCTGGAGTGGGAATAGTAATTTTTACTCATACGCTATCCAACGCTTTCCCTACTGTTGCACCCTCTGGAGTGGGAATAGTAATTTTTACCCCTACGCTATCCAGCGCTTTCCCTACTGTTGCACCCCTTGGAGTGGGAATCGTAATTTTTACCTCTACGCTATCCAGCACTTTCCCTACTGTTGCACTCACTGGAGTTGGAATAGTAATTTTTACCCCTACGCTATCCAACGCTTTCCCTACTGTTGCACCTTTTGGAGTGGAAATAGTAATTTTCACCCCTACGCTATCCAACGCTTTCCCTACTGTTGCACCTTTTGGAGTGGAAATAGTAATTTTTACCCCTACGCTATCCAACGCTTTCCCTACTGTTGCACCTTTTGGAGTGGAAATAGTAATTTTCACCCCTATGCTATCCAACGCTTTACCTACTGTTGCACCCTTTGGAGTGGGAATAGTAATTTTTACCCCTACGCTATCCAGCGCTTTCCCTACTGTTGCACCCTCTGGTGTGGGAATAGTAATTTTTACCCCTACGCTATCCAGCGCTTTCCCTACTGTTGCACCCTTTGGAGTGGGAATAGTAATTTTTACCCCTTCGCTATCAAATGTTTTATCTACTAATGTTTTAATTTTGTAATTAAATGTATGTATTATTATTTTTAAATACTTTTATGTGTTAATTAAATATAGAAAATGTTATTTAATTCAAAATGTTTTATATATGTTTTTATTTTATTTTTATATAATTATTAAAGTTTATTAATTAAATAAAGATAATAATAAAATGTATTTAAGAAAATATATATATATGTACACATTTATTAAGTTTATAATGATTAAATTAAGTTTATTTGTTATAAATAGTTAAAATATAAATGTAATTATATTTATTTTGTTAATAATATTAATAATATATAATTATTTAATTTAAGTTATTTTTACATCTATATTTTTTACATCTATATTTTTGAGTCGATATTATTGTACTTACCTGTTTAAGTATAGGGAGTCGATATTTTTGTAATCGATATTTTTACATCTATATTTTTGTAAACTATATTTTTGTAATCGATATTTAAACATGGAACCATTATTGGTGACTACAATAGCCTCACATGAACCTATAAGCTCATCGTGTTCTTGTGTGTTTGTCATTACAGTTGGTTGCCATCCCTGGTCTCAACCCATATCTCTCCTCCCCAATACAAAGCCTGTTGTATTTTCCTTTTCAGGTAGGGGTTTAAACTAATGGTGTGAAGAGTGAGGAAGAATTGTAGAATTGACCATTGTGGGGTTTTGGGGGGTGTTTTCTAAATCTCCACTGTCCACAACACAACAAGCACCAGTAGTATTTGTGCACATGGAGAGGTGTGTGTTGTGCATACTGAGATGTGTCCAGCACATCACCACTACACTTTGCATTGTGTGCAAAGTTATTCATGGGTGAAGTGCTTCCTTCACATATAGTTTGTTCACACCTGCCCCAATATTCAGTTATTGTGTGGCTGAGGGGCCATGCTGTTTTCGGAAAGTTCGCTGTTTTGTTCTGCCTCGGTGGTAGAGGAAGGGGGGGTCCTGGGGGTGGTGGTGGGTGTTGTGGTATTCTTCGGTGTTGGAGCTGCTTGATCAGTAGGTCTATGACATGTGTTGGTCTTCAGATGTGGCTCTGGGCTGGGCTTCTTTTCATACTGTATGTAGTTGTTTAATATTTTAAAAACAAGAAGACATTATATAGTTTAAATAATAAATAAAACAAATTACAATATCTATTTTTAGGATATTAATGTTACAAAATATGTTTTTTTTCAAAATTACCGAGAAAAACATAGGTTTTTTTAACTTTATAATTAGAAATTAGTATTTAAATAACCTTTGAAATTCACAAAAAATAGGTTTCAGGAACATTAAAGTTAGAAATTAGTATTAAAAAAAAATTCTAATTTACTGAAAAAATGATTGCCACATTTCCCAAAATTGAGTTAATATATGAGTGAGGGACCATGCCATTTTTGGAGGGTTCGCTGTCCTGTTCTGCACTACCTTGGTGGTAGTAGGGGGAGGGGTGGTACGGGGGAGGTCCTGAGGGTTGTGGCAGTGGGTGTTGTGTCCTTCTTGGGTGTTGGAAAAAACGATACGTTAAATGAACATTATAGTTAGAAATTAGCATTTAAAAAACCTTAGAAATTCAGTGAAAAAACCATAGGTTTGAGGCATGTTATAATTAGAAATTAGCTTTTTAAAAACCTTTGACATTCACTGAAAAAAACCCATAGGTTTCAGACATTTCACTTGTACAAAACCATGGGAATTACCCTGTTATAGTTAGTTCAGCTAACTATAACTCGCGCCCCCGCAATGCACTGCTGATTATGTCACATATTACATCATTCATGACATGGTCAGTGACATCACTGATGACATCACTGTTGACATCTCAAACGACATCACTGATGACATCATCCATGTGACATTCTGATGCACCCCCTCACACTCTAATATAACCTTTGATACATCCCCCTTTAAAATACAGAGTTCCATTTTCAAAACCATCAAGACACCAAAACCAGTTACTACAAACGCACTCAGTAATTCCTAGGTCAACAGACACATGCACTCATTCACCCATACAACCATTCATACATGTAGTTACTGATCAATAAAACACTATCATATACACTCATACAGCTATACAGACACTGACACACCACCATTCATCCTACTCACTCATGCACTCATCGTAGTCAGACATGAAAAGAATGAATCATACTCACCTACACAGTTATACACACCCCACCTCATCTTTTCATACAGATACTAACGCATACTTATTCTCTTATATAAACACTAATACAAGTATATACTCATCCATACAGCCACTCTCACAATCACTGACTCTCACATATAGTCATTTATATACTCTAACTCTCACATCCACTGCCTTTTACATATGTAGTTACTTGGACATGTACCACTGAGACATCCAACCTTTCACCAACACATCCATACACACACTCACCTGCCCATACAGCTCTTTCCAAAAGCACTATTAAACTCATACACCCAGTGAATCAACCACTCACATATCTATGCACAGTCACACACCTCCCACCCACCCAAACACACTCAGTCTCCCATACAAATACTCAGGCAACCAATCAATAAGCCATATAGACACTCATGTAGCACCTGACCAACACTGACTAGAGCTAATTTCAATGCTGAATAAAACGCACAGTAAACAAAAAACATTTGTAGTAGGTAATCATATGTAGGCATTATAAATTATAATCAAACACTTAAATAAATATATTGTACATATTTAAGGTAGCCTAACTGCTGATACCATTTTGAATGTTAACTTTACAAATTAGGACTAAAAGTGCTGCTTTCCCATTCAAACTGTAGTTTTGCACAAAATGTTTTTCTCTTCTTTCCTACTTTTTCACCAAAAAAAGTGAAGCCGGCTATGTTTGCTGTAACTTTTTATAATAGATAGCCCACACCTATGGCCATTGGCATACCTTTTCTCGGAGAACTAGTCAAGTGTTTTGCCTTCTTCACTGACTTATCACCATAACCAGCTCACGCCTACTGAATTGTGCATAAACTTTCCAACAGGACAACCATCAGACATGCAGTCATCAAATTAGAAAAGTATATAAAATTACAGTTGGCTAAACAAATTATAACACCTCTTAAAAGTATTATTGAGGGTTCTTATTCTTCTCTCACTGGGGTTTGTCAAAGAAGGTTACTAACATCAAAACCCTTGCCTACACAGTAATCTGTGAAATTCTATGTAATAAAATACCAGTTAACGGACTTTACCACTGTGTAATAGCAATTCCCCCTTAAATGCCTATTGATTTTGACATACGCTTTTCACAATAAATATGTCAAGTCTACTGCCTCTCTCATAAATGTTCCTAATAAACAAATCAGCCCTAAAACCTTCGTCACAGGCCTGGCACCTTTACCAAATCAGTCCTGCTTTACCCAGCATAAACTTTCAAACAAAGCAGAATGCGCAATAAGAATTATTTTTCATTGGAAGCACACAACCTCTGCCCACTCAAATTCTGCACTCAAGAATATCAACATGTGGGTGGAAGCCCTTGTTCAGGTGATCACATAAGGCCGCAATGGTTAAGATATCAAGCCAGACCTAAAAAGAAGCAAGGACAAGGGATAATCCCTTTTAATAAACTTAAGTAAGGATCCTGAGATACACGCAGCTCCAAATCACTGCTCCTAAAATTGCACACCTCCAGGTTAATCAGCTCACCTTTCTCGCGCGCTCCTTCATCACTGCTTGGTTGTCGACGGGTTGATTTATTTATCGGTCTAGCGGTTTACAGTTCCAGCGCAGTATGCGCTAATTAGTCTCATGTGGTACCTACAAACCCGCTGAAACCTCGCAGTGATAAAAATGCAGCGTGAATCAGATTTTAAAATAACCACACACTGTTTGCCTTCTTCCACGGTGAGCTTCTTATGAAAGCTTTGTAAGATAAATGTTTCCTTTTTATGATTCCATTTTTCTTGGTAACGCCGCCCTACTTTAAAATAAAGAAGTTTGCTACCTGTATTGATTTTTATACATTAGCATATGTACCCGTGTACTCAAAAGCACTGATGAACTAAATGCCCAGGGGCATTTTAAATCCAGTCCTTAAAATGACAAATACTTGCTCATCATTTTAAAAAAAAAAAACAAAAAAAAAACAATCGATAGCCCTAAAAGTAGTACATAAAGACAAGCCAACTGCGCTACTAAATTAAACAACTAGGAGGGAATGGCTATTCATCTCCTTTTAAATTCTTGCTGCTGGTTTGAAATGCAAATTAATGTGGTTACACGTCACCTATTTCTCTTTTTAAAGTCTAGCTGGCGTCTAAAGTCACAAGTATTCTAGTGGGATTAAGAAATTCAAGAGACACGTCATCTTAGTCCTGACGTACTGCTTTCCAAACCAGACAGCTGGCTCACAATTGGCCCGCTTTTTGCAGTTTCAAATTGTACACCCACAAGTTTTCTGAATCAGGTGGTTTTCAGTTAGTAGGGGTACAAGTTGAGCTCATTTTATGCTGGAATAAAACATGGTTATATGGCACGTTATTCCCCATTCTTGAAAACACAACGAGCACATGTATGTGCTTCACCTTTGGTGCAGGGTTTGCCTCCTTATACTGGGGTGCAATTTGCATTTTATGCTCATACCGTAATCTTGTTTTGGATGCAAACAGGAGTTTGTAGTGTACCGAAATGGGATTTTCGGATCATTCGCAATTGGGGCCAGACCAGTCAAAATCAAGGCAAATATGGGGCCACACTTACAAGGCCCCTGCCTCCCTTTTTGCAATGCTCTGGTGGCGTTGTATCCGGCTCCATATTTACAAGTCAGCACTAAGTCACTTTGTGTGACTTAACACTGCCTTGTAAATATTGTTCCCTTTGACGCAGCTTTCTGCATTAAAGGGGAGTGCAATGGGTGTTTCTGTGGGTGTTTCCAGCAACACCGACGGCTTTTTGACACTGTCCTAGATTTATAAGGAAACATAAATATGATGCAGCGCCAAAAACGTACACCTCCCAGGGGAGGCGTAAGGGTGGCACAACTAGGAGAAATTCTTTTCTTTCTCCTTGTTTTTGCTTTTTCTAAAAGAACAAAACACCATTATGGATTGTTTTGTGCGGAAGGGGTCCCTTCTGGCACAACAAAAATCATCCCTGAGCTGCAGGCACCCTTGCACCATGGTGCAAGGGTGTCTGCATTGGCCCACAGCTGTTATTTGTGCACTGGCGCAGGGGTGAGTACAGGAAGGCACCGTATTCTCGTATATATCGTGCATCCTGCACTTAGACAATTATGACGCTCGGCGCGGCAAAATTGCTTGTGTCACCGCGCTTTACCATTGACTTGTAAATATGCCCCATGGCTTATTGGGCCGCCTGAGGATTCACCTAAATTTTGTGAGTGCAAATTGAGCACCGTCAAATTTGCAATAGGATGAAGTTAGCAACTTAGTGGTGTGAAATTTACCCCCAGTTTAATGGCATCGGGAATAATAAGCGAATAGCTCAATGGAATTCTCACATTAGGAAGCAGTGCAGTTTTGCAGTTTGGACTGGGTTGCAAATTGGGGGACAACAGCTGCAAATTGCAGTCAGATAATAAAGCTATTTGCTCACAAACAGATTATTTTTCCAACAATGGCCTATTGTGATTGGGGCCATTGTAATGCCCTATTCTGGAAATCCCTAACTGAATCCTGCGATGGCCGCAGAGAAGGAGCTGCCGGGCTGAGCTCCTGGTCCGGGATCACAACATTGTAAATCCCGACCGGAGCGACCCCCCCTCAGCCCTCAAAAGAACGGCACAATTCTGCCCCACTCACCAGACTGCGGTAGAGCCCAAGACGGTCCGTGGGAGAGGAGCCATAAATATGGGAAACGAAGGAGGCGACGTGAGGGTTCCGAATTCGGCAACGTGCGCGGAGCGCCCTGGGGAGGCAGGCTGGTATTCCCCGGAGCCTCACCATCGACGAGGTGACCTCCGCTCCGGTACTAAGAAGAGAGACTCACCGGATTGAAGCCAGAGCTCTGACTCATTTCTCCCCAGCAACAGCGCCTGACTCTGAAATGGTCGCCCGCTAGGGAACGATCGATGGTTCCTGCCACGAGAAGACCGGCAACGTCACCGGACACCGGGAACTCCACCAATCAGTAGAAGCCTGACATTTCAGACCCTTATTGAAGTTAAATCGTCACGAGACAGGCAAGGAGCTCTAGGACCCCACAAGCCAGGAGCCCGAGATGCCTGACCTACAAATGGCCGCCACCTCGGAGAGCAGCAATAGAAAGAGGCGTACTCTAAGCACGTAGGATGACCCGGTGCTACCACGAGCCCTCTGGCAGTAGAAAGTGAGGAGCTCTAGGTACCAATAAGGTAGGAACCTGTGATGCTTACACCAAAATTGGCAGCCAACTATAAGAGCAATGAGAGATAGAGGCTCACCATAAGCCCACAGGTCGATTCCATTCTACCTCGAGCCCTCAGCCATCGCAAAGTGGGTCATCTGAGACCACGACCGCTTATTATGATGGCCTGAGGCGGGAGCAGAGCCACAAGACACAGCGGAGCCACTAGACACAACTTAACCAACTGCACAACAGAACTCTCTTAACCCACTCGAAGAGGACCCAGCATTAATACCTAAAGAAGACCACTGGCATCCTCTGAGACCGCCACACCAAGAATCCCCAAGGTCAGTGGTGACAACCCCGAGATGCTAGGACCCAAACGGTCTACCGGGACCCTAACCTAGGCTTGTCTCAAGAGAGCCCCAACCCAATACCACTCCAATGTGGCCTTGGACCCACAATAGGATAGGCTCCCCCGGTCACTCCGCTAGTCACACCCTCCCGGAGCTCAAGTCCACGTCCCACCTCCACACCAAATCACAGGTGCACTGACCACACAGTAAGGCCACACCAAGGGTCGCCTTCCTCTGATCACCTAGCAAATAGCCCCCCTCCACACAAGTGACTGCTCTTCAAGCTTCCCCACCCCAACCTGCCAGATAGCCGTCCTCCTCTGCTCCGCACCCTCCCTACTCCCCACCAACCAACCTGTTTGACAACTAGCTCTCCTCAACACGGCACTCCCCCTACTCGCCCCTCCCATCCCAACTCGCCATCCAGAGAGGAGAGCTACCCACCAGCTCAGCCTCCTCACACCCCCCATCCTCGGCCCAACCGAGACGCGACTCTCAAACCGAGCCAATACTCCCCCTACCCAGGAGCCCTCCCTGACACAATCCGGGCAGCTCCTCCCCATTAACCAAGCTGACCGGACCCCACTCCTCCCCTCCTCGGGTATTCATACTCCTGCCTCCCTCCCTCTCCCCTCGGAAAACTTAACACATCGCCTCAACCTACTCGAATCCCATCTAGAAATCTTGATACGAGGCTTGAACTAAACCCTTTCCACCCTGGCCACAATCTGAAAACCCACCCAACATTCTGCCGCCCCACCAATCACCTTCCAACCAGGAAGGAGTAAGATAACATCCCCCTGTGGACCTCATGCCCCCCTCAGTTCTCGACCCTCAACCAACAATTCGGGGAACGAGATCCGCTCAGATAGACCCAGAAAAGCAAAACCCACACTTTCCTGTCAGGAAGAGACACTTCTGGCCTCATCCTATGTTCCCTCGGGGAACTCCTCCATCAAATCCATACTTTCTCCCCAGGAAGCGGCACTTCCCGTCTCAATCTATGACCCCCCCTTAGAACTTCTCCCCCAAAGTTAAGATCCAAGTTATTACGGGAGTCGGAAGGGACCATCCCCCGCCAAGAGTCCCCAGAGCACCTAACCTCCCTACCCAGAGCCCAACCTTCCAAGATCAAGAACGAAGAAGGCCCACCCATTAATGCATGCTCATAAACTGTAGGTCGGCCCATAAGCATGCATCAGAGCTAGCAGAAGCCATCCTCTCCCAGGACTTAGACATAGCTTTCATCACAGAGACCTGGCTAAACAATCTCTCTTACCCTATTATGGACATGTTTATACCTCCTGGATTCACTTTGATCAACAAAGATAGACAAGTTCATAAGGGCGGGGGCATAGCAATCATTCACAAGAGTAACATCTCCATCACGGAAATTACCTCTTGCGTGTATAGCTCCTTTGAATGCCTCTCAGTCAACATCAAGACATGCGCTAAAAGGCCATTACTCTGTCATCTCCTATACCACCCTCCAGCCAACTCCAATGAATTCGGGGAACACATTTCCGAACTGATTGCCCACTTCGCATTCAGCAACTCTAACAACATAATTCTTGGCGATCTCAATCTCAGATGGAACGAAACTCAAAACCCGCTCATTCAATCCTTAAATAGCCTCCTGCTGGAAAATAATCTGACCCAGCATTGCTCAGAAGAAACTCACATAGAGAAGCAACCCTAGACGCAATCATTACCGAAAACAACGAAATCTCCATTGACCACATCATTCCCGTAGACTGGTCAGACCACCACATCCTTCTCTTCCACATCAACCAAATGGTCCAAACTCAACCCCCCAATCAGGACCCCCCCCAAATGGGTCAGGAACACAGCTCAGATCCCTCGGTCTGACCTAGAAGAAAGAATTAGCTTGCTCCTCCCCAGCGCGACTGATCACCTCTCTACTACTGAACTCACCTCTCTCCACAATGTCAATCTGACACTAACCCTGGACTACCTTGCCCGCCAGAAATTTAAAAAAAACAAGATCATCCCTTCCAGATCATGGTTCTCAACTGACATCAATGAAGAAAGAAGGCAGCTCAGAGCCTCAGAAAGAATCTGGAGGAACAATCCTTCCACCCTCCATCATGACCAACTTAATGAAGCCCGCAGGAATTACAAAAAGCACATTAAGAATAAAAAGTCAGCTTTTTTCTGTTTTGCTCTAAACACCGCAAAAACCGTCCCAAAGAACTCTTCAATATCATCAGGAATCAAACATCCAAGCCTACGACTTCTTCAATACTGGCATCCAAAGAACAATGCGACAAATTTGCCGTCTTTTTCAATGACAAAATCGACAAGATCGACCTCTCGCTTGGCGCGAATCTCTCCCCCGTCACCGAGAGCAAGGCGTACGAAACTAAGGATGGTGCCTCCGTGAACCCTCCAAAACAATGGTCCTCCTTCATCCCTATTCGACAAGCGGAGATAGTCAATCTAATCTCCACAGCTAATATGTCATCCCATGCTCAAGACCAGCTGCCTCCGCGTTTGGCCAAGGACCTGAAGCTCACCCTATCCACGATATGGTGCAAGATCATTAACAGCTCTCTGAGCTCTGGAATTGTACCAGACTGTCTCAAAGTAGGCCAAGTCACGCCACTATTGAAAAAACCAGGACTAAACACAGAAGATATGAACAACTTTAGACCTGTATCAAACTTACCTCTTCTGTCCAAAATGCTGAAAAGATGTGTACTCTCTCAGCTGACTCATCATCTGGACAACATCAATCTCCTAGATCCCCATCAATCTGGCTTCAGAAAAGGCTGCAGCACCTAAACAGCAATCATCAATGTCCTAGACGATCTTCACAAGTCACTGGATTCGGATCAATGCTGCCTTCTCATCTTCCAGAACTTATCGGCCGAGTTCGATACAGTCAATCACTCTATGCTCCTCAAGGTCCTCCAAGAACGAGCTGGTCTTGAAGAGAGAGTGCTCCACTGGTTCTCCTCTTTTCTTCACAACCGCTCACAAAGAATAAAAATCAAAAACTTTGAGTCCGACCTCCAACCAGTCAATTAAGGTGTCCCCCAAGGGTCAGTGCTCTCCCCCAAGCTTATCAACATCTACATGGAACCCCTTACCACACTGCTCAGGAACTCTAACATCCCTATCCACCTATATGGAGACGATACGCAACTCTATCTGGAAACCACCTCCATCGACAACATCCGAAGATTAAATACCACTCTCAAGGAGGTGCAACACAGGCTCACAATCAACCACCTGAAACTCAATCAAGAGAGAAAGGAAGTACTCCTCATCTCCAACAGAGACAAAAAAAAACAAATTGAAGAATGGCTGAAAGCTATCGATGCCCTCAATGGTACCCTCACCCCAGCGGACTCAGTAAATTCTCTAGGTTTTACCCTAGATCCGAAACTGAACTTGTAAAAACACATTACGAGATCCACCAAAAGTGCTTTTCTCAACCTGAAACTACTATACAAAATAAAACCCTTCCTTCCTCCTAAAGATCTCCAACAAGCCACACAAGCACTGGTGCTCTCCAGAATCGACTATGGGATCGCAGCCCTGACCGGAACAGCAAAATCTCACCTAGCACCCCTAAAAACAACCTTTTGTGCTGCAGCAAGAATTGTCACTGGAACTAAGAAATTCGACCACATATCTCCTGCACTGAGGGAACTTAAGTGGCTTCCACTTGGACTTCGAGCCACCTTTAGAACAGCTTGCCTCACACATAAAGCCCTACACACAGGCAAACCGGAATACTTAGCCGCTAAACTCAAAAGAGCCGGCCAGTCCAGGAACCTCAGGAGCTCCAACACTCTATTGCTCATCCCTCTGAAAACTCGCAAGCAAAACACCACAGCCAAATCTTTTGCTGTTATCGCCCCAAAAATCTGGAACTCCATTCCCCCCACATCAGAATGATCCCCTCATTCCCTAAATTCAAGAACCTGCTCAAAGTCCTCTTCCTAGACCGCTCTCGAGCAAAACGATAAGATCCAAGGATGCTCCTCTCACGGTTCTCCATCTTTCTATATTCTCCTGACGGTGGACTTTGACGTGGACCCAGAAAACCTCTCGGTCTCCCGAACAGGTTAAGCTGAGAATCTGATTCGATGCTCGTCCAGAAGGACCTACACCCTACCCACTCCATGCTCGCCCGCTCTCGTATCTGAGCTATACGCGGCTCGATCCTCCATGGACTATCATAATATCTGTACTGCATAACTGCACTTAACTGTACATGTTGTAAAGCGCACTGATACCCTCGGGTCCAGCTAGCGCTATATAAAACTCATAAATAAAATAAATAAATAAATAATGTCTTACCTCTTAGACCTTTGAAGCATCTTTCTCAGTTTAACAACAAGCAGGACCTCTGATCAGGTATCCCCTCTTGATTTAATATAACACTTTCACAGAGCAGAAAGGCTCCTGTAGTGGTGCTCTTAATGCGTTCATGATAGCCATGGTATAGCTGTGGAGTCAACTCCCATCCTGCAGCTCCTGCCAAACAGGGCTCAATCCCTTTAAGGTGCTTGATTTGCTCAAAAACCTACGGGGCATATTATCAAGCCTGGGCGATAAAATTATCGCCACTTTATCGGCAGGAAACTGCCGCTAGAGTGGCGATAATGGGCTTGATAATATGCTCTATGGAATTCCAATCAAAGCCCATGTTAGATGTCCTTCACATCTAACATGAGCTGCGATTGGAATTCCAACATTGCGGTAGAAACCTGGAAAGATCACCACCAGGCCTTATATGCTACACGAGAGGCAGACGAAAACTCAGCCAGTCGAATCAAGGATTCACAACAGAGCATAGACAGGGAGTTTCCAGAGATACCTGTCAGAGGTACTAAGTGCTGTAAGCAAAATTGCTAAGCACAGAGCACCTGGACTAGATACAATTTCTGGGGATCTCTTCCTCTCGGAATCAACAGTCTGGGGGCAGATCTATGGGCAAAATTTGAAGTTGTGCTGGAGGGAATGTCGATCCACAAAACCTGGGGTGGAGCAGAAATTGTCCCAGTCTACAAGAAGGGTTCCCCACTTCTACCAAACAACTATAGATCCATCAGTCTAATCGATGTGATGCAGAAAGTGTTTGCCTGGGTACTATTGCACACCTACAGCTTGGCTTCAAATGTTGTAGATTTTCATATTTATGTGATCGCTATATTGTTAAATGTTGAGGTTTCATTATACAATATTGAAGTGTTTTGCATATCCAGCGAGATTAAACATTTAGAGCATAATTAAAGTTTAAAAGTTTGCATTTTGCACTAAACATGCCAGGCAATTGCTGGGATGTGCCTGAATTTGAAAGGGCCGTGTTTTCTAAGAATATAAATTGATTTCAGAAAGCGTTATGCATTTGAGTCTTAGTTTATGAGAAATAATTTATTGTAAGGATAAATTTGAACTCACATTTGATGTCTGAAAATAAGCCTTGGAAGTCGGAAGTGGTTAAAAAAAAGTATTACATGATTTCATTTTGTTGAGATAAAGAACTGCACTTTGTTTTAGAGAGTAATGGACTGTGAATCTCATGTAAGTACATTTTATTACTATCATGTCATTGATAAACATTAGGCCGTCGGTCCCTATATTACTTAAAACAGATTTTTGTTTATTACTCTTAGATGTTTTCATGATATATAAGGGACATCATGGGGTCGATTCCGATCCGGTGAAAAGCGCTCCGAATCGTCGTACGGAGCGTTTTTTCCCCGTATGAATCGTACCTGTAAACGTCCCGTACGTATGACGAAGTACAATTCGTACCAGGAGCCATACTCCGTACGAATCGTACAGAGACCGTACGAATCGTATCCCCGTACGATTCGCCCTCGGTACCCGCTGTACGCGATGTCTGTACGGTTCGCGGCTGCTTTTTCCGACCCGGCAAGTACGATTCGTGTTGGGTATGCTCCGTATGACCCTTTCTCTACGGGAGCTGAAAACTCTCGTAGAAGCAGAGTTCGCCCCAAAACAGGTACGGCTCGTACACCTGCAATCATGGGGTACGGCTCGTACACCCCATGATCGTAGGTGTACGAGCGTTACCCCTACGATCATGGGGTGTACGAGCCGTACCCCTACGATCATGGGGTGTACGAGCCGTACGGTGTGTATGTGAATGTGCGCTTTTCCGTACGAATCGCCCTTACCTGACGTGGCCCGTACGAATCGCATCCTGATCACCCGGTCTGGATCGTACTCGCCGAGTCGTATGGTGTGTGTACGAGTCGTACGGAAACGGCTCCGGATACGAATCGTACAGACGGCGATTTTACCGGATCGGAATCGACGCCCATATAATATTTGTTTCCCTCAAATAAAAAATATTTGAACTGGGTTTATTTTTGGTGTAAAAATCATTTCATGAGGTGTTATGAAATTTCATTCTCATCTAAGCTAATGTCCCCCGGTATGACGTATATAATTTCAACTAGCAGCCCGTCCCGACGTTGTCCGGATATGAGTTGCTGCCGGCCGATTGTCGCGCCCATTGGCCACGCCCCCGGAACATGAAATATTGCCCAATAAAAATGACCATACCAAATGCCTAAATCCTAATATGTGAGCGCGCTCCATAGAACTTCTGGCGGGAGGTGTGTCTAAAAGTGTATCTCGGTGCTGGCCATCAATGAGAGAGACCTGTGCATTTTTCAAATGGGTGGTGAAACAATATGAGTATGTTGCTGGAGATGTGGCCCGCCGTGCCACCAATGTACTTACCGGGGGAGGGATAGGCCCTTTCTTGCTATTTCCGTGGAGGCGGGCCTTGTTTCCGGATGTGCGTCCCGCGAGGCTTGTGCGCAACAGAAGTGGTAAATCTCCAGTGTGCGCTTCAGGCGTCACCGGACGATAAGGTGAGATTAGATTTCCTGCACAATGGCCCCTGTTTGCGCTCCTTCCGGCCCTTGTGAATAGCGCCATGCCTGACCTACATACAGTAAAGCAGGTGCACGGCACTGGGAGCGTGGGGCAAGCACACCCGGAGCTGGAAAGTACGCTCGCTTTTTTTTCCCATAATGCCACACCCCGCACACATCCACGCCCCCAGCACACGATATGAGACATGGCATGAAAGGCGGAATGTAACACACGTTTTCGCAATGCCGCGCCCCGCACACGCCCCCAGCACACGCCCACAGCACACAATATGAGACATGGCATGAAGGGCGGAACGTACCACACGCCCCCAGCTTTTGTCACGCCCCCAGCACACGCCCACAGCACAACGCAGACACGCCCACAAGGGACTACTTTCCTGGCACGGTTCTTTTACCTTTTTAAATGTATATGGTGGGCGTCTGCATAGCCTATGTCCTTCTGCTGCAACTGCCCTTTCCAACGCTGTATTGGGTGTTGTGATTGGTGCTATGGTTACTGAGATTACCCGCCTCAAAGGTTTGGGCTCTCTCTTTATAATATTAGTATAGATTATCTATCCTTAGACACGATAGTAAGGAATTAATGCCATTAAAGAATTCATTTGAATAACGTCTCAAGGAGCAAAGCTGGCAGGAAAATCTGTATTCTTTTCTATAGATTCTTACTCTGATTCTTGGTTTTATCTTCACCTACTCTTTCTTCACGACCCATGCTTTAGCATATTGCTTTCTTCCTTCTGTTTTTTTTTTTTAAACCAATTTTATTCAGGATTCAATTCAAATTGTACTGTGTACCAGTTAAGAATAAAACAGGAAAGAAAAAACAAACTTTAAACCAGAATTAACCTCTGCACAGATTAGGCATCCCTACCTTTCCCGGCCCCCACCCGAATGTTGACGCATAGTATCTGGCTAATTAACTATATCAGATTTAAGGAGACTACGTCTATTAGATTGCATATCATGTGCTATGAGGTATTTGGGGTACTCTACCACCGGTAAATCAATACCCCTATATTTTTCCCACTGTTTCCATATTTTTCTATGCTTTTGCAGACAACCCCGTGCCTGAAACACCGCCTGCTCCATTCCTATGCACCAATCCATAGTTTTTTTCCACTTTCCCAGAGGTAGTGGAGTGGCTGCCTTCCAACGCTGGGCGATATGCCATTTAGCAAGTGTAAGCAAAAAGAAATAAAACATGTTGTTTGTACCTATTACCTCTGATCTCGTCTGTGCTATGAAGTGGAACCAGTTTGGGATCAACCGGGAGGTGCCATTATATCACTTTTCCAAGACATGCCATTATACTGTGCCAGAAAAGTTGAAGAGCACTGCAGCTCCAAACCGTATGGATAAAAGTGCCAGTTTCTCAATTGTATCTGAAGCACACCAGTGACTGTATCACACCTATACTCCAGAGACGATACCTGGTATGATAGGTGCGGTGGATGAATTTAAACTGAATCAGACGGTAGCAAGACGCTATGGCTGTACTGAGGGTACTCACCAGTGCCTCTGTCCAATCGTCATCTGAGAGGTCGAAGTGTCCTAGTGTAGTGCTGTTATGCATGACTATGGTTTTATATACTTGTCTGATCATGTGAGCACCTAGGTCTCCGATTTATAACTGTCCTTCTAATGGATGAATCTCTGGGAGTTATGTGTTTTAATGTGGGGGGGGTTAAAGCATGTCGCAATTGTAGGTATTTATAAAATTGATTGTAATGGAGGTGGAATTCCTACCGTAATTGCTGAAATAATTTAAGTATTGTCCCTTTTTTAATTACATCTCTCAATGTGGATATTCAAGTAAGGTCCCATGTGCGAAACCCAGACAATGTTGCAACCTGTCGGATGTAGGTTCCCTGCCACAGTGGGGTTGTTTGTGTTAGTCGTCCCTCTGAGCCCATCTGCCAGACCATGCGTTTCCATAGTTGAAGTACCACCTTTGTAGCTGGGGGTAAATGACTCAAACTAATGCGACTATACAGTAAGCCAAGCAATGATTGGCCCTCCATCATGCTTCTTCCTACCGCGGATGCAGGGTCTGTTTGGGAATTCTACCACCATTCATTATTGTTGAGGAGGTGGGAGGCTGAATAGATCGCAAATATGTCTTACACTGCGATTCCGCCACAGTACGTGGATTGTGTGCATGTTCGCAATGTGACCAGTACAACCCCGCCACCCCACAAAAAGCTGGTGAGCATAGCATTGAATTGTGTAAAGCAAGACTGAGGGATATCGTAGGGATAATTCTGAAGTTGATATAAACTCAGAGATAGTGAGACCATCTTGAAGATAGCGGACCTACCATATAGGGATAGGGGAATGGGGGACCATGCCCGAACCTCATCCCGGATCTTGGGTAATAAAGGATTTATGTTTATGTGTCCAAGACAATGTCGGATCGGGTGATAGGAAGATGCCCAGGTATTTGAAGCCGCCGGATGCATGTGTCAGCTGTGATGCCCCTGATCCCCACAGGCTGGAAATAGTATGGATTTGGTCAGCTCTGTGCAGAGTTCGGATGTTTCCCCAAACACTTTGAGGATTTACAATATCCGCGGGCCTGTAAGCCCTCGATCTGTAAGGAAGAACAGAACATCTTCTGCATATAATGCAATTCTGTCTGACACCTCCCTGGACCAGTCGAATCCGCGTATCAGGGGATCCCACCACCCCCATGTTGCCAATGGTCTATAACAAGTGCGAAGAGGAGTGGGGATTGGGAGCACCCCTGTCTGATGTCCCTGCTGATTAGAAATGGAGTCAACATTGCTCCAGCCATACCCACAGAGGCAGAGAGGTCTGTGTATAGGAGGCGAACGGAGGATAAGAATTTCGGGTCACCGTTGAGGGCTTGTAACAGGAGGAATAAGTACTCCCAGCCTAGGTAATCAAATGCTTTATCAATGTCTGCGAGTAGGATCACCGCAGGTCACCTGAGCTGCGCCACCATGGCCAGGGCATTGTGAACTCGCCTGATGTTGTGACATGTGGACCGTTGTGGCATGAAGCCGGACTGATCTGGGTGGACAAGTTCCGATATGCAGGGGAGGAGGCAATTTGCACGGATTTAGGCCAGGAGCTTGGCTTCTATATTTAATAATGAAAGGGGGCGACATGAGGAGGGATCTTCTGGGGGACCCTTTGGTTTGAGGAACACCACTATCTCGGCGTGGCCCCAGTCAGGCGGGAGAATCCCCTGTTCAAGAGTTATCTAAAGTGCCCCAAGCAGGTGAGGGCCCGCTATGGCGATATATCCTCTAAGTAATTCACTTGGGAACCCATTCAGGCTCGGTGCCCGGCCAGAAGGCATGCTATGGAGAGTGGTGGTGAGTTCTTCCATTGTGATTGGGGCATCAAATTGATCGCGTACACTATTCGAAACCAGTTTCTGTGGTATGTCCCTCAGGAATTCTCTAATTTGGTTGAGGATAAGGTTTTCCTTTTCCTGTATAAGTTTGTACAGTAGGCTACAAAAGCTTGGGCAACCGCATCTGGGTTTGTGCATAGGATACCGTCTGCTCCCCGTAGTACCGGTATTGGGATCTGCGACTGTGTTACATTGCATAGTCAGTGTAATGTCTTGCTCCATCTATCGCCCCAGTGGTATATCATGTACTGGGTCACCGGCCATGCCTATTGGGCTTCATTTGTGAGTAATTGATTTATTTATTGTTGGGAGAAGAGAAGATGGCGTTGGGCCTGTACTTAACCTCCTGCCAATATCTCATCCAAAGGACTTGCTGACGAGACTCCAAATCTCCAATCTGTGCGAGGCAGCAACGTTTTGCCCCGGCACAGAAGCTAATGTCAACTCCACGTATGGTGGGCTTAAAGACCTCCCATAGTATCACGCCCAAGGAGGTAGAATCTGCATTCTGCATTAAGTGCAAAATAATCTGACAGCCTGATAACGGATTTCCTTATACCTTGGATCTCTTAAGTGCCAGGGTGACATTTTCCATCAAAATTAAGGTCTTTGGGGTGCTATGAGCAGTTTGAGTGTCATTGGGGAATGATCAGAAAGTCCAAGAGGGAGGATGGAAGCAGCAGCGACCCTGTGGATGTGGGAGAGTGTAAGGAACAAGTAGCATAGTCGAGATAGGGATCCATTTATTGCAGAGAAAAAAGTGTATTCAGTGTCCATTGGATGATACGCCCTCCACACATTGGACCAGCCCAAAGAAGATGCTAAGAAGTGCTATTTTGATTCACTGGTGACACTGCCCTGCATGCCGGTGCGCCATCTGTCTAAGGGTTTCAAGATATCATTCCAGTCTCCTCCCAACACTGATAGGCCGTCTGGTAGGTCCCCCAAAGGTTTATGACCTTCTCCACAAAGGGGTGTCCTAACGGAGAGGGGGAATAGACACTGCCCAAGATCAGGGACTCGCAATACAATGTGCCTGCCACTATAATGTATAATGTACCACCCCCTAAATCTGACCAGATTTGGCTGCATTTAAAGGATATCCTATGATGAATGCGGATGGCTGTGCGTGAGGTGAGTTCTGAGTGATAAACCTGATAGAATCTGTAACATGCTTGGAAAGGGGCACTATTTCCCGGATCTCTGACATAATATAGAAGGCCAAATTATCGACCTACCAAAATATCGAGGTAAAACTATAGATTACCAAAATATCGACCTCCTATCTCCAAACAGGTAAGTACAAAAATATCGAATCAAAAATATTGATGTAAAAAATATAGTTTGTCAAAATATCGAATTTTTAAAATGCTTTAAATTAATTAAAAATTAATGAAATAATAAATATAATTAACTTAAACATACTTAAAATACTTAAATAACCTTAAAATAAATAAATATTTAATGTAAGTAAAAAAAAACCACACAAATTGATTTGTTAATACATATATATATATATATAAACGTAATATTAATTAAAAAATTACAATATTTTTACAGTAGGATAGTGGAAAGGGTAAAATTTACTATTACCACTCCAGTGAGTGCAACAGTAGGGAAAGCGTTGGATAGCATAGGTGTAAAAATTACTATTCCCACTCCAGAGAGTGCAACAGTAGGGAAAGTGTTGGATAGCGTAGGGGTAAAAATTACTATTCCCACTCCAGAGACTGCAACAGTAGGGAAAGCGTTGGATAGCGTAGGGATAAAAATTACTATTCCAACTCCAGAGAGTGCAACAGTAGGGAAAGCACTGGATAGTGTAGGGGTAAAAATTAGTATTCCCCCTCCAGAGAGTGCAACAGTAGGGACAGCGTTGGATAGCGTAGGGGTAAAAATTACTACTCCCACTCCAGAGAGTGAAACAGTAGGGAAAGCGTTGGATAGCGTAGGGTAAAAATTACTATTCCCACTCCAGAGAGTGCAACAGTAGGGAAAGCGTTGGATAGCGTAGGGGTAAAAATTACTATTCCCACTCCAGAGAGTGCAACAGTAGGGAAAGCGTTGGATAGCGTAGGGGTAAAAATTACTATTCCAACTCCAGAGAGTGCAACAGTAGGGAAAGCACTGGATAGCGTAGGGGTACAAATTACAATTCCCACACCAGAGAGTGCAACAGTAGGGAAAGCGTTGGATAGCGTAGGGGTAAAAATTACTATTCCCACTCCAGAGAGTGCAACAGTAGGGAAAGCGTTGGATAGCGTAGGGGTAAAAATTACTATTCCCACTCCAGAGAGTGCAACAGTAGGGAAAGCGTTGGATAGCGTAGGGGTAGAAATTACTATTCCCACTCCAGTGAGTGCAACAGTAGGGAAAGCGTTGGATAGCAGGAGGGTAAAAATTACTATTCCCACTCCAGTGAGTGCAACAGAAGGGAAAGTAAATACTTCATATATGAATAAAAATAAAATAAATATTAATACCAATTACAAATTAATTAAAATATTTAACACTTTTATATAATATATTAATCAATTAAAAATACAAATAAAAATGAATTATCAAAATTAATTACCTACTAATACAAATTATTTACCAATTAACAATAAATTAATTAACAATTAAACAATATTTAAAAATTAGATTAAAAAAAAGAATTTAAAAATAGAATTAGTTACAATTAAATTACTCCCAACCCTATTCCCCTATAAACCCACAACCCACTACAGAAAATACATTAATAAAATTACCATAATTATCAATTATTAAATTAATTAAAATGTATTACCAATTATATTTTAATTAATTACCAATTAATAATTAATTAACAATGAATTCAAAATAAATACAAATACATAAATTAACACATTTAATTAGTTATAATTAAATAACTTCCCACCCTATTCCCCTATAAACCCACAACCCGCTACAGAAAATAAATTACTAAAATTAACATATTTATCAATTAATCTATTAATTAAAATTAATTACCAATTATATTTTAATTAATTACCAATTAATAATTAATTAACAATGAATTCAAAATAAATCCAAATAAATAAACATATTTAATTAATTATAATTAAATTACTTCCCACCCTGTTCCCCTATAAACCCACAACCCGCTACAGAAAATAAATTACTAAAATTAACATATTTATCAATTAATCTATAAATTAAAATGAATTACCAATTATATTTTAATTAATTACCAATTAATAATTAACAATTAATTCAAAATACATACCAATAAATAAATTAACATATTTAATAATTATAATTAAATGACTTCCCACACTATTCCCCTATAAACCCACAACCCGCTACAGAATTATATTACGGAAAAATTAAATACCATAAAAATAATTAATTAATATAAATAATAAAATAAATATACACTTTTCAAATATATACTAACATAAAAAACACTTTAAACATTGATATTAAATTACTTACCTCAATTTCGATATTTTTGTAGTCTATATTCTGTCCATTCTATATTTTTGTAGTCTATATTCTGTCCATTTGATATTATGTCCATTCTATATTTTTTGATTCAATATTAATGCTATCCTATTCGATATTTTTGTAGTCTATATTCTGTCCAGTCGATATTGTGTCCATTCTATATTTTTTAATCAATATTAATGCTAATCGATATTAAAAACTTGATATTTTGACTGTATACCCTATTTCCCATCATGTGATTCTCCTGCATCAGCAGCACATCTATAATAATAATAATAATAATAATAATAAAAATAATAATAATAATAATAATAATACCGACATTTATAAGGCGCAAACAGCTACCTCAAACAGAGGGTGTCCCGGGGCTCTAGCAGTAGGCAGTAGGCCAACGAAAAGCTCAAAGCAGAGACCCTGAACCACTACTCTGCCCTAGAGAGCCAGGTCTTAACTGCTTTCCTAAAAAGAGGCTCTGAATCAATGTGACCGAGGTTGCTTGGTAGGGAGTTCCACAATTTGGCCGCCCCGAATGTGAAGGACATGCCGCCTAGTCAAGCCTTCCTAAAGCGCGTCGTACAGAGTAGCTTTTGAGAATTGGACCTTAATGAGCGAGTCTGCTTATAGCAGCATAACCTTTGTTTTAGGTAGCTGGGGAAGTTACCATGCAAAGCTTGAAATGCCAAAGTCAGAGCCTCAAATTTATTTATTTTTACCACCGGTAGCCAATGGAGCTCTTTTATATGCGGAGAGACATGATTACAGAATGGAACACGTCTGATCAGTGTCGCATCCGCATTTTGGACCATCTGAAGATGTCTAATTAAGTACTTTGACAAGCCCAGATAGGGGCCATTAGCATAGTCCAGCCTAGATGTCACCGTGGTGTGGACTATAATTTTGTGGCAATCTTCTGGTAGCAGATGCAGAAATTTCCTCAAATTTCTCAATTTGCCGTATTTGAGCCAAGAATGAAAGATCAACCTCCCACTTCACACCTAGATTTTTAATAGTAGCTGCAGGGGCAGGGGGTGGTCCCATTTCCAACGGCCACCAGATATCCGGCGATGGAGGCGGCTCTTTCCCAAAAAACATCACCTCCACTTTTCCAGCATTGAGTTTGAGTTTGTTATTGTTCATCCACAGCGCAATGTCTCTCAAACAGCCCTTGAAACTCTTGAAGGAGTCCTTAGTCAGCTCTTTAAAGGAAAAAAACAGCTGGGTGTCGTCGGCGTATGAAATCGCCTTCACCCCCCAGTTAGCTATCAGAGAGAACAGCGGAACCAGATAGAGATTGAACAGAAGTGGACTCAACGCTGACCCCGGAGGGCCTCCGCACCAAAGATGTTTAGGATCAGACTGAGAGAGTTGCAAAGTAACCTTCTGTGAATGATTATTGAGGTAGGACTTTAGCCAGGCCAGGGCCATGCCCCCAATGCCCATCTTTTGCAGTCTTTGAGCCAGGAAGGAGTGGTCAACTGTGTCGAACGCTGCAGAGAGATCCAGGAGCACCAGTATCGCTGATGCCTTCGAATCTACTCACAGTCTTACTGACTCAGCCACCTCCAGGAGCACAGTCTCTGTACTAAAACCAGACCGAAAACCAGATTGGGTGCCATGAATATGCCCTTACTCTCAATGAAGTTGATTAATTGCCGCTGCAACCGTTTTTCCAGCATTTTTGCTGGTGCTGGCAACAGAGAGATTGGCCTGTAATTATTCAAATCCCCCACAATCCCCATTCATTTTTTTTTCAGGGGGAGAAGTGTGGCATGTTTCCATAAGTCTGGACAAATGCCAGATGCAAGGGATGAATTCCATATGTGCGACAATACATGGTTAAGAGAGTGAGCCATCACTTTCCATAGTTTAGGGGGGCAGGGGTCGTCTGGTGCCCCTGACTTACATCTCTGGATTTCCGCCAGAGCTTTTTGCTGAGAGATAAGGAGACATTGTATAAGGGAAGGCTCAGGCACGCAACCCCGGCTCCTATCTGTTTTCTCTGTCTCTAGTAACTCTGAGAAGGAATTGTAAACCTTCTGAATTTTGCTGTCAAAGAAGTTAGAAATATTTTCACACAGAGTGAGGGAGGGTTGCACCATGGTCTTTAATTCTCTAAGTTGACCACCTTGAATACCTCTTTGGAAGAGATATCGGCCTTATAGATGCAACTAGTTATATGATCCCTCCTGGCTGCTTTTATCAGTTTGTGCAGCTCTTTCGGTGCTTTTTTATATGTAATTTTAGCCGTCTCACAATAATACACCCACCAATGACGTTCCAGGTGTCTAGAACTGCTTTTAACTGTCCTGAACGACTCCGACGACCAAGGGGCAGAGGGAGACGGCCTCATTGATCTAGCGGGTCTGGCCATGCCGATGGACTCCACAGCTGCAGCAATCCACTGATTTAGGGCAGGGGTATCAGCATTTGGATCAGTTGAGAGTGGTGGTTGGCTGGCCTATAGAATGGGACCTTGGGCCGCAGCAGTTTGTTTTTTCCAACTTTTTCTAATGAAAGATAGGTTATCCTTGCCCCGACAAGGTATAGACAGACTAAAGAAAAATGAAATGAGGTAATGATCAGACCATACCAATTTTCTAGGGGCCTCTGTGCACAGGAACGCCATGTTGGAGAACACCAGGTCAAGGGTATGCACTGCCTTGTGAGTGGGGATGGTAACATGCTGAATTAGATCAGCCCCAGCAAAGGCTGACACAAGCTGAGCTGCCTGAATGCAACTAGGATCATTAATGTGTAAATTAAAATCCCCTAATGCTGTAAAATTCGAGTATAGAAGCGATTTCTGGGCAATGTAATTACAGAGATCAGGACTAATACTGGGCGCACAATCCGGCGGTCTATAAATAAGAACACCAGAAAAGGAGGATGAAGGATCAATTTGAAAGCAAAAGTTAAGACCTTCTATCCCCTCCATGTTAAGTGGTGCAGAAGCCGCTAATTCCTGAGTCCTCAAATATAATAGCTAGCCCCCTACCACCTCTTTTCCTGCTCTCCCTGTTGGCACAGCACATTTTGAAACCGGGTGGAATGGCCAAGGCAACAGAAGCGACATTATTCATGTTCAGCGAAGAGTCTGTCAGGAACAAGACATTCCAAGCATTACCTGCTAAGGCAAGCCATATATCCTCAGCATGCTTGGTCAAAGATCTGCAATTGACTAGGCATGCCTTGATCCTGTCAGTGTGTCTGCTCGGCCCACGAATAGAGCCTTCCATAGCACTATTCCCTGAAAACCCCGTGGTCTTCCCGAGCTCCAAGGAACAACCAGTGCAGGTGCAAGGAAGATCTTCAGTAGTCAAGTTTATGGTGTGAGCCCTCGGCAGCAAATCACCCCATGACCAACGGATCACCCTGCTGCTGGGCAAAGTAGGTTGTGCAGTCAGTTAATCTTTGTTACCAGCAGAGGGCTAATCTAGTAAAGTGCCCGTGTAATAAGGGCATTTATAGGTTGAGAAAGTGGCAATACAATAAGAGCACATTTGCGTTAAAGAAGGTGATTAGTCAAGTTGACAGTTTGGGATATCCCTGTGATGTGGATAGTGTTATTCAGCATAGTTCAAGTGGCTGGTTGATTTCAGCACTCTGTTCTACTGAGTGGAAATCAAGGCTTAGGGTGGTGACTTGAAATTTGGATAAAATTCATGGGCCTTGATTATGGTCCATCTGATTGAATTGGTCCATAAAAAGCAGCATGTTATTCGTCCTCACCAAATGCCTGGAGCGGTGATAGAGCTGTATAGAAGCAATCTTTGGTTGGAGCAGGCTTGAGCTTGGTGTAAGAACGCTTTGAGTCTCAATACTCAAGGGGCTGATGTGATTAAGGGCGGTGAGGTGTTGCTGGACATTCTCAGCAGATGGTTTGGTGGAGTCTACATGGCCCATCTGTTGGGCCCCTGCCCGCTGGCATCATAAGTGGGCTTCTAGTTTGTTCCACTCTCTTGGTAAGGGTACTGCTATTATCTTTCCTGATAGTTAAAGCAGTAAACGTTGGTGCCTGTCAGTTTCCTAGCCGGACCCAAACTCTCATAAAGTTGGTTTGTGGTCGCTTAGGAGCAATGGACTCACCTCATGCCGGCATTATGCCACCTGTTTCTTTGCTAGCGCAAGCTGGTGCTTTTTCTTTGAGGATTAGAGTGAATTGTTCCTCTCGTCCTTCGTGTTGCTACTAGATTTTTGGCTATCTTTCAGGATTTTAAAGCGGACTTCCGCCACTTCAAGGAATTTTACCATTCGGCAGCTCAGTTGGATGTCGTCGCCTTGGAAGCAAGCCAGCACCGCTTGCCTGCAGGTCTGTATCCTGCGGTTATTAAGAAGCAGTCTCGAGAGGGAGCTGCGTTCTTGAAGAAGTCATAATGTGAATCCCGACAGGATGAGCAATCTGCGTGTTAGTCATCAACTATTTATCAGGGATGGTTCCATGTATGGGTCAGATGCGTGGGATCAGATGGGCTGTTGTGTCTGTGCCTTAACAGTATAAAACACTGCTGAACTAAGTTGAACATCCCTCTGCGCCTCCTCCCATATTCGAAGACACTGAAGTATCTGTTGCGGTGTGACGCTCCAGGAACCCAAACGGGGAGTCCGTGGGGCCTCGCACCAATGGAGCCCCACAATGCCAACCCCCCCAACCATCGTTCCTTAGAGCGTCCGGGTGGGGTGTCTGGGGCAAACCATGGTAATTAGTCCCCAGCATGCAAACTAGGTCCTGGAATGGTCATTCCTCATCCAGCATATCAGTCTCAGGAATAAAAACAGAAGCAAAGAGAAGGGCAGAAGAAGGAAGAGACAAGAGAAAAGCCGAGTCATTTTGATTATGAGTCTTCTCCTTGTGTCTGAGAGTGCCAGTTGGACCTTGATCTATGTCTCCACTTCAACGGAGATCTCTTAGGGCTATTTGGCCTGCTGCTTTGGGAAGAGACTGATTCCAGTGGTGGTGGTGTATTAAGCGGGATAGTCTTGTCAGTCCATTTAAATATCTCCTCTGGTGTATCAAAGAACAGGGTTTTGGATGGATATATGACCCGCATCTGTGGTGGGTGTAGCAGCATTTACGGAATAATGAGATCTCTCAATTTGCGCTTGGCAGCAACATAGGATTGAAGCTGCTGTTGCACAAGGTGTGAATAATCAGGGAAGATCATGATGTTCTGCATGAACGAGTTTATCTTGGTGGCCCTGGGCCTCTTTCAAGGGCTCTATGGGCTCGTTCCACAAAAAAGCATGGAGAGAGAGGCCCCTCTGACATGAGTAAACGCAACCATTGTGTTAGAAATTCCGTCATCGATGCACCCTTGCAGCTCTCAGGAAATTCCACAAAGCGTAGGTAGTTACGTCTTGTGTGGCCCTCAGCATCTTCCACTTGTGTGGCGAGCTCCTGGGTTATGACAGTGAGGTGATTACATTTCTGCTGTAGTGTTGTTACTGTGTCTTCCACGACCGGCACTCCGGTCTTGGCTTCAGTGATACGATCTACTGCCTCACAGAGATTTTGACAGAGACATGAAAGTTCTGGGCCCACTGCACGAATGTTGACATCCCGCATAACTCGTGACTGTGTGATCGCCGCTAGTAGGTTAGCATTATCCGAATAGGGCCACCCCTGTCCGACCCACTGGCAGTGGCGTACTGATCAAGGATGCTCTGTTTTGTGATTGAGGTTGTCGCCTCGTCTTTAATCATGTGGGTAGGCCACCACGACTAGGGCCCAGACTTACCAGCTATTGGTCCCTGGGTGGAGTTTCTTTAGCATGGGGGAGAGGGCACAGAGAACCGGCCCTCATGGACTCGGTCCGCCGTGGGTAGCGAGTCGCACCAGGGCTACTGCGGCCGCTTCCACCACCCAAGGACCGACCGCAGGTGGACCGTATAAGAGGAGCTCGCCAGCTGGAACACCAACTCCCAGCACCCCCGACACCTCTCAGGTACTCTATCCACTCTCCCCCTGCATCTTCAGCAGAGTATTTTTTCACCAGTGATGGGACTGCCAGCGAGGCTGTTTGTTAGAGGCACTTCCTCCCGGGCCCTGCGTGTGGCCCAGCACAATGTAGGCTGTTGATTCAGGCTAGGTGGGTAGGCGGGATGGAGGCGAGGCCCACGGCAGGGAACTCCCCTGGGGGGGGCACGTGCACCTCAATTTGGGAATGGAGGGCTGCCCAGATCACTCAAGCCCCCTGAGTGGCATGTAAAGATACGCCATCAGCTGACGGCTCCTGCGTGCCGTATGTGACTATACCTTCTGCTGCCCAGGGGCCGCATTGGGTTCGCCCTGGCCAGGACCGTCAGTTGAGGCAAGTGTAATCCAGGGAGGAGGCGTTTGGAAATAAGGCCCAGCGTGCAGCTCCTGTGCCGCAGACCTACCTGCAATGCCCGCTGGATGATGTTTGTGGGTCCAGGCCGCTGCCTACCTTCTGTTTTTTGTCACATTTGTTTCTTGTGAATTGCAACGGTTTGTTGAAGGCATACATACCTATATGAAAGAAGAGAGATTTCTACAGAAAAATACGTTTACAAGGGATTAGCAAATAGATATGTTTCCATCCATCAGGGACCAGGCTCTGGTCTTTCTACCTATGATAAGTTAAAGAACCAATGGAAATCGAGAATATATCTTCTGGTGCATTTAAGATGGAGGAGAGGGTAGGGGTGGAAAAAGAAAAATGGGAGGGTGAAGGGGTGGGAACATAAGGAAAGGGGAGGGATGAGAGATTAAGGAGAGGAACAGCAGAATGCCTACCCATAGCCAGCCCACTTTCATGTAATAATGGACTAATGGGGTCGCACAGGAAATTTCTATGAATTAGTCTGCAGCAAGGTATACCACAAAGCCAAAGAGGGTGGACTAAGGAGGAGTAGGTGTTCCCCTCTAAGGTAAAGAAGGCAATCCAAACCACTCAAATTTACCAAGATTATCATTGAGTTTGTAGGTTTTCCCTTTGTGGTGGGCTACTCTGTGCAATTCAATGAGCCACTCATTGCAGATGGGCCTGGTGGGCAGACAGCAATGACAGAGAATGCACATTTTGGCTGCTGCTAATGATGTCGCCAGCTATCCTGTGGTTGCACATGTGTAAGTCAGGTATGTTGGACGTGTCGTGAAGAATCTCTAAGTGAGGAGAAGAGACATTAGAAACAGAACTACAGTGTCGAGGGTGGACCACACAATTGAATTGGGTTCAGTAATGAGAACACTGAATTCAACCCTTAAATAGAGTCAGAGTCAAAAATACTTTATTCGATTAATTAAAATCATAAAAGTATACTACAGGCACAGAGAATAAGACATTTCTATTCAATACAAAACAAGCTATTTTAAAAACATTAAAAAACAATTAAGAACATTTATGCAGGGAAAAGTCAGGTTCAATTTTTTTTTTTGTTTTTCTTTCTTGTAAACAATAGATCATGTATCTTAATTAATCCATCACTTTAGGTTCTTGTAGAAAATTTCATTGTCATTCCCCTATTACTTTGATTCCTCAGGGAACAAAAATATGCAATACATAAGGGAAAAGGTTGATCTAAACCTTACTATTTACAGAGTACATTCAATGGTTGAAGTATTCAATAATCTAAGCCGTTTGGCTCTCATTGCTGCTACCAAAAAGTTGGCAACCCCAAACATTACAATAGGGGTCTCCATAAGTTGTAAAAACAACAGGGCGGGTTTCACTTGCATAAATCCCTTGTTCCTCAAAAGTGGTAAAATATATTTTTTCCTCCCCTCCGCAAAAAAAGGACAGAAGAATACAAAATGAGTTAAGTCTTGGTCTGTAAAAGCATCACATTTGCATGGTGCGTGATCCCTTGGCTTATTCCATTTCAGGTATTCACCCAAAAGGAGATGAATCTGGTTAAAACGGAATTTCGTGAGAAGCCACCGGTGATATGGCCTGTTTACTACCATCAAATAAGGCTGGATGGACATAGTTGAGAGTAAAATGTAATGAGCCCTTACAGTGTTTTTCTCAATTTCCTTGGCTTCACGTTGCATGTTTCTATATTTTGGAAAGTGAGCTTTAATCCATGTAACATCATCTTTACATAGCTTTTCCGGATTACTATACAATTCAATACGGCCCAATTGAGTAGCAACAGATTTGATATAGTTCAGCCATTTTATATCTTTAACTCTGTCTCTCCCCATGCAGTCCCTGATGATTTGGCGGTTTAGAGTCAAGCTGGGGTTCAGCCATAGTTTCACCCAAAGAAGTAGAGGAGCCAGGTTAAGGGTGTCCTCGATGTATCCTTGCCCTAATTCCGACAAGACAGAGAAAGTGGGTGTAGACTGTGGTAGACCCAATAAAGAGCGCATGGACCTATTCTCTTCTTTCTGTATCGGGACTAGATCCCTATATCCCCAAATCCCAGCCCCGTATCTAGCCAGGGCCAGGGTTTTGGCTCTATACAGGGTGAGTATGGCTTCAGTAGGTTTCCCCCCCAATCTCTTTGCAAAGCCCAATATAGCTGCAAATGACCTTCGTATGGCCATCGCTTTATTTACAATCTGTGGGGTCCAGGTGCCCAAGTCATCAAAAATAACACCAAGGTATGTAAATGTTTTGACTTTGGTCAATATCGCTCCATTACATCGCAGGGTTTTTGTAATTTTCTTTCCTTTCCCAATGGACATAACGTGCGATTTTTCCATATTTACAACCAAATCTAATTTTAACATAAAAGCCCCAAAAGAATCAAGAAGCAACTGTAAACCATTAGGGGTTCTGGCAATGAGGACCGTGTCATCGGCATACATCAGTACAGGCAGAGGTGACCCACCCATGTTAGGTATATCTGGGGTAGCTGTTGATAAAACTGAATACAGGGAGTTGATATACAATGAAAATAACATGGGGGCCAAAATGCACCCCTGTCTAACCCCTCTTGCTGATCTAAAACCAGCGGTGCATTTACCATCCATTGTCATACGCACTGATGCAGTCAAGTCACTGTGCAGGTAGGCTAAAAAGTTTACCAATGCAAGGTCCAAACCCAACTCTGAGAGAATCGTCCACAGTTGCGACCTATTTACTAGGTCGAACGCTGTGGACAAGTCCATAAAAGCCAGATGGACCGACCCCCTAGCAGCGACAGTATATTTACAAATGGTCATGTGTAAATTAAGACACTGTTCCTCAGTGCCCCTTCCCATTCTGAATCCATATTGGGTGTTGCATAAAATTTCATTTTCCTTTTCCCACATGTTAATTTTATTTAAAATGACCTTACCAAGAATCTTAAATGACGAATCAAGTAACGATATCGGTCTATAACACCTAGGATCACCCCTTTGCCCCTTTTTAAAAATTGGGATGATGACCGAGTGTGACCAAGAAATCGGTATGTCAGACGTGTTCATACATGCTAAATTAAAAACATTTGCAAGTACTAGGGACCAAATATAAGGGTGTGCTTTGTACATATCAGCGGGAACCCCATCCGGGCCAGGGGCTTTCCCGCCAGCAGTATTTTCTATGGCATTAAGTACTTCTTTAACCGTTATCCTTAGTGGAGTGTCTGTAGTTAAGGAATCTACAGGGGTAAAAGGAATAGTGGTGATCTTACTTCCATAGATGGTTTCGAAATGGTCTAGCCATTGTTTCTCGGTGATATTCACCTCTAGTGATTCATTCTCTCTACCATTAAACAAAGGAGAGTTCACTATAGACCAAAATGTGGCACTATCCTTTAATGTTAGATTATCATATAGTGCTTCCCAGGCTTTATCTTTTATTTCTCTTTTTCGAGCCTCGGTCGTACTTTTATATTCTTTCCTTAATTGGGACACTTCTATCGGATTACGTGGCTTGCATTTTAGGGCTTCTAGAAGGTTTTTATGTGCCTTGGTACATTCAGCATTAAACCATCCCTGTGCTTTGCATAACTTATTAGAGGATTTGCATGTAAGAGTCACTGACACGTTTTTACATATGGTTTTCAAAGGCTTTGGTGACATTCCCTCCTGTGGTCAATGGATCTCTGCATATGTTTAGTTCAACACTTAGTTTATTACATAAGTCATTAAAAAAGTCCTCAACATTAATCCTGGACCATTTAACTCGTCTACCTTGGTCGTGAGCCCGGATTGCGGTGGGGTAGGTTGACTGCTGACCAGTATTTATTATGGTAGGATTAATATTAGTCAGTTCCATAATAACTGGATCATGGTCACTAAATGCTGACAAAATGGCGTTATATGAGATGACATTTTTGAGAATACTAGGTGACCCAAAGATAAAATCAATGATAGTATTACTACCTCTAGCACTATAAGTTACCACTCTATCTTTTGGATTTGCAAAAGCGGGTTCTGACATATCCAAATTTATCAGCAATTCTTCTAGAGCACCCCCTTTTGCAGAGTGTTCGAAGTGCGGGTGAGTCAAATATTCATCTTCCTGAGGACCACCATTATAACAATTTAGATGACAAAGGTGTGTGTTAAAATCACCAAAAAATATATAGTGAACAAAAGTAGATTGACTCTTTTTGTAATTATTTAAAAATTCAGCCAACATTAGGATATTTTCACTTCCTTGTGACCCTTCTGTTGAATTATAAAAATTTACGTAGAGGATTTTTTCCCCCGTATTCATCAAAACCTCTAGGATTAAACAGTTAGGAGAGTTGACATTAATAATTTTCATCGACCCCATATGACTTACCGAGATTAGGAGTGCTAAGCCTCCCTTACTTCTGCCCCTATTTGACTTTTGTGCTGCTACAAAGAAGGATACATATCCATCTACCCAAAAGTCACAATCAGTGTCCCAGGTTTCTTGTAATGCAACCACATCCTGTTGTTTAATAATTTCCAGCCATTGTGCATCACTCCTTTTGGCTTGTAGACCGGCGATATTCCATGTCATTAATTTCACAGTTCTGTTGACCACATTATTTCCTTTCAACCCTTAAATAGTTTAAGGAAGCTGTCACTAAACAGCTAGCAGCTGATCTATGTGTTTCACCTGTTCACATAACAGGAAGCCCAGTGGAACGGTTTGTCAGCTATACGCAGGGCCATGTTGCCCCACAATGGAGTACTACTATGGAGAAGTGGGGTAATATCCACAAGTTTATGGCAGAGGGCCACGCTGTGCCAGTTGCACTGAGAGTCTGGTTCCCTGGTGTGGGTCAGTGCAGGGTAATTTAATAATCTTGAGGGACATGTTGGGGCGTCCCAAGAGGTGGTGTTCTCTCACACATTGGGGCATCTATCAGATTGCACAGGTAAGAGGACAGGTGTGAAAAATGTAAAGCTAGACTATATGATGTCATGTGTGGTAGGAGTGACCCGCCCCATCTGTAGTATCCACCCATAATCTGAACGTTCACAGTTTGGGCCTACAGCTGCTCTAAATGTAAGATCTGCTGTCTGTCTTTATCCCTAAAAGAAGTAAACGAGTGTCCCACAGTAGTAACATGCTGAGGACATAATTAAACCTAAGCGCATCCACAATTCTAACCGTCTGTACCTTCTCCCTTAACAATAGGTTCAAATGCTTCCATTTGAGTAAGTCATGTTTAGAACGCTTAATGAGAGGAGAAAGGTTATCCTTGGCCATATATGTAAGCCCCTATTAATGCAAACACCCAGGTATAGGAGTCCTTTCGTTACCCATTTCCTATTATAGTTCTGTGGATAGCCATTGGTAGTTACTTTGGACGTGAGAAGTTGTTCACATTTGGTCTAATTGATGGTACAGACAGATAGGGGTGAGAAGACATTAATGATAGACGTGACGGCTGCCATTGAGGACTCAGGGTGGGACAGGAGAAGCAAAATGTCATATGCATAAAGCAATGCCTTTACCTCACTGGTGCCGGCCTGTCTGCCCTCAACTGCTCGTAAAAGACGTTTAGCGTAGACAAGGGCCCCATTGCGACCAGGAAAAGAAGCGAGGACAGGGGGCATCCCTGCCAGGCGACCCAATGACTCTCAAATGTATTGGACAGAAATCCTCCACAGTGAACATCTGCTGTAGGGGAGTTATAAAGAAGGCAGACCTTATCTATAAAGCCCTCGCCCAAGCCCATTGTGAACATTACTTGGAAAGGGTATGCTGATTCAGTACAATCAAAAACCTTTTTAGCGCCTAAAGACAGGGCTAGATTTTCCTCAGGTCATCTTTCTATTGCCAAGTAGATGTGCCAATATTCCAAAGTGGTTATGGGTACACTGCAGTAGCTGCTCGCCGAGGGAGTGCTGTGGGGCGGGGCGGCGGAGGGGCAGGGCGGCGGAGGGGCAGGGTGGGGGTTAGTAAACTCCGGCATACGGCGTAACAGAGTTAAGTCAATAAATAAATAAATAAAACAATTTACATTGCACACGCTGCATCACCGAGTTGGCCCTCGTTAGATGGCCACTGAAGCTTGCTCCACTCATTGCTCCTGTTGGCGGTACACATGACACTACCAATATTACAAGTGTAACAATTTAGACCCTTCCAGGCCCCAAAGCTACAAGAATGTCTTGGTCGAGAGGTATTGGTAATTTATAATCTATACTGAATTATTTAACTGCTGTTGTGCTTGTCTCTAGACTACACTGACAGCGCCACCTTGTGGTAGACAGTCATATGTGCTGATGTTGACAATTAAGTGCTGGTGCAGAGCACCCGAAAACACCAACTCAAATTATGCACTGTAGTTGGTCTGTGGGGTCCAATGTTTCACCACAGTGAAAATCTCTTATCATTATCCCTCACAACGTTGCCTTTTCCACCTTCCATGCCACATTCTTTCTGTCTTTTAACCTTTAAGTTATTTGTTGAGTTCAAGAAAAATACCTTTGAGCAGTTTCACATGATCTGTAATGTTTCAAAATGTATAGCATCTTACTTCTCTTTTGCAGTTCAGTTGCTTTCATATTTCAATTCTGGTCTTTCTAAGTGCAAGCTCTGAAATGTTCTCATGGCAAGGTTAAGTGTTCTCCACCACCACCATGTGGTCTGAACACATGCTAAGACATGGCTATTCCAAAGGATTTAACCACAGCTAAAGCATTTGTCTCATAAGAAAAAAACATGGTATTTGTCAACAAGCTTGACTCTTTCGTCTCACACCGACTCCCTCGCTTCATACCTAAGTGTTGGTACAACAACACCGTCACATTATAATACAAGTAGATTCTCACTGTATTATGAATGGGAATATTCTTGGAGAGACAATATACAAAAGTAAAAAGCTATGCACATCATGCAGTCAGAAAACATAGGGCCATATTATCAAGAAAGAGCGATACATTATCGTCGCTTTTATCGGCAGGAAACTGTCGCTAAAGCGACGATAATGGGCTTGATAATATGCCCTTGTGAATTCCCATAGAAGCTCAGGTTAACACCAGAACCTGGGCTTCTATGGGAATTCACAAGTGCATATTATCAAGCCCATTATCTCCACTTTAGCTGCAGTTTCCTGCCGATAAAAGCTGCGATAAAGTATCGCCCTTTCTTTATAATATGGCCCATAGATTTCAGAAGGAGGAGACACATTTTACAGGCTGATTTAGTAGATATGCCGCTCTTGCTACAGAAACCTTACAAGCCTCAGACAGCAGTAGTGATGACATTCAAACACGTTTTATCAATATAGATTATTACATTAAATCACACAAGTCACGAAAGTACAACCACTGCAATAAGACTGAAGTGGTACCAAATTAACATAAATAAGTAAAAGCCTCATAAACTCCATATGCAATATTATTCAAATTTAAACTCTAACACATGCCAGAAATGCAATCTTTTTTCTGAAACATTACCTTGTTAGATTCTAAGAATTCTCGTATTTTGCTAAGTAATTTTTTATAAATATGCTGGATTTCCTTAAACAAAAGCTTGTAAAGTTTCCAGAAAAAACAAAAATGTTGCTCTGAAACTGTAATATTTTCAATTTTAGTAAACATGTTGCTACAGCAAGCACCAGCCTGCTCGTGATAATTTGCAAGTACTTACATGTATTACTTGCACACCTGGACAGTTTCTGGCTTTCATGCTTTACTTATCATCACATATGGGAGTGATTTCCACGTCTGTTAAGCTACGGATAGTCAGAATTTTGTAATGAATGCCAACAATATATCACCAATCGGAACCATTATTCCATTGACAACGGCAGTTATAGCAAGAATGCATCAATATATTAAGATTGGATATCATTGTACAAGAGCCTTCATTATCCACCTGTAGCCACAATTGTGTAAAAAAACAAAACACCCACAATGGGGGATATTTTCAAGAACGGGCGATAATCATCGTCAACCTAGGTTAACACAATTTACATAACGAAGTCTATCAAGGGAAACTAACGCTGTGTTAACAGTGTATTCTCAACACGCTGGCAACAGGTGATAGATTCCCCAATAGCGCATCAAATGGGTGCGTTAAAATTACCAGGACGATGATAAAAAAGGAAACCTGGAAGTGAAAAAAGTTGTAATGGGCCTAACAGCGATAAAAACATTAGCGATAAGCAACGAAAGGCTTGCTATTCCCGCGTCAGGCCGGAAAAATCACCATAAAAGCTGCAAAAAAAGAAACCCAAACTACTGAAAAACACCATGGAAAAAGCAACTACAGAGGCCAACCAGAACCCCACAAACCCCGGGAGGACCAGCCAGGGACCTCGGGGAAGGAGAAGGGCAAGGAGTAAAAAAAAGAGGAACCCGCGATTCAGTCAGCAGGAAAACAAGATCCTGATTACGGAGGTGATAGAACACCACCAACAACTGTTCATCATCTCCACTGTGTTTTTGGCAACAAAAAATGCACTATGGCAGTCCATCTTGGCCAAGGTGAATGCAGACGGAGTGAAGTGTCAAGAAGGGCTGGAATGATGTGAAACGCAAAACCAAGCTGAAACTCGCTAACAACCGGAAAGTAGCAATACAGATTGGTGGTGGGAGTCCCAAACTTGGTAACAGTCTCCCAACGAGTAACTTGCTGCAGCAATGTCCTTTTCCCACCCCTGCAAGGGAGTTCATATTCTTTACTGTGGCCTCCCGTTCCGACTTTGAAAGCAGAGTTAAACAAGTTGAACAGGGTCCAAGCCCTTTTATTCCAACAGGAGGTGGTCCTCACTTCCGGCAGATAAATCTTCAGATTGCAGGTGCTCTGGACATCGAGTGAGATACAGTTGCTTCTTAACACTAACCTCCTAATTCACCAAATATTTAATGCATTTGAGACAACTTGGCCTATGCTGCTGCTTTTGCGCACGCCTCTGCTAGAGGTTGTTTTTCGCGACACTTTGTTTCTGCCCTGTACATGATAACAGATTGTTTTTTTTGTTCTCAGCTGTCCCTTCAATTCTGTCTGGACATTATGTGCAAGATCGATCAACAATGTCTCTTGTTATTCTGTTTTGGTCAGTCCCTATTACCTAGACACATCATGTTGCCAACAGCAGCAATATGGAAGAATTGTGCTTTGATATAGCGTTGTTGCATGTTTTTGAAACACACTCAAAGAAAGCCGTTCCATGGAGCTGAGCTCTGCTGTTCCTATGTTGTAAACCTTTGTGTTTAGGCTTTCAGGTAGGGGGTCTATAAATAACGCCTAGAGATTTTCTGTTATATAAAATAACTTCTTACTGCCAAGGGGAGGGTGATTAGGGCCAAGTCACTTTGTCTTTTTCAAAGTCTTTATAACATGACGACTCCTTTTGTATTTTATGGTATTGTAACAATGCTGATGATGCTGCCTTTATGCATTTTGCTGCTGGTCGTGGTTTCCATACTGTTTCATGAATTACTATAGTCAAAATAAACATTTTGAACATATTTAGTGCCCCTGAGTTACTTTGGTGGCTATCCCGGAAGTGAACCATGCCCAGAGCCCCGGGCTATTTATTCACACTCCTATGCTGCACTGGCGTCTGACGGCCCAATCCACTACGCTTACGCTTACAGGGGAAGACATAGCTACATGTCCAAGGTCTTCCCCACTGCCTGAGGTAACATGGTTGCTTCCACTGTCCACAAGACTACAAACACCAGCAGTAAAAGTCCACATGGACATGTCTGTGCTCTGCATACTCCAGACTGTCCAGCACATCACCACCACACTTGGCATTGTGTACATTCTTATTCATGGGTCCCTTGCCTCCTACGCACATTCTTGGTTCCCAGCTCTCCCCACATTCTGCAATTGTGTGGCTGAGGGGCTATGCGTTGGTGGATGGTTTGTCTACATGTCTAGCCCCTGTTACCACAGTTACTTGTGTTGTCGTGTCTGGTGGGTGGGCATGTTGGTTGGCATGTTGTAGGTGATTTTGTTATGTGTGCATTTCCATAGTTGTGAGTTGTATGATTGTGGAGTAGAGGTGTGTGGTGTGTTCCGTTGGTACTTACCAACTAGCAGTGCATTTCCATAAGTGCCATCCTGAAAGCTCTGATTGAGGATGAACTGTCGGAAGATGTAGGAATCATGCACACTGCCTGGGACGTTGGCGACAACATTGGTGAACAGTCCCCGGTGGTCCACTATTGCCTGCACATTGATGGAATGTGTGTGTTTTCTGTTGCGGTAATTGTGAGCAGTGTTTGCAGGGGGCACAAGTAGGACATGTGTGCAGTCAATTGCCCCCAACAGGTGCGGGAAGCCAGTTATGGCATAGAAGCCTTGCTTGGTCTCCATCTGTTCCTGCGCAGTGTGGGGGATGTGAAGGTGCTGGGGTATCAAGCTGATGATGGCATCCAAGACAGGTGTGAGGAACTTTGAAAGGGCAGGCTGTGAGACTCCTCCGACTCTGGCAGTTGTTGATTGGAAGGTACCAGAGGCCAACTAGTGCAGCACAACCAGCAGCCTTGTCTGCGATGAGATGTTGGTTGTCCTCTGTGTTGGTACCGTCAGCAAGTGGGCAATGTGGGTTGGGATGCGGAGGATGTTTGTCCTTTTGAGTCTGTAGTAGGCAAAGACATCATCTGGCATTAAGTCTCTGAGGCTGGTGCATTTTCAGAAGATCTGCTGTCTTGTTCTGCGCTGCCTCGTGGTAGTCCGGTGAGTTAGTTCTAGGGGTGGTGGCGGTGGGTGTTGTGGCCCTCTTGGGTCTCCGAACTGCATGTTTGGTAGCTCCATGGCATCTGTTGGTCTTTAGATGTGACTCTGGGCCAGGTTCACTATAAACTGCAGGATTTCATCCTACTTAAGACCAGAAAAAAGCAGGTCTTATGACCCTGCTGCTAACGTACCTTATCGCCTGTTTTTGGCCGATTTCGGCCGTTACCGACCGGTAAATGGGTATTTGGGATGTAGGGGCATCATTTTACAGATTCGGTAAATTTACCGAATCGGTAAATTTACGGATTCTGTAAAATACCGAATCGGTATTTTTACCGATTCCATAAATCCCAGATGTAGGTGGGACTCTTCTGAGTCCCAAAGGCCTTACAGATTCGGTATTTTACCACCCAATCCAATTGGGTGGTAAAATACCGAATCCAGGTGTGCATGCACATGTGTGCATGCACACCTAGCCATGTGTCAGACAGACATGCCCTTAGGGCATGTCTGTGTGCCACATGGCACACATGCCCGTCTTTGGGGTGCTAGAGGGTGTCAAAGTGACACCCCCTGCACCCTTGCTGCAATCGGTATTTACCGAATCGGTAAATACCGATTCGGTAATGCCCATTGATTCCTATGGGCTTCAATGCCCATAGGAATCAATGGGCATTACCGAATCGGTATTTACAGAATCGGTAAATACCGAATCTTAACGATTCGGTATTTACCGATTCAGAAATACCTACACCCCCCCCCCCCTATTTTACCACTTCTTAAATACCGAATCGGTAAAATTCGGTATTCAAGAAGTGGTAAAATAGAATTACCTACATCTAGCCCATAGTGTCTGGCTACGCCACTGTTTTTTCCTGAAGCTGAATTCGGAAACACATGGCAGTAATTGCCTCTTTCTGTTCCCGAGCTCTGCTGCCAGAAAAACTTGGTTTAACTTTATAGAGTTACTTAATGTATGAGCTCAAGACACCAAAAAGAAACACAGATAACTTCGGCACTGGAGCAGTGCAGAAAATGGCATCATGATAAGGCCCCTGAGGACAGATTTACGAAGCATTTTACTAGTAGGCTGGTTGCGACTGGTAACATGCATTTTGCCATGTACAGAAGAGATAATGCGACTCGGTAACTTGCTACCAATTCGCATTTTGCTTTTGCGATTTGGCATTAGGAAGGGGCGGGTTTAGGACATCCCTTCCTAATACCAGAAAGTGCTGTATATGTGAATATTTTGCGACCGGGAATGGGGTTGCAAAACATTTGCAGTTACCACCAGTAACCCATTCGCAAATGGAAAAGCGCCCCCGAGGGACCCCTTCCACTTTGTGAATGTGGGCGTCAACATTTTTTAATAGCAGGCAGAGGAGACCACTGCCTACTTTTAGAAAATGAAAAGGTAGCTTTTCCTTTTTATTATTAAATTGCATGCCATTTTCCTTTAAGGAAAACGGGCTGCATTGCAAAAAAGAAATATATATATATTGCTTTATTTAAAAAGCAATTAAAGACATGGTGGTGTGCTGACCGCAGCAGGCCACAATCCCTGTGATTGTAGCCATTCACAATGGATCGCAAATTGTGACCTGCCTCATGAATATTGATGAGGCAGGTTGCGACCAACTGCAAATCACTAGCAGTGTCAAACACACTGTTGTACATCGCGGTTTGTGATTTCATAATAGCAAATCTCTAAAATTAGCTTTTAGGAAATCGCAAACATGCGATTTCGTAAATCTGGCCCCTGGTACCTAGCATTTCTTTTTGTGCATTGACCTTGAAATGTTGACTGAGACTTCCAGGCATGACCTCTTCAGTTATCCAGTAAGTTTCAGATATTTGTAAATACCTATTCACGTTATCCTAAACCTTTTGATAAATTGCAAAGGACAAAATATGCCCAGTATTTTGCGATTTTAATTTTTAAATGTCTTGAAACCTTATAAGTCAGAGAGGCCTCCTTGAGAAGTTAGCCTACCTGTGCTTATTTATTCATGCCCATTTGTTGAAAGGACAATCTTATTTTTAGACATCCAGGCCCTATCTTTGCCCTGCTCATTGATTGCTTTCTATTGACAAGCACCCTAAGTAATGCACCAAAATGCAGAGCTCAGGGAAATCTGTTTTGTGTGCGCACAAAGCTGGATGCTTGCCTGGATAACCAAAAGCAAAGCCAGCACTCAATCTAATTAAAAATAAAATGCTTAATGTTTTAAACCATTTAGACACCGCAGTGATTTCTGGCTGACCATTTAAAGTGGCTCCCATCTGTCTCTGAGGTCTAGTTCCCTCTCCCTGAACCTAAAATATTGCTTTTTGGTATTTTAAGAAATGCTACATTTTTTGTCTCATGCTCTGTATTGTGACCAATTAAACTCAAAACACAGCCATTCAGCTCCAACATTTTCCACTTGATTATGAATTTAGAACCTGCCACATATTCTATCCTCTGCTTCATAATGTGCAGATTTCAACAGAACTATTACTAACACAAATATACCAAACGTTACGAAAAACCACCACATTTAATGGGACATAGCAGCAGATACTATGTAAAGAATAACTGGAAATCTGTCAAATATTGGTTACTGAATTCAGGTAATAGGAGCTACTTAAGTGCAGTGAAAACCACTGTGATTCAGGGGCATAACGAAGGCCCCCACAGACCCCACAATGCGTGAGGGCAGAATGTTCACCTCAAAGGGGGGCTCCTTGGGCTGGTCAGCTGCAAACAAATAACCACTCAGCAAAGCAGTTTGGGAATGGGTAATGGGGGTCCCTCTGAGGTTTTGGTATGCCACTGTTGTGAGCTACTAATATTATTAGTGTTGTAATAGTGACCACATCGGAAAAGATTACATTAGTGGCATTCATAGGCAAGATTACTAGTAATTATCACATTAGTGCATTAGGAAGGATTGTGTGGGACTTGGCCCTTTTTGTCTAAAGTTCCCTAAACTTTTTGCTTTTCCCCTAGACCTTTTTTTCTGACGAGTGTTGCCAACTTGGATGTTTTGGACACTTTGCCACAGCTAAACAGTGTCAAAGTGCAAGTGCTCTCTGTGTACAGTGTAATGGTAATTGGTTGTCAATAATTGGTATGTTGTATTACTAGTGAAGTCCCTAGTAAAATGCACTGTGTGTGCCAGGGCTAGTAATGCAAATGCTATGTGTGGGCCTGCAACACTTATTTTGCCACCCACTCAAGCAGCCTTGAAAAGGGAACTCAGGCCTGACATTGCAGGGCCTGCGCACAGTTTGTGAAACTGCCATGTTGTTCTGTCAAGTGCACTCACTGGCCAGACCTTACCCTTCCCTTTCAGTGCACCTAAGACACCCCTATGTTAGGTCTAGGGTCCCCCCTGGACAGGGTGTAGTGCATGTGAAAGGTAGGACATGTACTAAGGTGAGTGTCATGTCCTGACAGTGAAATAATTCCCATTTCGTTTTCCCTGTTGTAAGGCCATCTTGCAGATTAGAATAGAATGGGAAGGCTGTGTAATATGTTTTCCAGCCTATCTTCCCAAAGACTTAAGATGGAACGGTGAAATTTCGTATGCCTGAACTCTTTTTATGAAGATGGTTTTTGCATTATGTGTTTGTAAGCCACTCTTTTAGAAGTGGCCGGGTTTTTGTGCTTTAAACATATCTATGTGTCTCTGCCTGGTTGTGGATTGATTGACTGGATTTGAAATCGATAGGATCTGGGGAGTGTCTTGACCGAGGTGAGGAGGTGAGCCAGCAAAGGTTGACCTGCATCTGGAGTGTAGGGAGAGGAGAAGCCCCTAGAGGTGAAGAGGCCTGGGGTGGTGCTATAAAACAATTGTCCCATCTCCTGCTGAGTGATTGAGAAACCAGACCCCCACTAATCAAAGGAAGAAGGTTTCACTGTTAGGGAGGCACCCAGAACAGGTTTGAGCACGGGTCAGTGCCCCGTGTAACACAAAGACTTCAAAGCCATTGCAGGGTATATCTATGCAAGCTGAAGCCCCTGAACTTTGGAGAATGGCTTGATCAAGTGTGAGCAAGACTGGAACTACTTCGTGGTCAAGAGGACCTTTGGCAAGGAAGAAACAACTGAAGAGACTGATGGATAAGACTGCTCTTGCTGTGTGATCTGGGGCTTGCCTGAAGTTTGCTGTTTCAACCAAGGAACGGATAAAGGGATTTTGCTGTGTGCTGTGTCCCCCTGCTTGAAGGACTTTGCAGTGTGCTGTGTCCTGAAGTGCCTGTCCCCAAGGGCCTGAGGTGAGCTTGCTCCTTGTGCAGAAACACAGGAACACAATAGTTTCCAGAGAAGACTCTCTGTCTAGCCTGAGACCTTCATAAGTTGTGCCCTGTGATCTTGGGCATATGGAGTTCCAAACAAGACCCAACGACGTGGTGTGCCTGTGCTTGGTGCAGCCTGAGTCCTTCGAGAGGATCGTCCTGTGAACGTGTGCACCTGGAAGCCAAGTAAATCTCAGCGTCGCAGTGTGCGTGTGCTTGGTGGAGCCTGAGATGTTCGCGTGGATTGACCCGTGATTGTGCACACCAGAAGGGCAAGTGTGTCTCAGTGACTCTGTGTGCTGTTTGCAGCCTGAGACCCTCACAAGAGGTGCCCTGTCATCGTGGCCACCCAAATATCAAGCGTGTCTCGAGCAACGCTGTGTGCGTGTGCTTTCTACAGCCAGAGACCTGCGCAAGTTGTGCCCTGTGATCGGGGGCACCAGAAGATAAAGTGTGTCTCCGCAACACAGAGCACGTGTGCTTTCTACCACTGGAGACCTGCACAAGTTGTGCCCTGTGATCGTGGGTACCAGAAGGTCAAGTGTGTTTCAGCGATGCTGTGGGCGTGTGTCGTGTGCAGCCTGAGACCCTCGTGAGGAGTTTTTTTGGTTATCGTACACCCAGTGTCCAGTGAGTCTCATTGACTCTGAGTGCGGGTGTAGTGTGCAGCCTGGGATCTTCCCATTGCCCAGAAATTCAGAGAGATTGCATTGGAGGCCCAAGTCGCTGGCCGAGGAGAGGAGAGTGGGTTCGCACTCCCCAGGTAACGTGTGTCAAGTCGCGGGGTGTGGGCTCGAAGGAAGAAGCTCTCGCCCTTTTCTCTGTCCTGCAGCGTGAGCCTCAGCTTCGGCTCAGATCGCGGCCCGTGTGCCATGGATGTGGCAGCACCGGGGGGCGCAGTGCGAAGCTGCATTCACTGTGTTATATCTTACCCATGTGGGGGGGCAACTATAGACGGAGACGAACCGCAAGCCAGCAAGAGTGGCGGAGAGACCGCCGGAGGCCCCTTGAACAGTGCTGGAGTAAATTACGTATTGCATTATTCCTGCATACCGGAGTATCTGATGATTGTATGACGCATTGCCTTCTTTCTGCACAACAAACTGCTTGTTTGTCGTATTGCCCATTGCATTCGTTTTGCCTAACGACCTGCCTGATAGGTTTGTTATGCATTGCACTAGGTTTGCATAACGAACTGCCTGATAGATGTGTTATGCCTTGTCTTAGTCCTGCATCACAAACTGCTGGATTGTCGCATTACACATTGCATTAGTGTTACATACTGAACTGCCTGATTATGTGTTCCGCATTGCATTAGTTTCGCATAAGGAACTGCCTTATAACTGTATTACATGTTGCATTGCTTTTTCCTAACAGAGTATCTGAAGGGGACCATACTCATTGCATTACGAGGGCATAACCATTTACAACGTTGTTGCATTACGCACTGCATTACAGTAACAGTACAAATCGCCAGATAGCCGTATTACGATCCGCAGTATTGTTATGTTGTGAAGTACCTGATTGTTGCATAACGAACTGCATAATATGACATTAGGATTACATCGGATTGTTTAGTTTAGCTCAATAGTAATAGGCCAGGGGGAGCTTTTCCCCGACGCATAGGATGGTTTAGTATTGTGTGGTTGCATCGTATATCTTTTTATAAAAACATATACTTGTTTTTCTATGGCCTTGAAGATAAGCTTGGCTGCTCGTGCCAAGCTACAAAGGTGGTGGAGCGGGCGCTATCTCTAGAGGCGGAGTAGGGGTGTGTAGAATTTGCGTAATCGCGTTACGCAAATGGGATGGGTGGAATTTGCGTAATCGCGTTACGCAAATCTCAGCAAAACAGTAAAAAATCACAGCGAACACGGAGAAATTCTGTGAACACGCGGAATTGCTTGTTTGCATTGCTTTTTTCTGTTCGCAATTGCTGTTTGCGTGTTCGGGGGAAATATCTCGCAAACACGAATTTTCAGAACGCGAGCAAGCAAACAATTTTGCGTAGTTGAGGACCGCAGAATTTTGGCCAATTTCGCGTTCTCCGCAGAACGTGAAATTACCCAAATTCCACAAATTCCGCAAGCGGAATGGAATTTACCGCCCAGGCCTAATAAGGAGTTGGCATTTCAGAGAGAGAAATTAGCCCTAGAGGAGAAAAATATGCTTTTAGAGCATGAAAGAGGGTTGAGGGAGTTGGATCTGAAAGTAAAAAGTTAGAGATCAGTCCCTCTGGTGGCAGCACATAGTCATTGCCTGTAGAATATATTCCCAAGGATGTCATTAAGGAGTTCATGAAGCATGAGGACATTGGGCAATGGTTTAAGGCTTATGAAGTGACCATGATGGCCATAGAGTCTATGAGAAAGACTGGGAAGTGGGGTTGTGGAGCCGCTTTGTCAGTGAAGGGAGGGACACCTTGTTAGACCGACCCAAGGAGGATCAGATGTCCTATGCCCCCATGAAAGAAGCCTTAATGACCAGGTATGGGTTGACCCCAGAGCTTTACAGGCAGATATTTAGAAACTGCAGGAAGCTGGAGTCTTGTTCCTGGGTGGAGAATGTGACTTTCTTTTGCAGAGCCCTGGATGGTTGGGTGAAGGGTAGCAAAGAAAATGATTTTAAGGCGCTCTATGATTTGATTGCATGGGAGCACTTGTCCAGTAATTGTTTTCCAGAGTTACGCCAACACTTGATTGACAGTAAGCTGACTGAGCCCAGGAAGCTTGCTGTGGAGGCGGACCGCTGGATCCGTACCAGGGTCCAGAAGGGTCATGTGGGAGACTCCTCCAAGGGGGGCAGTGTCCCCAGCAGAAGTGTGGGGGACAAGGGTAAACAGAAGGAGTTCCAGAAAGGCCCCAAAGTAATCCCCAAGGGAACCAAGGCAAAGGCTCCCAGCCTCCCCCAGAGAAAAGGCCATGGGTCCTGCCAAGTAAGATTGTGCAGAAGGGTTCCAAAGTCTATTTTAGCTGTGGTCAGGAGGGTCACTTCAGGGGAGATCCTAAGTGTAGCAAAACAATTACCACTGCACCCACCAGTGTACCAGTGGCTAGTGTAGCCCTAGGGGAAGAGTTGGGTGTCCAAGGTGGGTGGGGTCCCACAGAGATGTCCCTAGTCTCTTTAGGAGACAGTGAGTTTGTCCCTAGGACTCAACTGCCTGATAACACTAAAAAATACAGGCAGTGGGTGACCATCAACAGCCATAGAGTGGAGGCTCTGAGAGACACCGGAGCGAGTGTGACAGCTATCAGCTGGTTTTTGAAGAGCAGGTGATCCCCAATGCATTATATCCTGTTATTCCAGCTGACAATACAGAGAGCCACTGTAAGGTGGCTCAGGTTCCGTTTGAGTAGGGGCGGGTCTCAGGTACCTTTCAAGTAGCTGTGAGGCCAGCCATGCCTGTTGACTGTCTGCTAGGCAATAATTTGGAGAGCTCCCCTTGGGAAAAGGTGGAGCGGAGGTCTCATTTGGAGATGTTGAGTCTGCCTGAGTGGGCATTTGTGACCACTCGGTCAATGGCAGCCAGTAAGGGTGGTCAAGAGGACCTGGAGCCTGAAAGAGTGGCCCGTGTGCCTGCCTTAAAGAGAAGAGGCAGGGGGCTTGGGAAACTGGCCCCTGAAGTTCCCACAGTCCAGGAGTAGCCAGACCTTGAGGGGGATGCACTGGAACCTACAAGGGGACAGGTAGCTGAACTGGGGGACCTGCCTGAGCTGATCCATTGGCAGCAGGAAGGAGGACCCTCCAGGGAAGAGTTCTACGAGGAGCAGAAGATGTGCCCTTCTCTTGTGTGTTTGTGGAAACAGGCCACAAACCAGCCAGCAGGTGATCAGTCTTGATCACATTGGATCTACTGGGAGAATGGTCTCCTGTATAGTGAGCCTAAGGTTGCTGAGCCTGGGTCAGCCTGTGTGCTGGTGGGACCCCAGCGCTTTAGATCCTTCCTACTGGGTCTGGCTCATTATGTGCCTTTAGCAGGACATTTGGGGCAAGACAAGACCTTTGAAAAGGCTTGTCACCCACTTTCACTTGCCCCAAATGCTTGAGAGTTCACGTACTCATTGCAGGACCTGTCAGACTTGCCAGGCAAGTGGTAAGAGTGGGAGGAAGCACAAGGCTCCTCTCCAACTTTTCCCTGTGGTCAGCACCCCTTTGAGAAGGTGGATATTGACATTGTGGGGCCTCTGGATCCCAAGACAGCCATGGGCAACAGGTTCATCCTGGTCTTGGTGGACCCATGCCACCCGGTAGCCGGAAGCCATCCCTCTCCGGACTCTGATGGCCCCCGTGGTGGGTCATGCGTTGATGGGGATTTTCTCCTGCATGGGGTTCCCCAGAAAGGTAGTGTCAGACCGTGGCAGGAGGGTGGTGTAACCTATAAGTTCACCACTCCTTACCACCCCCAAGGTAATGGGCTGGTTGAGAGATTCAACTCGACCCTGAAGGGCGTGATTATCGGTCTTGAGGAACCCATGAGGAGTACGTGGGACGTCGTCTTGCCATGCCTTCTGTTTGCTTACAGAGAGGTGCCACAGAAGTCCTTAGGGTTCAGTCCCTTTGAACTGCTGTATGGTTACCCTGTAAGAGGACCTCTGAGTTTGGTGAAAGAAGGCTGAGCGGAAGCTCCCAGTAAACCTCCCCAGGATGTACATAGCTACATGATGGCCTTCAGAAACCAGACGAGGCGCTTCAGACAACTCGCTTTGGCGAATCTGGAAGCCAGCCAGGAGGAGATAAATGGTGGTACGATCAGAATACCACTCTGATCGAGTTTCAGCCTGGACAAAATGTTTGGTTCATGGCCACAGTGGAGCCTTGTGCGCTCAAGGATAAGTGAACGGACCATTTGAGGTGGTGGAGCACAAGAGTAATGTCACCTACCTGGTGGACTTGTAGTCTCCTAGGAACCCTTTGCGGGTCCTACATGTTAACCTCCTGTGCTCCTCATGCCACTTAGAAAAATGCTAAAAAGTGAATTTTTAAAGGAATTTGCAAATTACCACCAACTTCTAGTTGTGATTCCTTAAAGCCAGGTTGCAATTTTTTCTTGCTTCCTGCATTGCATTTAAGGAATTGCAAATTGCGATTCCCTAAATGCATTTCGCAAAACAGGTCATCGCAAAAATCTGCAAGTACCTATTTTGCGAATGCCTTTTGGGATGATACATCGCATAAGACTTCTTCCTGTTCTCAAATGAGCTGATTCTGCAAATCATCCCGTTTGCGAACAGGAAAACGTTTGATACATCTGGCCCTATATCTAAGTAATTATAATTTAAATATTTTTTAACAATACAGAAAATTAAAATCACCCACCAATTTTAGTATATGTGCTGCCGTGTTTTTTTATTGTAAATGTTTTTTATTGTATGAATGTGTAGTGACTCTTTTATGGCAACTATGCCGAAATAAAGATATTTTGAATTGAATTGAAAATCACCCACCTTTACTAACATTTTTTAAAAATCTAGTTTGTAACAAACATGGGCATGTGTTTTGCATTTGTTTAATTTTGATGATTTTTAGACTTGCAAAACTAAGTTAACCATGTTATTTAATTCAGTTTTAGGTGTTTTATTAAAATATGCCACAAAAGATAAAAGTCAGTTTTATAAATTGACTTATAGTGACAGCTTCTCACAGTTGACATGAGGTCACAATTTCAAGCTGATAAAGTGTCACCATTTTGTGGTGAGGATGTGCCTTAAAGTAAAACAGTCAGAAATTAGCACACAGCAAGCACTTTCTGCATTTGTGGATTGAATCAAGCACCAATGTCACTCTTCTTACTATGTGTCTGCATTTACAAAAGCATTTGAACCTTAAACGATATCCAAGTATTGACAAGTTTGAATGGTTGGACGTCACCACTCGGAAATATGTATACATTGTTTAAACAATTATTATTTTAAAGCAATTACGACAACTAGAAATGGAACAACCTTCTCAAACATGACAACTCTGAACACAATACATAGACACATATACTCGGTCAGGTAAGTGGTAGTGATGTAGGAATCTGCAGTCACTATCAATTAATATATATAGAAAAAAGTTCACAAAGGGCTTTATCATGAGTACGACAGTCCACTGTGGGTCGGCCCGCAGTATTCAGAGTGTGGCGGTTGGACCACCATGAAACTGCCAGCTCTGCCCGGATCAAGGATCCTACTGCGCCAGTGGACTGCAACTGGCCTCAGTATGCTGACGGTGACGATGTCAGCACCGCTGAGCATACTGCAACCTACATATCCACCGCCCTTTTCATGGTTTGAGCCCACCATGAAAAGGGTGGCAGACAGGCAGGAAAGGGGGCCCTAACAGAGCACTTGGCTGGATTTGGGTGTGTATGCGGTGGGGGCACTGGTTGTGCTGCTGGTGCCATCATACCGGTGGTCTGCTGTTAAGGCTCTCTTATGATCCTAGCCTTACACAGCCGTTGGGAGACCGCTGCAGCACCGCCTGCTCATCCTGGATTACACTCATAATCTGGCAGGTGGTGTATGACAGGCTTGGTGGTCCTCCTGTCGGCGCAGTGGTGCCAGCCCGACTGGAGGACCACCAACCTCATAAAAAGGCCCTAAGTGTATATATATATATATCTATATATATATATATATATATATATATAGATATATATATATATGTTACCTACTGGCGGTCGCCAGTAGGTAGTTATAGTTAGGATTGGCTACCATAGGAAATCCGCAACATTCTATTGGGAATAACTCTGGCGCCGGTTGAGGAATTTGCGTATAATTTTCCAAAATTTTGGCCAGCTCCGCTCTGCTCCTTCCCTGAAAGTTTTGGGGGGATTCGTGGAGTGGGGGCTGAGAAAAAAGGGGAGTCCCAAAACGTGTTTTCCCCATGTTAATTTCCATAGGACGGTCTGACGAGTCTACAGCCCGAACCGCTGAATGGAATTACGCCAAACTTGGCAAAATTGTAGGGACTGGTACGCAGATGTGCCTTTGCTATGTTTGCTGAAAATTGCTCCAGTGGTTTTTTTGGAAATTAACTTAAAAAACACATATATATCTAAAGGCGCTCTCCGAGCGCTCACAGGTGCGCGTACCGGGGAGCGCACCCGGCGCGCTACGGTAGTGCGCGAGCGTAAAGCTGATTGGCTGTCGGGTGTCTGTCAACATTCTAAACAGTCCGGAGAGTCCGCCATCTTGTGTCTCGGTAGAATCGAGACACAAGAGGTGAAAAATAAAGGGGGAAATAATTAAAAGGGGGCAGGATAGACATCCCCTGGCCCCTTAGGTTTTCTGAGGGGGGCCTAGAAGGACCCTGAAGGGCAAAAAAACTTTTTTTAAATTTTCACGGGGTAAGCGCTGGGTGCGCTCCCGGGTGCGCTCTCCAGTACGCGCACCCTGAGCGCACCACGGGGAAAAAGTGTAAAAAAATAGAGTAAAAAAATTAAGTAGAGTGTTTAGAGGAAAGTGATGCATTGCTGGAGTGTGTCACAAAAATGATGCAACTCCAGCAATGCATCCTTTCACATGGGGCCAGTCCCATGTGAAAGGGCCTGCGTCAGTCTTATGCCTGATGTGAGGCAGGCGCAAGATTTAGACGCAACAGCGTCGTAAAAGTGACGCAGTGAAATCTCATAGATTTCACTGCGTCACTTCTACGACCCTTCCTTATGTCAATACGCCCCCTTTGCATACATTACAGCTGACGCAGGTATAATGTGGCGCAGGGCTTTACAAAGTGATGCATATACCTAGATGCGTCACTTTGTAAATATGACTCAACAAGGTGCATTTTTACAGCACTGGTGCGTCACAAAAAATGACGCACCGGTGGCGTAAAAGTGACGCATGGCCTCATAAATGAGGCCTTCTGTCTTCTACTCATGCGTCCTATTTATTGTATGACGCATTATGTCGCAAGGAGTTACAGATACGTCAGTATTTCTGACGTATCTGTAAGTGGAAAAGTGATGCATTGCTGGAGTGTGTCACAAAAGTGACGCAACTCCAGCAATGCATCCTTTCACATGGGGCCAGCCCCATGTGAAAGGGCCTGCGTCAGTCTTACGCCTGCTGTGAGGCAGGCGCAAGATTTTGACGCAACGGTGTCCTAAAAGTGACGCAGTGAAATCTCATAGATTTCACTGCGTTACTTCTACGACCCTTTCTTGCGTCAATACGCCCCCTTTGCATACATTACACCTGGCGCAGGTATAATGTGGCGCAGGGGTTTACAAAGTGACGCATCTACCTAGATGCGTCACTTTGTAAATATGACTCAACAAGGTGCATTTTTTACACCACTGGTGCGTCACAAAAAGTGACGCACCGGTGGCGTAAAAGGGACTCATGGCCTCATAAATTAGGCCTTCAGTCTTCTACTCATGCGTCATATTTAATGAATGACGCATTATGTCGCAAGGAGTTACAGATACGTCAGTATTTCTGACGTGTCTGTAAGCGCAAAAGTGATGCATTGCTGGAGTATGTCACAAAAGTAACGCAACTCCAGCAATGCATCCTTTCACATGGGGCCAGCCCCATGTGAAAGGGCCTGCGTCAGTCTTACGCCTGCTGTGAGGCATGTGCAAGATTTTGACGCAATGGTATCCTAAAAGTGACGCAGTGAAATCTCATAGATTTCACTGCGTCACTTCTACAACCCTTTCTTGCGTCAATACGCCCCCTTTGCATACATTACACCTGGCGCATTTATAATGTGGCGCAGGTGTTTACAAAGTGACGCATCTACCTAGATGCGTCACTTTGTAAATATGACTCAACAAGGTGCATATTTTACAGCACTGGTGCGTCACAAAAAGTGACGCACCGGTGGCGTAAAAGTGACGCATGGCCTCATAAATGAGGCCTTCAGTCTTCTACTCATGCGTCATATTTAATGTATGACGCATTATGTCGTAAGGAGTTACAGATACGTCAGTATTTCTGACGTATCTGTAAGCGCAAAAGTGATGCATTGCTGGAGTGTGTCACAAAAGTGACGCAACCCCAGCAATGCATCCTTTCACATGGGGCCAGCCACATGTGAAAGGGCCTGCGTCAGTCTTACGCCTGCTGTGAGGCAGGTGCAAGATTTTGACGCAATGGTATCCTAAAAGTGACGCAGTGAAATCTCATAGATTTCACTGCGTCACTTCTACGACCCTTTCTTGCGTCAATGCGCCCCCTTTGCATACATTACACCTGGCGCAGGTATAATGTGGCGCAGGGGTTTACAAAGTGACGCATCTACCTAGATGCGTCACTTTGTAAATATGACTCAACAAGGTGCATTTTTTACAGCACTGGTGCGTCACAAAAAGTGATGCACCGGCGTCGTAAAAGTGACGCATGGCCTCATAAATGAGGCCTTCAGTCTTCTACTCTTACTTTTTCTTTCACTTTCTCTGTTTCTTCACTGCCTTACTCACCTTGTCTCTCACACTCAATTGTCTTTATCCAGTCTGTATCTCCACTCTTTCCTAAACATCACTGCTCTTTTCTTACCCTTTCACACCACCGTTCTTTTACTACATTTTCATCACTTATCCACATTCCTCATGTTCACTCTCCTTCTCCTCACTCTCCTTCCCCACACTCACCTTCTTTCAGTCCCCCTACTTCACTTTCCTTCCCCTGTCGTCCCTTTCTTTGCTTTCTCACTCATTTTCTTCTCCTCTCTCACTGCACTCCACTTCAGTTACTCTTTTCATTTTTTTAAGAATACAGCTCTTTGATGAGAATTGGAGGTAGTTCTGAAAAGAACTTTTTTTTCTTCTTTTTTCCTTTTTTTTGAACAAAAACAGGGAATGGGAAACTGCTCAACACGAGCAAAAAAAAGTAATCAAAATTAGGACTGGGGACGGCAGCGGTGGTTCTCTATTGCTCGAACCATGAGCATAACACTTTGTTCCCCATAACAAAGTAGCTGATCACATTGTCTGCATTTAATTACGGCTTCATTAAAAGCAGGCTGAATATTAGGGATCAGCTCTTCTGGTCGCCCCCTCACCGATGTAGTTGGTCCTCCGGTTGAAGTAGAGGCACCATCCCTGGGAGCCTCTCGTGCCAGAGCCCTGACACTCTCCCGGGCATAGTTCTGGGAATGCCTTCTCTGCACGTGGCGAATCATGGTAGAATTACCAAAACTGTACTTCCTTGTGGGGTCTCCTCTGGAAAGCACAGTATGGCATATCCACCTTTGGAGCATTTACTTTCTTACGTCCCTCAGGTACATCAAAAAATTTCCAGATAAAATGCTCCTTAACTCTAGGCTGAGGAACCTCTTCATCTATAAATCCCTCTATGTCATCACCGCTGCTGGATGCTCTGGCAGCCATGATAATCCAACAAAGATTCAAGAGCAAAAAGACAGGTCTTGCAGTCACAAAAGTGAAAGAAGAAGTGAAGGAAAAAAATATATATATACATTGAACAAATAATTAAAAAATATATATATATATAATTAATTGTTGTAAAAAAACAGCTAATAAAAAAAAATCGTAGGTTACAAAGTCGATATACAAAGAAATTAGCTTTTAAAAAAACTATGAAATTCACTGAAAAAACCATAGGTGATGTCATTTGAGATGTCATCAGTGATGTCATCAGTGATGTCATTTGAGATGTCATCAGTGATGTCATCAGTGATGTCACTGACCATGTCATGAATGATGTAATATGTGACATCATCAGCAGTGGATTGCGGGCGCGCGAGTTATAGTGAGTCCAACTAACTATAACGTGGGAATTTCAATAGTTTTGTATGAGTAAAATGTTCAGCTAACTATAACTGGTGTGAAACCTATGTTTTTTTTAGTGAATTTGAAAGGTTTTTTAAATGCTAATTCCTAACTATAACGAGTGTGAAACCTATGGTTTTTTCAGTGAATTTCAAAGGTTTTTTAAATGCTAATTCCTAACTATAACGATTGTGAAACCTATGTTTTTTTAGTGAATATATATATATATATATATATATATATATATAACCAAATTGCTCAGAACTTTGAAGCCGCACTCCGCTGAAAGATGGTTGCATCAACTTTTATTTCCAGGCACCTTATATCCCCTCTAGTCATTCATTCCTTAGGCCTGACGCGTTTCGATGCTTTTGTGCATTTCTTCAGAGGCCGACATGGGGAGAGGTTTCTTCGACGCTAAATCAACCCGCCACGCTCTGTAATTAGCCTCTGGTGTTCTCGTGACATCACGTTTTATTCACTACAAAGCAAAGCATGCTGGGTGATGTAGTCAATTCTGGCTGAATGACTAGAGGGGATATAAGGTGCCTGGAAATAAAAGTTGATGCAACCATCTTTCAGCTGAGTGCGGCTTCAAAGTTCTGAGCAATTTGGTTATATGTTGCCCACGAAGCAAAGGAAGGACCGGACCGGCCGGGGGATAATGTTCCCTCTGCAACGGCGCTGGAAGTTTAATAAATTAAGGTACTTTGTATCCTGCTCTGGGGCCCACTGGAGGGCTATATAAACTTAATCCTGAATTGTGGCATGGGGACTGGACCCACTGGAGGGTTAGAAATGCCAGAATTGACTACATCACCCAGCATGCTTTGCTTTGTAGTGAATAAAACGTGATGTCACGAGCACACCAGAGGCTAATTACAGAGCGTGGCAGAACGGGTTGATTTAGCGGCGAAGAAACCACTCCCCATGTCGGCCTCTGAAGAGATGCACAAAAGCATCGAAACGCGTCAGGCCTAAGAAATGAATGACTAGAGGGGATATAAGGTGCCTGGAAATAAAAGTTGATGCAACCATCTTTCAGCAGAGTGCGGCTTCAAAGTTCTGAGCAATTTGGTTATATGTTTCACACGCCGGCTCCGGCCGTGGAAGCTACGCACCTCCCACAGAGCAAAAGAAGGACCGGCCGGGGGATAATGCTCCCTCTGCAACGGCCCTGGAAGTTTCATAAATTAAGGTACTTTGTATCCTGCTCTGGGGCCCACTGGAGGGCTATATAAACTTAATCCTGAATTGTGGCATGGGGACTGGACCCACTGGAGGGTTAGAAATGCCAGAATTGACTACATCACCCAGCATGCTTTGCTTTGTAGTGAATAAAACGTGATGTCACGAGCACACCAGAGGCTAATTACAGAGCGTGGCAGAACGGGTTGATTTAGCGGCAAAGAAACCTCTCCCCATGTCGGCCTCTGAAGAGATGCACAAAAGCATCGAAACGCGTCAGGCCTAAAGAATGAGTGAATAGAGGGGATATAAGGTGCCTGGAAATAAAAGTTGATGCAACCATCTTTCAGCTGAGTGCGGCTTCAAAGTTCTGAGCAATTTGGTTATATGTTTCACAGGGCGGCTCCTGCCGTGGAAGCTACCCACCACCCACAGAGCAAAGGAAGGACCGGCCGGGGGATAATGTTCCCTTTGCAATGGCGCTGGAAGTTTCATAAATTAAGGTACTTTGTATCCTGCTCTGGGGCCCACTGGAGGGCTATATAAACTTAATCCTGAATTGTGGCATGGGGACTGGACCCACTGGAGGGTTAGAAATGCCAGAATTGACTACATCACCCAGCATGCTTTGCTTTGTAGTGAATAAAACGTGATGTCACGTGCACACCAGAGGCTAATTACAGAGCGTGGCAGAACGGGTTGATTTAGCGGCGAAGAAACCACTCCCCATGTCGGCCTCTGAAGAGATGCACAAAAGCATCGAAACGCGTCAGGCCTAAGAAATGAATGACTAGAGGGGATATAAGGTGCCTGGAAATAAAAGTTGATGCAACCATCTTTCAGCGGAGTGCGGCTTCAAAGTTCTGAGCAATTTGGTTATATGTTTCACACGGCAGCTCCGGCCGTGGAAGCTACGCACCTCCCACAGAGCAAAGGAAGGACCGGCCGGGGGATAATGTTCCCTCTGCAACGGCCCTGGACGTTTCATAAATTAAGGTACTTTGTATCCTGCTCTGGGGCCCACTGGAGGGCTATATAAACTTAATCCTGAAATGTGGCATGGGAACAGGACCCACTGGAGGGTTAGAAATGCCAGAATTGACTACATCACCCAGCATGCTTTGCTTTGTAGTGAATAAAACGTGATGTCACGAGCACACCAGAGGCTAATTACAGAGCGTGGCAGAACGGGTTGATTTAGCGGCGAAGAAACCTCTCCCCATGTCGGCCTCTGAAGAGATGCACAAAAGCATCGAAACGCGTCAGGCCTAAGGAATGAATGACTAGAGGGGATATAAGGTGCCTGGAAATAAAAGTTGATGCAACCATCTTTCAGCGGAGTGCGGCTTCAAAATTCTGAGCAATTTGGTTATATGTTTCACACAGCGGCACCAGCCGTGGAAGCTACGCACCACCCACAGAGCAAAGGAAGGACCGGCCGGGGGATAATGTTCCCTCTGCAACGGCGCTGGAAGTTTCATAAATTAAGGTACTTTGTATCCTGCTCTGGGGCCCACTGGAGGGCTATATAAACTTAATCCTGAATTGTGGCATGGGGACGGGACCCACTGGAGGGTTAGAAATGCCAGAATTGACTACATCACCCAGCCTGCTTTGCTTTGTAGTGAATAAAACGTGATGTCACGAGCACACCAGAGGCTAATTACAGAGCGTGGCAGAACGGGTTGATTTAGCGGCGAAGAAACCTCTCCCCATGTCGGCCTCTGAAGAGATGCACAAAAGCATCGAAACGCGACAGGCCTAAGGAATGAATGACTAGAGGGGATATAAGGTGCCTGGAAATAAAAGTTGATGCAACCATCTTTCAGCGGAGTGCGGCTTCAAAGTTCTGAGCAATTTGGTTATATGTTTCACACAGCGGCACCGGCCGTGGAAGCTACGCACCACCCACAGAGCAAAGGAAGGACCGGCCGGGGGATAATGTTCCCTCTGCAACGGCGCTGGAAGTTTCATAAATTAAGGTACTTTGTATCCTGCTCTGGGGCCCACTGGAGGGCTATATAAACTTAATCCTGAATTGTGGTATGGGGACTGGACCCACTGGAGGGTTAGAAATGCCAGAATTGACTACATCACCCAGCATGCTTTGCTTTGTAGTGAATAAAACGTGATGTCACGAGCACACCAGAGGCTAATTACAGAGCGTGGCAGAACGGGTTGATTTAGCGGCGAAGAAACCTCTCCCCATGTCGGCCTCTGAAGAGATGCACAAAAGCATCGAAACGCGTCAGGCCTAAGGAATGAATGACTAGAGGGGATATAAGGTGCCTGGAAATAAAAGTTGATGCAACCATCTTTCAGCGGAGTGCGGCTTCAAAGTTCTGAGCAATTTGGTTATATATATATTACCTACTGGCGATAGCCAGTAGGTATATATAGTTAGGATTGTTTTCCATAGGGAAATCGCAACATTCTATTGGGAATAACTTTTGCGCCGGTTGAGGAATCTTCCTGAAAGTTTCCTTAACTTTGCCTCGCTGCGCTCCGGTCCTTCCCTGAAAGTTTGGGGGGGATTCGTCAAGCGGGGGCCGAGATAAAAGGGGGGTCCCAAAACATGTTTTCCCCATGTTAATTTCCATAGGGCGGTTGGATTCACTTTTAGCCCGAACGGCTAAATGGTTTTCCACCAAACTTGGCAAAATTGTAGGGACTGGTAGCCCGATGTGCCTTTGCTATGTCTCAAGATATGTGCTCCAGTGGTTTTTACGAAAATTAACTTTGAAAAAATATATATTGGGCTGCATTGGGCTATATATATGTTAGAGCCCAAATGTAGCCCAATGTAGCCCAATGTAGCCCAAAGATGGCCACCAGAGACAAAAAAAACAAATGTAGCCCAAATATCAGCCAGATGTAGCCCAACTATAGCCCAATGACAGAATGTCCCAGAGTGTTCTAAAGAACAACTAGAGCGCTAACAGTCTTACTTATGACAAAAGTATGGCACACCTGAAGTCATCTCGATTGGAATAAAGTGTTAACACTTAAAACATTTAATTTGCAAGGCAACAAAATGAGGGGGTTCATTTTGCCATAGAAATTATGATTAGTGCTGAAGAAAGAAAAATTAGGGCACATTTTGAGTGACTTCTCAAAACCTCTTATATTTCATTAAAAAAATTCTGATATGCAGTCTCCCAAGATGGCCACCAGAGACAAATGAGCCTGTGCTTAAAAACTCTGTTAGCAAAGCAGGCATTTGAGATTTAAAAAAGTTTTAATATATAAAAACGTTATCCGCTAATAGAATTAGCATTTAAAAAACCTTGCGAATTCAATGAAAAAACCATAGGTTTCAGGCCTTATATAGTTAGGAATTAGCATTTAAAAAACCTTGCGAATTCACTGAAAAAACCATATGTTTCAGGCCTTATATAGTTAGGAATTAGCATTTAAAAAACCTTTGAAATTCACTGAAAAAACCATAGGTTTCAGGCCTTATATAGTCAGGAATTAGCATTTAAAAAAACCTTGCAAATTAACTGAAAAAACCATAGGTTTCAGGCCTTATATAGTAAGGAATTAGCATTTAAAAAAACCTTTGAAATTCACTGAAAAAACCATAGGTTTCAGGCCTTATATAGTTAGGAATTAGCATTTAAAAAACCTTGCAAATTCACTGAAAAAACCATAGGTTTCAGGACTTATATAGTTAGGAATTAGCATTTAAAAAACCTTTGAAAATCACTGAAAAAACCATAGGTTTCAGGAGTTATATAGTTAGGAATTAGCTTTTAAAAAACCTTTGAAATTCACTCAAAAAACTATAAGTTTTAGTGATGTTATAGTTAGTGGACATTTTACTCATACAAAACCATTGAAATTGCTCCTATATAGTTAGTTGTACTAACTATATTTCGCGCACCCGCAATCCACTGCTGATGATGTCACATATTAGATCATTCATGACATGGTCAGTGACATCACTGATGACATCACTGATGACATCATCCACGTGACAATCACATACACCTTTTCATACACTATTACAATTTTTCATCACTCTTTGTAAAATACAGAGTATCATATTTAAATCCATTGTCACAGCAATACAAGTATCTAAAAATCCACTCAGTGATTCATAGGTGTATACACACATCTAATCACTTACCTATGGATACAATCATACATGCTGTCAATGAACAATAGAACACTATCAAAAATACTTATACATCTATATCGACATTAAACAACAGCACACATCCTATTCACATATGAAGTCATCCTACTCACTTATGCAAACAATGGATCATACTTACATATTTACTTAGCAAAACACTTATACAAACACCACTTCTTCTATTCATTTAGATAGTAAGTCATACTTAGTGAATTATAAAATCATTATTACAAGTATACAGTTATCCATACAGTCACTCACACAATCATTGTGTCTTATGTATACTTATTTATATACAACTGACACATACACTGCCTTTTATTTTTCTAGTTTGTTGGACCTGTACCATTGAGAAATATATTTGCTCATCACCACACCCATAAAGATATTCACTCACCCAAACAACTGTTAGAACATGTAGTTTTAACTTCATATATCTACTGAATCAACTATTCACACATCTTTGGACAGTCACACACCCCCCACTGAACCACACACACTTTCACACTCCCATACAAATACTCAGTTAACTAAACAATAACTAATATAGACTTTCACATAGCTAGTAACCAACTGTAGAATCAGTTTACACAACAACTGACAAAGTGATACAGATATTCACACAGTTTAGTCACTATCCACTATATTTAGTGAGACATTATAAATTGGTCAAGTAAACAGTCAATTACACTGCTACTAAATCCTCCATCCAAATATTTATTTATATATATCCACTTATTCTTCAATGCAAATTGCTATATATGTAATGCATATTTAAATAACAGAGCAAACCACATTCACTGGATGATGTCATCAGTGATGTCATCAGTGATGTCATTTGAGATGTCATCAGTGATGTCACTGACCATGTCATGAATGATCTAATATGTGACATCATCAGCAGTGGATTGCGGGTGCGCAAAATATAGTTAGTACAACTAACTATATAGGAGCAATTTCAATGGTTTTGTATGAGTAAAATGTCTAGCTAACTATAACATCACTAAAACTTATAGTTTTTTTAGTGAATTTCAAAGGTTTTTTAAAAGCTAATTCCTAACTAAATAACTCCTGAAACCTATGGTTTTTTCAGTGATTTGCAAAGGTTTTTTAAATGCTAATTCCTAACTATATAAGTCCTGAAACCTATGGTTTTTTCAGTGAATTTGCAAGGTTTTTTAAATGCTAATTCCTAACTATATAAGGCCTGAAACCTATTTTTTTTCCAGTGAATATATATATATATATATATATATATATATATATATATATATATATATGTGTGTGTGTGTGTGTGTGTGTGTGTGTGTGTGTATATTCACATATATATGTATATATTATATATAATATTTATTTACAATGTAAATGCCAATTCAGTTGACTATGCAATACATGCTACACAAGCCAAAGATAGCCAGTATAACCATATATATCTCCCACAACTAGTGTTCAAATTGCAGTAAGAGATGAGCTCTGTATCCGTAATGATCACACAGTGGATACATAAACGCAACAAGTGAGTGCATATATATACAAACAGTACACAACTTAGGGCTAAATTGCAATGTTTGGTTCATAGTCTCTTATGATTAAAGAGTAGACATTGTCTGAGTGTTTAAAGCAGGGGCCTTATGCCTTTTCAATCATAACCTACTTATATTTAAAGAATATCATCTTAGCTACTAATATTTTTAGTCGTATAAGCATTACCTCATCAAGCAAGATTTCATTAAGGCCCACCCTATGTAAGCTTACGAACAGTAATCACCTGAGTGCATCAGGCAGGGTTGCAAACAGTAACACAAAAAACGTTATCAGTTTTGAATGCCTGTACATGGATAACACGTAAAGGCCACATCTTCAATGCCCATGGCACAATGTAACAATATTAGTAATATGTCTTCCCAGAGCCACACAATTTATGCCTCAAATATATGCTGTAATACATTTTGAAAATGTAACCATATTTCTCTAAAAATCAATTAATGAGTTTTAAAAATACTCACATGCTTTTAGATTTTGATATACATATATTAATTCAGCCAAGCAAAAGATTCGAATTCAGTAGCCTGGGCTGCACATCCAAGAACTGCTTAATGGGAAGCCTGGCTTAAAGCCTTCACAGTTCAAGCTTGTTAATTAATTCAAAGTCAAGTCAGAAGGTCAAGGCAGCCAACACTTGACACCGCAAACCGATTTTCCAAGGCGGCAAAGGGCTGCTGCATCTGTGAGTTAAGGCAACCAGCGTTCAGCACTGCAAAGCGTACACAGGCTTACATTTGCAGGGTTTAATGTGATAATTAATGCACCCAAAACTATCTAACTACAAGGTGTTTGTAAATTACTGGGTCTCATAATTATCATCTATTATTAGTTTTGTCTGAAAAATGGGCATTACATGCAGATGTTGGTGCTTACTTTGGATCAATCTGCGTATTTTGCTATATATGGCACATTGCCCCCCCTTGTAAATATTGGCAGGTTGGACTTGCTGTGATTGACTAAGGAAAATTTGCAAAAAAAGTATAGTTGCCCAGGAAAAACTCGTAATTCCGATATATATGGAAACAGCAGTTACCACATATCTCCACAATATCTCTGAATTAAGAGGTGAGAATCAAGAGCTCAACCTTGGATTTAACCCTATGATCAGTGGCGTAGCAAGGTCAGGTGGTACCCGGTGTGGAAAATTTCTTGTCACCCCCGGCTTGACAAAATGGCAAAAATATGCGTTTAAAACATTTTACATTTTGTATTTTTCTGTCAGTTTCATCTTCCATTCACTGGGAATTTGTTTTTTATTTCAAAATAGTTTTTATTGTTTTTTACATGTAACATATACTCATCAGTACATTGTCGTTACAGGGAGGCAGCCCACACTGGCTGTGTAAATGGTAGTACAGTTTCACATTATATATGCTTGGCTGTCCCCCTATCCACTGTCTCAGTAGGAGGAGACGAGTGCGAGGAAAGGGGAAAGGATAGCAATTGAGGTAATATCTCTTTTGCGCAGACACAAGTTTTCCAAGTTCAAAGTGACTTTTTACTTTTTGCTGCAACTCAATGACCGTGATCTTTGCGTTGCCGTTGGGAGCTTTTTGAAGTGTATTTTAGCAAAGAGAAGGAGTATGTTGTTTTAATTTTAATGCATTTTACTACCTTTTGCATAGATTGTATTTGTATTGCTGCTAAAATGTTCACTACTGCAGCTAACTCCTCTATAGGATTGATTTTATTATTCATGTATTATTGGAGGATATTTGGTGCTATTTATGGTTCCAGTCGTTTTTGCACTATTGGATAATATCTGCTGCTACTTATTAACTCAATTAATTTGCACTATCACTTTAGTTCAGAAAAATGTTCTGTCTTTGCTTGCTGGCGTATTCTTTTTAAATGGAAAACAATTTTGTATTTGCTGAGATGTGTATGATTTTAAATTATGTTTTTTTACATGTGTATCTTTTATGACCTGTCTTCAGAAGGACGAATGAAGAAAGAATTGAATTAAATTGTGTTTAAAAACATATATTTTTGCCATATTGTCACCCCCCTCAGTGATGACACCCGGGGCAGCACGCACCCCCCTTCCTACACCACTGCCTATGAATTCTGTGTCTACAAGTTGTGTGTAATGCTGGATTCGGGAAGCAGAGGTTCCGAGAAGGAGTTTCTGGTCAGTGAAGACATTATGCATCAGGCCCCGAGTTGTTTAGGGCCAGCACTACTTCAGCAAAAGTTATAGTTTTTTGGATGTATGACGTTACAACGCATACTTTTACAACGCCTACCTTTACAACGCATTTTTTACACCGCAACATCCATTACAACGCACACCATTACAACGCATACCATTACAACGAAATCTTTGAAACTACCTTTACAACGCATTCCACTACAATGCATACTACATTTACAACGCATACCATTACAACGCATTACATTGCATTGCATGTAAGGTAAGTGTTGGATAGTGTAGGGGTAAAAATTACTATTCTAACTCCAGGGGGTGTAACAGTAGGGTAAGTGTTGGATAGTGTAGGGTACTATGTGTTGTAATGTTATGCGTTGTAATGGTATGTGTTGTAATGACTGCGTTGGAATGGTATGCGTTGTAATGGTATGCGTTGTAGTGGTATGCGTTGTAGTGTCATGCGTTGTAATGACTGTGTTGTAAATGTATGCGTTGTAATGGAGTTTGCGTTGTCAAAGTTTCATTGTAATGGTAGTGCGTTGTAAAAGTTGCGTTGTAAACGTTATATACCAGTTTTTTAATTGAAAGCAAGCAGTCTGTCTTTATTAAGAATAAGGCAGCCTGGGAGGGTGAGTACATTTCAGTAGATTGCGCCACGAGTCATGTTTTTAGTTTCCTTGGCGTACATGTTTTTTAACACCAAAGAAGATGCCTGCACCTGGCAAAAACAGAAGAAGCATCCAGAGGGCCTCATATTACACTTCGCCTCAGGCTTTGCAAACCTCAGAACCCTGGAGGCAGCTTGGATTTCCTGCATTTGTTAAGACCTGTGATGTCACGGAAGAGTGGTAAGGAATTGTTGATTGGCTTGAGTGGCTAAAATTTCAAACGTGGCCAGAGAAAGGGTGGCTGGTTAATATGAGGAGTAGATCCTAGTCCAAATTCCCACAATGGAACTGTTTGCTGTTACTTCCTAGAAGGTGAAACTGAATCCCTTCTTTGCCAGATATGACTCTCTGGCTTTTTAATAAACTTAGCCTCTTTGGCATGACTTTTCTCTGTCTTTTTGCTTCAGACCTCCTGTTTTTGACTGTTTGCCACATTTCAGTTTTGCTGTTAGGACTCTGGGCACTTTGCCACTGCTGTCCAGTGCTAACGTTGCACATGCTCCCTGTGCAAATTGTCTAGGTGATTGGTTCATCCATGTCTGCCCAGGGCCTGTATTTTAAATGCTACTTGTGGGCCGGCAGCACAGATTGTGCCTCCCACATGGGTAGCCCGGCAAACATGTTCCAAATTGGCCACTGCCGTGTCTGTGTGTGCAGTTCTGAACCGCCATGTCGACCGGGCAAGTGCAACCACTTTGCAAGGCCCAAACCTTCTCTTTAACTCCATGTAAGGTAGGCCCAAGGTAGACCTAAGGGCAGGGTGTAGTGTATTTAAAAGGTAGGACATGTGCTGCAGTGCTTTACATGTACTGATAGTGAAATAATGCTAATTTCTATTTTCACTATTGTAAGCACTATCTCTCCCATAAGTTATCGTTGGAGTTGCCTTGTGCCCTCTTATGAGTGTAACTTCCAATAAGGATAAGATAAAGAGTTGGAGTTTGGGGTTCCTGAACTCACAATTAAAAAAATACTTCTTTTAGTAAAGTTGTTTTTTAAATTGCTTGTTTGAAAATGCCACTTTTAGAAAGTGGATATTTTCTTGCTTCACCATTCTGTGCCTCTGCCTGCCTGTGGAGTCCATGTCTGAGGGAGGATGGCCATGGGGCTGGTGTGCATTCACTTTAGACGGTCACACAAAGGAAGCTGAGGTGTGCCCTGCATATTCTGGTGGCCGATCACCAGGCTGATGGGTCTTCCTGAGCTAGAGTGGTGGGAGGAGCTGTCACTGACACCCGGATAGGGCTATGCCTGTTCTGACACAAAGCTGTCTCACCCCCATTGTGTATCTGGTGCCAGGTCAGGGAAGACAGGGCCTTGTGCACTGCCAAGACTTCCTTTGATGTTTGCCTACTTCAAAGCCCGAAACTGGTATAAGCCTGGAGCTGGACACCATAACTTCGGAACACTTGTGGACTAAGACAATATTCTACCAGTGTTATACATGGGGTTTCTGGTTGGCTAGTGTTTGCACCTAAGACAGGCAGAACCCACCCCTCTAGTCAGGGCAAGGGAGATGCACACTGAAGATAATCCCTGCTCACCCCCTTTGTAGCTTGGCAGAGCAGTCAGGCTTATAGGCTTATCGAAGAGGCAATGTGTAAAGCATTTATGCAACAGACTCATACAACAGTGACCCACTAGGCACACCACAAAAGCAACTCCACACAAGGTTATATATAAGTATCCTTTATATTATGCAAAAAAATACATTTGAAGACAACCACATATATCACTGTGCCGCTTGTCATGACTTCACAGGGATTACATAAATCACTTGGCCAATAGGGCCACGGTCATAAACCTCACAATTATTACCACCCAGTAACTACTGGTAGAATTACCTTTAGCATAAAAACATTAGGCATAACCAACATTGTCCGAAGTGCACTATAGTAAGTACTAGTAGCGTGCACACATTAGAAAATTCACCATCACTGTGAATATCCCTGTAGTAGGCAACCTTACATACGGTTACAACACGTCCACATTAGCAGTGTACACACTACCATTGGTGATAACAACAGTCAGTGCGGCACCTGCGCTCCTATGGCACGTGCCCAGCTACAAAATGACAATTCAGGATGGTTCCCCCCTACTCAGGAACCTCTACTTCTGCTTCTCTTGCTCGATGAGGAGTGGGGGCCTCCGTGGAGGTTTAGCCCAAGCTGCCAAAAACAGCCATGCCTCTCCTAAGTAGGCGCAACAAGGAGGAAAGGTACCAGAACTGCCCAAGTTGGCAGGAAACCTCTTCTCGCCACAGGCTGGCGGCCTATGTGCGCATGCACAGCTGTGAGAGGGGGTGAAACTCAGCCCCATTCACTAATCACCGGGGGCTGAGCATGTTAGGCGGCTCCCACAAGCTAAATAAGCCCCAAGCGGTGTGAGGCGTCCTCCGGCGGCGCTAGAGGCTTGTTCTGTAGCTCTGCCTCACGTTGGTTTGGCCCAGGATACACAGCTTTCCCCAGCCCCAAACAATACCTTTCCGGCCGCTGGAGAATGCTCTGCAGGCCCTCCATGACCCACGCCCACCAAGCACTCTTCTTCCAGGAAAGTAGAGTGGTTCTCCCGTCGTGGAAAACCCGTTTGGTTCCTTGCAGCCCCACAGCCTCTCCTCTTTCTCAATCGGCCTCTCTTAGACTGGGTGTGGCCGCAGTTCCATGGAGCTGGCTTTTGCTGAGGGGTGTGGCTGCAGTATGCAGTTGTCCTTCCGGTTTGGTTTGCTGGCCTGTGCTTCGGGTTGTGGCTGCTGCATTGTCAGGGCAACCGGCAAGGGCCTCGCTCAGCTTTCTGTCTTGCTGTACCTCTTGGGCTCCCACCACATGCTTGGCCCAGAGACTCCCTTAGTAGAGCCCAACACTCATGGGGAAGGCAGACCGAAGTGCTCAACCCGCAGCGATACACATGCGCTATTCTCCTCCACAAGCACAGTACGTAGGGAAGCGTCCACCACGTGCTTCTTGGTAGAGCTCGTCAGCTCTGACTGGCGATTAGTGCATTCCATGCACTTTGCAACAGCAGGGTGGGAAACACTGCACTCATCATGCGCTGTGTTAAAAGTCACACAGGGATAGCCACAAATCCCTGGGAGTTCACTGGGGCAGAGAACAGGTCACAGGCAGGACAGCATGTAGGGTCTCCCAGCAAAGTGGCTGTCCCTTCAGCCACCCAGCAGGTAGTCTCAGATTGCGGTTCCTCCTGGTACATAGCAGTCCTCTGGAAGTCCACACGTAACTTATTTCCCTACATGGGGTCACAGTCCCTTACTTGTAGTCTAAAAGTATTTGTTCGGGGGCATTCAAAATACAACTACAAGTGCACAACACCCGCCATCCACAGTGTTAGCTTTGGCCCCGGACACACCACAGGGAGTCGAAGTCAGCATTGTGGAAGGCAGGCACAGCCCTATTCAGGTGGGAAAACTCCTCCCACTACTCTAAATTCAGCCAAGGTCTATTCAGCCTAGCGCTGAGTCACACAGGCAGGGCAGGACACACCTCAACCTCCCCCCGCACCCCCAGGATTGGATGGAGTGAATGCACAACCCCTCTCCCCTGTCAGTCAGAACCAGACAGTCAATACACATCCAGGCAGGGCACAAAGACACTTAGCACACAGAAATACCCATTTCAAATAGTGGCATTTCTAAAATAGTAATACAAATTCTGCTTTCATCAATAAGCAGAATTTATCACTACCATTCCAAACATACCATACACGGTCATGCTGCCCCTCTCATGTCAGGAATTACCATTGAAGCACATATCAGGGAATCCCCAATGCAACTATGAGAGGGCAGCCTTACAGCAATGAGAAACCAAATAGGCTATTTGTCACTAACAGGACATGCCACACAGTTAATGCACATGTCCTACCTTTTACCTGCACCGCATCCTGCCCATAGGGCTATCTAGGGCCTACCTTAGGGGTGACTGATATGTAGTAAAAGTGGAGTTGCAGACGTGGCAACCACTTTATATGCCACGCCACAGTGGCAATAAACTGTGTGCACCGGCCCTGCAGTAGCAGAGGCCTGAGACAGGTTTGAAAGGCTACTTCAGTGGGTGGTGCAAGAAGCACTGCAGGCCCACAGGTAGCATTTAATATATATGGGATACCACTGTACAAGGGACTAATGGGTAAATTAAATATGCCAAACCGGTGTAGACCAACCTTACCAAGTTTACAAGAAAGATCACATGTACTTTAGCACTGATCAGCAATGATAATGTGCCCCGAGTCATAAAACCACCAACAACAGGTAAGAAAAAATACAGGAAGAAGTCAAAAAGTTATGGGATGACCCTGCAAAATGGGCGAAGTCCAACAACCAGGAAGTAGAGTTGAATGCTGTAGACGTGACTGACACTCTGCCTGTTGCTTTGTTGTGCTGGCCTGCTGCTTGCTGCTTTGGTCCTGGGAGTAACAGACTGGACTTTGCTTTCTACATCCTGCTTTCCAAGGTTCCCCAAGGGCGTGTGCAAGCTTGTCTCCCATTACGAAGTCTCATGCGAACAAAGACTTTACCTACTGGTGCCAAATCTAGTCCCTGTGCCCTTGCAAGTAGAATCTGGTCCCCTAAGCAGAAAATTGACGCATTAACTCTCAGCGCCTGAAAGCTTACAACCAATCCAAATCATGAGCCCCTTGTCATCAATGTCCATGGCACCCACTCCAACTCTGACGCTTGGCTTACTGTGCAGCTGAAGAATTGACATTTCACCTGCTTTGCAGCTGTAAAATTGATGCAGCACCGCTGCCGCATTGACACCGTGTGTCTGGATTTTCCACGCCTCGTTCCTGGGCGCCAGGCTCTTCATCAACGTGCCCAGCATTATGGAATCCAGGCCTCGTGTATGGAGATCGAAGCATCACTTTTCCTCACAGTAAGGAATCGACACATCACCTCCCCTGGCAGTAAGGAAGCAATGCATCACCTCCTTTGCACTGCAGTAAGAAACTGACGCGACACCTCCAATGGCAGTAAGAAACCAAAGCATCACTTCCCCTGGGAGTAAAGAACCAAATCATCGTTTTGCTTTTCCAGCGCCTCACTTCCCCTGCACTTGTTTTTGTCTTTGCTGGTGAAGCATCACAGGTACTTTGTGCTACATAGATTTATATGTATTGAACTTACTTTACCTTTAAAAAGTGATAACTTAATTTGTGTATGTTGTATGTTTGTCATTTTTGTCATGTTTTTTTCTGATTTATCTTTCTAAACTGGTGTGGTGTCTGTTTGTAGTGTTTTCACTGTGCTATTGTATGTGTATGTACAAATATTTTACACATTGCCTCTAAAATAAGCCTGACTCCTCAATCCAAGCTACCAAGGCAGTGAGCAGGAGTTATCTTAGTTGTGTAATTCCTGTACCTTGACTAGAGTGAGGGTCCTTACTTGGACAGGGTGCAAACCAGTGCCAACTAGAGACCCCTATTCTAACACCCTTCAACATTCAATGGTGATTGTAATGTGATGTTTATCTGTATGAACAGAAGACGCTGCAAGCCGATCCCCAATACAAGGAATATTCTGATTATTGGATGTATTAGATATAAAAGAAAAAATTCAAGTTCTTCCACTCTATCTGAATTTGCTGTAAATAGGGATGGTAGAGGGATCCCAAGTGTGAATGCTCTATTCTGAACTTTAAGCCCTCCGATCCCTGTATTGCACTCGTTGCTTAAGCATTTCAGTACACCACTTTCATGCTTCATGTGTGGAAATGTAACTTTCAGGCTTGTAGGTACAGTGAAAAACATTTATTACATGTATTACTAGTGTTATTTTTTTTTTTTACTAAATCCGAGCAGGTGCTGAATAATTCTGCTTGCTAAGAATAAATGTTCATAGATAACTCATACAACACACAAAATACTTTTACTCATGGCTGCTTTACAGGACACCTCACCATTCATTTAATGACCTTGGATGTGAGGAGGAGGCAGGACATGTTTGGTGTAGGGGCACCTGCCTTATGATCAATAACCACAATTGATTTCTAAGTATTGGACCCTTGACAAGGACTGGATTTAATATCATGGTGTCATCGGAAGTGCTTAACATTTCTTGTGGAAATTCTCTAAGTTGTTTGAATAATAAATAAATGTTTTAATAGGCAAATCCACCAAATAACTATTTCAATTGGAAGATAGTATGCTATGTTTGGCAGATTGTTTTAGGTGATAGCTCCATTCAAAGTAAAACATAGCAGCAATGGAAACTGACACAAGAAAACAAAGGATATTTTGTTATTATAAACAAGAGATATTGCTTATTTAACTTCATGGTTGGAAGAATCCTCCAGCATTTGCAGCCATCTGGCTTGGAAGAGTATAGAAACCTAAGGACTTAAATGTTTCACACACCTACCGATATAAAAGCCTCTTCTAATGCATCCTATTGATTGGCCAAGGACTGTATAAAAGAGCAGGGCTCTGAGAATAAAAAAGAATGAGTAGAGCTAGGGTCCTAGAAAAAGGCACCACAGTTCCATTACAATAAGGTAAAGAAGAGTTTCTATATCGAATAGATGTGGTCCATTTAATACTAAATCCAAAAATCTCACTGAGGTTTGAATTCCTGTGATCCCTAGACCATGTATAATTTGAAACTCCCATTCCAGATGTGAATAGCCACATTGGGTCCCATCTATTATAGAAAGAGATTCATCAGAACATTGCTGTACTGTGGCTAGGTGTGTCCATACATTGTGGCCTTTAGATGATTACTATCCTGCAGGGAGCAGAGTCTTGTCAGTCAATCTTTCCCAGGGTAGGATTCATGACACGGATTGTGCTTGACAAGGATGTTGAGTCCCCAAGTGACTAATGAACAATTGGTGGAAAGGACATTCGGTCCATCATATACTTAACTTCTAACCAGTCAGAAACCAGTGACCTTTGTAAGAGATGGAATACAGCAATTAAATATTTGCCTATAGTCATTGATTTTTTTATCTTCCGGGCTGATATCGGCCCATAGTGATGTATCCCCATGATAGACGAGAGTTCATTCCCGTTATGATCATGTGCAAGATAGGAAAAAATGCCTATTAAATATGTTCACGGAACAATGAGACACTTGCACCTGGGCATCTATTGGGCCATGTGAAAATAAAATTGTAGAATTTACTTCAGAGTGGAATATCAAATAACCTGATGTCTCCTTGAGGACTTGTGACATCATATACATCAATGTGGGAGCGTGATCCTAATTATTTTGCTTGTTAGGCAGGGCAAGATGCAGATTGTCCAATGAGTAGCCCTGTGTTGTTTATTTCAATATTCACCAAATTTGCAATTCAGGTAACTTTTGAAGTTACATCTTTGCACATTTCTGTGGCAGTCATGTTTATTTTTATAAATAGAAATGAAAAAAAAACAAATAAAAAAAATAACATGTTATTGTGTGATCCTGGCAGTGGGACTGTGGAATTGCCTAAATATATCACAAATGTCAACTACAATCAGAATCAAAACTAAAGTCAAATTTCTCATATGAATATGTCAGCTTTGGTTACTGGGGCCATAGCCTGTGGGCAGCATCATATAATTGTATTTATCTTTCGTGGTTCATTACAGTGGAAGGCATACAATAAGCTAATCAATCGAGCGCTGCCTTAGAAAGATCAGTACATCCCAAACAACTGTGCATCATCATCTATACACAAGAAAACTAGTAAGCTCAGACATTTTTAGGTCTCCCTGATCGTGATCAGTGAACTATGGCTAGAGTATAGGGAATAGCGGGTAAATTATCTAGATACAGCACAGTTGCTGCTACAAACAAAAGTCATGTCATTGATTCTGGGTTGGCCAACTAAGTTCCAGAACCTCCATCAAGTCTGTAAAAAAGCATTGTGTTCTGAAAGCTCTTTCCTGAGTTTGGACACAAAACCTCCTTAATTGTGCATTTCGGACCTTTCAAAACTGGAGGTTGATCATATGTTAGATTAATCTAAAGGAGATTTGCCAAACACATACAGAATGGAGAAGATGGGGCTTACCTGATTGCAGAAAAGTAATATTTACTTTAGTATGGGCTGTGAAGAAGTTACCCCCCTATCTGCGGCGTCCGTTTTGTGGATCAGATAGATCACAATGCCTTAAAATATTAAGGCAAAATAGAGGAGGCCATGAAACACTTGTGCTCTGGAGTTTCATTTATTCATGGTAAAGATCAGGAGTCTCCAACAGGTGGAACCTGAGCTACCAGTAGTTCGTAGCCAGTCTTGGAGTAGCTCATTGCCTCTCAGTTGAATATGGAGGTCTACAGCCTGCCTCCTAGCTGATGCTGCAATTTTGAACTCAGGTCCTGTAAGGCACAGGAACGAAAATGGAGCACCAAGCAGCCCACCTTCTTTTTAAATAAACAATCCCATGCTGCTGCTTGGAAAAAGCCTGTCCTTAAAATAAATGTCTCAGATCAAAGCGCACTCATACTTTCACCCTGATAAAAATTGTCTGTATGATTTTTTTAGTCTCGCCTACGCTGCGCGCATGTGCTGTCTAGAAGGAGACCTTTAGTAATCGATTCTGGTTTTGGCTCACAAACATGCACTCGTTGCCATTGAAAGCACGTTTGGCAATTCCCTTGTGGTAGCAAGCTTTGAAACCATCTGTTTGTAATTAACACACGGTTCCTGCTCGCTCCTGCAATGGAAACAAGGGCAGGCGCCCTCCACTTTCCCCTCCCACTGCTGCCTCCTCCTCTTTCCACGCGAGGCATGCGCGCTTGTTTGTATTCCTTTAGAGCTATGTGACGCCCACTCCGCACGGTCTGCTTCACTCCCCGACATATAGCAGCTTCAGAGCACTCTCAAATAGTATGTAACAGAGGGCACTGAAGCATTTCAAGTTACCTTATATTTCCAATTAAAAAAGCAAAGACTACCTACCTGCCCACTCGCCCTTTCTTCCGACACGCAACACCAGTCCTATAATACCAACATGCCCTAGCAACGGGCGACTCTGGCGGGCAACGTGTCTCAAAACAAAAGGGCAAGTACTGGAAACAGGATCAATCGGCGACAATGTTAGGAAAGAAAAACATTTGATTTCTCCCTAGGACAGGCTACTGTCCCGGCAGCCGTCAAAACTATCTTTACTATTTGCGCAACTCCGGTGCTCTAAGGACAATGAGGTTTCAGAGCGGGGCAGCTGGTTACAAGTTAGGTTTGGACTCTTGCAATTAGGATTAGAAAAACTTTTTTTTGTAGAACAGGTACTTGTAAAATAAAAGTTCAACGTAAACTTTAAAGAAATGAGAAAATGTTGACACACACAAACATCTGCACCCACTAAGAAAACAATTACGAGGACAAAACCTATTTCCTGTTTCACATCTCAGCAATCGTGTCAGCGTTACATTGCCTCTAAAGTAGACCCCTCCCACCTACGATAACATCAAACAGCACTCGTCCTGCGCCTTCATTTATTTACATCGCCCATATGCTTGTCCTGGGCTTCTTCTTTTAATGAAGGTGGGACTTGTTTAACTGGGGGCGGGCTTTACTTTCTTGGGCACCATAACTGTGTGACAAGACACGGCATAGAGCTTGATTCCAGGCGCAGAATCACTTTATGGGGGCGGAGTACAGCACACATGGCTGCAGTGCAAGGAAATATTAAACCATTGCTGATGTAATTGTTTAAGTGATTTCACTTGTCAAACATTTAAATACACATGTCTTGTTTAACTCCTTTACGTGTTTCGCCTCTTTTCGTCCTCTGCCCTTGCTTCAGTTTGCACATACATACATGTTGGTCTTGCAGCATGGAGTCCTGCGCAGGCTGCATTTGTTTGTCTGTACTCTACCACTGCAGAAACTTCTATAAGTGGCTTCCCTGAGACGCCAACCTAATTTTAATATGCATGCCAGCGCCAAGCCCAGAGTGATGACTCTGTCCCCATCCTTGTACGTAGGGCATTTTGAACAATCCATGGTGACTAATGGATGCAAGCCCCCTGTCACAGAAGGTTTTGGATTTAACATCTATGCAGAATATGTGGCAACCAGAAAAGTTCTGTTTTTCCTTTGCGAATGGTAGCTTCAGGCACCATATCTGAATGGGGTTTCTGCGAGTGATGAAGCTCTACTCCTTATCCACACACTTGAGCCTGCTTTGTGGTTGAAAGCAAGTCTAGCTTCCACTGCTTGAGGCCCTGTTAGCCATGCCTGTCAGCGTGCTGTGCGCCTACACTATTGCAAGTATTTCTATGGCGCTCTTCTCCCCTTATTGGGGTTGTAAGATTTGGTTCTCGTAATATTCTGAATGACCCTCCACTCCTTGGCCATGACTTCTCTTGCAGCTGCCTCAGCCAGCACCACGCGTTTCAGAAGGCTCAGTGCTCACATCAAGAGGCAACATGTTTCACAGAAAAGGACTTCTGCATACTGTGTGCTTTTACATCTATTGAGAGAAATAAAAGATAAATATGCATTAAACAAGCATTGGTATAGCCAATTGGTCTTGCCTTTGGGACATTATAAGTGTTTAGCCATGCAGCATTTGATGTTGCACCAAGAATATTGTGCTGCATAATTAAATACTTATAAGGTCCCAAAGGTGAGACCTATTGGCTATGCCAATGTTTGTTTTCATTTTAATAAATGTACCATAATTGGAGGCTGATTGTGCTTTATCTAGATAGACATGTATTAGAGTTTCAGTACACAAACTTTTTTTTGTTCCTGTCTGTCGTTCTATTACATATTTTTCTCCATCTTTATTTCTTCCATCCTCTCTTTATCTCTCCTTTCTCTCTATATATATTTTTTCTTTTTCTAGCTTTCTTTCTTTTTCATTCTTTTTTCTTTGGATCCCTCTTTCCTTGCTGGTACACATCTCCTCCTTTCCTTTCATCTTCTGCTTTTTCTTCCTCTTGTTCTTGCTGTTTATTTCGTTGTCTACTCTCCATTTTTCCTCTCTTCCTTTTCATCTTTTCATCTTTTCTCACTCTCCTTTCTGCCTACCATTTAAAATTTGATTGATTTTTGCTCATTTATATCTTCTGCTCTTTGTTCCTTTCTTTCCTTCTCACTTTTCTCTTCTCAGCTATGCTCACTCTTTCCTTTCTTTCTGTCCCGCTCGCATTTCTGTGTAATTGTCTCCATCCTGTATTTGTTCTTTTGTTTCTTTGGTCCTTGTTTCCTTTTCTCCTACCTGTGCTCCCTTCCTCATTTTTCTTTCCTTCTCTCCTTTCCCATTTCTTCCTTTTCTTCTCTCATCTGGTCGCTTTCTTCTTTCTTTTTTGTATTCATTTTTGGTCCTTCTCTTCTTTTCTCTATTTCTTTCTCCCTTTTTTCCTCTTCTCCTTCCTTCCTCTGCATCTTTTCTTCCTTTTCACTTTTTCTTCCTCACCTACCGTCTTTTATCACTCACATTTCTTCCCTCTTTATTTCTTTCCTCCATTATTCCCTCTGTTCCTTCCACACTGTCCCTGTCCCCTTCCTTTCTTCTTTCATCTTTTGTTCTTTTGTTCTTTCTTTCTTTCTTTCTCTCCCATGTTTTCTCTTTCTCTCCTTCCTTTCCTTAAGAGCGCTTAACTTATTAAGCAATCTCTCTATTTGTTAATTTTTGTTTCATCTTTGCTTCAGATGTATGTAAGGGGATGACTACAGAGCGATGTTTACCTGTAGAGTGCTATGTAATCTGCATGTATCAATTGCTAATGGTCATAGTTAAGGGGGAAATGTATGTGTAAAAAAGCTTTATAATTTCATTTATAAATGTGTGTGTTACTTGGAGTACTTGAGCATCTCCTCTTACAGCAGGGCAAGCTCTAGAGCTGGCCTTGCCAATAATGTTGGTGCCAATCCAGCCACCAGTTAATTTTACTCTCCTTCTTGAATCATTAAGGCAGGGCCAGTTTATGTACATCAAATAACGTATTTTGGGGCAATTAGCAAGATAATAGAATAATTTTGGCCACTAGCTCTCAAATCGAGACGAGTGGCACACCATATATTTCACAACTAAGGGGCCACAAGCTTTGGAATGACACGCTTATTTCTCACGTGATTCACAAACAAAAATAAAGGGGCAAAGAAGCTCCTTGGGGCAAACAGCATATAGCTTTTATGCCAGGGCAGCATGATTGGGTGTTCTACAGGAAGTGTTTAGTTGCTTGGCCTCTATGCAGCATTATCAAATTGATATATTTGTCAGTAGCTCAGAATGAGTTTCACTGATGAGAAGTAGCTCTCACTATTGAAAATGTTGGCAACACCTGGGATTGACAGTTATTTATTCATTTGTTTGTTTTTTGCAGATTAAATTACATCTAAGCAGTATGGCGGTTTTACTTGGAAAAGATGAGATGCACCAAAATGCTAATGTGATAAAGGGATCTCATCTCAATGTATACCTTCTAGATGAGAGCAGTACGAACAAACCTTCTGATATTGTATTGCCATCTAGTTGCCCTGATTAGATACTGGTAATCTCTATTACTCCAAGACAAGTCTTCCTTGATGCATCCATTACTAGATTTAGGTAAATCTGCCTCTCTAGACTTGCAGAGTTGCTACCTCTGCTTTTTCATACTCCGAAACTGTCCAAAATAGGCCATAAGTTCAAAAAGAACTATCTCGAAGAAGATATCTTACATGGTTACTAAGTTATCAACATCAGGTCTGAACAGTAATTCCTATATGAAGCGGAGGGCTTGGAGTAATCCGAGAGATATCAGATTGCACCACTTTCTCCTAGATATTATTAGATTGGAAAATATTTCCTAGTCTAAACGACATGGGGGGCATTACCATTGGCACACGTGACTACCAACAGAGTCTTTATACTCATGCTCCTCTCCCAAATTCTTAAAAAGACAAGAGACAGAATAGTATTGCCTTGAGTTGCAAACAGGACTATTACTAAACCATCTTAATATCCAGGCAAACATTGCTGCAAGTGCAGTACAACAATCCTGATGTGGTGGCCTGTGCTGATACACTTTCCCATTGTCCAGTCCTCTGATATCTACCACTTAAAGAGAGGAAACATGATACTTCAAAGTTCAGATATGAAAAGTAATAATTCAAACTACACCAAAGAGCACGACAGATATCATTATAAGCCTTCATCCTGGTATTGTGTGGATCAAACACATATCCATTGTTTGGCAATTGAGAGACCGATATTAATGCAAGCTTGATATCTGCCAGTTCCTTACCTTCTGGCATCTGCCAAGTTTTACCCATGACCAAACCCATCCATCAGTTGTAAAATAATCTGCCACTGTAGTTTCTCCTCAATAAACTCCGACTTGAATTGCAGACTTGAAACCCCAAGGATAGGGGCTGCAAAATCGAAGAAAGTGATGAGCTAGAAGACTCAAGTGAATACTGGCCCACGGGACAGCAAGCGCAACATTCGCATGTGTCCCAGATCATGCAGGTGTTTGCCCTGCGGGTGAAGTTTGGGTGACCAGTTTAGGAACTGCAAACTCACAGCTCCGGAAGGCAGCTAGAGCCTTGCACTGTGTTGGCGGGACACCCCTATGAACCACAGATCCCGAAAGGAAATCAAATGGGTTTTCTGCATTTCAGCAAGAACCCAAAATGATGAAGCAGATGCACCGCTAATATAAGGGAGATTTTCTGGACAGAAAATCTCCCTGATAATGTTGTAAATGATGATGATGATGATGATGATGATGATGATGATGATGATGATGATGATGATGACGATGATGAAGATAATGATGATAATGTGTTGCCTTAAAAAGCACTGCAAATAGCAAATTTTTAGCACATTTAATATTAGTGGAATTATTATCTTCGGACAAAATAAGTTTGAGTTGCTTGAATATGGCGTGGATGCTCCATCGAAGGACAGTGCTGTTTTTACACATGACTAGGGACATTATCATACTCATGAGCAGGATGCAGAATTGATGGTTACTCGACTGCGGCGAATACGCCTGGGTGTTTGACTAGGAGAGATGATCCATTGGAACCAGTCCATCTGGAAGTGGATCCATTTGAATGAGAGGTTAACTTTCATGTCCAGAGCTGTGCTACACACGCAGGACTTTGTCCGTCAAGAACAGGATAGAATCATCATCACTGAGTGCTTATTCCGCTGGAGGAGCTAACAAAATACCCTTCATCTCATAACAAATTGTTCCCTATAACACAGTACTTCTGCACTTCCTGTCTGAGAGAGAACAGGGGTAGCAATGAATTCTAGATTTAGAAGACTACAGGATAATCTGACTGTGCGGCTGTCCTTCATGATCTCATCTATTGCCCTTGACAAGTTCTCTTCTGATCCACAGAATGTCCTGTTATGTCCCCTCTCAGTGGGTAATCCACTGGCTACTACCATATTGAGAAGTGTGAGTGATTCATTGCTGGGAGAATGAGATGAAGCAGCCATCAGTCCATTGATGTGGCAGTATTCCTCCTTCCCCAGGCCATATTTCAGTGACATCCATGTTACTCAGCCGCTGCAAAGAATTCCAGGAATTAACTCATAGCAAGTCCACCTCTAAGAAGATCTAGCATTAAGAGACAGTAACCCTGAAGTTCACACTTGCTTCACTTAAGAGTACCAAATCTTTCAACTACCCATGCCCAAATGCTGTTGGCGTGTGGTTCGCAACTACCAGTGGTCAAGAGGTTAATGGAAGTGCTTAATTTGTAAAAATAAATAAGTGTCAGGGCTCTCCTCAGGAGGCCACTGCAGCTTGCACCACACATTGCCCCTGCCATGCAGCCAAGGATAGTAACACCAAAACTGCTAACCTACTCGTTTGACAATTCGGACTATTACATGCCCCCAAAGCTATAAGATTCGCCTAAGCAGCATGTAACCGTAATTTTGTGTTGTATATTGAATTAGAAATGAATTGTTGCAGCTGTCATCTCTAAATTAGTCAGACAGCGCCACCTTGTGGTTAACAATTTAATGCTGGTGCCGAACACCGAAAACCACCGACTCAAATTAAGCACTATGTTAATGCATCTGAAAATTACTTCCTGCAACAAAGGCCTCACCCAGTGTTCCTCGTTAAATTTGGCAGGACAAAACTGCAGGTATGGAGGTAAATACAGGGACATGTTGGTTTTAGTGCGGAAAGGAGTAAGTCCAAAAATATATCATGTGACCTTCGTTGAAACACCCATTTAATTCAGTACCCACCATAATGTTTTTTAGTATATAAAAGTCATCTCACAATGAGGCCAAAATCAGCATAAAGCTAATCCACCACACCCTAATGACTTCAAATGACACTGGAAGAAGCAAATCTCGAGTAGTACTGAGGCAGTACGTTATTAAAACGCAGAAAGCCAGGAACACGTGCCCCAGTAGTACGGCCGGTTCTTACCTTTGCAGATTTTCTTAACATTGCGGTTCTCTTGTGGGTGTCCTGGAATGCGGCACTGGAATCGATGCTGCCAGAACTCCTTAAACCAGGGGTTGCGGGTGTTGGTGTCCAGCCGCAGGCCTAGAAAATACTCGTCGAATGACATGACCTCTTCAGACTGCAGTTTGATCGTGATGCCCCCGTTCGCTTCAGCTTCGTACCCTTCAATGACTTCATCTCTGTCGGCCCAGCCATCACTGGAACGAGAGAAAGGGGGAAATTCATTGTAAACAAACTGTGTTCTCTTCAACTGCGTCACAACGCGAAGAAAAAGACTTTGCACGTTTAAATCTTCACCGTTTCAACTTCCCTGTAAGGAAAGGTCAAATCAATTACAGCCCAACAACGGTACACAGAATTTTTTTTTAGTTTTGAGCATTCGGATTGCTTTAAGTAAATGAACATTGCGAACATTGTTAATGTATGTGGATTTATTTATTCCGTTAAGCGTGTAGATTGCTTCCCAGCTACTGGTATTAACTTCTATGAACAAGATCACCACCTCGGGAATTTGAAGGTTTTATTAATTGGTTCTCTCTGTCTCCTCGATTACTGATTGTTCCCACGCTGCGCCTTAAAAAAGGCTTAAAAAAATTACATGAAGAGGAACAATGAGATGTAACTTCCTGTGATGCTAGGCTGGAGGGGGAGGGAGGGGGTCAAATAGTGTGTGAATTGATCCTACTGATAACTATTTCCAAAAGTTAAACCGACTTACACACTATTATGGGCCTCATTTATGAGAAATGATGCGTCACTGCGTGAAAGCATCGATGCTTCACTTCTCAGTGCACACTCCTTGCGACATACCTGATGCGTCATATTAAATGTATGACGCATCGCAAGGAGTTACAGATACGTCAGTATTTCTGACGTATCTGTAAGCGCAAAAGTGATGCATTGCTGGAGTGTGTCACAAAAGTGACGCAAGTCCAGCAATGAGTCCTTTCACATGGGACAAGCCCCATGAGAAAGGGCCTGCGTCAGTCTTATGCCTGCTGTGAGGCAGGCAGAAGATATTGATGCATTTGCGTCCTAGAAGTGACGCAGCGAAATCTCATAGATTTCACTGCATCACTTTTACGAGGCTTTTTGCGGGGGAACGCCCACCCTACATACATTATACCTGACGCAGGTATAATGTAGCGCAGGGGTTTACAAAGTGCGCATCTGCTAAGATGCGTCACTTTGTAAATAGTGCACAACAGGAGGCATGTTTTACGCCGCCGATGCGTCACAAAAAGTGACGCATCGGAAGCGCAAAACTGACGCAAGGCCTCATTCAAGGCCTCATAAATGAGGCCCTATGACTTTACACCAAATACACACAGAACAATGTTGTTTCTCTATTGCCAATCTTAAAAACATACACATACATGACACGGGTACGAATTAACAAACATTACATCATGTATAAGGCTTACTAGAGGAAAAGCCTTTGTTACATGTAGAAATGGGAAACCAGAATTTATATCCTGGCACCATTTATTTAATATGCCAATGTACTTTTAAGCAGCAAAAACAAAAACGCAATTCCATGGGAGCCCCATGTCCTACACTCTGGAAAGCCATGAACTCTAGTCTGATGGCAGAATTGAAGCCTCTTTAACTTTAGCGCACTCCTGAAAATTAAGGGGCATATTTACAAGGAGCTGACGGAGCATGGATCTGCGCCAAATTTGGCAGCATCGTTCTCTGACATTTCCAAAATGCAGGAATGTGCCTCATTCACAACAATACTGCACACCCCTGTTTTTTTCCCCCTATCGCTGGCGCTAACATTATCTGCCTAGGGCCAACGCAGGCACACTTGTACCATAGTGCAAGGGTTCTCGTGTTGCAAGGAATGATTGTTTATGTGTAGGAAGGTGTTCCTTCCTACACATAAACAACCAATAATGGCAATTTGTTATTTCTATGTGTGCTGCAGAATACAGCACCCACAGAAGTAGCAAATCTGCATTATTTAATGATTGTTTTTGTGCAGGAAGGGACACCTTCCTGCACATTAACAATAATTAATGGCGTTTGGCTCTACTATGTGTGCTGTTTCTGCAGCACAAAGAGAACGAGCAAAAACGAGGAGAAATAAAAGTATTTCTCCTCATTGCGCCATTCTAACGCCTGCTATTGCACTGCGGTCGTTTTTGGTGCTGCCGCAGATTTTCATATCATTGTAAATCTGGGACTGCTTCAAAAACAATGGGTGTTGCAGTGGAACGTCTACAGCAACAAATATAAGTGGCTTATGGCCGCTTTAATAATTTGGCGAAGGGCATTGACAACCAGAACGTCACTAGGAATGACGGTCTGGTGACTCTATACCCTTGTAAATATACCCCTAAGTGTTTTGGGATGGCTTTGACTGAGTATTTACTGCAACAAGAATATTAACTGAGTAATGTCAGATACAGGATCAGGTTTAATTCCAAGCACCACAAACATTCTCCTTATAACCTGGAATTTGACACAAAACTCGTTTTTGGTTCCAAATATTTTATCGGCATATTAATGCAACATACAAACGTTCAAGTATTACAGAGACCTTGTGAGGCCTACAAAAAAATGTACCATAAGATATAAGTATTGGGGGAGTACATATAAGCATCAACATGAGAATTGGCAGACATTCATAAGTTAAAGGATACAGATCTGCTGGTAACGGAACTCAATTTACTGCCCCAGTAGTGCGCCTGCCCTCGGTGAAATAAGTTACCCCCAAGATCTCATGCAGCAGATACAAAACTCTTTGTGGGAAATGATCCACTTCTATTGAAGCATATGTGGGAAGCATGTAAGGTTGAGAATTCTGGAAAGAGGTTTTTACTTAAACTGATCTCTTATTATAGAGCAACCTTGTTCCGTCTCATACCATGGGCAATTGCAAATGATCAGGCTTTAAGTGGGCCAGGTCCTGCTGGTGCTGAGCACCGGCAGCTCTAAAAAGCAGGTGTCGAAACGGGTCCCTATCGGGCTCTCCATTTTTGCCCCCACCTTCGGTGAATTTTTTGTTTCAAAATCTGCAGCAGTACCACCCTTTACTGTCTTTGACGTAACTTTAGAGGCTCGTTATAGTTCTTTCACAGTCTCATCATTTTAGAACGGAAGCATTTTTAATATTATATACAATGAAGCCATAGTTGTTGCTATTTTTATCTTATGCAACTAACAGCCATTGACAAAGCCAATAGTCCTGGCTTGTTGTAGGTGTAATGTCACTTGTTTTATTATATACCTGGATGCAATGACAGAAGCAGCAAAATACCAGTCGGGCAGGACACTATGCTAAGCACACATTTTTAGCTTAAGTATTTTAAGCCATGCCCTTAATTACAACGACCAAGCCCCTTTGAGAGACCCCCAACTTTTTCATCCCACTTAAAGCCCTGCTCCCATATATCGGCCACCATCTAGAGCTCTTTCTAGAAAATCACGTTGGGTTCAATAAGAGCTATATTGGAATATTGGAAAGCTATGAATAAAATGATATCCCTTGTCTGCTCAGCTCAATTCCTACTTCTACAGACCCGTCCTGACTCTTTGGTGGGGGATATACTACTATTGAGGCCTCTAAGCATATTAGTCATTCACTAGTTGTAAATTAGTCGTACAGGACAGCCTGTCTTACCGTTTAGTGGTTAGTAATGAAAACGGTGCTGAAAGGTATACTGTCAACATAGGTTGTCATTTCAACCATCTTTCCGCGTGCACCAAGAATCTATACCCAGCAGCAGACTCTATGACACATTTGAATAAAAGGTTACCTTGCCATTAAATTGCAGCTCCAGTTTCGTAAATGCAAATGACTCAAAAACCTGTCCTAAATGTAGTTTAGTTTGAGACATTAGTACCTGTTTTCAGATCAGAGGTACCCATGACATAGGTTTTTTTTTTGTTTAGAAAAAACGCATTGCTATTGTGTTGTAAGACAACACATATTAAGAAGAACAATAAAGTACATCATCAATGAATAATCTTATAAATACAAATATGAATATTACTGAATAGGTAAAACATCAATACAATGAATGGCACTGTGTGAAAGAGATGTAAAACTTTGATGTTAAGTAGCATCAGTGTTTCGTGCACCAAGGCTTTAACAAAAGATCTGTGTGCTGCTTTGAAGACGAGGTGAAAGGCGACCTTTTGTAGTTTGAAGCTTCACATCCATTTCGAAGGGCTGTGCTTAATTAAAGAGGCTCATTAAAAACAATGCAGTAGAGAGCACGTGGGAGATGCAGGAAGTTCCATCTTCCAGCATCTAACATAGATTGGCCACTCCTTTGGTGAGGATGAGCTTCCAAGCTTCTCGGGCCTCCAACCGCTTCCACATCACCAGGAGGGGAAAGTCCTGGGGTGGATGAGGCGCAGATGCATATGTTTTTTGGGCGATGGTAGTGCTGCCATTAAGCTTCCAGCAGAGGCAGGGTGCCTAGGAGTCAAACCACAGCAGCGATTGCTCTCCTGCTCTCACAAATCTTTCTCTCCAGTTCCCTCCTTGACCCAGGGTGGACGGCGCACTACCGTCAAGTCCCTCATCATCACAGTGGCTAGCAACAACCCACACTCAATGTCCAAACTGGCACTAACAGCACGGAATGGGTGTAAATGGCACTGTAAAGAAATGAATGTAGTCCGTGCTACAATTTTAGGGTAAAGATTCCGGCGCTTAAATACAAGCTATTGAAAAACATTATTCCGTCAAACGCTTCCCGCCTGCACACAAATCCGGCTCATGCCTACGTCATTGTAGAGCAGGCTGGGGTCACTGCAGGGACACATGAAGAACAAAAGCTCCCGCTGGTACCTGATGTGGTCTTGAGAAAAGTTCAGGAATGTCTTGCATAGTCTCAAGGAGAGCAGGTCTGGTAATGCACATGTGGGTGGAAAATGACAATGCACACTCCGGACAGCCTTCATGATTCAGTACGTCTGGATCAAAAAAGCTGCCGGAATCATTCTTTTGGGGCCCGTAGCAGACCCCCTATCACCTGGAGCCCTCCGACTCAGACCTGTGGGGGTACCCATGGATCCTACCTTAACATACATGCCCGGTGTGGCGGGCACCATTGGGTGCCAGCCACAGGGTGCCTGCATTTCCCCAACCACCCCTTTTTGCTATGGAAGCCTGTGTACGCATCCAGTATACAGGCTCCCATAGAGTTCAATGGGAGTCCGAGCGAACCGAGTCCATATGCTCGGACCCCAGGTACACAATATTCTCATGAAGCCCTACAGATATGAGTCATACGAAGGGTTTATGAGCGAGATCAGAATCGGGCCCTTAGTCTTAATTGACATATTTTCGTCACCCTGGTTCATACAGGTTATGTTTTGGACTAAGTGGAAAGTTCCTCCATGTAGGGTAAAAGTCAGTAGTCAACCCTAGACAATTCACAGTCATGTGACCCAAGACACTAGCAAAAGGAACAAATGGCAACTTTCTGAAACTTTCTTTAAGTGGTATTTTCCCAATTATTACTTAATGTCCAACTTTACCATTAAAGAGGATGTTAAATCACAATTGATTTGAGTGTAAACATCATATCTCTATCTGTTCCCAATCAAAAGATATCACTTACTAAATGTAATAAGATAACCCAATGTTAGTTATTTGGAGACATAAGCCATACAGAAAAATGACTTTAGGAGGTGTTCTTTACTAGGACATGCAAAACTTAAACACACATATCCTACTTTTTAAATGCAATGACCCCTGCTCAATGGGCTTTTGGGGCCTTCATTACGAGTGGTTTATAAGTATTTAGAATTAAAATTTAGGCCTGGAAAATGGTTTAATTCACCAGGTCAAAAAAGCAGTTTAAAAGTGCACTCCAGGCTGCATGAAAGGCCTGAGACATGTTTGGAAAGGCTACATCAGTGGGCGGTGCAATGAGTGCTGCAAGCCCTCTAGTAGCAATATCATTTTTAGGCCCTGGGTACATTTAGGGACATTTATTAGGGACTTACAAGTAAATTAAATTAGACAATTAAGTGCAGTCCAAGTTTACTATATTTTAGGGAGAGAACTCAAACACTTTAGCACTAATTAGCAGTGGTAAAGTGCTAAAGCCAACAAATTCAGCATACAGGAGGGGTGAAGGCAAAAGGTTTGTGGGAATATCATGCACCTAACAGTCTTGCTAGACTGCCATACAGCTGCCATACAACTGCAGCATCCATTCCTTTGCTAAGAGCCAACACAGAGTCAGATAAACACCACTTCTCCACTGTGAATATGTATACAGTGTGCTGAATTCCAAGAAACCATGGAGGCAAGTTAGCTACTTCATGCTCTCATAGTATTAGTGCATTGAAATAGTCTTTAGGGTGTTAAGCTGCTAAGAGTTTTCCAACCATGTTAGAAATGTTCATATGAATCTTGCTCCTACTGACATGCATTAGTGCTGTTCTATTTATACTCTGTGGTTATTGCTCATTTACTAATCAACAAAATGACACTGTTGAAATAAATACTGTTAGACACTTATAGTGCCTTTTCTTGAAGCAAAATTGGGTTTGAATTACAACTCCATTGCTTATCCCTTTACGGGTCTGTTAGCAGCCCAGAAATCAAAGACACCACACCAGCAAGTGTGTCAAGTGGGGTTGTGTGGTGCTACAATATACTGTTTCAAGTTTACTTTATTTGCATAGTTAATTAAAACCATTGCAATACAAAAAATATACTCATTTAAAAACTGTCATGTACATAATTAAAACTCTTGTCTCTAAAAAGCCATATTGTCTGGATTCTTGAATCATATACTCAGAGTGTTCACAGACACCTTGCGTTTATGCAAGTGCTATTTCTGGATCGGTTCCTGTTGTCAGTAATTCTGGCATCTTGCTGCCGCACAGTCTCAGATATTTTACTGTTCTACAGTTCAATTGTGGGTTGCTCGGTTCGAAACATGCTAGCAAAGCTTGCCTCCTGGTGCGGATCCCTCGTTGATTTAAGAGATGTTTGAGAAATGTAACTCGTTCCTTTGTAAGTTCTTTACAGGAGCATAGTAGGTGCAGCATGTCTTCCTGAGCCAATCCACATAGGCGGCACGCAGAGCCAGCTTGGATCCGAAGCCAAGGAGGGAGATGCTTGGCACAAGGGAGCAGTCCGGGCCTATATCTCATAAAAGCAATTTTTAAGTTTTTATCATAACCCAAGTTGAAATAGGTTTGTATGCCAGGCTTTGTGTATGTGTTCAGGGTCATCCAGCCGTGGGATCTATTTGATAGCGCATCCTTGTCCTCCAGCCATGAGAGGAGTTTCACAGTTTTCCATACTAATTTTTTAAAAGTATGGCTGGTTGTCGGTGTCTCCCAGAGCTGGTTTAGCCTCAAATTATGAAGGCTACTATATAGGTATTCCGCGGCTGGTAATGCGGGTGCGATTGTAGCTCCTTCCAAAACTTTTCGTTTAGTGTGCCACGTCCTGCTCTTCGCACTTTGTCCCAAGTGATGATAAAGGCCCCTTGTCTAGCAAGTGATTGTTTCAGAATGGCAAATTCGAGTCTAATTTGGGCCGGTGAGGTGTATTTCGGCAGACCAAAGATGACCCTATATGCCGTTGTTACTGTGGCATCCAGTATTTTTGCATCCTTCCCTTTCTGTACCTCACTGCCATAAGTGATTGTTGGCAGGAGTTTTGCCCGAGCAACCTCAACAAGTGGTAGGATTGATGGGCCTGTTAATTTAGAGTTTAATGTTTTAGGGTAATTGCCAGAGCTAGACCTTTGTGTCTTATGCTGGTCTTCTGTGCCACAAACCGGCCTCCTGTATCCAACTTCACGCCTAGATATTTATATTCCATTGTATCCTCTATTCTGGTCTCACCCCAGAACCAGGCAGCAGTTTGACGTCTTTTCCTCCTGACTATCATTGTTCTTGTTTTGCCAAGGGTAATGGTCAGGTCATTTGCTTGGGAAAAATCCCGCGTTGTGTTTAAGAGATGTTGTAGCCCTACTTTAGTTTTGCTGATCAGGACTATGTCGTCTGCATAGAGGAGACAAGGTAATAAAATATCTCCTAATTTCGGGGCATGGGAGTTGCAGCTGGTTAGTAGCGGGACTAAGGGCCAGATGTAGGAGCCTAAATACCGGTCAGTAACGGCCGATTTCGGCCGTTACCGACCGGTATTTAAGAATTGGCATGTAGGGGCCTTCATTTTACAGAATCGGTAAATTTACCGATGCGGTAAATTTACCGATTCTGTAAAATACCGAATCGGTATTTTTACCGATTCGGTAAATCCAAATGTAGGTGGGACTCTTCTGAGTCCCAAAGGCCTTTCAAATTTGGTATTTTACCACCCAATTGAATTGGGTGGTGAAATACCGAATCCAGGTGTGCATGCACATGTGTGCATGCACACCTATGCCATGTGACAGACAGACATGCCCTTAGGGCATGTCTGTGTGCCACATGGCACTCATGCCTGTATTTGGGGTGCAAGAGGGTGTCAAAGTGACACCCCCTGCACCCTTGCGGAATTCGGTATTTACCGATTCGGTAATTACCGAATCGGTATTTCCCATTGATTCCTATGGGCTTCACAGCCCATAGGAATCAATAGGAAATACCGATTTGGTATTTACCGAATCGGTAAATACCGAATATTAACGATTCGGTATTTCAACATCTGGAAATACCTACATCTCCCCCCTTCATATTTACCGATTCATAAATACCGAATCGGTAAAATTCGGTATTTATGAATCGGTAAATAACATTTACCTACATCTAGCCCCAAATCGGCAATGTACAGATTAAAAAGTGTGGGTGCTAAGAGGCAACCCTGCTTTAGCCCTTTTTCCGTCGGTATGCGCCTTGATAGATGCGTTCCGTTTCCCAGCTTCACCTGTAGCCACGTATTCGTATGTAAGTTCATTATTAGTTTGAGTAAAGGCTGTGGCAGCCCCCAGCTGTGTAGTTTGGACCACAGTCTGGTGCGGTTGACGTGGTCGAAGGCAGCTTTATAATCAATGAAACATAAGAATAGAGACGACCGTGTTGCCTCAGCCTTGTCCATAAGCATGGCCATGCTTAGTGTGTTTGTCATTGTCCCAACCAATTTTATAAAGCCAGTCTGCTGTAGGGGAATTATGGATTTTTCTTCTGCCCAAGCCTGGAGATCCTCCAATAGCAAACCAGCAAAAAATTTAGCTTTGTTGTCTAATAATGCCACTAATCTGTAGTTTTGTGGATCCGGCTTCTCGCCGGATTTATAGATGGGGAAGATTATTCAGCCTCTCCATGAGCTAGGCAGGGTATTCAGTGATCTAATTTCTCTGAAAAGTGGATCCAGAGCTTCTGCCCAGAAGGTTGCCTCCTGTTTGTACAATGCTGGTGGCAGCCCATTTGGCCCAGGGGCGCCTTCTCTTCTCCTTTTTCCTATCTGCCGTTTGATGGCATCTATATGATTGGTGTGGGGGTCCTCAGAAGATGTAACTGTTACTGAGTTCTCAGAGTCGGCAAGATTGTTTTCCGCCCAGGACTTGTGTGTCTTTTGGTAATCTACTTCGTTTCGCTCTGCTTGATCATGGTCTCTCTGGTCACTGCCTTGATGGAAATGGGGCCTGAGGTAGTTTGCCCAGATTTCCTCAGAGATGTAGGAGCAGATTCCATCATGATTGTTATTGATGAATTGATTTATGGTCCTCCAAAATCTGGAGCTGTTGTTGTGTTTGACGTCGGCATGTAATTTGGCCCCGAGATCTTCCTCCTTAGCTCTGTTCGTGTCTCTTTTCAGTTTTTTAAGGGCTGCCCTTTGATTCTGTAATGCTTTCAGTCGAGTTTTATCACTGGGTCTGTCCCGAAGATATCTCAGAAGTTGGTTAATGCTTTTTTTTGTATATTTAATTTCATGTGTGACATGGGCATTGTGCCACTGAATCTTTGCTGATTTGGTGGTTTAACCTTGGTAGCGTATGATTCCATCCCAGATAAGAAGTTTTTCCATTTCTCGACTTCTCCGTTTCCGACCCTTTCAAAAAAGAGTTGTTTTGCATTTTCCAGCATCTCGCCGCTTGCTGTTAATTTCAATTTAATTCGTCTTAGGTCGATGGTAGTTGTAGTTCCTTGAGGCTCCCGGCAGCACTCGAATGTTGAGGTCACTATTCTCAGAGCTATTTCTTGGGGCCGGTGATCGCTGTCGCCCTTATCGCCCATCTGAAAAGATGTGATTTGGTAGAAGAGGCCTAAAGAAACAAAGGTGTAGTCCAGGAATGAGCTGGTTTTTGTAGAATTGTATGTGGCTACATGAGGATTATCTTCTGGCAGTCTGCCATTTAGAGCCGCAGGTTAAGATGTTCTAAATCCTCCAAGATCGTTTTTCCCATCTTGGTTTGCTTACACATTTCAGGTTTCCCTTGCAGCGGGATATTCCAGTTTGCGTTATGCAACAGAACTTCTTCTTCCGACGAAGATCCCATTAGATAATAATTTAAATCCCCGGTTAAAATAAGATCGGCTGTGGGGCCCTCTCTTAGGCATGTTTCAGCAAACTTGTACATTTCCTTAATAAGTTTGGTTTTTAATTTCGGTTGAATATACACGTTTATTATCATGATACTCATGTCCCTTTGGTTTGTCAATGTTTGCGAGAAAGTTACAGTAACTGCTAGTGATGATTGCAGTGGAGGGCCAAAAATGCGAACAGAACAAGCAATTGTGTTCGCCACATATATGACCAACCCTCCTTGCAGGTGGCCGTATTTTGCCCCCCTGATGGCATTTGTGTGGAACCGCAAGAATCCTTGAAGATGGCGCGGATCTTCTGCCCATGTTTCTTGTAGTGCCACAATGTCGAAGGCCCTGACGTAGGTGACAAAGTCGACATCCGTTACTTTATTGGCGAGGCCGTTTATATTCCATGAACAGATCCGTACAGTGTCCAATTTTTCTTTTCCCATATAAAGTGGGCGAGGATTGCGTCAATCTTTTGTATTGTTGATAGTTCTTGCGAACCATCGTGTGTCTCCTTCCCGAGCTTGCAGAATAAGGGGATCGATGTGGCCCCTTAGTTACTCTGTTTGATGCCTCATGTCCATGTTGCAATACCCTGAGGCTCCTCTCAGCACTGATGTAGTTGGTCTAGTGGATGCTGTCGCTGAACCTCTCGTGGGGCTGGGATTAGCAGATCCGGGTAACCTGGTTTATAATACGGGGCGATGGTTATCCCCCAGGATTTTAGGATGTCCCTTTCTGAGAGTATTTTATGTGCTGTTGTTACATTGGTCCATGTAGCTCTTGTTTTTTCGCCTACCTTTACGTCACCGCAATTAATAAATTCTACTGCAAATAATAAATTCTACTGCCGCAATTAATAAATTCTATAATATACTGGACTTTTGCACTGACGCGTTGGTGTACTAAACTAAGTTCAGGTGCCAGGGGGCAGGATAGCCAAACCTTGCAGAACTAGCTTGGAGTCCTAGTTTATGCAACAAGAATCAGGCTAAAATCAGTTCATGCTACATGTCCTTCTCTTTTTAATGCTAGATTGTATATATGCTGCTTACATGTAGGACATACAGCAACATAGGTGTGCTGCATGGTGTTGTAGTGCATCATTAATAATAACTGCCTCCACACCTGCTAAGTTTTCGGTGCTCTGATGTGGAAAAGGGCAGCCAAAGAACTTTAACCACCACAGACTACAAAAATGTCTAGCAAAATGTGTTCAAGTGTCTAAGCCTATGATGCTCTCTGAGAAAGAATGGGATTTAGAATGAAGATAGCTACCAAGATGGATATCTCTTGCTGAGGCTCAAGTAGCCTGGGATTGCAATCCTGAGAATATCTGCAGCACAGCAATACATCAAGGTCTGCGAGGAGCTCACCGGTGCAAGCAAAATCCGGAAAGTCCAGTCTGTGCTTCTCTCATCAATCTTCGACCTACCAATATACAGCAAGACCCCCCAGCACTGCGACAAGACATTGATCCCCAGTAACCTCCAGAGACTCTCCAGCCCCCCGACATGGCCGTTCCAGCCACCATGGGTGTTTTGCATGTCCTACTGAGGTTGACTAACCGCCACTAATGAACCTGGCCATTTCTATTTAGGAGGCTGAAGACAAGTGGAGCGGAGGTCGACATCTAGAGGCTGCCGTCATCAGTGAGAAACAGAGCAACTATCTAATAAAAGTCCAGCCTAGTGGCCTTTAGGCCCTTCTGTAGCCCTTTGATCTCATGTCTCCCCTAATGGTAAACATGCTCGCAAAACATTGTGATGGACCTGCAGTGTTAGATGGCACTACACGCTATTTTGGGTTTCAGAAGGTGGCCAATTTGTATAAGCCTCTTTAGCTCAGCATAAGGTCTCTCATCGACACCCACTAAGACAATGCTTGTTTTCTAGTACAACGCATATTGATTAATAAAACAAGGCATTCCTGCCAAAGCTAGACCACCACCCATTGAGACAAAATATGCCTGCTATAACAAGGCATATCACACAATAAAATAAGTCCTTCCTGTCACAGTAAAGCCTCTCTTCATTTTGGTTGTGGAGATCACTGTTCGACCCCCTTGTGACAGGTAGTATAAAATGCCACTAACCAGTTAGCTCCAACCTTCTGTATCTTTTCAGGATTAATAATGTGCCACCTTCTTCATGACGTTGTGATTTAATTCCTCGACAATTCCAGATAGCTGTCATTATTGCCTTCTATGACTTCTCCTCTCTTTCAAACAACCACTCTCTAAAACTGGAGTCAATTCCTTTGAAATCATTTATTCTCCAAATGTGTGGAGTTATTTCACGACAAAAATTCAAATGTGGTTTTAAGGGAATTTCTGGAAGGTCCATTTGCAACACAATATCACTGTTCTCAGAATAGATAACTCAAAACGTATCTTCTGCTTTTTACTCACACGCAGGCAATGGTCCAACATCTTATACAAAACCCTAAAGATATCTTTAACAATTTCATCCCGATGGGTAAAAGCTGAGGTTTTACTCCCTTCACACTTTAAAAACAGAACGTTTATGTTCCAATCTAATGATGCAGATATATTCTTACCTAATAGTTTTACTTTCCAATCGCTCACTACTATCATCTCTTCCTTTCTACTGCCACTCCCTTATTCTCATGCTCCCAAACAACCCAGTCCCAATACAAACCCTACTGGCAATCCTCCTTCCCAGGTATTACTCCTCCTTGCTCTCAATCTGCCCCACATTGACTTGATCCCTTCGGGCTCTCTTTCCACCACTTCAAAGATGTACTTATCCCTCTTCTCCTAACAACCTTCGTACCTAGTCAGCCAGTACCACGGCTCTACAGCTACCCCTCATTGTTTACATCCTATTTTTTTTTAACTCACTCCCACCAACAACTGTTCTACCTGACTCTCCCTCTAATACTCCACCGAACAACCATCCTGCAATTCTCCCTGCTACCCTGTCCGCATACAACACTTCACTGATACAGTATCGGCTCCACTCAAGCTTTCCCACTCCTTTCCCTTACTCGTCTCATCCTGATGTACCTACCGGCCTTGTTCCAATTAATTACTGTATTCCACCCTTTGCTCTACCTAACATTCATCTCACATATATCATACCACATTTGTGACCTATCCCTACCCACTCTTCCTACTGATAATGCACCAACCTCCCATCCTCCTCATCTACCCTTCCCAATCCTTACTCATCTGCCAGCTACTCACACATTAACCTTGTGCCTTCTCTCTCCTCTAGTACCAATACAGCAATCACCTTCGCTAGTGCACCACAGCAACCCTGTCCCTGCTATCCTTTCATCTCTTTCATCTCTTCCATAATGTCTACCCTTCTTTTGCCACTGTGGGATCTCCAACTGGTTCTCCCAAAAATACAAATTTTTCTTCTGGGATTTCATTCTCATCACAGAAAACTAAATTACACATATCTCCTGACCTAACCCTCATGCTGATGAATTTCTTAAAAACACCTCCGACTATACCACCACTGCCTTCCTCACCTGAGCTTTTAGCCTCTGTGACTCCTCTGTCTAAGAAAAATGACACCCTGTCACAAGCAGTTTCTCAACTGCCATCTTCATTAAACACAGTCAAAAACTGCTCACCTCATAATCTCAACCTAGTGCTCACTCCCTGAAGAACAACCTAGGGTGCTATTTATCTGCCTAGAAGCAACCAGAATCCTAACCCTAACAGAACAAACACCTTACTGGCTTATGATGTTTTCAGTCAACTTGTCAATAGCTATATTAACTTAAATGTAGCCAACAAACCCATCCAATACAAGGCTCAAGACACCTCCTCCATCCCAACCACCCAGAACACCACAGACCTCCCGGACCATCCCAACCACCAGTAATAAGGTACTCATCAATCTCATTCAGATTCCCACTGAATGTTCAAACTGTGTTGTCTTCTAGGCCACTCACTCAACTTTGCTATGCATGCTATATAATTGCTGATCCACAGTTAACCATTGACCTGAGCTTTAATACACAATTGTGAAACTCAACCTAGATATCTTGGTCCTCACAGAAACTTGACTGGGTGGCTCTTTTTAAATGCCCTAGATCTTCTTTCTCCACTATAGTTTATTCTCTGTTATGGCCTTGAAATCAGACAGATTAGTATTGTGGCATTAATTGATAGGCACAAGCTCATCTTCAACTGCAAATGTTCCTTCTTTCTAATGACTATCTCTTAAAATAGTTGCCTGCAAGACCGCTAATCTCAGAAAGAATAGTATATTAAAACACATTCATTAAGGATTGCATGGAATTTATGTCATCACAGTTGATACACCCAGAGTTTTTCATATTCCTTGTAGGCATCAATTTGTACAGGGGTGAAGATAACAACAAACATGTTAGCCGGTTCTCTTCTTTTGTATGGGACAACAGCTTCCCCAAGCTTGGTCTGACATCAACACACTACATAGTCTCCTTATCTCCAGGGTCGTACTTCTGACCGATGAAGACCCCTTTCCAGTGGATTGGTCTGATCACATGCAAATTTCTTTCAAGCTATTCTTTGCTCACTCAAAGACGTTTGGTCAACTCAAGAGTGAAAAATCATGGCTCCATGACAGTAAACACATTGACATAAACGCCTTAGGCAAAAAGGCTTGGGGTATCCTTCCCATCACTGAACCTGAGTAGGACATTAATTCCACATCAGTGGAATAGAAAACAATGCATTGGCAACCTATTGCATATAATAATCCGAGGGTCCTGCAAGCGTCTCACAAAATGGCATGTTTGATTTGCGTCGCAAACTGCTCATCTTTTCAACAGCAGGTACACTGTTGTACACTAGCCAATCTAAAAGACTTTAAGAATATTTAAAAACGTAATTGCCTGAGAGTAACTCATTTTATTTGCTTTAAACCTGGCTCAGATTGAACTACCTATCTAGAGGTTAACACCATTCTTACAGTGCTTTTGTGTCATTGAACCCTTTCCCATTTGAAACACAGTTTCAATGCCAAGCTTTCCCCTAATAATCAGAGCCACTGGACTCATGCAATTCTGTGTTTTATGCATAATTATGTATCTACTGTACTTGCCACGAAATCATCAACTGCTGCATAATTTGCAGATTAAAAAAACAAACCAGTTTTTAACTCAGAAAGGGTCAAATGTTACTTAAACACCCCCACAAATGTTGCCATGCAGTGGCACACTCTGTAAAAGTTAACTGGACACTTTATAGTTGCTGATTGCTGTATTTTTTTAGTTAAAATTACAGTAGTAAGGTGATAGCTATTCCATGGAAGTCTTAGCATGTGTAAAAGCGATGATCTAATGAAGTAATACTGTCATGAAATTTGCTACCTTATGGATCATTTAATTTTTTGGCACCTAAGTCACCCAATGCTGCCTCGATAGTTGGTCCTCCCCTACTGCTTAATGTGAGTGGCTCTGCTAACAATTTATGTAACATCGACCAGACTGCATGCTCTCTTGCATTTTCCCCCCAAATATTAGAAATGCTCTTCATTAGCCTATGCAATGGCTTGACTGAGCACTGTGGTGACCAGTGACATAGGAAGGGCGGTGCGGTGGGTGCGGACCGCCCCGGATGTCATTACTGAGGAGGGTGACAAAATGGCAAAAATGTGTGTAACTATCTTTTTCCCCTTATTTTAATCATTTCAATGTGGGCGGAGGGGTGACAAGAAATGTTCCGCACTGGGTAGCACCTGACCTTGCTACGACACTGCTGGTGACTTTACTCACTGAGAAGAGGAAAGAATTTTCTGCACAGCAACCCTTTCCCCAGAAAACATTTTTCCAAAATGTGTTTTCGCTACCAGTAAACTTGTGACATGGACATCCCTAGGAGTATTTTTTCTCTTTCCTCTTTGCTGCCCATCCCTCGCTCCGGAACTTCAGCCTCCTCATGCTATTCCAGTTGTGAAACCCACTACACCACAGGAGGAGAGTGCACATTGCAAAATTACACAAACTTACGGAAGATGTGATTAGTTAGTATCTCGTATGAAAATCGAACACAGAAGCGATGGGGTAGGTTACAGTGGAAACGTGTTAAGCAATTTCCTCTATTAAAAATTCAAAGGTTAATTGAGTCTGTAGTCCCGCACCTCACCCCAGAGTTTACACCAGAAATTAGACTGGCAGCAGATAACTGCAGTGACGGCTGTTTTTATATTGCTAAGAAACAAATAAAGGGAAGACATTATTAGACATGCATGCGTTTGAACTGCTTCCTTCCCACTCGGAGACTAATTAAATGCATATATTCATGTTGTTGGCTGAAACAATTACAGTTTAATTGAACTTTTCTGAAAATAATGCACTTTATGTATCAAAGAGCTTTGCCAAGGCCGTTCCAGGCGAGGCACTAATGCACGGAAGGTATTAGAAATATGTACTTTTCATTAAATACTGCTCTTCTTGTAGATGCGTGACGATCGTTGCACTCTTTAATAACACAAAATCAAAATAGGGTATAAAAATAGGAATATTATTTTTCGCATCTGAGTTAATCAAATCAAGTGTACTATATTGTAATGAAAAAGAATACCAGTGTTGCCATATTTCAGCTGTAATACTTTTCCTAAAAAAAAATGTAGGTGCATACATGTATATAAAGGTAGGCAGACTTGTTTCACACGAGGTGGAACATTTATTAAAAAACTAGCACTATGCATTGTAGCAACCATAGTTCCTGCGTTCCATTGGGTGGGTAGAGAGCACCCCAGAACCACATTGACAGAGATATGGCTCTGCTGGTCTCTTCCTCTGTGCTTGTGCTCAAACAGGCTGCCATGCACTCAACTGTGCACTCAGGGCCGGGTTTAGCCACTGGTGTAGCTGCACTGAGCACTGACCTGTGGAGAGGGGCGCTGACCTATGGTGTACGCTGTGTTCAGTAATAACTTTTGATTGGAGAGATGAGTTGTACTTTTGCCTGGTGCTAGTGAGAGAATCTGAGGAGGCGCACCAAAAATGTTTGTCGCACCGGGCGCCACCAGCAATAAAGACAGCACTGTTTGCATTATGGTGCAAAAAATATGGTTGATATTTAGCATAGGTTTTTTTGTTGGAATGTAGCATCTGGTAGAAAATATTATTCCCAAGTTTGATGTGTGTAGGGCTGTGCAGCACATTCAGTCAACATATCGAGTTGGAAATGTTGACTTACAATAATATTGAGTTTTAAATATTGTGGCACAGAAATATTGACAGCAAGAATATTGTGTTCAAGAATATCGACTTTAAGGTAACAAATATCGATTTTAAAAATATAGAAGTCATGAATATCATTTGCAAAAATGTAGTTGTTTAAAATATTAGTGTTATGTATTTTAGTATATATTTTAAATGTAAGTGATGTATTTTTTGCATAAGTATTGTTTAAGTTTCTTGATCTATGTGTTACATTTTTAGTAGTTATACATTTTATTTTATTTACTTTTTGTGCTGTTTAGTTCCGCAGCAGCAAGTGGATTTAAAGGGGAATTGGATGGGTAGTAATTCAATTATAATAAATTAATGAATATTTTTTATTTAATAATATTTATTTAGTTGAGATGTTATAATGTTAATGGTGTTTTCCATTTTTTGGGGTAAATTGAAGGTGCGGGTTGTGGGGTTTACAGAGGTAAAGGGTGGGAAGTAATTTATTTGTAATTAATTAACAATTAGTTGTTCATTAATATGAATTCATTAATTGATGATTAATTATGGTTATTGTGTAATTAATTTTAGGTTTGAGCTGTGGGGTTTATAGGGGTAAAGGGTGGGAAGTCATTTATTTTTAATTAATTAATAATTAGTTGTTAATTCATATTAATTAATTAATTGACAGTTGAATATGGATATTATGTAATTAATTTTAGTTGTGGGTTGTGGGATTTTTTAGGGGTACAGGGTAGGAAGTAATATTTTCTAAATTAATTAATAATTAGTTGATTATGAATATTCATTAATTAATTGATAATTGATTAGGGTAAATGTTTATTTATTTTTTGCGTTTGGATTTTGGGTTTGTAGGGGTGAAGGGTGGTGAGTAAATTAATTTTACTTACTTTATAATTAGTTGTTAAATACTATTAGTAATTTAATTTATTTTTTTTAATTGTGTAATTCATTTTTTACAGTTGAATTTTAGGTGTGGGTTGTGGGGATTATACAAGTAAAGGGTGGGAAGTGAATTCAATTGTATGTGTTTTAATTTGTTTTTTAATTAATAATATTAGTTTAATTAATAATTAACTGTGTTAATTATGCAAATAATTTTATAACATTTTTGATTTAGTTGTGTGGTGTTATAGGCTTGGAATAAATACACTACATTTATGTAATTAATGTTTTAGTTAATAAATAATTTCTAAATACAATTTTTATTAGTTTCAAAATTATTTTTTATTGGTATTTAATATAATATTTGTGATATGCATTTAACACTATAATATGCTTTTATTTTTATGGGAATAGTACATTTTATCCCCCATCCAACACTTTCCCGACTATTGCACTCACCGGAGTGGGAATAGTAATAATTACCCTTCCCCTATTTAATACTTTCCCTACTGTTGCACTCATTGGAGTGGAAATAGTAATTTTTACCCCTCCACTATCCACGACTTTCCCGACTGTTGCATTGACTGAAGTGGGAAAATTGAATTTAAAGATTTTTAAATAGTTTAATATTTTAACTTATAATATAAGGTTTTTTTAAAATAGATTTTATGTTATTGGTACATGTATATATAGCAGTGAAAAACAGCGACAAAACATACCCTGTAACCCGTCATATCAATGATGTCCATGCGGGGAAGATAGAAAAATTGACATATTTTGTAGTACACTCCATCCCAAAAAGCAGACGAGGTGGAATCCATGAAAGCAAGCTTAGGCAGCTAGAATCTCGATATATTTTGATGTTTGATTGCAAAACACCTAGAGGCCTAAACTCCGACGAGGATTTGCATGTTCACCTTGAATGAGTGCCATAAAAAGATGATTAACCCCAATGCTAAATAATTGAAACCCAAATGATATGATATTTATATGATTCATACAAAATTTGCCTGAACCATGAATTTGTTGTTTGAATGTCTTTTAAGTATTTGATCACAGTGGTGGAAACATCTTTTATGTGACTCTTTTATGTAAGCAACTGAAAATCTTTTTCATGCAGGCAACCTAAATTTTAGAACCATGTTTACGTATCTCCCATTGTCTCTAGGAACACATGATGTAGCCAGCCTTAAATAAGTTGAGCAATCACAAAATCTATGTGAGTATACAAACGCTAAGTTTGAAAGAAGAGTACACCATACGGTTACCCAGTGTTATATAATTAGTCGAAAGCACTTGCTTTTTTATCAAGTCTTAAAAGCACTCTTTTGGTCCTATATATTGCACTATATCTTGCGAAGTTGCCCGGAAGCACTGGCACTTTAATCCCATACGTGACCACTACTTGTAAACTAGCACTATGCAGGAAGCACTTGCACTTTATTCTGCAAATTGCATGGAAGTACACACACTTTAACATAGAGGCCATTAATGAGTAAGAGCACTTCGCAAAGTATAAACACTGTAATCCGACTCCAGTTACAATCAGGTCCTCCACTTGGTGGAGAGAGCGGTTAGAACTGCAAACCCAGTACCCTCTCCGGACACATTTGCGCAGCATGAGGCAACATTGGTGTTGTTAACTCCATTGATTATTTGACTACTTGTATTTCCCCAGGAACCAGTCCATTTGCCAATATTTTGCATGACTTTCAAACGCGAGGTAAGACGCGTGTAGGGTACTCAGTTGAGATACCCTAAATAGCATTGTTTTCTTGATGTTTTTCTGATTTTTGGGGGGAAAAGTATACACTGAGGTCCACTTCACTTTATTCCTCTTTTTCTTACGCACCTGAACACATCTTGTGGTTCTCAAAGAGGAAAATAGCATTTTTCAGAAGAAAAAAACTGGTTGGTCTTACTCAAACAATCCAGCTGAAATCGATGAATTTGATTTTCAGTAAGAATCTTGAACTTTTGTCTCATCCTGTGCTGTGTCAGCTGCTTCGCCTTGGTCTTATTCTTTTTTTGTAGAATTCAACTGAGAGCAATTTTAACAAAGTAGAAGGCTTTTCCATTTTCTAAAATAATGTTTCCATTTTAGGCTTAGAGTCACTTCCTGTAGCTACAGCTAGTAAAATTGCCAATTACTACTAAAATCCCAAGTGAAGCCCGCTGGGTTGTTAAGGATTTATAAGCGGACAGTTCTACTTCCCTGTCTCCAATAGGGAAATATTCAGAGAAAGCATGATCATTTATTTGGAACTGCCAACTCCTATGATTTTTCTCGTGATGCCTTGTATCCCACACATTTGTGTCCTGTAGAGGGCAACACGCACATGAAAGCCCAAGTCTGTGTATGTTGAAAAAAGCTGAGGTATTAACTGAGCCTCATAAATTTCATTTTACTGAGGCGAGGCACTTACCAAGAAGGGTAAATACCTTCTATTCCTCACTTTTCTCTGGGAAATGAGGCATAACATGCAAAATAGGAGCCTAGTCACAAACTGCATTTTGTGGTACGTTTAGTAGTCGAGCATGCCTATTTACAAAGTGGAGTTATAAAGTTAATACACCCAAACTGGACCCAAAACAGTCATAACAGTAGTCAGTTAAGAGCTAGAGTAAGTCCAGCACCACACAAGGACAACCACTGGTACTGCATAACCCTCCCATAGTAAAACATAAAACTCCATAGTAAATCATGTTAAATTAAATTAAATTAGTAAAAACTGCTAAAAATATAAACATGAACTTAATGTTTAAAAATTATCCCAAAAAAATCAATCCTATTTTTTTAACCTAAAATAGTTGAATAACCCTTTTTAAATAAAAAAATAGGACTACATTTTTTTATTGAATACAATTCAGCTACTTTTAATAATTTATATACTTCACTATTAATCATTTTTTATACATACAAAAATTATATTTACCAATTTAAAGTAGATTTTTTTTATTTATTTCATTTGGATATTTATTGAAAACATTTAAATGTTAAAATATTAATGCTGTAGAATACTTTTAAGGATTCTAAAATTCAAATAAATGCATACATATATATTTAATATTTTAAATCAAAATATGTTTCTATTTTTTAAAGCCTAACGTTTACACATTTCCTTACATTTTAGTATAAGGAGATCTCTGCCACTGTAGTGGAAACCACCAACATGTAAAATGCCACTAGTAATAATTTTAACTATTAACTTACTGTTTGCATTATTATCATATTGATTTAAATGTAAAATTAATAAAAAATTATGTTTTAAAGTGTTATTCAGAATATTCTTCCTAAAGTAAATTGTTTGTATTGAACTGTTATGTATTAAATATTTACAAAGAATTATCTATATGGTTAATTGAAATTCATTGTTTCTTCAAAAATAGCAACTTTTATTCTTAAATAATATTTTTTAATTAAATACAGTATCATTTATTAGCATTTGCTTTTTTAAATATATTTGTAGGTCAATTTCATTTATATATATTTTTTAGACCTACAAATAAATGATTTTAATTTAGCATTATTTATTTATTTATTAAGAGTTTTGTATAGCGCGAACAAGACCCTTGGGTATCAGAGCGCTTCACATTACATGAGGTAGTTATAGTCCTGCATTGTTCTCGTAACTTTCACAATATTATGAGGTAGGTACATATATGTTACATAGAGTGCCAATATCAATAAAATTTCTACAAAGAATATCAACATATAGTATGATGCTCTATAGGGTTTAATTGTAAGTCCGTGCCTCCATTATTTTCTATGAGCGAGTATTGCAATATCAGTGGTTGGCCATATGTGGTGCTGGACTTAATATTGCTCCTTTTTGGCAGTAATAACTTACTTGTAAATCTAGCACTCCTCGTTTTACGGGGTTGAATCAGTAAGTCTACACTTTAACTAACTTTACTGTTGTTAATCGTTACTTTTGACTAACTTTACTACTTTCGGCTGTTCACCGTTTGGTGAATAGCCAGGAGTAGTAAAGTAACTCAAACGTAAAAATTGATAAACAGGCTCTTAACAATTACCATGTGGCTATTCGTAAGGCACAAGCCGAGTATTTTACTAACCAAATCGGGTCTCCCTCAAGTAAGCCCAGAGAGATTTTTAAAATTGTAAATTCTCGTGCAATCTCTTTTTCTGCATCTCTCCGTGAGAATATTTCACTTTATTTTCAAGAAAAAAGTTGAAAATATTTAGGCTGAATTTCAGATGACAGACTCTTCTGCCTTGATAAGGGTGACCTACCTGCCAGTGGGGTTCTCTGCCTCCTCTTTTGACTCTTTTCAGGTCATCTCTTTGGAGGACTGTGGATTAGCAATTTCGAAGTGCCATTCAGGTTCCCCACTGGAGCCTTCTTACCAGGCAATATTATCCAAGGCATATTATTACTCCTTATATTAATGTCTTGCTGAGTAATTCGCTCCATCAGGCGCAGGTCCCTGAGTCTTGGAAGCATGCCTATGTACTTTATATTTTAAAAATGCCTTCTGCAGATCCTGAAGTTCTGCCCAATTATAGAACTACTTCTCTGCTTTCAGTCCTTTCTAAGATAATGGAAACACAAGTGAACCTTGAACTAACTCAGTTGCTTGAAGATCACACTCCTTCATGACTCACAATCCAGGTTCAGGCCATGCTACAGCCCTGTATCAACGCATTGGAAGTCCTTCAGTTTGTAACACTTTGTTTGGATCAGGAAGCTATAGTGGCCCTGCTGGCTCTATCTGCCACTTTTGTTATGGTCTCTCACCACATACTGCTTCAGCGCCTCGCTGATTGTGGAATTAGGGACCTAGCAGTACAATGGATCTGGTCCTAACCCTCTGATCGCTCTCAATAAATTTTCCTTCCTCCTTTTCTATCCTCCTCCTATCCTCCTCCAAACTCTTTCTTTTTCTGTTACTCAGGGGTCTGCCCTTAACCCTACTCTTTTGGATGTTTATATGGCCCCTTTTGCTGACATCATCCAACCCCTTGCATTTAAGGTGGTGTCTTACGCTGATGGCATACAGCTTCTCTTATCTTTTTCTGAGACTAACTGTAATCTTCAACAGTCTTTTCAATCATGTCTTCTGCATGTAGTAGATTGGATGACATCAAGTTGTCTGACTCTTAATGTGTCTAACTCAAACTGAGGTCATACGCATTCATTGTTCTCCCTACATGTGGTCCAGCACCTCATGGCCACGAGAATTGGGTATTCCCCCTTCGCCAGTATCACAGCCTAGAAACCTGGGAGTCAGATTTGATAATGAACTCCCTTTTGCCCCACAGGTGAAGGCTGTATCTGGCACATGTTTCCCAATCTTAAAAGCTTACAGAAATTCCTGAACTTTCGTGTGACTGCCATCATATCCGGGACGGGACCGCCTGAATAGCTGTTGGTGGTCCCGTCATGCTAATTACAATGCTACCGCCTCCCCCCAGGTCCCATATCAGAGGACCAGGGGTGAAGAGGGGACCAGCTACAGGCCCCCAATGTGCCTTTCTGCCTGCCTTTTCATGGCGGGTAAACCACCATGATACGTCTGGTGGGAAAGAACATTGTAATCCCCATGGTGGTACCTGGCAGGCACTGCGCCCATTGTTGGGATTGCGGTTATGTCTGACGGTCCGACAGGCTCCCTGAGCCTGTCGGATACCTGACGGTCGGTCTCCCTGACCGCCAAACAATCGTCCACCATCCTAATGTGGCGGGCGGAAATCACTATTGCAATGGCGGTGGGACCGCCACTGATGGGCTGTCAGTGGCTGTCCCTCCATCATTATAATCAGGTCCTTTGTTCCTGAATGTACCAGGAAAACAATCATACATGCCCTGATCATCTCGCATCTTGATTATGCAAATATTCTCTACCTTGGCCTTCCCGAGTACCTTTTACAGCATCTTCAGCTTGTTCAGAGGGCTATGGCTTGTCTGCTCCTGAACATTTATACATATACGGGTATCTATATCTTCACACTTTAGGACACTTCATTGGCTCCCCATTCATAAGCGTATTGCTTTTAAATGTTTGCTGATTACTTTTCAAGCTTTTTACAATAAAGGTCCTAATTATCTTAGAAGACAAATTCATCATTATGGTCCTTTCGGAGCATTGAGATCTTGCAGCCAGCTGCCGCTCTCAGTTCCCCTATTCTGCTTGCCTGTCTGGGTGGCTAATCCTTTCCCTACTGGGCCCTGAAAGTATGGAACACTCTTCCACTTGTTATTCAGACCTCTTCTGATGTACCTCTTTTAAAAGAAATATTGAAAACATGGCTTTTTTGATCGTGCTGAATTATCTGGGTGAGTCTGCAGCAGCGCCAGGACATCTTTTGACAGCTGTGCACCATAGAAATAGCAAACAAAAGTGTAAGAGTAAATGTACATATGCAGATTTGCCCATGTGTGTATTTACCTTAGTGAATAAGTCCATAGATTTACTGGTGTGTAAGTTTACCTTTGTGAATTGGCTGCTCAGTACCTAAAGCAATATATCCTCTATGTTTGTACACATTCTGAGCCTTTTTCCACATACATTTCAGCAGACTTAATGTGATAGTTATTGCACAGCTTAGAGTTCCACCCTCTGCACAAACACCTGATTACCCAGTGATACAAATTGAACCAGAAGTCTTTAATCATGGCCTTAGAGCTGCCCAGCAGAAAAGAACGCTAGCATTCGTGAATTTGGGCAAACAAATCTGTGAGCAGGAGTCCCTGTACTATAGCGCATTAAAACCTTGACCGCCAAATGCCTTCTATTGTAGACGATGCTGTGGAATAACGTCCTTTCTGAAATTTACAGAGGCATTGAGAGATGGTTGCACCTGTAATATAGTTGTCCATCACTTTGGGTTGTTTATGTTAGAGACACCTTCAGGAAAATGGGTTCAGTTTTTACTGCCATGATAGTGTCAACATTCTTAAAAATAGTTTGTCGGCAGTGGGTCAACACCCCCAACAATTGAATACCCAAATCAGCCTAGACATGTTATTAGTTTTGATTGTCACCTCCTGAGATTGCTCTAGAATACCACTAAATAAATCTGCATAATGTACTAAGTGCAATCTGATAGATATGTGAACTGTGTGTTGGTGTTTTGCAAAAAAATGACTTAAAAGTTGGCGGGCCTGTTTCTAATTATAGGGGCTGAACAAGGACAATTTGCTATCATACCATGAACTGTTATGAACTATTGTAAAATAAGGAGGGATTTAAATGCTCGATAATAACATTACACCATTTGTTTGCAATAAATATGTTTACATGATGCAATTTTGATGAAGTGGATTATTAGTTGGGGTGGATTGTAGTTCACCACAAGTACTAATGGCACTATCCTTTTTTGGGCCCAGTGAAGTTTTCAGCAACGTCGTCGACGAGGATGGGCAGGAAGGTCTTGACATCAGTCGGTGCCATCTCAGTGAAGCCCTCTATTAGGGTTTAAAAAACTTCATAGAAGTCAGGGGCATATTAGCAAGAACCTCGTTAAAATGATCGCCATTTAAGCGGCAGGAAACTGCCGCTAAAACGGCGATAATGGGCTTGCTAATATGTGTTATAGAATTCCAATAGAAGCCCACGTTAGATGTGCAGAACATCTAACCTGGCTTCTATTGGAATTCTATAATGCATATTAGCAAGCCCGTTATCGCTGTTTTAGCGGCAGTTTCCTGCCGCTAAAACTGCAATAATTTTAACGAGGTTCTTGCTAATATGCCCCTCAGTTTCCTTCAGCGGGTTAGACTTGCGTGTGGAGTCTGACTGGCGATTTGATCTCGACAGTTTCAGCTCAACGGTGGCCCCAGTCTCCACAGGTTCTTCAGAAAAAAGTTTGGGAAACCTTTCTTAGTCCCAGAGTTTGCTGTTTGGGCAGGAGGAGAACAGGATAACAATTATGTAAGGGCCCCAGGACCACCCATGGGGCACCATTTATCAGTCAGGATGCACTCTAGTAGATGTCGCCAGAAGGGTCCAGGGCAGTTCTGGTTGAAACTCGCCAGCTGGGCTCTTCAGGAACATGTTTTCCTGCAGTTTGTGTGTGTCCCTATATCTTAGCAGGAGGTCAGCCAACTGACCCTTGAATTCCACTTCTTGGTACTGGGTACCAGTGGGATCAGGTCCAGGAATAGAGTCTTATGAGCTGAAATTATTGTGGAAAATTGGTATGTTTTGAAATGCATTTATCCATCCATGGACTGCTAGGGTATGGAGCTCTGAGTAAGTTGCACATAACACGTCCAATACACATGCACATGTGAATAGTCAGAGAAGACTTTTATCTGACTTGACCTGTCACCTGTGCACTTGTAGGCCAGTCAGCAGATGAGATCCTGCCATTACGGGCTGGTACATAGTGGTGCTAAGGCCTTGTAATTCATTTGGGCAGAAAAGGAATACGTCCCCCCTTTTGGTAAAGTATGTAACTGCAATAATCTACAGTGTATACTTGATATCTAAAATCTGTTAAAGTATAACTTTTGATTGGCACATACTGCAGAGACTCGATTCAGTCCTTTTTGTACCTTCATGTGAACCCAGATTTAAGATTTAAGGTCTGGTTTGCCCACATGAATTTCTTTTCATACATGTGTATAAGTTAAACTTTACTGAGACTCCCACTAATTAGGATTTGCTCTACATCCTCCATGCTTCAGTGGAGATTTTATTGTGCTTGTTTCCAGTTCAGGGAAGACCTGACCTGGCAGTTCGGGCTGGACTGTTCCCATGGGGAACAGGGTAAATACTGATTTTCATATGGCTGGGTCTGAACTGGAATTGCAGGGGGAGTAAAAAAATTGATGGATTTAGTCCCAGATCTCTGTACTGGGGTAAATGTCTGACATTGATCAGCATTCTGTCCATCAAGTATTCTTTTTGCATTTGTCACCCTGAGTGGGACTGGTATGCCCAGATGTGAGTCCTGTGCTCTGCATGCCACTAGAGTCAAGCTAGCCTGGCTGATGAGGGGTGATGTCCCGAAACTATTCCTAGGATGCTTGATTCAGTGAAGGGAGGACTTGGCTGGCAGTTTGGGCTGGACTGTTCCAATGGGGAACAGAGTCAAGACTGATTTGCATATGGCTGGGTCAAAACTGGAATGGCAGAGGGAGCAAAAAACACAATGGATTGTGGCCCAGATCTCTGTACTGGGGTGAATGTTTGACATTGTACAGCGTTCTGTCCATCAATTGTTCTTTTTGAATTTGATATTATTGTGCTCCCAAGTGGTAAATCAAACACCCCTTTAGGCATGATGTTTCATTAAAGGAAAGAGGCATTTCTGCTGTAGGAGGAAGAGTGCTGTGGGAATGTCGCCATTTGATTGAAGCATTCTCCTGCTAATTAGTCAAGACGTGATTCTCAGTCCATAGGACAGGATAGTCAGTGGGCTGACCCGTAATAGTATTAGTAAAAGATAGAGGAATGATGTAGCAGTATTAGATTGAATAGGATTCCCACCAACAACAACATTCTCCATCTCCCTTTATAACCACCTGTGCGATGAGTATGAATGGATAAGCAGACTTGGAAGAAAGAGAAAGGCTCATATTTGCTGTATGGCCCATATCAGTAAACCTTAAGTTGCGCACTCTCTGCACTTGTAAATTTCAACATTCAGTAGACTCTCTCTCTCGCTGGGTCTAGTGGCCACAGCTTATTGATTCTTCATTGGACTGCCGTGGAGTGAACCTGTTGTGCTCTACGGTAGCCCAGATGGACTGACCTTCAAAGAAGAAGTCATCCTGGGCTCCTGCCACTGTGCTCTGGCACAGTAGAGGGTATAGGCTGAGTGCCTGAGGAGCAGTGGCACTTAGGGGTCGATTAGGATGGCGGACGGATTGCCCCCGCCGGGCTGGCGGTAGCCACAGCCGGCCCGGCTGGGGCATTCTGTCCGCCATCCTCACTCAAATGACCCCCCGCCACATTAGGATGGCTGGGGGTCCGCGGCGGATGGGAAGACCGGCCGCCGCTTTTCCACAGCGGTCGCCTTGCGACCGTGGCGGAAAAGGTCTAATATGGTGGCGGTGTCTATCAGACACCGTCAGCCCTATTAGGATGGGCTTTGGGGAATGCCTTTCCGTGGCGGCAATGCCGCCACGGAAAGGCATACGGTCTTTGCTTTGGGGGCCCGTTGCGGGCCCCCAGGGTGGAGAGGATGGGGGGTGCATATGGGGGGTACCTATGGTACCCCCCTGCGTTTCAAAGTACACCATGGCAGGCACGGCACGGTGCCTGTCATGTTGTGCTTTGAAATGTACAACATGCATTTTTAGCAATGCAGCGCCGCAATGTTAAAAATGCGGGACGCACTCGCCACTGTGGCGGGTGCATCCTAATTCGACGCACGGGACCTCCGCCATTATGGCAGACGGTCCCTTGCCATGACAGGATGGCGGACGGACTAATCGACCCCTAAGTGTCATCTGTTGGTGAGGACGTGCGGGATGCTGCTATGTAGCTGCGTTGTTTTAGTCTTCCACACAAACCAATACAAATACCAATTTGCGTTGCTTTTTGAATCCCAAAAAAGGATTAGTGTCAGTTTAGTGTTACAAAAGTAATCCTAACCTGACACTAAACCTTTGAGAATCTGGGCCTATATATAATATTCTAATGATTGTACATTTTGTCATCAATTACATTCTACTTCCATCATACAAATGAAATGCTGCCTTTAATGTACAGCACCCTGATTCTCCATGGGGCCTGCTTTGTGGAAAATAAAAGCCATAATAAATAGATAGAAAGATAGATAGATAGATAGATAGATAGATAGATAGATAGATAGATAGATAGATAGATAGATAGATAGATAGATAGATAGATAGATAGATAGATAGATAGACAAACATACAAATAAAACAAATATTTATATGTTCATGTGTGTATCTGAGCAGTTCCTAGGCCTGCCCAAACACACAAACCTTTATGTTAAAAGCACTGTCTATGAAGTACAGTCGTTTTTAAGTGAGAGCTGATGCAATTGCTGGACAGAACAGTGCAAGCCTTAACGTGCATGCTACCACAGCAGTTGCCTTACTGCCTTTAATGATTGTAGACGAGTTAAAATAATCAACCATATAAACCACAGACACTGCCTAGACAGTGTAGGAAAATCTTCTGCAGTTAACCTGTTGCAAATGGTTTCTCCTAGATGCAGAATGGGCAACGGTTTTTGATCATTAAGCTATTCTCGTCAAGTTGAACAACTAGGGAAATTCTAGAGACTGCATTAAACATGCAGAATGACCCAATCAGACACCAATAACCAGTTTTAAGGTTCAAATGGAATCAAACTGGGATAATCAAATGGCCAAAAACACAGCAAATTAATCTAGTAAAAAGCATCTGGAGCTGGTCACCTGGAATTATTAAAGGGGATGCATGGTGTTTGTGAATGCTAGGAATTATTGTCATTGAAATGTTAGTGTTTATCATGGAGAGGAGCTATTGCTTTCACTCCCCAGGTTAAAATAACCTTATATGCACACTCCATGCACGGTTCTAGTGTATGCGCGTTTACTGGCGGTAGCATTTAGCCAGATCTAATTACAGTCGAACACTAATGGAAGCTGATGTGGCTGTAGCCTCTCTGCTGTTAATGCAGCTCTTCTCTGCAGCATTTTAATGAATACACATTGATTGCCTTTTTTGTTCTTGTGTTAAAATGCATTTTATAGCAGCAATAACCCTGTCATTACCACCTGCTGAGCCTAAAGTACATGTGTCTTGCAACTGAGTTCCTTCTTTTTAGCAGATTGTTCCGGTAGGTGTCTAGTCTAGTATATTATTATATGTTCTCATACATGGAAAAACCTCCAGGGTACAGAAGCCAGGTAGAAATAAACAGGAAGTACTAAGGGTTGAAATTATTGGCATGCTGTAATCATGAGGCTAAATAGATGATTACAAAAACAGAGGGCCTGATTCTCAAAGGTAAATTTTCACCTTTGTGTAAGTTTGCTAATGTTTGCCGTTCACAAACTTGGGTTAATAGTAATTTTACAATTGCGAACATTCCACAGTCGAGGTGGATAACACCGCACATTAAAAGAAAAAAATGGGAACAGTTACAAGCAGTCAACACCACTGGAACATCAATTTTTCAAACGGTCTGGTACCGTTAACTCCTTCGCCTTATTTCCAAGGCTGCGTTAAGCCACTTAGCATGGCTTAATGCCACCTTGTAAATAATGCCTCTATTCATGCAGCCCTTAGCGTGAAAGGGCCATGCAAAGGGTGTTGCAGTGGGCGTTTTGCCGCCACACCAATTGTTTTTTTAATATGCCCCATATTTAGAAGGTATGGGGCAGCGCCATAAATTCTGCCAGTGGATGCCTGGTCTTTAGCTTGCAATACAAATACAAATATTAAAAAAAAAAAAATTCTCCTCGTAGTTTGCTCTTTCCACCTGTGCTACATTCAGCAGCTCACATAGATATAGAAAATTGTTGTTTATGGGCAGGAAGCCGTCCCTTCCTGCACATAAACATTTGCCCCTGCAGCGTATGCACCCTTGTAAAATGGTGCTAGGGTGCCTGCACTGGCGCTAGGCAGTTTTTTTTTTTTGCACCAACACTAGGGGTAACACAGGGGTGCGCTGCATTCTTATGAACACAGCCCATTCCTGCATTTTGAAACTGTCAGAGAGAGGCGTTACCAATTTTGACATAACACTGCACTCCCCCAGTTTCTTGTAAATATGGCCCCAAGAGTGTTGTCTGGAGATGAACCTCTGCATTACAATATCATAACACTTTTATCAATAAACTCACCTACTAATCTGAGCTCTTTCTTGGTAACTCTTGAAAGGAATGCTTTTGGATGACCTGGATACTGAGCACAAATGGTTTTCAAAGTGGATTTTCGGAAAATTCTGTATAAGTCAGATTTCCTGGCCAAACCAACAAAGTGCATACTGAAAGTGGACTTAAAATTCACCAGCAGGAAAGCTTAGTGAGTGCCTGGATAAAATAACATTTGCCTGTATAGTAAAACTATTACAAGAGGTTTGAATGGCAGCAAGACCTCTCTGAACCTCTCAAACCTCACCCCCCCCAGGAAAATACAGACAGAAAATGTATGCTATAAAATTTTCAATCAATCATTCAGTAGATTTGTAGAGCGCTGTGAGGGTATCCAGGCGCTGTCTGTCTCGAATGAGGAAACATAGAGCCCAATGTACAAATCTATTTTGTTGTTGCAAAGTATGGGGCTTATTCACAAGTCCCTTTCGTGTGTATCACTTTTAATATGGAAAAAAGTAAAGGGCCGGCATCGCAAGGGGCTTGTAATTAAGCCCTTATGTGTCTTGCAAAATCACGGGTTAATCAAGAGTAAAAAGAAAAAGATGAAATATACAAAATGTATATAGCTAGTGACAACTGTCGACTCTTAAATTGCACTGTATGAATCTTTAGGCATTGGTAGAGGAAGGAGGCTTGAAAGGGGGGCTCCCCTCCATCTAATGATTCACAATGAAATGAAATAATGCAACCCAAATTGGTCTCACAACCAATGATCTGATAATGAGTCCCAGTGTGACATCTTCCATTTTGTGGGTGTTTGCGCTGGGCATTGCGCGGAGCAGACAGTTATCCTGATGACCACTGCATGCTCTCGATGATGACAATAACAACTATTCTTTCGTGGCTTTAACCCCCTGGCCGCGGCCGGAATTCCGCGCCTGTGCGGGACATTCCGATAGCGGGCGTGGTCATGATGGCTCCCGGCCGTCATCAGCACACGCCCACCGTAACTCATGACGGCCGGGAGCCGTCATCAGCACCGAAGGGGTTAAAAAAGTATAAATTCCAGGTTTTAGTGATGTGAAGGCAAGGGTGGAGGTCTACTGTCAAGCTGCCATCCGTCCATTTGTAGTCATTGGTTGTAAGTCACAAATGGCCCCTGCCTCCTGCATAATAATGAGGCAGATGGTTTTGCAGTTCTCTGCATATGCTGATTTTGAGCTCCAATTGATCAGTACATCAGTCAAAGTTGTGGCTGTGAAAAACACATTATTTGCTTTGCAGCTCGACTACGGTACATGGGAAACTTGTGGAAATATCATAAAGATCAATGGGGCATATTTACATGAAAATGGCGCTGCGCTGTGCTGTAAGCAATTTCTCTGTGCCAAGATGCGTCCTTTTCAAAACGCTGGGATGCACCGTAATAACTAGAATACGGTGCATCCCTCTGCTCACCCCTGCACAGGAACTAACAAAGCTGCCTAGCGCCAATGCCGGCACCCTTGCACCAGTGCAAGGGTGCCAGCGTTGCAAGGATGATTGAGTTTGTACAGGAAAAGACACCTTCTTGCACAAAAACAATCATTAATGGCATCTTTTTGCTTTTTCGAAGTGTGCTGCAGAACACAGCACACATAGAAAGAGCACAATACGAGGAAAAATAAAAGTATTTCTCCAAGTTGTGCCTTTTGAAAGGCGTTAGTTTTTGGCACTTTTGTTTTACAGAGCCTTGTAAATCTGGGGCAGTGTAAAAAATCCATGGGTGTTGTGTGGAAACACCCACACCAACACCCATGGCATGTCCTTTTAATGCAGAATTCTAGGTGAAAGAGGGACATATTTACAAGGCCATGTAAACCCATGCAAAGTGGTTTTGCGTGGCCTCGTAAATATGCACCAGCACACATAGCCACCGGAGTATCAAACAAAGTGTTGCTCTGCTGGTGCTAGGGGCTTGCAAATATGCCCAAAAATGTGGTGTTTGATTGCTTTCTCAACAGGTCATATAATCTCATTTGCATTTGCATATTTGCTGTTCAGCTGCACTAAACAGTTACACCAGCTGTTACACTTTCTCCCATCCTTTGTACAATTCAGAATTAGAACAAATGGAGATGCTATATCCTAATTCGTTTAGTGCTGGGACTTTCTTCATCACATTTAGGAAACAACTAAAACTCGAGTCTTAAAATGGCAGAACTATTTTGAATTATCATTATTTAGTTCAAGCATCTGTTGTATCTATGTCTTTATTGTCTTTATGAAGTGCTAGTGAGGTAGAATTTAAGGGTTATTATGAATTATTTTATAAAGTTAAATTATACTTAAAGAGCGATCAGATTTTTTTTAATATACTAGTTTTATACTTTGTCTCCAAGAAACACATATACCTTTTTCAAAACGATCAGTGTTTAAACAATTAGATATAAGCATAATTGTTTGCTGCTTGTTCGCAGGCTATTGTTCAGAGAGTGGTCCTAATTGTTGTCCTCCTTACGAATATAAAGCAGACTAGGGTGATGGCTGTCTAACTAAGGCTATGGGAAATTGCCTCAATAATAACTTTTAATTTGTAGATATTGGCGAAATCTGAACCCTCAGAACATATATATTGGTGGTAGCAGATATGTTCTATATTTGACATTGAATTTGCTATTTCAATAAAGCAAAAGGTAGAGCTGGGACAAAGAATGGTTTGGAAGTATGGGGTAAGTTTCATTGATGATTGCATTGTGGTATTTCTTTCTCATGTATAATTTTTATAGCAAGGAAAAAGGTGGGTGAAGTAAAACAATCTCGTTAGAATTCTATATTTTTGGATTTATTTTTTGTATGGATATATACCTGCCGCCTCTGGAAAAAAAATGCGGTGTTGGGTATCATTTAAAAAATACATTGTAATTGCAGTATTTATGACAGAGCACTCTGTAAAAAATACTGTGATCCTGTTCATAAATTTCAGCAGTGGAATTTAGGCTACACATTATATCAGCTAAAGGCTTCAGAGGAATAATTTTAAACCCTCTATGTAAAAAGAGTTCTGCTTCACAGAATTCCACCACAGTCTCCAGTTTAAAGAGGGACAGATTCAAATGTGAGTTTGCCGTAACACTCTTATAAATAATTTCTTGTGTGATTATTTATTTATTTCCTTGAGGCAAACATACCAACCCTGCATGCCATTATCTTTATCAAGGTTTCTGCATCAATTACTTATCAGTAATTGCATTGCTCTGAGTCCTACTGCCTTGCTTCCATTACTTACTTATTGAGGCATCCCTGCCTCACCAGAAACCCATACCACACGAGTCCAACAAGTGGAGTATATATAGCCCCCAGCCCCCTCCAACCTCCTGTAATACCACACAGACCAAAACTATACCAAAAAGGTTGGCGTGACTACCGGGGGGGAAGAGGGGGACGTAAGCAAGGGAAGCGAGGGAGTAGGACTCAGACTAATGCAATTACCAGTAAGTAATTGGTGGATTACCTCATAGTCTCTCCCTCGCTTCCCTTCCTTACTTATTGAGATGTACAAAGCCAAACAGGACAACCAAATCAGGTATGCACACAAATAGGTTTATTAACAAACACAGACAACAAGGAAGCATCACTATTCATGAACCACAGTGGAAAGAACCTTGGACCCAAAAACCTCAGCATGGTCAACCTACAGGCCAATCCTGTAATGAGAGGCAAAGGTCAACGGTGAAGCCCAGGTGGAGGCATGGCAAATCTCGGAAATGGAAGCCCCCTGGTACTACGCACAAAGCGCTGCCATGGAAAGAGTGGCACGACCCTGAACCTCCAAGGAAAAAAGGTGCCCCGCCGCCTCGTAAGCCAGAGAAATCAGAGACCGAACCCAACTACTCAAAGAAGGAGTGGAAGAACGTTAACCCCGATTCACAGCCCCAAAATTCACAAAAAGGGAATCAGAAAGATGAAAAGTAGCGACCCTATCCGAGTAGATCAGAAGAGCCCTACTGTCATCCAAGGAGTGCAGCCGCACCTCCGAACCAGAGAAAGGGGAATCAAAAAAGGAAGGAAGAATTCCTGATCACGATGGAACTGAGAATCCACCTTAGGATGAAAGGAAAGAACCAGCCTCAAAGTGATCCTGTCCTCAAAGACCCTCCAAAAAGGATGTTTGGAAGACAGAGCACCCAGGCAGCGAGCAGAGGAAATAGTCACCAAAAAGAAGGTCTTAAAGGACAAGAGACGCAGGTCCACAGAGACCAGAGGCCTAAAGTGAGGCGACATTAAGGTCTCCAAAACCAGAACATCCTGATGCAGCACAGTGAACAACAAAGGGGACGGAGTCAGAGGCAGCAACCACTCCACCCCCGACCGCACCTCTACCAAGAGAGGAAACCAAGACTCACGAGGCCAAGCCAGAGCCACCAGAATCACAGGAGACTGCAAGGACTGGACCCGCAGAAGGAACTGGAGAAGAAGAGGAAAGGGAGGAAAGGCACACAGAAGCCAGCGAGGCCTAGGGCAGAAGAGAGCGTCCACCGCCCAGGCCGAACCCTCCCGACTGTGGGAGTAAAACCTGTCCACCTTGGCATTGCCCACACTGGCAAAGAGGTTCACCACCGGAACACCCCAGCGCCCTGTCATGGTCACAACCAACTCGTGATGGAGGCAGAAATCTACTGAGGAGGGGACGACCCTGCTGAGAGCATCCGCCAGGGAATCGGACACCCCCTGAATATGAATCGCCAATAGGGCCACCAGATGAGATTCCACCCAACAGAACAACTGCTCTGCCACCAGAGCCAAAGAGGAGGACCTGGCCCCCCCTGCCTGTTCACATAAGACATGGCTGTGATGTTGTCCGTCCTCATAAGAATGACCGAACCCCGCAGAAACCGGGCGAAGGGCCTCAGAGCCTACCGGCCAGCTTCCAACTCCCTCCAATTTGAAGACCTCCTGCTCTGGGCGGGGGACCAGAAGCCCCAGGTCCGATGATCCCGCAACCAGGCCCCCACCCGAGAGGCTGGCATCTGTAGTGACCACCAAAGGCGACGGGAGGAGAGAGAGAGACCCCCGCAGTAGGTGATCCAGAACCAGCCACCAACTCAGATCCTCCCTTATCTGCGGGGACACCGGAATTGGAAAAGAAAGAGGGAGACAATGGGGAGACCAATGAGCCAGAATTTGAGCCATCAGAGTAGGCAAATGAAACTGGGCCCATGGAACCAGGAAAACTGTGGCAGCCAGGTCCCCTTGCACCTGGAGCAATGAGCCGCCACCTGGACCTGACCTGACAGAAGAGACAGAATGTGAGAGTGGACTTTGGACAACCGAGCCTTGGGCAGAGTGACCACCCCCAAATCTGTATGAAATCGAGCCCCAATAAAGAGATGATCTTGGGAAGGGACAAGGAAGGATTTCCCCACATTGATAAGAAAGCTGTGCCCCCTCAAAACGTCCAGAACCACCCTCATGTGACTGAGAGCCAACTGGAACGAGGGAGCGTGAACCAACCATTCGTCCAAGTAGTGTTGGAGAAAAATTTCCTGATTGTGAATCAAGGCCACCAATGGAGCCAGACGCTTGGTGAAGACTCGAGGGGCAGACTTCAGCCCGAATGGCAACACCGTAAACTGGAATTGGCAGTCACCAATTGCAAAATGCAGGCGCCTCTGATGCTCCCGAGCCGTGGGAACATGCAGATAAGCGTCTTGCAGATATATAGAAGTCTGGAAGTCCCGTACCCCCACCAAAGGAATGATGGATTGCAAAGTCACTATCTGGAAGTGAATAGTCCAAACCCAACCATTCACCCTCTTGAGGTCCAGAACCGGCGGGAACCCCCCTGACACCTAGTGAACTAGAAACAAAACAGAATAGCAACCAATTCCCTGCTGCACAAGGGAGACCGGCACAATTGCCTTCTGTTTGAATTCTCAGGTTGGCTGAGGTAGGTACCGTAGGCCAAATAGGGACCTGCGAACGTCAATGTTAGGGAAAAGACAGGTCGCCTCTAGAGATAGCCCCCGCTCTACCCCCTTGGTAGCTAGGCACAAGCAGCCAGTCTTATCTTCAAGGCCAATGTGTGAAGTATTTGCAATTACGCTCACAGCAATCCAATGATGACACCACAAATAGGCTCCACACGAGTTTCATGGAAAAACAAGTATATGTTTATAAAAAGATATACGATGCGACCACACAATACTAAAGCATAATATGCAAGGTAATACTCCCCCTGGCCTAATATTATTGAGCTAAACTAAACAATCCAACGTAATCCTAATGTCATAATATGCAGTTCGTTATTCAAGAATCAGGTACTTCATAAGATAAGAATAATGCAGATCGTAATACGGCTATCTGGCGATTTGTACTGTCACTGTAATACAATGCGTAAAGCAACAACATGGTAAACTGCTATGCTCCCGTTATGCAATGCGTACGGTCCCCTTTCAGGTACTCTGTTAGGAAAAAGCAATGCAACGTGTCATATATCCGGCAGGTCAGTATGCAACACTAATGCAATGTGTAATACAACAATCCGGCAGATCGCGATGCAGGACTAAGACAAGGCGTAACACATCTATCAGGCAGTTTGTTATGCAAACCTAGTGCAATGCGTAACACACCTATCAGGCAGTTCATTAGGCAAACTAATGCAATAGGCAATACGACAAAACAGGCAGTCCGTTGTGCAGGAATAAAGCAATGTGTTATACAATCATCAGATACTCCAGTATGCAGAAGAAATGCAATATGTATGTTACTCCGGCACCGTTCACAGTGCCTCCGGCGGTCTCTCCGCCACTCGTACTGGCTTGCAGTTAGTCTCCGCCACAGTTGCCCCCCCACACATATAAGATAGAACACAGTAAATGCAGCTTCGCGCTCAGGCCATGGGGTGCCACTCCATTGGCAAATGGGCTTCAGTCAGACCCGCAGCAGAGGCTCGTGCTGCAGGACAGAGAGAGAGGCCGAGCCCGTGCCCTGTCCCAGGAGTTGACACGTTCTGATGCAACTTTTCTGAATTTCCGGGAATTGGGAAAATCCTAGGCTGCACACTACACCCGCACTCAGAGTCAGTGAGACTCACGGGAACTCCGGGTGCACGATAACCAGATTACTCCTCACGAGTGTCTCAGGCTGCGCACGGCACACGCACACAGCGTCGCTGAGACACACTTGATCTTCTGGTACCACGATCACAGGGCACCACTTGCACAGGTCTCAGCCAGTAGAAGGTAAACGCACACAGTATCGCTGAAACACACTTTATTTTCCGGTGCCCCTGATCACAGGGCACCTCCAGCGAGGGTCTCAGGATGCAAACAGCACATGCACACAGCGTTGCTGAGACACACTTGCTCTTCAAATGTACACGATCGCGGGCCAATCCACACGAAAGTCTCAGGCTGCCCCTCTAGCACATGCACACTGCGTCGCTGAGACTTACTCGTTCACAGGACGATCCTCTCGAAGAACTCAGGCTAGACATAGCACACGCACACTGCGTCTCTGAGTCTTGTTTGGAACTCCAGGTGCCCAAGATCACAGGGCATGACTTGCGAAGGTCTCAGGCTAGACAGAGCACATGCACCCATGGTGTATCTTAGAGTCTTCTCTAGAAACTTTTGTGTTCTTGTGTTTCCAAACAGGGAGCCAGCTCACCTCGGGCCCTTGGGGATAGTTACTTCAGGACACAGCACACAGTAAAGCCGTTCAAGCAGGCGGACCCAGCACACAGAAAAGTCCCTACAGCCTTTCCTTAGTTGAAACAGCAAACTGCAGGCCAGCCCCAGATCACACAGCAAGAGCAGTCCTATCCAATAGTCTCTTCAGTTGCTTCTTCCTTGGCAAAAGTTCCTCTTGATCCACGAAATAGCTCCAGTCTTGTTCACACTTGATCAAGCCATTCTCCAAAGTGCGAGGGCTTCAGCTTGCATAGTTACACCCTTCAAAGGCTTTGGAGTCTTTGTGTTACAGGGGGCACTGACTCCTGCTCAAACTAGTGTTGGGTGCCTCCCTACCAGTGACACCTTCTTCCTTTGATTAGTGGGGGGTCTGGATTCTCAATCACTCAGCAGGAGATGGGTCAATTGTTTTATAGCACCAGCCCAGGCCTCTTCACCTCCAGGGGCTACTCTTCCCCCCTACACTCCAGATGCAGGTCAGCCTGTTCTTGTCTCACCTCCTTCCCTGAGTCAAGGCATTCCCCAGATCCTATCGCTTTCAAATCCAGCCCAGCAATCCACAACAAGGCAGAGACACACAGAAATGTTTAAAGCACAAAACCCAGCCACTTCTGAAAGAGTGGCTTGCAAACACATAATACAAAAACCATCTTTATAAAAAGATGTGGTATTGCAGGGTTAGTTTAGACATACTAACTTCATTTTTCCATCTTAAGACTTTGGGAAGATAGGCTGGCAAACACATTACACAGCCTTTCCATTAGAATTCTAATGTGCAACATGGCCTTTCAGTAGTTAAAACGAAATGGAGATTATTTCACTGCCAGGACATGGTACACACATTGGTACATGTCCCACCTTTCCCATGCTCTGCACCCTGTCCATGGGGTACCCTAGACCTACCATAGGGGTGCCTAACGTGTATGGAAAGGGAAGGGCAGGGTCAGGTGAGTGCGTGCACTTACCAGAGCAACATGGCAGTTTAGGAAACTGCGTGCAGGCCCTGCAATGGCAGGCCTGAGTTCCCTCCTCAAGGCTACTTGAGTGGGTGGCACAATAAGTGCTGCAGGCCCACCAGTAGCATTTGCATTACTAGCCCTGGCACACATAGTTTGCTCTACTAGGGACTTTACTAGTAAAGCAAACATACCAATAATGGACAGCCAATCTCCATTACACTCTACACAGGGAGCACTTGCACTTTGACACTGTTTAGCAGTTGCAAAGTGTCCAAAGCATCTAAGTTGGCAACACATGTCAGAAAAAACGTCTAGGGGAAAAGCAAAATGTTTAGGGAACTTTAGCCAATAAGGGCCAAGTCCCACACCTTCTTTGCCAGAAGATCCGGAACGCCCTCCAGAAGAGCCTTCCTCTTCACTGGATCCCTGTGGACAGGAGTATGGATGGTGCCCCAGCCGGGTGGCAGAGTGACAAAGTCGATAAAATAACTGCTCCTGACAACCCCCAAAGCCCAGTGATCCTTCACATTCAGACTCCTAGCCTCCAGAAAATACAACAGCCTCCTGCCCACAGGCCTTGAAGCTGCCTTGCCTTCTTTGTCAGGACTTCCGATGAAGGAATCTAATTGAGCCTTGGCACCTGGCAGGGAAGATCCTTTCTTGGGCTGGAACTTACACCGACAGTCAGAAAAGGGCCTGGAGGACTGACAGGAAGAATGGAAAGAAGAAGCAGAAGAAGGAGGATTCCAGAAGCAACGAAATTGGGAAGACGAAGCCTTTCCCTTGTAAGGCAGAGAATGTTTGCGGTCTTTGAAGGCCTTTGTGATCATGCTGTCCAGCTGCTCACCAAACAGCATCTTGCCATCAAAGGGAATTTTATGGAGAGAAAACTTCTCCGAGGAATCCGCCTTCCAGTCCTGCATCCACAGGTTCAGCCAACAACTTGGCCTGCTGTTCCATGTGGACAAACAAGTCCGAGCAGTCCGTCTCCTCCTGAATAGCTGTGGAAAGTTTCTCAAAGTCGGACACCAATGACTGTGCCACATAAGCAGAGTATATGCCAGCCTGCAATGTCAAATTACCAGCAGAGAAGGCCTTCTTCAGTTTCTTATCAGTCGCATCCGTAGAGGAACAATCCTTCGGGTTGATTGCAGTATAATCAATCAGAGTGGCCAACATGGCACCCACTTTTACAGAGTGTGGAAGAGAGTCCTCACCCTCCTCCTGCGAGTACAGTTTCTGCAAAAAGCGCAGAACTGAGGAGCGCTCCAGATCACGCCATTCCCCAGAAATCAAGTCTTTGATGCGACCATGAAAGGGCATAGCAAATACTGGAGGCTTAACATATTGAGGAAAGATGTCCTCCGACCCCTCGGGGGAAGAGAAAGGAGAAAATCCCAAGTTCTCCCAAACATGCTGAAGAATCATAGGGACCTCTTCCCTAAGAACAAACTTCCCCGAAGATGTAGAAGGCCAGCTAGTCTCTGAAGCTGAGGAGTCCTCAGAGGCTGAGTCCACTGGACACACCGCAACACGAGACACCCTGCGTTTAGCCAGAGCCCTGGCGTCCAGAGCTCGAGCCACAGCCACCTCAATCATATCCTGCACTTCAGAAGATGACAGCGGGCAGAAGAATTCCTCTGACCCTTGGACCTGCTCGGGCGAGGTGGAATCGGCTCATCAGAGGAGGAGGCGGAGGACAGCACATGCTTGTGCTTGGTAGCACGCTTTAACACCATATGACCACAGACAGAAGTACAGCTGAACGCCACCCCTAAATAGGTGCAACCCAGTGAACCAAGGGCCAACCAAAATCAGATACAAAAACTGGGGGGAAAAAGATTGCCAATCAACAATGAGCCAATATCATGAAAAAAATGCAATCCAATCAGCGATTGACAGAAAAACTAAAAAAAACGGCCTTATTCCAGACCCTTACTGTATACATGAACCAGAAACAGCCAGCCAAGGAACCTTGCAATCCCGAACGCTGCTGCTTCCCTTTCCGGCCTCCAAACCGGAAAGACAGCCCCAGCAACGCAGGGCTGGTGACTCCATCAGCCAGATTGTGCCCGCTCTGCCGACAAGAGCGCACCCCGACTCCAGACGTGGTGAGGGAAGGCCCGTGCTGCCCAGGTCGGCAACTCCAAGCACCGCAGGCATAAAGCCCATCAGAAGAGATCCTTCATTGAAGAACATCCGACGAGTGACAGAATGCCATAACTGAAAATAAGAATACCGCAGCACTGCAAATGACCAGCACCTGGTACGTGCGTCTCACAGGTGGGACACAGAAAAAAACAAGAGGTTGGAGGGGGGTGGGGGCTATATATACTCCACGCATTGGAGTCACGTGGTATGGGTATCTGGTGAGTCAGGGATGCCTCAATAAGTAAGGAAGGGAAGCGAGGGAGGGACGATGAGGTAATGTTTGTTCAACAGCAAGTCTGACCAAAGCCATATTTCTTCATCTATGTGTGTTTTAATGAAGATGGCTTCATGAATCAGGCTAACCCATAATCTTTTTAAACTTTAGTCAGTTCTGATCTTTAGGTATGGATGCTTTTTTGTTTAATCCGCTTGTCTATACACTATGCTGTTTAATATTGTTTTGTTGATCAGTTTTAATCAAAAACAGGTATTCACAGTTTTTACTCCATATAAATTCCAACTTTACATGTTTAATTCAGCAATTATATCTGCATGAGTTAATATAGGCAGTGAGATGTTTGCATTTTTTTTGTGCAGATGTATATAGCGCACTTTTGACTGGAGCAGTTCCCATGAGCACCAGTTACGTTACACAAGGACACATTAATTTTTTGGGTAGGAACGGGGAGATTAAGTGACTTGCTCAGAATCACAGGATGTGGAGTCGACCCAAGGCTTGAACCTTGGTTTCCCAGCTCCAAAGTTGGCAGTCTAGCCGTGATACCACATCCTCTCCCCATTGTCATTCATGTCAGCAGTTTGTCCATATGATGCAATTATGTTGCCGTGCCAGAATATCGAAAGGGAGTGTGCTAAACCTGTAACTCTCTAGAAAACCTTTTAGCGACCAGTCACATACATACTTAGCAGTGACTACTGTAGCCTGTTTGTGCTGTTTCAAAACTGCAAATTCCACCTGCCAAATAACTGAGGGTGGGCTGAACTCATGGAGTTTCACTCCACCGAATTCCGTGGAGTTACAAAACAATTCAGCGAGTTAGGGAGAGATTAGCGAGCGGACGGAATTCGGTATTTCGCACTGCTCGCACTGATTTTTAGTGTCGGAAGCTTGTTCCGCGATATAAAATCAGGGTAAACAGCACGTTGCGGTGCACTAGAGGGCGCTTAAGTAGATTTTCTACTCAAGCAGTAGCTTTCTCAACTCAAGCGGTTGAGACCTGCGGCAACAGCCCGCGTTGAGAAATCTTACCAGGAGGCATTCTAGCATCCACAAATTGCACATGGGGGAGCAAATTCTTACTCTCACTCACCAACCTAACATTGGCAAGTCACCCAAGAGAAAAAACTCTGCCACGTGGCAGTTAGTGGAATTTTGCAGGAACTCTGTGGTCCAAACAGAACACGGAGTTGGAAAAAGTCTGTGAACTCCGCTAGTGGAGCAAAAATTTCCCCCCACTCCTAAAAATGGCCCCTTGCAACAGGTCTAAACCCTCCTTTTAAATATTAAAATGGCACCTGTAAGTACACCAGCATATCTCATTAGAGAGGGTGCAGGGTATTTAATAGTAGGACACATACACGTTTATTGTAAAATGTTTCCTTACAGTGACAATGCCTTAAAACCTATTTTCACTGCAGCACAGTTGGCTGTTCCATAATGAAAGCTTTAAATAATATTATCACAGCTTAGAAAATAGATGCAATGTTCATTTTTTGACTTTTTAAGAAATATCTTACAAGATCAATCCATTGGTAAAATCAGATTTGTTGTGCAAATTTTGTGAAAGGTAATTTTAAAAAGTCACCCTTTGCCTGCCTAAAATCTCTAGAAGTCCATTTGCATGAGCTTCTAGTGGTCCCCTAGAACTGATAGCCCCTTTGATGAGGTATGAGCTTGCTCCCACAGATGAGACTAAAGCCTTCAGTGTGGAGAGGTGTTTTGTTCCACTGACAGAACGACAATCTTGGCAGTGCTCAGGAATTTGATTAATTTCAAAGAGGCAGGTGTAGCTTACACCTGCACCTGTCCGCTCCTTTATTCAGTCAAGTACAAGTCTCAGAGTGCAAGGACCTGTCCTGAGAACCAGATCTGAGTGACAACAGAGGTGGAATTGTTCTATCCCTGGCAACATCTACGCGGGTGGGTACGGGAGCTCGGTGCAGGAAAAGAAAGATTCTGTCATCTCGGATTTAGATGGAGAGGGGCAGTGTGATATTGTTTGCAGTAGGGCACACAGAACCTGCTTCACAAATGGTAGGGTTACCCCTGGAAACATTTTCCCTAATGGTAAGGGAGGGGCTAGGTGTCACCACCCACCCACAAGAAACAGGACTTGGGGGTCAAGACTCACTCTAGCAGGGCCAGGGTCAAAATAAAGTTGAAACAGGTCAGCTAAGAGCTTCAGTATGAGGGTTTCTTTGTAGTTTGCTGTCGCTGGAAAAACCTGGGACTTAAAAATTTAGACACACCTTTTACCTGGAGTACCATCAGGAGACTAAAACCAAGCTACCCTGCCGACCCAACAAGTGTGCATCACCACTGGCCTGACTTCACCATATTTGCACTAAGTCCTTCTTTCAACACCGGACTACATGGATGGAGAGCCTTATTTAGTTAAAGACTGCAGCTTCATTGGTACCGACGTCAAGCGAACTGTTCAAAGCGTGAGACCTCCGGGGCATAGAAACGTGAAGTTCTCACTCCGGTACATTTCCTGCCTAAGACAGTTTTTCCAAGGCCCCATCTCAACACTGGAATCTGTCAATGTTGAGCCTCTTCTCTTGACGCCAGTCCCAATGCCTGCTTCATTGACAGCTGTTGATTTTTGGAGGTAACTTTTTCACCAGGACAAACCTGGTGCTTGTACCTGACCCTTGCTCCTTGGCTGTCGGCCTTAAACCGCACCCTTATCCAGGTCAAATACAAACAGATGACAGCAGTTGACACTTAACCCTTTCGGCATAATTTTTATTTAAAACGCCATGTCTCCGATTCCCCTTTTTGGATTTTTGTCATAGTGATGTCATTTTGTTCATAAAATTATTCTCTATGTTTATAAGTTGGAGAGGGATTTGTTTTTGTGTTGTGTTTTCTACTTTTTAACTGTTTTGTATTTCAAAATGCTTTAGACATTTTCTGATGTGAAGAATGTCAGCTCTGTGCCATATCTACCAGAGGTTGAGCTCAGGCTCAAATTACTGAAACCTTTACGGGATCCAACAAAAATAGTGGTATTATTACTTATGGTGGACTCTCATCCTCCCCCAACTAATAACCCATTTTCCCAGACTCATGTTAAGATTTCATGAAGTAGAATCCATGGTAGGGATACTAATGCATGTTGAACAATTAATACCATAGGACCTGCATGGGAATGTATCTGGTTATTTTGAAGGAACAAAAAACACATGCAATCTCTGCATTGCCTCATGTTTCACACTAAGCTCTATAATCATGAAACCACATTGGCCAGTGAAGCATAGGATAAATGCCTCACGGCAGTGAACTTATGAAATCCAACTGCTGTCAAGGTATTTCACATCTGAAGTCAGGATTTAAAGATAAAATAACCTTCATTAAAAAATAATTTTGAACCTCTTTCTAATGACCCCCAGGTGTCTGACCTTCTGAGTTCTAGGTATGTTTATTACATTAAGCATTAGACTTTGCAAAATAAAATACATAGTTTAAAACCCTCAGTAATAATACAGGTCATTATAAAAAGGAAAAACAATCTTTTTTATTTGACACCTAGCAGTTACGTTTATAATTTAAGAAGCACTGGCAAAGCCAATTGGTCTGCTCTTTATTTTAAAGGCAATGCTTCTCCGTAGATTGGTGAGTCTGTTTATGTGATTGTGGGGACTATGAAGTAGGTGAAAGCAAACATGAGTCGAAGTGTAGATGGATGGATGGAAGGATGGAAGGATGACCAACTGGATGCATGAATGAATGGATGATTTAGTTCATATGTAAATTAATGAGTGTGAAGATCGATATATGGATGAATGGGTGAGTGAATATATGGACAGATGGTTAGATGAATAGATTAGTGTATGGATGAGAACATGGTTAAGACAATGGGTGTTTGTGTTGACGACTTCAATCATGTTTCTGCAGGAGGCAATTCTGACATCTGCCTTTTCTAACTAAACCATTAACTCAGCTATTCATTTATCCATTTCACGGAGCGTGCTTTTATGAAGTGTCTTTCTCCTGACGTGAATCAGTAGCAGTAAACATACTCTACAGCAGACGCTTAAAAATTAAACATCAATGAAATACTGGAGGTCAGGAAAGAAGAAATGCATGCTAGGAAGAGAGACACTAATCACCAGTACATGCTCAAAGCACACTTTGGGACAAAAGTAGTCCCTGAAAATGTTCTAAAAATTTGAATAAATCTTGCAGACATTCTTTTTCATGAATTATATTTTTGTGATCACTATCTCCATATCATGCCCTTCACTCCTCGTATGGATAGAGATCAGTAAAAGTACTTCATTATATATAAAAAATACCAATAAATCATATGTAATAGAAATAGGTACAATAGATACAGTTAATACCCACAAGTTAATTGGATGGATACAGATCATCGGCCTATGCTCAAAATATGGCAACTCTGGAGTCTGGTGTAAAAGACATACATGCTCAGAAGATAAACTCTAATCACCTGTGCATGCTCACAGAAGACATAACATGGGAAAAAGTGAAGCACCGGCGGCGCATGGGGTTTGTAAATAAGCCCCAGTGACTTGAATGTGTTATAATGGGGTACATTGTGGATGTAAAATAGTCTCACATGTCATGTATTAGAATTCCATATTTCCCTAGGAGGTGAAATAGTGTATTAAAACAGTCAACAGCATAAGTTGAGGGGCAGAGCCAAGGTCCAATCTATGCATATTTTCATGAATTGGTAACAAAAGGTCTGGCAAACAACAGAAATCTGTCTCCAGGCAGATCGAAAACTGGTCTCTCTATCAGGAAAGAAAAAATAAATCAAAACGTATTGCCCATTCTGCCCTTACTTACAGAACAAGTGAATAACCTTTCTTTGCTTAAAATTAAAAAATAAAATATTATCATCTCAATACTTTCCCACTCCTCTCATTCCTTTCAACAAGAAACTCAGGGGCATATTAACAAGATGTGCGTTAAAAAACGCACATCGCACATTTCACTATCGCCAGCTATCGCCCGATTTTCTCGCCTTGTTAGCGCGATATTATCAACGGGCATCACGTAGGCAATAGAAAATCCTGCGAAAGCCGGTGATAGTGAACATTAGCGCGTGAAAACAAGCATTGTTTTCACGCGCTAATGTGTGCCTTGACAATATGGGGGAGTGGATTCAGCGCTATGACCCCCATGGTAACAATGCCTAACGCCTGCTCAGAGCAGGCGTTGGGAGCGATGCGATAAACAAGTTTATCGCAGGTCTTTTCCTCCCAACGCCTGCCTTGGTGATAGGGTGTTCCCACCTCCAACCACATTTTACATGTGGTTGGACGTGGGAACGCCCACTTTGCATGTCATTAGCGATGTTTCTCGCTGACATGCAAAATGGGCTTGTGGCAGGCGCTGCAATGCCCTTGTTGATAGGGCGCTGGAAGTATCGCCGCTTTCTCGGCGAATTGTGCCGAGAAAGCGGCGATTCTTCAGCTTGTTAATATGCCCCTCAGTGTGTGTATTCAATATTAAAAGTCATTGATATTCTGGTGCTTACCTCATCACTGTGCATCAGGCATCAATTCTTTATAATTTAATTTCCTCCGTAGATGTATGGGACTGGGGCAGAATAGCCAAGCCTTCACCTCTAATGAATTACAAGATGTGCTATGTAGGCCAATCAGCCAACTGCAAGAAATGACATTCACTGCACAGCTTGCAGGACCAAGCACCCAGGAGCAAAACCTGGTATATTGGCAATCTACCTTTAAGCAAAAAAGATGCAGCCTTCAATGCAAATCCACCTGTAACTCTCATGAGAATATGCGGGTTCCACGTTAGAACTTACATTGTGGAATCCAAACTATGAAACTTGTTCCCAAAGCAAACTCACATTAAAATTGTAATCGCGATTAATTCTTTGCAAACTGCTCTGAGCATTCAACAAGCAATAACTTACCTTATCATAAATCACAGTCTTACCAATCATCTCGATCTAATAGCAGTCCCTGTCTTTGTTCTTCACATGCGCTGCTGCCGTCATTTGATAGTGGCCATTTACCAGGTCACTGATGGCTCACCCTTAATATTCATCTATTTGATGCATACAATCTAGGTCTTTGCATAATTTCACGTCGCCTGCTACATGAAATTCCACCATTATGGTGCATAATGCCGCCGTTCAAAGAAAAATTATAGCACAGCTGCGTGGGAACAACCAGAACACGAGCAGCTGTAGTTTGCAGTAATTATGTGTTTTTTGCAGTTTTTTATTAGAACAAACTGCACCTTTGCATCAAAAATTGACACAAGAATCCCTTTTGCGGAACAAAATAAATAGGACGGATTTGCATTTCATAAATGTATACATCATTTTATGTAATTTCCCTTAGAGCTTGAGTTATTATGCAAATGCAAATTACAAAAATGAAGCCATAATGTTTAATGCAGTGCTTAATAAGAGCCAGTGGCTTCCGGTGCTCGGCACCTGCACTTAATTGTCAGCACCTGCGTTCATGACAGCCTGCCACATGGTGGCGCTGTCTGCCTAATTTAGGTATGAGCACAACAATAGCTGTTAAACATTAACAAGGACTTATACCTGCCACCGAAGTCATTCTTATAGCTTTGGGGGATGAAATAATATGAGTTATCGCACTTGTAAGTGTGACAGTAGTTGTTTTGGATGTGCCACTGGCAGTAGTAAAGATGCACGCTGCAGTATTCTTTTACAAATTAAGCACTGGTTCAATCTATCCTGATTAAAATTCTCACACTTTAAAGCACACACACCAATAAACAAAAGTGAAAAAATGGCAAATCATGTGAGATGCACCATATCATGCTCCTGGATAGTACGTGTTTAGCATCTTTAATGGGCGAGATAAAAGCAATGGTTTCAAAATCCATATTTCGCATGCATATCATAGCCGAATACCGCTTCCATAATTCGCAGATATGCTATTCTCGTTGATTGTGTTTTTCCATAAATGGGAGGCCTCATTGCAATCTGATTTTCTTCCCTCCCGCAAAATATTCTCAAAGCATGCCTATGCATTTAGATAATGAAAGTTCCTCAACAATTTGTCAAGCTTGTTTATTGATTGTAAGTGATCTTTGTTTACTCTGCATCCTCTTCATGACAAATAACTGCAATGAGAGTGCTTTGTTTGTTCAACCTTGCAGGCACCAGCTATAGCACAGAAACACATGCCTTCACTAAAACTAACTTTTGAACAATATAGTCAATATTTCATGTTCTTTTTTCCTGAAAGCAATTCAACAGTATGATTCAATATTTAACTAATTGCAATCATAAACTTTTTCCAGATTGGTAATACACATCCTTTTTAAGTTAACTGCATCAACATATAATATAAAAAACTGCACAATGGATAAAATGTACTATCATGCAGAAAACCCATATTGGTGTTCCCGGTGAGATTTATAAAGCACTCGACTTCTAGCCTAGTGGGTTAAATGGACACCAGAGTCATGAGAAGGCTTTACTGGACCCTAACTAGGGCTTCAGCAGTTGTGAGGCAACAGAGGACCAACTTATGCAGCACAGCTGACCATCATACAGCAAGAAAAAGAAAATGATACAGCATTTTCTGAGCCACTATTTCCTTTTCAACTTTCAGAAGTTTCTTAAGGATTTTGTTAATGTAACGCTTCTTTGCTTTTTATGCTATTTTTAGCATTCTTATCTCCAAGACTTTTTAAAGAATACATACCCTTTAGAAATAAATATATAAATAAATATGTTGTCACATTATCTCTCAGTATTAACCTGCTCTTTTGTCCATTTAACACTCACACTAATACTGCCTGGGCAATTGTTTCACCTAAATAGTGTCAGCTTCACATCAGAAACCGTTTAAACGTGTTTTTGAGGGGTTTTGAAATCTGCAAATTATGTGACAAGAGCCGGTAATATATAGCGATCTGTAAAATGTCATGAACGCAGAAATGCATACTTTGAAAAGCCATAGCCTGTTGCCTCTCTTACCTTCGGTCTTTCACTTATGCATGCCCTTGCACGCACGGACAGACAGACACACACGCACGCGCACGCGCACACACACACGTTTTGGGTTCCAGGAGAAACTGTGGGGCATATTAACAAGCTGCAGCGATAATTATCGCTGACCGCTGTTAGCGTGAGGAAATCTATCGCCGGATATTGCTGGCGATAATCTCCATGTCAGCGTTGTATTAATAACGCTTAACGCCCCAGCTTAAAATCCCAGCGATAGCGGGGATTATCGCTGTTTTCAATGGAATATCACTGGTTTTCCAGCGATATTCCATTGAAAATGGCGATAACCTTGTTTATTGGGCCTGTGGTTTTTGCCACATAATCCACCCCCCATTACAGGTATGCCTAAATCAGGAATTTAGCAGAACATCCATTCTCACAGGTTGGCTGGTTTGGAAAAACATGAAGCATGCATGGTGTAAATGTGTGACCGTGAGATCATATTGTCTACGATTTTTTTTCTGGGCACTGGAAAACCAATAATGAAAAAGTAGGGGGCTTATGTACAAGCCCCTTGCGCCGCCGGTACATCACTTTTTTTGATGCCCCGGTGCCGCAGTGTGCCGCCTCATATTTACAAACCCACTCAGGGCCACCCTGCATGGCTTTTCATGGCCTTGTAGATATGGCCTCTTTACGCGCAACACTTTGCATGAAAATTGCTTGCCATCTGTGTTGCTGTTGGCGTTCCCACGCAACACACATGAATTCTTTCGCATTCACAGATTTACAACATTTCACAAACCTTGCAATGCGTCAGAATCCTATGCCTCCCCAGGGGAAGGGTAAGGAGGCACAACAATGAGAAATACTTTTATTTCTCCTCGTTTTTTCCTCTTTCTCTGTGCGCTGCTTTCTGCAACATGCATAGAGATAGGAAAATGCCTTCCATTATTATTTTTGTGCAGGAAGGGACACCTTCCTGCACAAAACAATCTTCCCCACAACGCAGGTACCCTTGTACCAAAGGTGCCTGCGTTGGGGCATGGCAATCAATTGTGCGCAGGGGAAAGCACAGGAATGCGTCATATTGGTGTAAATATGATGCCTCACTGTGCTTTGGTTTGCGGTGCAGCGCTTCATCATTTTGTTATAAAACTTTTTTTTTCCTTTTCCTTTAGTGTTAACTTAGATGAGGAAATTCATATTATGCCTTAAGTATTTCGAGGAAGTATCTTTACCTTTTTATTATCAGTTAAGGTGTCTGGAGGAACCTCCTCAATTGGAGGAGGCAACATTACTGTTTTTCTTTACTCTGAATACATTTCTGAATTATTTGTGCCATATATTAGTATTAAGATTAAGGGAAGGGCAGGTCAAGCAGACCTACCCTTCCCTTGCAACAAATCGTTGTACCAAATGGCATTCTGATCTATAAAATTAAACGTAAGACCTTGAAGCACTTCATAAACGATTAGTAAGATGTTCCAAAGAAAAGAATAAACTGGCAGTGTGCATTATGCACAATTTTGATGATTGACCAACATTGACATGAGCGCAATATTCTAAATTGGGCATGTTACTTAGTTAAACTCTTTTTTCTGCAAAGTAGGACACTTCCTTTAAATACTTCACTAAATTGCAAGTTTTTTTGAGGTTGCACATGTACCGATTCATACAATTGGGCAGTTTGCAACCACAAAAAAGTTTTTTTCAATGTACTAAATGCAAATTGTGATTTGGTATCATATTACTGAATCGCAATTTGTATTTGCTACCAAATAGCCATTTGTATTTGGGTGGGGACGCCGCTTCCAAATGCTGAATTGGAATACTATGCATTAATGTTTTATGGCACAATTCTGGCGCAAAATATTGATCTTTTACAGCTTACAAACTTGTAGTGGTAAAACATGCACAAATCGTAAAGGGTCATCTCTGTAACTCTTCCCCTTTAAAAATGTTAAGCAAAAGGCCGACCGCTGCCTACTCTCAAAAAATTAAGCTTTAATGTTTCAATTTCTTTTTTTAAACACATCCAGTTTTTCTTTAAGGATAACGGGCTGTATTGTAAAAAAAAAAAGATTGCTTTCTTAAAAAGCAATCACAGACATGGTGGTCTGCTGACCTAAGCAGGTCACCATCACTGAGATGGCTGTTATTCCTATTGGGTTGCAAATTGAGACCTGCCTCATTAATATTAATGACATCGGTCGATTTGCTATCCACAATGAATTCCTATTTTAAAATAAACAGTTTTATACATTAGGAATAGCTATTTCCTAATTGCGATTCGTAGCTAATCGCAATTAGGAAATCACTATTCCTTGCTAACTTTAGTCCATTTGGCCCATAGTGCTTGGGCATGCAAAATTTTTTTTAAAAGTGTAATTCAGCAAATCATTGCTCTGGTCAAATAAAGCACATCTGGAATAATTCCATTCAGCAAGCAAGGAAACAAACAATGACAAAAGCAACCGTTATATATTTTCTATAGTGATCACCTGTTTCATGTTATCACTAAGCATATTCAAGAGTCAAACTAAATCTTCTGTAACACTACATGGATGTGGATGTTCAGTAAGAAATATTACACCTTCTATGACTTCTCAATATATCAGAGTGGTGAGTGCTTCACCATTTGCCCTGGGGGCATACAATTAAGGGTGAATACTGTGCAAAATAATACAGCCGTTGTAAATGCAATATTGGCCCCCTTGCAGATTCTCCATGGTGGGGAACTCTAGCACACCCTACCAGAGAATGGTGTTGGAGATGCAGAGCATAAATATCTCCACCTTTATCAACAGGCTTAGTTATGATCTCTCTGGGGCATATTATCAAGGACGGGCGTTACATTATCGCCGCTTTTATCGGCAGGAAACTGCCGATAAAGCGGCGATAATGGGCTTGATAATATGCTCTATGTATTCCTATCGAAGCCCATGTTAGATGTCTTCACATCTAACATGGGCTTCGATAGGAATTCATATACATTATCCCCACTTTTATCGGCAGGAAACTGCTGATAAAGCGGCGATAATGGGCTTGATAATATGCTCTATGAATTGCTATCGAAGCCCATGTTAGATGTGAAGACATCTAACATGGGCTTCGATAGGAATACATAGAGCATATTATCAAGCCCATTATCGCCGCTTTATCGGCAGTTTCCTGCCGATAAAAGCGGGGATAATGTATCGCCCGTCCTTGATAATATGCCCCACTGTTCTTCAAACTTCATAGACCTGCTCTCTCAGAAAAAGAAATGCTGCAAGAGGCATTGAAATTGTGTGTTTGATGTTGGATAAGATAAGCATGGTCCTCGCATCCACTCATCTTTGCACAAACTCGGGACTTCGCTACGTTTACCAGAGAGATTTTTGTCTCAAACTTAAGCTGGAATCACAGATACAACAATATTCCATTGACACTGAACCAGAGTTTGCCCGACTATAATAAAATAAAGAAGTGGGTTGCAAACCATAAATGTTTATTAATAGGCTAATATAGTTACTACCTCCTATCAAATCAGTTAGATATATGTGAAAATCTCCTGAATACATCAAACATGAATGTAAACCCAAACCATTCAATTTGTGATGCAGTTTTTGCATTTTGAAAGATAGCATATGTAAATCAAAACAAAAACATGTTTCAATATAGGAAGCTCCCTATTTCTAGGCTAAGTTTGTGGACATGAGGTGGAAATTCAGAAGCAGCAGGTGTCAGCTAACATTGAATTGAAAGAAGAACCAAATGAAGATTCCACTTAGAATGAGAAGAAAGGTACTTGCTCTTGAGAATATCTCTCTGAGCAGGAAAATAAGGAGCAATCGGTCTCAGGAGAAGAGAAAGGACAGCCGCCTGTACACGTGGAACAGTGCAGTGTGATCTAGCTAACTAACAAGTTATACATATACCATAACATTTTGTCCACATTATACAATATACAATAATCCGGTTCCTACCAGGCAGGAACCAATCAAACACCAGGATCATACAATGCAAATTTCTTCTAACACTGCAACCTTCACAATATCTCACAGAGGAGTATTCACCTCCTCTCCTTCCAACCTGCAGGTGCTGGGGATCATTGTCGAAATAAACTAATGGCTATACTACAGCTTTCGAAATGAAATGGGTCAGCACATCCAACCAGAAAAGCAGCTCTTCCAGAGCAGCAGTCAAGCAGAGTCGCAATCCTTGGAGAACGACAGTCTTTACTCCTGGCAGAGTTGTAAACAGGTCCAGTACTGTACTGTCTTGGTAGGGACAGAGGCCCAGTACTCATACCCAGTTGTGTCTTTGAAATGGGGGTGACTTTGAAGTAAGGTCTCTGAAGTGCACACAGGCCCTTTTTTCTTAGCCTTGGATCCAAGCTAACAGTAGGGGTAATCAGCCTTTTGTGTGGGAAACAGGACATTGCCTATGCAGTTGTAAGTGTCAGCTCCCCCTCTCTTTCTGACCAGGAGAGGCTATCAGAAGGCAGATCAATGCAGATGAATCCTCTGTCACTCCTACCCTTTCTGTATTTGTGAACAAAGTTTAGCTGTCACCCACCTCAGACCTGTGTTGGAGACAGGTTTCAGGCACACAGAGCAGGAAGAGCAGAGAAATACCCACTTTCTAAAAATGGCAGTTCAAAAATAGGAACATTAAATCCACCATTATCAGTAAAGAGGATTTATCATTACCAATCCAAAGATATAAAAGCATGATACAGCTACTCCTTTCTGATTACGAAATACAGCTTAAAAGTATTTTAAGGAATTCTCAATGTTAGCTTATGAGAGGAGTAGGCCTCACAGTAGTGAAAAACAAATGTAGCTGCTTGTTACTACCAGGACATGTAACATTTAAAAGTAGATGTTCTACCTTTCATTTACACAGCACCCTGCCCTTACGGCTACCAGGGGCCTATCTTAGGGGTGACGTATGTGTAATAAAAGAAGAGTTTGAGGCTTAGCAGGTGATTTTAAATATCAATCGAAGTGGCAATAAACTGCATAGGCCATGCAACGGGAGGTCTGAGACATGTTTGAAAGGCTATTTGTGTGGGTGGCACAACCAGTGCTGCAGTCCCAATAGTTAATTAGACAATTGACTCCATTTCCCGGCAGTCTCCGCATCGAAACTACAAATCCCGTCATTCCGAGGTGGTTCGAAGCAAAGAACTACAAGTCCCGATGCAACTTTGAAGCAATTATCTTCTGGTGCTTAACACCGGAATCGCATCTGACAACGATTGTTCGGAACAATGGCGGACTGAAGCGACATCACGGTAAGCCTTCGAACTCTGGAAATTGACATTAGACAACATCGGGCTTCATGCGTGACAAAATAGTAATGTAAGTCTTTTTGCTTGCAGTGTACGAGATTAAATAAAGTACAGTGAGGAATGCACAACAAAGAAGTAAGTTAGAGAGCAGGCGCTGCATTGATAAGGTATGAGACACCATTCTGGGAAGTTTATCGGTTTTTTTCCACTGCAATCACAACAAGGTCGAGGACATAGAAAATCACTAAAATACTCATTGTCTTTGTACAGGTGCCCACGCATCTTGTGTGCAGGGAACAGGTGACTACACGACATTTAAATATCATCTACTGGGCATCATTGTGATGAAGTAAGTCGAGAATCTATTATTAGGGCATGGCTGGCACATGCTTCGGTGGACTAGGTTGATAAAAGGACGTTTTTATTTATTTTTTCCTTTTCATAGAATTTGTATAGCAAGCAAAAAACATAGGAAGTCCACGGCTGTGGCTTGTCTTTAAGTTTTTGGTAAGTAGAGGCTGTTGGTGGCCAGTGAAGAGCATTTGGCAAAATGAGTGCAAGCAAGGTCTTGACATTGTCTTTTGTTTTTTGTTCCCCACAGTGTGTCTTGGTCCTGATGAGTGCCCCATCATTGGTCAGGGTTTGAAACGCGTAGACCTTTCTAGTTTACACCACCAAACAATTGTATTTAACATCTTATGGAAGCATGCTAAATTCAGGAGAATGTTTTGATGATTAAATGTCATAATATTACGCATGCAGCTGAATAGGTAGAAATCAACATTTTGTTTGGAAGGTGTTAGGGCCTTGTTCTCAAAGGAATAAATTATATTGGCCCAAAAGGACTTTGTGGTGTGTGATGTATGTGGATTGTCTGACTGTAGATAGAATGGATGTGACAGTGCGTTTGTAACAGTATGGAGAGTGATTGAAAATTGTACGTTGTTTAAGGTATTCATTTTATGGTGTTTCTAAATATTTGTGTAAATAATTTTTGTACAAATATGTTCCCTGTATATGTATTTTTATTGAGAAAAGTTATGAACAATTACAAATAAAAGGCTACTAATGAGCTTAAGGTTGCCTGGCTTTGCTATCCTTGCACCTTTGAATTTAATTGTTTAAATTTTCATCAGTATTGGCATTTTGGTTGTTGGTTGGTTCAGTTGACTCAGCTTTACTGATTAGAGTCAGGCCCATTGTTGTTATATATATGCAGTCCCAATAGTAGCATTTAGATTATGGGCCCTGGATAGATGGTACACCACTTTACAAGGTGCTTATAAGTAAACTAAATATGCCAATTGGTTGCACACCAATGTCACCATGTTTAGGGAAGAAGCTCATGCACTTCAGCACTTATTAGCTGTGGTAAAGTGCTCAGAGTCCTACGGTCAACCAAAAGATAGAGCAAAAAGAGGAGATAAGCAGGAAAACTGTTTAGGAGAAGGCCACCATAAAGATGGCAGGTCTAACAGTCTGGTTCCAGGATTTTACTTATATTGTGCAGTATGTACCAGGTAAGGTAAAAAAGCAGAATTCTAGAAATTTGTCATGAAGGTCACCTAGGAATAATCAAAACTCAAAGGAGAGTTAAATCAACTTATTAGTTGGCAGATGTATACAATGGAGAAATGGATTAGAGAGTGTGTGAAGTGTGAAAATTCAGATCAAAGCCAGGTCACTTTGAGGATACCATTGTGCCCCCTTAAATGTACTGGGAGTCGAAGGAAGAGAGTTGGAACAGATGTAATGGTACCTATTCAAGAAGATGATGGGGAATTAAAGAATTTGTTAGTAATGTTATGGGACCGATTCAAGGAGAGGATAGTAATTTCCATCACTATGGAGCACGGACTAAGGGCAACCAATAGTAGGTCACCATCTGATAAGCAAGGCGCCAACACCTATAATAAAGTTAGCTGCCCATCCAGGATCGATTATATCCTCCTCAATATTAAATTGTGGGGGCACTTGATTGATGTGCTAGTGAGCTCGACCACAGAGGGTGGACAAATGAGAGAACTGTAAACCCAACGTGTGCAAACTGACAACAGAATTCTACTCCCACAAACAAATTAGACAATATCAGCCATTCCTTGACTTAATCAAGGTAATAAGAGATAGAATGCTGTGTATGCACTTTAGATACGGATATTATTGCTGCGAAAATTACTATGCACAAGCACTTTATTCTTTAAAATCTCTGCAGTCATGCTTAGGCAAATCTAACGCCTTCTTAGTATTGTATCAACGCTTATTTACAAAGATGAAGCACTGACTGTTTTTATACTGGTTTTTAAGGCAATTATGTATTTATTTATCATTGCTATTTCGCTCAACTGATCATTTGGTTGTACCAACATCTATGTTAACTAATTAAGCCATATATCTATACCCTCTTTTTTTAAACAATAGCAATGCATTTTTATTTGTAGCTTTTATTACATTTCTGTCGAAATAAAGCTTAAATTGATTACAAGTATATGTTGGTAATGACCATTTTTGTAAAGTACTGGAGCAAGTGGGTGGTCAAGAATACTGTTGCTTGAGTAAAAACTACATTTTGGGAGAAAATATTCTTAAGGAAATGCTTAATAATACTGATCACCAATTTAAATCTGATACATTGGAAGAGAATCTCAAGAGGAATGGTAGAAAGCCTTAAGACCACATCATTATATCATCCTGAAAGGAATTGTTGAGATTCTAGACTGATCAAAGGGGTTATTCTGCTACCTTTTTATTGTATTTTGAGTTGTGCTGTTTGCATACTGAATTCTTATCAGAGTTCCTGTTGATCCACAGCAGCGTAGATGTGAGCACTGCAGTAAAGAAGGCAGTAATAATACAATCAGAGGCTCAGTGGCACTGTGATGAAGCAAATATGTGACTTCACTAGAAAATGGCGCAGGAGAGGAAGAGTCCAAACCACTAGGAATTTGACAGAACATGAGCCATCTCCCCTCTGGTTATGAACAAACCGTTTGAAAACAAAGGGAAGGCTGGGAATGCTGTATGACTTGCTTGCCATATCCCAAGACTGCCTAACTAACCTTGATTCGACCTCATGCCTCTCTCTTCCACTACTCTACACCTGCTGTCTACTTACCTCACTATTGCTGTTTTTTTTTTTTATCCCAGCTTTCCCCCTTTGTCATTTTTCCTATCCTTCTAATCCTCTGTCTTTTTCCTTATCTGCACTTATCTATCTTGATTTGGGTCAAAATCTAATGATAAATGATCAAAAAAAAGTCTCAGACACTAAAAATGAGTGATGGTGCCCACCACATACAACCATCAGCACAATAACATTGTAACTCAACCTTACTGCAGACAAGATGGCCGCTACTGTTGTGTCCTGCGAGACACGTTCTTGTGTCTCGGCAGGCACTGGTTTAGTAACCACTCCCCCTATGGGAGTGGGCACACGGCACCCCACACGCATCCCTCACAGGCGTCACGAGTGACGTGAGCCTGCTAATAAAAGGGCCCGAGCGCACGTGCTCTGGGCCAGTGAAATGATCAGAGCCAGCATGTCTGTGTTAGTCCTTCATTGGCCCACAGCACAACATTTGGCGATGAGCGGGTCTGACCCTGCGCGCACCGCGGCCTCTGCTCAATGTTTCCTTGGTGGGGGAAGGTGAGTTGCGTGCACAGGTAGAAGCCCCGCACCCACAGTAGCCCGTGACGCCCACCGGCCCTGAGGAGGATGGCCCTGGACTATGCGTCCCCACACAGCAGCCCACCACGCCGCTGACCACCTGCAGGACACCCTGCAGGCCCGGCAGGTGCTGTGTCCCTTCAGCGCCTCCGCGATGCGAAGCGCTCGTAAAGCAGACTCTGCGGCAGGGCCGCTGCCATACGCAAGAAAGATAGGGCACTCAACGGGCCCACAGGCAAGTGTCCGACAGGCGGTGCTCGGGACGACAACAGGACACCGCATGCTGCACCTGCTATGCATGCCCCACCGTCATCCACTGAAACTCGGCCCGCAGTGACAGACTGTTTGGCGCCTGTTGCGCCCGCGAGGGCCCCAGATGCTGCCAGCCGATGGACTGCCTTCCAACAGCACCCGTTATTCACAGAGGTGAGAAGAGGAGCACATCTGCCCTGCCGCAGCTCACACCCCTCCCGCTAGCGAATGCGCACGAGTTGGCGATCTGGATCACAGCATCCCGCGCTACGTTCCTTACCAAAATAACAAAGGGGAACACTTGTTTACAACCCACCACTGCACCATAAGTCACAGGACATCTGGCTTCGCAGCGCTCACAAGACGGCAAGGCCTGCAGCATGAGGACGGCCGCCGTAACCGTGTGAGATGCGCCTGTGCCACCTGGTGCTCGATCGGAGCACCACACCAAGAAAGACTACCGCAGAGAAGCTAGCGCGGCAGGGGAGAAGGCAGCCAGGGCACCATCGAGCATTTGCCTAATCATGCTGAAAGCCAAGTGCCGGGTTACAAAGGCCGCCGAGATAGAAGGTGCACCGTCCGCTGGCGAAGAGAGAGGGTAGCCGACAGCAATGGGTGTGCCGGTGCACAATCGAAAACAATGAGGCAACAGACAGTGAAGGGATGGGGCTGGTAATGTGCCCGGAAGAGGCGAGGCCCCGAAAAGTGAGCATAACGCTGAAGATGAATTTTGCCCCCCTGTATGGCCCCAAAACGTGTATTGTATGCAGAGTTGCTGTGGAGCCACGAGGAAAGGTGGTGCAGTTGAGGCCCAGGAAGAGACAGGAGCGTCTGCAGCTCAGTGTGCATCAAGTTGGGAAGAAACAGCACCCGCTACAAGATACCCTAAACTCTTCTGCCCCAAAAACACCCGCATGGGCACGACAATTTACAGCACAACGGAACTGGTAGAAGTTCCAGAAGAAAAAAAAACGGCCGGACTTTGATAGAATGCGGCTGCCTGAGGCCACCCGGTGGCCATCAGGAGGGCGGCCCCGCAGTCACAGAGGGCCTCCCCGCGCCCCCTGCTTTTCGGTCATCCACTCCTCCCCGGGCAGGTGGAGTCCCGGCGGGAGGGTGGGCGGGCCAGTGACACACGTCCGGGGCGGCAGGCAGGGCGAGGGGTATTTAACTTCCCCTCGCCATCTTAGAAGCCTCTTTGCCGCTCCGGACGCCGCGCGACGTGCACCAGGGACACTAGTGGGGGAGTGTGAAGTCTGGTGGTCAGAAATTGTGCCACGCAGGGTGTGGCAGGGTGCTAATTCATGTGAAGCAATAGACAGGTCTAGGAGAAGAATCAACAGCGTTATGAGAAAATTCACCCAACAGAGGGTTTTGGTTTCATCAGGCATGAAATTATTCAGGACAGGATCAAGGGTTACTTTGAGGTTGATGGGGTTCACCTTTCACCAGTCGGTTTGGACTTGTTCCTCTTGGACTTACGAGAAGCTCTGCAGAGCAAGGGTTGCAGGTAATCTAGGTAGCGAAGTGGTGGGGGGCCCGGACGTCGACGGTGGCCGCCGGCTGGGCTGTGGCAGAGTTACAGGGCGATCCGGAAGCAGAGAGGTGCAGCACTGTACTTCAGCGGGCACATAGGGGTGCCAGAGCCTAAAACCTGGAACCTCAAGGGAGGTCCGGGAACCCGTGTCGGCGCCCCAGTAGTCCTTCGGGCGGTTGTGGGCCTGTGCAAACGGGGACTTGCCTAGATACGCCCCGCAAGGGGCGTGAGTATATTTATTACCATAATGGTGCAGCATATGGGTGGTTCGCCATGGTGCTGCTTGGCTCATCAAGCGGGCAGGTGGTGAGAATGCGGCCTGCCCTTGGATCGCCCGTAAGATAACCCACCATGATTACATAACGTTGTATGTAATAAACCTGCAGCAACTTTCCCCAATCTAACACTAGTGTCTTGTGTGTTATTTGCGGGATGTTTGAGTATGTGCGGGGCGGGGGTCCTGTTGCCATGATGTGACTATGCGGCTGCCCGAGGCCACCCGGTGGCCATCAGGAGGGCGGCCTCGTAGTCACAGAGGGCCTCCCCCTGCCCCCTGCCTTTCGGTCATCCACTCCTCCCCGGGCAGGTGGAGTCCCGGCGGGAGGGTGGGCGGGCCAGTGACGCACGTCCGGGGCAGCAGGCAGGGCGAGGGGTATTTAACTTCCCCTCGCCATCTTAGAAGCCTCTTTGCCGCTCCGGACACTGCGAGACGTGCACCAGGGACACCCTTTTCCCTCCCTACCTCTTACCCTGTGTGTCAGCTGGGGGGGGGGGGCAACTGTTGGAACTTTTAATGTGTACTTTTTTGTTGCAGGCGGAGTTACAGGGCGATCCGGACGCAGAGAGGTGCAGCACTGTACTTCAGCGGGCACATAGGGGTGCCAGAGCCTAAAACCTGGAACCTCAAGGGAGGTCCGGGAACCCGTGTCAGCGCCCCAGTAGTCCGTCGGGCGGTTGTGGAACTGTGCAACCGGGGGCTTGCCTAGATAAGCCCCGCAAGTGGCGTGAGTATATTTATTGCCATAATGGTGCAGCATATGGGTGGTTCGCCACGGTGCTGCTTGGCTCATCAGGTGGGCAGGTGGCGAGAATGCGGCCTGCCCTTGGATCGCCCGTAAGATAACCCACCATGATTACATAACGTTGTATGTAATAAACCTGCAGCAACTTTCCCCAATCTAACACTGGTGTCTTGTGTGTTATTTGCAGGATGTTTGGGTATGTGCGGGGTGGGGGGTCCTGTTGCCATGGTTTGACTAAGACCACAGCACCATCCAAAGGCCGATTAGCAGTACTGCACCCGCTGAATAAACCACACTGCCAATACTGACTGCACCCTACCCAAGCCTGGAAAAGAAAGGGGTCATCAGTGGTAGTCTGCTACAGTGTCTCAGGAAGCCGGATCGCCGGCAGTCACCTAAGGAAAAAGACTATACACAGGGTCACGCACCACTAGCGCCCCACCATAGAGGCAAGTCTAGCAAAGGTTTAGCGATGCATGTATAATGGCAAGAGAATAGAAGCTGCACGTGGACAAGAAATATCCCTGGAAACGAAGACAACGCAGCACGCCCCCAAGTGACGAACGCCCACCACCACAAGAGAAAAGTGGGCACGCGAGGTGCCGGCGGAAGGCACCAGCAGACACTGCATAGTAGCCCCACCACTGCCTGTCGGGGCACCAGCTCATAAGAATATACCCTACCACGGTGAGAAATTGAAAGCAGGAGGTCAAAGGGCACCAAAGACTGCACCGGAGTAGCTGACTGCACAGGCAAGAGCAAGGAGCAAAATCAGACCTAAATCCTCAAGCATCAAGCAAGGAAACAAAAGGGCAGAACGTTGAGTGCCGTGACATGAACAGATTAGCACCTACATTTCCCCCTGAACGATGTGGGCTGTTCCCCAGCTCCCACGCTTTTGTGTGGACTCCCCAAGGTAGTGCTATATGTCTCCACAGGGCGGCCTGCCGCAGTGGAAGGGTGGAGACTGTTAACCTCCACAAGAAGCCTCAGGAAGACCAAAGCCACCAAGCCAAGTATGCTGCCAAGGGTCCAGAGACGCCAGGAGAAGCCAGAATACAAAGCCTCCGGCCAGCTGCCCCACATAGGTACACAAGAAACACTGGTGCACACTACAACTCCCATGCCCGTCTTATGCCACAGCAAGTGAGAAGAATGCGCCACATGCCCCTGGCGGTGAACGATCACCACCGCAAGGAAGGAGAGCAGGCATGCACAGTACCAGAAGAGGGCACCCTGGCAGCGCTGAAGCATGCATAGTCCGAGGCTCATGACACATGTGCCCAGTAGATTGTCAGCAGAGACGAACGCCCAGGAGGAAAAGAGATCTCTCCAAAAGTGAAGAAGCACTGCTGGAAACAGCAGGGAGATCCCACACATCTCCGCAGAAGCAACAGCAATGGAGCCCAGATGGGGCCAAAACGCAGCACATTGTCCTCCCTCACACTGCCGCAAGCAGGAGTAGTCAGGGACCCAAGGCTGACGTGACGAGAGTCGTACAGCACACGTGGCCAGCCGCCGCCACAGCTCACCACTGCCCTTGGAAGTCATTCCCTGGAGAGGGAACACCCGGAGGAGGAGCGAGCTGCCTGAAGAAGAAGCACCCGATATGAGTGGCTGCTTGCCATGCAGCCGAGCAGACCGACTGAAGATTCGCCTGAATTGTCCGGAGACCATTGAATTTAATGGGCCTTTGGCCTTGTTAGTACATCGTGCATTTCACTGCACCCGGAGGAGAAGCAGAAGAAGAGTGGAGATAGAGTGGCGACTGTGTCACCCCAAAGAGCTGGACAAACACAGGTGTGTCAAAGACAACGAGAGGAGAAGCATGAGGACTCGTAGCACCACACGCCAAGAACACCTCCAAAGACGCCAGACAGTCACCGAGGCGGAGCGACGGCCCTGGCGACAGCACCAAGGGAGAACCACATGTAAGCCGCAGCAATCGCAAACTGCGTTGCTCCCATCGCTTCACAGTGAGACCGTCCAGCCTGAGCGTCGGCAGTTGGAGTCGAACGGCATCCCTGCCCCTGATCGCAAATGCCAGAGGTGCAAGAGAAGATTCTGAAGAGGTAGTCAAGTGACTACGACGATCATCCAGAAACCTCCTCTCCTAGTTAACCATCGCCACCTGTCGTCCAGGTTCAATGGCAGCTAGATCATCAGTGCCAAGTCCATGACACCGCACTCAGCAAGAAACGTGGAAGTGTGACCGGAGGGTCTACACCAAGAATCGGACAACCAGCTGAGGTCAGAAGAGGAAGTCGTGAGTGGCAGGGCCGGACGATGAAGAAAACCCAAGCTACAACAGGAATGTGTCCTGAAACAGCGACAGCAAGGGAAGAGGGGGATAACCCAAGAAGGAACTGGCAACCGCACAGCGGGAGTCCGAGAGTAAGCCGGACAGCCTGCGCGAACCGAGTCTCAAGTCGTACGTTCCTCAGCGCGTTCATCACTTCTCCGTCATCAAAGTCCCAACAGCCCAAGAAGTCCATGTACACAAATGCACCAGAGGACATGGAGGTACCTGGCCAATCCCTGCCTCAGGCGATCAACTCCAGACTAGACGCCTACGCCCATCAAGGCAAGTCGTCACCTGCCATCGTCCTGATTCACCACACGGCTGGCAATGCTACCATTCCAGCCCTCATCAAGTGCGTCTAACGACACCGTCTCGAAGACACATGGAGTGGAGTCCTTCACTAGTGCCAAACCAGCCGACAAGAAAACTCAGAGGCTAACTGCTAACCCGAACTGCGGCAGAGAGAGCATGTACTGACCAAGACCCATACACCCTTGAGGTTTGTGCGAGAGGCAGGCTACTGGCTCATCAGCGGTTTGCAGCTTCCCCCAGCCGGCACATATGCAGCCCCAATCGCAGCCTATCAGCAGTCCCGTGGCAAGCCCAAAGAAGGGCCTCCCCAGGCGGGAGAGCTGGAAGAGACATTGCCCCACCGACAGGTCAGGGGACACAGCAAAACAGCCTAAGAGAGATTTCATGCGATCCAGAAATAATCCAGTGAACTTTCACCATGGACTCCAACCATGATCTTAACGCACCCAGTTAATGAACTGTTATTAATCACCACATACCATCCTCAAGGTCAGCAAAAGGAAGCCACCTGGGACCAAAGGGCATGCATCCACTGGCATGTTACTAGAGTGCAGCGGACATCTCCAAGCAAGCCTTCGTGTCCAGAATCACTCAGGTTAAATGATGAGGGCCGACTGAGATCGTCCTGCTACCGTCAGAGTCACCCGTCCTGGTCTGCTGTATACTGGATGCCTGGCCGAGAAGCTGATGGACCTTGTGGTGTATATTTCATTGTTATTTCTCCCTACAGGTTGAACTATTGAGTTGTTGTTTTCATTAATATTTGGGAGGAATGTTGTGTCCTGCGAGACACGTTCTAGTGTCTCGGTAGGCACTGGTTTAGTAACCACTCCCCCTATGGGAGTGGGCACACGGCACCCCACACACATCCCTCACGGGTGTCACGAGTGACTGAGCCTGCTAATAAAAGGGCCCGAGCGCACGTGCTCGGGTCCAGTGAAATGATCAGAGCCAGCGTGTCTGTGTTAGTCCTTCATTAGCATGTGGGCCCAGGGCCCACAACACAACAGCTACCATTGCTGTGATTTGTGCTCATCTTACCGTAACATTTTAGCTATTGACCTTGCCGACCTTATTTTGCTTTACCCTTTAAGAACAATTGGCATCAATGGGATGCACAGATTCTTTCTCAGCTATCCAGCTATTTTCGTAACCTGGTATTATGTTTAAAATACCCTGCGCGGGTTCTGACGCTGAGAGGCGCGGAGACAGGCGCCCTCGGGGGAACAATGGAACGGAGCTAGAAATATCACGAGGGAGCTTCTTCAGCGGTGTTAAATGTTAGGCTTTCTCTCAAATGCGAAAGTGGAAGTGGGTCTTAAGACCTCCCAACCTACAGAACGTTTTGATAACCAGGCATTACTAGCAAGAGGAGGTGTAACCGGCACGTCGGGGAGAAAGTATAGAAAGAGAAATCTATTCCATCCACTGCTCAAATGTGTAGGGTCGGGCCTAAGGCCCTCATGCTGGGTAAATGACTGGACGCAGGACACACTGCTTGCTCGGTGCAACTGGCCCAGAGCACGTGCGCTCGGCCTCTTTTATTGGTACTGTGTCACATGACTTGTGACATCAGTGGTGGGTGGGTGTTCAGTGTAGTTACAGGCTCAGCACTAGAATGCTGACTTGTGCTGGGCATTACATCCCTCCCCAAATTGGTTAAAAAGTAAACCAAACATGAAAAGTCCAAACACCTGTGGGGGAAAGAAAACACAGAAAATAACATTGGACTTGCGCTTTCAAAAGAGTCTCTTTGGCTGCTTGCAAGCCGCAGGCAGTATAGTTCTTGCGTTTTGGATTAGCAGTTCTTGCGTTTTGGATTAGCAGTTCTTGCGTTTTGAATTAGCAGTTCTTGGTGGCACGGTTCTTAGTTGTTCGGCGGGTTCATTCTTTCTCTGTCGGCTGTTCTCAGCCCTGCCTTTTGCTTTGCTCTCTTGGTGACGAGTGGTTCAAGAGAGATGGATGACGTGGTCGTTGTTTGCCTTCCGGCTTCTTTTCTCCAAGCTGGTTGCGTGTTGTTTCCAGGCAGGCTTCAGTGTGTTTCTTAGCAGGTGAATAGAGTAGGTGCGAACATCCCTCTCACTAGGATGCCCCTCTCGCCGGTTTTCTTCTGCCACAAGATGTCCGGGAGGACCTCTTTGCCAGGTTTCCACTGGACTGGTGTTTTTGGTCGCGTTGCTCTACCATAGCCTTCGGGCCGTGAGCAGGGCGCTCCACGAGCCTCACCGTCGTGTCCTAGTTCCACCTGAAGGTTGGGTTGTCGACTCTCTTCATTGCTCTCGAGGCTTTCATCCTCTTGAGTCCTGCAGACGTGCTTCTGTAGATCTGTCTCCCGTTTGGGACTTGCTGCCACCAGAGTTCCTTGAGGCCTCTTCTTGGGTTGCCACGGGTCGGTGTGGAGTGGTCAGTTCATCAGCTGGATGTGTGAGCACTCTCGCCATTCGATCTTCCGCCAACCCCAGAGGTAGATGTCTTCAACAGTCTATCTTGCTCCCTTCTGCGTTCGCCATGTGGATGGATGACTCGTAGGTGGTTGTCTTTGGTCTGCTCCGCCGGTGCTCTTACCAGGCTTGTTCTCCATTGCACTCCGGTGTTCCAGTGCCTGTCACCTTTCTTCTTTTCTTACGTGTTCCAGTGCCTGTCACCTTTCTTCTCTTCTTAGTGGCCACTCTGTTCTTTCTTCATTTTTCTTAGCTTGACAGTCGTGCCACTCTGATTGCGTCTTCCTTCTTTTCTTCTTAGTGGCAGTGGCCACTCTGTTCTTTCTTCATTCTCCTTGCAGTGACTGGGTGTCACTCTGACTTCTCTTTCCTTCCTTTCTTCGGTGGCAGTGTGCCGCTCCGATCTTTCTTCTTCTCTTCTCCTCTTTTCGCAACGTACCCTGTTCCCCTTTTCTTCATCTTCTCTGGCCAGGCTTCCCCATGCAGCGCGCGCACTCTGCACGTGTCTTCCTGGTCTTGTCCTAGTCCTAGGACACTAACTTCTCATTACTCGCTTCCCAGGGTTAGCGTCGCGACCTTCACATCTTCTTCCTGTTGCTTTCGTTAATTTGTGTGGTTGAAGTTCGTGGGTCTAGGTCGTCGGACCGTGCATTGTCTGAACTTCTTGGACGTCGTGCTGGTCCCTTCTGCCGAGGTCTGGCAGGTAGGATTTGTGGTGCTGAGCTTCTTGGACGTCGTGCTGGTCCCTTCTGCCGAGGTCTGGCAGGTAGGATTTGTGGTGCTGAGCTTCTTGGACCTCGTGCTGGTCCCTTCTGCCGAGGTCCGGCAGGTAGGCTTCTTGTTGCGACTATCTGGCTGGTCGACTTCGTGCTTTGTGACCAAGCTGAGTGGTCAGGTTGCTTCTGTGATGTATCTTCAATGCTGCGGGTTGTCTGCGCAACCATTTCCTGTTCATCGCAGTTGAGTTGGTTTGGTGCGTATCTGGGTGCGCTCTTCATGTCTTCTCTTGTGACTTGCTGCTTTGGGCTAGTGCTGTCCGCACTGCTGCGCATTTGCGTCATGCGCTTTTGCACGTCCTGGTGCTGAGTTCCAGAACCATTGTTGGTTCGTGTGGGGGTGTTCTTACTTTCGCCATTTTGTTGCAGCGATGACCTGTGGCCACCAGGCATCGCTGTCTTCTCTTCTGGCGTGGCGTAGATGCTTCTTGGGTGTTCGCTTCTGGAGGGTTACGTCACCACTCCATGGATTTTCTTCTGTTTGGTGCTGGTTGCGATTCTTGTGAACTTCTTCGCGTGGGCGCACTTGTCGCGCGTTCTCTTGGATATCTTGTGAGGAGTCGCTGCACTCCTGGCGCGCTTCTGGGGCTTCAGGCGCGATTCTTAAGTTCTGTTGTGTTCTTGTGCTTCCGGCGCGCTCCTGCGCCGTCGCCTTTTATCTCCACAGGCTGTGTGATGGCTTGGTGGCCTTTCACTGTTGGGGAGCAATGGCAGCTTGTATTGTCTTAGTGTACTTGCTTTGCTCCCATGGTACTGCTCAGTATTTCTTGGGTTGCCTCGAGCTTGTTGGAGTCTCACGTTGCTGCAGTACCAGAGATATCTATTAGGCGGCAGTGCTACTTTGCTGGTCTGTTCTGATGAACCTGGATTGGTTCTTGATGCTGCAGGGGCTCGTGCAGTCTTCTCTTCCTTGTGGCTGGTGCTGGCTTCTGATGCAGTTAGAAGAATGGGGCACCGGGGCCACAGTGAGTGCTTTCACCTTTGCTCCGTTTTTCCATTTCAGGCACTGGGTCCTTTGGGGCAGAGGAGCTGGAAAACAGCTCGAGGCAATCGCGGTGTCCAGCCTCGTTATCGCTAGCTCCTCACTTTTCCAGTTTGCTGGATGCTGCCTTTGTTCTCCTGCGCCCCGCCGCCGCAGCTTCACTTGTTACACGCTGCGCGGCAGGGAAGGGGTGTCAGTGCTATTGTCCGGGCCGCTCTCAGGCCTCAGCTACACACACACGGAGCAGTCGCTTCTTTCTTTCTTAGGGATGGAGCGAGGCAGGCGGTCACCGCTGGACAGCTTCTCTGTTGCGGTGAGTATTCTACTTTGTTTAGGCTGCGCAGGGGGGGGGGCTTGCACTGCTCTCACCGGCTGCGGGCCGGGTGCTGTTTTCTCGCTTCCCTTCCCCCACCGCCGCGGCCACACATCACACGCGGCGCGGGGTGACAGCACTGCACAGCGGGTAGGCTCCGCCGACGACCACACTAACCGCGGGTGGGCTCCGTTGGCACTTCAGCTCATCGCGGGTGGGCTCCGCTTCAACCATTCGGCGCCCGGCAGCTCTCCTCACGCTGCGGGCGCTGTGCGCTAAGGTTTTTCTTTTCACCCCGCCGCCGCACTTCACACACGCGGCGGGGGAGGCAGCAGGCAGGCCGCGGGTGGGCTCCGCGAGCCTTGCTTTATCATCGGGGGCATTGCGGCCGACGCCGCGTCGCAGCAGGCAGGCCGCGGGTGGGCTCCGCGAGCCTTGTCTTAATTGCGGAGCCAGTAGCCAACGCCGCTCACGCCTTAGGGGGCACAGTCAGTGTTTTTAGCGGGTGAGCTCCGCTTTGTATAGCCCTGGGCGGCGCTAGCAGGCGGCCGCCATTATCGCTCTTGAGATCATCGCGGGTGGGCTCCGCTTTTGGTGGTGTACAGTCTGGGCTCACCTTCGGCCGACGGGCCTGTTCTTCAGCGGGTGGGCACCGCGATGGCTCCGCTTGTCTTTTCGGGGCTCCGCCACGGCAGGGCGGACCACGGCAGGCTGGAGAGGTGCGGGGTGAGCTCCCGGTCACCTCCTCCTTCTTCTCTCGGCCCGGGGCTCGACACACGCCCCACGGGCCTCTCGGCGCTCGAGTCTTTGCAGGGGGTGCTCTCAGGCGAGCAGCATTCTCTTCCCCTTTCCCTCGATGAAGTTTAGAGCTGTGGCACGCGTGGACACAGCTACCCTCGTCGCCATTGTAGGGTCGGGCCTAAGGCCCTCATGCTGGGTAAATGACTGGACGCAGGACACACTGCTTGCTCGGTGCAACTGGCCCAGAGCACGTGCGCTCGGCCTCTTTTATTGGTACTGTGTCACATGACTTGTGACATCAGTGGTGGGTGGGTGTTCAGTGTAGTTACAGGCTCAGCACTAGAATGCTGACTTGTGCTGGGCATTACAAAATGTATAGAAACGGCGCCATGAATTTCAGGTGTGAAACCAAAATATTTATTTTTTGTTTAAAAACCTTCAACTCGTTTTTATATCTGGCCCAGAGACATCATTAGCTGTCTCGCCAGCCTCGTGCTTTTTTTAAAAATAGTATTAAAAATGTGTTAACAGATGTAAAAAGAAGAATTTTCAGTTTTCTTTCACTGGTCTGCTCAAGTGACATTGGATTTAGCTTATTACACTGCATGTGGCAGTAGGTCAGCCCGCTTCAGCCATCTGCTGTTTACACTACGAGTTGCATTTTGTTCCTGCACATATGCGCATCCACCAAAAATAGTCCACTTCAATGCCAGGGCTGGTAGGCCAATTTCTGCTTTCTTTATATGTCTTTTAAAACGTATTTTTTTAGATGAGTCACTTTTTATTTTTCTTGTAAATAGATGCATTCCGCTTTTAAATGGAAGCATTTTTTTTATTATTTGTGGCTTTTACTTTAAGTTTATTGACTATGCTTTAAAAATGTTTTTAAAAGACACGTTTGCCAAGAGAACACCTATTGATGTTGTCATTTTTTTCTTTTTTCATAGATTACAAGTGTTATGAGCCTCGTGTTAGACTGGCTGAGGTATTCTAAAAGCTTGAGGCATAACATCAATAAACAGTTTGCTTTGCCTAAGGTGGAAGACTGCAGAAGCATGCTGTCCACTGACTAGAACGGTGTTTCTAGAAAACAGGTTGAACAGAATAAAGAGATTTGACTGCATAAGATATCAGCGCCGAAATTAGGGCTGATTTAGAGTTCGGTGATAACGAAAAAAAATCCTCTGATTCCTGGAGGCAGTGCCTAATCTTCTGCTGCAGGATTCTCCTGAAGTGTACAATTTACTTTTAGAATTACCTCTGACTAGATTGCTTCTAAATATCATAAACATAAAACTGCTCAATATGAATACGGAGAGAGGGTGGGAAGGGTGCTAGCCCTACAGATTGCTGACCAAAGTCATTTACTCAGCCAACGGACATAACGGAGCAATTTAGGCTGTATTATGCTGACTTGTATACAGCTGCTTCCTCATTATCTCAACACACTTACCTTGAATATCTGCAGGCGAGTCATTTGCCCCGATTGGATTGTCTCGACGATGATGATTTGCAAAAAGGTATATTTATGGCTGAGGTGGAGGAAGCTATTAACCCTTTCGTTGTGCCCGTCAGCCAACGGCCATCGCGAGCACTACCTCCGTAGTGCTGTGCACGTCCGTTGGCCGACGCGACCCCTCCCACTCAATGGAATGCCCCGCACCGCAGCAGAATTGCCGCTGCGGTCAAGGTGTTAAGTCCCTACCGTCGGGCAAGGCGGTTGGCAATTATGCCATCCAACTTAGATTTTATAAGGTTTTTCAGGATCTATTGGCTTCAGTCCATCTGCAGCTTAGCTCAGGTTTTTTTAATGGGGTAATGAGCCTGACTCATGGAGAATAACTAATATAGTGGTCTTCCCTATAAAAGGTAAACCACCTGATGATAGAAGCTCTTATTGTCCAATATCACCTATCAATGCGCATGGCAAACTCTTTTCTAAAATTCTGTCCTCCCAGTTAGCTCCCTTCATTCACACACTGGTATCGGCACAGCAACACTGCTTTGTTCCTGGACGAGATACAATGGCCCACATAGACACTGCTATTGTGGCTTTCGATGTTTCGAGTAAACTTAATGTGCAAATGGGCATGATTATGCTTGATGCAGAAAAGGCGATCGATAGAGTGGCCTGGGAGGCTTTATGTCTTACCATGCAGTCACTCGGTTTTGGCCCCAGGTTCATCTCTGCGGTACAGAAGCTGTACAAGAAGCCGGTTGCTAGAACCAAAGTGAATGGCTTGACATCTGCTAACTTTGATGTACAACGCGGGACGCAACAGGGATGCCCCCTGTAACCTTTGTTATTTGCTCTCTATATCGAGCCATGCATAAGGCATTTACTGCTTAACAGAAGGATTTACCCCGTTAGTCTTAAATGGTATTGAACTCAAGGTTACAGGATATGTGGATGATATTGCGGTCTACTCCACTAACCTGGCCGACGCCATTACACACATTATGCAAGAGGCTGAGTTATTTGGCTCCTTTTCAGGTTATAAGCTAAATCCCACTCACTAAGACTCAGACAATTGTCAATTTTCGATCTGATGTTCATCTTACAACATTGGGGGTTACCTGGTGTGCAACTTACCTCGGAGTAAGCATCTGTAGTCAGGTTAATGACATTATTGCATTACATTGCGATTCACTTTTGAAAACTGTAGCAGCCAAATTGCGCAGTTGGCATCGACTACCATTAAGTATTTATGGGAGATGTAACATTATAAGAATGAATATCCTCCCTAACTTCTTATATTTGTTTTGCTCTATAACACTACGTGTACCCCCGTCTTTCTTTAAGAAATCGAATAGTGTTATAGGCAGTTTCATATGTGTGTAAAAAGCATGCCTGTTGGGCTCTCAAGTGTATGAGACTAAAATATGCACAGGGTGGTTTTCAGCTCGAAGATTTTCAGCTTTATGTTTGGGCTTCTTTTGCTGGTCGGCTCCGTGATCTGCTTTGCGACTGGAAGCCGGCCCAAGACTGCTACCGTATCAGCTTGCTTGTGGCCCAATAGTGGGGTTTATGTTATATAAAACCGCTGACTCAAATTATTTCAAGTGGGTAAAGTTTAAGGTAGTTATAGACATAAATCGGATTTGGCTCGACATATGTAAACAATACGCTTTCCCGGCACAGCATCAACACACCATACTATGGGGCAATCCAGCGATGCCCAACATATTCCAGGATTGTACTGGTAAAGACTGGCATTCAAAGGGCATTACCCGACTCGGCCTATTTTATGACGGCAGGTGTGTTGTTCTTTTATTGCACTTAAGGATGAATTTGGCCTCTCGCAAAATACATTCTTCAAATACCTGCAGGTCAGGGATTATTTTTTAGAAGGCAAGAAGTTATTAACACTGCCAAAATTTTCGGAAATACTGGCCTAATATATACATACACTGGTCAGGATGTTATTGGCTTAGTCTATCAAAAATGTTTGGCTCTGGTTAGCGACGACAGCCGGCAAATTGTGGCTAAATTTAGCCAAGCCTTACAGGTAGAAATAGCCACTGAGGACATCTGGGAGAGTATGGAATTACTAGATCAAGGGGTAACATCAGTCAACTTAAAGTTGCAACATCATCAGGCTGTGTATATGTGGTACTATGCTCCAGCGGTTATATCTAAGTTGGTTTCTGGCAACATGTAAAATTCATAATGCTGGTTATATGCGGCAGACTTAAGGCATATGCTTATTGATTGTCCAAAGCCCGACGAATTCTGGAAGGGGGTCACCAGTATTCTCAGCCCAATCATGGGCCCTAATTATCAGCTTACTGCAAAATAAGTTTTTCTCGGGATCAGAAGTGGGGCTGTTAGGAACTGGAATCTCCTGGCAACTATTGTTATTGTTTGTGCCCATTTATGTATTGCTAGAGCCTGGGTGGATGTTAAAAGTCCCAGTGTTAATGAATTATGGGTTATGAAATGGAACTTGCTTTGGCTAAAACTAAGGGACCACGTTCTTGGCTGAAATTTATTCGGATTTGGACTGACCAGTTAAGGGAGCAACAAGGTGTTTATTACCCATGACGGTGTTTCATTTTTTCTTTTTTGTCTTTTATTTTTGGCTTCAAAGTTATAAGAATGTTGTTTTTTCTTTTTCTTTAATTTTCGTATCTTCTTTGTTTACTTAATTAGCTATTCTATTTTTCTTGCTGTTGTGTCTACCCTTCTAATGTAAGGACATGTATATGATATCTGTTGCATTTATGGCTTAATAGAAAAATAAAATAAAATAAAAGAATTACCTCTGACTAGGGATATTATGGTAGAGTTAATTTCACTGCAGGGTTCACCATCTCAGAAGAATACCTCAAAAGAGGGCTTAGTATTCGCTCCTCAATTCAGAGGGATTTCCTTTAGCAGGTAATGCTGAATGTAATATTGTTTACACTTTGTAATTAGGCAAATGTGTGCTACACTGCATGCTAATGGAGCAGAAGTTTGACTGAGGCTGCCCTGTCAGATGATTGGTTAAAAACAAATCTAGGCTAGGAAGATGGCAAAGTTGCAGATCACATAATATATTTTTTTATTCCCCAGACTTCATCTGCATCTCTCCTTGTTACCGGGGTTACCCTCATGAAACTACATGGCTGATGCTAGAGAGGCTCCAACGTGCTCCAAAGGGAAGCAAGTTGAAGATTTGCTCATTAAAAAAGGCGACTATCAGCAAGTCGTGACATTGAATCCCTACAAGACTTACTCAGCCTTACATTCTCTAAAAGGTTGATAAATTGAGTACCAGTAAATTGTGAATAGTAATACCTGTTGTTTAGAGCTCTTAAAATATCAGAAGTGGGTATGACCACCAGCCCTGTCTGCCCATCTCACTGTTCCCACATTTGGTCTCCAGAGGTACTCCTGTTTGTGTAGTGGTATTGCCTCTTATGCATCCATCAAAGGGTCAGATTACAAACCTGGAATTTGCACCCACTTTTTACACCAGGATGGTGCTTCCATTTTCCAGGCGGGATCTCAGATGCTTGTGTGGCCCCTTCTGTAATAACATAACATAGCATGTGTATTTGTAAAGCACACGTTCACCCCTAACGGGGTATCTTGCGCAGAATAACAGATGTTTATTGTTACCCAACTCAATGGTACACATTTTATTTACCTCAGATGGATGAAAGGCTGAGTGGGCAAGCCGGGATTTGAACCTGTGACCATGAGGTCGAACACAGGTCCCTGCGGTGGATGCATTAGTTCACAAAGCCACCAGTACCAGCATGTTATATGTGCAGCGCAGGTGCATAATGTGCACCTGCGTTATGTCCTGGGCGTGTTCCTTAATTTGCAGAAGAAACTCTTTTTGCTGTGCATACTGCTGATGTGGTTTCAAGTAACAGATGCTCTCAGGAGGTGCCGTAATTGTGCATCTTCCACAGAGTGGCAATTATTTGGTTCTCCCCTGAGGCATCATTTTGAGAACTGCTGCTCAGTCTTTCACTCCTTTGCTCTTCTCAGTGCGTGCATAAACTCTCTAAATTCATACTTATGCTGGAGAGAGTTTATTCATTTGTGTAATCTGGTGCACAATCATGTTCTGCTCCATGATCTCCCAATAGTGCAGACTAGGATTATACTTTATGGGGCAGATTTTCAAATAGTACACGCAATGCAGTGGATCACCCAAGGTGCCTGAGCTGTGTTGTGTGACAGTGAGGGAGCAGGAGAGCTACATATATTCAGAGATTTGACTCTCCCCTCCCCTCTCCCTAGCGCCAGCCCTAATTTCAGCTGCTGAGTGCCACGGACACACCATAGCGCCATAGCGCTAGGGTGTGTGAGTAAGTCTGGCATAAGTTTTGAGCAGGATGGGTACCATGCCTATACAAGTTTTAAAGCTGTTCCCACTTTGTATGTGTGCTGTATAGTGCAACACACATGCAAAGTCAGAAAAGAAAGTAGAAATAAAAACATTTGTTAGCGTCTCTTTTGAAGTGACGTTAAGTTTTGGCACTAAACACTGTTTACAAATGTTTGTAGATAGGGTTTAGAGTCAAAAGGCATGGGTGATTGCATGGGAACGCCCATGTCCCACCTATGTAATGCCCCTTTGGCACTAAGTAGTACAAAGTAGTGCTTAGCACTGCTTTTAGAGTACCTTCCAGCACAAAGTGAAAGTAAATTCCCCAAAAACATTTTGTGCTGGTTAGCGTCACTTTTGTGACGTTAACGCAGCACAAAATGTTTGAAAATCTACTCCTTAGTATGTAATCTGCACGGGTCTCCTTAATTAATTTTTCCTTCATCACCTATGCTAGGAAGCAGTGTATATAGTATCTGCCTTTTTCATGGAGCAATAGCATCTAATAGTCCAAGAATGGGGGCACTTGTGATGCCCACTTTTGCCAGATGAACTACCCCATTCCACTCCCGAGCCTCACCCCTTAAGCCTTGTATCATTGCTACTCGCTGAATATTTTTCTCGACGCCATGTTGATCTCTGGATGAGCACCTGAAGCAAGTTGACTTATCAATCCTGCTCCAAGATGCGCTTCCGTTGATTCCTATATGGTTTTACTCTACCTCTCCTGTCGATTTTTGTGACGTTCTATTTTGCACAATTTCTCTCATGCAAAGTAACTGGTTCTATTGTACAGCGCTCTGACACTTTTGGGTAAAGCCAGCGCTTTATAAAAATGCATTAAGTACATAAATAAAATAAAAAATGCAGAAAGAGGGGACGAATACTGAGTGGATAGGAAATAAGCAACACCCTCCCTTGAAGCAAAATGCAAAATTCCCAATAAGAGTCACATTAACATAGCTCAGTAAAATACCTTAGTGAACTAAGTGCTCCTAGCCATGATTTGTGTTTAACATGCAGCTTGTAAATTTGAAACTCCTAAGTTTTGAATCAAGGCTGCATCCGTCTTAGGTTGATTTCAATTACTAATAAAAAATACATATGTTTCCCAAAGCTAGGAACACAGCAAATGTGGTGCCAAGAGCTATGTAAAATATAAAGTTAATATTAATGTTGCAAATGTGTATATTGAAATGAAATTAATTCCTTGCTCTCCCTCTAAGAGCTGACTTACCTTTCACACTGCTGACAGTAATGGGCACCTCTGAGGAAGAGGTTCTCGTGCTATTTTCAGTTATTATTATTTAATATTCCATACGAATAGAAGTTTAGTTTGCATATAAATCAATATCATCGGTTATTTGAGAGATGGAGAGGGATGAAATGTTCTCCAGTGATGAGATGATTAACTTTTCTGCAGTATTCAAAGAATGCAGATTTGAGAAGAAATGTATTACTTTGTCTATTATATGATATAGCTTTCAGACATCAAATACAAATGAACATAACAAAAAAATGCAAAACCCACCCGCACTAGTGAACAGAAACTAACACTGTAAAATAATATTTATTTTATGCTTCAGGAAGAGCAATAACGTCTAACTATAGCTGGAGAAAGTTTAGGAAAGCCTCCGAAAGCAAAGGAAATAGAAAAGAGGAAATGACGGTATTGGCCTATGCTATGAAATTGGCTATAGTTTGAATTTTTGATAGAGAACCACCATCCATTTAATTTATTAATATTGCAAGGTCCTGATTAGTCCCACGAATATTTTGAAAAAGGAGATCTAAAGCCTAGCTGCTTAATAAGGTTGAGAACTTCAAAGACGACTAGTAACTTCATTTTGCTACATACTTCAAAGAGTATTTTATTCCTTGTAATACATCAACAAGCTCTCTTCCCTTTTCACAAAACACTTCAGGTTCTTTGTTTTTCATATGAAAGTGATACTCTAAATGCAGATATGTTGAATGTATATGGGATCTGTGTTGTGAACAAATATGCTGATAATCACCAATTGCAATAACACCTACAACAACCAGCTCATAGTACGTACTAAGATGCAGTACTTCCTGTCTCAACTCTGACATTAAAACTCCCAGCTACACCTCAATGATGATGGTCCACAAGGCGGAAACCGATCTGGGGTTGCTTCTGTTTCAATTCAGAAACGGCCTGTTCGAGCTGAACTATTTTTTTGAAGCAGGACAGAGACTTATTTGCATAAGTTAATTGTATATCTGGAGTGGCACAATGGGTGAAAAAAATAATGAACCAGAATACAGTTGAACGATTGCCATACAAAATCTTTGCAAGCATTTGACCCATCACTTTTTGTAATTGTAACATTTCTAGTACCTATTGACAGAGAAAAGATAGCAGCTCTCATGTGGTAACTAAGTACTCCAAGTCACATCCATCTCTACATGTTCTACCAGTGATCAGCTGGCATGCAGTGAAACATTATATGAAGGAAATCATGAAGAGCAGAACTATCACAGAGAATCTGTGTTTGTGTGTGGCCAAAGGATATTGGATGTGTGTGCGCTCTGATACTATCCCGTAGATAATCTACGTAATAGTACATCCAGATTGCGGGGTCAAGAATGCTGTCAACCTCAAGAATAGATGAGGAAAAGAGTCCCTAATGATAAGATTCAATCAGTATAGCAAAATACTGTCAATAGGAAGAAATAATTGAGTCAAAAAGGGAGTTTAATAACAATAATTTTGAAGAAATCAAGAAGGTATATTAAAATAATAGGACACTGAACAGAAGGCAAAAATATAGCTCAGTTCAATATAGCAATCATAGAAAATAGGAAATAAATTGCCAAAAAGACTCTGTAACTTTTGTTGTAAAAGTGTTAAAGGGGGTAACTGTTATCAGTTATGAAGGTGCAGCACTGTCATACCTTCAACACAAGTCAGACTCCCCCCTCCTTCGCAAGTGTCTTATCTAATGCAATGGGGTTTTGCATAATCAAAACTATCAACTCTTTAATTATCATAGTTATTGCTCCAGCACTGTTAAAAGCAAGGCAATCTACAAAAATTGACAATCTCATAAAATACACATCATTCAAAGACACACTTGTAGACAGAATCATAGCTTTTGACACGTTCAACACAATTTGAGCTATTCCACACTTCAATCTTTTCAAACTTAAAGTAGCATTCATTTCATTCACTTGGTAAATCCCTACCCAATTACAGTGCAGGTTAAAATAAGCAGTCCTACCTCAGTCATAACATATTCCTCTGAATATTGCTTCCTCTACCATTAAAAACACATCATCAACAACTCAATTCATTTTACACTCCCTTTCTATAACAAATTCTACTGAACTAATACCTAGAGACTTTTGTCACACCACACACAAGAATCATTTTCACTCATATTACATTCTCAGTCTTGGATTCACGATAAAATTAAAACATTTCTCTTCAATCTCAATCTGTGTCTTAATTTCAATTTCACCTTCCCTATTTCTCAGAATTTTCACCTTTCTTTCATTATACTTCCTAATGAGCTCATGTCCCTTTTCATTCAATGCACAAACAAGCTAAGCATTAGTCATATTAATAATCAATTTAAATTGTGCAATGATAATCAAGTGTTTTGAAAAAGTTACACAATTTCCAGAGTCTTAAAATGCAGGCAGGTTTTCAGTTGCATCCTTGAAGTCCAAAAGATACAGCAATAGAAACTCTATACTGTAGAATATATGAATAAAAACTTTGCATGATAAACCATAGGAAATTGTGAATATGTGCTATCCTTTTTCAGGGTTGAAGGTAAAAGCATACAGGCAAAACAGTTCCAGACTTTCAAAATTTGAGTAGACATTGTCCTTATAATTTCTATACCTATGTGTTAACTTCATATGTGCTAAATCATTATGTATGGTGGTTAATTCAACTTGAGTAGTTGAAATGTATCCAACTGGAGATATTAAACACATCAACAGGCAAACACACATTATTAATATCAATACCAGCAAAAAATTCATCGAAAGTCTTTCCTGTGTTCAAGGTGGTTCTTCTATTTCATCTTCAAAGTTGAACAGACAGCAACTTGTTGAAACATAGACTTCCATATCTGAGTCTTCATATGCAGAAACGGATGTACGGCATTACGACGCGTACTTTTACAATGCGTGCCGTTACAACGTGGTTTTTTCAACGCAAGTCGTTACCACGACTTGCGTTGGAGGGGGTGCGGACTTAGGAATTTTTTAATTTACTATTCCAACATCAGCCTACGTACAGTAGGGAAGGTGTTGGATAGTAAATTAAAAAATTCCTTGTACTGCAGCGCCCTCTAGCGCAAGTCGTGGTAACGACTTGCGTTGAAAATACCGCGTTGTAACGGCACGGCGGTGTAACAGCCGCGTCATAAAAGCTGTTCACCGCAGAAACTGATGATAAATAGGTCCACTCAGGAGATCTCCACTTTCTGTTTGGCATTCTCTCCCTTTTCAGTTTTTAGCTACAGGCAATTCATTTTCACTGCATCCAGAATCCATGTTGATTGTCTCGGGTTCTTTTTGAATAAATTATGGTCTCTTAGTCTTCCAGTGCAATCTCTTACCACTTCTCTCCTTGGTGCACACTCCCATCTGCTCCTTCCCTTGTGACTTCGGCTGACTCTTCTCCATTCACAACTTTGCTTGTGCCTTCACCTGCATTCACAGCCTTGCTCACTATGAATCACGTTCCTTTGAGGTTTCTTGAGACTTAACAGCTTCAACTTCTTATCAACTAAAGTTACAGAAGCTTCATTCTCAATTTCCTCTTGTACCATTTATTCTTCCCAATTCTTATTTCTGTTTTCTTCACCCCCTCTGGATATGCTGAACCAGTTGCAACAGCTTCTTCTTTTACTCCTCTGCATCCACGCAGCGAACCCGAGCTTGACACTGAATCAGTGGTTGTGGTCACCACTTCTTCCTCCACATTTTTCACTCGATTTGTGTGAGCTTAATGGATCCACCGTCGAATTCCAGCACACTCCAGAGTAGTGTGAGTCACAATGTGACTAATGTGGCTCTTTCCAACCATGTTCAAGACAATTCTTGTAAATAGTTTTCTTTATTAGCACCCAATCATCATTTTGTAGTGCAAGCCACTGGACTTCTTTTGCTTATGGGGTTGCCAAATTCACATGATGAGAGACAGAATTCCCAACATCAGCTAGGCCTTCATAGTAGTCCTACACAATGTCATCACTTATTGCTACAAATGTTGCTGAAGGGATACACATAATTCTCATAGCTCTTTCCTTAAGCACTTCAAGTAGCCAGAGACCTGTCTTTTTCTCTGCAGTGCCCATTATGCTCATCAGTCCAAGTGGAAGTGTGTCAGGCCACTTTTAGGTTGTGAAGTCTCATATTTTCTGCTAATTTGGATTTAATGGTTTCGTTCATTCTCTTGACAAGGCCAGATGCTTCGGGTTGGTAACTGAAGTAGAACTTTTGTTCAATTTGCAAAGCTGTATATAATAATTTGAAAATGTTATTCTTGAAGTGTGGTCTTCTGTCTGTCTCAATAGAAGCAGACATGACAACCTGGGAATTAATTATCTTAACAATAGTTTGGCCACACTCATTCTGTGGATACAAGGTTTGCTGGGCTGTTCCTAAGTGTTAAGGAAGGTACGTGTCACCGTAGTGTGTAGGATGTTGTCAGGTCTCAGAGAGTCCTACTGTTGGGCATCCATTTTGTTGGATGTAATGCACTCACACACTCTTTTTCAGGTGTCATGCTTCATCATCTGGGCTGCTCCTCGTTGGGTCGGCGGTGGAATACCCAACGGGCGACACCTCAAAGAGGGGCTCTTTAGCGGAGATCTTTTATCCAACTGCCGTTTAGATGAAGTGCGGGTGTGGGGCCAGGCTAGCGTAGACGTGTAAGTGTGAGTTAAAATAAAGCTAGGGGTGCCATGAAAGAATTTTATTCTGCGGGTCCCCTGCTTTAATTAAAATATGCCTGAAAGGTACTCGCTGGAATATAATGCTTCCAGTAGCGAATTCCGTTCCAGTTTGTGCTATTACTCGGTAGACATGTTTCTTGCTTATGTCTATTAAATAGCGATTCTTCAGGACCAGAAATGAAAGTTAAGCATATATCTTAAAGTGTTGACTGTCTACGTACAAGCGTTCTCACTAGTGCAAATGTAAAAAGTGCAATCTAGTGAAAAACAATGACAGGTGAAAGAATTCCCTGTAACTATACCTGCGTTGAGCTGCATCTACCTAGCAAGGGAGAAAAAGGGAGCGAATCACAACAGGTAGATAAAACAACATCAGGTATCAACCTGGCTGTACTTAACATCACTGAATCTGGTAGAACATGTAGATGATCTGAAGTTACACACAAGCAATTGTAATCCCTTTTACAATCTGCTAGTTCCCATCTTCTCTTTTCATCCTCTGGTATTTCCTCCTGAAATTCTGTAAGTTTAATTAATGATGCTTGTACTGTATTTAATAAAAACAAAGCTCATATTATCCATAAGGGACTGTGTCAGCTCTGTTTTTTATCCTGTTCTTGCTCTTTTGATTTGATGGTTACAGTTTCAACAGAGAACTCACTATGGTATCTATGATTCACTCACATTCACACATACCCTTAGGAGGTTTTATGCTTTAAAAAAAGGACTCTCTCTCACTGGATATTCCAGTGGCATGCTTCATCATGAAGTCCTCACCGGATACTAACTGTATCTGGGTGGGCTCAACCTTGAATCACAAGGGAGCTCTTTTGTGATGTCGAGGTAACTCATCTGAGTTGTATACAAGTAACTTTCTGTATCATGTGTACACCGTAGCATTTCTCCAATTTCAATTTTCAGATTAGCAGTCTTAATTTTTCTTCCCTCAAGAGAAGTAGCAGCAACAGCTTCAATAACAGGGACTACCATGTCAACCGTAGTTGTAATTTCACTAGGACCAGGTAAAACTGCCTATGCACTCTCAAGAAGGCCAGTCAAAAATGTTTTTGCATGTGTACCCATAACTCACTCTCCTGCACCAAAACTGTGTGCTGGCGTTCTTGGTGTCTCACTATATTCAGTATACAAACGAGACCTGGCATCTAACAGGCCATGTAAGAAATTATACTCTTTGGAATCACTTTCTTTATCTCTATTTTGCTTTTCTGCATAAGAATCATCAGATTTATTTTCAGTTTTCTTCTTGTTGATCTCACCAGTTATTATATAAAATACACCCACACCTTGCATTGCATTTTCTCTCCATGCCTTTCTCCATACCTCACTTAGAGTCTAACCAATGGCTCCAAGTGTTTCTAGCATGCTCCTTCAATCTCTTCCTTTTGATTCCAAATGCAATCAATACCATTAATTTAGTGTTTTGAATTGTATAGGTCTAGGGTGTGTATTCGTCTCACACATTACACACCTAACGTTATCAAGCTTTCTAATTCTGAAAGTACCCACAAAAGGAAATGGCATGGTTTGCTCACCACATGTAAACTCATGCAATTCTTTTAACCACACACATGTATGAAATCCAATGTCCGTCATCATTTGAAAGGCAGGAGAGTCTCCAGGAGGAATTTTTTGTCTTTCCATATTAGGAACAACCTTACCACCTTTAGGCTTTCTAATTCCAGTATCCATTTTCCTAATCAAACTATTCATAAACCACACACAAACAAAAAATGACAACCAGCCAATCACAGCACAGCTATGGCAAAGTACAACTAATTACAGCATGCTATACAGAAGTAATTAACCAATTACAGAGCAACTTGTGGTGACATCTGACCAATCTCTGCTCAACTCTAAGCGTCAACAAAACAATTGCAGAGCAACTCAATTCATGAGAGACCAATTATTATGCCACAAGACCTTTCACCACTACAACATACTCAAAAACAGACAATATATCTTGCCTACTCAACCTACTCAAGGAGGAAAACAAGGAAACTAAGAAGATAAACCTCGCAAATTAGTAGAACAAAACCAGTACGTGGCAGTTGTGAATCACAATTTCACAGTAAGGCACATTCTGCTCCAGCGGTAGAGCACCCCTCCTGTGCCCCAGAATGAACAAACACAAACACCACTAATTACAATACATTCACCCTAAAAGTTCTAAATAGTTCAGAAAGCTCCCTGTCTCCAAGTTTATGTAGCGGTTCACAAAACACAGTAACCTGTAGACAGGTTTGACTCCGCACTCTCAAACTACAATTCCCACGACAAGCCATCTGAATGCCACAATCACCCACAATTCATTTAACCCTACTAATGTTGAAAGTCATTCGCTAAGTAATTTATACATCTGGATCACTGAAATATGGCAAATAATCTAAATCATGAACTTTGAGGAGTGCAGTATTATCTAATCTCCCACCTTGTCCACCAAAACTGTGGGTGTGCCGCTATCAAGTACATAAACGACATAATATTGCACCCAGATTGTGAGGTCAGGAACTGTGTTGACTTCAAGAATAGATGTTGTAGTGAGTCAAAAAGGATAAGATTCAAGTAGCATAGCAAAACTGCAGCCAATAAGAAGAAAGGACTGATTCAAAACATAAGATTAAGATCAATAATTTGGAACAAACCATAAAGGTGTATTACAATTTAAGACACAAAACACTAGACAAAAATAACACTTGATTCAGTTGTCATAAAGGCATTTAACAATAGAGATAAATGCTATGATGAAGAAAAACCAGAAAAAATAGCCTAAGTTCCAAATATGCAGCAAAACAATGGAAATTCAGGTAGCATTCCTAGTAGAGACTAAACAGAGCTGACGCACTCCCAAATTCAGGGATCTTATATAATGAATTTCAACATCATAAGCAATGAAGATTTGTACAGTCAGCATCGGATGAACACATTTATCTGTTCTTTGACAAATCACAGGACAGTGTTATAAAATGTCATATATACCATGATATAATGTTAACACTATCCCACTTCATGAATATTGATTTGCCCCTTCTAACATAATATCATCAGAGGTAATTGAACAAATATGTTACAATGAACAATAGAAGGTCTCATAGATGTTCTGTGTGGTTATTCTGTCTACAGGAAGAGCCTTAAATGTTTCAAAGGCTTCAAGAGTTATTCAAAAACAAATTTCATTTTAAAATAAGCAGTGCACCTTTTATTGCATACCATGCCAAAACAAAATAAATAAACACACAATGAGTATTAAGACTTTTTTTTTTTATAATGCTATTCACTCCACGTTCAGTGACCACAATCCGGTGGTGATTGAATTGATAAATGGATTTTCCTTATTAAATAAAACTGATTCGCCGCAGGTTGTAGTTGAGGTAAAAACGAAAGATCAGGGCAGAAGATTAAATTGGAGTAAGGTTACCCCAGAAGACTTCTTCCATATTGTTACGACAAAGGCTGCGCATGAACTAAACATATGTGCGGACCCACACTTTTGTGGGGGGGATGTAATTACCTCATATGAAGCCATTTGTTCTGAAGTGGCTAAAGAACTTACCATAAAAAGCAAAGAAGGGAAAAATAAACCTGTACAGGGCTGGTTCAATCATAAATGTACTAAAGCACATAATCTATTAAAAAAGGCTCTAAACGATCGGCCAAGGAATAAAGGTTTAGTTGCTCAGCCTAGGAAGGAGTACTCAAGAGTCGTCCTGGCACGGAAAAATGAAATAAAACAAGAAGCGTGGGCTGATCTAATGGATAAAGCGACATTGAAAGATAGCGCCAAGTTTTGGTCTATAATTAATACTCCCTTGTTCTCTGGCAATCTGAACTCTGCATTGGAATTAAATATTGCAGAGGAGGATTGGTTAAGCCATTTTAAACAAATTTATGGGGGTGATTTAGAGCTGGAAATTTTTGAGGTCCCCATCACCGATCCACCAATTATACCTGTAAATTTTAGTTTAGCAGAAGTTGTTAAAGCAATAGAGGGCACCGCGGAGCGTAAGGCACCAGGCCCTGACGGGGTTCCCTCAGATATGTACAAGGCTAACTCCACCTATTGGGGAAAGATTTTGACTAATGTCTTCAATACCTCGGCCATTTCAGGATTCCCTAAGTCATGGTCTCGATCAACTATAATCCCCGTGTTCAAGAAGTGCCAAAGGGGAGATCCCAGATGCTATAGGCCTATATCATTACTTGACTCCTCCTTCAAAATATTGGGAAAGGTTATATTAGCAAAGATATCAGACTGGGCTCTGGAAAAAGACATACTCTCCGACGCCCAATATGGTTTTAGAGCTGGGAGGGGCATGGAGGACCAATGCCTCAATTTACACCTAATAATATCCAAATACACGAGGGCAGCAAGGGGGTCCATTTTCTTGGGCTTTATGGATTTGTCCACGGCCTTTGACCTAGTTAATAGGTCTAGGCTGTGGACCATGCTGTTGGAAATGGGCCTTGACTGGCCCCTCGTGTATTTTTTGGCCGAGTTACATAAAGATCTGAATGCCTCAATACGGATGACGCAAGAGGGGAAATGTTCGGCTAGTTTTAAGTCCAGAAGGGGGGTGCGTCAGGGCTGTATCCTGGCCCTCATATTGTTCACCTTGTACATAAACTCGCTGGAAGCGAATCTGTTAACAGCTACACTCGACATTCCACGTATGGGAGGATCACCGGGTCCGGTGCTACTCTATGCGGATGATGCCGTTTTATTGGCAAGGACTCCTTTGGGCTTACAAAGACTGCTGGATTCATTTGGGAACTTTATGAACTCTCTGGACCTAGTGGTCAATAATGGCAAATCACATATTATGTCTCTAGGAGCTGGTAAAGGTACCGCTAGATCTTTTTATTGCGGGGAAGAAGAAATCACCAGGGTGAAAGTGTTCACCTATTTGGGAGTTGTCTTTGACGAGGCTATTCAGGCTATATATAAAGCCAAAGCTATCACAATTGCAAAGTACGGGGCGGCTATATGGGGGTACATTAAACCTGACTGTATACAGACAGAAGAGAATACATTCTTACGTGCCCTCCTTGGTCTCCCACAATCCACTGCGACCCATTCTGTTCATCTCGAGTTGGGATTAGGATATATTTCCGATATAATTAAAATAGCCCCAATCCTGTTATGGATTAGAATCTGGTTGAATCCGAATCTTACCTTAAATTATAGGATTCTAAAGGACTGTATTAAACTAGATAGAATGAAGGATATCCAGTGGCTGTCGTATGTAAAAATGTCATCTGAGAAATTGGGGCGCCCTGAGATTTACCTTCATCCTGAATCCTTATGTAAAGCTGACTTAGAGTGGGTTAAGAAAAATTTTGTTAGGCGAAGCGAAGTAGAGCGGGAAGCAGTGGAGCTATGTAAACCATCTGTCAGGACCCACTTCTTGGTAATTTTGTCATTAGCAATGCCATCTTATCTGTCTATCGTTTCTAACCCTTTTCACAGATGGCTTTTGACTAAATTTCGTTTCAACCAAATTCACCTGGTACTATGGGATCTGCAGGGTTGGATTAGGCTAGAAGATGCGACCCCGTGTAAATGCGATGATTTCTCCGCCCAAGACACCATGCATTTTATATTCTTTTGCCCTTTTTTTCATGAAGCCAGAAAAAGGTTTATTTTTCCTCTAATGAAAAAGATGGACTTCATACAATGCAAACCTGCATTATTGTTTCTACAATTGATGGAATCCCCAGAAATCATGTTTAGTGTTGCCAGCTTTCTAGTTGCGTCTGTCAGAAGTAGGAGGGTTAGACAGGCAGCTCTACTGGAAATGTCTAATCATATAATATAAGCTTATGTACATTGACTATTGGTCTTTAACAATGAATTTGTCTTTTTATTGTTTTTTAATTGTATTTTATATTGTATAATACATTTTATAATGTTTTGTATAGTGTATAGTATACTTTTATGATTTTAATCAATCGAATAAAGTGGTTTTGACTTGACTTGACTTGAGTATTAAGAGACAGCAGCAGCTGTCTTTTTAAAGACACAATCAATGCTTATCCAAGGCCTACTTAAGTTTAGGTCAGAAAAAAATATTTCTAAACATCTCAATATTTTTATTTAAATTGTAATTGATTCATGTTATTGTTATACACACACATGATTGCAAGCAAAAGATTGCTCCAGTCAATAAATAAATAAGAAACTTAAAAAGACAATTGAGTTGAAAAATATGGCAACTCTTGCTGTTTAAAAATATAGTAGCTGTGATGGTGTTACATTCCCACACTCACAATGATATCCATTGCCTTCTGCTTCATTATTTTCAATTGTTCTGCAGTGCCAAGATGGGCAACAATCTTCCAGCTGTCACTCTTTTCTTTGTTTTAACACTTTTATGGTGAAATAAACTGCTTAGCCCCAAAAAAAGGAATATAAATACTTCCTGTCCTTTCTAAAAAAAAAAGTTGTGAACAGCTGCTTTTCTACCTGTGGCTCTACTAACCCAACTTTGACGCTGGAAATTGGTAGTTGTGCTACAGCAACAAATGATGGATGGAATGCTGAGTAAATCAAACATTTATCCCCAGTCAAGAGATCTGGGTCGCATTGTTCTTTTGCTCACTAAGCCACCCCTGTTTGGACCAATCCATATGCAAATCAGTCTTTACCCTGCTTCTCTTGGGGACAGTCCAGCCCAAACTGCCAAGTTGGGTCCTCACTGGATCGAAAACAAGCATTTCGGGACCGGTTTCGTGGTTTCACTCCTCATCAGCCAGGCTAGCTTGAATCCAGGGGCACAGCGAGCAAATGACTCCCATCTGGGCATGCACATCCCACTTAGGGCGAAAAGTGCTACTGCAACAATGGAATGAACCCAGATGCCTTGACTGGGGGTCAGTGTTTGAAAAGTTTCAGCACTCCGCCCATCATCTTGTTGTGATGGAAATTAGTAGTGATCACACTCTGCCTTACTCCTGCCTGGCTAATGTACTGTTCTTACTTCAGTCGTAGCCAGGTTAGGTACTGGTGCTAGCCTGTGTAATGGTGAATTTATTCTATAGAAACATTGTAGGAGAAACTGTAGTCAAAGTAGTAGCTGCATTGCAAATAGGGGTAAGGATATATTCAGGTCCATGGGAAGAGTGGCTGATGTGACCTGTGAAATACTAAGATTTATGACGGGAGGTGCAATGATAGGGACAGCGGTGTCACAAGGTAGCATTTGTATGTTTGGATGTTGTGGGTAAAAAAGGATGGGCCACATTTGCGGCTGCTATTCTAGCTTATGTGACATATTGGAAGTAAAGAGATACGTAAGCACTGTGAGGTTTTATTCGGAAAGTATTAGACACGTACATGGTCCAGCAAGTACACTATTAAAAATTCTTTGCCCAGTATTTTAGCCAACTAGTTTGAGGTGCGTATTGTACCACACTCCTTGTTGCTGGTCATAATACTACATGTCTTCTTCCAGTGTATTACATTACTGTGCGGCATAACACATACCAGGGCTATGTGACAATAGAGGAAGTGCTTACCCTTGAGTGAAGCCCAAATGCATGTCATGATTTACAAATTTAGATTTCAGCCTTCCAGTTTGCTTTGTAGTACCATCCTTCCAAGGTTGTAGCCTGGAATATCGAGTAGGGAATATTGTTATGCCTTAATACTGAAATCAAAATATCAAGGACAAAAATAGTGAATGGTATTTCCATATTGGGAGTATAGATTGTCACTACTGATGTATGCTAGGCCTGTCGAGAAAAGGCTGGCAAGGAAATAGTACCAATGCATGTGCTTAGCTTATGCTTCTGGCATGGGTGCAGGGAACACCTACTGATACAATAAGCTTGAATTTGGAATATAGAGAAATAAGAATGAGACAAAGTACGAGAAACTGGCATTTAGTGGATTAAATGTGATGATGAATGGGATGTTTAAAATCACACTTTTACCTGGCACAGTTAGAGCTCAAGTGGTACAATCGGTTAGCGTGCAGTACTTATACTTACCTGGCACAGTTGGGTGTATTTTGGGGATGCGGTTCAGTGGGTATATTTTCTGTGTTCACAGAGAGACACAGATATGCAGAGAGCGGATTGGCAGGAGAGATGTCAGTTAGTCAAAGAAGGTAGAGCGTTTTAGATAATATTGCTGAGTGTTGGTGGGTGCTATTGACAAACAGTGTCTATTACAGAGTAAGAGTGTGATAGGTCTCTGGGATGGTGGACGTTTTGCAGGTATGCTTTGTTGTGTATGTGCTTCAGCTCCACCTAGGATCAGTGGACCTATTACATGTGTTGCAGTAGTCCACCATAACTACTATTACGGGACTGGTGGCACCATTCTTTTGGTGTACAGCCACGTTTGTTTGAACGCCATTCAGAGGGATTCACCATAGGCGTTTGCATCTGTATATATGTGTTAATTTGTGAATTAGGAGTATGTGTAATAACATATTGCTCTTTTCAAAAGGGAAAGTAGTAGCTTGACAGTAAATTACTAAGTTTTTATTGAGTTCTGAGTCTCTAACCTACAGAACTTCCCCTGAGTAGACCTTGGATTTCTCATCACTACCTGAAATGTTGAGTCTTACAAGGGGTACTTTTTTCCTACTAGGGGTTTTTGATGTACTGGGGCTAAAGGACATCAGTGCTGAAAGACCCTAGTAGTTAAAATTGTGATGTAATATCCCACCTGCTCTGGGGACCCACAACCTGAACTTCTTACTGGAACCAAAACAGTGTTGCCGATTGTTACATTTTATGCAAATATTTAATTGTGCTTATAGTCTGGTTTGTGCATAAGGGCCACTTTGTAACACCATGAGATATCAGATATTCAACTATGTTGCTAATTCTTTCCTACTGTGTACAGTAGTGAGCTTGTGATCAGAAAGGTAGGGAACTTTATAAAAGTGCTCCCCCTACATCTCCTGGTATATGTTGCATGATAAAACATCACAAGTAAGTAAAGTGAAAATATAGAGTTAAGAACATGTATATTTTAGCATATTGTGTATTGGTGAAGCAAATGTTTACCAAAAGGGTACCCAGGAACTGGAAGAACAGATGATTATTGTTACCAAACTCAGTGGTACTTATTTTATTGACATTAGTAGGATAAAAGGCTGAATCAAACTGGCAGCATTTAAACATGTGATAAGGAGGTGAAAGATAAACCCCTCCAGTGGATATGAGCCTCCAGGCTTGGTAAGTACATACTTACCTCTATGATGTCCTGAAGGTCCATACTAACAACCTTGATATATGGTTCTACAGCCTTTCCGAAGTGAGTCTTTTGGATGATTGGAAGTTGTGTTGGATTTCTGTTACTGAAGGGGAAGTCTCCTGACAGAGAGGGAGGCCAGGAAAGGGCCTCCTTAAAAGGGCAGGGCACATTTTTTGGAGGTCTCAGAATCTGATTGAAAGCTGTCAGATTTGCCTCGTTCCTGAAAGCTGGTTGCAGAGAGTTTTAATGTTGAGTGCTGATAACACATTGGGGTCGATTCCGATTCGGGAAAAACCGCTCCGAATAGCCATTCGGAGCGTTTTTCCCGTACGAATCGTACCCTGCAACGTCCCGCGTACGTACGTTGAAGTACGATTCGTACCAGGAGCCGGACTCCGTACGAATCGTACAGAGACCGTATAACTCGAATCCCCATACGAGTATCTGTCGGAACCCGCTGTACACGAGATCTGTACGGCTCGCGGATGGTTTATACGACCCAGCAAGTACGATACGTGTCGGGTACGCACCGTACGTTTTTTACGGGAGCTGAAAACAGCCGTAAAAGCAGAGTTTGCGCCAAAACAGGTACGGAACGCCCCCCCCCAGGTACGGTGCGTACCCCCGATGATCGCAGGGGTACGCACCGTACCCCATATACGCTGGGTGTACGGGGCGTACCCCTGCGATCATGGGGGGTAAGCTCCATACCCTATGTACGCTGGGTGTACGGGGCATACCCCTGCGATCATGGGGTGTACGCACCGTACGGTGTGTATGTGATTGTGTGCTTTTCCGTATGAATCGCCCTTACCTGACGTGGACCGTACGGATCACGTCCTGATGCCCCGGTCCGGATCGTACTCGTCGGGTCGTACGGCGTGTGTACGAGTCGTACGGAGAGGGCTCCGGATACGATTCGTACAGACCTTTTTTTTACCAGATCGGAATCGACCCCATAGTATTTGGGCCCTTTTCCTTGCTCCCTGCAATGGAACTTTTTATCAATAAAAGTGTAACCCAATCAGATAAACAGTAAAACTCTGAGTTGGAAGAAGGGATTCAGTATGGATTTGTTACAAATTCAAAGCCAGTCTGATATACACAAGTCTCAGGAATATATTGTAAGAATGCAGGATTACTACAGCCAGGCCAAACTGATGAATTAGGTTTAGCCGTACAAACACAGAACTTTCAGCAAAATTCCGTTATCACAAAGCAGAATATCAAAAAGATGATTTGATGATCAGTATACGATTTGCAGTCATCTTGCCTGTTAAGCATAAGAAAAATCTAAATCTCCTAATCTATATCTACTCTAAATAATATGGGATGAAGAAACCCTAATGAAATCCATTAAAGGAGAAAGGTGTCAGCATAGCAGAACCTCTGAAGAAGTTCTAAAAAGGAAAGCAATATTGTATAGCATGAAGCCACACACAGAGATGCCGCAAAGAGGTCTGTATTTCTCGGTGTCTAAAAGGAATTTGAATCTAGCTGAATTGAGATCTGTAATTGAACCCCACAAAATACTTTTCGAGAATGCCATATCATGTGTCTCATTATTTTCCACCTTTCTGCAATCAAACATTGCAATTACACTTGAAACTCATTTCCTTTGAATTTCTTCTGTCTCCCAACTCCGTACAAACAGTAGTCCTCCCTTTGTTCATAAGGGCGTTTCGTCCTTGCCAAAGGTACGCCTCCCAAACCTCACTATCTCTCTCACACAATGCGCATTTCTGTTCGTAAGATCACATAACTGCACATGCAGAGGAGAGAAAAACATTGCATGCAAAGCAAACGTTCGTGTTGAAGGTTAAATATTAAGTAATCCAAATGCTCAAGGCCTTTGTTCAAGTTAACCCCTTCGACGCTGATGACGAGCTGGGCTCGTCATGAGGTAGCCTCCTCGCACGCTCATGACGAGCCCAGCTCGTCATGTAAAGTGCGAATCCCTAAAACCCAGTGTACGGGCGGAAATCCTACCGCACGCATGCGGTTAACATGGCAGCATCTCAATACATGCTTAAATGCATGATTATAGATACATAAACAGTAAAATATATAGATGCAGAGTAATATTCAAATACATACATGATCATATATGAGTTATTATTCAAACCACACAAATGCAGATATATATTTACGAACTGCAATTCGATGTTACTATAATGAAAATATTAGTTCTACACACACATATATGTGTCGAGATTACACAGTGAATGCACTTTCTATACTGGTAGTGTACCACATCAAATTAATAATGGTACATCACACACAAAATTATACATATATATATATATATATATATATATATATATATATATATATATATATATATATATATATATATATATATATATATATATATATATATATATATATATATATATATATATGCAAAAAATTTATGCGTCACTCTATCCCTGAAAGGGTTTTGTTTTGACTTATACTGGGTGCTCCCTTGGGTCTGGACAAAGCTATACCTCTCTAAAGAGCTCTAATTAGAGTGAAACACTGTGTCAGGGGTTGCTTTTACTCATTTCAGGTTGGCTTGAGTTGGTATTTTATCGGTTCAAAGCTGTAATACTGTGCCTGGAGTGATAAATGGCTTTTGTCATTTTACAGCTCGGCAAGGACAGCACTGTGCTAGTCCTATGCTTAAAGACTTTGCTGTAGAAATGGCAAAAGACTTTGTCATTTTTTATCTTGGTATGGATGGCATTGTGCTGATCCTATGCTTAAAGACTTTGATAGAAAAGCAGACTTTTGAGGTGAGCAGATCTAGAGTGTCGCTGGTGTTGAGAATGCTCTAACAGGAGCTGCTTTCCACCTAAACTTGAGAAATACCCAGAGTTCTCTCCTTATTTTTTGCATAATTTATGCGTCGCTCTATCTCTGAAAGGGTTTTGTTTTGACTTATACTGGGTGCTCCCTTGTGTCTGGACAAAGCTATACCTCTCTGAAGAGCTTTAATTAGAGCAAAACACTGTGTCAGGGGTTGCTTTTACTCATTACAGGTTGGCTTGAGTTGGTATGTTATCGGTTCAAAGCTGTAATACTGTGCCTGGAGTGATAAATGGCTTTTGTCGTTTTACAGCTCGGCAAGAACAGCACTGTGCTAGTCCTATGCTTAAAGACTTTGCTGTAGAAATGGCAAAAGACGTTGTCCTTTTCTATCTCAGCGTGGATGGCATTGTGCTAATCCTATGCTTAAAGACTTTGAAAAACAGACATTTGAGGTGAGCCGATCTAGAGTGCCGCTGATGTTGAGAGCGCTCTAACAGGAGCTGCTTTCCACCTAAACTTGAGAACTACCTAGAGTTCTCTCCTTCTTTTTTGCATAATTTATGCACCACTCTATCCCTGAAAGGATTTTGTTTTTATATATATATATATATATATATATATATATATATATATATATATATATATATATATATATATATATATATATATATATATATATATATATTCTTTCATGCTTGTACGATTGAAGAAGGCGCTGACTTCGTGGGTCTGAATCCAAACTTTTATTCAAAGATCAGTGTCTGCTTAGACGCGTTTCGGCGTTGCCGCCTTGTTCACTACATCTGCATTTCAAACTAGGGCGTTTATATATGCACCACCTCCTGGGCGTGTCTTTCAATTACAGTACAGGTTAGAACTGGAAATTGCCATGGTTACAGTGTGGCTAAACCGGTGATGCACCGTTACATCGCAACTTTTACAACGGGAGTCTTTTACAACGGAACTTTTACAACGCAGGATCCATTACATCGGATGCCATTACAACGCATGGCATTACATAGCAGATGCTATTACAACGCATGACATTACATCGTAAGTATAGGTAAGTATTTAATTTTTTTTAATTTTATTAATATTAATTATAATTAAATATATGTATGTTTTTTAATATTATTAATTTATTATTTATTATATTAATAAAAGGAATTTTTAAAATAAGTACAGGTGTACAGGGGTGTTTTTAGGTTTCAGGGTAGGGTTTGGGTTTTGGGGTACAGGGGTGTTTTTAGGTTTCAGGGTAGGGTTTGGGTTTTGGGGTACAGGGGTGTTTTTAGGTTTCAGGGTAGGGTTTGGGTTTTGGGGTACAGGGGTGTTTTTAGGTTAAATTAAATTAATTATATTATATTAATTACATTTCTTAATTAAAATAATTAAATTAAATTAATTATTTTAATTAATTTAATTTAATTACAATTAAAAAAATATTTATATTAAATTAATTTCATTATATTAATTAAATAAAATTAATTAAAATTTTTATTAAAATTAATTTAAATAAATAGATTTAAATTTATTAAATAAAATTAATTACTATTTTAAATTGTATTTTAATTCAATTAATTAAATTAAATTAATTAAATTAACTTAATTACATTTTTAAAAAAAAGGTATACTTACCTATACTTACGATGTAATGCCATGCGTTGTAATAGCATCTGCTATGTAATGCCATGCGTTGTAATGGCATCCGATGTAATGGATCCTGCGTTGTAAAAATTCCGATGTAACGGAATGCGTTGTAAAAAACCGCGTTGTAGTGACACCAATCCGGCTAAACCTGTCTTTAAATAATTATTTATTACTTTTTACATAATTATTATTTTTACATTTTTGTACCCAGGACGAGCATTACTTCAGAAATCATTTTTCATTTTCAAATTATTTCTCCTGTTACGTTTTTCACCAAACCCATATGTGTCAGCATATATTTATGACCATTTTTACATACAGCATGTTTAAATTCACAGCCGAAATAAGGTCATCCTCCAAACCTCAGTGACATCATTTCGTGAAACGGAAATAATAATAGTTACCACAACATGCTACAGTTTCCATACTGTTCTTCCCATGGATGTTCCCAATAAAGGTCCCACAATGGTAGCCCATCTGGTTTGCCTGTGTGTCATTGCATTGCTGAAGCCTCGTGTGGACGCTGGGCGCGTGTATGGGAGACGAGGCACTTACATCGGAGACGGCTGGCTCATGCGGTAACCTTCAACATGCTTAGGTTCCCTCACGGTATGTGATTGACTGAGTACTGCACATGTGCGCGTAAAATGATTTAAAATCTACTTAATATAATGTAAACAGTCAATTGTTTGTACATCTTAGTTTCAATACCGCTGAAGGCGGAATGCGATGCTCGTGTGAATTTACACAAATAATTATCGCTCGCAAGTGCGCCGGGCAGTGGAACACATTATGAATAGTAAAATTGCTTCTGGGGCAGTGATTCCGCGAAGCACTTATGATAGTACGTGTGGCACACATGAATCATACTTGTAATAATAGTTGGTAGTCATACCACTGTTTTGTGCCCTGGTGGGCGCGCGAAGCCGGGTAGGCGCGTCAAATTTATTTAGCAATGCTGCCCTGGGTCGCTGGATGTTCGCCAGAGTTTTCCAGAAGGGCAACAACGGGAACAAACTATGTGAGGTTTAATCTAATATAATATAAGACTTAGTAGCTAGGGAACACGTGGTGGTATTTTTAGCTAAATCGTGTTGGTGAATATAAATGAACTAAAAAGTGAATGTGAAGACGTGATGTGTATTACTGGCATGATATGTCTAGTAATGTGCTCTATCGTGCCCATGTGTAAACCCGTGAGTTTTGTAGTACGTGAACTGCAGATGTTATACGAATGGTACTAGGAGAGGAAAGGACATAAGGTGATGCCGTTGCTAAAGGTGGACACTTAGGGCTTCATCCGCATTCAGGCCAAATGGGATCTTGGAGTTTAGGAGTAAGATATACCTTGACTCCAAACGGCGTAGCGCCAATGGGCGATTGCCTCCCCTTGGGTTTTTTGGAATGTTATCAATAACAAAATATTGTATGTTATTGGCATTACCTTGGTGAGCCTCATGTATGTGTCTGGCCACAGGATACGCCGGATCATTGTTGGCGATTGCTCTTAAGTGTTGTAAGATCCGTACGTGAGCTGGATGAATTGTAGACCCTACATATCTTTTGCCACATGTACAGACCAGCACATATATTGCGAAGTCTGTCTTGCACGTGAATGCTTCCCTCAGAATGAAAGGTTTTGTCCTAAATGGAACCTGCACTGTGGTAGTGTTTACCCCGTGCGTGCAAGCCTTGCACTTGGAGCATTTCCTAAAACCTTTCTGGGAATCTAGCCAATTTTTTGTTTTTTTGAGATCTGGCGCATTGCAGACTATCTCATTCCTCATTGACTTTGCCTTCCGAAAAGTTATCGAAGGGCTTTTTCCCACTGTGTTGCCTATGTTTGCATCACCTCGAACTAGGGGCCAATGTCTTCTAAGGATTTTTCTCAGATTGCTGTGGTATCTGTTGTACCCGGTTATGAGTCTTGGGGGATTTTTCTTATTCTCGTCCCCTACTTTTACCACGGATTTGGGGAAAATCAGATCTTTTCTGTTTTTGCCTCTAGATTTCTCTTCGGCCCTCTGGCAAGTGCTAGCTGTGTACCCCCTCTTTCTTAGTCTTGTGAAAAGTTCCTGTTTAGCACTAGAAAGACCCTCAGTGGTGCTGCAATTCCGAGTCATTCTCAGGCACTCGGCATAGGGAATTGACTGTTTTAGTGGTGTGGGATGGAAGCTGTGCGCATGCAGTAGGGAATTTCCTGCGTTAGGTTTTCTATATGTGCGTGTCTGTATTTTGTTGTTTTGTACATATAACTCCAGATCTAGGAATTGGATATGTTCAGCGTTGGTGTTACATGTAAATTTCAAATTTAAGGCATTTTCATTCAGAGCCAAAGCAAAACATTCTGCCTCTTCAACACTCCCCTGCCACAGGATGAAAATATCATCAATGTATCGTTTGTACATTATTACATTGTTTTTCATAGTTTCTGCGTGCTGGACTTTTAGTACCTGCTCCTCCCACCAGCCCATATGCAAATTCGCATAGCTGGGGGAGAAGCAAGTTCCCATGGCTGATCCCTGTAGCTGTTTATAGTGTAATCTATCAAAGATAAACGTATTGTTTGTCAGACACCACTCAGCCATTTCCAATAGCATTTCTGTATGGCGGTATAGTTCAATAGGTCTACTGCCCAAGTAGTGTTTCATAGCTTTGAGTCCATCAGTATGTCTAATACTGGTATACAGTGATTGTACATCTAATGTCATGAATTGATAGTTGTCATGCCATTCTATGTCAAAGATTTTGGACAAAAAATCACTCGTGTCTCTAATGTAAGCCGGGAGCTTTTTCACTTCAAGTTGTAGGAAAGAGTCAATGAAAATGCTGGTTTTCTCAAAGAGGCTGCCAATCGCTGATATTATCGGCCTCCCGGGTGGTGTCTTTTCATTTTTGTGGACCTTAGGAATTAGATATAATTGCGGTGTCACCGGGTAGTCGTTTTTCAGGTAATTAAACTCGTCCTTGCTGATGAGGCCCATTCCTTTCCATCTGTATAGTTCATTGTGAAACTTTTCTTGGATGCCCACGTTGTGAGTGGGGCTTACCCGCATATAGCAGTCTTTGTCTTGGAGTTGGCTGAGGGCTTCCGTGTTGTACATTTGTAGGGGCCAGAGTACTACATTGCCCCCCTTGTCTGACCATCTGACCACGACATCTGATCTTGATTTAATTCTTGCCATTAGGTTGTTGTATTTCCGTCTGTGGTCTTCATTTTCTTTCCAATACTCTCTTGTACTTTGTAGTGACAAATCCTTGAGGTCTTTTATGACATTATCAGAGAATAGATCTAAATTGTCTTTCGGCATCAAAGGCATGAATTGTGATTTAGGTTTAAATGTTGTTTTGACTGACTCATATATGCTAAATTCTGACACGGTGGCTGCTCCACTGGGTGTGATACCATCACCTACAGTTTCTTGTTCCAGATCAATTAAAGTTTGTAGAGCTTCCATGTTAGCCACCGATAGGTTTCGGTCTGGGTCTTCCATTTGTGCCGTCATGATTGGGCGTTTTTTAGCATTGATAAAGTATTTTTGCAGTTTAAGTTTACGAACATATTGGAACAAATCAATGCGAGTCTGGGCATAATCAAAGTTTGTGTTGGAACAGTACGATAGTCCTAGGGATAAAATAGAAAGTTCCTGTGCATTAAACTCCATATCTGTTAAATTAATGACTGTGTTGTCTGTTTCATTTTGTACTCCCATTATCGGCGTCTGTATCGTCTGTTTTGTTGCTTGTTCTGTTGTCGATTTTGGCCTTGTTTTTCTCCACCGTCGGTTTTTTCTTCTCCGGCTTTTGGTTGTTGTTTCTGGTTTTTGTTGTGTGTCTTCCCTCTGTCTGCTCCTGACTCTTGTTTTGAAGGGAAACGAGGCCTCAGTGTTCTGAGGCGCTGTGTTCGTAAAAAAGCCAGTTCTTGTGCCGGAGTTGGTGGTGGGCCCGCTGTACCAGTACCGGTGCTGTGGTTACTTTCCCCATCAGTTTCATACTCTGAGCTGATTTCATTCTCACTCATTTCCACTGTCATATTTGCCTCACTTGACTGTGGTTTGGGGGGTTGTTTTCGTATTTGGTCGTATTTTTTAGCGAACGTGTAAATCCTTCCGCTCATGTAGTCATTGCGATCACGCTGGAACTTTATCGCTTTACGTTCTTTGATTTCTGTTTCAAGTTTAAGAACTCTTTCTTTGATTTCATTGAGGCTTTTAGTGATTTCATCCTGATTTGGTTTCTGTTCGAGTAACTTCATTATTTCATTAATGCGGGTTATCATTTTTTGTCTATCGCTTACTGCAAATTCAATTAAGATCTTTAGCATATTTTCCGAAGATTTAGCACTGTTATCTGCCCACTTTTGTAACATTTCCGGGTCGGGGTCTTCATATGTGGGGGCTACTAGGATTCTGAGCCCTCTGGGGATTCTCCCAACTTCTAGGTACCTCGTAAGTGATTTGACTTCCCACCACTTCCCGGTCTCTTTCTTGCGGAGTTTTTCCAATTCCATTAGTAGTTTCTTTGTTTCATCCAGCGTTACAGGCTGTGCCTGGGCATTGGGTTTTTTTTTGCCGCTTATGCCTGTATCAGTGTCTGTGAATACATCAACAGCTGCTTCCTCTCTCTCCCTTTCCCATTCGACAGACATACTGATAATATATTCGTTACAATTTCCAGTTTGTATAGATCCACTGCCCGCGTGTGTATTGCTCAAACACCGGGTCTCCCTCTCCCTTGAACCGAACACTTCACACCCGCTTCCCGCTACTTCCAGCTGTCAGCCGTCTTACCTGGAAATCTCCGACTACTCTCCAGCCGTCGTGAATCTCCAGGCAGATAGCGTCCCACTGTTTTGGCAGGTTACTCGGGTTGTTTGGCTCTTGCAGGCTCCGGGGGGCTCTGAGTGTCTTGTTTCAAAGAGATACCAGCAGGCGTCCTTCTGTGCTCAGAGCATCCTTATCGAGGAGGGTCAGCGTTGCGTTTCAAGGACTTCCACCCTATTTATTCTTTCATACCATGCTTGTACGATTGAAGAAGGCGCTGACTCCGTGGGTCTGAATCCAAACTTTTATTCAAAGATCAGTGTCTGCTTAGACGCGTTTCGGCGTTGCCGCCTTGTTCACTACATCTGCATTTCAAACTAGGGCGTTTATATATGCACCACCTCCTGGGCGTGTCTTTCAATTACAGTACAGGTTAGAACTGGAAATTGCCATGGTTACAGTGTGGCTAAACCTGTCTTTAAATAATTATTTATTACTTTTTACATAATTATTATTTTTACATTTTTGTACCCAGGACGAGCATTACTTCAGAAATCATTTTTCATTTTCAAATTATTTCTCCTGTTACGTTTTTCACCAAACCCATATGTGTCAGCATATATTTATGACCATTTTTACATACAGCATGTTTAAATTCACAGCCGAAATAAGGTCATCGTCCAAACCTCAGTGACATCATTTCGTGAAACGGAAATAATAATAGTTACCACAAAATGCTACAGTTTCCATACTGTTCTTCCCATGGATGTTCCCAATAAAGGTCCCACAATGGTAGCCCATCTGGTTTGCCTGTGTGTCATTGCATTGCTGAAGCCTCGTGTGGACGCTGGGCGCGTGTATGGGAGACGAGGCACTTACATCGGAGACGGCTGGCTCATGCGGTAACCTTCAACATGCTTAGGTTCCCTCACGGTATGTGATTGACTGAGTACTGCACATGTGCGCGTAAAATGATTTAAAATCTACTTAATATAATGTAAACAGTCAATTGTTTGTACATCTTAGTTTCAATACCGCTGCAGGCGGAATGCGATGCTCGTGTGAATTTACACAAATAATTATCGCTCGCAAGTGCGCCGGGCAGTGGAACACATTATGAATAGTAAAATTGCTTCTGGGGCAGTGATTCCGCGAAGCACTTATGATAGTACGTGTGGCACACATGAATCATACTTGTAATAATAGTTGGTAGTCATACCACTGTTTTGTGCCCTGGTGGGCGCGCGAAGCCGGGTAGGCGCGTCAAATTTATTTAGCAATGCTGCCCTGGGTCGCTGGATGTTCGCCAGAGTTTTCCAGAAGGGCAACAACGGGAACAAACTATGTGAGGTTTAATCTAATATAATATAAGACTTAGTAGCTAGGGAACACGTGGTGGTATTTTTAGCTAAATCGTTTTGGTGAATATAAATGAACTAAAAAGTGAATGTGAAGACGTGATGTGTATTACTGGCATGATATGTCTAGTAATGTGCTCTATCGTGCCCATGTGTAAACCCGTGAGTTTTGTAGTACGTGAACTGCAGATGTTATACGAATGGTACTAGGAGAGGAAAGGACATAAGGTGATGCCGTTGCTAAAGGTGGACACTTAGGGCTTCATCCGCATTCAGGCCGAATGGGATCTTGGAGTTTAGGAGTAAGATATACCTTGACTCCAAACGGCGTAGCGCCAATGGGCGATTGCCTCCCCTTGGGTTTTTTGGAATGTTATCAATAACAAAATATTGTATGTTATTGGCATTACCTTGGTGAGCCTCATGTATGTGTCTGGCCACAGGATACGCCGGATCATTGTTGGCGATTGCTCTTAAGTGTTGTAAGATCCGTACGTGAGCTGGATGAATTGTAGACCCTACATATCTTTTGCCACATGTACAGACCAGCACATATATTGCGAAGTCTGTCTTGCACGTGAATGCTTCCCTCAGAATGAAAGGTTTTGTCCTAAATGGAACCTGCACTGTGGTAGTGTTTACCCCGTGCGTGCAAGCCTTGCACTTGGAGCATTTCCTAAAACCTTTCTGGGAATCTAGCCAATTTTTTGTTTTTTTGAGAACTGGCGCATTGCAGACTATCTCATTCCTCATTGACTTTGCCTTCCGAAAAGTTATCGAAGGGCTTTTTCCCACTGTGTTGCCTATGTTTGCATCACCTCGAACTAGGGGCCAATGTCTTCTAAGGATTTTTCTCAGATTGCTGTGGTATCTGTTGTACCCGGTTATGAGTCTTGGGGGATTTTTCTTATTCTCGTCCCCTACTTTTACCACGGATTTGGGGAAAATCAGATATTTTCTGTTTTTGCCTCTACATTTCTCTTCGGCCCTCTGGCAAGTGCTAGCTGTGTACCCCTTGATTGTCTGACTAGATTTACTCTGTTTAATCTTAAATTTCGATTGGGGATGTGATTGTGATGATGTGTCAGTTTTTGCAGGGTAGTTATTGTTGAGTACATTGCACATTTTGAAGACAGAGTACAGTAGTTTTGTATGTCAGTCCTCTTCGTCTATCAGTCCATTCCAGTGTTATTTACATTAGTCTTCTGCCCACCACAGCATGCGGCTTGAAGCAGTGAGTCGCACCACTTAATCCACTGACTGTTCTGTACTGAGAGTAATGGCATTGCGCTTGGTCATCTTACCAACCACCTGCAAGGGTGCCTGCACTGGCGCTAGGCAGCAAATCATGTGCCAGCACAGGGGGAAAGGACAGGAATATGGTGCGTTCCTGCCCTTTCACATTGGCGACGGACAGCACAGCAAGAAGACTTGCCAATTCCCCATAAATTAGGTTTTAAGTCTTTGCAGAGTGCAGGCAGTTTTCCTGCTAGCAAAACTAAGACATGCATTGCAATATTGCCAGTCCAAGTTTTCAGTCTACTGCTAGACAATGTTCCAGAATATCACAGCATGAATGTAGTCAGATTTACAAGTGGGTTGGGGGCATAACCCATGAGCAGCAGGCATGTCTACATGTTTCACCAGGAAAGGGGCAAGACATCAACAAAGAAGGACTATGGAGAGTCTTGAGGAAAATGTTTTGTGTAATGTGGGCTTTGAACATAGCCATGCTCTTCCTGGCGGAGCATTCCAAGATAAAGAATGTAAGCTGTTTAAGGCCATTTAGAGACCCTGTCAATTTCTTTATACTTTTCTACTGAGATTAAATGGTCAATAGTTACGCAGCCAACAGCCAATCATCCCAACAGGCATTGTTCTACCCGTGTAAGCTTCAGTAAGTAATGATTCTTCAGAACTTGGCTGGATTAACCAGAGCAGGTATTTAATTGTGCAAGTCATTGCTCTCCAACAGAAGGCAAGGGATGATTGTGGGTACAAGTGGTTAAAAGAAAACACCACTTGTGATGTCCTTCAAGTCTCGCTACTATCACCATTACTCTTCTATGTTTACCAGAGAACTTTGGTTCAAGATATCTTCCTTAATTACATTCTGTTCTAACTGCATGGAGAATATATTAAACTCAACTCAACTCAACATCCAATCAGGCAACACCTCACAGAAGCAAATAAACATAACAATATGGTTGAAACACATATATTAATTGATCAAGTAGGTCTTCGTTCAACTGAAGGGCCTTAAGATCAAGATTTGCATAACTGAGATAGCCCAACTCTCAAGCTGCCCTTCAAGTGGAGAGAGGAATTCGGAACTGCCCCAACCCCTGGCCACATTTAAAAAAAGGATCATGTGTAGTTTGATACTAATATTTTATTTGAGCATATAATGTAAAAAGTTTGTAAAAGCACCACTCACAAACTCATGATTGTAAGAAAGAAGGAGCATATCAACAAGGCCGCGATAATAAATTATCACCACTTTTGCGGCCGTTTTCGGCCGAAAAACCCAGATGCATCACATGATACTGCTGTACCCTTCTGCAAGTTTTTGTCTTTGCTGGAAGATCTCCTGGATGACCCGTTTATTGTTTCAGGTCATGGGCTTTTTTATGAATTCTTCTCTTCCGCTAATTATACTGTTTGTCTACTCTCTTTTTCATTACATTAGGCACAGGGTATAATGGGTTCTCATCATGACAGGTAAAGGGTGTTTTTCAAAGATTTTTTATAAAACATGTTTTCTGATCTTCTTTTGAAGCATCATTAACACGTTATTATCCACCACCCTGGAGGTGGCGGTCGAATATGTATTTCAGGGGGTGAGCGCCTCCACTCGTGAATATTCCAGGTGTACACCTAATCATATGTACCACTTATTCTGAGCAACATCTCGGCCTTATGTTATGGGGAGCATGCTCCTGCCAGTGGCGTGTCTACATTTTGGCAATATAAACAGCACCTCCTTGAAGAGAGTCTTCTGGGTTCTTTGCTCCTTCTGCGAGAGGTGCCCTCAGTGGTTAAACAAGGAGAGTGCTCACACAGGGCCAGATGTATGTCACCAAATACCGGTTGGGAACGGCCGATTTCGGCAGTTACCGACCGGTATTTCGTGATTGAGATGTAGGGGGCCTATATTTTACAGAATCGGTAAATTTACCGATTCGGTAAAATACCGATTCTGTAAATTTACCGAATCGGTAAATCTATATGTAGGTGGCCCTGGAAACAGTGACACAGGCCCCTAAGAATTTACCATGTAATACTATTGCATGGTAAATAACGAATTCCTGTGTACATGCACATCTGTGCATGTACACCTGTGCCATGTGACACACATACATGCCACACACAAGCCTGAATCAGGGGTGCAACAGGGTGTCAAAGTGACACCCTGTCCCCCTTGTCAATTTGGTAATTTTACCGAATTGGTATTTACCGATTCGGTAATTGCAATAGGTTCCTATGGGCCTCAAGGCCCTTAGGAATCAATGGCAATTACCGAGTCGGTAAATACCGATTCGGTAATTACCGAATCATACCGATTCAGTAAAAATTACCGAATTTTTACATAAATCTCATTTACCGAATCTAGAATACCGAATCGGTAAAATTCGGTATTCTAGAGTCGGTAAATAAGATTTACCTACCTCGGGCCCTCAGTTCCCACTTGATCATTCTTGTCACTTTCTGAATTCCAGCACTATTCAGATGGCAAAATGCAGTTTTCCACATAATCCCCTAACAGCAGCATGCTACAGATGTCACTGTGATATTAATCTTTCCGGAAAACTTCAGTTTGTAGTGAAAAGAAACATATTTTCTGAAAAGAAATATAGGATTAAATTACATACAATGCTCAAGCCCTGTGCATCTTTAGAAAACGCATTTAAAGAGAAAAGCTGAGGCACTAATACCATCATGAATCTTATGATAAAATCCATTATTCAAGGTTTTGTCTCTTAAACACTGGCCTGTTGTACAGCATGTGGCGGATGCTCATTTCTAAAGAAGATTGGATATGTCTAATGGCAAAATGAGATTCATGCAGGGCATCTCTTTCCTCATTCTTTTACTGCCATCACAAAGGTAGTCACCCTATAAATTTTGTTCCATAGAAAAATACGAGGTAAATACTCAGAAGGGGTCGACTGGAACAGTAATTTGTTAGTTACATTTCCAATGAATATATTTCACTCCAAGATTTTTTTTAAAGCTCAGCAGAACACCTGTGATGGTCTCGAGGCGCTGAATTGTAGGCACTTCGGGGAGATTAAGTGATTTTCCCAGAATCACAGGATGTTGAGCTGATGCTGAGACTCGAAGAAGGGGCATATTATCAAGGGTGGCTATAGGGAATTTTCACGCTTTAGCTGCCGTTTTCATCCGCTAAGCGGCGATAATTCTATCGCCCTATTAGCAAGCTGTCGCTAACAGCAGTTAGCGACAGCTTTTAGGTGATAGCGAGCGTTTTGGGGCCCGCTTTGCATGTTAGCGATATTTATCGCTAATGACTTGCAAAGTGGGCATACCCAAACTGTTAGCGAAAACATCGCTATCGCCTATTAGCAAGGCGGGCGTATCGATGGAAATATTCGCGCTAAGCGCGAATATCTCCAAATACTAACACCTGCCCAGACCAGTTCTTAGCCATGTTATCCAATGGAGGTGGATAACATGGCTAAGAGCATTTTGTCACTAATGCGTGAATATCGCTGTATTCTCAGCGATATTCACGCATTTCGTCGCTATCGCCCAAAAATGTATCGCTTTGGAGATAAACGTTGCTAATAGCCCTTTATCTCAGCGACAAATTCCGGCGATGCTCAGCGATAAAAAAATCATCGCTAAGCCTATTTAGCAATCAATATCGCTACTTATTGGTAATATGCCCCTAGGTTCCCCCAGCTACGACGTCGGCAGCTCAGGCTGTTATTCCACACCCTCACTCTAACATTTGGTTATGTATTTTTAAAAGAACAAATGTAGCAGATGGCCAGTTAACATAAATACATATCCCTTTATCTAGTTACTTACCACCTTATGTGTCCAAATAGTACACAAATTATGACAAGGGACAGACCTGCCAACTCAGGCGGTGCCACCATGTGTCACATGATAGCTCCATTCACATGGTCACGTGGTACAGAGCTGATATCACACATTGGCAGAGAAGAATAGCTAGAAAACACTGCACAAAGATAGGTTGCAGCTTGTCTGTGGAGGCTCTGAACAGGCGATGTCCATTAGCGGGTGTGAAAAGACCCCAGGACATTGGGACATCGCAGGCAGCCTCAGCAACATTTTTCTTTTTCTTTCGGTGTGAGATAGTTTGGTGGGGGAACAGCAGGAGTGCCTCTTAGGTGATTCATGACTAGCCCTGCCAAGTACAATGCATCTCGAGTAAGACTAACGCATAATTATTTAATTACCCTATCCCGCAGGGTCCGACATTTGTCACGCAGATCGCAGATGCCTTAGCAAATTGTCTAACAAAAGCTAAGCAACCATCGCACTCAGAGGACCACCCCGAGCCGTAAGTACTTTGACCATTTGCTGTAGCTTCAATGATTCTGATCATTCTTTTTTGTGGGTGTGCCACGCAGTACCTTGCATGTCTCTGGAGATATGGCGCCGAATTAGAGCGCTTGTGCTTTTCTGATAGGGAAATCCATAGCTTAAAACGTAAATACTTTTTATAACAAGTGTACACTTTAGTGACACAAGTGGGTTGCTTCTTCTGGTCACCTAACGATTGGAGCACTGGTGTAACTTCTATGGGTCCCATACATACACAACACTATTCAACTCCCACACACGAATATTTTTTTTACCTGGGTTCCGAGACAATCCAAAGCGTGACCTGCACGTGAACTGCATGTTATAGTATTTTAAAGTAGCATACCCTGATACAACAACTTAGGGAGTGTGGCTTTTATGAAGCAATGGGTCCCTGCTGCCCGGCGATGGTACAAGTGAGATGCAGTGCAGCGGAGGAGGCATTCAGTACCAAAATACTAAATTGCTCTTTGATCCCAGACCTAAGGACTAATTTGCGAGGAAATGAGGCAGCGCGGTTCCGCAAGCCATTTTGCTGCGCTGAACTGAGTAATTTCAAAAGCACACAGGTGCACCGTATTTACAGCAATACGGCGCACCTCTGTGCTTTCCCGTGCGCTACTCTAAAACAGCAGCCATGCACCAACGCAGGCACCCTTGCACCATGGTGCAAGGGTGCCTGCATTGCAGAGATGATTGTTGTTGTGCAGGAAGGAACACCATCCTGCATTAAAAACACAATCTGATGGCTTTTTCTTCTTTCTATGTGTGTTACAAAATGCAGCACACATAAAATGAGGAAAAACTGAAGAGAAATAAAAGTACTTCTCGTGGCAACACTTGTATGCCTCCCCTGAGGAGGCGTAGGATCCTGACGCATTCCTAGTTTACGAAACGTTATAAATCTGGGAATTCAGCAGAATCCATGAGTGTTGTGTGGGAACACCCACAGCAACACACATGGCACGCCCCTTTCAAACAAATGAATATGTAAAAAGGGGCCATATTTACAAGGCCAGGAAAAGCCAAGTAGGGAGGCTTTGAGTGTCCTCGTAAACATAGGCCAGCACACTGCGCCGCCGGTGCGTCAAAAAAAGGTATGCACCGGTGATGGAGCAAGATTTTGCACGCTACGCGACTTGCTGATACTCATGAACCTCGAATAACTATAACAAATTAACTCAACATGTTTGTCTTACTAATTTCCCTTTTATTCTGACATTTGGGGTATCCGAGAGATGCTTGCCTATGTGTATTAACCTTAACAACGCTTGTCATTAAAATGGCCGCTGCTTGGCGGGATTTTCTTCTGCGCATGCGTCGGTCACAATCACGTGATGTGACGTACTCGCAGTTCTGGTGGGAAATGTTTGCTCATGCGCAGTACAGCTAATATGGCCGCTTTGTTTTCTCATATGCTCCGCGCTTGCCAAGCTGCTTTTGCAAAGTTGTTTGTTCTGCATTTACCCTAACGCTATAGTTATTATAAAGTAAGGGGTATAGAGTAGCTATTCATGGTATACAGTGTATTCATTATTTTTGTATTTCTAAATTGTTTTCGCTTACCTTTCATGTATCGTATTATTTGGGGCCCGAGGAACACTCGAGATTCCATATTGAATAGCCTTTCTGCGCATGACAGTCTTCTGCCGGTGACATTGAAAACTTGCCAACCCGAAGTCCCAGCCAAGATGTGCCTGGGAAGATGCACCTTCGCCTAGCAGAAGAAGCTGAATTGCTTTCAATGTATCATAATTCATAGATGTACTATTGTAATAAGAAATGTTAGGTCATGGGAACCCCAAATTCAATAGACGGTCCCAGATCATGTAAATGCAGGCTTGAAAAAATGAAATATGATTGGTGTGTTGACCTATCCTACTTGGGGACCAATCGAAACTGGAGATTCTTACACTTGCAACATTTGGAGGGTGGTACACTGACCCAAAAACAGTATAACTAGCCTAGGTTTAGCTAGAGAAATTGTCCGACTTGTCCGAATAGCTGACCTGTCACTGACCCAACGCACTCAATAGGTGATTTGATACATAGGGCTGCGGAGCACTCTGTCCGAAATTTCCATAGACTCAAGGGTTTTATTGAGAAACCTTAAGTGCTGGCGGAGCACTTTGCTGGGGAGTTCGATAACCCAATCGGGGTTCTGACTGATAGCTGCAGAGAGGGTGGAGCGCAGGCGTTGCTTCCGAACTGCGGGTGCTGGTCGTGCCTTGGTGGTCCTGTCCTGATCCTAATCTGGGTTTCCTGTCCTGTCCTGGGGTGTCCTTTCCGTCCTTGCTGTCCTTCTGGCGACTGTCCTTCCTTGGGGTTCCTCCCGTCCTTAACTGACCCGTGGCCAGAGTTGGTCTTCACACCACTTTAGGTAAATATAGTGCTGAAAAGTCTACTCTGCACCTTCTATATTTTCCTTCTTTTGCTTTAATAAAGTCATACTCTTGCAAAATTGATTTTCCATGCTTTTTCGCATCTCTGAATGAACAAGTCATACATAAAATTGTCGTTTATTCTAGCATGTTCCATTTTCTTACCCATCCTTTAAGTTCATTCCTTTTCAGTTCATGATACATAGATGTTCCTTGTCTTTACCAATTATTTAGCCGATTTAAGTAATTGCACCAGTTTATTAGTATGGTCTATTTGCATTTTACCTATAGTTCCTCTTTATGGGGAAATATTTCCCTGTGAAATTCTAGTATGCTCTTTATTTCTTCCCCGTCCTTTAGTCTCTCCATATTAAGTCTAAATTCTGAAACTGCTGCCTAGCATGTTCCTTGTTCTTACTTTCCTTTAGACTCACAAATGGTTGGTTTCATTTATTTCCTTTACGGATATGTGCTCTTTATGATTTTGGTTATCGACTGTTTGTTCATTGTGAACCTTATGCTTACTGAGATTGAAGAATTTTAGATAAAGGTTTTCAAAACTTCTTGAGTTTGTGGTTATTATAAAAGTACAAATAGAATATATAGAGTATAAGTATTTTGGTGTCTGCCTTTCTTTTACAGCTAGCTCTCTGATCCATTGTGATCTTAGGTACCCGTAACGGTGGAATGGTAAGTCAGGTACACTGGAAATAAATAGGAAGGAACAAGGGATACAGGTAGTAGAGTGTATGGTCGCCCGATTAATGAATATGGTAAATTGAAGTTTATGGGCACGATACGTATGTGGTAAAAATTGTTGGTCGGGTGACCTGCGCGCTCTATCACCGGCAGCGCAAAGGGCTTATAAATAAGCCTCCAAGAGTTAAGAGATAAGCCATGGGAAAGCATATAGGAGGGAAGGGTGAGGCCAAAGGTGAAACAAGATTTTGATACATATTACATTGCCACCATTGCCAGGGTGGTGTTGCACAGCTTAGTGAGTATTATGTGGAGAGGCCTGACACCCCCGTAGCTGGTCTTTCACAGGTCCTCAGCCACAATACTATTAGGAGAGGCATGGGGTCATAGCATTAGCAATCAGGCTAGGTTCCTGTCAGGCCCCAGAGGTTGTTGTACTCCTGCTCAGCTTTAATGTTCTTTCAGAACATTTTGAGCAAAGTATTTGTGGGGCAAAGCACTTTGTCGCCATCATGTTTGGCCTGTGAGACACCCGGTCAAGTGAACACAAAAAATGCTTATTGCATGCACATGGTGCCACAAATGTGGTTTCTATATGTGGTAAAGATGTTTTTTTATAAAAAAAAATGCACATGCAATTATACAGTTCTACAGAGTACCAATGCACTTGTGCAACCCCCCCCACTGTTCTTTCACTATAAAGTCCTGTCCATCCAGACCACTGACACTCCCCCAGACCCCCCACGATCTGGTCTCTTAATCAATTGCCGATCGGCAGTTAAGCATTCCTCTGATATTGCTGACCTCATCCTGAACAAAAATGTGGACCTAGCTATACTAACTGAATCTTGGCTCAATGAATTCTCTTCCCCTTGCCTGGACTTATTAGTTCCTCCTAACTACAACATTGCTAGAGTGGACAGGCATTCCAGCAGGAAAGGTGGAGGCATCGCCTGCATCTACCGATCCTCCCTCCTGGTTACGGAATTCTTAGCGGACTCCACTGACTCCTGCGAATACCTCGCCCTCTCCATTTCCAGCAAATCATTACATCTTTGCAACTTGTACATCATTTACCACCCCCCAGGTTCGAACTACTCTTTCACCGATCACTTCTTGGAAATCATCACAACTAAGATTTCCTCAAATGCCAAAGAGATTTTCCTTGGTGATTTCATCCTGCATTGGAACAACCCTGAAGATCCATACATCAATGCCATCAAAGACCTCCTAACTGATCAAGCCCTGACTCAAGCCTGCTCTTTCCCAACTCACTCAAAAGGGGCCACACTTGACTGGATCATCTCTAAGGAATCCTCAGTCAAGCTTGTCTCCATAGACCCATGTAACTGGTCCTACCACAACACCATCTCCTTCGTTTCACCTGGGACCCTCAAGACAAAGACACCGCAATCTGTGATTACCAAACGCTGGATCAGAGACACTATAAACCTTGACCTTATGAAACTGGAAGCTCACTGCAAATCTGATCTCCCCCCCTCACATATAACTATGATCAGTGACCTCAATGAACATTACTCAGTGTCTATATCGAACATTCTGGATGATCTTGCCCCTCTAAAACTAAAAAGGTCACAAATCAAAGACAGAAACCCCTGGTTCTCTGGTTCCCTCAACTTGGAGAGGAGATCCCTACGACAATCTGAAAGAATCTGGAGACAGCACCCCTCTGCTGCGCACCTTAAACTTCTCCGTCAGGCGAGAAACTCCTACAATAAGCGCATCCTCAATTCAAAAAAAGAATACTTCAGATCAAAATTGGGGATTGCCAAGAATAGACCCCGCAAGCTCTTTGAAACGGTCAAACACAAATCAAATAAACTGGCTAAAACACCAAAAGAATCCCCTAAGTCTCTAATATCTTCGGAGGAATTCTCCTCTTTCTTCGCTGATAAAATCACGGCATTAGGAATCAAACTCAGTAACGTCGCTTTCTCTAAACCCCTTCCTGACCTGCCCCCCCTTTCCACACTACCCTCAGTGGCCTCACCTAAAAACCAAGCTCGCTGGACTGACTTCGAATACTCTGACGAAGACTCCATCTCTAAAATCCTCTCTACCTTAAACCCAAATAACCACTTCAATGACCCACTACCATCCAACTGCCTCGCTGCTGCCTCCCAAGCCATTGTTCCTTGCTGGACTGCGATAATAAATGCCTCTCTCCAGCAAGGATCGATCCCGGACCCCTTGAAAGCCGGCCAAGTCCTCCTTATTTTAAAAAAAACATTGCTGGATCCTGCCTTCCCAGACAATTTCAGACCTATCTCCAATATCCCTCTGTCAGCCAAATTGTTAGAGAAGTGTGTACAACAACAACAAAGTCAGCACATCAACAACTTCCACCTACTTGATGACTTTCAATCTGGATTCAAACCGGGGCACAGCACGGAAACTACTATGCTACACATGATGGACAACGCTCTCCAAGCCCTTGACCAAGGCAAAACCTGCCTTCTAATCCTCTTAGATCTATCCTCCGCCTTCAAAACGGTCAACCATGAAAAACTACTCGAACCCCTTAAACTCAGGATGGTTCTGGATGGCGTTGTCCTAGAATGGTTTAGGTCCCTCCTCCATAACCGATCTCAGAGATTCCTCATTAAAAGCAACTTATCAGCTCCCTCCCCAGTCACAGTTGGAGTCCCCCAAGGTTCAACCCTGTCACCCACTCTCTTTAATCTTAGAGCCACTCACTGAAGTTCTTCTTACCGCCAACATCTCCTACCAAATGTGCGCGGACGACTCCCAAATATACATCAATATTGCATCACTCAAGGAGATCCTTTCCCTGAACAAGACCCTGAAACTAACTGTCCAATGGCTAGCCGCTTACTAACTGAAACTCAATGCAAAGAAAACAGAATTTCTCCTGATCTCCCCTCAAAAGCCAACCCGGAGATTCAGATGTGGATCAAGACCATCACAGCCTTAAACTGCCCGCCGACCATTGTGGACTCTGCCAAATCTTTTGGCATATTCCTCGACTGTAACCTGAACATGTGAGACCACATTAACTCAATGGCTAAATTAGCCAGATTCCACCTGAAACCTTTCCTCAATGCTCCTGACTTAAAAATCGAAGTCCAAGCATTAGTCATCTCTAGACTAAAAGATCGATGCTCCACCCTCACGGGATTACCCAAGATCTCCTTGGCACCTCTAAAAGCCTGCCTCAACGTGGCTGCCAGACTGCTCACAGGCACTAAGAAATTCAACCACATCTCTCCACATATGAAAGCACTAAACTGGCTCCCTCTAGAGGCCAGAATACAGCTGAACCTGGCATGCATTACACACAAGGCCCTGTCATGGAGATTGGCTTTGCCTTTAAACTGTGTTAAGTTAGCATGAGCTTATTAGAAGTTTAAACGGCATGTTTTCCTCTTTGCTGCTTTTGCACACAGCACACAGTATTATGAATGTTTAGAGTTTGCCAGAATATTTTGCTTCACATGAGAATAATATGTTTTCCTATAGTATCAGCCTTGCTTGGTAAGCTATGTCTGAACAGTGAGTGCCGAGGCCTTCAAGGTTATTTAAACACAGTGGTTGTTGTTCGGTCTGATCAGCGCACATTCTAGACATAACACATATGCAGCTGCGGCCACCTCTGGTTTTGGCGCGTTTAATAATGCACCGCGCAGAGCATGCACACACAGTTGGAGAACATTCGCATGCAGAGAGCTGGAGTAGAAAATGATGTGATACCTTTCTACTAGGACCAGAGGTATGGGGCTGCCCTTTTAAACCCAAAGAGATCTTCTGTAGATATAATATAATATACTAGCAAGGGAGGGCAAGAACTAGGTGCAATTTAGCCTTCTTCCCTTCAGCATTTTAACATGCTTTCTCCATTTGTATGTTATGGAATAGTAACTATGCTGATAACCTTATTGCTTATAATATGTTTGCTTGTATTAGCTAAGATACTGCACCTGAGAACACGGCATTAGAAATAAATATTACAAACTTGCACGTGTCTTCATTTACTCCTCGTTTTGGACTGTTTTGAGAGTATAACGAAAGAGTGTTCATGTGTTCCACGGAACCTGAGGTGTTCTAAGTCCATGTTCTGGGTTGTCTAATCATTGGGGGTATGGAAGAACCAATGAGACACTGATTGCTAGTCTGGTAGGGGTTTTGGATACTAAGGTGAGTTTTGGCACACCCTAATTCAATGAGGTTCCAAGTCTCTATGCACAGTTCTGTGTAGGAGCAGAATCCCTGCGACATGGCGCCCTAACAATGGTGGTCTTATTACATGGCCCTTGAGTAGTACTTCTATCAGTCCTTAACCCCTTCACTATTGTTTCCGGATAATAGTAGTGTCGGACAAACCTACCTATAGTTTCATAGGTCTTTCAAGCTTGAATCTTATCAAACGGTTTCCTTTTGAATTACTACCCAGTTGTGCTACTTAGATTCCCATTGTACCTTTTCTTCTCTGTGTCACTATGGCAGACATTGTAATACCGCAGCATAGTCGCATTGCGGTTCGCAATCATTTGCAAGCATATAATGTTGGTTTGGAGGGCATGGCAGTGATTTTGGTAGTGAGTGCTGAGGTGGCTTACCCGTTTGAGATATTTTACTCTTGGGTGACGTTTCCTGCGGTGGATGGAACCACGCAGGTTTTTCACACTTACACACACTCAGCCGTGCCCGCGGACTAGGGGCCAGATGTAGGTAATTCATATTTACCGACTCTTAAATACCGAATTTTACTGATTCGGTATTTAAGAGTCGGTAAATATGAAGGGGGGAGATGTAGGTATTACAGATTCTGTAAATACCGAATCTTACCGATTCTGTAATTACAGATTCGGTATTTCCCATTGATTCCTATGGGCTTTGAAGCCTATAGGAATCAATGGGAAGTACCGATTCTGTAATGACAGAATCGGTAAATACCGATTTTAGCAAGGGTGCAGGGGGTGTCACTTTGACACCCTCTAGCACCCCAAAGACGGGCATGTGAGTCATGTGGCACACAGACATGCCTTCTGTCACATGGCTAGGTGTGCATGCACACATGTGCATGCACACCTGGATTCGGTATTTTACCACCCAATTGAATTGTGTGGTAAAATACCAAATCTGTAAGGCCTGTGGCACTCTCAGGAGTGCCACCTACATTTGGATATACCGAATCGGTAAAAATACCGATTCGGTATTTTACAGAATCGGTAAATTTACCGAATCGATAAATTTACCGATTCTGTAAAATATATGCCCCTACATCTGAAAACCCAAATACCGGTCGGTAACGGCCAAATTCGGCCGTTACCGACCGGTATTTTGGCTCCTACATCTGGCCCTATGCTCCTTATAGGACACAGGAAGTTCCGATTTCTGCATGCACAGAGTTTGGTTTGATGGCACCCTTCCCCACGTGGTAACGGCTCCTAGATTGGGTCCTTTGTCCATTCCAATCGCATATTGGCCGGTTTTGGCTGGAATTACCCCGCACCCTCGCACGGGGCAGGTTGCCGTTCCTGAATTACGGGTCCTATATAACTCTTCTTGCAGTGTTATTCGGGCCCTAGTTCGATACATTACCCGCAATTTACAGGGCGGGCCCCTGGAGTTGCGGCCCTTCAGCTGGACCGAGCGGAATGTAGCTTAGTCCCGTGATGGTCAATGCAGTTATGGGCAGGCGTCCCCATGATAAGGATGATATGCCTTTTTGGCTTGCCGAGAAATTTGACCAGCTGGAAGCAGTATTTCCTAATTTGTCTCCCATTGAAAAACACAGGATTCTTACAATTAGTTTACCCAAAGACTTGGTACCGGAAGCCGGTGACTGCGAGTCATGGGGGAGGATTTTTGCGGCTGTGTACACGAGGTGCTTTGGCACTCCGTCGATGGCTTCCCTTCCCACGGTCATTAAACGTGTTCAGGACGAGCATGGACCTGAGGCTGCAGTCGAATTGGGAATGAGACTCGTTGGCACATTTGATGTAATAGCCGAGCTTGTCCTTCTAATGTGAAGGGAGATGAAGGTGAATTTTCAGGTGACTAATGCCTTGCGCGAGGTTCCCGACGCAGACAAGCCCCGTCAGTTACCGAGAATTATTACTGCTGCCTATAAAACCATTGGCCGCAATAGTTTAGGGGTCAAGCCTTTTACTGCTAAAAATAAAAAGCAGACCCAGGGTGTGACGTCTGAAACAGATGCTCAACCCTCAGCTCCAAAGAAAAATTGGAACAGAAATAAAAAACAGGGAAAACAACAGCAGAAGCAGGAGTCCCGTCCCCCGTCATCTGTGCCTGCGTCTACTGAGCGCATATATGGTTAGCGCGACCGCACTACGATTAAGTTGCCTGATAGGTTTCAGGTTCCTGATCAACATTCTCCTCGTTCTTTACAGGACACATCAGCCTCATCGTCCAGTGGTGGAGGTGGCAGAAGAGGTAGGGGTGGCCCGCAGACTCGCAACCAGCCCCGCCCGAAGGACGGCAAAGGCAAGCAGGACGATTCTACACCGAAAAGACCCCAGTTTCAGAAAAAGAAAGTTGCCGCATTAACAGCGAGGTATGCCACAGATAGTGAGAATACAGCTTCGGAATCTGACATGGGCTCTGACCTTGCTGGACAGCGCGGTGGAGATTACCATTGTGCGAGAGGCCCTGCGTCCACTACTGAAGGTGAGAGCGACTGATCAATATGTTGTTGTGGAGACAGCTGATACCAGAGTATCTCCCCCTGACAGGCTTTATGAAATTGTCCTTTTGATTGAAGGTGACATACAACGTACCATAAAAGGGGTATTTTGGGAAAATCTTACAACTACCTATGACATTTTGTTAGCTAGGCTGACTGGCCCCCACCTTTTGTACTCGCAGCTCCAAGAGGGGAGGAGGAGATCCTCCCTAGTTTCGCGCACACTGTCTCAAAGGAGCATGCGCTGAATTTTGCAAAAGAGTGGGCTAAGGCCCTTGCGCCGGCTCTGTACCGTACACACTGTGGGTAGGATAAGTTTTCACCGCACCATGAAATTCCTTTAAGATCTATGCCACAGCCTCAACCTCAATATCCCATCGTGACGTAAAGCTAAGACTTCCGTTGCGGAAATCCTTGAACAATTGGAATATCAAGGTGTAATTGAGACTTGTGTGTCACCGATGAATAACCCACTTTTTACTGTGACGAAGCCTGACGGTTCGTACCGTTTGGTATTGGATTACCCGCATTTAAACTTGCATTGCCGTACCTGTGCAGTACAGAATACCCACGGCTGTGCTCTAGTTGATAGTCTTGTACGTAAACGGTTTAAGACCACACTTGACATATCAAATGTTTTTTTTGCCCACAATTTGGATGGTCTAAGTTCCCAATGGACCAGTTTCACCTGTGGCGGCAAACAGCATCAATTTAAATGCCTAGCGATGGGCTGTAAGAATAGTCCAGGTGTGTTTGCTGCACGCATTGTCTCTCTCTTAGAGAGAGTTGACCCAGATGCGTGTTTGTATGTGGATGACATCTATCTCACAGACGACGAAATTTGGGCACATCTGTGTCATGTTGACCGCATAATTTGTAGCTTTGCGGACTTCGGTTACAAATTTAACTTTGCAAAGTCTCACATTGCAGAGTACACAGTGTTGTTCCTGGGCTACGAGCTCAACAATGAAGGATGAGGGTTGACCCCTCACTTCTTGGAGAAATGCGCACAACTGCGCGCTCCTTCAACACTGAAAAAACTACAGTCCTTGCTAGGTTTTTTAAATTTCGGGCGTACTTACATTCGCGAATATGCCCAGCGTATCAAGCCTTTGTATGCTTTGATACAACCTACTTTCAACAAATCGCGTTGGCTGCCAGAACATTCAGCCATTTTGCAATCTTTGCAGACTGATCTTCTTGAATCTAAATTCTTACTGATTCGTAATAACTACACCAACCTGGTGATAAGGAACATACCTGGGGTGGTGGGTTTCACTTACCTTACTTTTAACGAAGGAGACAAAGTACCTATTGTTTACAAGTCACATTTGTACACTTCGGCTGAAATGTGGTTTTCCACTGTGGAAAAAGTTTTGACAGCAGTGCAAATGGCGATTCTCAAAGAACGAGCACTGTCACAGGGAAAACGCATGCTGGTTGTTACCCCAGATCCTGCACTTGAAGCAGTGACGAAAGCCAGTGTACTAAATTCTAAGGTTTTGCATCCACGGTGGATACAATGGGCTGCATCATTGACGTCTCCGGATGTCACATTTGTTTTTGATGCCTCCTTACAGTCACAAGAGTTTATGCAGTATGAATTTGTTCATCCTGCGCCATTGACTATGCGGCCTTTGGAGGATTTCCATTGTATCATTTACACTGATGGTTCAGCGCAAGTTGCGCATGGGTCTAAGCACACATACGTTTCAGCTTGCGCTATTGTGGTAGGTACCATGTTATGTTATGTTATGTTAATGGGCATTTGTTGAGCGCACTGTCACCATGAGTTTCCTGGCGCTAATAGGACTCTGAGACTGTACAGGAGGGATTTTATTGGGAGTGTGAGAAAAGCAGAGTTTTTAAAGATTTCCTAAATGATAAGAGGGAATATGAGGTCTTGAGTGAGAGTGGGGGAGAATTCCATAACTTGGGAGCCAGATGAGAGAAGCTGCGGCCACCTAATTTGATAAGTTTGAACCGGGGAATGACTAGAAGCTGAAGGTGAGTGGACCTCAAAGTACAGCAAGGGCAGTAGGGGATAACCAAGGACTTCAAGAAAACAGGAGAGGGACCAGTCAAGGCTTTGAAGACCAGGCAGCCAACCTTGAAGGCTATTCTTTCACTAACTGGTAGCCAATGTAGTTGATGTAATAAAGGTTTGGCCGACTGCCATCTGGGGATTTTAAATGCCAGTCTGGCAGCCTGGTTTTGGATGATCTGTAGCCTAGACAGGAGGGATTTGGAGAGGCCAAGATACAAGGAATTGGAAAAATCCAGACGAGACATCACCAATGCTATTAAGACTTGTAGCAGAGCTTCAGGGGTCAAGAGGTGGGCAGCTTTCCGTATCCTGTGTAGCTGGAACATACAGGAAGATGTTACGGCGCTCACCTGGGCCTTGAGAGTGAGCTCAGAGTCAATAATGACACCGAGACTCTTTACACAGCCAGCAGGAGAAGGAGACGGACCAAGCTCAGATGGCCAGTACTGGGGGCCCCAGTGGGAAGCGCTTCTCCCAGGGAGGAGGAGCTCAGTTTTCCCAGGGTTGAGCTATAATTGATTTTGATTCATCCAATGCTGGATGTGTATCATGACCGCCTTAAAGTTGGTGACGGCGTCAGGGGAGGAAAGGGGAAAAATAATTTGTAAGTCGTCAGCGTAATTGAATACGGTGACGTCCCAACTACCCAGGGAGTGAATAAGAGGCTGAAGATACAAATTAAAAAGGAGGGGGGACAGAGAAGAACCATGGGGAACCCCACAAGATGAAGGTGCACTGGTGGCGCTGAAGGGACCCAAGCTGACTGCTTGGAATCTACCCTCTAAGAAAGACTTAACCCAGGACAGGGCGAGCCCGCGGACTCCGGCGGACTCGACACGGTGGAGTAAGATGTTGTGATCCACCGTGTCGAATGCCGCCGACAAATCCAATAGGACCAATGCCTGGGAGCGTCCTCTGTCGGCATTACATCTGAGGTTGTCCAACACGGCGAGGATCACAGCCTCGGTAGAATGGGCTGGTCTGAAGCCGGCCTGGTTCATTTCCAGGAAGTTGGACTCCTCGATGAATTGCGAGAGGCAAGTAGTCACGTGTGCCTCCAAGATTTTAGACAGGTAAGGCAAGAGAGAGATGGGCCGATAATTGGCGAGGACCGCTGGGTCCACGCCAGGTTTTTTCAGCAAAGGCACCAGTACAGCCTCCTTGAAAGAACTAGGGACTGTGCCAGAATTAAGGGAAGTGTTGAGTAGGGGTAGAATGCAGTGCGGTAGAGTATGACAAATGTCACAAAACACAGAAGGGGGACAACAATCCTTGGGGGAGCCAGATTTCACCCGAGTAGCCAACTTGGCTAGGGAGTCGGGATCAAGTGTGGGAAAACAAGTCAGAGTAGAAGTGTTGATGGGAGGGACTACAGCTATAGCTGAGAAAGGAGAATGAGGGATGGAATTTTTAATTGCCAGGATCTTGTCAATAAAAAAGGTGTTCAAGGCATTACATGACTCTGCGGAGGGGGGCAGATTCGGAAGTGTCCTGGTGTCCGATGTTAATTCACCGAGGACCTTGAAAATCTCTTTAGATTTGTTGGGGGCTGTTGATATTCTCTCAGAGAAAAAAGCAGACTTAGTTGTGATAATGGCTTTTTTGTATGCCTTACGTGCAAGCACGTACGCCTCCCTATCTATACTAGAATAATTACGCCTCCACCTGCACTCCAATTGGCGCAGCTCGAGATGTTGTGATTTCAGTGTTGAGTTGAACCATTTGTGGGATTTGCTATGGCGTGAGCGAGGGAAACGGGACAGGGGGGCGAATTGGTTGCTAGCAGTAGTGAGCCAATGAGCAATATTAGCGTCCAGTATATTGACGCCAAGAGCATTACTGGGTAGGGGCTGAGTCTCCGCAAGAAAAGAGAGAAAGGCAGAGGAATCAAGAGCGTTCCATTACCGAGCGATCCCACCCTCCAGAGGGGGTGGCTTGACCAGGCCCTTTACAAAGATAGAGGACTCGATCAGCGAGTGGTCAGACCAGACGCAGGGGGAAATACTCGGACAGGAGAGCAATACCCCCTGCGTCCAGATATGATCCAGGATGTGGCCCCCGATATGAGTAGGGGTGGTGATATGCTGGGTCAGGTTTAGACTGAGGAGTGCCTCAAACAGTTCAGTGGCATGGGGGCCGGCATCGGCATGGTTAAACCAGTAATTGAAATCACCAAACATGGCGATGCCGGCAGAAGAGGTCATCAAGGTGGCGAGCTGTTCACTAAGGGCAGCGGGAAACAGGGGCATAGGGGTGGGGGGACGATACAAGACGATAAGGGTCAAGGCACCCGCTTCCGTTGCCAGATTGATGACAAGATTCTCAGCCTCAGGGAGACATAGCGAAGAAGACGCAATGAGTGTCAGATCTTTACGTATGATTGCCGCCACCCCCCGCCACGACGAGCTGTAGGCCGATTGGCATTCAACATGTAGTAGTTAGGAGGTAGGGCAGCCAGGATGTCAGGGAGGGAGAGATCAGACAGCCAGGTCTCAGTAAGCAACAGGACTTCGGGGTTCTCAGCTGTCAACAGGAGAAAAATATCAGCGTGATGTTGGGGGAGGGAACGTGTGTTAAGATATAGTATACGAATCTGGGTCTCGGATGGGGTGGAGGCCGACAAGGATTTTTGGGTGAGCCTAGGAGAAGGTGTATCAGCCGAAATGCCAAGGGATACAAGGCGGTCCCAGATTGTAGACAGAAGGGCACAAGGAGGGTGCTGTAGACCTCTAAGTGTGGCAGAAGAGTAAGTAATGGAGGGGGCAGAGCCCCAAGGCCCTGGGCCCGTCTGGCCGCGGACGGGCGCAGACGGGCTGGACTTTGGCGCGCCTTCGGCGTGCTGACGGCGTGCCCGCTGCGCCCGTCCGCTGCGCTCCCTGTAGGGGGGCGCCATTTTATAGGGCTGATGGCGTGAGGGGACGAGCGCTATACCGCTCGCCTAGTGACCCTCCTCACCCAAGATGGCGGCCAACTACGAGTCCCGGCAGGACTTTGATCTCCTGCAGGGGCCGAGTGGTGATGAAAGGGGAACAGATGCGGCGCTAATAATGCCCAGCGTGCATCAACAGAAGTACCTGCACAACAAAAAATGTAATTAGGAACACAAATATTAAAATGTCATTAAAATGCGCGGAATGCGCAAATCAAGTCGAGCGAGTAGCAGAAATCCCACAGAGCCACTCGGACAAGCCTCGAGCGTCCAATCAATTGGGAGGCTAAATCAGAATGACTTTTATAGGGCTGATGGCGTGAGGGGCCGAGCGCTATACCGCTCGCCTAGTGACCCTCCTCAACCAAGATGGCGGCCAACTACGAGTCCCGGCAGGACTTTGATCTCCTGCAGGGGCCGAGTGGTGATGAAAGGGGAACAGATGCGGCGCTAATAATGCCCAGCGCGCATCAACAGAAGTACCTGCACAACAAAAATTTTTATTAGGAACACCAATATTAAAATGTAATTAAAATGCGCGGAATGCGCAAATCAAGTCGAGCGAGTAGTAGAAATCCCACAGAGCGACTCGGACAAGCCTCGAGCGTCCAATCAATTGGGAGGCTAAATCAGAATGACTTTTATAGGGCTGATGGCGTGAGGGGCCGAGCGCTATACCGCTCGCCTAGTGACCCTCCTCACCCAAGATGGCAGGCAACTACGAGTCCCGGCAGGACTTTGATCTCCTGCAGGGGCCGAGTGGTGATGAAAGGGGAACAGATGCGGCGCTAATAATGCCCAGCGCGCATCAACAGAAGTACCTGCACAACAAAAAATTTAATTATTAACACAAATATTAAAATGTCATTAAAATGCGCGGAATGCGCAAATCAAGTTGAGCGAGTAGCAGAAATCCCACAGAGCCACTCGGACAAGCCTCGAGAGTCCAATCAATTGGGAGGCTAAATCAGAATGACTTTTATAGGGCTGATGGCGTGAGGGGCCGAGCGTTATACCGCTCGCCTAGTGACCCTCCTCACCCAAGATGGCGGCCAACTACGAGTCCCGGCAGGACTTTGATCTCCTGCAGGGGCCGAGTGGTGATGAAAGGGGAACAGATGCGGCGCTAATAATGGCCAGCGCGTATCAACAGAAGTACCTGCACAACAAAAAAATTAATTAGGAACACAAATATTAAAATGTCATTAAAATGTCATGGTGAATGATGAATTCAAGTCCAAAGTCGTGCACACACAGACTTTAGGGGACTGTACCGCACAATTGGCAGAGCTCCGTGCTCTGATGCTTGCATTGGAGTACGCTGATCCTAGTGTGACGACTCTTATTGTGAGAGATTCTTACTACTGTGTCCAGTCTTACAATGAGAACCTGCATTTTTGGATTCAGAATGATTTTCGTGATTCCAAGGGTAGCACAATATAACATAAAATGATCTGGGTCCGAGTGGCTGAGCTTAAAGAGCAGTTGCCATTCGTGTATGTAATTCACACTCTTGGTCATCAGCGCGTGGGAGTTCACGCTTTTGGCAATTCTTTGGCCGATGCGGCCGCAAAGTCAGCAGTATCGACATATTTGGTTGCAGCAGTTACACGTTCCAAAAGTAAGATTGATGATGACATCTTAGCAGCTGTTGCTGCTACTGAGAACGGAGGTAAATATCCTAAGGGGTTCCCTTCGAAGTATACATACCACTTAAGTCCTGATAAAGTTCCTTATGTGAAAATACTGGACGTTGGTGAAAGTTAATTCTCAACGCGGACCGCAGGTCCACACTGATTACAACTGCCCATGAAGGTGTTGCGTCCGCGCATGTGGGCGTTTCGGCTACTGTATCTCAGTTACAACAGCGTTTCTGGTGGCGGGGACTGTACAAACAGACGCGTGATTATGTCCTTCAATGTGACATTTGTTAGCAGATTAAACCTTCCACTGCTGCGCGTCCGTCCCAGACACAGTTGTACATTTCTAATAAACCACTTGGTTGTGTTTATTTAGATCACTGCGGTCCTTTTTCTTCTGATACTAGGTATAAGTACATCTTAGTAGCAGTTGATTCATGCACACGCTTTGTGTGGGTGTGGCCACACCGCAGCGCTGATTCGCGAACTGTCATAAGAGACTTGCGTGTCTTTGTAGGGATTTTTGCCTGTGGTACCTTCCATTCGGATCAGTGTCCTGCTTTCGCCTCTAAGGTGTATAAGGATGCCATGGCTTCGTTGGGGGTCCAAGTCAAGTTTTCGTCTCCATACAGACCTGAGGGTAATAGTGTTGTGGAACAAATGAACCGTGATTTAAAGCAGTCTTTGACAGCTAGGGTTATAGGCACTGGCAGGAACTGGCTGGCCTACCTCAATAGCGTGAAGCGTGCCCTTAATAATCTCCCTAGAAGGTCTCTGGGTGGGCGGACCCCATACGAAATGCTCTTTGGTATCAAGATGTTCGTCCCGGATCTTGACGGTCTACACCAGGCGGCTGTTGCTGCCTCCTCTGACGTAGATGATCATTGCAATGTTTTACAGGATCTACAAAAGATGAGAGACAGTCTTGCAAAGGAACATTTGCCCTGCACATCTGAAGCTGCGTTACAGATTCCGGTAGTTGGCTGGCTACCCCAAGTTGGAGAACTGGTTCGAGAGAAGATTGAAGACAAGAAAGAATTTGGTCCCTCATATCGAGCTCCAGTGCTTGGAGTGAAGGGCACAAGAACAGTCATTTTACCGCCACTTTCGGGTCGTAAAGAAAACAGGTATATCTCCATTGAAAATGTCAAAATACACAGAGTGGCCGATTCTTCTTATTATGACACCGGCAGTCTCATGTTCTTCGATTTTGAGAAATTCTGTTTTGACCCCAGCTTCTGATCCAAGGCCTGATGTTGCCCTCAAGATGCCTGCAGTTTCGAGTCCTTTATTGAGTACACTGCCTGGTGCTCATCTTGATGAGACTGACTATACTTACCCCACTGACTTATCGATGCCTGATTTGCAAACTCGTTTGGCTACAGAATCCAGATTTTCATTTGACACTGACTCTCACACATTGAAGACCCCTTCAAATATTTCTGTTTTCGCAACACTGTTAAAAAAACATTTTTTGATTCCACCTTGGACCTACATTTGGTCTGTGCTTTTTTCGATTTACCTATTCATGTCAATTGGCTTTGTGGTGTATTTTTTTCGCCTTGTCAACGGACATTATGTCGAGGAGAGAACTTGCATTCGACATATTAACGGAACATTGGCTCCCCATTCCTCATTACACAGATTGAAGAGGGACCTGGCTTTTGTTAATATCACTGCTTGGCCCGTCTTAGATTGGATTGTATGGGATGCTGTTCGATTTCAAATTCATGGGCCCACTGAAGTTATAAATGTCCCTAATGTGCTTAGAGTTTCTATGGGGGATGTGATTAAACAAAATATACGTTCTGATGATTGGGATGTTCAGGCCGTAGAAGCTTTGTTTTCTGATTTGAAATATTATGCTGCCTTTGATGCTGAAGATTTGTATTTAGAATCTGCTAATTACGGTGATTTGTATTGTTACCAACATTTTGGCAATCATTACCTGCATAAAGCTAATACCAGGAGGAACACTGTCAATTATACACAATGGGAACATTGTCCGGCTCCTATACAAGGCAGTTCCACTTCCTTTTTGAAAAGGTTCACTTATTTTACCGATTTTAATCAGTCAAACCCCAATGCTTTTTATTTAAAGATGACTGAAAAGTCCACATCCAAGGTTAGACTTACCGACACAAAATTATTGTATTCGAAGCCCTTTCTAGACCAATTAGCTGTTGGGGGCTACGAATTGTGGAAGGATACCATTGATTTTAAATCTGTTTGGGGTTCTAAAAGTTGGCAAGTGCAAGGCACTGAGACTTTGCACCGTGCATGCCTCATCCCGGACCATATGTTGTTCATGAATTCTACAATTTTGCAGACAACTTGCTTTGGATTGGCTACTACTAAAAAATTAAATGCTCCTTCTTTTCCTGAGTTTAAAGAATATTCTGGTTGGAATAATGCCACTAAATTTTCGATCAGAGAGTTGCAAACTCTGTTGCTAAACTCTTCCTTTAACATATCCAGTTTGGATCCCAAGGGTTGGTTGCTCTGGCACAGAAGTGCTGATTCTTGCCAGCATCGTTTTCTGGATTTGGCTCATGGCTTTACACAGGTCAGGGTGGAAAGCGGCCATTCTGTGACTACCTATTCTAGAGGTAAATTATGTCTGAATTGGCTCAAACATTCCACTTTGGCGTCAGTTAAGCTGCATTTATCTAAACTTACTGACGATGTTGATCTGAATGATTTTGTGAAAGGCCCGGCTAATGGCAGGTCTAAAAGATGGATATATGCTATTTACAACGAGGTCTGGAAAATGTCCCAGATTGAGGCGGCTACCCACATTAGAGCTATAGATCAGGCTAATTTAGAGAAAGTGCTAGCAGTTGTAGATAACAGCATTAACAAGCTCTCTTCCCGTATTTACACATTAGACAATATTTTATCATCTGTTGGTGATATTGTGCAGGATGAACTGTCGATTTTGTACCATGGTCAAAATCAATTGCGTTTTATTATGCAGTTTGCATGGACCTTGCAGACCTTAAAAGCTAGCAAGGTACCATGGCATTACATGAACACCTCATCTTTGTTTGCCCCGTTTAATTTGACTGACAAGCAGCGTTTGATGTCTATGAAGGATGCAACGTTTTCCATGTTACACATTGAAAGGTTAGAACCTTTACCATTTTCAGTGGCTGAGGCCAATTCGGCAACGTGGCTTATCCACGGGTAAATAACTCTCCTGTTCCCTCTATTCAAGTTCGAGGGGTGTATGAAGTATTATGCCATTGGGAGGTATGAGCCTCTGGGCACTGCTTATCTCCATGAAGCATGGTCGCTTCCGTTTACCTATAGATGCCTTAAGGGAGGGTAAGGAAGTTTATTTAAATTGTGATGAATGCACTGAAACACCAGATCACTCATTAATGTGTAGGCATATCCAGTTGCATGGCTCTTCTAACCAGAACTAGCCGAATTTAGCATGCATTTTGAAAGGTACACCTGTGCCTGCTATCGTGCCCACTTTCACATTACTGGCAAACAGGGGTTATTTACTTTTGATTAATGAGGATTGTTGTGGCTTAGTGGCCGGAATTGCTTATGTAGTTACCGTCAGTGAACGTGCGGTTTGCTGTAAAAATGTAATGTATCCACCCCCGCATGGGAAGCCTGATGTTTCCATCTGGCCCACGATTCCGACCTTAAAAGCAGAGTTCAACAAGATGAGTCGCATAAGAGGTCTATTGTCCCAGAAAGAAGTTGCCCTCACATCTGCTCGTGAGACATTCGTCCTTCACGTGGCAAACACCCGCACAGAGGTGCATGCTTTATTAAATACTGATTTGCCCTTGCATTTCGGTGAGTTAATTCACACTATCTTTAATGCATCCTCCACCTCAGGGCTGGCTCACTTTTTTAAAGTTGTAAGCAGTGGCCTTGTGACTTCTTTTCAAACTATTTTCGGTGTGTTCCCAGCATTTTTTTATTCAATTTTTTCCAGTCTGTTTGGTGGATTTCCCTTAATGCTAGCTCTGGCTGCAGGCGTTCTGCTGCTATTTTGTTTATTTCAAAATGGATGCACGTCCTGTGTTGCAAGGAGAACTGTCACACCTGGTGCTGCTCCGCAATCGAATGCTTGACTTCTATGGAGCGCTGCCTCTTGCTACATTGAGTGAGGCTTATGGATTATCATTTTGATTTTCCTACTTCACATGCATCCAGCTTGTCTTTCATTGTCTGAGTTGCGATTTCGACTGGGCCCTGGATTTGTGTCTCTGCAATACGGTATCTCCCGATGCGGATTATGATCAGCTTTTGAGCCCCTTAGTTGCTCATGAATTGCTTTGTTCTGGCGGAGGGATTATGGCCTTTGCAGCGATGCATGGAGTTCTGGGTCGTTGGAATGTGTTCGCAGCGGCGCAAGATTTCTTGGCACACAGCTTCATTGAAACCCGACCGAGTTGTCCTCTGATGGTGCTAGAGGCTCAGGTAATTGAGGAACATGTATGTTCTTTCCCTTTGTTGAATTGGATGGCTGAAATATTTGCAGGTGAGAACAGTGACTTCCTGTTGGTGGCTGTTGCTGCATATTTTGCATATTCATTATTAGACTGAGATGTGTCATCGCTTCTCTCTCTTCCACGACCGAGGTCAATTTTTGGACGTCAGATTTTTTTCTCTCTTCATTTTTTATCAAGCCTGAATTTTTTTTTCTACCCAGAACTATTGACTTCAACATGTCCGATGGCTACATTTATGGAATTTGAACTGGTATCGGACTTTAGTATTTTTGTTCTAAATTATTTTCCCTTGTACAAATTTGAGACTGGCTCTGACTGTTGTTCTTGAACTCTGCACTCCAAAATTTGCATCTTATCTTATCTTATCCGTGCTCGGAACAAGGGAGGGTGTCATGGAGATGGGCTTTGCCTTTACCCTGTGTTAAGTTAGCATGAGCTTATTAGAAGTTTAAACGCCATTTTTTCCTCTTTGCTGCTTTTGCACACGGCACACAATATTATAAATGTTTAGAGTTTAGCAGAATATTTTGCTTCACACGAGAATAATATGTTTTCCTATAGTATCAGCCTTGCTTGGTAAGCTATGTATGAACAGTGAGTGCCGAGGCCTTCAAGGGTATTTCAACACAGTGGTTGTTGTTCAGTCTGATCAGCGCACGTTCTAGACATAACACATATGCAGCTGCGGCCACCTCTGATTTTGGTGCGTTTAATAATGCAACGCGCAGAGCATGCACAAACAGTTGGAGAACATTTGCATGCAGAGAGCTGGAATAGAAAATGATGTGATACCTTTCTACTAGGACCAGAGGTATGGGGCCGCCCTTTTAAACCCAAAGAGACCTTCTGTAGATATAATATAATATACTAGCATGGGAGGGCAAGAACTAGGTGCAGTTTAGCCTTCTTCCCTTTAGCATTTTAACATGCTTTCTCCCTTTGTATTTTATGGAATAGTAACTATGCTGTTAACTATGCTGATAACCTTGTATAATATACTAGCATGGGAGGGCAAGAACTAGGTGCAATTTAGCCTTCTTCCCTTTAGCATTTTAACATGCTTTCTCCCTTTGTATTTTATGGAATAGTAACTATGCTGTTAACTATGCTGATAACCTTGTTGCTTATAATATGTTTGCTTGTATTAGCTAAGATACTGCACCTGAGAACATGGCATTATAAATAAATATTTCATAATTGTACGTGTCTTCATTTACTCCTCGTTTTGGACTGTTATGAGAGTATAATGAAAGAGTGTTCATGTGTTCCACGTTACCTGAGGTGTTCTAAGTCCATGTTCTGGGTTGTCGAATCATTGGGGGTATGGAAGAACCAATGAGATACTGATTGCTAGTCTGGTAGGGGATTTTGGATACTAAGGTGAGTTTTGGCACACCCTAATTCACTGAGGTTCCAAGTCTCTATGCACAGTTCTGTGTAGGAGCAGAATCCCTGCGACAGCCCTGCTTATCTGGCACAGAAACTTGTGATATCTGGAGGAAGCAGGAACTCCCCGTCCGCTAGAAACCTCCTGTTCCAACCTGCCTGTTTTCAGAAAAAAAGAACCTACAATAGGGCATTCTCCGGAGCAGCACCTAGAATTTGGAACTCTTTCCCACATTGACATCAGAAAAATCCCTTCTCTAAAGGCCAAGACTTTCCTCATGGGTAAATTCCTGGTTAAGGCCTGCTCTCAACCACAATAGTGTGCCTGACAAAACTAAAACTATTGCTTCTTCCTCAGATCACCAACTCACCCCACCAACAAAATGTGGGGCTTCTGTTTTTACTGCACCCCTACCCCGCGCCAACCTTTGTATATTTCTGTACTTGAGACTTCTTGTTTGTTTACCACTGCAAACCGCGTAAAGACCTCTGATACCCTCACGGGTCAAGTTCGCGCTCTAATAAACATTAAAATAAATAAATAAGGTATATTTTACGTATGTTCATATACATGTGACATGCTTACTGCAAATCCCAACTTTTTTTCCAACATCGGATATGAAAACCAATACTATAAATATCAGATTTTAGGATACTGTTGTTTGAAAAAAAGCAGTGGGTCTCAATTACAATATCTTAACAAATGGAATCCTAGGAAGTCTTTTCGGCGCGCTGCCGTGTGTCAAAGGAAAAGGGCAGGAATGCACCGTATCTACAAGATACAGCGCATACTGGTGCTTTTCCCATGTGCTGGTGCACAACTGGCTGCCATTTGCCAACTCAGGCACTCTTGTGCCATGGTGCAAGAGGGTCTGCATTGCAGGGGTGATTGTTTTTGAGCATGAAGGGACACTTCCGTGCACAAAAACAATCACAGGAGGTGTTTTCCTCTTTCTATGTGTGCTGCAGAAGGCAGCATATATAGAAAAAGGAAAAACTAGGTGAAATAAAGGAATTTCTTTTTGATGCACTGCCCTTATGCCTCCCCTGATGAAGAATCTAATGCATTCTCAGGTTTACGAAATCTTATAAATCTGGGAATGGCCCTTTCACGCAGAGTTAAGTGTGAAAGGGGGACATATTTACAAGACCATCAAAACCCACACTGGGTGGCTTCATGTGCCCTTGTAAATATGGGCAGGCATATTGCACCGCCGGTGTGTCAAACAAAATACACCTCACCTCTGCTAGAAAAATATGGGGAATGAGTTTTGGCTGCTGCAGGCAGAATTCTACAAATGTGTATCACAATCTATTTGAGGTGATCAACATTTTCTTTGCTATAAAGAAAACCTGTTTTGGGGTCTAATTTTACATTCGGCATGTACAATTTTACCGCACTGCAGAGGAGGAATACTTTAAGTTCTTCAGGATGTGAAGCTAGACTGTGTAGTGTTACCTATTTAAAGAATGGTCTAAAACCAATGTTTTGTCTTCCCTCATTTTCCACTAAATCTGTAAGCAATTGTGGTCTTTGTTCAGGGGGTGAGTGCCCACTTCAAGTAATAACCACAAACCTTGACAGGGTGAACCACTAAAATCACTAAGTAAACCTGGGCTTACCTCCCTGGTAGCTGTGGCATGGAGCAGACAGGCTTAAGTTAGAGGCAATGTCTAAAGTATTTATGGAGTACCAAAACATCAAGACGCAATAAAGGAAAATTCCCAAAGCAATTTAGAAAATTAGAGTACATTTTAATAAATACAATAAGACTATATTTAAATAAATACAATAGCACCAACACTACAAAAATGCAATAAGGGGAAGCCAGAGTTCAGAATTTTTTAAATGCCAAAAAGTGTTAATGGAAGTCAAAAATCACCAGTGGGGTATGGCAGCAGGCTGTGGCTGAAGAGGGCTCCACAACATCGGATAGCCATTGGATGAGGTCCGAGTGAAGCCATTTACTTTTGACGTGAAAGCTTTGAGCAGGAGAAATATGAATTTCACTCCCTAGTAAGGTCCCTTGCCTGCCGGATACTTATGGCACCTTTGCCCGGTGAAGATTTCTACCTTTGGACTCAGTCATTTTTTTGGACCTTGGAATCTTACAGTGGAGCAGAGGCTGCAGGCTGTAGTTGCAGTGGGCTATGTGACACTAGATACCTTCTCCACGAGGTCCCGCTGAATCACATTTGCTGCTGCAGGAAAACTCTGAGTGGGAGCAACTTGAATGTCCCGCCTAGTAGCAACACACCTTCATTGGATCAACCCTAGGTTTCAGGGGGTTATAGGAGGAGTACACTTTAACACCTGTCAAGTGTCCAGGACATAGAGGACAGCTTCTAAGTGCCAAGATTCACCCCAGCAGTGGCCAGCATGAGGATCCAGGGCAAGTCCAGTTGGAACTGGTCAGCTGGGGAGTTGCAGAAAAAGGCATCTTCTAGCTTGTTCTGTTGTGTAGCTTGAACAAGAGGTCAGCCTTATGATTCTTTGAGTCTACTTCTTAGTCCTGGGTAGAAAGAGAAAGACAGCAGATCCAAGCTTCTTTTCTCTTGTCAGGTTACAGACAGCAGGTCAATCCCCTCCTGTTTTGCTACAGGTCCAGAAAGTGTTCTGAGGAGGATACAGTGGGTGACAGATTTATGCCTTGCAGTAGCCTATGGGTTTATAGCGACTCCTTGCTACTCCCTAACCAAAGGGGTAAATGTTCCCAGGGTTAACCCTACCCACTTTTGCAGCCTTTCTGGTGTGCCCTACTACAAGCAATACCACAGTGCCATTTTGTGAGGAAATACAGTTAATCATATGGTGTAGTTGTGTGATCTCACCATACAATAAACTCACAAACCTGTCCTGGGTGCAGTCAGACTCATTTACAAAACCTTAGCTCAAGCCTGAGTATCTGTGGCTTTGAGCAGTCATGCTTTAACAAAGGAACTAGTGGAAATCCTTTAAAATTACCAAAACAATTGAGGAAGAAAGAAACACAACACAAAGGAAATTCAACATCAATTTATAAAAATCAATCTTTTTTTACTGAATTTCTAGACCCCAAAATGAGCAAAATACACCAGAGGGTTCAGAAAACAATTCTCTGGAAGTAAATCATAAGTCACGGCTTTTCACTCAAACTGCAAACAAGCATTGGTAATTACCATGGAAAGTGATTTCTTTCAAAACTTTTGAAACCTTTTTTATAAAGTGTTGCTCGGGTACTCCTGCCCTCTTTGGTTGACAAACTCTGTCAAGGAGCAAGTCACCGGGGCCAGTAAGCCTTAGCAAGACTGGTACCTTATAGTCAAAGCAGCCTCCAATCCAGGCCGATGCTCTGTGGGCAAACTCCCATAGGCATCAAAAGAGTGGCCCTGATGCAAGGTATACAGGATGTTGAAGATACTGAGGATGCTGATCCCATTGATGGGGGCCTTCCTGAAGCTACTGCTCTGTCCATGAACACAGTGGGCAACTTTGGCCATGGAGGTAAACATCCCTCGAAGTCCAGGCAAAGTTCAATCAAACAGTCGTTCCCACTGGCCAACTGGGCTCCAGTCCTAGCAAAACCAGCAGTTCACTTTCACCGCAGCTAGAGTCCATCTTGGTTGACCAAACTGAACTTTTAGACTCTCCCTGGTCAAAAAGACTCAGGCACAATTTTTGAATATCAGGGTTCTGCCTCCTGAGCTTCACTTTGGTGGTTAGGGTGAACAAGCAGCTGTGGGTACCACCTTTATTAAGGCGGCTTCTTCAGGTTTGGATACCCTAGTGCTGGAAAAATAAGTAAGCCAACTGACTCTTGGAATTCACCTCTTCTATCTGGGGCTTGGGGATGACTTTACCTCAAGCAAGGCATTCTCTTCAGTACCCTGGAGTAGCAGGTTCAGTCCAGCCTCTCTTTGTCAGGGATGAGCAGGGCAGTCCTTCTTAGGTCTTCTTTACAGTGCAGGTGTGATCTGAAGTCTGGGTTCCACGGGTGCCACTTTTAGGCCCACAACTTGCCCCAGGGGATATGGTGACCTCTAGCCAATGGGCTACCAGGTCCCTCCTACCTGATGACAACTTCCTGCAATGTTGGGATTAGAGTGCAATATTCTGCCCACTCCCAAGATGGCAGCACCCCTCTCTCAGTTGGTGGAGCTTAGTAGCCCAACCTAGAAGTGTGGCTACGTGTGGGCTACACACCCATGGAAAACTCAGTTTGGCAAATGGCCAAATGGAAAACTTGCGCAGAGAGGCAACTTTCTAAAGTTGCCTTTTACTCAAAGTTACATTACATTTGACTTGGGCATTAAATGATGTTTAATGCAAACGTGCTTTTGATACCTTGAAGTACCAACTTTAACAGTGCCTTTAGAAGCTAGCAGAGATGCGTTTGCAGCATGTACCCCTACACTTGCCAATGATGCTACTAATCTATCTACAATAAAAATAACAATTGGTAACTTTTATGGTCAGGACACATATAAATACATATCCTACGTTTAATATACCTGCCTCAGGGCTCAATATGCTTAGCTTAGGGGTGACCTATATATATTTAGAAGGAAAGTATGGGCTTTGCCATTGATTTAAATGGCAAAATTGAGCTATCCGTTGAAAACTGCTCTGTCAGTCTGCAGTGGCCCATTTGCAAGACATACTGTTGCTTTGTCACGATCATGGTGGCACAAAACGTGCAGCATTCCATGAGGGCTTTGTTAACGTACATGCCCGGGGCACCCCTTGTACTATATACTATTGACTTATCTGTGAGTTAATTTATGCCATTTGGGTACAAGACAATCAAACATACACTTTAGATGGTAAGACCAATGGCACATAGGTCTGGTAGGCCTCAGTGCACTCTCAGAGTCAAAAGACCAGCAGCATTAGTTCAAAACTTTGAGGGTGATCAAGCAAAAAGGGGCATTTCCTTTCACCTCTCTACCTAAACCAAGATAACAGAACCTTTCCTCCCCTGTGCAGAGCTTGTGTGCTCAACGCAGAGGTCTAGTCAAGGAAATGAGCTACACTTCCTCTGTGGTCACTTTAAACCTGCATTGCGGCAGCTTCTTCCCCTGACTCGTGGAACAAATGAGAGCAATGCCCAGGTGTCCGCAAACAGTTGCCTAAGATGGGATAGTCCTCTTTGAAAGTAATCAAGTTCCAAGGTGCAGCCAAACTGGTCATCCTGCTAGCGGAACAGGCACTCCTCCCATACCCAAGGTTTTTGTCTGGCTCTAGAAGCAGTTTTCACACCTTATCAATGAAGTTATTCAGCAGCCAGGTGCTAGTTGGTGTCCATGGAAAAGGGCAGGGAAAAGCTAAATTTCTAAAAGCACCTTTTCCGAGACTTTTATTAAGAACCCAATGTGCCTGTGAATTGGGCTTTTATTAAATATTTAAAAAAGTCAAAGAATACAGTTTTAATTTTTTTCCTAACCATTGATAACTTTGTTAAATTGAACAGTGCATCCTGAAGCTTCCTTATGGAACAGCCAGCCTTTCTACTGTGAAAATAGTGTTTGGGTTTTTTTCACTGCAAGAACATGTGTAGCATTGCACTTTTATGTGCTCCACTTTCAAATACCATACACTCTGCCTTATGGGCATTAATGCCTACTAAGGGGTGACTTATTTGCATTTAAAAAGAAGGTTTTGACATGTCAAAAGGGCTTATTTTCAATACCGCAGAGCCAGACCGCATATGCTAGGCCTGCCGTCATGTTTGCACTGTTGCTGCAGTGGGTAGCACAATAGGGGCTACAGTGCACTGATGATATTGAACCCAGGTCCTGGGTACATTATATACCACATGCTAGGGACCTATTGGTATGTTGGTATGTTGAATGGGCCATCTTGTTGAAGAGCCAAAAATTCTAAGAGACTTTAGAGGCGTAGACAAATTGAGGCATAATATTGCCTTTTATTTTTTTAACAATTTCATAACTTGCGGGCAACTGGCTTCATGTCATGTGTTCCACCTCCAGCCAACCCTGGCTTTTTAGCCAAATGAATGTTGCAAGCTAGAACTATTGAGCCCATCAATACAATGTTCAATATAAAAATGCATGTCACAAAATACAATGTGCTGTTTGAGAAGATACCAGTATTGGATAAAGATGTTTTATATGAAATGTGACCAACTAACAGATCTGAACATACTTAAGAATTCAAATACTGTAGTCATCTTGTCCTATTATTACTTTTAAACCGCAGATACATATGTAATTGTCAACATAGTATTTGTAAACTGCTACTGTCAGACATTTCAATCATAAAAGTGTCCAGAATGTGATTTTGTATCCGAATTGATAGGACGATATATTGAGAATCATTTGAAGGATCCCCTTTGGAACCAATCCACAGCAAGAGCCTCACTGTTATCTAGAATTATAATTGAGTGATATTAAATAATGTGGCATTTTTTTTACTAAGGGGTTCGAGTGACACTATATTTACAAAAGCAAAGATTCAAAATGAGAAGCTTTGAGCCCGACCTTCATCCAGTCAAAAGGGGAGTTCCCCAAGGATCAGTGCTCTTCCCTCAATTCTTCAACATTTACGTGAAACCCCTCTCCACTCAACTAAGGAAAGCTAACATCCCCTTCCACCTCTACGCGGACGATACCCAAATCTATCTGGAAATCTCCTCCTCTAAAGTCATTCACAGACTCAACGAAACACTAAAGGAAGTTCAACGCTGGCTGTCAAGCAACCATCTAAAGTTGAATCCTGACAAAACTGAATTACTCCTCATCTCAAACAAAGAAGAGAACCCACAAATGATCGAATGGCTAAAAGATATTGACGCACTCAATGGGAACCTCACCCTAGCGGACCCCCTCAAATCATTAGGCATCACACTTGACTCCAAACTAGACCTGACCAAACACATCAAGATCTCGGCAAAGAGTGCCTTCCTTAGTCCGAAGCTACTAAGCAAAATTAAACCTTTCATTCCACCCAATGATCTCAAACAAGCCACCCAAGCATTAGTGCTGTCAAGACATGACTATGGTAAAGCAATCCTCTCTGGAATACCCAAAATTCATCTTGCTCCTCTGAAAACAACCCTCAACGCGGCTGTCAGAATGGTCACTGGAATAAAGAAATGTAACCACATCTCTCCGGCACTAAAAGAACTCAAATGGCTACCAATAGAATTGCAGGCGAACTTTAGAACAGCCTGCTTCACCCACAAAGCCCTTCACACAGGCAAACCTGAATATTTGCCGTCCATACTTAAAAAAGCAGGTCAGAACAGGAACCTCAGAAGCTCTAACACCTTACTTCTGAACCCACTAAAAACTCGAAAACAAAAAACCATGAACCGGTCCTTTGCCGGTAATGCGCCCAAAATATGGAATTCTATCCCCCCCCCACATCAGAAATATTCCTTCCTTCCCTACATTCAAAAGTCAGCTCAAAATCCTGTTCCTTGACCGCTCCTTAACTATCAGATAGGAGCAGCCCGGAATGTCTTAAGAGATTCTGCTCCCCGCCCGGATGGGGAATGCCAAAACCCTGTAATGGATCTCTCCTTCTTCCTCCTACTATGATTCCTATCCTGAATGGCTTGTTGTATTGTATTGTGTTTTGCTTTGTTTGCTTTCTTTTGCACTGCTTTGTAATTATGTGAAGCGCTCCGATACCTTCCGGTCTGGCTAGCGCTATATAAAACTTCCTAAATAAAAATAAAAATACAATAAATTGAGTGGTCTAAGATGTTATCCACCTATAATTTTATGTTGTAAGAAGCCCCCCAATATCATCTGCTCCTACTTCCGTCATGTTCGCCATGTATGCAGCGGCAGAGTAGCAGTGGAGAAACACATTTTATATGTAAAAAAAGTATAACAAATATAAACCTAGCCACCTGCCATCCACCTCCAACATTTAGGCGCCACTTCCCCAAAATGATACAAACAGACCTGGTTTCTTGCCACCCATCCTACCACCATCTGAAACAATCCTCCCAACCCATCTCTAAATATTAAAAAAAAATACATGTCCTCCTGACACCCATCACACCACCAGCTGCATATTACCCCAAAATCCATCCTTAAATAAATTAGACCAGAGAAATGTCTGGCCTCCTGCCACACACACCCACAACCTACCACCTAAACTGAAATAAATGACCTAACCTCCTGCCACCCAACTTTACCACCCTCTGAACAATTCTCCCCATCCCAACCCAAATCTTTGCTCACCACTCTCACACTAAAAGTGGGGTAGAGTGGGGAATCAGCACCACTCTCGCAGTGAACTCATGAGAGCAGATAGTTAGCCCAGCTTCATTTCCCCTCTCTGGAAAGCTGGCAGGGAAGAAGGAGATTGGTGCATGAACAGCGAAGTCCATGTTCACATGTCTCCTTCAATTGTGTGCAGACCTGGGGCCATATATTGAACACAGTCCACTTTCGCTCCTTGCACCATGGTGCATCTTTCAAAAGGGGTGCCGAGCGCAAACAGGGATGGGGCACTGTATTACAAAGAATGCGCTACTCTCAGGGCAGCTGTATACTCGTGGTGACCTGGGGGCAGCACCTTCAAGTGAAGTACAGAGCAGCTATTGAAAATCTGCTCTGTGTTTGACAGAGCAGGGAGCAACTTTCTGCACTTTCAAGAGGGGAGAGAAATCCCCTTGCGGGCGGGTGCTGTGAAAGGGCTGCCTTCAGCAGGCGCACTAAAAGTGCACCACCTTTTTGTGTCACCCTTTCAGCGCGCCTCTTAAAGGCATGTTTGCCTCTGTGCCAGTGTACACAAAGCGGTGCAGGTGCAGAGACAAAGTGATTCCCTCATTTCCATGGGACCACGTGCAAATGAGGGAACTCCTCTTATGAGAGTGTTGATGCAATATGTGCGCCAGCGCTATCAGTATTACAGAATATGACACACAAGTGTCTGCAGCGCTATCTGTAATACCATTGCGCCCCAGGGGTGCACAAAGTGGGCTTACATGCCAGTTGTGCCCCCATGGCACGTATGTAATACGGCACCTGGCAGAGAAGCGAGAAAGCAGGTGAAACCACCAATCACCATTCCACTGCAGTGCTCATATCTCTTAGTACCCAAATAAGGGGACAGAATGAAGGGGAAGTGAGTACTTCCTCTTGGTTACTTCACAAGAGCAGTTAATCACTTTGGTTAACTGTTGTAATAACACTGAAGGAATAACTAGATTTAAATCCATTTAATCACAATAAAGGCTTTCTATAGGAGCCACATGGAACAAAAAATGACTGACTGCCCATACAGAGTGGCTCTTTTCTTTCACTACAGTTACAGGTCTGAATTGTTTTAGCCAGATGCATGTCTGGACCCCAAGTGCCATACTAAATGCTTCTTTTGGTTAGATCCTTGCATCCTTCTTAACGTTAATCCATGCCTCCACAGTGTGGCCCCCTTCAGTTTTAAGACGTTTTCTAAAAATCAACTCTAGCAGAAGTGAAGATTATTACATTGTAGCAAGCATTTTGTGATTAAACTCAACACTAGAAATGTATTTGCTGATTTATTTAGAATATGTTACAAGGCATCCCAGGAAAGCGACACCACTTAACAAAACTAGTTCAGACCAATATAATGGGGTACAGGCTGAGGACACCATCAATAAAAATTTTAATTATGCACATTCTTACAAATATACTATAATGTATGTCAGGAGATACCATTTGGGGCTGTTAGTAGTGAATACATTTTACAAATAGTAACAAAGAAAACAAAAAGATCTATCTATAAAATTACCTGGGGACTCTTCCATTATAGAAATTTGCAATATATATGTCATTAGGGACAGATGCACAAACCATTTTTACTGTCCCAAATATTCTAATTCTGAATTTGTGGCATAAAAAACGCTTTTTAAAATGTCCTAATCTCATTTTAAGAATCAGTAAACTTTTATCGACTCTTAAAATGGGATTGCCAGTGCCACCTTAAACAGGTGCAGTATTTGGAATGGGCATCTTGCAGGTGTCCATTCCAAATACTGAATCGATCTGAATGTATCAAAATTCTGTGACCAAAATCAGATTAGAAGACATTAAAACATTACCAACTTCCTAATTGGGGTGGTAATGCATTTCAAAATAAAAGCCCGCCCCCCGGGGGCCCTTTTCCTTTAGTGAATGCAAGACCGAGTAGGAAGTGATCCAGGGGACGACTGCCTCCATTTGTCCACTTACCCTTCCAGCTGCTCCTCCCTCCCACCTCCACTTCTTATGGCGGCCGGGCGCAGCGGGCACACAGCTGGCAAAGGCAAGCCCGTCTGCGCCCATGGGTGCCCGTCTGCGCCTGGACCGCACCCAGCGCCAGAACCCCTGGAGCCCAAAGACACCCCTGCACCCGACTGCACTACGACGCCAGCACCCTCCATGCACTCAACCCCGGAAGAGAACACGCCTGCTACCGGGCCACACCGAAGCGCACTCATGGGCCCTTCTCCTACCAGAACTGCAGCCTCACCAGCATCCAGCCCGCTTAACCGTCAAGTAAAGATCCCAACCACCTCCAAGGCATCCTCCTCAACACCCGCTCCGCTCGGAAACACGCCATCAAACTCTGGGACCTCCTCGACTCAACCGCCCTGACGTCGCCTTCCTGATGGAGACCTGGCTGAACACCACCTCAGCACAAGACATCACCATCGCCATCCCAGAAGGCTCCAAGATCTCCCGCAGAGACCGCACCAACAGAGTGGGAGGGGGAATTGCCATCGTCTACAAGAACGCCATCAGAGTCTCGACCAACACCGGCGACACCCTCAACACCGCCGAACACCTGCACTTCCAGATACACACCAAACTCAACACCACCCTCAGAGGAACCCTCGTCTACAGACCACCCGGACCCTAACCACAGTTCAGCGACTCCATCGCCAACCTCATCAGCACCAACGCCCTCGCCTCTACGACTACATCCTCCTCGGGGACCTGAACTTCCACCTCGAGAACATTAACGATGCCAACACCACCGCCCTAATTGACAACCTCGCCAACTTCGGACTCAGAGAGCTCGTAACAACCGCCACCCACGCCGCTGGATACACGCTTGACCCCATCTTCTCTGCAAGTCCCCACGTCTCCTTCAACCACATCACCGAACCCCCTTGGACCGACCACAGATGCGTCCACTTCACCTTCAGGAAATCCACCACGCACCACCACACCCAACAGATGCCACACCGCTGCTGGGGCAAGGTCACCGAAGACCAACTGACCACCACCCTCACTCTGAGACCACCCCCTTGACCCTACCGACCCCAACACCGCCGCCCTCAATCTCAGTGGATCAACGACTGCGCCGACACCCTCGCTGCGCTCAGGTCCCCGCCACCAACCACCCCAGCAAGAAAGCTACATGGTTCACCGAAGACCTCCAAGCCTCCAAGCACACCTGTCGAAAACTGGAAAAGAACTGGCTCCGTGAACGAACACCAAACAGCTACACGGCCCACAAGAATGCCACCCGCAGACACCACCAACTCATCAGGACCGCCAAGAGGACCGCATTTAAGGACCGCCTAGACAACAACACACACAACAGCAAAGAGCTCTTCAACATCGTGATAGAACTCTCCAACAACAGCTCCAACACTAATGTCATTCCCCCCTCTCAAGACCTGTGCGACTTGCTGGCCAAATCCTTCCACCGCAAGATCGCTGACATCCACAACAGCCTCAACGCCACGACCCCCACATCCACCGCCAAGCCCACCACCCCTGCGACCACCAAGCGCACCAGCCGCCTGATCGCCTGGTCCAGCATCAACGTCAGCGACGAAGACACCATCAAGACCATGAACTCCATCCACTCCGGATCCCCTTCTGACCCATGCCGACACCACATTTTCAACAAAGCCAGCACAGCCATCGCCCCCCATCTCCGGAAAACGATCAACATCTCCTTCGAGACAGCAACCTTCCCGGAAAGCTGGAAGCACGCCGAGATCAGCGCCTTAATGAAGAAACCCAAGGCAGACCCCAGGACCTCAAGACAACTAACCCAATACCTCGAAGACAACAACATCCTGGACCCATACACGTCTGGCTTTCGCAGCAACCACAGCACCAAAAATGCCCTCATCGCCACCACCGACGACATCAGGACCCAAATGGACAAAGGAGAAACAGCCGCCCTCATCCTTCTGGGCCTTTCTGCCGCCTTCGACACCGTCTGCCACCGCACCCTAACAGCGCGCCTCCATGACGCCGGAATCAAAGAGGAGGCCCTGGCCTGGATCACATCCTTCCTCTCCGGCAGAACCCAGAGCACCCGCCTACCACCCTTCTGCTCCAAGACCACCGAGATCATCTGCGGCGTACCGCAAGGATCCTCTCTCAGCCCAACGCTGTTCAATATCTACAGTACTGGGAAAGATTACAGGAATGCACTGTATCTAATAGATATGGAGCATTCCCACCCTTTTCATTTGATGTAGGGCAGCACAGTAAGAAGGCGTGCAATGCTACCCTACAGCAAAAGATTGAAATAAGACCCTGTGGGGCATATTCACAAGCCCCTATAGCCACCCCAAGTGACGTTGTGGAGGCGATAGGGGCTTCGCCTTATTCACAAGGCAGCGTTAAGCCACTTAGAGTGTCTTAACGCTGATTTAGACGCTGCCACCTATTCACCAGGGCAGCATAAATAGGGGGCAGCGACAAAATAAAAGACCAGGAAAATCCTGGTCTTAAACAGGCAAAAGGAGGAAAGTGCTTTATTTCTCCTGGTGTTTGCATTTTCCATGTGTGCTGCCTTGTGCAGCACACATGGAAAATGGAAAATACCATGGCTTGTTTATGTACAGGAAGGCGTCCCTTCCTGTACATAAACAACCTTTTTTTTTTTTTTTTTTTATATTTTTTTTTTGGTTAAAGACTTTTATTGAGCAATCAAATAAAAATTACAGAGATGGGCCCACAACCACACGGGCTGGCCGCTAATAGCAACGCACAACATAAAAAGCAAACAATCACTTTCGTGGACAGGCACAAAACATATACCAAGTATTGCTCAAAGCATAGGACAGGACATAACAATTTTCTGTATTAATCATAAAAACAACGAACTCTAAACAAGGCGAATGCACATTAATCAAGTCAACCCAAAAGGCGGAGGGGAGAGACACTAATCAGGAAGACAAAAGCAAATCAATGGAACTCGGCAAGGCCGGGGGGGGGGGGGCCAGCGGGGAGGGCAGGAAAATCCTAAAATAACATGAAAAAATTTTCGGGAACGTCAGCCTAGGGAGATAAGGTAACATCGGGAATGTCAACCAAGGGAGGGGTACAAATATCTCCACGATATGCATTCCACTGACCCCAAATCTTCATCCACGCCCTGGGTCTGCCCCTAGCCACATAGACGGTCTTCTCTTGGAACATGGACCAGTCCATGTTATCCTCCCACACCGAGACTTCGGGCGGTCTGGATGCGCCCCAGAGTTGCGCAATGTCCCGCTTCGCGACCATGTATCCCAAGGTCGCCCATCTGGTCTGGGTCACAGAATAGTCGGTGGGTTCCCACACGTTCAACAGGCATCGTCGGGCCTCAGGCCGCAGGGTAATACCAGTCACAACAGTCATCACCGCAAGCACATCAATCCAATAGGCTGCTACCACCGGGCATTCCCAAAGAATATGCAGAAATGTAGCACTCATCCCACAACCACGCTTGCATAAGCCATCTGGGGAAAAACCCATCACAACCAGACGCGGAACAGTTACATATACCCGGTGGAGGATCTTAAGTTGGACCAAACGGAGACGGGCGGGGATGGCGACCTCTTTCGGAGAAGAGAGTGCCGACTGCCAATCCTCGTCATCCAAGTCCAATCCGTCACCGACCCAAACCTCCCGAAGTCGGATCAATAAATCAGCGCGATTATTAATCAGTTTCTTATAAATAAGGGAGATAGTGCTATCGGGCAGGTGTCCATCCAGTATGCGATCCTCAAGGGGGGAGGACTCAGGCAGGGTCGCATCAGGAGCCAGAACAGAGGTCAGGGCATGCCGGACCTGCAAATACCGAAAAAACTCTCTATCACTCAAGTCATATTCTGCCTTAAGGGCCTGGAAAGACTTCACTCTACCGTTCACGCAGACATCACCCACTTTACATATACCAATCATATCCCAGCGGTCAAAGCCCTTAGTAGACCAGAGACACCCCAAACGTTCAGAAGCATAAAGCGGAGTCGCCATTGTCAGTCGGTTCTCCCAACCCAAACTCACATTCGCGGCATGCCACACATTGACTGCGGTCCTGGACGGGCCCACAAGATGGCGCCCGGCCGATCTGGAATAAAGCGCTCTATTAAAATCCCCTCCCGGCAGCTGGAGTCTATCCATCTCGAAAGCCGGATCTCGACCCGGGGAATACATTGCGTGGTTAATGGCAGACAGCTGGGAAGCCCAATAATATCTCTTGATATCGGGGAGCGCCATGCCCCCGTCATACCAAGGGATAGTAAGTTTCGCAAGGGCGATACGTGGACGCCCGTCCCAGATCAGTTGCCGTTGAAGACTCTCGATCTCTCGGAAATAGGTAGCGGGAATGTCGTCAAAAGAATTTTGAAGCGCGTAGAGGAATCGCGGCAAAGACATCATTTAAAAAAGGGCAGCCCTGCCCAGAGGAGACAGGGGTAGTTTACGCCAACGGGCCACATCCAGTCGCAGTCTAAGAAGCGGGGGGAGGAGGTTACGCTCGAACCGGAGTGAGTAGTCCAGCGTAATAAAGATCCCCAAATACTTGAAGCCAGATTGAACAACCTGGACAGGGAACCTGTCCGGCAGTGGGGGCAAAACACCCGAGAGAACATACACACAGGACTTAGCCCAATTAATAACCAGACCCGAGTTAGCACCAAACGAAGTAAGAACGTCAAATAAGACATTTAAAGATTTACGCGGGGAAGTAAGATACAGAAGAATGTCATCCGCGTAAAGCGAGACGCGGTCTTCAAAATCCGGTGACCAACGGATCCCTTTGAGTGAAGGTTCCCATCGAAGCCACGCAGCCAACGGTTCCAGAGCAAGCGCGAAAAGCAACGGAGACAAGGGGCACCCCTGACGGGTCCCCCTACCAAGACAGAAGGGGACAGAAACCCGACCGTTCACCACTACCTGTGCCAAGGGTTCGGCGTATAACAACTTCACCCAACCAATAAACTCAGGTCCAAAACAAAATTTCTCAAGAGCTGCCCAAAGATAGGGCCACTCTACCGTGTCAAAGGCCATCGAGGCGTCAAGCGAAGCCAAAATGGCCGGCTCCGTCAGAAGCCCCGCCCTCGCAACAGCTCCGTGGAGACGACGTAGGTTAAGAGCCGTGTTGCGATGCGGGATAAATCCGGATTGATCCGGATGAACCAAGCCACTAATGACCGTCAAGAGGCGGGTAGCCAGGAGCTTAGCCAGGACTTTAGGTTCAACATTCAACAGGGAAATGGGCCTGTAAGACGAACAAAGGTCCCGAGGTTTACCTTCTTTGGGAATAACAACTATCGTAGCCAGACGCTGATCATATGGGAGAATACCCCGTTCGCGGGATTCCAAAAACATGGTACGAAGATAGGGCGCCACCCCGTCAGGACTTAGCTTGTACAATTCAATTGGCAATCCATTCGGGCCCAAAGCTTTGCCCGAACGGAGTGAGCGAATGGCCGTCGCTATCTCGTCCACAGTAAAAGGGGACTCCAAAGAGACTCGGTCTAAATCGGAAACACTGGGCAGAGCTATATCATGCAACAAAAGGCAAGAGTCATCAACATCCCGTTCAGACACATGGGTATAAACCACACGAAAATAATCCGCAAAACATTCAACTATTCCAACCGGGTCTGTCACTCTCACACCGTTCGGACTCTGAATCACAGGTACCACACGATTCGCCCTCTCCTTCTTATCCAACCATGCCAATAGTTTACCCGCTTTGTCCCCCACATCATACAAATGACCCTGTTGCTCCCGAAACATCAGTTTAGCCGCATCTGTGACCAAAGACTTATAGGCAAATTGTTTCAGACCCAGGGCGTGGAGTTTATCAGATGTAACATCCGATTCTAGGTCAGCCTCTATCTCAGCAATCTCCCTCTCAAGGTCCACCACCTCCCGATTCCTCGCCTTTTTGGATTCAGTAATAAGGGAAAGGGCCTGCCCGCGAATCACCGTCTTAAAGGCCTCCCACAGGGATACCGCAGAGGAGACGGAACCCTCGTTATCTAAAAAATAATTATCCAAAGATTTAATCAAGAGATTGCGGGTCTCGGGGGAGGTGAGGTACCATGGGTTGATAGGAGCCACCCGGCCCGCCGCCTCCACCCCCACCTCAAAACAAAGCCAGAGCGGAGAATGATCAGAGATGCCCCGGGGGAGGTGTCTAATCTCACGAACCGCCGGCGACTGCGCCGCAGGCATCAGGAAATAATCCAGTCTAGACAGACTCCCATGGGCCCCAGAGTGGAAAGTGTATTGAAGCTGAGTAGGATGCATAAGCCTCCAGCAATCCACCAAGCCGAACGTATCCAGAAACCCACCCAGCCACTGTTGGGCCAAAGGGGTGTCCCTAGGGGGGTGACGATCATGTAGACCGGAGAACACAGAATTAAAGTCACCCGCTATGAAGAGAGTACTAACAGGGAGGTTCAACAACACACGGCCCAAATCGGAAAAGGTAGAGGTCTGTAGACCGGAGGGCACATAAACGGCAAACAAGGAAAGGGTCCGACCCTCATAGCGACCCACGAGGACGGCATAACGCCCCCGATCATCAAGGATCACATCATCAATAGCTAGGGGGAGGGAAGCCCGAACAAGGATACCCACCCCCCTGGAACCCGTAGTAAACCCCGAATGTGCGGCGAGGCGATAGCCCCACCTATTCAGTGCACGACATGTATTGCCCACTAAATGAGTCTCCTGTAGAAAAACAATATCCGGAGACAAACGTCGTAGACATCGCAACACCACACCCCGCTTAATACGATCCCCCAGACCATTAACATTCCACGAAATAAACCTCAACCCGCTACCCCCCATCCCACACAGCAACGCCGCAACCCCCCTCCAATGAGCATGACGTCAAAAACATCATTAGCAAGATAGAATCGCCTTGAGGACACAACACATAAACATCAAACTTCCCATCCACCCACCCCCCAACAATAAAGGAAACACCCCCCACCCTGCACCCCTGCAAGAAGCTAAAAAGCCACCCCAACATGCAGTGTGCCTGTCGCCCAAGAACCCCCATTCTACAAAAAGACCCCGGAGGAGGAAAGGCTCTGGCCCACCCGCCACCCCAACAAGATAAATAACAAGGAAAACACACAGATAGTATAGGCACTTAGGCATAGAATCCCAGAAGAGGTTACGTTACACGATGACCCGGGCATAGACAAATAGTTCAGCTCTCTACACCACCCTCAGCACCACCCGGGTGGGCGGCGGACTCAGCCGCAGGAGGTCGGTCCGGCAGAGAGTCCAGCCAGTCATTCACAGAGTCAGGCCGATCAAAGAAAAAGGTTCGGTCATTGTACTCAACTCGCAGCCTGGTCGGAAAAAGCATTGCGTAGCGCAATCCCATGTCCCGGAGACGCTTCTTGACTCCACGGAAGCCCATACGCTGTTTCTGCACCTGTTGAGAAAAGTCCGGATAAAAGTTCACCGTGGCGTTCTCAAAGGCCACCGGGCCCTTCACACGTGACGCCTGCAGGATAGCGTCCCGATCCCTATAGTGGAAGAGTTTCGCAACAATAGGCCTCGGCGGGGCGCCTGGCTTACCCTGGCCTCCCGGAACACGATGGGCACGCTCCACTGCGAAGAATTTACTCAGCCCAGACGGAGAAAGGTAGTTCTGGATCAGGTCCTCGACCAGGAGATCAACCGAGTGCGGTTCTGGATTCTCCGGAACGCCAACCACACGCACATTACAGCGACGTGCCCTGTTCTCAAAGTCCTCCAAGCGTCGGGTCATGAAATCGTTCACCCTACGGAGGTTGCCAATCTCCGTCTGTATCTCCGAGACGTCTGCCGTGAGGCTGGATGATTTGAGATCCAATGACTTCACCTTCTCATTGGTTTTAGATAGGTCGGCCCGAATCAAGTTCACATCAATGGCCACTGTGTCGATTTTGTGGGCCAAGGCTTCATATTGTTGGCCTATCGTTTCCTTCATGCCAGAAATGGCGCCCATGATGTCCTGCAAGGACGGTTCCATTGATGCGTCCACAATGTGGTCAACCGCACTTGGGCCAGGCAGGGCGGCTCCGGGGGACCCCTTCGCATGGGTGTAGCGGTCCATGACGTTAGACTGGACCGGGCCCCCACGCAGGGGCGTCTTGGTCTTTCGTGTCTCTCGGTCCCCTCTGCCCGCCATGTCGGAAACCACGTCACCAGGAGACTCACTCGACCCGATGGAAATGGCCACAGGAAAGCAGGTCTTCGGGACCAAAAGGCAGCTGCAAGGGTACCACTAGGAGAGGACCAGCCTGAAAGGAGAATAAGCCAGCCAAAGGCCCGACAGCCGTCTAGTGCGCCGGACCCAGCCCAAGCCAGACTCCCCTGCCAAATGTCTCAGTCTGAGGCAGAATCGAAACCGAAACTTAAGAGGGGGACCCACAAGTCCAATCCCCCTGCCGCTGTTGTTCAACTCCGAGACGGCCAGAGAGCCTCACCCAGTCCCGGGCGCACTGCAAGGGCGGGCCCCGAAAGTTCAAATCGCCGTATCTTCGGCGCCCCGGGTCCAAATCAAATTCCAAAAATCCCAGGAAGATCAGCCCAGCGTCCTCTACATAGATCCTCGTGAAGAATCAGGATATGTTCAGGATATCATGCCGGGAGTGGCGGGGGTCCGGAGAGCGCTGTGCTCACGCGGCCATCACGGATGCCCGCCAAGCTCCTCCCTAACAAACCTTTTTTTAACCACATAGCTGCGGCGGCTATTCCGCCGCAGCACTAAGGGGGCGGGGCAGCCGGGCGGCGGCCGCATGCTGATGACGGAACTGCTCCGTTATCAGCCGCGGTTGGGCTGTGCTCATGACGGAGTGGTTCCGTCATGGCCTCGCCCGCTCAATAGAACGCCCAGCACAGGCGCGTAATCCGCGCCGCGCAGGCGGGGCAGCCGGGCTATGACGGGACCGCTCCGTCATCAGCACAGCGCCACCGCAGCTGATGACGGAGCGGTTCCGTCATCAGCATCGAACCACTTAAAAAATGCAGTTTTGGAACTTACTTGTGTGCTTCATGAAGCAGCATACATGTAAGTTACAAACTGGCATTTTAGGTTTGTTTATGTGCAGGAAGGGACCCCTCTCCCCGCCACTTCCTTGGGATTTTCCCCCTCTATGTTTCTGTGAAATGAGTCCTCGCAAAAAACAGCTGCTTATTATTCTGTTGTTTGCATTGCTCCTGTGCTTCTGCAATAACATTTTTACCAGAACGGTCTTGAAATATGTGACCAGGCGAAATGGCATAATTTGCGGAATTTCATGTAACAAGCGAAACTTGAAATGCCAGAAATTATGTAAGATTACGGCAGCGTTACAAAAATGTATACAGGGCTTCTATAAACCTGTTAAGGTGTTTGTTTATTTGTGTCTTTGTCAAGAAACAAAGGGGCATATTACCAAGCAATAGCGATAATTAGCGCTATTGCTTGGTTAGAGACAAAAATGTACCGCTGAGCTGCGGCGATTTTTATCGCAAATAAACCTTGATCGCAAATGCGATAAAAATCGGCCGCAATGCATGAATATCGCTGAAAAGTCAGCGATATTCATGCATTACCGAGCTAATGCTCTTAGCCATGTTATCCACCTCCCATTGGATAACATGGCTAAGAACTGCTCAGGGCAGGTGTTAGCTTTTGGAGATATTTGCGCTTAGTACGAATATCTCCATAAGTTGGTAATAGGAGATAGCGATGTTAGCGACTGTTTCCAGTCGCTAACATCTTGGCACGCCCACTTTGCATGTCATTAGTGATAAATATCACTGACATGCAAAGTGGGGCCCAAGATGGTCGCTATCTCCTACTAGCTGTCGCGAACTGGTGTTAGCGACAGGTAGGTAATAGGGAGATAATTTTATCTCAGCTTTCTTGGCTTTTAAAGCCAAAAAAGCGGAGATAAACCCCCTTGATAATATGCCCCAAAGTTCCTGGCTTTAGGTTCGAGTTTGTTACTTTTGTTTTTGCTGTTAACCACTGCAGGTTTAAGCCTCTTTTTATTGTCTACGGTAGAGCATCAAATGCAATCAATTCTCCAATTATGCAGCATAAGAACCACATGGTAGCGGATGTTGACCGAATTAAAAGCAGCATAATCTATAACTGAGGTGAGAGTATGTGAGGACGTCTAAAACCTTTTTTCTGTGTTGATTATCTTTTTATTTCTAATGACACTATTTAGATCGAGCACCAATCTAAATTCATACACCTGGATATTGCTTTCATCACTCAACCCTTCAGTCCGTTTAAAGACTGCCTGACCCATAGTTATGATACATAACACATACTTACCAACACATGATGTACGGTACTCCTAAGCAACAGACTGCATGCAAAACAGTCAATGAGGCCAGAGGGAATGGCTGGCACTAAAAACATCAGGAATTTAACAACATCGAATAAATGTTCATTTATGTAGTTTCAATAACAGAATAATTATTCTCTGACAAATATTTGCTTTTTCTACATGCGCCGCCCGTCGCTTCCGTTTTCTGGGCTCACCCTAAAATAAGCACTGTATGCCTATTAAAAACAGCATAATATTTTCTTGCAATATCGTTCTTGAACAGAATCTTGGAGTTTGAGGGAATTGATCGTTCCACAATAGCTTCACTCTTGTAATCAATTTCTTGGAATTGGAGAGTTTTATGAGTTGGAAAACTTGCACAAAATGCACAATATCCTTGAAAATAATGTGTTTTCAGTGAAATAATCTTTTCTGATCGTCTGCATGAAAATTGTACACAAAGGTATTTCGCATATAAAAATGACACATGCTGGTTAGAGCAAAGTTTTGTGACCATGGCACTCATCAGCTTCACTACTCCTGAAAGACATTTTCTGGACAAATAAATCTACGCCTGGAAAAGTAAGCCAAAACGCATATTCGAGAGATAAAACAGTGACACAAAATACATGAAAACAAGCAGTCAGAAGTTATGCAAATTTCATTCAAATTTCACCCGTCCTAACTTTTGTTCTACCAATGTGGCCTTTGGTGCTTTTTTCACACTGTACCCTACCGTCATGCAACAGCTACTCAAATCCTGGTGTTAATAATACTTTCAGGTTTTTTTCAATGCCTTACGTCTACATCTTCTATAACTTCGAATACTTAGCTAATACACTATCGCTGTACAATGCTCTCCAGATGTTATACAATACTGAATATAGTGTATCTTTTCATTTAAAATATTTTTAGTACCTGATGACGACCAGAATTGGATATCCGCAAAATTTGCCTGAAACATATTTGAGTGCCAATCCATTGCACTAATTGTAGACTGCCTGACAAATGACTTCAACTACATTGGTGACAGCAGTATTCTTGTTCCCTGATAGCTGGCAGCATCTACATGTGCAGTAGGTTATTCTTTGTGCACAAGTGAAGTTAGTTTTGGGGTTATATACCCATACTTTACAGTAAAGCATAGATCTCTATTTTATAAATCATTGCTTCCAAAACAGCATATTATGTTTTTCGTATCAATAGTTAACTCTGGGAATTTTAGTTTCATTTATTTTTCAATGAAACATTGTACAGAATTAGACATTTAGTTAAAACTGAATTTTGATTTATCACTGTTATCGGAAGTGTACATGTTGCACCATTGAAGAACCTTGCACTCTAATTTTTTTTCTATAAGCTTGCATAGTTTGCACAGTTTTGCACTATCCAAATTACGACGAAACTCAGGAATTAAACCAGCAGGAAATATGCAATCTTCTTTTACTGCAGATGGCTGGTTTGAGCAAAACTATCTTATAGGAGACGGGTTTCATCAGAAAATGCACTGAAAACGACATTTTCTCAGGTAACCTGTCCTCTTCCCATTATATTGTGCGACATTTGAACTCGAGGTCTGTCGTCACACTCAATTTACACTTCAGATACCCCAGAGTGGATTTCACGTAATTTACACAGAACATTGTTTCAATTTAATTTTTGTAGTATGATAATATTCTCTTTTTGTTTGATTGGCTGCATTTGCCAACATTGCTTTTTCTCCTCTTCTCCTCTAGTGTCTTATCTTTCTAAAACTCTTTTGCAAACGTGTTGGGGACTTAATAAAGACATATGAAATATCTATTTCTGTATATTGAGCATGACAGGAGATAACAAGACGGCCCTTTGTACTGATCACACATATTATTCAGATATACAATAATCAATTTGACGCAGCAGCTGTTTATAACATAAAATATACATTTTCCTCAGGTTTGTGTTTGAAAATCTCCTGAAATCCATTACACACACTGATTACTGCACCATGCTTCATTAGGCAGCAGTCAACCACAGAACATTATGCTCCATTACCGGTAATCTTCATTACTCCTGGTCCCGTTGTCCTTGTCCCATTCCTTACAAAGTGGAGATGTCCATCTCCACAACAGAAAAAGAGCAGGAGAATGCTTGGATACCTAAACCCACCCGCTCACACTGAGAGTGCATAAGCTGCACTATCCCAGCATTCAGCCTTAAAAACCAAGATACCAACCGGAAGGCTGGCCGTCCTGGAGGGAGGGAGGGGTGTAAGGAATGAGATGAGGACAACGGGACCAGGAGTAATGAGGATTAATGGTAAGTAAAAGGGCATTACCTTCCGGTCCCTCCAGTCCGCGTCCTATTCCTTACAAAGTGGGGAATACCAAAGCAAACAACCCAGCCTTCCGAACTCCCACCAACATCAGGGGCACCACACCGAAAGCTTCACCCAACAGAAGAAAAAGGGAGAACCACAAGAAAAAATACAGGCAGGAGCACACAACCAGTTACACCCTCAATCAAGCCAACAGAGCCAAACCCTAAAACAAGCAGGGGACTCCAAAACTAGGAGCCCATCCCAGGAGCCGCCACCTAAAGGGCAAACAACCGACACCAGGAACCTCCCCACCAGCCACAGAGGAGGAGAACCTAACAAGAAAGGATCAGGAACAGACCGCAAGAACAACAATGAGGCTACCACAGAAGAAGACCCAGCACAAGGAGCCAGGGCCGCAACGAGAGGGACACAAGAACCCCAGGCAAGGCCAGAAGGAGGCCCAACATCCAGAGCCAAGCCCCAAGGAAACCCCCAGAGAGCTGAAACAACCAGCCCCCCCGAACATTCAGCAGATGGGGGCCCAGAAGAAGCGGAAGTGCCCACACACCAGAATAAAAGCCAGGAAGGGCCAGCAACCAGGGAGAAAACAGCCAATGGGGAAGCCAACAGCACCAGGCACCACCAGGCAGCCGCCCAACCAGGGACAAACCAGGCCAAACCCGGCTGAACACCGGAGAGCAGACAAGAGCAGGCTCGTGCAGGGCAGACTGCCGAAGGCACAGAAACACCACGCCGACCAGAACACAGCAGGAGAAAAGACAGAGAGCGACCCCCACCAAGCGAGGGAAGAAAGCGACCCCCCACAGAGGGGAAGGAAGCGGAGACCAAACCAACACCACTAAAAGCATAGGAACGACAGGACCAATCACGGGATCAACCCCAATACCCCAGGGGAAGCCCTCAGTACAGCCACAAAGACCGAAGAGGAGGGAGCCCAAAAAGGACAGGCGCAAACGGAGCAACCAGGAAGAGAGGGGGCTGGGACCACGAGAAAGAACCCCCCCTGCAACGCGGACAGCACAGGCAACAGAGAGTCCAGAGGTACAGTAACCCGGAGGCAGCCCAGGCCACGGGGCAGGAACGGCCAGCAACCAACCCCATCAGAGACACTGGACAGCCGCAGAAAGGCCGCTACACCTGGAGAAGAACCCTGGGCAGAGGGACAGGCCAACAGGCCAAGCCCGAGGCACACACCCCGAAAGCAGGAGTCAGCGGGACACAAACCAGGTACCTTGAACAACGAAGGCCAGGGAGAGACCAGAAGCACAACCACCCCAGACAAACGAAACAAACAACAGAACCCAGCCCACAGAAAGGCAAGGGAAGGACCGCAGCCGACCCCGCACAAGACCAGGATACAACACCAAGAGTGGGTGGAAGAAAGAAAAATGGAGAGAAAGAAAAGGCGTCCCACAGCCCAACCCCGCAGGCGCCCCTAAAACACCCAAGAAGCCAGCAGGCCAACCAGATAGGCAAGCCAGACAGGAGGCCCCCAAACTGCGCTCCCAGGGGCCAGAAGGAGAGGCAGAGGGCCAACTGGCCAAACCCCAAAACCCCCAACCAAGAAGGGGCACAGGGAGAGGCACAGGAGACAGCCATAGGCAGACCATACAGGGAGGAGAAGCAGCAGGAAGACAGGGAGGGAGCATGGCTGCCCACCCAAGTCAACCATTACAAAGACCCAGCGCAACAGCCAGGCGCAAATGAGGAGCATGGGAAAAGGACAGAAGGCCAGCCCAAGACCCAGGAACACCAGGCACAGGACCACCCACCACAAAGAGGCCGAAAGACTCCCAACAAAATAAGGTTCCAAGGCACCAGAACGACAGCGAAGTGACCAAGGCCCCCATAGCCAAAAGCCAGACACAACCATGCAGAGAAGTCACCAGCAACCCTCCAAAGAGGCACAAAAGGAGCCAAACACAGGGGCAGCAAGGTCAAAACCCAACAGAGGCAAAGCCAGGCCCCAACAACAGACTAGGCACCACCAAAACCAAAGGAGTAGCGCCTGGAGAATCCAAAGCTGCACAACACACAGAGGGGAGAGGGAACTGAAAGAAAAAGGGGAGACCGAACACCGAGGCCCCAAGGGGATATCTCCAGCATCAGAGCTGAGGCAAAGCCAGCCAGGAACCATAGGGCCGACAAGGATGTGCGGGAAAGCCACAACATGGCCCACACAACAGGGGAGGCAGGCACCAGACCCAAAACCGGCCATCCCCAACACACCCACCAGTCACAGACAGGACCAGTCACGTTGAGGAGGACACCCAGACAGGCAGCAACCAGCCAGACCCCGCCAAAACACCGAGAGCAGCGGAGAACAAGAACTGGCTGGGCGGAAAAGGCCGCAGGCCAGGCAGAACCAACAAGGACTGCACCGGCAGAACGGGTGGGGCACAGGAGCTGTGTGCCCGAGAAACCAAGGAGCCGCCCAGGCAGAAGCCAAGGAAGACCCACAACACCCAGCCGCCACAGACGGCAAAGAACCGGGCAGCCAAGAGGCAGACCATGGACCATGCCACCAAAAAGCAACACAAGAGGGGAAAGGAAACCACAAAAGGAAACCCAAACCACACCAGCCAGTCAAGCACAACACAAACCAGCACTAGGCAACAGGCAAACACCAACGTCACCCAGAAGGCACACCAGGGGCACCACCAGCACAGCCCCAGAGCCAACAGCCAACCAAGGTCAAGGGCACCGCCAGAACAGAGGGAGGGCAACACCATCCCCCCAGGCAACAACGGAACCTAAGAAACAGGGAGGCCAGAGAACCAAAGGACCCAGCGCAGGACGCAGAGGACCGCCAAAAGCAAGAAGTGATCCAGCCACAGAGGAGTAAGAAAAACCTCCAGGGGCAGCAGCCCCACAAACTGACAGCAGAAACGCAAAACCCAGCAACCAGGAGGCAGGGAACCCCAAAATGACAGGGCCCCAGAACAGGAAGGCAACTCCAACAGGGCACCCACCACAGGGGCAGGGGAACAGCCAACCCACTACCTGCCCTGAGCAGCCAACCCAAGTGAAGAGTAACCGGTCCAGGAATGAACCAAGGAGCGCACTACAACCGGAATGTCTAGGCCGGAACCCAAACAGGCAGTAACCAGGCCCGAACCCACACACGGACTGAGAGCAGACCAGGCGGCACTAGGGAGGAAAAGGCCGCAGGCGAGGAAAACAAACCGCGAAGCCCACAGCACCTGGCAGGCACAGGTGGGCACCCATCCAGAAGCTCACCATGCCCAACACAAATGAACACCGCCCAGCAGACAGGACAAGGAGCCCACAGGGCGGAATGGCAGCAGGCTGTAGAAGGGAGCACCCAGGAAAACAGTACGCCACCAGAAGCGCACAGGTGGAAAAGCACCACAGGAGCACACCGAGACAGGGCAACTGAAAAACTGATCCAAACATCAGGGATAACCCGGGCACGACCCCCTCCCCCCTCCGGGACCGAGGGCACCCAAAGTACAAACGCCCCAGGCTGGTAGCCCCAGGCGGACAGCACAGCATCCGGAGAGTCCCACCATCCGCAAAGCGGCACAGACAGGCCTGCAAAAAAAGGCAGAGAACATCCATCAAACATTACAGGAATGCAGTAAGGCATGTAAAAGAAACTGCTACATTGTACTTGGCAAGGGAGTAGCCAGACACCACCACACACTGACAGATCCCCAAGAACCAGCCCAGACGCCGTCCACCAACTAGCTCCGAGCAAAGAGCCAGGAGCAACTGGCACCCCCAGGCGGCCATACGGCCTCAAGGGAGGAAAGGCCGAAACTCATCACCAACTGGCAACCAAGAACACCAGGGGCACCCCAAGACAATCCCGATGCATCCCCAAAGCTGAAGCAGCAGCGTATCTACCTGACCAGCCCAGCTACAGGAAGACGCACCCTTCAACCCAGAACAGACCAGGAGGAGCGGCGCCCCAGCCATAACGGACCGGCCGCCCATCAACACGGCTCTCGGCAAGCCTGGCAGGCCAGGAGACTGTGGAAAAGGACATCAAGGACAGCCCAGCAGCCCAACGAGACAACCAAGAAGATTACAGTAAAGGTAAGAACCAGCAAATCCACGTGCCATTCTGTCAGAAGACAGAAAAAAAGAACAGGCTGAACGCTGGGATAGTGCATCTTATGTACTCCCAGTGGGAGGGGGTGGGTTTAGGTATTCCAGCATTCTCCTGCTCTTTTTCTTCTGTTGTGGAACTGGGCATCTGTGCAACAGAAAAAAAGATATGGGCATCTTCACTTTGTACGGAATGGGACGAGGACTGGAGGGACCAGGAGGTAATGACTATGATTGATAGAAACATAAAATCTGCACCTGTGCAGAGACACAGAACTTTTGCATTTTACACATCACCTGCCTTATGCTCAGTTCAATTGGATTTTTACAAAACAACAGTGTTATTATCTGGTCAGCAATGCGATAACTGGCCCTGGGATGATATTGCAGGTATGCTAGTGAAATCTGCAAAATTCCTGAATTTTGCATAAAATTTGAACAGCATAATAAAATTTTGCACAATGTTGGGTAAAATGTTTAAGATAGTACACAAATAGCAAACATGTCTTCTGAGACACCTGTAACTTCATGGTATTTCTATTGAGATCAGTGTTCCGTCACCTGTAGTTAGTCCCTTTGACTCTGTAGTGGTCCCTTTTGCTTTGGTGGGCAGCCTGTCTTCCTCTGGGTCAGCAATGCTCAGCTATCCTCTCCACTGGTGGAAAACTGCAAACTATATTTAGAGATCTCCGCATGCCTGGCAGCGATCTTTGTGATAAAGGTGCGTCTTCCATGCAGCAGATTCACCTTTCTTATGGATAATGCTGAGCTGACAATCATGTGTTTTAGCTAGATATTGTAGTAAGAAGAAATTAGCATTTTGGTACTTGCTGCAACTCAGATTGGGCTCAGAGTTGTTCAACTAGGTTGTTTTTCCTGAGTGCTATGATTATGCTGCTTCACCACTCTTCGAGCTTTGTCGGTTACTCCCAGTCTCCCCTGGAGGTGTTACGAGTGTCATCTAGCTCCTGAAGGTTGTCGGAAGAGTTATCTCAGTTGGTTTCTTCATTAGCTCCCAAGTAAGTCTTGGTACCTGTAGGCGGGTCTTCACTTTCAATTGCCTACCTTTCCCAGCTGTTGAGTATGGTATCGACATCTTGAGTGTGAAGTGAAGTGAGATTGGTGGCGAATGAGGATACAAAATTGTTTTTTAAAAATCATTTGTTTTTGTGTGGCCCACTATGCAAGTGTTTTACTTTCTCAGAAACAAATCCCCAAATTGAGAATTTATTTCTTAATATTTTATTTTAAATGTCCCTACTGCACATAAAAATTCTTCCTGGACATGGGGGCTACTGATTGGTTACCCACAGCAGGTGTTAGGGAGTGGAGCAGCTGGCATTGTTACCGGGTGGTCCAGTGGGGAATGGGTCATTAGGTCAAGGTCAAGTGCTCTGCTGGCAAAAACCCTGCATCTGTACTGTTGAAAGATGAACCTGGAACTAAATGATGCTTTAGCCACTGGCGAGAGATTCACAGTGCAATTACTGTGATATGACTTGGAATTGGTGACTGTCAACTGTAACCATAATTTTCCATGCCTTTAGTCAGATAACCTGTCAGTCAATCACAGTCATTTTAAGTATTTGGGGGGGCTTCTGGGCAAGTAATATTTTAGGGCCCCTGTTCGGGACAACATTGATTTTTATTACACTTTCCGTGCTAATTCAAGCCCTAGTTTACCAAACAATATTGAATTATGCATTACGTTAAAGATGTTGGGCCTCATTAGGGTGGTGGTGGGACTGCCGCAGTCAGGTCGTCAGTGGCGGTAGCACTACGATCGGACGTTGGAGGTCCGCCTGCCGTATTACAATGACAGGTGGATTGTAGGTGGTCGGAGAGACCGACTGCCACCGATCCGATAGGCTCAGGCACCGCCGTCTGGATAACAATGTCCTTTTCCACCGACCATTTCATGGCAGTTAACCTGCCATGAAAAAGCAGGTGGAAAGTGACTTGGGGACCCCTACCAGGTCCCCCTTCCCCACAGGGCCTTCATTATGTGCCCAGGGGGGCACCTACGATACACCCCTATATATCCCTGTACCATGTGGCAGGTACCACATGGTGCCTGCCAGATAGTGCAGGGATATGCAAAATGTGTTTATTTCATACTTCACACACCGCAAAACAAAATATACAGTCAGTCAGTCAAGAGGTCTTTATTCGATTTGCATCATAAAAGACAAATACTTAATAAAAAACAATTCATGCGCTTTTACAAATAAGATAATAAATACATTACATTTTAAAACCATGTTAAGAAAAGTATTACATTTTTAGACAATGATGAACGAGAAGACCCCTTACTACATAAAAACAATGCTACATTAGAGCTAAAAGTCATAAAAACATATACAATGGGAACTTCATTTGCCAAGGTTGCGAGTACGGATTGACCAAGCCCAGCTCACAAATTTTGCTACACCAATAGCGATAGGAGGGGAAGTATCAGTTTTAAGAATCCTAGACGCTGCAACAGCAGATCTAGTACCTAGTAATCGGCAGACTGGTAAAAGCCAAACTTTCCTGGGTAACAAATACTTAGGGCAGCAGAAGAAAAGATGTTCAATATTCTCTACTGCTGTTACACAGAAGGGGCACTTATCGCTACCACCAGTTGTCCAGGAGTGCGTAAGCCCCCGCACAGGTAACAAACCTACTCGAAATTGGTGGTACAGTTTGCGATCGTTTGGCTTAGTAATTAAGTCCCAATAAGCTTCGTATTTAGGGACATCCTTTACAACCAAAAATTCCAATGACATGGTAGGACCAACAACCATGTCATTGGAATTTTTGGTTGTAAAGGATGTCCCTAAATACGAAGCTTATTGGGACTCACACATTGTGACCGCTTTGAAGGTGGTCGCATCCTAATGCTGATGACGGGAATGCCGACAACTAGCTGGGAGGCCCGTCGAAATGAGGACCTAAGATACAAAAATGCACAGATGTGATCTGGAGAGCAAATCCCCTTTCCCAGGGGGCCCCTTGAAAGGTGAGGCCCTGGGCAATTGCTCACTTTGCCCATGCCTTTAAACCTCTGTCTTGGGGTAATTGTGATATGTACGTTAATAAAAAAAATCTGTGAAGAATCTCCTGTTGAAGATGCCTTTGTATTATGGAGTTCAATCAATTTAGGATATGAGTAATAAGCCTCTGGGTCTCCAGACATATAAAATACAGATTTACATGGATTACTGCTTCTCTATACCCATAGAAAGACTTCTGCATTTAATAGCATGTTAATATTCTGCACTCTGTAACCCAGAGGTAAATTTAAATCATTAATTTTGAATTTCGTCATTATGCTGCCTATCACTCCTGTTATCTTTATAAATCCTCAGTTACAGATTGACAGTGAGAAATTAATATCCAAACTTCTGGAATATCTTTGAAATGTTGTTTTCTTTTGTCTGCCACGACAATGCCTTAATGTTCATTCTAAGCACTTACCTTGTTCTTATAAAGTGTAACTAACTACCTTGTAACAATAAAGCCTTGTCTGACTCCTACATTTCTTGGCCTGGATGGATCACGGGGACACATCTTATCAGAATATTCATCAATATGAATTTGCCACGGCTAGTTTAATTTAATTTAATTTATGTTTTTTATAAAGTGCATCAATGCTATATTGAGCTTCAAGGTGCTTTACAAAATGACAGTGCACAGCTCTTCAATTCAAAATACAGGTAAAATAAATCCAAAACAAATAAAATATGTAAATACAATTAGTTATCTAAAACATTAATCGATGGGTAAAGCAATCAGACAAAATGATTACATTTCGGTTAAAAGTGTAGCCAATCCCAGGCACACACAACTAAGTCAGACCTCAGGCGAGTTAGTGGCTACTCCAGGAAGCACGAGACTTCTGTTGGGCTGCGAATTTGAAGTTGTTCGTTGTACAGTTCAAACAAATGCACCTATGACGGGTTTTTCAAAGATACTGGTGTTATTGTGGCCTTCAGAACCTAAGATGGATCCATGTTAAAGGATTCCCAGGCACTTGCTACAACCTGCATAGAGAACTTGATTGATTTTAATCCTAACAAAATCTATAAAAAAACGCAAGCATGGTTCACGAAATAAATATACATCTGGTGTGTGCACGACAGAAAATTAATCATCAAGTGACAAGGGCCGCAGGTGAGGGAAGGCGGTATCAATCTCATGCAGTCCCTTTGACATCATGAGGGACAGTTGACTGATGTTCTAGTGAGTCGGCGGTTTATTGAAAGAAAGTTACCTGTTAAAGTGCCATGTAGTGGCTATGATTTTTGTTTTCGGAGGAGTAAATAAGAATATTTGGGGGGCTTTCTCCCAGATAATGCTTTTAAAATGGTGCCAGCAGATTTCCAAACAGCCATGTCTAATGGCTCAGTGCTATAATGCATCCATGGCAGGGCTGTGTGTTAGGCTACATAATGGCAGGTGCAAATCTCAGTGGGTAAGTGCGGTGACAGAATGGGCCTGATTCACAAAGGCATTTCAGGCCATAAATATACATATGTGCTGAAAATGTCTTTAGTTAGGTCTATCGGGAATCCACTGAAGGATTCCTGACAAGTGTAAATGGTTTTATTGTAATTGTAATTGCCTTTATATAGCGCTTACTGCCCCTTACGAGGCGTCGAAGCAATTTTTTGGCGAGTAGCATGCTACTCCGGAACCCAAAAAGGATTAGTGGTGAATTAGTATAGTGAAGTGTGAAATTAATTTGAGCAGTGGATATGTTAGTCTGTTATTTGGATTGAGAAGGATAGTGGAGGGTTAGAGGAGGAAAAGGTTTGCATTTATCTAACGCTTGCTATCCCTGATGAGGTTTTGAAGTGCTTTTTGGCAAGTAGCACGCAGTGTGTAATTCTCCACAACAACTGTGCAGAATTACACAGTAGGAAACCCCATGGAAAGAGGCATAAAAATCATGGTTTACACTATAAGTTTGTGAACCTCCACAACCTATGAGCTTGTTTTCATTAATGAACTCTGACCAAACATTTCACTCCCCAGAAATCACAAGAGCTTTACTACTGCAAAGGAATGGAAAACACCCCTTCCAAGGTGGGAAGAGGGTCAAATCAACTCCAGGCCTGAAGGGGATGTAGGGGAGGGTGATTCTCCACCGACAAATATGTTTTTTCCATGGACAAAAAAAGAAGTATGAAAAAATGTAATGCATACATCGTGCAGCATTTCCCCAGTACTGTTCCTCAATTGTAATAGTTATGTATTGGGGAAATGAAAGTCTGGAGAATGTGTCTTAGGACATTCCAGCATGGCACAGCTTTCCAGGCTTACTTCTTGAAATATTTTGTGAATTGCAAGAACTTTAAAAGCACATTCAAGGAGAGATTTAGAGCTCCTTGTGTATTTCTAAATGTTTTGGAGGGAAGGGGGGTTATTGAAGACCATTGAATTGGATAACAATAAAAAAAACTGTCATTCAGTCCCAGGAAATGCTTGGGAGAGTGTATACCTGACAAATGCATGTTGTTATGTCCCTTTCAAGCCCATTCATTATTGTAAAAATGTGAGTTGTTAATGCCGTGCAACTGCATTGCATATTAGTACATATGTGCACCTTCTTTAAATGTGATGTATGTTTGTTTTGATGGCGAGTGGCACTGACTGATGCAGCCTGTATCCATGAAAGGGACTTATGGTGTGGTTGGGGTTCCAAGTTAAGCTGGGGCCATTTTTTGCTCCAATCACAAGCTGCAGTTGCTGATTAGTTGAATGAGAACTGTAATATGATTTTTCTTCATGTAAATAATTTGTATTCCATATTCTTAAAGCTTTTACAATTCATAAACAGAGGCAACTCAATTCCAAGCTGCAGATGCTGTACACATGTCCATCCAGGCTTTATCATGCAGCACAATGGAATCAACAATATATCCTGGTTAATTGTGCAAATATTGACCCAATGCATTTCGGGCTCAAAGCCCTTCCTCAGGGGAAACTGTAATTTTAAAAAAAGGCCCATTAGCATGATAAACATCATTAAGGGACAGAATTCAAGATAAACCTTCACAGTAAGCAATGCATTACCTAAGTGTACACACACGTGCCGGATGTACGACGTTACGACGTGTTCCATTACAACGCGTCCCTTAAAACGCAAGTCGTTACCACGACTTGCGTTGGGGGCGCGGATTGAGAATAGTATAATTTACTATTCTAACACCAGTCCCCGTGGACACTAGGGAAGGTGTTGGAATAGTAAATATACTATTCTTAATCCTCTAGAGCAAGTCGTGGTTACGACTTGCGTTGTAACGGATGCGTTGTGAAAGCCTTGCGGAGTGAAATCCGCGTTGTAAAGGATGTTCCCCCACGTGCCTCCCTTGCCCCAAATGTGATGTGAATTACATGTAAACATGGCTAAAAAAACAATACAATGAACCTACACCCTGTAGATGACTGTTTAAAATGTACATGCTATCCCCCTACAAACTCATCATAAACTATTCCTCATGCCAAAGTCAAATAAAAGTGCCAAACTCATCTTAAACTAAATGTGCAAATTACTTTGCCTCAAGTGTAAAGAAAATCCTTTCCCTTTCTCAGTGCTTGCAGCGCCATAGATGTTCAACAAAATTGAATCAACCGAGTGTTTGGAATCCGTTTTAAAACCCACAGGTGCAACCCATTAAATTTAACCCAACCATGTGACAGACTTTGTTAACCCAAGATCAAGCTGCAGAAAGCAACAAAACTACATAGACCACAATCCTACAGGTGCTTTTCTCAAAGAAACAGCAGAGTTTTTAAACAATAACATTGACATACAATAACACTTATTTACTATTGTACATTAATTAAATGCCAGTTATGATAAGAACAATCTCCTCCATGTGTTGATTTCGTATTTTAATGCTAAAAGATGACTCATTTAGATGTATTATGCAACTCCTTGTCCCCAGGAAGCCTCCGTGGTTAGATGACAATTTATGTTACTATTCTTATTCGAGTGGGTGCAAATAGAGTGGGGCTCCTTCAGGTTTGGACACTATATTACGTTTGGCATCACCTTAGATGTTAACTAGGGTGTGCAGTTTGCATGTTTGTTTGTAAAATTTCATGATATTCAATGAAACTTTATATGAACACACACTTCAGAGTGAAATGTGGTATGCCAGTACCTCACATTACTTTTTTTAAGTATGCCTGTATCTCATGTATACATTCTTCAGAGATACTGGCAGGAGACTAATTCCAGATGAAAATGTCTCTTTGTTCAAACTCTTCTATTAACCCCAGGCAAAGTGTTCAACAGAGTCATCGTGAACAGAATGAAGGAACAAGTGGATGCTCAGTTGTGAGACCAGCAAGCTGCTTTCGCAAATACAGACCTGATTTTAACACTGAGCATCATCATTGAGCAGTTGATGGAAGGAAACTCTCCCCTCTCTGCCAACTTCATCGACTCTGGGAAGGCATTCAATGGTGTGGACAGAGAAAACCTTTCTTAAACTCCTCCACCACTTCGGTTTGCCAGCTAAACTCATAAGAATAATAATGAACTCTTACGAGGGAATGATCTACAAGATAGTACTTGGAGGACAACACAAGGACGTCTTCGAAGTGAGGACTGGAGTCTGCCAGGATTGTCTGCTCTTGCCTTTTCTCGTCCTGCTGGACATTGACAGGATCATGAAAACATCCACAGCACGGAGAAGAAATGGGATTCAGTGGATACCTTGGATGCAGCTCTATAATCTGGACTTTGCAGATGGCTTGGCCCTATTCCCCCACACCCATATGCAGATGCAAGAGAAGAATGACAAAGTGGAAGCCATATCAGCACAACTGGGCCTCAACTATCACAGGGAAAAAAACAAGATCCTGAAAGCACAGCCAGCAAAACTGCAGTCTCTCTTACAAGCGGTCCACTGGAAGAGGTTGAGGCCTTTACCTTTCTTGGTCAGTGTCATACACAGGCAGGGTTAAAAGTACCAATGATGGACAGAATACTAAACAATGCAAATATTCTGCCAGTCATAGATCTGGGTTTAATCCATTGTTTTATTTGCTCACCATGCCACCCCAGTTTGGACCCAGCCATATTCAAATCAGCCTTAACCCTGCTCCTTGTGGGAACAGTCTTGCCCAAAGGTCCTCCCTGGGCTCGAAACAATCATCCTGGGACCGGTTTTGGGGTATTATACCTCATCAGCGAGGCTAGCTATATTCCAGTGGCACAGTGGGTGAAATGCCCCGATGGGGCGAAGGGTCTCCCCACAATTAACCATGAGGGGTCCCAGCAGGTGAGCCGACAGTGGCCGACGGATCTTGGAAGTGTCCCCTCCATAAGTCGGGACTCCCCCTCAGGACTATGGAGTAATATTCCATACTCCCTAAGGTGGAGAACTGTGTCTGTCTTCTTACTCTTGCACCAGATGCCTACCTCACTCGGTCATCCCCTATTAGCGGGGAGACCCCTCGCCCCATCTGGCGTTTCACCCATCACTCTGGTCCTGAAGAAGTGCCGCCCGACGGTTGGGCACTCATGGCATGAAACATGTTGACCCCACTCTTATGACACTATATTGGTACCTTAGGACCATTGGATAGCGCCACTGTTTTTACGAAGTCCCGATCCCACACATTCGAATAAATGTACTTCCTCTTGGGACCCGGTACCTTTTTTAGTCACCTATTCACACTTTCACAACCACTGCCCTTTGCCCCACTGACTTCACATACAGCATCCTCAGATCAAAAGATCTCCGCCAAAGAAGCCACCAGGCCTGTCAGACATTGCAGCGTCGTTCTGACGAGGAGCGCCCTATGATGAAGCATGACACCCTAACAGGTGTGTGAGGGCATAATGATCTGAAAATTCAGACCCCCCAGCGACATAACCATCAGCCAGGTAATACTAAGTAGTGCACTGACTTTTGAATACATGTTGGCAACCATCTTTAAACTATTCAAAAAATATTTGGCCACCTTAGAATGTTATTTTCTATGCTTCCTAGGATGCCCATGTTACGTCAAAGGGACTTATTCGAGTTTCAGAATTTGATGTCAAAGTGGCTTATCAGAGTTTCAGAATTTCCAATTTCAATCTCTTTCCCTCACAGTAATCCATAACATTCAATTCTAACTGCTCTATTATTTTCTATTTCAGTGCACTAATGATTTGTAGTTGCATCAGCATTTTAGAAAATTGTTAAATTAATGAAATAAAATAAAAAATACAGTTCAAGTGAGGGTGTACTCTGCCGTACTGTACTTATGACATCCTCGGTTAATTTTCAATTCATTTTTTGCATTACTATGCTCCTTGTTTTATAATGTAAATCTTACATACTTGTTATGCTTTTTGAAAAACTCAAGGAAGAGTATGCTAACTTTTTGTAGTAGGGGGCTCCATCATGGCTGGCTTCAGGTCGGTCCGACCAGTGGAGGGGGGTAAAGACCTTGCGGGGCGGGACACTGTGTTTAGCAATATATTTCTGCATAGTTCCTTATGTGTCCAGCTTTCAGGCAGAAATATAAATGTCATGATAACTTTTGTGATTGTTAGAGTGATAGATCAGAGTTTTGTCTAGTGGAAGTTTTGACTCAACATAAAGTAGTGCAGAGGCTTAATATACCTGCTACAAGGAACAGATCTGTATTTTATATGGATTAGTAACGCAAACCTTTACCACAGCTTTAAAACAAATAAGATGTATGTGAGAGAGGGGCTATGGAGAGATGAGGGGCACTTTTGCCGGGTGGTAGTGAGGAAATCCGAAGAAGAGGTCATTGGGTGAGGTATAGGGGGAAAATATATTGTCGCACCAAACGCTGCCAGCACTAAAGCAGGCCCTGGGCGCTAGTAAACCATTCCTTAGTCAACTCCTTCGTAAGATTAGCCAGGCAACAAGTATTGTAGATTCTGGTAGCAAGCAATCATTGGGCTACTAGCACCTGCAATAACAAAGTGACATTCAAGAATGTAGGGGGCCTTAAGAATTAAGTAGCCTGTAAGTGGACCGAGTCGCTGAACCACTCAAATTTGTCCCTTCAGAGTCACTGATACTAATAAGCAGGTTTAATATCCCGGGATTGACTCTAGGGGGACCATGAATGACAAACAAAAGTACCACAATGCAACCATTTTTGACTGCATCAGTAAAATTGCATTGTGCAGACATGCCTGGACTTATTAGTTGTGGCAAGTATCAAATCCAAATGAACTATAAAAGAAAATTCTGTAAATAATAAATAATCACTGAGGAGTTTGAGTCTTTTGGCAGCCCCATATCAATAATGCAGGTGGAAGATGCTTGAAGCCATGTTGTTATCACAACAGTAAAAAAGGGATCTCAGACATAGGAGCACAAACATTGCAAAAACCTGAATCGGTCAATGAAAGAATCTTTCTTGAGATAATGCATTTAAAATGTTAGATGAGAAGAAGAAATTACCGGATGGGGAATAAGGTGACCATACCAGGGCAAAATCAGTCTTTTAGTTTTTGGAAAACACATATTCATCATACCACCTAGGGTATTGTACATCAATAATGTAACTTCTGGAGGATTTATGCCCAGCTACCCATTATCAAAACAAATCAAAGAGAATATAAAAATATGGAGGAGTCAGTGCATTTTCATTGCTTTAGATGAGGAACAGCAGCATGATGCTTGTAATGAGTAGGCGGTCTGAAAAGACAAAACACACTAGGGCAGCACCCCAGGAATAAAGCTGCCCTTTATCAACCCTTAAACCCTAATTCTAAGAAAGCACTGATGCATGCCGCGAGCATTGTTCTGAAGTGTAGAGATGTGCTTCAACGTTGGAAGAAGTATAGAAGCCAACTTATGACCGAGACACGTGCCACCTCATATAGTCCTGGTGAGGAGTGCCGCAGCCACAAAATGATTTCCTGCTGGCATTGCAAGTCCTGTGGCACATTGATATGGATGTTGCATATTAGTTTACCAAACCTTATTTTGATTGGCAGAAACAGGGGTGATACTGAACATAATGTAAGCAATGCATGCCAAAAAATGTATAAATATCTCTAACTGTTCTTAGGAAATAGACACAAAATCTGGAAAGCTTTGAAATCCCATATCAGGTCTGCTTAATCCTTTCTGCATATAAAAGCCCTAAAAAAGGACCTACTGAACATAGATCAATTCTTGGTTCCCTTTATCTCTCACTCCTGATCCCCTTCAAAATGTATTTTCTGATAAATAGTTGCGTACAGGTGCTTTCAGTCAGGAATTGTGAGATATCACTCGGATTTCACCAGGGATATTTACATACACACACCCAAAACGCACACATATTCTCTCCCTCTCTGTTTTGAAAGTCCTCAAAATCTTAGGGGCATATTATCGAGAAACAGCGTTAACATTATCGCCGCATTAGCAGCAGAAAACTGCAGCTAAAGCGGTGATAATGGGCTTGATAATATGCCCTTGTGAATTCCCATTAAAGCCCATGTTCTGGTGTGAACATGGGCTTCTCTGGGAATTCTCTACTGTGTATTATCAAGCCCATTATTGCCGCTTTCGCGTCAGTTTTCTGCCACTAAAGCGGCGATAATGTTAACTCTGTGCTTGATAATATGCCCCCTTAGTTATTTTATAAAATGTTGTGTTTTATCTGTTAGTACTCCTACCAATCCTCATTCCTCTCCCTTTCCACTGCCCCTTAGGCTCTTCTCATAAACCCTCCTTGTCATATATTTTACTGAAACATTATATTCCAACCTGATTGTCTGAAAACCTGAATCCCACTCCCTCCACCCCTAATGTTACTGAGCAACCTAGACCCCCGCCTTCACGCTCCACTCATGAAGCCATCTTTCTCCATAGACATCTTCATTTACCGCTCTGGGTAACTTTCAGCAACACTGTACATGGGATTATCTTCAATTAAGTGAAGTTTCTCGAAATTACTACACTGTTATTCCGTGGCTGCAACGTGCATTATTTCTGTATATTCTCGCTCCACACTCCAAGCGTAAAACCCTCACTGGGATCAGGTTTGAGCTGTATTAAAACGTAATTAAATACATATATAAGTGAGTGGTACTTAGCAAACGGAAGTTAAAATAGTACGAGAGGCATTATTGTTTTCAGCATTACAAAGTGTGCTGCTTCAACAAAAAATAAAAAGATACCTATGAGGCAATAGGTCAAAGTGAACGTGAACTAAGTTGCATTACTTTTATTTTCACTAATATATTTAAACTACTTTTTATAAACAATTCCACGCTAGTGGTACTTTCTTTTTGAAGTTCAAACTTTCTTTTTTCATGCTCTTTTTTTACGTTTATTATTAAACCTGTGTGTTTAAACTGTAACTTAATTTGACCACCCTCCACCCCCTTAGATCCTAGGCTAGCTCTCACCAAGGTAGTTGCACTTTCAACTATTTTTTTCTGTTTCACTTCGAGCTCCAACTGAGGCTAAAGTGCTACGGGTTGTGCTGAAACATTTTCCGTTCTTTTAGTGCTGTGCAATTACTCTCTCTGACAAAGAAACATGCAGTTTATGATCAATAGGGCCTTGTCAATAAACTGTGACAGGAACATTCTGTCGTTGCAGGTGTAACGGGTGGAAGGCTGGCTGCATACTGGCAGACTAAAACCTGATTTAACACAGTCATAAAATAATGTGCTGTGGCCGTCTGAACAGTCTTTTCAGAGGTTTGTCAAACAGATGGGTCCAACAGAGAGATTTTAGTGAAGGACATTAAAAGGAAGAAAGCACACGAAAAATGCCGGAAGAAGACTGTTAATTAAAGTCAGCCTATATTCTGCACGACACAAATCCCGGAGACCTTCTCAAAAGAGTAATATTTCTCCCAACAGTGCACAAACAAACACAAAATATATAAAAAGACCGGTAGGCAGGAGATCTTTCAAATAAAATGTTCTCCTGACACGCTGTAACTTTCAATATGTCACGCATTCTGACGTCTATTAGCAGTAAACCAGTCAGGCAAATCTACACCGCGGGCCAGGAAGCCATTTACACGATGTGTCAGCGCGCGCTGCAGTTTTAGGGCAGAGCTTGTCACCAATCGGTTTGAAGAACACTTAACACAACTATGTATGAACAGCGGTTGTTCTTTCACTGTAAGAATGAACTCACGGAACTCTCCTGATAATACAAAATATGTTTCTTTGTTTCACTTCACTGTGAGTTATTTAATTGCTTCTGCACTCGCAAACACTAACTAAAAAATCTGTTAGCCTAATGAAAGTAGCATCTTTGCAAGATTGCTTATTTATTTATTGTTTTGGCTTTCACACTTATTAACCCTTTAGCTGCGGCGGCAATTCCGCCGCAGCGCTAAGGGGTTGGGAGGGGGCGCGCGGCGCTTCGACGCTGGTGACGGAACAGCTCCGTCACGCCCCTCGGGTGGGCTGTGCTTGTGACGGAGCGGTTCCGTCACGGCCCCGCCCGCTCAATAGAACGCGGCGAGCGGGCCGTGACCGAACCGCTCCGTCACCGGCACAGCCCACCCGAGGGGCGTGACGGAGCGGTTCCGTCACCAGCGTGGGAGGGGTTAAATGTAGAAGGGGATCGAGTAATAATCAAGTCATGATGATCCTTCTGTGAAGGCGGAGGAGCTTCGCCCCCCTGCTTTTCTGCAGTGAAACAAAGGGAAAATAAATTGATAATAACTTTTCTTCTAATCATTTTGTTTTCTCCTACTTACACAGTTTGCATGGGGGGCTGGGGAGGAGTGGTAGGCAGCTCCCTCCTAAGTGCGCAATGACTCCCGTGCTGCCCAAAACAGTCTTGCGCACTTCGCATGTTCTCCATACAGGCTGCATTATAGCCTTTGTGGAGAACATATCCAGGCCTCCAGTCAGCTTCTGAGTGCCAAAACACGGTGTTCAGACCAATCACAAGGCTGCTAAGGCAGGTTTGTGATTGGCTGAATGGGAGCTTGGGTGTACTTCCTGTTGAGGCCAAGCAAGGGGGGACTACAGAGGAGAGACGTGGCGAGGTACCGGCGAGATGGTACATTTATATTTTGTACTTAATTTTTTTATACGTCCGTCCCCTCTCCCGCCCCCTTCCTCTGAACCGTGCCTACCGCCGCTGATAGAGGGAATGCTTGAATGTAGTAGTTATTAGTCTGCATATCTAAGGAACAAAGAGCAGGGCTGAGAAAACTTCAGCCCATCTGATGTGTCTAATGACACAGACAGACAGGCGCAAGCACGGGCGGACACAGTCACTCCAGCTGCCAGTTCAGCTTGCCTTGGAGTTGTGTCTCCCATCTCGACCTCTCAACCCTAGGCCGTCAACTTCGGTACTCAGGGCCAAGTCCAGCCCACAGGATCCTAGTTTTGTTACGCTGATTCTTCGTAGCACCTGGGGCAGTCATCCAACACCTGAATCAAAGCCTAAGGGTGGTTGTAAGTCCTTGAGGGGCTTTGGGGGATGAGTCTCCTGGATACTGCATCCTGTCCTGGTCTGGGGATCGAGCCTGATTTAAACCTTTGGGTGATTGCTTTAATGCTGTGACAGGATATTGGAATCACCAGAATCGCAATGCCTGCCACCTTTACACACATTTGCAAGACACACGACACAGGCTAGTGGCACTGCTGCACATTTCTTCACAATGCTGGACACTGTTCTACATCTAACAGCATAAGCTGCTCCTTCTCAATAGTGTAATAGTTTCCTGATAGTAGCATACAAACAATAAAAACAGACTCTTAAGCAAGGTGTTAGAACTGGGGCTTCTGATTGTCAGAGTTTGCACCCCGTATAAGCAGGAACAACCACTCTAGTCAGGGCAAGCTAGATACACACCAAAGGAGAACCTGTGCTCACCTTCTGGTAGCTTGGCACAGAGCAGTCAGGCTCATCTAAAGAGGCAATGTGTAAAGTATTTGTGCAACACACACAGTAACACAATGAAAACACAACAAAAATACTCCACAAAGTGTTAGAAAAACAGATTATATTTTTATGAGCAAAAGAAGAACAAAACAACAAAAATCTAATAAGTATAACCAGAGTAATGCATTTTAAAATAATATGTCAAACTGTAGTGCCCAGAAGCAAATAGCTCTTAGGGGTTAATTGAGGTTGTGCTGGACCAGGGTAGATCCAAAGTTTAGACCAACCGCGATGGAGGGCAGGACTCACGCTGAAAAAGTAACTTCAATGGAAGAAGTGTTGAAGTCTAAAATTTGATGCGTAATTTCCGATCTTTGCAGGCCATGAAGGCTTCATCAGCAACCCATTGCGATGCTAGTGATGTGTTGTCATTGAACCACGCTGTCCATCGTCATCGAACCTCACAGTCCATTAAAGCGACGTCGGCGTTCACCTCCTGCGTCGGCTTTGAAGGGGGATGCGCCAGTTCCAATCGGCGCAAAGGGTTTGTCAGCAAACCACATTACAATGCAGGTGATGCTTCGTCATCCAGCCGCACTGTCCATTGTCATCAAGCCGCACAGTCCGTTGAAGTGATGTCGTCAATCAGCTCCTGAATCGGAATTGAAGGCCAAGGCGTCAGTTCTGATCGGCACAAATTTGTCACTGTGTCATTTCTGAGGGTTCTGCACAGCCAAAGCTCGCTTTCAAGGGCACAGGACTGGATTGGCACCACTTGACAGGGCAGGACTCACAGATGGCAGAGTCCAGCCAGTTACTGTTGCAGGCTTGAAGGAAGGCGTTGATGGCCCTGAATGTTCTTAACAGGGGCAACCACGCAAAACCTTGGACTTCCAGAGCAGCAGTCAGGCAGAGTGGCAATCCTTGGAGCACAGTATTTCCTCCTGGCAGAGTTCTTCACAGGTCCAGTAGTGTACTGTCTTGGTAGGGTCAGAGCAACTGTACTTTTATGCAGGTGTGACTTTGAAGTGGAGGTGACTTCAAAGAATTGTCTTTGAAGTGTACACAGGCCCTTTCTGCCCAGCCCGGGCTCCAGACTATCTGTAGGGGGGAATCATCCCTTTGTGTGAGAAACAGTACATTGCCTATTCAGGTGTAAGTGTCAGCCCTTCCATTGCTGCCCAGGGAGATGTATCAGATGCAGATGAATGCAGATGAGTTCTCTGTCACAACTACCCTTCCTGTGTTTAAGGGCTGTCAAGAGAGAATGCCCAACCTTTGTTTTCACCCACCTCAGACGTATATTAGAGACAGACTGCAGGCACACAGAGCAGTAAGAGCAGAGAAATTTCAAAGTGGCATTTCGAAAATAGTATTGTTAAATCCAACTTTCCCATTAAAAAGTATTTATCATTGTCATTCCAAAGATATGAGACATGATACAACTACTCCTTCTAATCATAAATTACCGCTTAAAAGGGTATTAAGGAATTCTCAATGCTAATCTATGAGAGGAGTAGGCCTCACAGTAGTGAAACACGAATTTGGGTGTTTGTCACTACTAGGACATGTGCAACTTAAAAGTACATGTCCTGTCTTTTACTTATACAGCACTCTACCCTTAAGGCTACCTGGGACCTACCCTAGGGGTTACATATATGTAATAAAAGGGGAGTTTAAGGCTTGGCAAGTGGTTTTAAATGCCAAGTCGAAGTAGCAGTAAACTGCACACACAGGCCTTGCAATGGAAGGCCTGAGACGGGTTTGAAAGGCTACTTGTGTAGGTGGCACAATCAGTGCTGCAGTCTCACTAGTAGCATTTAGATCACAGGCTCTCAATATATGCTATGCCACTTTAAAAGGCACTTACAAATACATTAAATCTGCCATTTGGGTATACACCAATGCCATCACCATTAGGAGAGAAGCGCATGCACTTTTGCACTGGTCAGCAGTAGTAAAGGGCTCAGAGTCCTAAGGCCCCCCAAAAAGATACAGCAAAAAACAGGAGGGGGGGGGGTACGCAGGCAACATATTTGGGGGAACACCACCCTACGGATGAGAGATCTAAAATGGGGCCTTGGCCTGCCTTGATTAGCTTCCATTAGCTTGATAAGTTTGACCAGCACTTGCAAGCATTATCTATTGGCTCTCCGGTCAATGGTTGCCAGTGAGCAGTGATTTGTGGTAATACAACACCCAGGGTGTCAATTTGGTGTTATTCCTGATGTACAAGCTTGGTGCCTTGACATCCTGGCAACCTGGCTATTGGCAATTAGTAATTGTTTTGACTGTCAGCTACTAGTTAACAGGAAGTAACCTTCCACAGTGCTTCTAACCTACACCTAGACCCTAGCCTTCTTTACTACATTTAATTTACGTCTACGCCCCTTAACCTTTTGCTTCTCCTACTTTTGGTTTACCTTTTGGCTTATCCGTGACCCTTTAATTCTTTGATTAGCATGGCCACTAGTCTCTCAAGCCAACAGTACTCTGTCTAGGCACTCTTCCCAGGCACTCAACTGCAGAGAAAATGTAGTGTTGGGGATCTCAACCCACAGTGACACTGAGCCTTGAGTGGGCATTATACATAATAAAGAGGCAGACCCACTGCCTGATTACCTCCACAATATTAGCACATTAGAGCCACGAAGCTCTGAGGGTCAGTATCCCTAAGGCCCTCGATTGATCACCAGTGTCTATTGGTCCAAGAGAACCTACGAGTGCAAAGGAACCCCAGACATTAACCCAACTTGAGCTTCATCATCAGCTGAGCTTGTCCATATGACATTCCATCATCCCAGCGGATTTCAGCTGTCTAAATCCAGAACCCAGCTCCTAGCACCTAACAGCTGGTGGTAAGGGCCTTATAGTAAATGGAGAAAGCCAGAATGGGAGTTCACAGAAATAGAGCTCAAAAGACAGGTGGACTGAGGTTGGTGATTTCAAAGTCAGAAACTGGAGACAGGAGGCTGGAAGCGCACCCTGCAACAAGTTCATGGCAAGCACACAAATTACTCGCCATATTCATCATTTCCCAAGCAGTCAATTTACAAACTAAGCCAGACTTTAAAGACTGGAGACAAATGTAGTACCCTGTAACCTCTAAAAACAAGCCCGATGCAAGCCCATGGCTCATCCACCATAGTTGTTGCACTCAACACTTTCCAAGCATGCAACCCTACAATGAAGAAGGGTGGCTAGTAAGCAAGTAATCAAGCAAGCAAACACACATGAAATAAATATACAGATAGCATAATGAGCTTCTGGAGCACCCAAATGGTGACAGGTGCAATAAAGGCCTAGCGAAAGTGCATGCTGTGTAAGGTTAATAAAGCCTTGTAAAGGCCCTATAAGATCCAGGTAAGATACTAGGCCTGCCTAGCAGCTTATAGTTTCACACAAGGTGCAGGCCCCATGAGAAAGGCATGTCAAGGGCAGCAGCACAAGTCTGCCCAGCAAAAGGGTTCTGGTTCCATAAACAAGGAAACTACAGATATTAACACCTGCACAAGTCAGAGCACAATAGCCTCCAGGCAGTCTCCCAAAAGGGAACATGTGCATACTCATCCAGCGGCGGTTTAAGATTGTCCACCCCAAAAACAACTTCACTGGGGCCCAGTAGGTGCATGACACATCAGCTGAAATCATGGCTACCACATACCCAGGATACTCAGGATCATGGAAATCTGCAGTTACAGACACTACAGACACTGAAAGCATCTCAAACACAACATACCCACTGACTACTAACAATGTAACTGGACTTAGGATGGTCTTATAGCCAACCACAAGCGCACAGATCAAAATACCACAAACGTTTTAAAAACCTGGCGAAAAACACAAGACAATAAAGACACTCCACAGAGCATCAGTGATTGAGCAGCCTGAAAACCTATGTGAGCTAGACAAAGAAGACAAAAAAAGTACCTCGATGCCAAGTTCTGGAACGACCTCCCCCTTCACCTCCGTACGTCCTCCTCTCTCCCATAATTCAAAAAGGAACTCAAGGCCTAGCTATATGACTGAATGCAGCAAGAACCCAGCGTCTGGATACCCTCATTGGTGATTTGTTGCGCTCTATAAATTCGAGTTGATTGCTTGATGATTGATTGAAGTAAACACAGCAAACATATTGATACCACAAACAGAGGGACCATAATACTGTCAAGTTTTGTAGTATATCAAAAGCAGGCATGACATCCATACTTCCAAAATCACGTCACCTCAATTGACATTCACTCAGTTCATCAAGCATCTCAGACTCTACCATGCCATCAAGCCTTGAAAGAATCAAACACAAAAATGCAAACTGCTATCAAGGAGAAAACAAAACAGAGGATCCAACAGCAAAGTGCAAGAGATTCTTGGTAAGCACAGGTGTACGCCACAGAGCACACCCCTACCATCAAAAGGAATTGGGACCAACAGTTAACAACAAACAACAGCAACAAAGAAAATCTAAACAAAGTTACCAAAAGATCAGAAAATATCACAGCATTTAACAGTCTCAACAAAACACCAACAACAACCCCTAATGACTGGCCCACAACAGTTCCAAAATGAGGAAGGAAAGATTTGAGGTAACTAACAGCAGGCCTTAATCAAGAATTAGACCGATTGAGAGAAATGAACTGACCATTCACCATCCAGCTATATGAAGACCGGTCTTTGGCCTCAGATAAAGAGACTTCTCAGCAGTCCCACCAGCTGCAAACCTAGACAATACAACAGGGTCTTAACATCCTCACCACTCGTGCTGCACAGCAGTCAAAAAATGGAAAAAGGCCAAAAAATCATGACTAGGAAAAAGGAGAATCCGGTTAAGAGAAAGGCCTAGACTATGCTCAAAGCACCTCCAGGAGGTATGAAGCATTCTGAAGGACAATATTCCAACATAAACTTTCTTGACTGAGGCATCAGAATGGCTAAAAGAGACAGAGACAAGAAATAAACAAGACAAGGTGAGCTACTCTGCACCATAAGGTCTATTGAGGTAATCAATGGCAATTAACAAGCAGACTCTCCTGTGACAACCTCAGCAACCCCACTAAAAGCTAACCCCTTGCAAGGCATGACACTAAAGGAAAACAGCCTATGCTACGAAAGGAAGTTAGGATAGCTCATCAAGAGGAGGAGAAACTGATTTTACAATCAAAACACAAGTAAACAGCAAAAAGATGGCTTCAGACCAAATTAAACAATCAACCCAAGAGGGGAAGACAGCCAGGTAATGGTGCAAGGTGACTATAAACACAGAGACTCCCAGTGTGAACCATTCCCATGAGCACTGTTTAGTTTGATTAGGTCTGGATCCTCTCTTGACCCCTTTCCTCCAAAGCAATGGAAAAGATGGGTAGACAAATTGTGGTTTTCTTTGTTACTACTCTGTAACAAGTATCTGGATATCAGTTTGGTGCCAAAATGCTGGAAAGGGTTCTAGTTAAGCCACTATTAAAGAAAGTTTCAGTGGATCCCACAATCTTGGCCAACTATAGACCAATCTCCCTCTTCCCTTTACCAGTACAAATATTAGAACGACATGTTAGAAAAAGTTTGTACCAATACTTGGAGGACCACTCATGGTTAGAGGAAGAGCAATTTGGCTCCCGTCCTGACCACGGAACTGAGACCGCATTGCTTTGTGCTACTGATGAATGCCTGTTGGCAGACTTTGACATGCTGATCCACCACGGTCTACTGTCTAGACTATCCTCAATGAGTGTTGGTGGTCCCGTGGCAAAGTGACTAAAGTCATATTTACAAGATCATTGTCAGGCTGTGGCCATTCCCCCTTTGTGCTCTAAATTCAGAACAATTTAAAATGGTGTTCCTCAGGGATCCACACTCAGTCCAATATTTTTTAATGTCTATATCAACTGATTTATTTATCTTACCAAATCCTACAAGATCAATGTTATTAATTATGAAGATGACAATCAACTGATTGTTTCACTCAACAATAATCAGTTGGACTTGTTTAGTAATTTTCAGGCCTGTATATTAGACATATCTAATGGGATGAGTGCAAATTCCCTCAAGCTAAACAGAGGTCAAATGGAGCTCCTTTGTTGCCAGGCATGGCTTGGCAGTTCGGGCTGGACTGTTCCCATGAGGCATAGGGTCAGACTGATGTGCATATAGCCATGTCTGAACTGGGGTGGCAGAGTGGGCTAAAGAACGGTGATGGATCAAACCCAGATCTTTTGACTGGGTGTGAGTGTTTGATTGGTTCTGATGCTCCGTCCGTCACCACCCCCTTTTGTACCACTTTGGCCACCATAAGTGTGGCAGGGTATGCTCAGACATGAGTCCCTTGCTCACTTTGCCACTGGATTCAAGCAAGCCGGGCTGAAGACTGCTGGAATGCCAGAAACCGGTCCTCAGAAGCTTGTTTCCGGTCCAGGGAAGGCATGGCTTGGCAGTTCGGGCTGGACTGTTCCCATGAGACACAGGGTCAGACTGATTTGCATATAGCCATGTCTGAACTGGGGTGGCAGAGTGGGCTAAAGAACGGTGATGGATCAAACCCAGATCTTTTGACTGGGTGTGAGTGTTTGATTGGTTCTGATGCTCCGTCCGTCACCACCCCCTTTTGTACCGCTTTGGCCGCCATAAGTGTGGCAGGGTATGCTCAGACGTGAGTCCCTTGCTCACTTTGCCACTGGATTCAAGCAAGCCGGGCTGAAGACGGCTGGAATGCCAGAAACCGGTCCTCGGAAGCTTGTTTCTGGTCCAGGGAAGGCATGGCTTGGCAGTTCGCGCTGGACTGTTCCCATGAGGCACAGGGTCAGACTGATTTGCATATAGCCATGTCTGAACTGGGGTGGCAGAGTGGGCTAAAGAACGGTGATGGATCAAACCCAGATCTTTTGACTGGGTGTGAGTGTTTGATTGGTTCTGATGCTCCGTCCGTCACCACCCCCTTTTGTACCGCTTTGGCCGCCATAAGTGTGGCAGGGTATGCTCAGACGTGAGTCCCTTGCTCACTTTGCCACTGGATTCAAGCAAGCCGGGCTGAAGACGGCTGTAATGCCAGAAACCGGTCCTCGGAAGCTTGTTTCCGGTCCAGGGAAGGCATGGCTTGGCAGTTCGGGCTTGACTGTTCCCATGAGGCACAGGGTCAGACTGATTTGCATATAGCCATGTCTGAACTGGGGTGGCAGAGTGGGCTAAAGAACGGTGATGGATCAAACCCAGATCTTTTGACTGGGTGTGAGTGTTTGATTGGTTCTGATGCTCCGTCCGTCACCACCCCCTTTTTTACTGTTAAAGTGGCACAGTTATGGAACAAGTTACCTTACAAAGTAAGATCCCAGACTGACTTGCTTGTGTTTAGGAATGCCCTTAAAACTTGGCTCTTCCCTAACTAATCACTGGGAGGACATTTTGAGACTGCCAATGCTGTACCCTCTTTTTCACTATTTCCGCTTTCATCAATGAGTTTTAGAAATATTGCGCCAATCTGATACCAATCTGGTCATGGTGCGCTCTATAAATAACTGATACGCATACAAATGCAAGCACTGAAATTACGTCCTTGTCAAGAAACACAACTCCCAACGCAACACCACAGAGATACCTGCAACTGCCAATACTCTTGCAAACAATTACGCTTCCAGACTGTCACCCCATTGCACAACAGCCTGGGAGAAAAGCTTAACTACAAAATCTTGGTTTTGCTGCAGTCTCTCGCTATGCACAGCATGGGGTCTGGACTAACACAATTAGCAAGGGCTGCTTTTTGGGTTCCCAGTATGGCCCTGTTTCATGGTTGGTGGTGTAGATTTCCCCGACCCATTTACTGTTAACACACACACACAGGTGTAAACACACACATATATGCACACACGCACACAAAGATACATATGGGTATACACACATTGAGCTATCTTTATCTTGATGGGAACCTGCATCATGCTACACAGTAGGTTTTGAATCTGATAACACATAAAGCGTTGTTACAGTGATAGTAACCTGCCTCCTGCAGGTTACACATAGAACTTTGCAGTAGGTATTCTAACCCACTGAGATATCTTTCTGTAAATGCAACCTGTGACCTGTAGTCTGCACCATAGGGTTTAAAGCTGTTCCAATATCAGCCATGAGTAGAGAATCCACTCTACTTTCTTTATATGAAGGTGTATGTACTACAGCATTAGATCCTGTGATTACATCATGGAAAGTACAGAAGTAGCATGCAACACTTCAAGCTGACACACACAGGTCATCGGGCTGTACACTCAGGGTCTGGAAAAAGGTTGATAAAAATGAACTGCGTTGCTACATGGGCAGTGTCTCTAAAGATGGAAGCGGAGATTCCTTGGGTGTTGGTTCAGGCACTCCTGGTGTTTGTATGCAAGATGGAGTGAACGCTCTTGCATGTTGACCCTAGAAGAGGTGCGTCCCTGGGTTCCTTGGTGGTAGGGCCTAAGGTTCCTTGGTCTATCATGGTTGAGGAAAATGTTTCTTGCTTTGCAATGCTGCTTGGACTCGCACCTAATCGTGGACAGCCCGTTTCACGACCTCTCTTCTTTTTTAATGCACCCCTTTGGGCTATTTTGGTTCTGTTATCTTTCTTTTTCCTCCTACGGACCACTTTCAATTGTGGGATGTTCTCCACTTCCTCATTCACCACTGTTGAGGGCGTATGGGTATGTGCAGTTGATTTCCTAGTTATTGGGTATAGCCGTTTTTCCTCATGGCTTTCTATAGGTTCTGCAAAAAGATTTTTTAAATTGTAGCTCTTTTCCTCATCCATTGTTCTGGATTATTTTTGAGATCTCTTCCTCCTTTCCTTGAGCCTTTCTTGTATTTGACCCCCTTTATTGACCTTTTTTTTCACACCGCTTCTGGACTCTGTGCTGGTTTATTGATTGCTACCTTGTGAGTTCTCCATGGTTTCAGGTGGCTGTTCCATTACTACCTGAAAATCTACTTTGCCTTTGAGGTACGTACAGCTACTGACAGAGATTCTTGGTAGAATGTGTTTCAATTCTTCACCCAATGTAATAATGCGACTTGAATTTGCTGAACTGCAGGGGCCGGAGCGAGATTGTGCCTCGCTCATTAGGCGCCAATCATTGGGCTTGGTCTATTCCTCCTAGACCTCCTGCTGGTTCAATTTCCCCTCAGGTTCTAGAATTTCTCCGGATGTTAGCAAAGAGGGAGCAAGATTCGTAGCCCTGCCAGATCTGGATAAGGAGGTGGGCCAGTTTGTGTTAATGCTTCATACTTGTTTGGTTGAATTTATGGCCATAGGTTCAAGTATGAGCGTAAGGAGATCGGTGCTGTGCTCATTGTCATGGATAATAGTCTCAATTAATGCGAGTACTGAGCTCAACACCCATTCCAATGAGAACAGGGAGCTGGAGATTATATGGCCTTGACCTGGGCAGCTAGGAAATCTGTTTGGGATAAGGTTCTCTATAGAGGAGAAGCCTGGATCCAAGGGAAAAGGACTTGTAAAGCTAACGCCCAGAGTCTCATCAAAGGGCATGTTGCGAGTTGGAAGATTGCCCAATGTTATTGGCGGTGTGTTTAGCTCCTGGTTGATTAATCTTTCAATCAGTATATGGATAGGGATGTCCGGCAATGTATAGTTGTTTTATAGTTGAAGATTAGTTGGGTTGCTTTCCAACGCAATGTAAGAACAACATTGGGATGTTAGTCCATTTGTATTTGCTTTTGTTTCTCTCATTATATGGGCCCCTCCCATGGGTGGAAAGGTTGATAATATAGGGCTCATTGATCATCTATATGGATTTACATGTGTTTTGGCTCCGTCAGTCATTGATGCTTGGGCTTTTGTTTGATCTTTGAATTGTCTGCTTCTTCCTCTGGAAGCATGACTACTTGGACTAAGCAAGACCTGCACTGAGGTATTGCAAGTAGGGCAGGGCATCAGCATTCTTCCTACCTCTGCTTGGCACCCAAGGAGCCAAAGAAAACTGTAAGGTGCCGGGCGGGAAGTGGCAGGGAGCAAAGTGTTTTAGATGAGGCCTACTGAGTGTAGGGCTATGTTGGGGACTCCTGGCTCCACCTCATTTGGGGAGAATGTGGTTATGTTATGTTCGGTCCTAGCTTTGTCCCCTGTTTTAGCTTGGTCCCCTGCCTGTCGGGTTGGCGATGAGGAATGAGGTGAAGACAATACCTTGCCTTCTTCTCCTCCCTCATTTAAGAGCTCTGGTTCTTTTGCCACTTTTTTGCTGATTTCTCTACTCGACTCATGAAACTCATGAAACTCAGTTATCTCGTTTTCTGGAGCCCTCTTTCTTCTTACGCCGTGACAGAAACAGTTTGGTTTACTCTGGAATTCTGGGTAGAAGTCGATAAACAGTTTCCTGGGGTACTATAGGTTCCAATGTGTGGCACTGGTTGGGTCCACAGCAAAGGGTTATTTTGCAGATTAATAGGAGTCACTGAGTCACAGTGCCTACCTTACCCTCTCCAACTTTCGTCATCTACCTACACATGAAAAATATTTTAATGTTTCTGGTCCAATGCCAACTGGCACTCTGTCTCCCTTCCATACCCTTCCATACCCCATAGCATCTCTGTCAATACAGAGAAAAGTCCCCTGTCAAAAGTGAGTATGTATTGGCCTAGAGTATGCCTAGAGTATGCAATGGAGAGGTCAAATGATGAAGCTGGAGCATTCCTGCATTGGAAAACATCCCTTACCCCGCATGCGTTACTCCGCAGTGCCATTGCCTCAAAGTTTTTACACCACAAAATCTTTTACAACGCAGGCTTTATACCGCAAACTACCACAACGCATTCCCCAAAGTAACACCACGGTAGTGGTTAAAATAGAAAATTGTGTTGTAATGGGGACAGCGTTGCAATGGATTGCCTTGTAAAGCACTGCACTGTAAAAGATTTTGTGGCGTAAAAACTGCAGGGTAAAGGCACGTGGAGTAAAAGTGTGCAGGGTAAAGTGTCCTATTCCCCCGCATTTCTCTGTGACTGCAGAAACCTGAGAAAGATACAGGAGGGTATTGTCGCAATAACCATGGGGCATAAAATCAAGAACAGGCGATAAAATTATCGCCGTTTTATCGGCAGGAAACTGCCACTAAAGCGGCAATAATGGTCTTGATAATATGTCCTTGTGAGTTCCCATAGCAGCCCAGGTTCTGGTGTTAACCTGGGCTGCTATGGGAATTCACAAGGGCATATTATCAAGCCCATTAACGCCGCTTTAGCTGCAGTTTCCTGACGATAAAGCGGCGATCATTTTATCGCCTGTTCTTGATAATATGCCCCCAAATGTCATCCAGCATTTCATCACCTCCTTCATGTCTCTGGAGACCTTGGAAGCAGCGCATTAGCTCCATCTCAAACACAACATCAATATATCCTTTCTTCACTGATCTGACATCAGAGTAGTGAAAACACCGCACTTACATCAGAGTAATGTCTAAAAAGTCCATGACTCCAGAATAGTGGCTGATGAGTCTCGAAGTACACTGTACCAGACAAATGAAGTAACTCCAAGCAAACGTAAAGCATGATGGAATTTTGATAGAGGAACTGTAAAAGAGAAGCACTATTTACTCTGGCAGTAAAATGATCCCTGTCTGGGTCGGCATGACACTGTGCTGAATCAGGGAAAGAGCGGAATAAATTGAAGTTAGATATCAATGCAGAAAATAGCCACAGATAAAAGAGTTGGGTCCTCGCCTAGGATTAAATAAAAAGTCAGTGTGGATTCGAATTTCAGATGTCTGAATCTGCCAGTGTATAAAGCATAATAGAGGTGATGCTCCGAAGATGGAGATAATGTGAAGTGAAGAAGTAGAAATTATGGCAAGAGAAAAGAAAGCAGGTCAGCCTATTCTTCATGCTATTGTTTGGGTTCTATCAATAAAATAACTGAGGTGTAGGTTTACTGATTTTTATTTTTAGTGTTTTTATTTAAAAAAATCTATCTTTGGTTAAGAAAAAACACCTATCTAAGGACGAGAGTTCCCGACATTTCCAGGATCCCCCCATAATGTTGGCTCATTTGCAGGCTAACAGACAGTCACAGCAACATAATATTTTTACTGAAAACAAAAAGAACTGTGCTTATATCATAAATGAGGAGAAACAGCATATCTTCTCCAAATTATCAGTGTAGCAAACTGTGAGTCTTCTCTTCCATGAATTAAGTAACTTATTTTGAGGAAAAGGCTTGGTTTTTGAATGGCAGCTGAAAAATTATTGCAGATTTGTCTTTCCGTAAAATATATTTTTTGACGCAAAGCTAAAAATGTAGGGGCTTATTTACAAGCCTCTTGTGCTGCCGTTGCGTTACTTTTTCACATATTAAAAGTGATACACCGGCGGTGTAAGGGGTTTCTAAATAAGCCCCTTGCTTTTTGATGATTAGATATTCAGCAAGTTTTCTTGCTGGACCACACCCCTGCAGCAAGATCTGGCGCACTTCACCCAGAGGATCAAAAGTGAGAGAGCGCAAATCAAGAAAAAGTAGAAGTGCACCATATTTACAAGCACGTTGCATCAGTTTAGTAAAGATTATATAAGAGTGTTGAATTTATAGAGTGAAAATATATGAGTGTTTACTTAAAATAGAGTGCATATATCAGTGTGAAAAGCTAATGTAGAAGTGTGTAGAGATGTTAGAATGATGTTGAAATTCCATGTTATGTGGCTGTTGTAGAGGAGAATGTAATGCTGCTAAACGTAGAAATGTGTAGGCCACATGGCAGTTCACAAAGAATGAAAAGGTGCTGTTGCATTCTCACATTATATGGATTTTTAATGTTGTTATAATTCAAGGTATTATTGATCATAGAACTGAAATATATATTTTATAGAAGTGTTCATATAACCATTGTGTGTAATAAGTTAGAATACTGTTTAGACTAAGAAGTTAAAGGTTTACAGAGTGCACAGGCCCGTTTCATGTAATTCTAAAAGGCCTGAATAGATGAGGTTGTTTCTTTTGATCTGCATGTGTTAGTTAGAGGAAGGTCATGTTAAGCATAAATTGCAGAGACTGCTCGATGGTTTACGACTTAGAAGATACGGTGGAGGCCGGAATTTGGGGCCCACTGTACAAGTGTCTGTTTGCAGGTGCGAGGAGGTTCCAATCAAGAGAGTGATGAATAGAGTTTTGTTCAGTGAGCCAGGCACAGGCCTGGAGGAGGCTTCAGGAATTTCCTGGGGGGTACCGTACTGCCGGAGAAGAGCCTGAGAAGCAAGGTCAACGCTAACGATGGGCCCAGAGGAGTATCAGCATGGAAAATGCCAGAACCAACACCACGTGAGGGGCGTCTCTAAAGGGCGTTTCTATTGTAAATGTGATTTTTGTATTAGGGACAGCACCCCTGGGTGGAGTTAAGGCAGATGGTCTGAGGAACCTAAGAGAGCGGATGGGTAGGCAGATAGGATAACTGCGAGACACCGATTCACAACGAAGGCTAAGGGAGGGGAGTGATCTTCTTTGGAAGTCACCACGGCTGACACCTTTTTAGGTTAAGACTTTACTAAGTAGGGATGTCACTTAGTCTAGTGTAGGGACAGTCTAATCTGGATTTTCTTCCTTTCTGTAAATGACTCACAAGCTACAGCTTGTGTCTATTCTTGCAACTCTGATGATCTTTGAATTGGTTTTGGTGACATTCTTCTGCCGACTAAGAGCATTTAGAAAATTTATGTTTGTATTGATACCAGTATATCTTTTGAATCTTATTTTGAGATGTTTGTATCTCCAGTTAACTTTGGCTTTGTAATAAACTTTTAAAACTTACTCGTAGTAGGTGGTTCTTTGGAGTGGTGTAAGTCCTTATTGATTGACCTAGTAGTGGATTGCCTTTTACTCTATGACAGGTATCAACGGTTCAGTCGACCTGAGTTGGGATCTAGACCTATAGCAATAGATCAGAAATCCCGCCCTATCAGTTGGTAGCAGAGAGGATGGTTACCTTCTAGAGGAAGGTGATCTAGACTAGGTTAGATTACCCCAAGGTCCCTAGAGATCGAGAGATGAGCAGCGGAAGAATCGCCTGCCGAAGAAGGTGCTAACGGTGCGAGAGAAAAGCAGCAGGGTCGGACGAGAGTGAGTATAACAAGGGTCATGCGTTGACAGATTGCGGTGTTTTGTGTTGTATCTGTATTGTAATGTCATGCGGAGTTGAATGCCTGTAGTATGATTGAGAGAGGGTTGTGAGCGCGCGCAACCTGGCAAACCGGGAAAATCTTAAGTTCGGGGAAGAGTTTAAGTGGTTCGGGTGTATCGAACATCCAGAGTAGTTGTCGACCAGAGTAAAGGGGGTCATGAGGTACCATTGATCGCCCGCAGGACCAAGATAGGGGGAACGCAAGAGTGAGTGTGTGGGTAACGGACGCAGGTCAAAAGTTACCGTGTGTAAGTAACCTATCAGTTAAGGCTATTGTCTGGACGTACACGGAAAGACATTTCGTCAGTTAAGGTGACAATTACAGTTAGACTGTGGGCGTACAGTCAAGGAAAGTGATCGCTTGGTCGGAAGTAATCATTTTTCAGAGTATGAATGGGACGCATGCATGACCGGGAGACGAGCTGAGAAAGGAGGGGAACTGCTGCGAAGGGGAGACGAGAGACGTCAGCGAGAGCCGCGCTGTGATGGCCGGTTGGTGTGACGTCAGCGAGAGCCGCGCTGTGATAGGCCGATTGGTGTGAAGCCGCGCTGTGATAGGCCGGTTAGCGAGAACCGCGCTGAGATTGGTGGATTGTCATCAGGAAGTAAACGAACGCGGAGAAAATAGAAATTTTGTAGATTGAACATGAAGTGTTTTAAATGTTTGAGAGCGATCTTTAAGAGAAAAAGAAGAGAATCTTATTACGGGGAAGAGGCACCGCCAGAGGGTACACCAGCTCACTATATGGCAACGAATGTTGGGTTGCATACTATACTGTGGCTTGATACTTGGAGTAAGATTACAGAAGGGAATGAGGAACTGACTTTCCCGAAATACGGAACGTTTAGACTAGAAGTGTTGCATCAGCTGAAAGCAGTTATGACCTCATTGAGACCTTTGCCTAGACCAACACAGTTTGAGGCCCTTAATGCGTGGATTAGGGCGGCGCACGACAGGAATCAGAACAGACGCCAGGAAAGGGTAAGGCGATCAGTAAGGGCAGTGCAAGATGCCAAATGGGATGCGGAAGCCAAGAAATGGAGGGTACAGACGATTGAAGTGGATAAGTTGTACCCAATGAGAGAGGTTACAGGAGAAAAGAGGCCCATAGAAGAGGATGACGAGAGCGAGTCGGAGGATGGCCTAATAAATAGGTTGTTGATAGATAGACCGCCTCCGGGCAATGGGGAGATAGAAGGTACTGAGCTCCCAAGGGAAGATAGAGTTGACATAGAAGGGAATAGGCCACTCTCTATAACGAATTGGGTACCTACTAAAGGTGAGGAGACACCTCAACATAGTCCTGTACAGAGAGTAGTCGGAAGGGTGGTGGTGCAGAAGATGCCAGCAACAGAGAGGGTTGAGTCTTATGGATTGCCAGATGCTCTTCAAGTACCCGTTACCATAGGTCCTATAGTGTCGGTTTACCATCCAGAGAAAGGGAGAGAGGAAGAACAAGTACGGCTAGACAGAGAAAGAGTTGAGATGGAAAGAAGGAATAACACGACAAATGCCTGGAGGCAATTGCCAGGACCAATAACGTGGAGCACCCCATTGGATTCAGCAGTGGATCCCGTAACAGAACAGGGGGGTCAGAGAGGACCGATGGACCTGAGGGGACCACGGCCGAAATCCTATAAAGAGTTGAGGGCTGACTTGAAGGAATGGGATAGGTCCACAGAAGCACCGAGCAACAGGTCAAGAGCAGAAGCTGAATGGGGAAGTCGAGGCAACGGGATATTATCTCACTGCGGGGCTAGCGAAAGCAGTCAGGAGTAGGACGGTAAAAGTCAGGAGTCACACGTCATATTGACGGCGGAAATGGGCAGGAGCAAAAAGGCACCAGTACGGGGTGTGGAGAGAAGTCTCGTCTCATTCAAAGTGAGGGAGACCAAAGGACACAAGAGTACAGGGACAGGTTTAAGTGCACTCTCCACGCACCGGATGATAACGTACAGCACTGGAATCGTGGGAACATGGGGAACCGCGAAGGATCTTGCCATGCGGCGAGTGATCAGAGATCACAGGCAAATTGTGAAGGCATGGGGAATAATGGAATGTCTTATCATGCACCTAGAGAAACCAGGCAGAATGGGAAATGTGGGACTATGGGAAATAGAGAAGTGTTTCACTATACACCCAGAGAGGATGGAACTGCATGGGACCTGGAGAGATGGGAGCATGGGAGGACTCCCCATAACACGCCTGAGCCCAGACGTAGGACTCAGAGCTGTGATGGGAGAGATGTAAATGGACTCTCTAGAGATAGCATACTGAAAGCTGTGATAAAAGCCAAAAGACTCGATGTGACCAGCTTAAAATCTGACCTGGACGATATAATAGAGGGTGTGTTGCCTTTAGAAAGGATTGACATGTACGAACAAGATGAGCTGCTGTTTATAGCAAAGGATATTACTCGAAAGGCAAGAGCAACTCATGAGAAACTGTCTGAACTGGCAGACAAGTATATGGTGGATTTGTCCAGAACAAAGGCATTGCAGGGTAACCATAGGTTGCATTATTCAGATCAGGACTTAGATGAGAGGAGGACAACTGGATTAAAAACACACATAAGGGAACTGATCACAGGAATAAGAGCATGGAGAGATCTGGACAAATGGGAAGAGAGATGGTCCAAAAAGGGAACTGTTAGGCGGAGCGCGAATGTGATGTCTCCGGAGGGAAGGCTAATGCGAGAAATAGCGAATGGGAGTTATGTACACGTACCCTGGAGTAGGGGAGATTTGGTTGCATTTACCAACTCATTTCCGAAGTTAAGGGAAAATCCCGTAGAGTGGTACAAGCAGGTAGAGAGGTTTGTCAAGATTTCAAAAGTATTGTGGATTGATTTGAACACCTTATTCGACATTGTGGTTCCAGGAGACTTGTGGATAGCATGCAAGGTTAGTGTCGAATGGCCAACTGCAGAACCAGAAAGGGATGCTCGTACTAATGGACCGTCAGAAATAGTAATGTTAAAATATGAAAGGGTGATGACATGGTTGAAGGAGAAGGTGCCACCACAAGATATAGATTGGGTAAAAATAGACCGAACAAGACAGGAACCCAAGGAGACAGTTCATGAATTTTATGAGCGATTGCTGAAAATGTTCAAACAATACAGTGGATTAGATGTAATGGATCCCAAAGAGATAGGACAGTTTGTATCAAAGTTCGTTTTGGGGTTGAGACCTGATATTTGTTTGATGATTCAGCAACATTTAATTTGTTGGCAAAACAAACCATTAGATGAAATTTTGAGATACGCAAGGTATTGCAGTGATGAAATAGATTCCAAAGCAAAGAAACTAAAGGAGAAACTGATGATGGTGCAGATGCAGTCGGCTGGAAAGGGTGGACAGCAGCAACAGGGAACAGGGACAATGGGACGGAAATCAAATAGTCAGAATCAGGACAGCGAGGAAAACTCGAGACCTAGAATAGACATTGCTACATTGAAAAGAACGACAAAGTGTCACCAGTGTCACCGGGTGGGACATTGGAAATGCGAGTGTCCCTATATTCCTGAAAACGGAGAACTAGAAGTAGAGGAGGAGGAAGTTCCAGTTCAAGGGGTGACAGTGTCAAAGAGTAAGGTGGCCAAAGGGGGGACTTCGGCTCCACGAGCTCAGTTCCCGCAGCCACCAAAGATTACGACAGGGGGAAAGATCTATAGACAAATGCCTCTTTTTATAGACGAAGGAGAGTGTTACTATATTGATCCATTGACGGGACGACGTGTAAGCAGAGAGGAGGACTGTACCCTCGGGGCAGTTCTAGAGGTGGATCAAAGAGGACCGTTTGTTGAGGCTGAAGTGGTAGGGTGTCCTACAACATTCTTAGTAGATACCGGAGCTACTCGATCAACTTTGAGATCGGCAGTGGTTCCAGATCTACCAATGTCGGGGGAAACAATTCAAGTGGTAGGAGTCGCAAATAGGAGAATGACTAACCCTTTGACGGAACCAGTGCCAGTGAAAATTGGAAACTACACCGACGAACATCAGTTTGTAGTATGTGATTCTAGTCCTGTGTGTCTGTTAGGAAGAGACTTATTGTGCAAACTGAACTGCACAATATACTGCACACCTCAGGGAGTGGAGATACAGACTACAGACGATGATGCTACCTTTCAGGTTGCAAATTCGAGAGTATGCGTAGAACTGTATCCTACCCTGACTGTGGAGGAGCTTCCTTGGGACTTATGAGATACAGTGTCATCAGAGGTATGGGATTTTACTGGAGAAGAGATAGGATTGATCAAAGGAGTAGAACCAGTGAAGATCATGGTAAAACCAAATGTTGAATATCCAAGAACGCCTCAATACAAATTGACCCCGGAGACGATTGCAGGAATAAAACCCGTAATCGACTCTATGATCCAACAGGGAATACTGAAGGAAATCGTGGGTAGTCCATGCAACTCCCCGATTATGGGTTTGCAGAAACCTAGTGGGAAATTTAGAATAGTACAAGATCTTCGAAAGATTAATAACATAGTTGTTTCATGTTGTCCAGTGGTACCGAATCCATCAGTGATATTGTTTCAGATACCATTCCAAGCTGAGTGGTTCACAGTGGTAGATCTTTGTCAGGCTTTCTTCTCAATTCCATTAGATGAGGAGAGCCAGTATCTTTTCGCTTTTAAGCTGGAAAATCGTGTCTTAACATGGTGTCGTATCCCACAGGGGTATACAGAAAGTCCATCAATTTTCAACCAGCTATTGAAGAAAGAAAAATCTTGAAAGTCTAGTACTGCCACAGAACTCGGTTCTGGTCCAGTACATAGACGACCTACTTGTTGCGTCAGGAACGGAAGAAGCTTGTAAGATAGATACCATCGCCTTGCTGAACCATTTAGCTGAAAATGGGCATAAGGTATCTCCAAGCAAATTGCAGTACTGTTTGACAGAAGTACAGTACTTGGGTCACCGGATAGAAAAAGGAAAGCGCAAGGTGTCACCAGATAGAATAGAGGCGATAATGAAGATGAACGCGCCTACGACACAGAGAGAAGTCAGGATGTTCCTAGGAATGGCTGGTTATTGCCGACAGTGGATAGCTAACTTTTGACTGAAAGCAAAACCCTTACAAAAACTGACGCACAAGGAGGTGAGTGATCCGGTACCATGGGACAAGGATTGTTTGATGTCGTTCCTACAGTTGAGAGAGGACTTGTGCCGTGCTCCAGATTTGGGGATGCCTGATTACGAAAAACCATTTTCACTTTACTGCTGCGAAAGAGAGGGTTGTGCTTTGTCAGTTTTAGTACAAACTCACGGAAATGCCCGTAGACCAGTTGCATACTTTTCGGCTACTTTAGATCCGGTAGCCGCAGCGTTGCCCGGATGTCTCAAATCCGTTGCTGCAACAGGTGTCAGCATTGAAAGGTGTGAAAATGTAGTCATGGGACACCAATTAGTGGTGTATGTACCTCATTCTGTAGAACTGTTAATGACCAGGACCAAGACACAGCACTTAACCAATAACAGGCTCACGCGCTACGAGCAAGTTATTCTTGCTGCGGAGAACGTGACCCTTAAGAGGTGCTCTGTTTTGAATCCTGCTACATTGATGCCACTTCCTAATGATATAGAAGGCGAAGAATGTGAAGATCACGATTGCCTTGATGTGACTGAACTATGCACCAAGCCAAGACCAGATATTGTGGATGAGCCGTTGACTGACCCTGATGAAATTTTCTTTGTTGATGGCTCATGTTTAAGAAACGATACTGGTCGGTTGAGAGCAGCTTATGCTGTTTGCACCATTACTGGAGTTGTGGAAGCCGCTTGCCTGGAAGGAGTACACTCCGCTCAGGTAGCTGAAATCATTGCATTGACACGTGCCTGTTTAGCAGGTAGCAAAATTAGAGTCACCATTTATACCGATAGCCAATATGGTTTCGGTGTAGTTCATGATTATGGGCAATTGTGGTCTCAGAGAGGTTACATGACCTCCTCTGGTTCGCCTATTCAAAATGGGGAATTTGTGCGACTGTTGTTAGAAGCATTACAAGGTCCAGCAGCAAATGCGATTGTTAAATGTGTAGCCCACACCAAAAATACAGATTTTGTATCGCAAGGTAATCGATATGCAGATGAAGTTGCCCGCTACTGTGCGGAGCAAGGGTATTCTTTCACGGAAGTGGAAGTAGGTGGGACTCAGGAAAAGACAGAGTTAAACATGATGCTAGAAACAGTTGATACTTGGGAGGATTTAAAAGACATGCAAGAGAACGCACCTGATTCTGAGAAAAAGGCATGGGAAACAGCAGGTTGTGTGAAAGGTGAAATGGATTTGTGGGTTTCAGCAGATGGAAGGGCAGTATTACCTGAAGAATTAGTGAGTCCAATGGCACGACAGATACATGGTCCAGTACACTTAGGAAGAGATGCCATGCTGAGGTTATTTAGGCAGACTTGGTACAATCCTAAATTTAGGATTGCAGCAGAAGCAGTGTGTCGAAGATGTGTCACATGTCAGCAATTGAATGTAGGGAAAAGAACACCAGTTGCAATGAGTCACATTGGGAGGTCTGGGGGGCCTTTCAACTGAATGCAATTAGATTTTATTGAGATGCCAAAAATCAACCGCCTCAGGTATGTTCTGGTGGTTGTATGCATATTTTCCAGATGGGTCGAAGCATACCCTACACGCAGGTGCGACACACTCACAGTAGCAAAGTTGTTGCTTAGAGAGTTGATCCCGCGCTTTGGGGTGCCGACCTCCTTGGAATCAGATAGAGGAACTCATTTCAACAGTGAAGTTGTGAAGATGCTTTGCTCTGCATTGAACATTGATCAGAAGTTGCACTGTAGTTATCGACCAGAGGCTTCAGGTATCGTGGAGCAGATAAATGGAACTCTGAAGTCCCGAATAGCCAAAGTATGTTCATCGACGTCCTTAAGCTGGCCTGATGCTCTGCCTTTGGTACTCATGAGTATGCGTAGCACACCAGACAGGAGGACAGGTCTCTCTCCACATGAGGTTCTAATGGGGAGGGCAATGAGACTTCCGTCTGTTCCAACTACAGCTTTGTTGAATATTACAGATGACCTGATCCTGGATTACTGCAAGGGTCTTTCTGACGTCATTCATTCTGTGTCTCTTCAGGTGCAGGCTGCTGAAGTTCCATCTTCAAGAGACCTATGTCACGACTTGTGCCCTGGTGACTGGGTACTTGTGAAAAAACACGTCCGGAAGAACTGCCTAGACGTGCGTTGGAAGGGGCCCTACCAAATAATCCTGACAACGAATACTGCTGTAAAGTGTGGAGGGCTGCCAAACTGGATTCATGCTTCCCATACTCGAAGAGTTCCAGCACCCTTAGAAGAAACAGCTCCTCTCACAGATGAAAATCCAGCTGTGGACGGTGAACCACTAGAGGGGACCAGTCAAGCTGTGGGGGTGTCGGAAGAAGTTGGGAGTGCTACAGATCCAGAAGAAGAAAGACAGGACGACAGTGAAACTGAAGTTGCCACTGAAGGTGAAAGTTGCTGTGAATACGGCTCAGACACAGATCAAGACAAGAGGGATCAAGAACCGAGTGTGAGGACAAGAAATAGGAGAACAAGGCGTGGAGAAGCTAGTTGGCCTGAAAGAAAGCAGAGGCCGAGCTTGAAGCCAACTCCAGAGAGAACTCTCGCTCCTATATCTGAAGACTCAGATCTGGGCGAAGGTGCACAAAGACAGGAACAAGAAGGTCTGAGAAGATCGAGGAGGGTGCGAGTGCCCTGCAGAAGATACGCTACTCCTGAGTGGACCTACCTAGCAGCAGATGTCCAGTGCACGGAGATCCGGGAGGGTGAGGGAAGTGACCGAGACCAGTACTGACCCAATCATAACAGTGGAAATAGTGTTGGTGATACCCGGAGTGGAGGTCGAAGGGTTGCTGACACTCACTATCCCCAATCCTCCTTATCTGAGCGGGATAAGAGACATGGTTTTAAACAGAATAGAATTTCCGACTTTTTGTTCAACGAGGCCAACACATGAGGAGATCATTCTTCGTTTGGAAATATTAGAATACGTGATTAGAGCCGCTGGAACACGTCTGATTCCAGATTGCTAAAGACTTTGTAAATAAACAGATTGAAAGATAACCTAGCGCCAAGTGGAAGAAGAAGAAATTTAGGGATTTCCCGTTTAGTGGACGGAGAAGGGCTAGGGTTGTCTGTTACTATAGAACTTAAAGACTGATCTTGCGGAAGGGATTATCAGCTTCCAGGTGTGGTTCGGAAAGGCTGAATAAGCAAAGAAAAGAGACTTTATGTTGTGAAAGAAAATCAGAACTACACCGTCTTGAGATCATGGAGGCCGGCAACCCAAACCGCAAAACAAAATGCATAGTAGGCACACTTTTAGTGGGAGTAATTTTTCTTATAGTTTTAGTAGTCACTATATCATATGTAGTGGGACATGAAAATGAAGAGAAGGCAACAAAGGAAGCAAAAATTGTATCGATACAGAAACCTACTACTGCTGGTCAAAGGGGGGACAATACAGAGAAAGATAAAGCTTTACTAGCAGCAGAGACTCGTAGGTTGCATGTGGATGAATCACAGGGAAATTTCAAATCAAATGCATATGCTAAATTGCTTTATGTATATATTGATGCTTTGGAGGTAAAGAATTGCTACGTTTGCATGCAATTGCCAGCCTCTGTAGACGAAGGTATTAGATATCATCATCTTCCATTGACTTATGGAATCACATGTAGTTTGTTGCTTAGTATATTTTATGAACGTGATGGTTTTGAGTATTATTTTTCAAATTTTGATGCTGTTTTACCAGAAGTTCCAAACTACAAGCACATGAACAAGTGGGATTATTATAAGAGTGAAGATAGATTAAAGACATTTTTCATTCTTTGGAAAACGTTAGATACTTCACATGCCCGAAGAAATAATTTGACTTGTAGAGTGTCAGAAATTGAGAAAAGGTTTATAGGACAGGTGGATGATCGATACAGGAGACAGAAGATCTTAAAGGCTTCAGGCCAATGGAAAACAGATTGGACCGAGGAAGAAAGGTCACACCAAAGAAAGGGTAGTAATGGTCCAATAGCTTTAGATCGAGAGCAAAAAGGGAAACTGTGTATATATAGGGGTAAAACCTATTATGAGAATGTGTTTGTGGGAGAAGTAAATTGTGAACATGCTTTCCAATTAGAATATTATACCAAGGATTTCTTGAAGGGAATGCAGGTGATCCCGAATGTATATTTTGTTTGTGGAAGAAATGCATACGTGAAACTACCGGATAATTGGTATGGATCATGTTATTTAGCAATTGTCTTCCCCAAAATATATCATGCTGAGGATTTGGAAATTATAGAGAGAGGAACTCAAGCTAGAGGAAGAAGGGATGTAAACTATGAGGAGGTAGTTGGAGACGTATTTGGTGCTATATTTCCTCTTTTGGGGATAGCACTGAATGATGTCAAGATTAGAAGATTGGCAACAGTTGTAGATAGGTTGTCCGCTAGTACTGCTAGATCATTAATGCTGGTGGAGGGAGAGATGCAATCGATAAGGGCAATGGTTCTTCAGAACCGACTTGCTCTAGACGTTTTGTTAGCTAAAGAGGGAGGAGTCTGTAAGGCTTTGAAGGTTCAGGAATGTTGCACTTACATTCCAGACAATTCAAAACCTCTAGAAAAGTATATACGGAACATCACTGAAATTCATCATGAGATTGAGGATTTGACACAGGTAACTGTGTGGGAAAAAGTAGGTCATGGAATGGGTAAAGTTGGAGGTTGGTTTGCCAACCTAGGAAAGAGTTTCATTTGGTACATACTGAAACCTATCATCATAGTAGTGATTTGTATAATCACCTTGTGGGGATTGGTACGGCTGTACCAATGTTATAGATCAAATAGGTTGCAGAGATCCATGAGAGAGCAGGAGAGGAGATTAGCTGCGATGCAGGACAATCAGTACAGGAGTCTGAGGGCTCTAGAGATGATGAAACGAGGGAGTACTGCAACGAGTTCTGTATGATTCAGTTCATACCTCAGGGATGGTGTTGTGATGGTGATGACTACTAAAAGTCATCAAAGGGGGGAACTGAGAGAGCGCAAATCAAGAAAAAGTAGAAGTGCACCATATTTACAAGCATGTTGCATCAGTTTAGTAAAGATTATATAAGAGTGTTGAATTTATAGAGTGAAAATATATGAGTGTTTAATTAAAATAGAGTGCATATATCAGTGTGAAAAGCTAATGTAGAAGTGTGTAGAGATGTTAGAATGATGTTGAAATTCCATGTTATGTGGCTGTTGTAGAGGAGAATGTAATGCTGCTAAACGTAGAAATGTGTAGGCCACATGGCAGTTCACAAAGAATGAAAAGGTGCTGTTTGCATTCTCACATGATATGGATTTTTAATGTTGTTATAATTCAAGGTATTATTGATCATAGAACTGAAATATATATTTTATAGAATTGTTCATATAACCATTGTGTGTAATAAGTTAGAATACTGTTTAGACTAAGAAGTTAAAGGTTTACAGAGTGCAGAGGCCCGTTTCATGTAATTCTAAAAGGCCTGAATAGATGAGGTTGTTTCTTTTGATCTGCATGTGTTAGTTAGAGGAAGGTCATGTTAAGCATAAATTGCAGAGACTGCTCGATGGTTTACGACTTAGAAGATACGGTGGAGGCCGGAATTTGGGGCCCACTGTACAAGTGTCTGTTTGCAGGTGCGAGGAGGTTCCAATCAAGAGAGTGATGAATAGAGTTTTGTTCAGTGAGCCAGGCACAGGCCTGGAGGAGGCTTCAGGAATTTCCTGGGGGGTACCGTCCTGCCGGAGAAGAGCCTGAGAAGCAAGGTCAACGCTAACGATGGGCCCAGAGGAGTATCAGCATGGAAAATGCCAGAACCAACACCACGTGAGGGGCGTCTCCAAAGGGCGTTTCTATTGTAAATGTGATTTTTGTATTAGGGACAGCACCCCTGGGTGGAGTTAAGGCAGATGGTCTGAGGAACCTAAGAGAGCGGATGGGTAGGCAGATAGGATAACTGCGAGACACCGATTCACAACGAAGGCTAAGGGAAGTGAGTGATCTTCTTTGGAAGTCACCACGGCTGACACCTTTTTAGGTTAAGACTTTACTAAGTAGGGATGTCACTTAGTCTAGTGTAGGGACAGTCTAATCTGGATTTTCTTCCTTTCTGTAAATGACTCACAAGCTACAGCTTGTGTCTATTCTTGCAACTCTGATGATCTTTGAATTGGTTTTGGTGACATTCTTCTGCCGACTAAGAGCATTTAGAAAATTTATGTTTGTATTGATACCAGTATATCTTTTGAATCTTATTTTGAGATGTTTGTATCTCCAGTTAACTTTGGCTTTGTAATAAACTTTTAAAACTTACTCGTAGTAGGTGGTTCTTTGGAGTGGTGTAAGTCCTTATTGATTGACCTAGTAGTGGATTGCCTTTTACTCTATGACAGGTATCAACGGTTCAGTCGACCTGAGTTGGGATCTAGACCTATAGCAATAGATCAGAAATCCCGCCCTATCAAAAGTCATAACTTCATGGAATTGCAAATTATCGATTTTCACCCTAGATGACTATGGAATTATAATTTTTCATATTACTACACAAAACAGTTAATCTAGAAGTTTGAATGAGCACCGGGATGCGATTATTATTTTAGGGACAGTTTATGGGTTTGCCAGAGACAGTATTTCACCACAAACACAATAAACAGCAGAGTACTCAGTCCTTTAAGCTGGAGATTTGCCTGCTCTATTTTGAGTCGGAGGGACCACCAGGTTTCCACTTAGAAACGTTACACCATTGGCCTGGCAGACTAGCAACCGTTGGTGTAAGAACATCAGGCCGTCTGCTCTATTTAGATCTTCATACCCTGGCAGAAAACTCCCAGGGAGCCAGGGTCAATAATATTGGTCCAGATTCACAAAAGTAATCTGAGACAAAATCCTAACTTTACGGCTTTCGATATTCACAGAAGGCATTTAGGAGTACTAAAGTTAGGATTCCTAACTTTACTACTCCTAATCTGAGAAAAATCCTAACTTTACGGCTTTCAATATTCACAGAAGGCATTTAGGAGTACTAAAGTTAGGATTCCTAACTTTACTACTCCTAAACCAAGAAAAATCCTAACTTTAAGACTTTCGGTATTCACAGAAGGCATTTAGGAGTAGTAAAGTTAGGATTCCTAACTTTACTACTCCTAAATGCCTTCTCCCTCGCGACCACTTGCCCGTCCCCCGCCCACCACGCACCCCCCCCCCATCCGTGAGCTATGCCTGCTGCGACTGCTAGGTAAGTGTACGTTGTAGTCAAAGTCATGAGAAAAAGTATAATGTTAAATAACTGGATCCCATTTACCTGCATTTTTGTTGATTTCAGAACTATTTTGTTGAATTAGTGGATTATGTTCTTGGCTTGACTTTAGGGTTATTTACTCATTCTACTACATTCAGCCCGGTTGCCTATGGAGCCTGTTTGTTTACCAAATGGCAATATTTGAGATCAGGCCTATAATCGTTACCTCTTTTACTTGTTTAGAGAAAAACAAGAGGGTAAGTTTAGGGTGTAGATGTTCCTGACAGTGAAGTTGGTGATTGCAAAATAGTGCAAGAGTTCAGTGTTGGTCTAGTGCAAGGCATAGTGAGAGACAACTTGGTGTGCTTGGCGCCCAGCTGAATATTATTAATCGGAGACCTCTGCTTGCAATGCCTTTCAGACGGCCAGGACGGAATTTATACAAGTACCCAAAGGGGCAGCTGGCGAGCAGCTATTTCTTTAGAGCAAATGTGCTTGCACATTGTGTTGACTGAAATGTAAAGGGACACTATTCTCAACAGTATTTCCATTGAGGTATGTCTCTGGATAAAAAGTGAGGTAGCACTCTCCGAGGGTCTTGTTGAGTATTCTACACAGCGTATGTGGAAGTGGCCCGCAAATGTAACATCATGAATGGCTATTGACTTTTCTTAGCAAGCAGAAACAATAGACTGCAGAGGACATTACTGCAACATGCAAGGAGACACAGGGCATTCTTACAAAGAAATGACGCAGCACGATGCTGAAAGCAATTAAGCAGCGCTGCACTGCGTCATTTCAAAACTGCAGGAATGCGCCGTATTCACAAGAATACAACGCACCTTGTGTTTTTCCTTGCATCAGCACTAAAATAGATGCCGAGTGCCAACACAGACACCCTTCTGCCATGATACAAGGGTGCCTGCATTGCTGGGATCATTGTTTAACCTCTTCCATGCTCATGACGAGCTGAGCTTGTCATGAGGCACGGCGCTCGGGTGCTCTTGATGAGCTCAGCTCGTCATGAGCCGTGGAACTCTCGCATGCAGGGATAATTCCCCTGCTGTGCTGAACGCTCCACGGGAACGGGTGTGGTCATGACGAGCTCAGCTCGTCATGAGCACACGAGTGCCGTGCCTCATGAGCTGAGTTCGTCATGAGCACCGGGGCACAGCGCGCGCCCCCCCGCCCCCCAGTACAGCGGGGGAATTACCCCCTCACGGAAGGGGTTAAGTGCAAGAAGGGACACCTTCCTGCACAAAAACAATCATTAAAGGCGATTTGCTCCTTCTATGTGTGCTGCAGCAGCAACCTAAAAAAATCAAAAAACAAGGAGAAATAATAGTATTTCTACTCGTTGTGCCCCTCTAATGTTTGTTTTTCAATGGCATCAAAAAGCAATGACTATGGCGCATAAACGTCCACATCAACACCATTGCACGCCCCTTTGACACAGACACCTGCGTCAAAGGGTACAATATTTAAGAGGTGGCGTTAAGCCACGCAAAGTGGCTTAGCCCCACTTCGTAAATATGGAGCAGGGCATTGCACCACTGCAGCAACAGAAAAAGTGATGCTCCAGTGCTGCAATGTCATCGTAGATAAGCTTCACACTGTGTTGTAGTTGATTGAAAGAATCTCTTCATTATCATTAGGCTGATTTATGATAAATACCTTTAGTTTCGAGTTTTCTTTGTGAAAACGCAGAAATACATACGTCACTGGTGCTTCCTGAATAAAATGATGCATGGTTCAGTATTTACTGGGCTTTTTCCCCTGTAAATTCCGACTGGCTTGTCCTGCCAAAAATAACGTGGGGAAATCTGGGGGTGTGGTACTGATTACACATCTCAGGAACTCCCATCACTGTCTAAACACTGGCTTGTACAGGTTTCAGAATTTTACAGCTCATTAATGCTCAGATCTTATGTGGTTAGCCTTTAACAAATATCAATTGGTCGGTTTATGCTTAAGCCTAGTTGGGATCTGTATAATTTATTTCGCATTTTGTGCTCTTTTTTAGTGTGAAATGTGTCTTCGCATCCATTTTGGACTTTAAAACACATTTCTCACTAAAAACACAGCAAACACAAACAAAATCTCCTTGAATTCTGTTTATTTGCATTGTTCCTGTGCTCCCTCAATAGAATGTTCACAGAACTTCATCTGATTTATGTAACATGGCATAATGACAGAATCGCAGGCATTTTACATACCAAGCGTACTGTTGTAATTGGGTTCCATCTATTCAGTATGCCCGGATTCTTGGGGTTTTTGCATCACCCCGTTTTGGACTTTTTACTGTGTGTATGTCTGACTACATGTGCCTCAACCATGGTAACCACCTGGCAAAATGGACTGCGCATGTTTACTGCCAGTCCCTGGGCTGTCCCCAACGAAGGAGTCATATGGGGTGCTAGGGTGAGAATGGGCGAAAAACAAAAAAACTGGGGAAAAAAGGAGGCATGCAGCGCAAAGCTGCGCACCAAAAGAACAGCAGCTCTCCCTGGCCCAATGGAAGAGCTGCTCATTCAATATTGACTGCTTCGATCTGGAGGCCCCATAATGTTCTGCGGGGCTTAGTAATTTGCATATTTTGCTTGCCATGTGTTGGCCCCAAGATGGGAGGGCCACCACCAAATGAAGATAGAAAGTGTTGTGGAGCAGCCCCCAGGAGCAATATTCAGGAACTGACCCAATGTTTGCGAGGTCCAGAAAACTAGGACCCTTTTGGGATAACCGTTGAGTTTTTTTAAGCGCTCCCAAGGCTAGAGGTTTTGGTCTACAGCTGGGAGTGCCGAGCTCTCTAGGGGCTTGTTCTATGGTTGCAATTAATGTGACTGAAAGGTCTGCAAAGAACAATTTTATAATTTTTTTATGGAGCGAATTTGACCCGAAGATATCGGGTATCAGAGCGCTTTACACGAGCATTAGTTGCGTTACATGTGGACACATTCATTTTTGTTAGGCACGGGGAGATTAAGTGATTTGCCCAGAATCACAGGATTTTGCCGTCCTTGCCGAGGCTCGAACCCGGTTCCCCAGATTTGAGGTCGACCGCCCTTGCCGTTAGGCCAACTCCTCTCCCACATATATGTGATAAAGTGCTCCCGCCAGCCGGAATCTATGGTGTATTTTATATGATTATAAAGTGATGCTCTCTAGGGACTGTTTGTATGATTGCATTTTCATGGTTTGAAAGAATGTAAAAAGCAGACAGCTACATGTAATGTTCATTTTAAAATGTTTTATTGATATAATAATATTTTCAGTGATTACTGATCAAAGTGGATATAATTTATTGACATCAATGAGGGCATTTTCATATGGCTACTATTGATTATTGCATTTACTCCCAAAATGATGGTGTTTTGACATGTGGTTCATTGATCGTCAATCTTTGACCAAGACCTACCTTATATGTTGATATGACCCTTCAGGTGTTCAAAGATGATTATGCAATGTCATCTATGATATTTTCCATCTGCCTAATGTGTATATTTGTAAATTAATGTGTGGTATTTAGTAGTGTGCGTGCAATAAATGTACTTTTCCTTTGACTAATCAAATAGCTGTGACTGGACAGTTATTCATTGAGTGTTATTACTGCCTGCCATTGAATGGTGATTGCTATCCTTCGCCAACTCCCCTGAGTAGGCCTTGAACTGCTCTGCTTCGCTACCCTGAAAGAGTTGAGTGCTACCATGGGGTGCTTGGTTCCAAGTAAGGGAAAGTTGCATACCTATTTCTTGTGCATGCCACAAAACTAATAGTCTAGTTTCCTGTATGAATCGAGAAATTACAGCAATTAAATTAAATTATACTGGCTTAAACAAAGGTTAACCCTGACCCACTTATATGGCACAACTTTGTCTTAAAATCACGAAATCCACTTCACTATGTCACATATCCGCCACTTGTGTGACAATATTGTATTACTGAAGGTTTGGATGCCCCCCTTTTCCCACTTCATTTGCTATTCATATTCATCCACTCACTTTGAGATTTGGCAAGGTGACATTTGCAGATAAAAAACATTATACTGTCAATCAAAACAGCCGGGTTGATGCAACTCTTAAAGCTTAATTATTCAAGATGTGGCAGAATACTGAATTGCTACTGGTAGGTCTAAGATAAAAATCTGTCTGTGGAGGAGTGTAAATCATTGAAGAGTAATGTAATTGACCTGGGATCAATAGCCACTTCTGATCTGTCACTTTGTGGAAGCCACGCACAGTAGAAACACAGAAACTGTTACCCCTTCACAGGACAAGACCCACAATGTGCTTTGTTACACTTCCAAGATAATTAATATATGCCTACCTTCTCATTCAATAATCTGCCCATTACTTCCTGTTCCCACATACGTGGGAGGCATAGAGCAAATCACTGACTTTGCTTATTAATATTCATAAGCCTGGATCTCAATTTAGTGGACTGCACTCCTTTTACATGGTGGGCCTCATACAAAAATGTTCTCTAAAGAGTATTTGTAAAGTGTGTGTTCACCCAGAAGGATACTGTGGGGCTGAATAGCAGACGTTTACTGTTACTCAACTCAATGGTGATCATTTTAAGGAACTTTAAAGGATGAAAGGCCAAGTGGGCCCATCGGGATTTGAACCTGTGACCGTGCAATCGGATACAGGTTCGTGAAGTCAATACATGAGTCCAGCGACCCACCAGCACCAGCTCCATGTAGTCAGTAATGGGAACATATTGTGGAAATTCCTAGAGCGACCCTGCACAGCGAAAGTGCTCAATTGGGATATCATTACTACCTGTAGTGTGTGTAAGGTGAGCGCAGACATCCCTCCATATGTTGTGTGTACAGTGAGCTCGGGCATCCTTCCCTATGGTGAGTGCATAGTTCCCTATGGTGAGTGCATAGTAGGCTCAGCCATCCTTCCCTTTGTTGTGTGCATGGTCAGTGCATGCATTACTCCCTATGGTCTCTGCATGGTGAGCTCGGGCATCCTTTCCTATGGTGAGTGCATAGTGAGCTTGGATATCCCTCCCTATGGTGAGTGCATAGTGAGCTTGGTCATCCTTCCCTTTGTTGCGTGCCTGGTGAGTGCAGGCATTACTCCCTATAGTTTGTGCACGGTGAGCTCGGGCATCCTTCCCAATGGTGAGTGCATAGTGTGCTCAGCCATCCTTCCCTTTGTTGTGTGCATGGTGAGCGCAGACAATTCTCCCTATGGTGCGTGCATGGTGAGCTCGGGCATCCTTTCCTATGGTGAGTGCATAGTGAGCTTGGACATCCTTCCCTATGGTGAGTGCATAGTGAGCTTGGATATCCCTCCCTATGGTGAGTGCATAGTGAGCTCGGTCATCCTTCCCTTTGTTGCGTGCATGGTGAGCGCAGGCATTACTCCCTAAGGTGTGTGCATGGTGAGCGCGGACATCCCTCCAGATGCTGTGTGCATGGTGAGCGCAGAGTTCCCTCCCTATGGTGAGTGCATAGTAAGCTCGGCCATCCTTCCCTTTGTTGTGTGCATGGTGAGCGCAGGGATTACTCCCTATGGTGTGTGCATGGTGAGCGCAGACATCCCTCCAGATGCTGTGTACATGGTGAGCACAGGCATCACTCCCTATGGTGTGTGCATGGTGAGCGCGGACATCAGATGCTGTGTACATGGTGAGCACAGGCATCACTCCCGATGCTGTGTGCATGGTGAGCACAGGCATCACTCCCGATGCTGTGTACATGGTGAGCACAGGCATCACTCCCTATGGTGTGTGCATGGTGAGCGCGGACATCAGATGCTGTGTACATGGTGAGCACAGGCATCACTCCCGATGCTGTGTGCATGGTGAGCACAGGCATCACTCCCGATGCTGTGTACATGGTGAGCACAGGCATCACTCCCTATGGTGTGTGCATGGTGAGCGCGGACATCAGATGCTGTGTACATGGTGAGCACAGGCATCACTCCCGATGCTGTGTGCATGGTGAGCACAGGCATCACTCCCGATGCTGTGTGCATGGTGAGCACAGGCATTACTCCCTATGGTGTGTGCATGGTGAGCGCAGGCATTACTCCCTATGCTGTGTGCATGGTGAGGACTGGCATTCTTCTCTATGTTGTGTGCATGGTGAGCACGGGCATTCTTCCCTACGCGTGCAAAGCATTGTCATAACTGCGTGTAGTTAAACATGTTTTTTTCATGGGATATTTACAGTATGAATAATCAGCCACTGATTATATTTCTGAGAAGGTTGTTACCAGTTAGCGCTCACTGTCTCTAAATAGACTGCCCTTTACAGAGAGTGTGCATCAGGGTCACAGCAGGAAGAGATGAGGCAGAGCACGGTTAACTAAATAACACTGTGGTTAATGGAGACGAACACATTAGCAAATGGACAGGACCTTTAACTCCTAACTTGACACTGGTGGACATTTTGCGGCAGGCGATGTCAAGGGGAAAGTCCTCCCCACACACTGCCTACATGCAGGGCTCCTTTTGTTCCCAACCCTATAAACATTTTTCCTTCTGCTCAGTGCTTTGAATGCCCTTACCTTCCAATGACAAGTTAAAAGGTTATTGTAATAGCAAAAATAACTTGTCTTTATATAGTGATTACCGCCACAGATCGTTGTTTTTTATTTGCTGCATTTAAAATTGCATTATGCCCATCTCGCTTTTCTGGTCTGCATAGGAATGGACAGGATTTATTTGTGCACATATTCTTCCCCTCAGAGTTCTCAAACAGAGCAGAGGTTATTTTCAGAGATATTTCGCCCAGCCATGTTCTTCTTCAGGCTCACTGGCCCAGAATCCTCAAGCTAGTTAATTTGAAAACATATAAGTGCTGGGACTCTCGTCAGGAGGAAGCTTGCACCAGCCCATTTCTCCAGTTAGTGCCGACTAAAACAGAACCAACTACTAAGCACAAAAGTGGGGCGAGGATGTGGCGTAATGGCCAGAGATGCCGACTTTGGGGCTGGGAACTAGAGGGCATAATCAAGAACAGGTGATGAAATTATCGCCGTATCGGCAGGAAACTGCTGCGAAAGCGGCGATAGTGGGCTTGATAATATGTCCTTGTGAATTCTTATAGCAGCCCAGGTTAACACCAGAACCTGCGATGGGAATTCACAAGGGCCTATTATCAAGCCCATTATCGATGCTTTAGCGGCAGTTTCCTGCCGATAAAGCGGTTATCATTTTATCGCCTGTTCTTGATAATATGCCCCTAGGTTCGAGGCTGGCGTCAGCTCAACATCCTGTGATGCTGGGCAAATCACTTAATCTCTCTGTAAATGAATGTGTCCTTCACTGGTGCTCATGAAAAGCACCAGAGTTGATGATTAAGTACAGGTGCTGAGCACCGGAAACCACCATCTCAAATTAAGCAGCAGGAAATAGAACTGGATAGCCAGGCTTTGCTGTAAACCAGGGTACTTTGGGCCAGATATGACAAGTTCTATCGTGCCCCAACTAAACTCTAAAACTTTTCCTCACAAAGCATCTGTTGCGCTTGGATCACCTTGTATTCTGTCCCCACAGTACTAATACAGATAAAAAGAGTTTCTAGAAAAGGAAAGGTCGAACATTTCTACTAAAACTATAATGCAGCGCATAATATACCACAAATGTGTTGTTTGCATGCACGTTAACCCTGAAGTAGAGCTCACACTTGTTTAGGGGCAAGGGCCTTTGCTCCCCTCGAGACCCAAAACTAGCTTGAGTTTTCTGCACACCTAAACAGATTTGTCTGATGGAGTATTATTATTTCTCACCTTGGAGAGCATGCATCAAGAGAAATGTTTAAATGACAAACATATACGACAGGTATCCATAATGTAAAGGAAGAGAGGGCGGAGTGAGGACCATGCTTCAAGTAATGTTTATTTGAGAATTTGGCCCTTGGAATATGAGGCAGTGCTGCTATATGTAATAACACACACATGCAACATTAATGTTAAGAAAGTAAGAACTGAGACGTCAACACTAGGATTGAAATTCAAAGATAAACACTAATGATGCACACCTGGTGATTATTATTGATGTTCAAAATGTCAAGTGAAAAAAGCAAAAATGTCCATAAACCAAATGGGGTATAAACAGGCCAGTGTTCAATATGACGAGGGAAGCCAGAAATGTAAAAAAAAAAACCACTATCCGTGGGCATAAAATCTATGAGGGTAAAGGAGGGTTACTCAGGGGCATATATTTCAAGTTGTCATTAAGGGGCATATTTACAAGCATAACACACTTTTTAGAGAAAGGGGGTCCTAGGGAATCAATATTTAAAGACCGGGTAGTGTCAAATCCCCACACTACAACTAAAACAACAACAACAAACTACCGGTCTATAAGCAATAAGACAAAGAGAGAGCAGAAGTAAGCTGCGGAAAAATGGACCAAACTTTCACACAGTGAAAGAAAATCCCATCAGCCCACCCCAATGGCAGAGCATCATCATCTGGGATTTACTGTAGATTGTATAAACAGTGCAATCAACATCATTGATGAAAAGAAATGCACTGAAGTTTACACCCCAATGATCGATACTTAATGTCTCTCAAAAGGTTGAATACATTTTCGCCAAATCACAAAAAGAAAGCTACATGGTAATGATCTAGCTTTCTGTCAAATTTGGTATAATTCCGCCCATATCATTTTGGCTGTTGAGCTGTTCAATATTCCTAAGTGAAATTATAGTGGGTACATGCATTTTGATCCCCCCCTTTTCCTCGGCCCCCACTTACTAAATGGCCCCAAATGTTTTCAAGAAAGAGCTAATCTGGCTTCATTTTTTTTTCAGGGAAGTATTGCAAAGATTCGTCAAATGGTGCCAAAGTTAAGACAAAAAAAGAGTAAATTTTAGATGAATACCTAATTGTCACTGTGGCATACTCTGCCTGTTTAATTATGCCGCCTGTCGCACCATTGCAAAAGAGGATCTTTACTTCTCCTGCAGTTCTTTGGTTTGATTCCAGGCAGTGCGGTCCCTCCACGGCAGGAGCCGCCGTGATGACATATTTACCCAAAGTGCTCAGACATGAGGCCCCATACCACTCGCAGGTAGGTTTCCAAAACCTTTTATTTAAGAACATGCAGCTTTCCATCCCGATGCTTCATCCCTTGGCCTTGCGCATTTCGAAGCACTCTTGTTTCTCATCAGAGGCCAAAACAGTTCATTGCAACCACATTTCCCTCGCTATAGAAAAGAATATAAATGAACATTGGGGCACAGTGCAATGACAAACATCAAGAACCTTATCACAATTTGAACATACCACAGCACAAGTCACTTTATAGGGACAAGCGCAATAATTAAATGAAGTGTCATGTGGCCCATAGGGACATTGTCGTTTTTCCCTAAATTAGAATGAGCACGTTGCAGTTTGCCTGCTGCTTTTGGGCACGTTACAACACATCTTTTTATTTTTGCAATATTTCCAATGACTGCTTTCACATGAACTCATCACTGTGTTCACTCTCTGCATGTTCCTGGGATGTTGACTGAACATTATGTGTGAGGTCGAACAACAATGCACCTGGTTATTTTGTTCTGGCCAGACCTTAGCCCTTAGACAAAATATACTGATGCAGCTGTTGTTTGGACAGCATACTTGGGTTTTTAGTTTGGTACACAAATAGGTGATACCCACTTGGAGAGGGACCTTTCCAGGGAGAAGAGCAAGACAGCTCTTATGATGTAGATCTACCATCTATAGGCTAAGGTATGGGGTCTGCAGACAAAGCCCAGAGGTCTTCCATTATATAATAATACGTCTTCTTAGCGAGGGGAGGGAGGTTAGGCACTATAGTTTTTTCTCCATTGCCTTTTTATGATGACATCTCCCTTCATGATTTATAGACTAGCTGCTATGCTGACTATATTTGTATTATACATTTTCCTACTTGTTGTGTCACGTATACTGCATGTTAGGGCACGTCAGTAAAAATAAATATTCTAAACTATTTTGTGTCTCTGTCGGATCTTATTGTGGATGAGTACAAGAGTGCGAGCGAAAGGGTGTGTCTTGTTACCGCGATTCTTGAGAGATCTGGGAGTGTTGTGTTCTGAGGTGTCTAATCATTTGTTTCTCTGTGAGTAGGAGAGCAAGTGAGACACTATAGCTAGTCAGTCCTGGGTTTGTGGGTACTTGGGGCCATATTAACAAAGCGGCGATAAATACATTATCGCCGCTTTAGTGTCCGTTTTCGGATGGTAAGCGACGATAATTATATCGCCGTATCAAAAAGCCACTTAGCGTTGGTTTTCAACGCTTAGCGATCGTTTTTTTTATCGCCTAGCCCCGCATCGCTAATGAGATGCAAGGTAGGCCTGTGGTAGGCGTGTCTGGGAATACTTCAGGGAAATCTATCGCTAACGGGGCTTCGCAATATTAACAACCAGGCCCGTCAGCGTTAGCGTTGCGATTTATATCGCTAACAGGGGCTTAACTCAGTAATTTAACGTCTGCTAAATTCCTGATTTAGGCATACCTGTAATGGGGGCTGGATTATATGGCTAAAACCACAGGCCCTATCAACAAGGTTATCACCATTTTCAATGGAATATCTCGGGAAAACCAGCGATATTCCATTGAAAACTGCGATAATCTCCGCTATCGCTGGGATTTTTATCTCCATGGCGATAAGTGTGGTTAATACAATGCTAACATGGAGATTATCGCCAGCGATAGCCGGCGATAGATTTCCTCACGCTAACAGCGGTCAGCGATAATTATCGCTTGTTAATATGCCCCTAAAGTGGTAGGAAGGCCGAGTCCCTACAGACTAAGGTCCCATAATCCTGCGCATTGTTCTGTGTTTGTGCTGAATCCATGCAACAATAGGGAGGCAGAAGAATAACCTACAACACATGCCACATAGGAGATACTGTGCAATAAAAGACACCAAGCACTTTAGTGTACTTTCAGCTAGCATAGCACAAGCCACTTTAATACAATAAGTGCAATGACCTCATATAGGAAGACACCATGGCGTAAGACACTTTTTAGGGACAAGTGCAATAATTGTATATAGGGGGCAGGAGGATAACTGATGGCACATGCTACATAGGAAGAATCATGCAATAAAGAACACTGAATATTTTAGCATAATAACAGAATAGCACAGCATACGTCACTTTAATGGAATAAATGCAATAGCCTCAGATACCAAGATAAAATAAAAACATTTTACAGCATGAGTCACCTTAAGTGGAGAAAAGAGGAGAGGTTTAAAAAGGGATTAGGGAATTGTAAATTGAATAAAATTCGCAATTGGGGGATAATGCCAAAACATTAAATGCAATAATGTAATATAACAATGAATTTGAAAATGGGAAAGGTGTTTTGAATTTTATGATGTAAAACAATGTACGAGTCATGGCAGGGAAAAGGAACGAATTTGGATGAGAAGTCCACGTTCTAGTGGTTGACTGGGCATGAAAAGAGTTAAAGGACAGTTAAATAGGACTGCCCATGTCCACTGTGGTGTAACCGGAGGCCCAGAAGAAGGTGGAAGCTGAAACACGTCGGCCTGGGATATGAATTTGATCTGTGTAATCTTGCATAATTATATCTATTGAAATATGAAAAACAAAGAAGAAATAAAAGGGTGAAAAAACTCACGGAGAACTGTGTCTGAGGAGTTTGTGTTCCGCCGTATGATAAGTCGCGGAAGACGACAACATTGAATGTGAATATATATATATATTTGAAAATAACAGCTTTGCTGTATCCAACCTCCGCAGGGAGATAAAGAAAGGCACAAACTCCTCTTTTGGTTTGGCGAGATTCAAATTATTACTCACATTGAATTTGTCATAACGCGTTTCGGCTGACAAAGCAGCCTTGATCACATGCAGAAATGCGTCTGCCATCCATCTTTTAAATACCACCCCTATGTGTCACGTGATTCCCAATTAACATAAATGAAAGACTATGTAAACACCAGTCGTATTGTACACTAAGGGCAAAGCTTGTCACAGTATATACAACAAGGTATAACTTATAGAACCAGTCGGTACTATAATACAATATGGATAAAAAGATAGTTTGAAAACCATAATAAATACTGAGTAAAAGGTACAATATTAAAACCTTCCACAGTTAAAGGAATTAATATCAGCATAAATTCATATTATATCCAAACTTTGGGCCCGATTATGATTGCGGTGAATCCGCATCCTCCGGGCCGGTGGAAGCCACCGCTGGCCCAGAGGATGCGGATTCACCGCTGCGGTGATTCACAAGACCCGCCGCCAGATTAGGATGGCAGGGGGGTCGGGAAGACTGTCCGCAGCTTGTCCGCCGCGGTCCCGCGGCGGAAAAGCTCTAATATGGTGGCGGTGTCTATCAGACACCGCCAACCATATTAGGATGCATGCGTAAACATGCTTTTCCACGGCGGATTTTCCGCCGTGGAAAAGCATGTGGTCTTTTCAGTTTGGGGGCCTGTTGCGGGCCCCCAGGGTGTCAGGGGGTGGGGGGTGCACATGGGGGGGTACCTATGGTGCCCTCCTGCTTTTACATGAACAAAGCGGCAGGCACCGCGCGGTGCCTGCCGCTTTGTGCATGTAAATGCTATACATGCATTTTTAACATTGCGGCAGGTGCTGCTTCAAGCAGCACCCGCCGCAATGTTAAAAATACAGGATGTGACCGCCAGGGTGGCGGTCACATCCTAATTCGCACGGAAGGACCGCCGCTGCCCCTGCGGACGGTCCCTCCACCTCTGGGATGGCGGACGGACGCAGGTCCGTCCGCCATCGTAATAGGCCCCCTAATGACCAGCTGCTAAAAATATATGAAAAAATTATAGTAGGAAGCAAAGCAGCATGTAAAAAACACTAATGACCTATATTATCGGCCAGAGCTAAAATTGGTAAAATATCAAAATGAAACCCCAACTGTTGAGTTAAGATCTCAGGCAAATGAACCATTGGTGATGTTTAGACAAAACATACACAATATATCAGCATAAATGCGTTGATATCATATGGTAAACTATCCTACACATGTGGTTCCAAAAACCCCTGTAATAAAAGCTCTTCTATCATATAGAAGACGCAGTGCTTCAATCACAATAATAGTAACAAAACAGAGTCACCCAATATTCCCCCGGGGACTGGGTATCGTTAATAACAAATGCAAAATGCCCCCGAAGGACACACTCATACAATAATTCAAATATTTCTTGTGTCACTTACATGAACACTTATTTGGAGTAATCATAGGGACTAAATGACAATCACAATTTATAAAAAATAGTCAATTTTAATCTTTTATACTTTCTGTAGCATCCGGGACTGAAGGAAACCTAGGTACCCTGCCACAATACTTCATATGGTTATATAGTAGCCAGTGTATGCCATTCAATTAAAGAATTTAATCCATTATCAACAGTGGTGCTCGACCAAATCCATTTGTTCTTCTTCTGCGTGAGCAGACTGTCGACGCAATGCCTTCTCTTTGTGCCTTTTACAACTTCCAAAACAAACCATTTAATTTCAGATGGTGCATGAGAGAATTTGTTATAATGTTCAACAGGGGGGGGCAGTCATGACATTACAACGGATACGGGATTGGTGCTGCAAAATACGTTTTTTAATTTGCTGGGTAGTCTTACCGATATAAATCAAAGCACAAGGACACCTTATACAATAGATTACATTTCTTGTTAGGCAGTTGGAATGGTGTCTAAGTGTTATCATTCTGTCATTAAGACAACAGTTTGTGGGACATTACCCCTCTGGCACGTGTGCTGCTTGTCCAACTACTGAGATCACGAAAAGCTGTTGTGGGCTTTTTATAATGTTTTGAATACAATGTAGTCACCGTTTGTTCTCTTTGTGGTGTGAGCTGACTGCACAGACGCTCTTTTTGTGTCATAGGGTACGGATGTCTACTATTGTTGTTTTTATGTATCAGATGTTTTTGTGCAACTGTTCTGTCCTGAAGATGGTCCCAAGGATCTACCAGATCACCGGGGAACCGAAACGTCGACGCCTAACACTATTTTTGCATAAAGATTCAATGTGTTTTTGACTGCAATTTAACAACAGATTGTGTTTTATTCACACTTGTATGGTTAAATTGATTGTCCATATTTGATGCGAAAAGTGTTCTTTACTACCACCAAATGTCACAGCACTAGATTGGTAGTATTTTGTTGCCAGACATTTATTCAGTTGTGAAAACTGCTACAGAAAGTATAAAAGATTAAAATTGACTATTTTTGATAAATTGTGATTGTCATTTAGTCCCTATGATTACTCCAAATAAGTGTTCATGTAAGTGACACAAGAAATATTGGAACTGTTGTATGAGTGTGTCCTTCGGGGGCATTTTGCATTTGTCAATCACAATAAAGCAGCTAATAATATCATAATCCAGAATATACCAATGGATAACTACTCTGGACCGCTAAATAAATCAAAACACTCTAGTTAATACTTGGTACTGTATTCCACCTAAATATCATAAAATGACAGATCCCCTAAATACTGTGCAAATAACGCAATGAAAGTGCTGTGTCCAATGTAACAGTGCCTATGGTGTCTTAACTTAATACAAATATTATATAAAATACATATACTAAAAAGGCACATCTAAAAACATTTCAAAACTGATTTCATATTTATGGGATTTAAAAAAAAATGTATATAAAAAAATCTTATATGATCACTAGATGGTATCGTAAACATGTTGTTACTTATATATACGAAGTAGGACACGCTCTCAGGAACGACAAAGAGAAATCCACAATAAAACGATTTATTCCTTCATAAATCGCAAAAGTGACGAGTTTTGGCCGTTAAGCGGCCTTGATCACACACAGTGATAAAGTGAGACAGAACCAATTACATGCACAGAGTGTAAAACAAAGGTAGGACTACACGTTTAGGTGCAACATAAACAGAGGGCTACCAACCACAATGTGGGCGCCATCTTGTAGTGTTGGAAAGTACAATACCCAAGATTTCACAGAATCGCAAGGTCTCTTCACAAAGTGCATATATGTGTCTACATTGCTAATGGCCTGCATCGATTATTAGCTCAATGCGTCCAAAAATGCATCACCGACAAAAACGTCAACAGAAATCAAAACGTAAACATTCGTGTACACTGTTATTATTCTCGACATAGTGTCATAGCAGTTATGCTGGCACCATTCCAAAGGATGTTGCAGTATAGACAACACGGAATACGCACCGTGCAAATCAATTCAGCAACAGAATAAATATTCAAGATTCATGTAAACATAATTATGAAAGTCAGTGCTGTACAATTGGGAATCTTTGAAAGCAAATTGAGGACGCACTCAAAACCTGTTGTGCAAAGACACCAATGCATTCATATTGGTAGGGTGTAATATAATATATATATATATACACACATGCTAGCTTTATGTAAATACAATTGCACAAAGAAGAGCTCTCACACATTAGCACCTTCTGAGACTATAAAACATGTGTTTGAAACCTGAGAATACACGGTATTAGCCAGCTCTTACATTCGTTTTCTTGTTAAATGGGACAGCGAGTATTATTTGTGACATTGTCAGAGGCACACTGCAAGTTACAACAAGCTGTTTTTAATCAAGCCAGCAGATACCAGAATTCACAAAGCATTTCATTTTTCTTCAAAGCTCTCCCTGGGAGTAGTCACTGTAATTGTGTGCTAATTTCGAAAATCTAAAATTGGCTGACTACTTTCCCAGCGGTCTTTAGCCTGAAATTATTTCATTAAAGAAGTAGGACTATCTTCTTGCTTACCATGCCTAAATATGACCTATTTCTCAAAGTCATGGGCAGAGGTAAAGATTTAAGCTGAGGAAGCCTTTTCCTTCATGCCATCAAAAATATACACTATTACGAACGGTAAACATTTGTTACCACCGTGTACTCCTTTAACGAGTTTCCATAGTCACATCAGGGCCACATGAACCCCCGCCCCACATGCCCAAACCCGCAAATAACACAAGGACACAAATGTTAGGTTTGGGTAAAAATTGCTGCAGGTTTATTACATACAACATATGTAATGACGGTGGGTTAGCTTACGGGCGATCCTAGGGCAGGCCGCATTCTCGCTACCTGCCCGCCTGTTGAGCCAAACAACACAGTGGCGAACCACCCAACTGTTGTACAAATACCATAATTATACTGACACGCCCATTTACTGGGCGTGACTAGGCAAACCCCCGGTTGCACAGGCCCACAACCGCCCGAAGGACTACTGGGGCGCCGACACGGATTCCTGCACCTCCCATGAGGTTCCAGGTTAGGCTCTGAGGTTATGCTCTGGCACCCCTATGTGCCCGCTGACGTCCAGCGTTTGCACCTCTCTTCTTCCGGATCGCCCAGTAACTCCGCCTGCAACGAAAAAGAAACATATTAAAAGCTCCCCCCGGAGCCCCCTCAAGCCGACACTCTGGGTTCGAGGAAGGGCGGGAAAAGAGTGTCCCAACATGGAACAGCGACGTCCGGGGCGGCAAAGAGGCCTCCCCAGCAGGGCAGAGGTCTGATGAACTCCAGACGGCTCCTCCCCACCGCCCCGGACGTGCATCACTACCAGTCTCCACCAACCAGGGGAGACTGCCTCAGGAGAGGAACTACTGCGTCATGCGGGGGCGGGACAGCCCTCCGTGACTAGGAGCCCGCCCTCCTGATGGCCACTGCGTGGCCTCGGGCAGGCGCATAGTCACATCAGGGCCACATGAACCCCCGCCCCACATGCCCAAACCCGCAAATAACACAAGGACACAAATGTTAGGTTTGGGTAAAAATTGCTGCAGGTTTATTACATACAACATATGTAATGACGGTGGGTTAGCTTACGGGCGATCCTAGGGCAGGCCGCATTCTCGCTACCTGCCCGCCTGTTGAGCCAAACAACACAGTGGCGAACCACCCAACTGTTGTACAAATACCATAATTATACTGACACGCCCATTTACTGGGCGTGACTAGGCAAACCCCCGGTTGCACAGGCCCACAACCGCCCGAAGGACTACTGGGGCGCCGACACGGATTCCTGCACCTCCCATGAGGTTCCAGGTTAGGCTCTGAGGTTATGCTCTGGCACCCCTATGTGCCCGCTGACGTCCAGCGTTTGCACCTCTCTTCTTCCGGATCGCCCAGTAACTCCGCCACAGCCCGTGAGGTGGTTCCCGCTGCCGCACGGGCCCCCCACCATTATTACTGCTCTTTACCTGCAACCTACACCTAGAATTGCTACCTCCAGACAGAGGAGGAACAGGGCAACGCCCAAGGCGTGGGGTGCTACCATCAGGCACCAATAAACCTGTCCTACAACCCCTCAGGGAAACTAAAGGGATAGGAAGGGGCCCCTACCACAGAGGCCCTCAGTAACATGAAATAGGCTGTCCAGCGCAAGCCGTTGGGACACCACCATATCCCTTCCCACAGAGCGTCAGAAAACTGCGCCATGGAGTCACAGATACATCTGAATTACTGTCTTCATAATCCAGCAGGGAGAGTAATTGTGCTCACTGACACGAGGGAATAGGAGGGCACCGGACATACTATAGAACTTGGACGAGTCCCAGATAATGGATAATCCGGGTTCCCAGGCCAAACAGCCGGCATCCCCTGCCCTCTAGGTTTTAGGCTGGAAGCAGCTTCAGACATACCGTTAAGTTAGCTAGACTGAAGGCCGACTTGGGTTTTGGGCTGGTAAGCAGCATCGGCCATGATACCATAAGTTAACTAGTCTGTAAGCCACCTACAACCACCTCCCGGGGAGAACTGCGCCTGCAACGGGGAGCCCCCTAAGCTCCAGACCTGCGCCGGGATATGCCTGGAGAAATAAAAGCCACTCAGGCACCCATTGGCATAACCCCTACAGAATACAGAAGTCTATTGCAGTATGCAAATGTATATATTGGAATAACTAGCGACGTGGTCTAACAAGTGAAAACAGAAAAAACCACGGGGACAGCCGATAACACATGCCCCCCAGTCCGGCCTGCCGGCTGCCAGTCTATCCTACCACAGGGATAGCTTGTCCTAAGTTAACTAGGACCCCCCCCCCCCCCAGGGATAGGGAACCGACACCGGGGGGGGGGGGGCACCGGGTAAGATACCAGATAGAACATTCTCTAAAGGACTTCTAGGGACCCACCTCAACGATTATAGACAGTCCGGGCTCGGGCTGTGGTAGCCACGGATGTTCTCCTTATACCTGAATTGATTGTTACACTAAGGCTGCAGACCGCGGGTGGGCTGCCAACAGGTACCCGAGCCTAAGATGAAAGATAGACAGCAGGACCAAAGGAAGGAGGGAAATGACTATTGACATACGACCTTCCCTATTCATGGTAGAGCAACACATGTGCTGTTATCAGGAGTGTACAGGTAGTATTTCTCAATTTTACGTGTTTGCCATTATTGCAGTGCTCCCTATGTACCAGTGTGTGGTACTCTTTGTTGCCAGCCACGCCACTTCTCTGAACGCACTGTTTGCTATTTCCCACGTGTTTATCTTTGCACTTACACTTTCTCACGTGTTTAGCTTGCACTTACACCAGCGCTAACATTGCCAACGTCCCGTATGTTCTAATGCCCTGGTGTCTATTGCGTGCTATACCTATTGCCTCCACACTGGGTGGCAAGTTTGCCGACCAGCATGGCACAAGCGCTTGTGCTGCACTCTCTTCATCTGCCCAAAATACCAGGGGGGGTACTATCAACTCCCGGAGTTTTTAGCATTTTTGATAACCCTAGTCAGAATACAACACTCAGAAAATCGCTTTCAGGTTCTGGCCAGAAGAAGCCCAAGAATGGCCACACCACTAAAATTGCCTGGCATAAGAAAACATGTCTAACAGGGACGATTTAGTTGGGAGAAGGTTTATTCTGAATGAGATATCATAGGGGAAGAGTCTAGAATGTAGATCCATTCCGAATTCTCCGGTGTGCCACAGCACTAAGCCTGGTGATGGCTACAGCAGATTTGATAAGTGTGAGGCGCACAATACATACCCACCCACCCACTCACAAAGTACAGTCTGGGTAGCTGGGACATGCCAGGAGGAGGTGTCTGGCCACAATTTAGTATATTATCGTAGCAAGAAATTGTTGGTTAGCATGTAAACAAAACATTTGGGAACAGTACATCTTTACTGGCGCTAACAGACTACAGGGCACGCCAAGGCAGTCCCATATGGCCTTGGCTTATTTAACATGAACGCTCACTCGTGTAACATGAAACTTAACTGACGCAGGGGAGTTTACGCCAATCCGCATCCTACCAAGTGCCGGCTGCTATGTGAGACATTTTATAATTTGAGTGTAATTATGAGTGACAATTCAATAGCTCACAGTGCTGCTTTCTCGTGAAAACGAGGGGAAAAACAGTTGCTCCACAAGGGCTCGAAATTAGCGGCTCAAATGACTTGTGCCCTAGCGCATACACTGTTTGTAGGCTTGTATATTCACACCTCATTCACACCCATACATAATATTTATTGTACCTGTAAAACAATTGAACCCCTAGTATTTAAAATAATAGCAAGCCTCCTGTATAACTTCCTGGCGTAAATACGGGGACCTATACATAGCTGACAGTTTGAGACTAAGTATGTGTGGCATATCCATTCATTTTACGTGTGACATATGATGTCTAATATCTAGCACTTCGCCGCATGTTAGAAAAAGGACTGAAAAGAGATCAGCCGTAGAGCCTATCAGTATGATGACCACCTCTTGTGTGGTGAATGGGACCAAGTTATAACGAAAGTGCTTCGAAAATAATAATAACATAAAACTATACTGGATTTCCTTTAAGATTACCTGCGGGTCAGATGCAAGGCAGAACTATCGAATTAAAGTAGTCGTGCCTTGCCAAAGCGTCAGGTTACTTTCCGAAACATGGCCCGGCGTGCAGCATTATCTATAACTGCAAATGCCTTGTTTTCTTTGAGCAGGAATCGCAAGGTGTGGGTGCGGGGAGCAAGCCTAATAGAGTAGTTGGTGTGTCATAGGCACTGTTACCGGAAAGATATGGGTCCCAGGATAGAGATAGAATGAAAATTACAGCCATGATCAAATACAACAATAAGGAGGAGACAGGCGTCCTCGGTGCCACTGCACCCGCTGCAGCTACGCTCTTGTTTGCCTGTCTCAGTGAGGGAGTCTCTTCATATAAAAACAGGAATGGGTTTATTCTCAAATCCTGTCCAGCCTCCAGCTATAATATTATTAAACCAGTTCTATCACATGCTATGCTGATGACATACTCCCACCCACACCGTTGTAGATAACTACCTGCAAAGCTGATCAGTTCCCGTATGGTTAGAGGGTTACTTTCCATTTTTATTCCTGATAATAGCAGAAAGAACACAGCACTAATCTCTGTCATACATGGGGCTTAAGGTAATGTATTATTAGGAATAGAAGCAGGGCTCGACTGAAGGATCGCTTTCAATAAGTGTATAATGAACCACTCGCACCCTCCATCGCCAGAGAAACTGTCCTGCTAAACTCAAGATGACGCTGGTCGAATATCCAATATTTATCTTGGGTGATATGATCGTAGGCATGTCATTTGCCACCAAAATGCCACACATTGTAATGGAATGGTTAGACAACTTATAGTAAGATACCATTGGGACAGGAAGTTGCGCATAAGCCTCGACTTCCCCCTATGCCGGGCTCCCAAACCGGACCAAATTGGCGTACAGGGGGGTCAATGAATTTGAAAATATTCTTAACTGCCCATCCTACAAGATGAACAATACTGATGACGTTTAAGGCTTGTGCACTCGCACCTGTTCATAGAGACTTATAGGGAAGGCACAACCGATGCAGGGTGAAATTACAAAGAAGTAACATGAATCAAGGGTTAGCACCGCACGGCTGGTCCCCATTCAAATCGTATAGTGCCCTTCCTTATAAATAGCTTGTCAATTTCATAATAGGGGTACATGTGAACACACCAGAATAGTTATTTCAGCCTACCAGAATTACCTACTTAAGTATCTGTGCAACCCTTTCAGTTTGGGGCCCGGGCCTCTAGGTTTGTGCTTGTCTGCTAGGCTGACATGGCTACTCTACACCCCTCATTTTCCGGGCTAGCGGCATCTAAAAATTCCGATTTAGGTAAGAGGCCTAAATATTTGAGGCTAGTACTGGGAACTGAGCTAGGGGACTTGCTCCCATGGGGGGGAAAGATGTGTCTTTGGAATACCATGATGCTACCTCTAAAAATGACGGACAATATTGAGCATTTCTTTAACCACAGGCAACACCCATCAAAAACATATCCAAACACGCTGAAGATTTCATAAAGACATATCATTCTCCCACCCACAGCCAAGGCTTGATACAGCCGCGGTACACACCAACGTGCTTCGTTAAGGAATAAATAATTTAGCCAGAAGACCATCTACGTATCCGGCACAGGTAAGAACTAGTGGTCCCGGACGTCGTTCCTAACAACTGCAATTACTCAAACCATAAACATACCGTAATGTCAACCTGCACGCACGAGAGGCTGAAGAAGGAACTTGTGTATGGATTAGACGCGTGCATCAGCAGATGTGAGAATACAAAGACTTGGATGCGCGATGAAGGTGTAGACCAAGAAGTTTACAGAGATTCAGACTGCCCCTTTGAGATGATATATTTTTTCGCTCTCCAAAACCTTCACAGCAAAATTCTAAAGACTGCGGGCGAGTCCATTTTTTAACAGGGTGGCGTAATTAGACATTCATCCGTACATATATCTCGTGCAAAAGAATTAAGCAAGTGCAGGTACACAAACTACTGAGTACCCGAATGCTCCTTAGAGGTGCGGCAATCTCCCTTAAATGATTTGCAGCAGTACTGAACTTGCAGGTAACTCCCTTTCAAATCACACGACGTTAATGTACTCTGCACGAGACAATACCAACCCATAATCACTGCTTGTATATGACAATATAAATGAGGAGAGACTTAATGTAACAGAAGCCAGATGACAAAATTCGCGCTGTACTTGCAAAGGAAGGAGACTAAACATGACTATGACCCCATCTGATAATACTACCTAGCAGGAGGCCTGATGCAACGAATCGGATACCTGAGGCCCCCTCAACACCACACCCTCCTGTTTGCCAGCATACATACCTCACAAGGAGTGGTTGCAGGAGCTGCCTGGTCAGCGCGGCGCCGGGAGTTCGCAAAAGGGGGCGGGGGGGGGGGGGCGAACAAAGGGGCGGAGTCTGAAATAAGAATGGCAAAATTAGGTATAGAAGCCCACACCAGAAGTGCTGCGTGGGTCGGAAGCAACAGTCACATGCTTAAGAAGCTGAACCTCGTGACTAACACCGCAAGTCATAGAGAACCCGGCTGCATCGCAAGCCAGGCGGAGCGAAAAGGAAACATAATGGGGGAGGGAGGACCCGAACACAGTATCCTCTTAACCATGCATTCCACGAAAATGTCCGTCAAAATTGTCCTCACTTACTCACATGCGCCGATATCGAAGAACCGTGACCCAAATTCACCGCCAACAGGCGCCATACACGTCTTGCGCCGGTCAAAGGAAACAAACCACCACCAAAAATAGCCGCACTGGACGCCATTACCCTTAAGCGCCGGACATCACACCATGGTGTCCCTAAAATGGCCGCACCCATCAGCCATTACACACGTGCACCAGGATAGTAGTAAGCAACTGCAAGGAACCAGGACCATCCCCACGCTTGCCCATATATGCATGTATATTAACAAACCACACTGCGTTATAGAATCGCGCCGTTCTTAGTCGTTGGGAGACTGGTGACCCAAGTGTCAGCACAACAAACCTACAACAGACATGCCGCGAAAGGCCCGAGGATGGCCGACACCCAACAATGGTAAGACTGAATGATGTGCTCGGAGTGAATACACCGATGTCGCAGAATTTTAAATATACCCATAATGCGAGTAATAAACTGAATTAGCGCCGCGGTCGGAAGCATGCCACAAGCAACCACAGCCGCCGCGTTATGGATCCGAATAGCCCGGGGTTAGTGCAATGAAAATGACTCCATGCCTCTTACAACCGCCCCTACGTGACAAGTCCCGGGCCGCAACCACAACATGCCGAAGATGACTCAGTTTCCCCCGGGGCGGAAATCAGCATAGAACTGGCGACGCCCGCCTGTGAACACCTCGCACCAAGATACCCGCGGAGCTGCGCTCAGCACAATACGACACCACCCGTGCTCCAGCCGAACTCCCGACAACTTGCCCCACAATAAAGATGACCGCAACCCATATGCGCAATACTTATTGCCCCCAGAAGTGCGAACCCGCCCGACGCACCCGCTGCTCTACCCAGGATGCGCTTGAACCCGCTTGAGCCGCGACGTGACAATACCACCGGCAGCAAAGGCCTCCACGCCCACGGGACGAGACCAGCCGACTCCCCCGGCAGCTACCGCACCTGCAGGAGACCCCTACTGCCATCACACCAAGCACACCCGTTACTTGCGCGCAAACCAGCCACTCAGAAAGTGCCACGATTCAACAGAGTCAAGCTGAGGTAGCGGTATGAATCTATCCCCCGCGCCCGGGTGCTGCTTTGTTCGCGCCCCCTCACAGACTTCAAACCTCGGGACCTGCTGTTCTCCCGCCGCGTAAAAAGGGGGGGGGGCGCAATGCAAACTGGTGTATCCCGCAATAAACAACGCCGGGCAAGACTCACCGCACCGGAAGACGCCAACAAACACGACGCCAGACCATCGAGGTGCCCCCATGGGACCTCGGCACTGAAGGAGACCTCCAGCCGACAGGAAAAGAGAGTCCCTCTCGAGGACACTACCACGCGTCGAGGCAAAAAGAGTGTCCCAACATGGAACAGCGACGTCCGGGGCGGCAAAGAGGCCTCCCCAGCAGGGCAGAGGTCTGATGAACTCCAGACGGCTCCTCCCCACCGCCCCGGACGTGCATCACTACCAGTCTCCACCAACCAGGGGAGACTGCCTCAGGAGAGGAACTACTGCGTCATGCGGGGGCGGGACAGCCCTCCGTGACTAGGAGCCCGCCCTCCTGATGGCCACTGCGTGGCCTCGGGCAGGCGCAGAACCTCAGTTTAAACATAGAACAAATATGATGCGCAAGTTTAACTTGCTGCATTAAAGTTTATCTCGTATAAGAGGATTTTACATGTCCTGCATGTAAGACATCATACAGAAAAGGTAAGGCCAACGAGTGCATAGGACGATTACCCCCACTGAAGTAGAAAAAGAGAAAAGTTCAAACCAATGACCACTAACTTCCATCTCTGAGTTGAAGGTTCATGCCGCGTCTGCACTTCAATTTAAATTTCTGTCTTTCAGAGATCTATGCATTTTGTGATAAACCTCTAAGCCTGGGGACAGCCTGAGTTCCCAAGAGAAAGGGGAGGGGCTGATGAAAATAAATCTCAGTATACATATCTGGTGGAGACCCAATATTAACTGGCTGAAGCCCTATGCCTATCATCTTTTAAAATGCTATGCCCTTCAATAATAATTAGTTTTTCCTTTTTTTTAAACTTTACGCCAATGAATAGATGAATCGCAAATGAAGGAGAGGGTAAGTATTCCAAGTGGAGACGAGCCAGACCAGACTTGAATAAGAGACTGGATTGTGGGAAAGAGATATATGTAGAAAGATTGCAACTAGCCACACTACTACATCAAATATAGCACACCAAATATTACCGCAACAGTCAGCATTTTCTTCAGAGTGTCTGAGCCCAACCCTGCTTCATGGGCCCCATAAATCCATGCACACCACCTGTCCCGAAACACTATTGAACACACACCTCTTTTGCATACAAGTCAGCAAAACAAAGCAAACTTTAACCTAAACTCATCACGCTTTTTCTGCAATCACAGTAGATACCATAGCTAAACAAAACACATCATAATACCTCAAAAACTATGGGGCTTATTATCATGACAGGCGATAAAATTATCGCCGAATTAGTGCCAGAAAACTGCCGCTAAAACGGCGATAATGGGCTTGATAATATGCTCTATGGAATTCCAATTGAAGCCCATGTTAGATGTCCTTCACATCTAACATGGGCTTATTGGAATTCCATACAGCATATTATCAAGCCCATTATTGCCGTTTTAGCGGCAGTTTTCTGCCGCTAACACGGCGATAATTTTATCGCCTCTCTTGATAATATGCCCCTATATCCCTTTTAAAAAATTTTTTTTTTATTTATTTCCACTTTCTCAATCGCATAATATTTCAACATATACATACATATAATAATAAGTCAAACACAGAAGCTACTTGTCTGAGAGAGTTGTGCCCGGCCAACTATACATATAAATTAATCTCATTTCTAGTCCACAATACATAGACTATACAAAGGCTACTAAGAGATCTGAAAATCAGAGTTAAGAATTATATTTTAGTAAATAAATAAAAAAACACATTTAATCATGTAGTAACTCCATCCTAACCAGTTCATACTGAAACTCTCCTCATCTATTATATAATACTAGCAGCCCGTCCCAACGTTGTCCGGGAGCAATTAGGCTTCAGGCCCTCGCCGCCCGACGTTGTCCGTGGGTCCCTTGGAGCCTTCTTCCATATATTGCAGTATTATACCTCTATGTTTACTTTGTATGCTTTTGTAACCTGCACACGTCACTTTTTCCTCCTGTAATGCACCGTTTGCTACGCTCACGATTATCACTTTTGTAATGCACCGTTTGCTAGCTCTTGTATTTTTTTGGCTCACGATTGTCATTTTTGCTTTAGCTTCATTTAATGTAAAGTTTGCTTTTGTTTTTTGCTCACTTGTAATGTTCTCATGTTCTCATCTGCCGCTCCCCGCTCCTTAATAAATCTATACTACTATTAGCTGACTCTGCTACACCCGCGCTGACTCTGCCACACCCGCACTGACTCTACCCCATTTAAATAAATAACGTACCTCACCTGCCGCTCACCCTCCTCCCCGCCGCTCCTCGCCGCTCCTCACCACCTGCCCGTCGCTCCTTCCAGCCTGTCCGCCGCTCCTCACCGCTCCTTCCAGCCTGCCCGCCGCTCCTCCCCGCGCTGATGTCCGCCGCTCCTCTTCCGCTCCTGCACGCCGCTCCTGCACGCCGCTCCTCCCCGCGCTCCTGTTGTCACCACGCAGGTCGCGGCCGGCGGTACTTGCAAGGGACTACTTATTTTTTTATCGTCAATTTTTTAAATAACGTATATTTTTTTATTTATATAGCCTATGTCCATCTGCACACCCTGACGATTACAATGATGTATCGGGTGTGAGGATTGGCGCTGTGGTTCCCGAGTTTACCCGCCTCAAAGGTCCAAAGTTCTTGCTTTATAATAGTAGTATAGATGTACTACTTGTTCACATCCTCAATTATTCATGTAATTTAGAAAACGGTCCTATATCATAAGCCCCAATTTTCGTTTTCTTGACCCCTTTAAAGAATATAAGCTGAATTCCAGACTGGCCAGTCTCTACATTTTAGCCCTCCAAACCTCAAACCTTGGTGGTTCAGGGCACAGCCAGTCTCCCGCAATGCAAAGACGAGCAACAGTCATTGCCACAAATAAAAACAGTCTATGTTTATACATGATAGATCCCTTTGAGACTGTCCGCCCCATCCCTAAAATCATCAAAGCAGAAGAGATACAAAGTGGGTCCCCTAATATATTAGATAGAAAGCGTTCCATATCACTCAAAAACACGTTTAATTTTACACAACTAAAGAAAATATGTTCCATATCTGCATCTTCTGCCCCACACCGGAAACACTTTCCATCGTACCGATTACCCCATTTCTTCATCCGTGCTGGCGTGTAATATAACCTGAATAAAGTTTTAAAGAATTGTACTTTTAAGTTTGCTGACATCAGGACCTCCTTAGATCTGGAAATTGCCTCATCCAGAGGTATGTCAGATTCCCTCTCTCCTAGTATCTCTACCCATTGTAAACTTTGTTTTTCTAAATCATCCTTCTGGCCAGAACTTAAAATCTTATACAATACGCCAATCTTGCTCTGAAGCATTAAAGCTTCAATCAAAGGGCTAGTAATTAGGTTTAACTTTCGTTTTAACAGAAAATCTCGGATTTGTAAAAATTTAAAGAACTGAGAATGCGACAAATTATAAACCCTTACTAAATCATCAAAAGGTCTAATAATCCCCCTCAGATCATACAGATTGCCCAGTAGCACAATGCCTTTTTCTTGCCAGGCCCTGGAAGATATTGTGCACTGTTAAGGAGGTGATATTGGGACTTCTACCCAAACCAAAAACAAAAAGCCTCAGCATGAAATTTCTCCTGTTAGGGCTATTACTAGGTTAACGATGAATAGCAATTAGGTGGATTAGCCCAGACCCCCCTATGACTGAGACCTGAGTTAAACATGTGCGCCAATGGGCACTGTGGAGCTAATACGAATGAAACAAGTTAGAAAAGATGACAAACTAGAGGATGATATGAGGGCCTGGTACAGCATGATAACAGATATATCTAAAAAAGATGACCTCCCTCAGGAGGAAGCAGACAGGAGGCGGGCAGAGCGGGGAGGGACAGAGGTAGTGGCGGCATCTAGAAGTTCCCCAACACCCGAGAACGGTGCAGGCATATAGACCACACAGACAGCAATATGACTTTCAGAACCCACAGTTGACATGACTAACAAGACCTTGGTGAGGGACTGAAGAAGGGGGTACGTTAATTGTTAAGTTCTACATTATTAGCAAAATGGTATTTGTGTTCACGATTGTACCAAGTGAAACCAATACATGACTGATGATACTATTATGTTTCTATTTGACAAAGAATGTAATGTGTATACTGCTGTAACAATTCGGATTGTTGAATTCCTGATATGATCCCCATGTCACCTTGAAAAATGCTAATAAAGTTGTTTAAAAAAACAAAAATAGATTCAAGATGATTAAAAAACTCAAATACTGACCCTGGACAACAAGATAGTGACAAGGGTAAAGGAAAATAAGGAAAGAGGGGGGTGTGATGACAGAGATTACCAAAATAGCACTCTATGACTAAAAAGATAAAAACAGAGAAGATTGATATTAGGATCAAGTTACAAGAATTCCCCAGTGACATCAGCCGCATAGACCTCAAAACTCACTTGCACAAATGCTTAACAAACACCTAGGAAATATAAAAATTAGAAATGGTATAGTAATTTCTCATACATCACATTGTATGACAAGACCAGAAGCATATGGACTAATGGACAGAACTGACTCAGATTAGATGAAAGAACAAATAGTCTATACTTCACAGAGACAGACAATTCTAAAAATACCTTATTGTCACATATGGTTCTTCAGCATGGCACAGTTGGCGGTAAATCTCCTTTCAGTGCAGAAACAATCCAATACAACCCCACATTCACTGCACATGGTAGGACCATAGACATTCCCACTGAAGAGTCTCAATGATCAAGAGGGTAAAACCGAGATCATAGTATTCAACCATTTGTTACTTGATGTTCTGATACTCAATAATTGCTTTCCAAACGTATTGCCTCAAGTAAACTTGATTCAAGACAACTTCTGTTCCCTCTCTGCTAGCGTTAACAAAATCACAAAATCACAAAATCAGCAAATAACTTTCTCAATTCCCTCAGGAAAATATAAAATATCACAACAACTGAAATCTGCAGGTTATGCACTAGTGATCTCTTAATTGGATCTAGGCAATTCCCTGGTCACAGGTGCAGTTCGAGCCACCATTGTACAGCTAACATAAATATTTTACTCCATAGCTAGATTGGTTTAATCAAAGAGAAAATGTAGAAATATACCCCTAATACTATATGACCTTCATAATTGATCATTAGTAGTAAGGATAAAAATGAAAGCGAAGTTCCAGTATGACTGCTCTTCTATTTGGTTTGTGTAAAACCAAAACTCTCTGAAAATATGAAAATTTGACTATTTTTGAAACTCTCCTTAATTTGATATGATTTAAAGCATTCACATCCTTATATTTTATTAAAATATACTACCAATTTCCCTTAATGCCAAAGATCATGAATACAGTCTGTTCCTTCAATTGACTTCTGCTAAGTGTGCAGTTTTTTTCTAGAAATTGCTATGTATTTTATTCGAATAACGGCATTCTCATCCCGGAGTGATTGTATAGTGTTTCAAACTTTAGTTTAATTTTGTTCGCTTTTAAATCTGTTCTTTTCAATTTGGTCTGTATAATTTCAACAAGTTATAAAACATTTGGAAAACATGTTTTTGATAACAAACTAAGGGCATGATGCATGAAACTCTCTTGTTGTCACAAAGCCTGTGATTCACAACATCACAGGATTTGTAAACTCCGCATAGTGTTGCACATTGTAGTACAGGTAAGTTGAAAAAGTCTTTTGAAATTGTAAAGTGCCTTTTGTGAATCCTTATGAATAGCTAGGACAATTAAGATATGGAAGTGTCCCCCTCTTCATTGTGATTTGGAGTGAAATGTATCAATGGCCTGGGATTGCTAACCATCGAATAGATACCAACACACAAAATGGGGTTGTATTTGATTTATAAAGTAGAACCTGTCCTCTTGATACAGCTTCCACCTTATGAATTGTGAATACCCACTTCGGGAGAACCAGGCAGTCAATCAATCCATCAAACAAAATGTATACAGCGCAACACCATCACCCTTAGAGGTATCTGGGCGATCCTGGTCTTCAGAGTCACTGCTTACTCCACCAATGTCATACTCTGCATGCTGCGTGTTTTTTTCTTTGCAGCACCTGTTTCAAAGAGGGATAGTGGCTGGATTTACTTTAAAAATATTGAAATGGAGAGACCGCATTGGAGGAATTCAGCATTTTTGGCAGAGTCCTTGGGCAGCCACTGCAGCCACTGCACGCAGCACTTTATCCCCAGCCACCTGAGGGGCGTTCAAAGACCAGCGGCGATCCCTCGATGCGGGACGCGGTCGGGGCGTGCCAAGGATGGGTCGGGCGAAGACCGGGCCAAGACAGGCCCTTCTTAGCCCGTCATAGACTGGCAGAGACTGGACTGGGCCGCGGCTCTAACATTTGTTTTGTACTGTGACTCCAATATTAATCTGTATTAACAGAGTAGTGTGGAAGTACACCCAGCCAGTTTGGATAGTAATCGATTTTGGCATGTGAAGTAATAGGTGTACGGTGAACATTAAGTACAATTTAGGCAGGAACTGCAACCGTAGTGGAGGTGACGGTAGAAGGTAGTATAGTCACTCTGTGGAAAGACTAAATATGGGAAAGAGAAAAACAATGAGTCTCCTGAATAAAAAGCAGGCCAATACAGGGTTGCACCCAGGCCAGACATTGCTTAGTTATCTAACTGGACCAGTGGGTGCAATTGAGCGCAAGATTATTTCTGTTGAAGAGGCCTTAAACTGTGGTCATTCAGGTTTATGGGAGGTGATTGAACTGGTTAACATAGCAAGCGAAGGCCCTGCACTACCCATAGTTGCACCGAGGAGCATGCAGGGAACACATGGTTGTGTTGTAAATACATCAGATAACATATCAGGCAGCGATTTAGAATCTGATAGTCAACCACCGACCAAGAAAGCTTGAAATCCTGATATTTTGACTTGTAAACAAGGGGATAAAGTTATGACAGACATGGTGATAACCCTTAAGGCACAAAAAAAGGTCACCAGGAAGGATAAACCACAAAGCATTGTAAATGGGGGAAAACAAACAGCGAGTGCTAACTTACACACACAGGAGGAGGTGTTAAAGTTAAAATTCAAATTGGATGCTTTGGATTCCTTTCTCAGGGAAAGCCTGGGTAGCCTAACACATAAAATGGGTTTGATGGAAGAAGTGCTATCTAAATGTGTAGCTAAACTTCAGTCCCCCAGTAAAGAGACGACAACAGCAAACATGGGTAGCCAGGCTAAACTTAACAACAATAAGAAAGGTATTAATATTCCTCCTGTTTCTAGCTGTCCCGAGTAATTATCTTTTGCTCCCCAAAATACAGTCCAAAATCTCTCTAATGTGATACCCATGGTATTCTTACCCACTACCTCGACCGCTCCAATAATGTCCAAACATCCTGTAGAGTCAAATGTTTGTATTGCCTCTAGCCAGCGGTACGGATACGCGGGGAAGAGACATACAACACGTTTGGACTTGCCTCCCGCCGCAACACCTTTTAAGGTGGTTTTGACAATCGTCCCCAATTTACAGAAAGGGGTAGAGGAAATGTGGGAGATATTACGGGATAAGTCCCTACATTGGCTCGGGGTTAGGACTGGCATTACTGTGAGGTTATTTGATTAATTTAAAATGGTCAGAAGAGTGAGTAAGAACATGAGATTGCGTTGTGTTGACATTTAAAACTCCCCATTTAGTACAACTTATCCTGAGTATAGCCAGAAATCATTCTATCTTTGGGCAGGGTGTTAACTTAGTCCCCTTAGGCTATTTTTATCAACCTACACCTCAGATTGCCCCAATATACAGGGATCTTGAATCCACTTACAACAGGCATTGGTTTAACCTCCCACCTCAAAATCGTTTTGACGTCCTTGCCAACATTGAGCCAGTGGATTGACAATGAAAGTTCATTCTTAATCAGCCAGAGATTTCAGTTATAGTGAGAGGAGTTTCGAAAGAGTCTGTATCAGTGACCTCAGCTGGAAATGAACCAAGTTAATGAACATAGAGACCGCTAGTGACACAGTCCTAAATATCACGGCTGCCTCCATCGTATCCCCTACCTCACTGGTTGGTAATACATCAACGAGTAGGGATGAAGGAGGGTGGGAACCATCGCACGGGAAGATCAGAGAAATGTCAGTTCTTGTTTTGGAATGTGGTAGGACTAAAATCCAAGGTGACAAACAAAACATAGGTGGACTTTGTGTGTAGTTTTGACATTCGCAGCCTGCAGGAAACCTGGGCGGAAGGGCCCATCCATATTAGCGGCTATAAAACACTCTACACCCCAGCAGTCCCTTCATTACATGGCAGAGCAAGGGCGGGTCTCTGCACTTATATTTTTAACTATTTGAGTATAGAAAAAATTGTTTTAAATGTGTCAGATCCGTTTTTATCAAATCATCACTCTTCAGATAGATGAAGTGTTTTGTATAGCATTAGTGAATTTCAATGCTGCACCAAAGCAGATCGGGAGAATTTTAAGACAGCTGAGCAGCGACCTGTATCTTTTACAATCATGTCCATTCAAAGAGACTTGCATTATATGGGGCGGGGATTTTAATTAATCTACATGTCAGTATGCTAATAAGGGGGTTTGTGGCATAACATACAAGAAAGATTTGGGTTTCTCCCATTTTTCCCATAGTCTGAATGGGGATCTTTTAAATTACATTATGTTTTTACTTGACATAGGTTTGCCAACAACTTATGTTCGACCTCTGTCCCTTTTCAACCCACTTTTAATGGGCGAGGTATTTTCTCGACCATAGATTTTGTATTAGCATCAAGCAGACATTTCACCCGTATCAAGGATTTTACCACACATGAGATCGCACTAAGCGACCTTTTTCCTATTGGCATTGACATGATGGTGCTTGATAATATCATAAATACCAGAGACACTTCCATGCATATCGTGGATAATATCACATTGAATAGACAAAATGGTTATGCACTTAAATGGGTTAAAGTGGACCCAGAGGTTTTCACCCATAAAGTGGTCATGAAATGTAAAGAAACGCTTTTATCTTGTTTAGATGAGAAGTCATCCCACCAGGAAATCTTAGAAAATGTTTCTGTTATCACAAGCATGTTAAGGTAACATTGCATGTGAAAGCAAGAAACAATACGAAACGTAAGCAAGGGTGGTTTGACAATAACTGTACAAAAGCATATTCTAAGCTTAAAAATTCTCTACATGCAACAGAAAAAAACGGAAACAGATTAGATTGGCAAAAAGTGATTATAAGACGGCAATAAAAGCAAGGAAGAAGGCTCTAAAAGAGGAAGCTTGGCAGGCCTTACATGAAGCTTCTGTTAATCAGGATTCCTCCTCTTTTTGGAAGGCGGTTAATGCACCGTTTTTAGCTGATGGTGACAAAGCAACCATAGAGACTGCCACCCCGGAACACGAATGGACACTACACCTTGCTAAGTTATATAATAACTCACAGACAGATAAATAGGGATCGTCATCAATTGGGGGCAAAATAGAGAGCCTTGTAAGGCATACAGGTTTACCTTTAAATTTCAGCTTAAGTGAAGTCAACACGGCCATTACTCAAAGTCTGGGGGGGATGGCGGCCGGGCTGGACATATTTCGGTAGATCTTTTTAAATCAAACTTATCTCTATGGGGCCACTTTTGAGATAGGTTTTTAATGCGTGTTGCTCACAAGGTTTTTTGTCGACCTGGTTTGATTCAATAATTGTCACCATTTTCAAAAAGAGTGACAGGTCAAACCCAGCCTGTTACCATCCAATCTCATTATTGGACTCTACAGTTAAGATCGCGGGGCGAGACTTGTTGGACAGGTTACAGGTATGGGCACAGGATCAAAACGTACTAAGCAATATACAATATGGATTTCGCAAAGGTTTGGGCACAATCGAACAGGGGTTGAATTTACATATTTTATTAAACAAATACACCAGTGCAAAACGGGAGAGGCTATACCTGACTTTTATTGACTTAACAGCGGCTTTTGACTGTGTGGTTCATGGAAAGCTCTTGTTGGTTTTAGAGGGGATGGGAGTTGCCGTTTTATTAATCAAATTTTTAAGACAACTATACTCAGGGGCAAGGGCCAGGGTCCGTTATGAGAGGGAGGGCGAATGCACTAAGCACTTTAAAGTAATGAGAGGAGCCAGACAAGGGTGCATCCTTGCTCCGTTACTTTTTACATTATATATAAATGAACTAGAAGCCATCCTGGCCAGGGAGTGCAAGGATTTACCAGCTGCAATGACACGCCCTATCCCGGCATTCATGTATGCGGACGGTGCAGTCCTGATGGCCCGCACACCGATTGGTCTCCAAAAGGTTGTAAATATTTTTATAAATTTTATGCCTAACTTGGGACTTACTGTGAACTGCTCGAAAACATTTGCAATGAATTGTGGAGCAGGATCGAGAAAGATACCCAATACGCTTTTTATTTATTCAACGGCAATAGAGCATACTAAATCTTTCTCTTATTTAGGTATATTATTCGACCAATCTCGCAAATGGTGTCAAGCGATAAAAGCAAGACTACTGCTTTTTATTACATCTCTGATGGCCTTACTAAATTTCAGCAGAAAAAAGGAGTTCCTTTCCCCCGAGGTTCGGCCGGAGGTCAAAATGGCGTCCGCCCGCACCTGATCGCGACTGCTGCTGGGACCTAAGCTCCACAACGAATGTCTCCCAGCCTGAGAGAGACCAGCTACTACCCAGAGGACAACCGGAGGAGACGGCGCTCCCTCGCCTGGGGCCGCCCCACGCCAGCCACCTCGCCTGCCGCAAGCTACGAAGAGGACGGCCCGATGCCAGTATTAGCGCAAACTCACCAGAATCCTGGGGGCACGAACCGATTGTGGCTGCTGAGTCGGGCAGTGTCCCCACCGGCTTGTGGTGTCCAGGGGATGGGTCGTTGGCACCTCCCACCCTCGGGGCTTCACTTGGGGCCCCTTTTTCGCGCCACGTATGCCTGACCCCAAAATGGCACCGATGTGACGAGGTGCTTCGGAAGGCTCCGGAAGACAAGGAGGATATCCCCGAGAGGTGCACAAGCGGCGCTGTGGGAGATGAGAGACTTTACCGGCCTGACTTTAACATGGAGGCCAAAGAGTAACATTAGGCCCGGTGTGCATGCAAGCTCTGCACACAACAACAGTGGACAGGAACCTGAAACATTACCGGCGCTACCCCTGAAAGGTGCACCGCCAGAGACTGGCAGTGCTACCGTGGGTGCCTGGGTTCCCTCCGAATACAACACTTGGCGAGGGCCATCAAGAAAGACTACAGTGGAAATAACCGAGCCCGGGTACCACGCACCACAGGTGCTGGGACATTTGTAATTATCCAGACGGAGCGTGATTGTCACCGAAGGTGCCCACTACAAGCGTGGCTGATGGCTCGGCCGGGGGGCCCCGCTGGGGTGGGGGTGACCTGCGGAGGCACTACAGCCCTTACATTAAATGGTTGACAATGAAGAGAACTTGGCCACACGGGGGCACCAAGCCGACTACGCCCCAGCCAATGACAGCAGTCGGCACGAAGGATCTCACCCCAACCTTGAATATGAGGAAACCCAGAGCTTTTCAGCAGACGACGGTCCCAGAAACTGCACCGGAGAAACTGCCACACACTCGTACACTGGCCACGCTGTCCACAACCCAACCGGATCCAACCATCTCGAACAAGCTGGACCAAGTGCTAGCGGCCATCGAACTCTCGAGAGTCTCCATGGAGGAACGGCTCGGCACCCTAACCACAGACATTAGTCTCATCAGAGATTATCATAGAAAGCTGGTCGACAAAGTAAAGGATGGTGAGAAGTCACTAGCAGAACCACAACCCACCGTTAACGCACAACAAAAAACGCTCAGATCTGTGCTGGACCGCCTAGCCACCATGGAAGAACGCATGGATGATTTGGAGGGGCGCTCACGGCGCTGCAATATTCGTGTTCTGGGCCCTCTGGAGGGAGTTGAAGGGGCACACCCACTCGAATACATGGAAGCCTGGGTTAAATCTTTCACCCCAACCACGGATTGCACAGCTTTCTTCTCAATAGAACGAGCCCACCGAGTTCCGGCCCGCAGGCCACCACCCGGAGGCCCACCCCGACAGATGCTCGCAAAATTTTTGCACTTCCAGGACCGCGATGCAGTACTCAGAGCCGCCAGAAATGCAGGCCCTTTACAGGTTGAAAACAAACACATCATGGTATTTTCTGACTGCACAGGCGATTCAGAAACAAAGGTCATCGTTCCTGGATGTGAAACGCTGACTGCGGGCCAACAACATACAATACTCATTACTGTTTCCATCCCGACTAAAAGTCATCCATGCTGGGACCACCCACTTCTTCCCTACTACTGAAGAAGCATGCGACTGGGCAGATCACCACTGCACGCGGTGCTCCACAGAAGAGGCCACGCGGGAGTGGACACAACAAGCACCACGCACCAGACGGCGTAACCGCCGACAATCACAATCACGGACGCAGAGACGGCAGGGAAAGAGAGAGTTAACAGAACATCGCATCCTGGAATCCCCGGATCTGGAGCAAAACATACAGGAACGGCGCAAAGCCTTGCAGGCGGTGACTGACTTGGGGACTAATCCGCCAGGAGAAGACACAGACGGTGCTGCCCATCTTTTCTCATCGGAAGGAGAAGACGATAGTGATGAGACTCAATCCAAAACCGACTCCGTCATCTTGCCCCAGATCACACCACGAACTGCCGATACTGTACGCTGATGAACACACGAGCTAGCTACCAGCGATATCCGGTGAGGTCGGCGGATGCTGATTACCGCGCCCCAATGGAACACACCCACAACACGACACCTATGATGATTCGCTGACCGGATGACGAACTTTGATCCTACACATGCCCTACTGGGACCTAGCCTCGAAGATGCGCACTGCCACCCCCATGTATCGATTGTTTACTCTCTAGTTCATGAGAGTCAGTTTGGACGTATCGGCTTCGCCGATGGGTCCCAGGTATTGGGACAGTTTCCCACCCCCGTTTCTGGTTCTACTGACCAGGTTAACTCCAACCCTTTACCACCCCCCCCCCCAGAACGCCAGCAGCAGTGTAGTCGTCACACTAGGGCGGATGTTACCAACCTCCATGTTTGACAAAAGCAGGGCCAGGGCATTGCCAGAATCAATAGCACAACCACCCCCCGTCATACCTAAGGGCACAGATAATGACCACCACACACCCAAATGCAGAGTGCAGACATTAGCATCATCACCTTAAACACACGAGGCCTTCACACGCCCCGCAAACGGTATGCAACATACTCTTACATTAAATGCCAACATTCACAAATAGCCTTTCCCCAGGAGACCCACCTCCCAGCACCAGAAATTATCAAGCTACGGGCCAGATGGTGCGGCACCATATGTGCCAAGTCATACTCTGCATACGCACGAGGTTGCGCTAGTCTGGGTTCGCCCGGGCACCCCCTTTCAGGAGCTCCGGAGAGTGGTAGACAAGGAGGGTAGATTTGCACTGCTGGAGGGGCTCTTAGATGGACAATCCATCCTATTGGGTAGCATATATGCCCCAAAAATCGACCAGGACAGGTTCTGGGACTCCCTTACTGGGGTTTTAGCTCAAATCGCATCTATCCCATGGATCCTAGGAGGCAACTACAAATGCTCGCTCAACATCACACTAGACAGATCCCACCCACCGCCACCTCATTCCCCTGCACCGAAGCAGACGAAGCGCTTTCACAGTTGGGTCACGCACTGGGCACTAATAGACGCTTGGAGAGCACACCACCCTCTGTCATGTCTCTACTCGTTCCATTCCATTCCGCATAACCTACGGGTCCGATTAGATAGACTCTTATGTTCCCCATCACTGATTCCCAAAATACAGTACACAGATTACCTGGGCCACGTGATTTCAGATCATGATGCACACATCTTACGCATTCATTGAAGACCCCTTCACCCTCCGGTGCCCACGTGGCATCTCCCACGCGACTGTCTGATGGACCAAGTGTTCAAACACCACCACAAATAAAACATCCAGGACTACTTTACCAACAACACAGGGACAGCCACTTTCAAACTGGTTGAATGGGACGCATTCAAGATAGTGGCTCGGGGGGCTTGCATTAAACAAATAGTAGGGGTAAAGCGCACGTTAGAACGCACACTTGCCACCACAGAACTAAAATTGGCTACTCTCACAAAACGAGAAGATGCAAATGCTGCAACAGCAATGCAAGTGACGGCAGCCAAAACACAGTACTCTGCTGCCATGGCAGACCTACGCAAATAGAACTTTAGAGCCTACGCCTCCCGAATGCATAAAGAAAGAGATGAAACAGGCATATTACTAGCTTGGCTAGCAAAACTGGACACAGACACAAACTCCATTACCGAGATAATAGATCCTTCCGGTAACCAAGTGCGGTCCCAAATGGACATCCTAAATGCATTCCAGAGTGCTATTACACTATGATCTACAGCACCCTGCCGCAGCTCCAACAGGAGGCGATCAACCACTTCCTAGACCCTTTGCCTATCCCACACATCACAGAATCGGAGAAAACCACACTAGACGCCAAAATGACACCGACGGACGTCACCCATGCGATCCGTGCGCTGGCGCGAAACAAGGCACCGGGCTTAGACGGTCTACCTCTCGAATATTACAGCACCTTCTCCTCCCTGCTGGTCCCTTGCTTTGTAGAGATGTTCGCAGTCACACTCGAGAGGGGAGAACTGCCCAGCTCCCGCCGTGAGTCTGTCATAGTCACGTTCCTTAAACCATACCGAGATCCACAGCAACTGTCTTCTTATCGCCCTATCACGCTCCTCTCGGCCGACTGCAAAATACTGGGGAAAATCTTAGCGGATTGATACGAACAAATTCTGCGGCCCCTCGTCCACCAGGATCAGTGCGGGTTTGTACCAGGCAGAAATACGTCCCAAAACATACGTCGCTTATTTCACATTCAGGATCAAGTGGAAAAGACACATCCTAATCCGGCATGCTTAATCTTGGACCTCGAAAAGGCCTTTGATACTCTCACTTGGCCATATCTCTTCGCTGTACTGCAATGAGCAGGGATAGGTCCAACCCTCCTCGCATACACACGACTGCTCTACACCAAGCTCACATCTCGTATTCGACTGGGCCGATACATATCATCACCATTCACGCTGGAGAGGGGGACAAGACAAGGGTGTCCACTATCGCCCTTGATCTTCGCCCTGGCGGTAGAACCGCTGGCAATCCGACTACGGCAGGAGGGAATCGGATAGGGCATCCCCATAGCAGACCCCCGTTTTCACGGCATCCGCCTGTACCACTCCCCTACCGACATATATGAGGGCAACCATCGCAACATGTTGACCGGCATTAGATCGGCGGTGGGATTTTGGAAGAAACTTCCGCTGGCCCCGATAGGTCGTGTGGCCTTAGCTAAGATGATCATCGTCCCCCGCCTGCTTTACCACTTCACAAACTTACCGGTAATACCACCAAGGGCCTTTTTTCGAGACCTAGACTCGCTCCTCCGTTTGCTCATCTGGGGGACAAATAGACACCGGATAGCCCTTGCTAAACTGCAATTGCCCACAACACAAGAGGGCCTAGGCGCCCCCTCCTTTGAATCATACTGCCTGGCAGCGCAGTTACAATGGCTCTTGTACTGGGCAGCAGGTAGGCATACAGGAGAAACGTACATGACCCAGGGCCCGGTCCCAACCCTGGAACTCCGTCGCCTACTGTTTCCAGGAACCAAGCCTCAACGGACATACCCGTTGCAGGTGTCGGTGGCCCGTCGATGTATGCTAAGAAACCACCGCATGTCGGCAGAGACTCCACATTACTCCCTCGGCTACCGCTGGTAGGTTGGCCCAGGCGGGAGAAATACTTTACGACAACCATGCTCCGTATGTGGATGGACCGCGATATAACAGAGGTGGAAGCGCTGTTTGCAGAAGGGCAGCTCAGATCGTACGACCAGCTCACAGAGGACTACGAACTACCCCCGGGACAATTCTTAACCCACCGACAACTCATAGAACATTTTCGGCCACACTCTGACCTTTCCACAGGCGAGCCAGCGACACACCCGGCCATTAACACCATTCTCCATATGGGTACAGGCAGACACCTAGTGACATGTCTATATAAATCCATAAGAGAACTTACACATAAACCATTGCTTGCTCTCCGAGCCAAATGGGAAGACGAGTTTGAACGTCAACTACACGACAGGGAGTGGGAGAGGGTCCTAGAGTTTCCAAAAGAAGTGTTAAGGAACGCACGTTTTAAAAACATACAGTTTTACGTCCTACATAGAGCGTATCAAACACCAGCACGCCTGCAGCGGCTCTACCTGGACACCCGATTTCTCTGCTCTAGATGCCACTCACCAGATGCTCACTTTCACCATATGTTCTGGAGCTGCTCCACCCTATGACCGTACTGGTCTGTAGTCCTTGAGACACTTGAAGAACTCACAGGTCTTACGGACATACACTCCTGGGAGGCAGTCGCCCTCGGAATATTCCGAAGACCAAAAACCCACAAAGTGCCTGTCCGCTTCGCATCACTTGCAACACTGCTAGCTAAAAAAAGCATCGCCATGAACTGGCGAGCCCCACTGGGTCCCCAGATAGATGCGTGGGTGGGAGCGGTAAAAAAGTGGGCGGCAGCAGAAGACGGGACGCTCAGGGAGGAGGAGGTTAAAGGACTGCGGAAACACCCCATATCCATGGAATGGGCCCAATTATTGCACCAGTTCCACCACTTAGGAACGCCTACCGACTCCAACACATCTCAACACACGGCACCGGACTTGGAAGCATGCACCCCAAATGAGAGTACGCGTGACACCACCCTCACTTCCTAGACCAGCAAATGAGGCACACTAAACCCCACGGGGCACTGCATGGCATACTGTAACTGGCTCCGTTGCCCGAAGGATTGACCAAACCCAATGCCCTAATATCTATACACTATAGTTGAACCGACACGGACACCCTTCCCCTCCGCACACACCCCTGCTCCCCCCCCTCAATGCATCCCCAGTTTATTCTCCCCAGTTTTCCCTGATGTCACCTAACGGGGAAGATATGCAGACTATAAGGACAGGTACCCCCTCTAGGTACAGGCTGTATGTCCTATCGCTGAATAAGCAATACCACTGTCAATCAAATGAGTATACTGAGATGTAATTTGATTGTTTTGCAAAAATGTTAATACAAATATTTTCGGAAAAAAAATCAGTCTGCGTTCTGTGCTTTTATGGTAAACTTATATAGTTACTGAATAAAGACTTTTTGATTTGATTTGACATGGAGAGAATGTGAATGCAGAGATAGAGGTCTGGTCTCTCTCAAGCTTTCAACCCTACATTGACAGACATTTGCACAGCCTTCAGCCTCATACATATTAATAAGGAAGAAGTCTGTACAACTTTATGTGAGTGCTCAGCTTATAATGAAATTGGTTAGTTCAACAGTTGCATCACAAAAAAGCTGAGGTCATAAACCAGTCAGGGTAAAAAATACAAGAGAATGACTGGAATGCAGTTTGAGCTTTGTACCTAATGCGCCTATGTGCCCTCCTGACTTTGAATTGCTCAGATAAGGCTTGTAGTGCGCCGGGTTTTTACTAGTAGGGCCAATATTCTTCCTGATTTCCCAGAGTTTTCATGTATTCAAGTTGGAAAAAGCTAATTGTTGAGGTCAATAATCATTAAATTTTTTCCTGTTAACCCAAATCTTAACCTTAATAAAGGATGTTATTGAGCTCTTCAGTATGTCTTTAGCAAGAGTAACATGGTGTACTTCCAAATTCCTCAAGATGTCTCATAGGATTTCATTACCCTTTTCTTATTTCCAGTGGCATTACTAACACTGAAAAATACCAGCCAGTTATTCATGTTTTAATATTTTACACAGGCCCAGTTATATTACCTAAACAGGGATTTATGTAAAACCACCCATATTCATTTTTAACATGACATTGCTGTCTTTTTTGATTTAACTACCAGTCATGGATCATTAAGGAAGTTCTAGAGCACATTTGAAGTGGCTTCTTCTTATATCTGCTTCTTTGGAATTTGCACTAAAAAGAGGGACAAAAAGCTGCTTTAAATGATTTCCCAAATTTATACATAGGCCGAAACAATAAATATCAGTCATGCCAGTAAAAATTGGTAATGTGGCAACCCTAATTATAACTTGTAATATATGCCTACATCCATCACAATCTGTGGTTAACTCTGCCTTGCCACTATATATATATATATATATATATATATATATATATATATATATATATATATATATATATATATATATATATATATATATATATATATATATATGAGGTACGTGGCGCTCCCGAAGTTTTAGCCAGCCAAGCAATGACAGCCAAACAGCAAAACAGGAACAGCGAGACCCAAAGTTGGTGCAAATGTTCTTTATTCAAATATAGCCCAGCACCAGTCCGCCATGACGCGTTTCGGCTAGAGATAGCCTTGATCACATGACAAACGTCACGAGGGCTAATCACCCATTTTAAAGTGCAGAATGCCATCACATGCAATGGAAACTGAAAAAATACTATCAATGTTTCCATATTGTTACAATTATTTCATTACGGCATAAATGCCCGTATTGCACACAATTTCAAAGTAATGGTCATGAATTTTGAATAGTACAAACAATTAACATCGGCCAGAAAGTACCAATTGCAGGAATAAACATATATTTACAAGTGTAATCATGGTAACGGCTACAACAAACTTTTAAAATGATATAAAAGTTAAAAAGCCGAATAAATAGTTATATGCAAATAAAATATAACCATTAAAATTCCAAAACTCTGTACAAAATACACTCCAATTGTAAAGTTCCGTTATCATGAACTCCTAATATTATGCAATAATGCCCAAGTGGGCTATAAATATCAAGGCCGGTTGTAGGTACTGTACATGTGCAAAATCGCTGTAAGTGCAAAATATCGTGATGGCATAATAGTGCTCCCAAGAATGTGAAATTGATATAAATTTAAACAATTATTAAAATTAAATATTGGTCATGGAGAGTTTCAGGGACATGTTGAACACTTAATTAAAATTCATAAGTCACAGTATCATAAATTGGTTCAAACTTCATTACAAGATTCGAAATATGGATAAAGGTAGAGATGCAGTAAACAGACAACGCAACATACGGTTAAGTGGATATTCAAAGATAGGTGTGGCAGTCCTCCCCAGTGTTGAGACCTTGCGGTGCCTTGGTGTCAAGTAATATTATATAGCGAGTCTCCAATTTACGTAACAGGGACTCCCTATCACCACCTCTCCTTTGGGGAGGAACACAATCTATCGCAAAATACTTTAATAAAGATGCATCCTTTCCATGTTTATAAAATGCCTGGCTACAGGATATGTCGCATCAGCGTGGGTGATAGCTCGTAGATGCTGTAGAATTAGTTTGTGCACTTGTGGTCGAGTGCTACCTACATACCTCAACCCGCACGGGCATTCCAGAACATAAACTACAAACTCCGATTTGCAGTTTAATTTCTGTCTGATTTTAATAGGAAAGGGTGAAAGAGGGGTAGAAACCTCTGTTTTACTAATGCCGTGTTTACACGCTTTGCAGACTGAGCATCTCAAAAATCCTTTGCTGCCGCTAAGCCATGAACCTGAAGTTACCTCAGGGCTACTAGACACCAGACTGTCTTGCATTGCCCGGGCTTTACGATAGGTAATGCTAGGTTGTTTAGGCATAAGGGAACCAATTATTGGGTCACTGGAGACTAGGAACCAGTTGTCCTTAACTATTTTATGGATACTTTTATGCTGGTTATTGTAAGCCATAATTAGTCTGGTCTCCTCACCTACCCTGTCAGTTAGGATCTTGGGTTGAGCACTACCTGAGCCCAGGAGTGTAACTCTGTCAATCTTATTGGCTCTCATGATGGCATTATCTATTGTCTCTAATTTGTAGCCTCGTTCAATGAATCGTGCTTTGCAGAGGGATTGTGCCAGCCGGCAATCGTATTCATTGCTACATATTCTCCGAATCCAAAGCATCTCCCCATAGGGGATACTACGTATAAGATGTGCTGGATGCTGACTATCTGCATGCAGCAATGTATTCCCTGCTGTAGGCTTACGATGTAATCTAGTCTGGAGTTTACCTGCATGGACAAAGATCTCCACATCTAAGAAAACAATAGACGATTTGCTGAGGGTGCTGGTAAATTGAATAATAAAACTGTTAACATTCAATTTTTTTATAAATTCAACAGCATCGTTCTCAGTACCATCCCATACAAATAATAGATCGTCTATGTATCTTAACCACAGTTTAACATTGGCATTCATGGTGGCAACATGTTGTTTCATTAGGACCTGCTCCTCCCAGTACCCCATATGAAGACAGGCGTAACTGGGAGAGAAGCAGGCCCCCATTGCCACTCCCCTAGTCTGTAAAAAAAGTTGATTAGCGAACAAAAAGATATTGTTCTCAAGACAGATCGTAATCATATCAAACAACATTCTTGAGTGTTCCTGAAAACCAGTGTCTCTTTTTCCAAGAAAATATTGTATGGCCTTCAAACCATCAGTGTGAATTATGCTGGTATAAAGTGAAGTCACATCCATAGATACCAGCACATAGTTAGGACTCCATACAAAATCTTGTAGTTTTCTCAACAAATCACTGGTGTCCAGAATAAAAGATGGTAGGCCTCTCACAAAGTCCTGTAAGAAAAAATCAACATACCTACTCATGTTCTCTAACAGGCTATTGCAAGCAGATATTATAGGCCTGCCAGGGGGTTGTAGCAGATTCTTGTGTACTTTCGGGATGAAATAGATAACCGGCATCACTGGGTAATCTTTTTTAAGAAATTTGTATTCATCCATCGAAATTAAGCCCTTGCTTCTCCAAGCAGACAATTTCAGATAAATTGCATTTCTTGTTTGCATTGCCTCCTGCATAGAGATGCGTCTATAGCATTCCCTATCATTGAGTTGTTTGTGGGCTTCCTCCAAGTACATTTTCCGTGGCCATAGGACCACATTGCCCCCTTTGTCAGATTGTCTGATCACCAAATTTTTGTTGTCTCTCAACTTTTTAATCAAGGTGTGGTATTCTCTGTCTCTGTAGTAATAGCGTTTGATTGAATTAGCAGTTTTGATCTGTAACTCCTTTAATTGAGAGGTAACACGATCATGGAAAATATCTACATTGTCTTTTAGCATCAGGGGACAAAATTTGGATTTAGTTTTGAAGTGAGTCGGACAGGCAGTGGGTAAGGGTTCACCACCTAGCGCAGTTTGACTCTCTGTAGTAGGACACTGTTCCTCTTGTTGGAGCTCATAGAATTCCAGCGTAAGTGCTGCTCCCAATATGATGGTGTCGCTAGTATCACTCGATACACTGGGTGTGGGAGCAGTCACTTGCGTTGTGTTTGAGGAATTATGATCCAAACCAACACGTGTAGAAAAATGTTTACGAAGTTTGAGTTTACGCACAAACTTAAATATATCAACTTTAGTCGTGGCGTAATCAAAATTACCTTTGGGACTGTAAGACAAACCCAGAGATAATATGGAGGTTTCCTTAGTGGTGAGAACAGTGTCCGATAAATTAATAACTGCCTTAGTGTCAACAGGAACTGACTCTGTTGTAGTTGCTGTGGAGACTGAGTTGATTGTGTTTAGTTCCACTGCTTTCTGAAGCGCTGTTTCTTTGGCCTGGCATCTGGTTTTGCGACGTTTGTTGCTTTTGCGCCTCTCTGCGCGTTGCTTGTTGTTGCGCTGGCGGCGGCAGCCTGTGCTCCAGAGCGTAGAGTTGCTTTTCGATCCTGTTGGACAATTTCCATCTCCTGTGCCGGAGTAAGTTTGCGAAACCCCACCATTTGGCGATAGCCAGTAGGTATATATAGTAAGGATTGTTTTCCATAGGGAAATCGCAACATTCTATTGGGAATAACTTTGGCGCCGGTTAAGGAATCTTCCTGAAATTTTCCTTAACTTTGCCTCGCGACGCTTCGCTCCTTCCCTGAAAGTTTGGGGGGGATTCGTCAAGCAGGGGCCGAGATAAAAGGGGGGTCCCAAAACGTGTTTTCCCCATGTTAATTTCCATAGGGCGGTTGGACTCACTTTTAGCCCGAACGGGTGAATGGTTTTCCACCAAACTTGGCAAAATTGTAGGGACTGGTAGCCCGATGTGCCTTTGCTATGTCTCAAGATATGTGCTCCAGTGGTTTTTACGAAAATTAACTTTGAAAAAATATATATTGGGCTATATATATGTTAGAGCCCAAATGTATCCCAATGTAGCCTAATGTAGCCCAATGTAGCCCAATGTAGCCCAAAGATGGCCATGAGAGACAAAAAAAAAACAAATGTAGCCCAAATATCAGCCAGATGTAGCCCAACTATAGCCCAATGACAGAATGTCCCAGAGTGTTCTAAAGAACAACTAGAGCGCTAACAGTCTTACTTATGACAAAAGTATGGCACACCTGAAGTCATCTTGATTGGAATAAAGTGTTAACACTTAAAACATTTAATTTGCAAAGGAACAAAAAGAGGGGGTTCATTTTGCCATAGAAATTTTATATATATATATATATTCACTGAAAAAACCATAGGTTACACACCAGTTATAGTTAGGAATTAGCATTTAAAAAACCTTTGAAATTCACTGAAAAAACCATAGGTTTCACACCAGTTATAGTTAGCTAGAAATTTTACTCGCATAAAACCATTGAAATTCCCACGTTATAGTTAGTTGGACTCACTATAACTTGCACGTCTGCAATGCACTGCTGATGACGTCACATATTACATCACTCATGCATATATTTAAATATTTAAACATTACTCGCTAATATATGTATTCACTAAGATACACTTAATAAGCCAGTTAACCAATCAATTTTTTTTTTAAAAACACTGAAAAAACCATAGGTTTCAGGCCTTATATAGTTAGGAATCAGCATTTAAAAAAACCTTTGGAATTCACTGAAAAAACCATAGGTTTCAGGCCTTATATAGTTAGGAATTAGCATTTAAAAAAACCTTTGAAATTCACTGAATAAACCATAGGTTTCAGGAGTTATATAATTAGGAATTAGTTTTTAAAAAACCTTTGAAATTCACTAAAAAAACTATAAGTTTTAGTGGTGTTCTAGTTAGCTGGACATTTTACTCATACAAAACCAATGAAATTGCTCCTGTATAGTTAGTTGTACTAACTATATTTCGCGCACCCACAATCCACTGCTGATGATGTCACATATTAGATCATTCATGACATGGTCAGTGACATCACTGATGACATCTCAAATGACATCACTGATGACATCACTGATGACATCATCCACGTGACAATCACATACACCTTTTCATACACTATTACAATTTTTCATCACTGTTTGTAAAATACAGAGTATCATATTTAAATTCATTGTCACAGCAATACAAGTATCTAAAAATCCACTCAGTGATTCATAGATGTATACACACATATAATCACTTACCTATGGATTCACTCATACATGCTGTCAATGAACAATAGAACACTATCAAAAATACTTATACATCTATATCGACATTAAACAACAGCACGCATCCTATTCACATATGAAGTCATCCTACTCACTTATGCAAACAATGGATCATACTTACATATTTACTTAGCAAAACACTTATACAAATACCACTTCTTCTATTCATTTAGATAGTAAGTCATACTTAGTGAATTATAAAATCATTATTACAAGTATACAGTTATCCATACAGTCACTCACACAATCATTGTGTCTTATGTATACTTATTTATATACAACAACTGACACATACACTGCCTTTTATTTTTCTAGTTTGTTGGACCTGTACCTTTGAGAAATATATTTGCTCATCACCACACCCATAAAGAGATTCCCTCACTCAAACTGTTAGAAAATGTAGTTTTAACTTCATATATCTACTGAATCAACTATTCACACATCTTTGGACAGTCACACTCCCCCCACCGAACCACACACACTTTCACACTCCCATACAAATACTCAGTTAACTAATCAATAACTAATATAGACTTTCACATAGCTAGTAACCAACTGTAGAATCAGTTTACACAACAACTGACAAAGTGATACAGATATTCACACAGTTTAGTCACTTTCCACTATATTTAGTGAGACATTATAAATTGGTCAAGTAAACAGTCAATTACACTGCTACTAAATCCTCCATCCAAATATTTATTTATATATATCCACTCATTCTTCAATGTAAATTGCTATATATATAATGCATATTTAAATAACGAAGCAAACCACATTCACTGGATGATGTCATCAGTGATGTCATCAGTGATGTCATTTGAGATGTCATCAGTGATGTCACTGACCATGTCATGAATGATCTAATATGTGACATCATCAGCAGTGGATTGCGGGTGCGCGAAATATAGTTAGTACAACTAACTATACAGGAGCAATTTCATTGGTTTTGTATGAGTAAAATGTCCAGCTAACTATAACACCACTAAAACTTATAGTTTTTTGAGTGAATTTCAAAGGTTTTTTAAAAACTAATTCCTAACTATATAACTCCTGAAACCTATGGTTTTTTCAGTGAATATATATATATATATATTTATTTTTTTTGACCAAAGATGCGGCACTCAGGGTTTGAGTTTTAACATATTAAGATTTATTTACTTCTCCAGCTCGGATATATATAGACAAACAGATAGATAAAGAGATAGATAGATAGAGAGAGAGATAGATAGATAGATAGATAGATAGATAGATAGATAGATAGATAGATAGATAGATAGATAGATAGATAGATAGATAGATAGATAGATAGATAGATAGATAGATAGATAGATAGATAGATAGATAGATAGATAGATATGTATTTAGGGTGGCAAGGCAAATTTAACCACAGATTGTAATGGACGTATGCACATATTGTGAGTTACAATTAGGGAGCAGAGAAAAAAGCGGGACACAGAACCAAATTCCCCTATGCACCTTCCATAGACTTTTTCAGGATGTGATACTGCAAAAACGACTGAACAGAATTATACCAAATTTTGGCAGGAATCTTGATTGTGTAATGTTGCGTAAATCCGTCCTGTACTTTTTGAGAAATTAAGGTACAAATACATTAGTATATCTGGACCGTTGGTTCCTGTGAGCTTAAATTAAAAATATAAAGTGTCCTGCTTAGCTTAGGGGGCTTTTTCCTTTAGGCTTCCTTACTCCTATAGGAGAACAATCCTGTGGGAGCGAGCTCTATGATTGGCTCGCAACAACATGAAAGACAATGTTGCATCAGTCATTACAGCACTCGGGAACTTAGTCCCCTGTCCTGAGATCGTTAAAATATATATATAAGTGGGCAGGATAAGAATACCCTGCCACCATGCCCTTGTGTTGGTGGTTCCAAAGGGACATCCCCAGGGCCAAAAGCTTTTTAAAAAATTGGGTTGCTATGCACTACTGCTAAATACTTGTTCTATGACACCTCTGATAACATTACTGCAACATTTGAATTTACATAATTGATGACATCACTGATCATTATGTGGACACGAGTTAGAGTAAATATAGGTCATGAGATATAGTTACTAGAGCTAACGATAACTGGTGAATTTAAGTTATTTTTGTTAATGTAAAACGTTACGTTGTCATTGAAATTTATACCTGAGTGGCTGTATTGAAGAATGAACGTGTGAGTGGCTGTAAGGGTGAGCGAGTGGATGTGTGAGAGGTTATATAGATGTGTGAATGTGTATGTAAGGGGTGAGTGGCTGTCGCAGTAGCTGTATGAGTATGAGTAAGTGAGTGGTTGTGTGAGTAGCTGTACTGGTGAGTGAGTGGCAGTGTGGGTGTTTATATGGGCAAGTGTGTGAGAGGATTGCATGTATGAGTGAGTGGCTGTGTGATTTTCTATATGGGTGTTTGAGTGGGTGTGTGAATGGCGTTTAGGGTGTATGAGTGTGTATGTAAGTTTCTGTATGACTGGATGTCTGAGTGGTTGTATTGGTGAGTTGTTTGGCGCATTAGAGGCCGTATGGGCGAGTAAGTGGGCATGTGAGTGACTGAATGAGTGAGTGGATGTGTGAGTGGCTTATGGCTGAGTTATTGGTTACACTGGTACTGGTATGGGTCTGTGAATGGGTATGTGAGGGGTTGTGTGTGAGTGGGTGTATGAGATATTTTTTGGGGTGTGTGTGGGTGTTTGAGTGGTTCTGTGGATGATGCCAACAGACAAGTCATCAGTGACGTTATAGGAACTTAGTTTGCAGCAGTTTTGCTTTGCTTATATTTAACAATGATGTAAAAAATATTCAGACAACGTCAGGCTTTCTTGTTGACTCCCATGATTTGCGGAGATGTGGGGCATCATGAAATTTGTTAAGCCCAAAATCAAAATCTATCGGCACAATTCTTAGACTGGTTCCTGCTGATTTTACTGCATCTTGTGATCTTATTTTTGCAGCAGGAACTTCAGGAGACAACTCAGCTGAGAACACCATAAGTGGTGCATTCTGTTTGTTAGACAGACAAAACAAATTCTGTCATTTGTACATTTTCACCAGAAAATTACCAAGTTAAATATTAAGGACCAATACAGTTTCATCACTGTTGACCATTATTTCTCTGATGTCACTGAGTGTGAACCCGTAGCCAGCACACAAGAGTGCTTTAAAAATTCACTTGCTTTTTCAAAGAGTGAAAACTTAACTGAAGGCTGACTGCTATGTTGCTGTTGGGAAACTAATTGTATGTTCATATTTTTGAAAGTATGTACGCATGCAGTTCAGGTAGGCAAGCAAATCAACTGCAAATACATTCACCTCACTATTTAAATCAGCTACTTGGCTGAAAATGTAATATTGAAAGAAACTTGCAGCAGATAAAAACAAGTTTGCCTTTTAAGACTCACATAATCTGAACTCTGCTCTTTCATTAGTCTCTTTGACCCTTGTTCTGGCTAAAACACACATTGAAGATCCTCTACTTTCTGATCAGTTGTTGCAGGTAGGGGAGGGTTAGCTATCAATCTAAGCAGATGGGCATTGGGTTTGGTTGTCATCGCTTTCTTAGAAGGCTCAGATTCTTGTTGTGATTCACTGGTTTCTGCATTTTTTGACAGATGTTTTCCATTATATATGACTTGTAGCACCTGTTGTTACAATGATAAAATATTTAATCCTCTTCACCCATCAGTTTCAATCTTTTGTGAACTTCGTCTTGCTGTATTTCTGCAGCATCTTGACCTCTCTTCTGTCCAGCCGCAGTTGATGTTAGCTTTTCTTTCGGATTAGTTTCTCATATGACACATTTATCTTTCTTGAAGGAGTCCTCAGATTTTGTAGTCAGCAACACTCTGTCAGCAGATAAAGATTCTCTGCTACCACCTGCTTCGCTCATGTTTATGAATTTGAATCAATGGAAAACCTGGAAAAAAATCAATATTAAAATAAATTACCAGTATGATGGTTAAAACACATCAGCACAGAGCCGCCATTTTGGAAAAAGGTTGAAGGGTTGCTCTGATGAGTTATTTTGTTTCTATAAGACTATTTGACCCTCAAAACCTATGTTTTGACACAAAAATGAAGTGTATAGGTCTCGTCGTTCCTGGAATATTATATCATCACTGCAACAAATCAGACATGTTTTAAAATGTCATCCAGAAAAATGTGGCCCGGTTTAGCAATATCTACCCTAGCTAAATTTCCCCTCTAATGATACAACAATACAATTCAAAAATGAAAATCTCTGGACAACAATTTTTTCCTGAAGTATATCAAGGGGCCAGGACCATTTAGAGGCTATGGAAAATAAAGCTGCTACGTCAACGAAGATCGAGGTACATATTCTCACACTTCTTGGAACCAGAGCAGATAGAACCACTGGGATTAGCTAAAGCAAGGATTTACTGAGCTTTCACACAAAGTCATATGCTTTCTCCTGGTCACAGAGTTCAGCATAGGTATAAAACTCAGCAAGAATCATATTTTCTCATGCCATTCAAAGTAGAGGCTGTGTACATTGGGGGCTGTTTCTTCTTTCACTAACAGACAGAGCCAAGCAAGAAGATCTGATGCTCTCTTCAGGGTCTGTATCAAGAAACAGTATTTCAACATAAAAGGGAACTATATGTGTACTTCTAAACAGATGTGTGTTTCTTCCTGAAGGCATCTTTAATGATTTGAGGGTCAGACGATCCTTCAGCTAAGTCCAAGTAGAAATAAAGCCACATTCCCCCAGGTTACCTGTTTTTTTGTTATTTAGTTTTACCACTACAACTCTGAGTAGAGGAAGGGCATTCCTTTTGAACAAGCATTACAAAATTGAATTAAACAATAAACACAGATAGTGTTGACCAACTGCAAATGTAAAATTTTTAGGTCTCGTTCTCGAGACCTATTGTTGTCGAGATGCCTCTCAAGGGAGACAGACCGGGGCACGCACGGTGATTCTGGTGTGTGGACGCGCACGTCCAGCCCGGCGCCATGCACATCTCTTGCTCCACATTCCCACTCACGGAAGCACACACACACACGCGCACGCGCGCACACACACACACACACAGGCGCAGGCACACACACACACCCCTCGTCCCCATTACTTCACCGGGCTCAGTTCCCCTCAAACGCCCCAGCTCTAGGCGTTGGTTTGCTTGCTTCCGAGCCCGCTGTAGTAAACCATTCATTCACACAAGCACGTATCTCGGTGAGCCACGCTCCTTCAGGAGCGTGGCTGGCTTGAACTCGGTACCTGAAGGGGTCCGGCTCCCAATCCTGGAGTCGTTGCTGGCCTCCTTTGGAATAGTGTGGTGTCTCTTCCCTCCTCGGTCTCTCAAGAATCGGAATCATGGGGTTTTCCAGTCCGTCGGGTCCTCCAGTCGGGGGCTGGTTTCTTGGCGTGTCCTCGCTTCCGGGTTCTTCAGCGATGACGACACACCTCCCGGCCTCGACGCTGGTCTTGATCAGGCCCTCCTCCTTGCTGTCCTGATATTCCATTGGTACGTGTCACATGGGTCAGGTTGCTTCCGCGGGAGGGACCGTAATTAAAGGGTATGAGAGGATCTTCCTCCGGTGGTTCCCATGGTGATTGTTAATAAAGGACGGGGGAAACATAAGGGGGAAAATAGTCAGTGGAGTCCTCCTACTCCTGGTCTTGGGCACTCATTTTGTGACACCGTGCTTTACGCAAATGAACAGCTGTTGGAGCGTGACGGTACTGATCAGGACTGTCGCTGTGCCCGAAGGAAAGTGCATATGGCACATTATGAGGTCATCAAAGTGACCTTGTGTGTCGGCCATCTTGCCACTAGTAGTATGTCTACAAGGAAGCTTAAGATTACAGGCAAAGTATGCAGAATCTAAAAGATGTCTGGCTGAGTGAAAGTGTTGCATCATCGGCAAGCGCATTTATATTGTGCAAATAAAATTAGGGATTATAAGGCGAGACTCTGAGGATATTAGTAGTGTGGATATGTGCATCATTAATGACTGAGAAATATGAAGCATATGAACTTCTTGGTTACCAGCGGTGAATTGTATAACTTCAGTTTCCAAAATAAATTTTTTAATTGTACCGTGTAGTGTGTGGTCACGTGTGGGCTGTGAAGTAGTCGAGCTGCACTGTTGAAGAAGACACAGAACGAGTCCACATGCAACACAGTGTTTGATCAGAATATAAATCCGCCTAAAGAGTTTTCCATTAACTTAAGTTCTAGAGAATGAACCAATATTTTTTAAATCGCTTTACAGCAATTGATGAGGAGAACAAGTTTCCTTATTTGATGAAAAAGTATCTTCTTCTACATGTGTCTGGCCCAGAGGAGGAATTGATCAGGGATAAGGTAGTGCATGCAAGTTATCTTAGCATACACAAAAGATTTTGAGTGAACGGAGATTCAGAGTTAACCTCTTCCGTGCTGCGTGAATTTTCACGCTGTGCGGGGGTTTTATTAAGTGGGCGGGATTCGAACGACTCCCTGCCGTCGTCAGCACATGTCTACCTTGACGTCGGACAGTAAAGCAGAGTTGTGCAGCAAATGTACCAAAGTTGTTACGTTTGGAATCTGGAGTGCAGAGTGTGAAATGACTGGAAAGGTCATTGAGAGTGGTGATGAAAGAAGGAAGAGAAATAGAAATAACAGATTTTCAGTTGATGGCTTGCTGGGGTGTTACCACTGTGATAGTTGTAATCACTTTGTGTATTGAAAAACATGTCCTGCATTGAAACAATGTTGTATTTGCTTGGCATTTTGCAATCTTTTGTAAAAAGAAAAGTTTTAAGATGCTGTGTATGAAAATGATGAGTTTTCATCAGAAGTAGAACATCAATGTATAAAAGAGAGTAATATTTTCAATATTATGAAAAACATGATACTTAACATTTATGATGAGAAGCTGAGATAAAGCAAACTCACAGGTATTTTTAGGTCTCGCTCTCGAGACCTATTGTCGTCGAGATGCCTCTCAAGGGAGACAGACCGGGGCACGCGCGGTGATTCTGGTGTGTGGAGGCGCACATCCAGCCCGGCGCCGTGCACATCTCTTGCTCCACATTCACACTCATGGAAGCACACACACGCGTGCACACACACACGCAGGCGCACACACACACACCCCTCCTCCCCATTACTTCACCAGGCTCTTGTTGGTCTATGGAGCATAGCAGCATAGGGGAGGATTAGTGCCGAGCTGCAAATGCCTTTTTCATGGGTTGCTTTTGCCACAGTTCTACCCGGTCTGTCATTAGTCACAATAAACCAGAGCTGCATTATAAAGCATTATCGTCCGATTCAGCCACCCATTATGGGAATTAATTCCAAGTACAGCCTGTGCTTAGCTTCAACAGTTAAACAAGAAAGGAGGCAAATTTTAGTGTTTTACTATCCCTGCACTTTAAAAATATAAACCACGCCCGTCCGTACGTGCAATTTAATCAAACAATTACCATTTACGTACTCACCTACACCAAGCATGAAATATTAAACCGAACTAATTTTAACATACTCTCAAGAACACACGACCTTCCACATTTGCTTTGCAGGTTACGTGCAAGTCCTTGCAACAGATGAATAACCAACTGATCAAATTCATTAGGACTAGAACTCGTGACCTTCAAGACTTCAGATCTCGAAAGGAATTTTATATTAACTTGCCACTTTATTTTGTGCTAACATTAAGAACATTAATGAACCAGTAGCCCCGATTCGAGCTACGTCATTAAAATACCAATAATAAATTCTAATTTTAAATGCCTGAGTAGTTACTCTATTCCAACCATTTTGCCTCTCCGACTTCCATCCCAGCCAGTACTTACACAATCATACCCTGCCCTTAAAGACACCACAGAGCCCTGCATCAGCTAACGGTGAAATTGGCACCATACTTCATACAGAACACTTCAACCAACGAATTTACAAACCCGCTAAGGGATCAAGTTGACTGCTCCTTGCTTCAGCCTTTCCGTCGCCCTTTCAATTGAGTTTGCGTTTGCGCACTCCACTCTGCGCAAGGCGGGTGTAACGCGGACAGTGACGTCACCCGCATAGGCCATTGGAACTTATTCTCCGTTACGAAGATTTTAAAAATCCAATGCATCAGTAGCAGGTTAGCTCTACACTCTAAGAGGCGTAAAGCGTCAACCATTCTGGAATGAATCAACTCTATCTGGAACATGAAGTATGCTTCATTTTACAAGTAGTTTTCCTAGTTCCTAGTTTATATCAGACTTTTTTAATAACACAGATCGTATCCCTCAGTGAACTCAGTGGTTCGTACATGGACTGTAGCGGGCACCCGCGTGCATGTCTGTAAATAAAATGCACACTCGAAAAGATGAAGGGTAGGAAATTAAAATAATTATTCCGTCGTGCTATGGGCGTCCGCTTCGAAGTGGAAGTGAAACTTTTGCTTTTACTCTGGATTTGCAAAGATAGATGCAAATCATTTCTATTTTATTGTAACTTCTTTAAACATTTTGATAAGATTCAGACCATTATAAGATGGCGGCTTTTTTGCGCGATCCTTTGGCGCTCGCTTGTTAGAGCGGTCTTACCTTTCCTGCTAGATAGACTTATGTCAAAGCACGTGATTTTGCTTGAAGCCGCAAGCTAATATTTTATTTTGCATCTGTAGGAAGTAGACCAGGAAGGATGTACATCTCAATGTAAGGCGCACGCTAGTTCGTTACTTGGCTCCGCTTATCAACTTAGGGTACAGTGGAAAGAGGGTTGTACTCCGTTTTTAACTGGGGTAAGTTTGTTCACGTTGCCAAGCAGGTTTTTTAGGTCTCGACCTGGCGTTGCAGCACTTCGCGCTGCCGCCAGAGCAAGACCTGTTGTGATGCCTGCCAAGTGAGATAGACCAGTGCACAAGCAGAATCTGCTCTGTGAACGCGCTTCCACGAGCCGATTCTGGAATATGAACGCGCTTCCCAAGGACAGCTTTTGTGCTTTGCACGTTAAATTGAATTTGAGTGCTCCTCTACGGAATGCTCCTCTCCGGAAGACCTGCTGGGCATTAATTAGGTCTCGCAAAACGTGGCCTTTGTGTTAATTACTAACAAGCACATGAAAAATAGAAGTGTGCTTTACCAGCGTTCGCTTCGAATCCGGATTTATTTGTATTTTCTTTTACCCACGGTCAGGAGAGGAAATAAGTGGCGTCTTACTGGTATGGAACACATGCACAGAGCAATGCTATTCAAGGAATGAAAGCGTGCTTTAAGAAAGTGGGCTGCAAATAAGACAATTTTATTTTGTTTCCCATAAGTTTCACAGCAGCATCCCAAATTCGTCATATGCAGTCTATCTGCTCATAAGCAATGTTTAGTAATCATCGCATACAGCATGCCGCGCACTTCACACATACAGCATGCCGCGCGCTTCACACAAACAGCATGCCCCAGTTACCGGGCGGGGTGGGTTCCGTGGGACTTCTCTCTGTAGAGTGCGCTCCTTCACGCAGGCTGCAACACGCAGGGCTCCCTCAGCTCAGAGGAGCCCCGGACCACTGCCACGCGCTCCATCTCCGCCCATGTCCCAGGCAAGGTTGGCAGCGCGCATGCTCAGTATGTAAGCGTGTGTGCACGAGTATCTATTGTGCCACGCGCTTTCAGTTTCCCTCCCCGCTCGCTTGTTTAAATACCATAAATACCTACTTGACTAAAATCTTTCCTAGGCGATTGGCCCTGGGCCAATACCATTCATATTTACTATATATGTACAATGTCCTTGGCTAAGGATAATATTTAAAGCAAAATATGCACGGGGCGGGAACAGTAACCCGGCTCTGCAGCTGAATGTCTGCATTGCTAAAAATATTCGCTCCGAATGCTGTAAACAAATGTGCTTGTAACTTTTGTGGTAAAAGGCTGGAGCGAGCGAGCGGTTCCCATGACTTCTGACGGTGACCTCTGACCTCCGCGAGGCAATGGCCGCGACCTAGTCCGTCCGGAGCACCGAGGGTGGAACGTGGCGAGCAGTGCACTTGGCAACGACACCTAAGCCAGACTTCTCTTTCGGGAGGTATGAAAGTGTATTTTATATGACACATAATCTGTAAGCAAGGGAACAATAAAGAACAGATTTATCAACCCTTTGTGCCTGCGTGGTTCCCAAAGGGGGTGCACACCTGCACAAAGTGTTGCTTTGAGATTTACTTTCCAGTTGCCTATAGGGTTGCCACTTGTATATCAAGCATTTGCAAGCTGGCTCAGGGTCATTATTTAATGCTGGCCAACGTATAAAAAGCCAGCAACATCAAAGCCTCTAACTGCAGAACTATAGACCTGGCAATATGAAGCCACAGCCTACTACGAACCTGACAACTGTGTCACCTTGTGCATCTTCGCAGCCATCACACTGCAGGGCCACCATGTGCATACATACAAACCTGGCACTGTAGAATTAATGATGTGGAGCCATGATGTGCAGACACACAGACCTCGCCCTGGAAGCTACTACCGTCATACTCATGGACCTGACACGGCAGTTGCACCTCGTTAATCTCTCTAACGTGGCACTGTGCTGCCAGCTTGTACATACCTACAAACCTGACACTGCCTGGCCACAGAGGCCATACCCACGAAATTGAAGCAGATGGGACACTGTGCAAAAACAAGGCACAGAGTGGTTTGTTTCAGTGAACCCATTGTTAAATTGTTTTTGACCAGCACATGACTTTAAAATAGCTAGTCTTTAACATTTCAATGTCTCGTCACTCAGACCACAAAATGTACTTAAACACACACACACACTCTTAGAATTTGGTCTAATTGCTTGTTACAGTCCCTGATGCGTCCTTCTATGCAACTCCCTATTCTACCGCCTCCTCGGTCACATCCCATGCGTGTATCCAATGCTTCTTTCACTTGTAGTATCTTCTGCACACATCTCCAAACACATGACAATGCCTTTTATTTGTGTTGTTTTTCTAAATAGATAAATAAAAGGCATTGTTATTTACAATGCCAATAACGTAAACTCTCGCAAATGCAAGACCTATTGCATTGTGAAGGCTTGGTGTGTGTGTGTGTGGCTCTGTCTGTGTGTGTGGCTCTGTCTGTGTGTGTGGCTCTGTCTGTCTGTGTGTGTGTCTGTGTGGCTCTGTCGGTGTGCGTGGCTCTGTCTGTCTCTGTCGGTGTGTGTGGCTCTGTCTGGCTCTGTCGGTGTGTGTGGCTCTGTCTGTCTCTGTGTGGCTCTGTCTCTGCGTGTGGATCTGTCTGTCTCTGTGTGGCTGTGTGTGTGTGTGTGTGGCTGTGTGTGTGTGTGTGGCTGTGTGTGTGGCTCTGTGTGTGTGTGGGTGCAAATGCAATAGGTCTCGCATTTGCGAGAGATTAAGCTATTGGCATTGTAAATGACAATGCCATTTATTTATCTGTTTTCAAAACCAACACATAAATAAAACGTTTGTCATTTACAATGCCAATAGCTCTAACTTTTTCAAAGGCGAGACCGTTGCATTGTAAATGCTTGTTGGTTTCATGGGCGATGTCTAGCATATTGCAAAATGTATACTTCACTGTTACCTTAGTGGCCAGAGATTGGTGTATTTGCAGTTTCCTCCACTCTTGCTGGCGTTTAGATTATCTTCTTCAAGTGTTACTCATGATCGTTTGCTCTTAATCAATGAAAAGCTTTTTATCTCTGTAAAGTGCTAAGATACCCTAACGGGTCATGTTAGCACTCTATAAAACACTAAATAAATAAATAAGTGCATGTGTGAGGCGATCATTGCAACTTGACCATGAAATAGCTAGTATTCCCTCCCACCTCCAGAGTTACAGATATCTCAAGCATCAGTAATTCTAATGGTGGAATACTGCTTGCATTGGTCCTTTAGACTCTGTTGAAAAACAGCGACATACTTGAGGAACCAGATATACAGCCCAGCAGTTATTCCCCATTTCTCTGGTACTTTTCCTGGACATTTTGTCTACTTTCAGCAGTCAAAATTACCCACTGGAAAACTTTACACCTATGGTGTTCCTCGTGATTTATAATCCTGAAGGAGCTGATAACTCTAGTTAACTGCCCCAACTAAATTACCAGGCCACTCACATTAAGGGCCTTAACCTAAGGTAAAAAAAAAGGGGATTGCGCCACCAGAACATCACTTTTACCAATGTTCTGATGGGGCAATGCCTTGTACCATATTTACAAAGTGGTGTTAAGCCACTTTTTATGTGGCTTAACGCTGCTTTGTAAATATGGTACCCTTTCAAACAGGCATCTGCAAGAAAGGGGTGTGCAATGAGTGCTGCTGTAGGCATTCCACAGCAACACACATTGCTTCTTTGACACAGGAGACATCCTTAACTGCGAATGTGCTACGACGCATTGCATTACAATGCGGTTGTTCGTTCTTTCAACACGAAAAATTACATCGCAAGCGTTTCAACGACTTGCTGTAGGGGGCGCGCAGGTGTTGGATTCACAATCCAACATCTTCCCTACTGTTGCACAAACTGGAGTAAGAATAGTAAATAATACTATTCCTAAGTCCAGCACACCCCCTACAGCAAGTTGTTGTAACGACTTGCAATGTTATAGTTTGCGATGAAACATCGCGGTCGTTGTAACAACCGGGTTGTAATGGAATGCATGAACAGCGCATTTGTAGCAAAGGGACATATTCTTTTGACACTGTCATAGATTTAAAAGGACATGTAAATCTGAGGCAGCACCAAAAACTAACGCCATGCAATAGTAGTCGTGAGGAGAAATATTGTATTGCTTCTCGTTTTTGCTTTATCTATGTGTGTTGCAGAATGCAGCTCACATGCTGCAGAATGCAGCTCACATAGAAAGAGCAAAAGATCAATAATGATGGTTTATGTGCAGGAAGGTATCTCTTCCTGCATATAAACAATCATAAAAAATTATGATTTGGTACTTCTATGTGTGTTGCTCAATGCAGCACTCATAGAAGTAATACATCGCCATTATGATTGTTTATGTGCAGGAAAACACACCTTCCTGCACATAAACAATCATTTCCTGCAATGCAGGCATCCTTGCTCTATGGTGCAAGGGTGTCTGTGTTGGCGCTAGGCAGCCATTTTTAGCACTAGCATTAGGCAAAACACAGGGGTGTGAGGTACTGATATAAATACGGCAGATCCCTGCCCATTGGAAATGGCGAAGCGCGGCGCAGCGGAATTCGCCACGCTCCGCCATTTCCTTGTAAATATGCCCCAAATCCTTGATCCTAAATGAAAAATATTTCCTACTAGTGTATGGGGCAATGTGTCAAATTACCTCTAGCAGTATAATGCCACATTGGGACGTAGTCCAAGTATACACAGCCTGCATATAGATTAATTATGGAATCTGTCTCTCTCTGCGATTTGTTGTATCCAGTAACTTGGCAGGCAGCAGAAGTGGATGAGTGACTTGCAGGGAAACGCTTTTCGACAAAGAACAAAGTCTCTGCCACTTTCTGCAGTTTCCAGCAGCTCCAATGGGCATAAATATGGTGTTCAGTCGAGATGATTTAGGCGTTATTCTAATATAATTTATGCAGCCGGGAGATATAAATCAACCTTCAAAACACCAAGATGTTGAACATTAATATAATCTTCAAATTCCCCCTGGAGATTGAATTCCATTATCCTCCTACTCTAACATGGGTTTTACTGAAGATTTAAATTCTCTCCATTCTCCGCCTAAATTGACATTATGCTCAGGCAGAAGCGGCCTAGTTTTGGCTGGCCTAAATGACTTTGTCACAAGGCCCCTGGGGTAACCACTTAATGCTTTGAAAAGGAGAAGGGATCACCAGGAACCTCTGGCCTGACAGAATTATTGATCCAAAAGGCTGACAGAAATCGCCCACAAATAATTCAACAGTCACACGGGAGAGCAAATATTCTCATTTAGAACATTTCGTCTAGTTCCACTGAGGATGCAATATTGCAATGCCACATACATCTTTGCAAGCAGCTCTTCGTGCCATATGAGCAAAGACACCAAATAGTTCTCTCCGTCCTGAGTTCCACTGAGGAAAGCCTAGCAATGCAAAGTAAACAGAACACTGCTGTTTGGAATTAAATGCTGTTGAAATAATGCATTCTTATTTTAAATTGATGTATTCATAGCTATGTGGTATAAATTATGGTAAGCTGTAAAGCCAGGATTATTTTTGCTTTGTTTTTTTTGTCTCAATTGGACACACTCTCTCTTGTTACTGGTGCAGGAACAAAGTTGTCAGCAGGATTTTGGGGCATGTGTACAAGCCCCTATCGACATCACAACGTCACTTTAAGTGACGTTATCATGGCGATAGGAGCTTTGCCCTATTTACAAGGCAGTGCTAAGCCACTTAACGTGGCTTAACGCTGCCTTGTAAATGAGGCCCCCTTTCATGCAATGCTTAGCATGAAAGGGGTGGGCAGTAGGTGCTGCAGTGGGCGTTCTACAACAACATCCATGGATTTTAACACTGCCCCTTATTTACAAGGGCAGCGTAAATAGGAGGCACCATCAAAATTAAGACCAGGGAAAACCTGGTCTTAAATTGGTGAAAAAAGGAGAAATGCTTTATTTCACCTAGTTTTTGCATTTTCCATGTGTGCTGCCTTGCGCAGCACATATGGAAAAAGCAAAAAGCCTTGGGTTGTTTATGTACAGGAAGTTAAGCATACCGGCTAATACCTCACTCCGCCACCTCAGTTTAAAAAATCCCTCTCTGTGTCACAGTATCAACTACAATAGTATTGTAACCAGAATATTGTCAACTGCTGAATCATCAAGGAAATTATAAATTGGAAAGTATAGATTTCCAGTTGCTAACTCTGGATCTGCTGACCATGGCGATATTGTTACCTCCATCTTCTAGAGTGGTTAATCTACTGGAGATCCCTGCAGTTATGGGGAAAATGGTCAGTGCTTCCAGGAAGTGTTTTACACATCCCCGAATTTCAAATAGAAAAGGAAATAACGGTAAATATATGTGCCATTACTCTGCTTGGAGTCTATCATCTAATGGTACTGATTGAGCGCAGGCTCACCTGCTTAACATACTCACCTGGGCCCATATGTTTATATATACATCAGACAGGTAAACCTACAATCAATCAATTGTTTTTTTTTTTTACCATTTGGATTTTATACCATTTATCTTACCAATCCAAGTCACGATACCTAAAGTCCTAAAGGATCAAAGGAGTTAGAGAGAAAATAGGTAGCAATAATAACATTTAGCATTTCATAAATAACCACAAACTCGGGAAAGTTTTATAATCTTTATCTATGTAAATCTTTGAAAAACGTATAGAACTTGAAACTCAAATTAATTTCCTATTCTGTTTAGACTAATGTAGATTTTTTTAAAAAACATTTGCAACAATTTGGAGAGAAATTGTTGTTAAGCATTTGAACAGAGGATGTGTAAGAGAAAAAAGGGAAAACAGTCCAATTACAAACCTACACTAAATAATTACCTATTCCGGTGTGATGACCAACCCTGGTCATAGGCTGAGTCAAAGAAAATAGAATCCCAAAGTACAGGTGGCAGCAGAAAAGAACAGGTGCAAGCCAGAATCAGGACAGGTTACGGACCAAATTGGATCAGGATAGGACCACCACAGACTAAGACCAGCACCACAGTTAAAGTTCAAAACGCCAGCATAGTAAACCCTCTATGCAGCTAACAGTCAAACCCCGATTGGGTCATCAATCTCCTTCCCAGAACCCCGATTGGGTTATCGAATCTTCTGACAGAGTGCTCCGCCAGGAACTCTGCTCCCGATCACCTATTGAGTGCGTTGGGTCAGTGACAGGTCAGCTATTCGGACAAGTCGGACAATCTAGCTAGCTAAGGCTACCCTAGTTATACTATTTTTTAGGTCAGTGTACTACCCCCAAATGTTGCAAATGTGTGAATCCCACAATTTTATTGGACAAAAAACGAGGAGTAGCCATCACACCATACTTTTCTTGAAGCAACATGTCAATCATGTATTCAAGTCGTTCCCTCCCATAACTTTATCTACCCATGTTCTTTATTTCTACCGGTAGTGAAATGTATCAATGATTGTGTTTTAAACAATTTAATCAATTCAGCTTCATCCAGCAAGGCAAGGAGTTCACTCTTCTCTGCCTTCCATGTCCGTCTTGGCCATGATTCAAGGCTACAGCTTCTGTGGCTTCAGGACATTTGTCGCACAGGCGCAGTTTCTCCAAAGATGGAGTTCTGTAAAGTGTTTAGGCACATAATTTTTGGTAACATGAAAAAATAGAAAAGAAACTGTTTTAGAAACACAGAATATATGAATGCACTGTATGCCATTTCTTTCTACTCTATTCCCATTATTTTATTTTAACTATTGTGTTAGATATTAAGCAAAAACAAACAGCTTAGCAAAGCAGCGATGCAAGCTTCTTGCACATTAGGACACATAACAGCCATCTTAGTTCTATTGTACAGAAGCAAATGTTTTCCCACCAAGCATGTCGCGTGGGTATGACAGAAGCATGCGCAGTAGAAAATCCCGCATAGCAGCAGCCATTTTAGTGCAAGCGTATTATAGTTAGTAAAAGCACATTGACAAGCTTCCCTTAGATATCTAATATGTCGTGTAATGCAATATTAATAAGACAAAACATGTTAGTTAGTACATTAATATTATTATCGAGAGGGTTGAGTATGAGCAAGTCACTTTACGTGTGAAACCTTGCTCCATCAATCCCCTCTTTGATGATATTTTATATCATCATTAATTAATGAAACAGATGCCAACTTTTACACTTCATCCATCTCAATTTCTTCAAACTTTCTGTTAATATTCTTTTCATTCTTCATATGGAGGTCTTTCACCTTTTTGTATAAATGTCTATTATATTATTCTAATTCTATTTCATTGATATTTCTTTTCTTTCCCTTTTTATTTATTGCATATGTCTTTTTATGTTTGCGACATCTACAACAAATTATTATCCCTAAAATCATTAAGGCTATTCCCACCATTGGCATCAACATTTTACCTACAATACTTTTCCCTACATTAGAAACCAACTACCTATAGAGAAAAGACCGTCTGTTAGTCTTTTCCATGCACTATCAACCTCCAGTGGTTTAAGTTATTTTTCTAAATATGTAATATTCCTTACATACCCTTTCAGTTCTACACTTTTGTCAGGTATGTAAGTGCAACAATGATGCGCTTTCAGCATTCTGCAGACTCCGCCCTCTTTTGCCAACAATGTATCAAGCGCAAGTCGATTTTGTAAAACCATTGATCTTACCGCAACTAATTCTGTATTAATCATTAAGAAACCTCCAGCAGTGTCTGTCGATAATCGATCTACCACTGTCTATAATTTGCAAATTCTTTGAGTATTTAAAACCACTCCCACTGAAGGTATCAGTGCACTAAATATGTCACCTACAATTTCTGCAATACTAGCTCTTTTACTGCGTATTAGTCCATTAGTGTCTTCATTAATTCCAGTGATTCTATTTATATGGTATACTTTTGGGAATACTATTCCAAATAGCAACTCCCATACCAATGATCAGGCAATTTGTAATACGCTTTATTCCCACAGATATAATAAATTCCAGGAAACACCGGTTCAGTTCCATCTTCGAAACCCCAACCTCTAATTATTTTATAATTGTGTTCACATTCACTGGAACCAATGAATATATTGTTATAATTACTTGTTCTCTCCCTGTGGAGACAGAGTTTCCCTCTCTTTTTAAAGTCCAGTAACATAATTAGCAGCATGAGTTTTGCCATTCAAGGTGTACTCTTTATTTTCTGCCCATTTAGGAATCTTTTGTTTCTGTTCTGTAACTTTTCTATGGAATACTTTTACGAACTGGTTTGAGCAAGAAGGACATGAGGTGATCTTCGCCACCCCTCCAATGGACCAATGAGAGATGAGTGTTGCCCCTAAAAGTTTCAATTTTGGGTTTAGATAGTTAGTGAAAGGGTATCAAATAGCTTGTGTAAATGATCTCGGTGTGGCTGTTATTTTTTCACTTTTACTCAGCCTGACATGCTGCCGGTTAGGATGATTTTTCTTTATGGGGCAAGAGACTTTTGAAATTTTGGACTGTTAGGCGTTTGAAATTCTAATCTTTATCTATACTAATATAATAAAGAGAACACCCAAACATTTGAGGCGGGTAATCTCAGGCACCACAGCGCCAATCAAAACACCCAATACAGCATTGGAAATGTCAGGGTAAGCAGATGGACATAGGCTATATAGCAGCAAAACATATACGTTAGGAGGGCAAAGTACGTTCTTTGCCAAAGTAGTCCCTTGGAAGTAGCGCCATCTCTGAGGTGGGCGTGTGCGTTCCCAATGTAGAATGCACTAAGCGTGGTGACATCACATAAGAGTGACGGGTCGGCCATTTTGGAAAAGTAACCCGCCGACAAACCGGTCAGGAGCGTAATGTGCGCTTGGGCGGCCACGAGCACTGAACCGTCTGCGTGGTTGTTCTGCTGTGATTGGCTGCACGTCACATGCGCTGTGTCGGATTCGCTTCCTGTAGCCGGTGCCCGTTTCCCGAAGGTGCCTCCTCCGTCCTCCTCGAAAAGCTTTACACCCTGCAGAGTCCGCCATGCCCAACAAACGCCAGACACGCAACGGATACTACTTCATGCTGGAAAAGTTACCGGAGCTTAGGCGGCGTGGAGTGCCCGTGTCCAGAGTGCGCGATGCTGTTCCGCACTGATCTGCCGATTGGGCGGTGAGTACCTTTCCCCTCAAGTTGCGTCGCAAAGCCTACCCGGACAATGTCGGGACGGGCTGCTAGTAATGTATAAAGTTACTATATAGGTTAATAAGGTACCCCGCATGTCTTGCAGCTCGTCTACTTGTCACTGATTATGGGGCTGTGTGGTTTGAGAGTGTGTGTGTGTGTGTGTGACTCGCGGTGCTATGGGCCCCACCGATGAGTAACATAAAAGAGGTTGCTCCTGGATTGGTGATATAGATGGAGGGTTTTGTGTTAGACACCCTGAGTCACCTGTCTAATTATTATTTATTAGGCACACAATTCTGGGACTCCTAGCGAATTGTGAGTTTTTAGTGCAGCCTAATAGTACATTAGGCTCATCGCAAAGTGAAACCTGAATGCAAATCAGGGTCGATTTCCAACTACTTTTGGCCACCGGTCTTGTAGTAGGCAGGCCTTCATAAGGTAAATCTCGTTAATTGTTAGAACAGAGCACAGGTATTTAATGTGCAAAATGGTGAATAATGTCTAAAGAATTCAAGTTTTTTAATTTGCCCCTCTGAAAACTGTGTCCATTAGCTTTTGAAAGCAAAGATTCTATACAAACATATTCTTACGTTCCAAGCATGATTAATTAGTGCTATTAGTTGACTTTGGACAGTGCTTAATTTGAGCTGGCGTTTTCCAGAGCTCGGCACCGGCACTTAATTGGCAGCACCAGCACTTGTGAAGGTCTGCCACAGGGTGGACTGTTTGTCTGATTTACAGTTAGCACAACAACAGTTTATTCCTAATTAAATATACGTTAAAAATGACTAATACCGCCCATGCTAACCTTGTAGCTTTGGGGTCCTGGAATAGTCTGCATTGTCACACTTGTAGTGTGTGAGGGTTAGTAGCTGGTTTGGTACTGTCATTGGTATTGCTAGCAGGGGCAATGGGTGATACAGGCTGACGTAACCTCCATGAGGGCCCTGGCACTTATTTGTTTTACAAATTAAGCACTGAGGGGCAGATTTACAAGCCCCTTGCTCCAGTTTTGCGTCACTTTTAACATGGGAAAAGGGACACAAAAGTGGTGCAAGGGTCTTGTAAATCTGCCCCCAAATCTTAGGAATGGATGCTAGTAGAAGTAGGGCATGTTTTAGACTGTGATGCTGGAACTAATATTAGAGGGGGTGTTCCCCAGTAAAGTCACCACACTAAAGGCATCAGGGATTTGTGGGTAGTCTGTATATTAAAACACAGCCAGTGCTGCCAGAAGAAAAACATTTATTTTTCATACTCCATCTAACCTCTTTCCAGTTTTATGGCGGGCGTTGGAGCGCCACTGGTTCTAGATGCATGTCTTCTAAGTAGGGTCTCTGCTTTAAGGTCTGTCTAAACCAGGAGATCCGTTGTTGAGAGGGGTACGTAAAGGGGAGATTCTAGTGAAAAGCAAACTGTTGCATCCTCCTTATGAAGGTGCGAGCAATCCAGTCTGTCAACATTTAGAGTGGCAAGTTTTGAAGTTGCTGTCCAGTGGTAAAGTGTAACACTGATGAATAACTGTGACAACTGCACTTTTTGTAGAAAACAGTGCGTGAGTGATCTCGTAAGGGGATATAGCTGCCAATTCCATTTGACGAGTCTTTGAGATGTTTTTAAACTTCCATTTTGGGGTTCAAAAAATGTCTTCACTTTAAATTTATGATTCTTGACTTAACAGAATGGAGATGTATTTTTCTGCCTTATGGTTTTGATCAATCTTTCAGGACCAGATCATTTCTTTAGTTGTCATCAGATTTGCTTAGTTGTTTTTTTTTAGCGTCCACCCTGTGAGTCGGTCCATATTTAAATTTAGATTAAAGATTCGTGACTGAATGCAAATGCCTTTTAAGTTTAAAGTTTTGTTTCTGTTTGTTTACAGTACTTTGATGTTGTATTTATGGTTTGGATTAACAGGTCTGAGATGGTGCTCTGCCACGAATATTAATATGAAACTCCCAGGCATAACGTGCACCACCACTCACCAAGACACAGATCGGTTACGACTCATTTAACAGGTATTTTCTCCGTTTGGGCATTGGAACAATGCAGCAATGAATGACCAAACTGTGCAGCATTGTTTTATGCAGAATTAAGCAGCAAAAAAAAAAAAGACAATTAAGAGGCATAATGCCACACATTTTAGGGGGATATTTCTCAAGCTATTTTAATTCACTTAAATACTGCCTGGTCAAATTTTTCACTTGACACTACTACTTTAACACAAAAACAGATCAATCAACAACTGAAAGGCAAGGGGAAACATGGCGGCCGGCTAGCAGCGGGTCGCGGGTGCGGAGCGAGGTTGCTGCAGCGGAGACTCTAAAACCAGCCTCTCCGGTCTGTACTTAGGCGGGGCTATCTGGCAGAATTTTCCGGTCGTTGCGGATTTCCAAATAAGATTTTCCAAAATAATATCGGCTTGGTTTAGAGGCTATAATGTGTGTTTTTTGTTTGGACTTATCCGGAGGTCAGGAGCTGCAATCAGCTGATCGGGTCTGGCTTCGAGGGATCGGCTGTCGACTGCTGGCCGCCGACTGCTGGCTGCTGGCTGTTACGGCGGTTTTTGTGTTTTGGCGTTTTGGGAGAGTGTTTACGGCGGCTGTTGGTGGCGGCTCCGGGGAAGGAACTGAGAGAGTAAGGCAGCGGTATTGAGACTGTGAATGCGAGGATAAAAGCTTGTACAGAGGTAAAGGGGATGAGATTGTATATATGCGAGTCTTTGGCTTCAGGCAACGCCGTGAAAATAGTGGTGGACAACTGTATGGCGGGCAGCCAGGAAAAAGTTACACAGGGTACGGTGATTGATAACGCGGAGCCAAACGAAGTGTTTATTGCGGGGGCAGTTGTTAGTCCAATGCGGACAGACCTGGGGCGTTGGGGGAGAGCGGCATTCGAGGTGGGGAGAGGCCGACGAGCAGCAGCAAAAATTGGATACAGAAATAAAGGGAGGTGTGGAAGGGGTAGCGAGTTAAAACCGGGAGAGACCGAGACTGAAATACCGACTTCACAGGCTTCACAGGCGTTGGATGTACAAAAACGGGTAGAGAAGGTGGACTGTAGGGTAGTGGGATACGCACTCAGAAGTGCCGGGAGAGGGGTTGGAGGGGAAGGGGTAAAGCAAGTTTGTGGAATTAATAAACGCAAAGAAAAAAAAGTACAGGTAGTTACAACAGAAAAACTGCAAAGCAAGAAGAATCTTAAGAGAGCAAACAAATCAGGTAAAACTAAGCTAGCAGAGGTCAAACCAAAAATTACCCCCTCTCTCAATTCTTATTTTAAAGTCATTGGAAGGGGTAGGGAGGAAAATAGGAAAAAATTCCTCATTAGCCGGTTTAACATAGCGCAACTTTTTTTGAATGGTATGAGTGGCGCTAATACCATGGACTTAAAGATTTTGTCATGGAATATTAACGGGTTACGGGTTAAACATAGAAGACGAGCAATATTAAAATATTTAGAAGAATCACAAGCTCAAATTATCATATTACAGGAGACACATTTAACGGGAGATGAATGTAAAGAAATGTTGTTGGCTCAGAGGTGGATCGTATATTCAGGTTACACGCCTCAAACTTTAGTTACGAAAGGTGTAGCGATTTTGATTAGACAAGGCTTACATTTTTGTGTTCAATGTTTTAGGGCAGACCCGAGGGGCAGGTGGCTAATTTTGAAAATAAAAATAGCAGGAGAATCACTTGCTATAGTAGGCTATTATGGTCCAAATGTGGATGACGATGTTCCCTTAGAAACAATAGCCCGGGAGTTAGTAGACTTTACGGGAAAAATTATCATGGTAGGTGATTTTAATGTAGTATTAGATTATAATTTAGATAGATCTGTAAACGCTAGGGGTTTAACAAATTCTGAAAATGACTGCAAAAATAAGGTGGCTGTTGACTCAATTTGGGCTCTGTGATATATGGAGGGTAAAGAAAGGTAGACAGTTGGGGTACACGTACTATAATAAAAAATACAGACACAGATCCCGTATTGATTATTATCTTCTGGACTTCAGATTGAAGGATTTTGTAACTGAGGTGAGACATGTGGGAGTACATATATCAGATCATTCAGCTGTCTTTCTGAATTTAAAACTAGAAATGGATAGGGGGAGACAATTTGGAGGCTGGACAGGACAGTTCTTCTAGATGAGGATAGTTTAAAAACAATCAAGGATGAGTTAGAAGGTTTTGTAGATAGTAACCTGGGTTCGGCAAGTACTGACTGGTTTGGGAAGCTTGTAAGGCATTTTTGAGAGGGAGGTTGGGAGCAGCTGGAGCAAATAAGAGGAGACTTTATTACAGTAAAATTACAGAGCTGGAGGAAAAAATTCGGGCGGCTGAGGCAGAGGTTATTAGTGCCAGGATTTCCGGTAGTTACGACCGAGTCTTGCAGAATTTGGAAAACTGGAAATTAGAGTTAATGGCAACCCTTGATTACAGAATTAAAGAGAAGTGGGAAGCAAGCAAGGCGGCACATTTCAGCTATGGAGAGGGATGTGGGAAACTTTTAGCCTGGAAGGCCAAACAAGAGCAGGTTCGTAGTTGTCTTAAAGAAATAATATCTCCAGAAGCTAACCTAAGCATTACAGACAGCAAAGAAATCGTGGAGGTATTTTATAAATATTTTCTAAAAGTATACAAAGAAGAGCTAAAACCAGAGGCAACTGCAATGAGAGGCTGGTTACATTTTTTGGACCCGCTCCCGACTGAGTTTAAGCAGATATTAAATAGGGAAATATCTTTGAATGAAGTCGTAAATATTATTAAAGAAGGGAAGAAAGGAAAAGCGCCGGGACCAGACGGCTTACCTTTAGAGGTGTATAAAAGTTTAGTTGAGATAATAAGCCCCCTACTTTGCCAACTTTTTAATGGTATCTTTTTAGGAGAGGTAGCTCTGCCGCATTCATGGAATGAGGCCACTATTGTTTTAATACCGAAACCAGGGAAATCCCCTAAATATCCAGATTCGTACAGACCTATTTCGCTATTAAATTGCGATTATAAATTATTTGCAAAAATAATGGCGGATAGACTTAGCACGGTTATTCCCAAGTTGGTGCATGAAGATCAAAAGGGTTTTATTAAGGGCAGGTTTATGAAGGAGCTCACTTTTACTTTAATTGGTGCAATAGATATGGCCACAACAGAGAGACGACCTTTGGCGCTTATAGCACTTGACGCCGCCAAGGCGTTTGACCTGGTTAACTGGGACTATCTAAAGGCCTTGCTGGCGCATCTAGAACTTGGGACCAGGTTTACTAATGTATTGATATCTTTATATGACTCACCAACATCAAAAGTACTGATTAATGGGATGTTAACTAAATCTATTAGGGTAATGCGAGGAACGAGACAGGGATGCCTACTGTCCCCTTCATTATTTGACTTGTATATAGAGCCCCAGGCGTGCAGGATTAGAAATACGGAAGATATCCCCTCGTTTAGATTTGAAACATGGTAAAAAAAAATGGGTCTTTATGCGGACGATATTATTATTTATACCCCCAATCTACATCAGTCACTACGAGCCATATTAGATATAGCAAAAGAATTCGGATCAGTTTCAGGGTACAAAATAAATAAGGATAAAACCGAAATCATTACTTGGAATTTGGATACATCCGGAACCAAATGCAAAAAGGAGATGAGGTACTTGGGGGTAAGGATTACTCATAAGCTTGAGGAGCTAGCAAAAACTAACTTTTTCAGGATAAAAAGAGAAATAGGAGTCATGTTACGGGGATGGGGGCATCTATCACTTAACTTATATGGGCGTACTAATCTGATAAAGATGACAATTCTGCAGAAACTGACATTTCTGTTTGAAACTATCCCTTTAGAATTTAAAAAGGAATGGTTTAAAAAGGTGATGAGTGAAATATGTTCTTTTATTTGGGCCTCAAAGGGGTCTCGGCTGGCCTGGAAAAAGATAAGGAGACGGCTGGTTAAGGGGGGTTTGGCGGCCCCAGATGTTCAAATTTACTTTTGGGCTTTTCAAATAAAAAATTTGAGGATGCTAATGGATACACCGCCAGCCTCGGATATTGGTAAAATGTATGCTGCAATGCTCAAATTCTGTAAATATAACGATCATGGATTTATGTGTAAATTTTCCGACCCAAGATACTTCAAAAAAGTTTGGTTGAAACTGCTACATGATGCTGCAGTACTGTGGTATAGTATAAAGAAAACTTTGAAGATTCCATACTATAGTTACAGGGCCCCGATCTGGGACGGACCAGGTTCACCTATGTGGGCACTTGAAGCTTTGGCGATTCCTCTTAAACTTGCAGGGGTAGTCTGCTGGGGAGACATATTTTTGGAAGGAAATTTGATGGACTGGACTCAAGTTCAGAGTCTGTGGGGTCAGGGATTTTCAAAATTTAAGTACTTGCAAATCCGCAGCTGGGCAAGCAAAGCAGAAAATATGATTGGATCTCAGAATGCTCTGGAAGATTAACTAATGTCAAGAGGCTTACACAAGAAGGAAATATCACTCTGGTATTGGTTGATACTAGAGGCGGAGGATGGTGTATTTCTACTTCCGGAAGCATTGTGGAGGAATTGCTTGCCAGACATCGCTACGGAAACTCAATGGCAAGTAACAATGACTACACTTTACAAAACAGTTAAATCTGCAAATGTAAGGCGGAATCATTTGTTTACAACCCATAGGGCTTACTGGACCCCTCGCAGATTATCCAAGTTCAGAGCCGAAGGGGTAGTGGAGTGTCTGAAGTGCAGAGGTGTAAATGTGGATGACCTACATATGTTTGTGGAGTGTCCGAATATTAGAAAATTCTGGGAAGCTGTAAGTAAAAGTTTGGCGGAGGTAACAGCGCAAAGGATAGAGGTAAGCCCTGAATTAATAATAACAGGAAGACTTGATTTACAGAGTAAAAATATAGATGATAAAGTCAAACTAGTGTTTTATGGGATACTCCTGGCTCGTAGAGAACTGTGTAAACTGTGGGTATCAAACGTGTCCCCGACACTTATGGATTGGGTGAGGGCCATGAGGAATATAGCAAGAGTAGATTCTATGGGTCGGAATGAGAAAAAATGTAAATATTGGTTGCCATTTTTGACACTCTTCGGGTGAGGGAGATAATGGGTAGTAATAGTGTAATGGTAGGGGTATTAATAATGAGTAATGTTTAAATGAAAAATCCAATGATTAAGGTCTTGGCCTATCTCACCTGCATTGAGTCGAAATGGTAACAGCAGTCGTTCGAGTGCCGGACTGTAATCAGGGTTTGGTAAGAAAAGAGAGTCCGTAACCTCGAGGGATGCTGTAAGAAGCCATTTTGGACAAGTAGGTACATGAGGTAAAAGCCCATGGGCGGTAACGTTCTTCCATATAATGGGTGGCGACAAGGCTAATGAGGATAAGGAAAAAAAAAGAAAAAAAACAACTGAAAGGCAATTAGGTAGACAATACAAAGAGCCTGTTATATATAAATGAATGAAACGAATTTTGTTGCATGCACCGCATCACCAAAAGCGATGCAGTGCGCGCAATGAAATTCGTTTTATTTATTTATATGTTTACTTACCTGTTAAACTCTGTAATCCATACATTACTACCCCCCACCCTGCCCCTCCCCTCCCCACGTCACCACCCTGCAGGAACTCCTACTACCGACCGCGGCTGGTAGTGCCACAAGCCTTCCTGCTGCGATGCCCTATGACAAAAGAAATGGGCAGCAATGCGCAGTATCTATGAGATACAATGCATTCCTGTCCTCTTCCACTGCACTGGTGCACAAATTGCTGCCACATGCCAACGCAGACACACTTGGACCATGGTGCAAGGGTTTCTGCATTGAAATCAGGTTATTTTTGTGTGCAAAGGGACACCTTCCCACATAAAAACAACCTTTACGCCACTCCTGGGGAGGTGTGGGCTTAGACGCACTCCTAGGTTTACAGTATGTTGTAAATCTTGCAATGTGTCAAATGTCATGGGTGTTACCATAACGCCCAAGGCATGCCTTCCCTTCGCGGGATGAAGCAACGTGGTACGTTGCATCACACTATTTCTACAAGGCCATGATAAGCCACGCAGGGTAGCTTTACATGGCCTCGTAGATATGGGTGAGCCCAGTGTGCCACCTGAACATCAATAAAAGTGACTTTCCAGAGCAGCACTGGGATTGTAAATAAGCCCCCAACTGTCCTAGCCATTGGTCCCTCCAATTTCGAAGCAAAATCTCTTGGTTTTCAACTCATATCACTAAATGTGTTGGTATAAAAAGCAGAATCCTATCAGATCAAAGGCAAATAAAAACAACTACTACAGGTCAGCAGTGATTCAGGAGTGGGAATAGTAGTTCTGAGCCATTAAAGTCTAATATGTTCCTGACTGTTTCTTACGCTGTTGCTTAGATTAGAGTTGGATTAGGAAACCTGCCCCTTTTAAAGTGCAATTTCAAAAAGGGGGTGGTGATGGACAGAGTATCTGAGTTAATCAGAACACTCCTACCCAGTCAACAGATCAGGGCTTGATCCATCACCGTTTTTTAGCTCACTGCACCATCCCAGTTCAGAACCTGGTAGCCCTGATCTTTGGACTGGGTAAGAGTGGTCTGCTTAATTCAGACACTCTGTTCATCACCACCACCCCCTTTTCTGAATCATTTTGTCCACCATAAGCGTGGAAGGGTATACTCAGATGTGAGTCCCTTGCTCATTGCACCATCAGGATTCAAGCAAGCCGGGCCGACGACGGCTGAAATGCCAGAAACCGGTCCCCGGAAGCTTGTTTCCTTCCCAGTATAAGAATTGGCTTGGTAGTTTGGTTTGCCCTGTTCCCATCATGCACTGGGACAGGAACAGACTAATTTGCATATAGCCAGGTTCTGAGCTGGGATGGTGCAGTGAGCTAAAAAACGGTGATGGATCAAGCCCTGATCTTTGGACTGGGTAAGAGTGGTCTGCTTAATTCAGACACTCTGTTCATCACCACCCCCTTTTCTGAATCATTTTGTCCACCATAAGCGTGGAAGGGTATACTCAGATGTGAGTCCCTTGCTCATTGCACCATCAGGATTCAAGCAAGCCGGGCCGACGACGGCTGAAATGCCAGAAACCGGTCCCCGGAAGCTTGTTTCCTTCCCAGTATAAGAATTGGCTTGGTAGTTTGGTTTGCCCTGTTCCCATCATGCACTGGGACAGGAACAGACTAATTTGCATATAGCCAGGTTCTGAGCTGGGATGGTGCAGTGAGCTAAAAAACAGTGATGGATCAAGCCCTGATCTTTGGACTGGGTAAGAGTGGTCTGCTTAATTCAGACACTCTGTTCATCACCACCCCCTTTTCTGAATCATTTTGTCCACAATAAGCGTGGAAGGGTATACTCAGATGTGAGTCCCTTGCTCATTGCACCATCAGGATTCAAGCAAGCCGGGCCGACGACGGCTGAAATGCCAGAAACCGGTCCCCGGAAGCTTGTTTCCTTCCCAGTATAAGAATTGGCTTGGTAGTTTGGTTTGCCCTGTTCCCATCATGCACTGGGACAGGAACAGACTAATTTGCATATAGCCAGGTTCTGAGCTGGGATGGTGCAGTGAGCTAAAAAACGGTGATGGATCAAGCCCTGATCTTTGGACTGGGTAAGAGTGGTCTGCTTAATTCAGACACTCTGTTCATCACCACCCCCTTTTCTGAATCATTTTGTCCACCATAAGCGTGGAAGGGTATACTCAGATGTGAGTCCCTTGCTCATTGCACCATCAGGATTCAAGCAAGCCGGGCCGACGACGGCTGAAATGCCAGAAACCGGTCCCCGGAAGCTTGTTTCCTTCCCAGTATAAGAATTGGCTTGGTAGTTTGGTTTGCCCTGTTCCCATTATGCACTGGGACAGGAACAGACTAATTTGCATATAGCCAGGTTCTGAGCTGGGATGGTGCAGTGAGCTGAAAAACGGTGATGGATCAAGCCCTGATCTTTGGACTGGGTAGGAGTGGTCTGCTTAATTCAGACACTCTGTTCATCACCACCCCCTTTTCTGAATCATCCTTTTAAAGTGCAACACTTGCCCTAAAGTTGCTTACGTTAGAGTGGGAATAGTTGGGGGGCGTGGCTAGCACCCAAGGAAGATGGCGGCGCTCCTGTGATTTGGCTGAGGATGGCGGGAAGACAAAAGGAAATTCTTATCCAATTTGTGGCATGAACTGGTAAATTTAACCTCCCCTCCATAAGGTGAAGCAAGTTTAAGCCTTTTTCATGGCGTGTCTCAGCTTCCTATTTCCTAATTTCTCTGAGACGGGCTCGGCGGCTGCCATCTTAATGACGTCTGAGACCGGAGGGGAACTGCTTTTGCTGCACGACTCGCTTTAGAGACTCCCTCAAGTTTCCTCTTCACCACCGAAGCAATTCTTAGCACTTTTCAACAGTTTAAAGACTCGCCTCAGTCTCGTGCTTCCTAAATTCCCTGAGACTGGGTTGATGGCCGTCCTGCTAGTGCCGCTCGTGACTTGAGGGGAATTGCTTTAGCCGCGCGACCCGCTTCAGAGACTGCCTCAAGTTTTCTCCTCATAAAGCGAAGCAAATTTCAGCACTTCTCAACATTTCGAAGATGCACCCAGTCTTGCATCTCTCAATTACTTTGTGATTGGTTTGGCGGTTGTCATTTTAATATCACCCGTGACCTGAAGGAAATTGTCTCCACCGTGTAACCTGCTCCCACAAAATGCTTCTAACTTCTCATCTTCTGCCACAAGCAGCTGCGTGAGACTGAGGCAGCTCCTTTCAAATACACCACATGTTAAGTTCACTCTTTAATAACTCTAACCTCATATAAGCTCTGCTCATTTTAGTATTATAGAACTACCATTCCTCACCTCATGTGTTCCTTAACCACATTCTGCTCTCAGGCCAGACTTCCAGCAATGTTGCTCTAACTGACTAGATTGCTTTGCATCATGCTTTGTTGTTCTGTTGGTGTTAATGTTAATGTTAATTGGGATTTCTATAGCGCATTATCACCTACTGGTCTCTAACTGTCTGATTCATGAAAACTGATTTCTGCGAATTCTAAATTGCGAGTGACAGCGAATCGCAATTTAGAATTCGCAGACCGGCATTCATCAAAATCTTCGAGAATATAAAGCGATTCGCACGCGGCCGCAAAAAGCGTTAGCGATTTTCAAAAATCGCTGGAAAATCGCTATTTCCGTCAAAATCCGTGTAGGAATTGCGATATCGCTATTTGCGAGATCGCTAAATGCGATCTCGCATGTAGCGGGATCGCAAAAACGGGAAGTCGCATTTCGAGCACAGTGATGACATCACAACCAGGAAGCAGGCAGTTCCCACCCCCATACAGGACAGTGAGGCAGATCTCGAGGCTGCATCTCACAGAGCTCCTTCCAGAACACCTCCAATCTTTCAAATCCTCACTTTTGTGACTGCAGCAATGGCAGAGGATGCAGCACCAGGGCACAGTGACACCGGGCGCAAGCGGAAGCTCAAATTTAGTCAGCAGGAGTTGGAGCACCTGATAGAGGGAGTGGTAGAAAACCACCCAAAACTATTTGGAAAGGACTCCAGGAGGGTGCCTGAAGCGGAGAAACGCCGACTGTGGCTGGGGATTGGCGCAAAAGTCAACGCTGTGGGCGTGACACACAGGTCGCTCGAGGAGCTAAAAAAGAGGTGGTACGACCTCCGAGGTCGTGCCAAGGAGAGGGTGGCAGAGAGGCTGGGCGAGACCCTGGCTACTGGAGGTGGAGATCCTACAGTCCCTCCCAACACCCCCTTGGAGGACCGTGTGGAGGACACACTTGAGCCAGAGGCATGTATAGGGGTCATCACTCTGGACTCATCCCAACCTACCCAAGACAGCCAAGGTAAGTGGCATGCGACTGCGACCCTGTCCCCTGACAATGGCCATGACCCTATAGCCTCCCATAATCAACCCAAGTCATGCAATCCATGCACATTAGGTCATGCCCAAAAGCATTGTGGGACATGTAGTCTGCCCACAATGTACAAAAACCCCAATGCAGCCAGACATGTCCCAAAGTACGCAATGCCACAGCCAGTCAGGGAATGTACGCCAGCATGCATGTAGCAACTGCACGTGTGACAGATACATGCAATTAATCCACGTCCACTTCCCCTCACAGGTGGCGCTGACAACAACAGCAGCGGCAGCGACAGGCTACTCATAGACGAGGCACCAGAGGATGCAGAGGAGGTGCCAACAGCCACACATCCTGCACCATCAGGCGCTGCACCGATCCCTGCTGCCAGACCACCACCATCTGCGCCAGCACCATCAGGCGCTGCACCAATCCCTGCTGCCAGACCACCACCATCTGCGCCAGCACCATCAGGCGCTGCACCAATCCCTGCTGCCAGACCACCACCATCTGCGCCAGCACCATCAGGCGCTGCACCAATCCCTGCTGCCAGACCACCACCATCTGCGCCACACCATTGTCAACCGCAACACCACCACCAGCGGGACCCTCAACATCTGGTGCTGCTAGTGCGGTGACAGTGCGCACACCCACTGTGGCCAGGCAGCACAGCAGGCATGGCAGGGTTCGCCAGCAGAGCACAGCACGCAGCGGCAGGAGGGGGATGGCTGTGCGCGTGCCAGGGCTGAGCATAGAGCGCCAGATGCTGCGCATCCATCAACTGCAGGCACGACGCCAAGGGGCAATGCAACTCCAGCTCCACAACATTGGCCGCAATGTCGCAAATGTGTCGGACAGGTTAGAGCGGATGACAACTGCTATGGAGGCGAACACTGCGGCCATCATCTCGCAGCGCAACACCGCCCGCCGCCGCCAACGCCAGCTACTTACGCGGCTATCTGCCTACACGCGCTCGAACTATGTCATTGGTAATGCCACCTCCCAGCTCTCATGTTGGTCCCTAGCTATGGAGCTACAGATGGTGCAATGCTGCGAGGATGTGGCGCGAGTCTTGGAGCAGGTCACCAGTGCCGTACTGCCACTTCATCCAACCGGCCCAGCCAATGGTGGTGGGGACGACACTAGTCAAGGGAACTCTACTGTCAGCAGCCTGTCTGCCTCACAGGTTGGTGTGCTACGCCGCAGCAGCAGGCCCACTGTGGGTTCACGTGCCGTCCCAGAGGAGGAGCCTGAAAGGCGATTGGGTGCCGCGCCCCGGAGGCGCACTTGACTTTACTGTCCATTGGCAGGGACATGCTGATGATAGAAGCATGTCCTGTGTATGATTAAGAGCAGTATGGCGCAATACTGCTCACATGTTAAGAGTTGCAAAAAGTCATTATCATTGTGCCTTCAACAATAATTTTATTTTACCATCGTACATCGGCCTCCTATCATTATTTCCATTGGCATGCATTTGTGAATTGTTGGGTGAGGGGAGTGGGTGCACTAGAAACTGTTCATTGTGATGTGGTTGCGGCGTCTGTGTCCTTCAGCTGGATTCTCCCCGTGTGCATGACGCACATGTGCAGCTGGCCGGTCGTCCCCTTCCAACTCACTGCCAGAGATCTCTACAGGTATCCGGCGCTTGGTAGCAATGTTGTGTAGTATTGCACACACAGCCACAATGCTGCAGCACACATCAGGACTGTAGTACATGGCCCCACCAGGCTTGTGCAGTATGCGGAATCTGCTCTTTATTAGCCCAAATGTCCTCTCAATGCAATTCCTTGTGCGTATGTGTGCTACATTGTAGCGCCGTTGCTGTGGTGTAGCAGGGTTGAGGTATGGGGTGAGGAGGTATTCACGGAGGGCGTAGCCACTGTCAGCTGAATGAGAGGAGCAGAGGGTGAGTGCCTGTGCAGAGCAGCTACTTCATCACAGGGTAACATTGTGGGCCAAGTGTACTTATCAAGTAGGTGTCCTTCACCGAAGTCTCCCCTGGCCAGTCGTGTGTGGAGGCCGCTGTGCCGGAATATGAAGGAGTCATGTGTGCTCCCTGGGTACTGTGCCACTATGTCCGTGATGTATGTCTTAGCATTGCACACCATCTGGATGTTGAGGGAGTGGTAGGACTTGCGGTTGCGGTACATGTACTCCGTTTCAGCTGGTGGGCAGATGGGGACGTGGGTACAGTCAATGCATCCTATCACATGTGGGAAATGCGCAACATTGTAGAATTGATGCTTGGTCTCATCCAACTCCTGTTGGCTGGTGGGAAATTTGATGTGGTGGTGTAGCTGGGTCAGCATTGCATCTAGGAAACTCCTTAGGCAGTGGGACATGGTGGGCTGGGATATCGCCCCAGCAGCGGCAACTATCCCCTGGAAGCTCCCGGAGGTCAGAAGGTGCAGGCTGCACAAAACCTGGACATGTGTGGGCAAGGCATTGCTCCGCCTTGTTGGGTGCTGCATCAGGGGGTCAAGGTCCTGAATTAGCTTGATGATCATTGGCCCATTCAGGCGGTACTTAGCGTATATTTGCTCTCTGGTTTGGCCCAGCAGGGTGACCCGCTGGCGGAATATCCTCTCCTGGATCCTACGTCTCCTCCGTGCTGCTCGCTGTAGCCTTCGCCGCCTGACCACCATGTAGAGTCCTGGCATTGTGAGACTCCTAATGCTGCTGCTGCATCTCCTTAAGTGTGTTTGGTCAGGCCAGCACCTGTTACTGATTGGTAAACGGTTTTTCAAATATGTTTTTCCTAGGCTTTGATGGTTACCACCTGCTTTGGGTTGTCCTTAATTTGCGCCTCGCAAACAGCGATTTACGGGTTTTTCGCAATTTGGGAGTTTTCTTGAATATCGATTGCGATTTCGCAATTTTATTAGCAGAATCCGTGGTTTCTCGCAATTTCCGATTCGCTAATGGGTTCCTGCCGGGATTCTGTGAATAAGTTTGCGATTGCGCTATTCTGTGTTTGCGAATTAGCTTTTTTCTTCAAGAATACCGATATTGACAATTGCGCTCGCAATAGCTTTTCGCAGCTATTGCGATCGCAATTTTGCTTCATGAATCAGGCTGTAAGTCCTTTCAGAGAGAGCCCAACCTTGGCACCTCTGAGAGTGTTTGCCCCGATTTGGCCTAAATTGTGCCCCAGGCTTCAGTAAAAATGAGGGTTTTTAATTTTTTCCCTAATGGGAAGAGGAAGGGCTCCTTGCGGAGCCCTGCCAGCAGCTCATTCCAGAGTTGGGGGATCATAGTAGAGAAAGCTCTGCCCCCTAAGGTCGAGAAGCGGGGGAAGGCCAGCAAGCAGGCACCAGAGGACCGGAGGGACTGAACAAAAATCCTGTGCACACGAACGATTCGAGTTGTCTCCAGGTGTTAACGAAAAGATACACACAATTCGTCTGGTGAAAATTGTAGAATTTAATCGTGTAATGAATGTTCAGTACACCCAAGTAGCAAATAGTTGAAAAAATTAAAATCCACAACCCGGATGCCTACGGTAACATCCGCACGGACCCGTGTGACCCGTTTCATTTTCCTAAGTGGGAGATCTACCCATCTCCACGTGTACCCTCGAGGCGTTTGCGAATACCGCGCACGCCATTGACCCCTCCTTTCGCACAGTGTGTGTTTGAGCCCTGATGAGTCACAGCCGCTACACGCTGTGACGAAACACGTGTCGGCTTCATCTAATTTTTTCTACGATTTGCTACTTGGGTGTACTGAACATTCATTCCACGATTAAATTCTACAATTTTCACCAGACGAATTGTGTGTATCTTTTCGTTAACATTGCTCAAATTTAAGTCTCCACCTGGAGACAACTCGAATCTTTCGTGTGCACAGGATTTTTGTTCATGTAATTTGGTACAGGAGTGGCGTCTCCTTACCTTTGCAGGGGCTGGTTTTCCGTTGGGTTTGTTCCCCTGACCTGCTTGCACCAGACTTTGCACTGTCACAGCAACTACCAGAACCAAAGGAACACGCAGAGCGCCATCACTTCCTTGCACATATCCAAACCCATTCTCCCTTGCTTCAGGACAAGAGGGACTGTCCTGGAATATAATTTACCAGGCGTTCCTTAATATATGTTGTGGCCTGACCATGGATGGCTTTGTGGGCTATACATAGCCCCTTGAATCTGGTTCTCTGCTTAACCGGTAGCCAGTGTAGCTGCTGCAATAGGGGGTGGCGTGGGCTCGCCTTGGGAGCCTGAAAACCAGTCTGGCAGCATTGTTCATGACTACCTGGAGTTTAGTCAACAGTTTTTCCGGGAGGCCCACATATAGGGAGTTCCCGTAGATGGCAGGAGATAATCAAAGCTGAAACTGCCATACGGAGAGCCATGAATGAGAGGAGGGGGCCAGTTTCCACAGCAATCTCAGCAGGCCCACGCATGTTCCCACTACTGTCGAAACCTTGTGGGACATGGAGAGTTTAGCATCTATTTTTTATACCCAAACTCTTTACAGCTGGGGCAGGCTCGGGAGTGGGGCCAAGTTCTTGGGGCCAAAAGAGGTCACTCCAAGGATTTGTGGTTGTGGTGATGGACAGGACCTCGGTTTTATCGGAGTTTGATTTTGAGATAGTTGGCTGTCATCCATTTGACTGTGAATTTTAGGACATGCTGCAACCGTGTATGTGTCATGGGGGAGTTGTCAATCTGGATGAGGATGTGAGTGTTGTCCATGTAGTTGAAGACCTGCCACTCCATAAAAGACAATGAGGTCACCAAGGGCTGGAGGTACGCATTAAAAAGAAGGAGGGACAGTGCCAATCCCTGAGGGACGCCACACGTTTCTCACCCACATCAGATACCTAGTCAGCAAGTTGGATCCTTAGAGATCAGCCTGACAGGAAGGACGCCAGCCATTGAAATGCTACCCCCTGGAATCCCAGTTCCCTAATCCGCGACACAAGTAGGTCATGGTTGACTGAATTAAATGCCGCTGACAGGTCTAGGGGAACCAGGGTGCAAGGCTTCTTGTTGTCGGCCATCAGTCTCAGTTCGTCCAGGACTGCCAGCATTACCAGTTCTGTGCTGTGGTGGGCCCTTGAAACCGGCCTATTTCCTATGAAAGAGCTGGTTGCTCTCTAAGTGGAGGGATAGGGTTTTCAGCACATGTTGTCCCAGCACCCTAGCCAGGAAAGGGAGCTGGGAAATTGGCCTTCAATTTTTGAGATTCGTTGTATCTGCCCTAGGTTTTTTCAACAGGGGTATGACTCTTGCCTCTTTAAAGTTGGTCGGGACTTGGCCGATGTTGAGAGACCGATTTAGTAGGTTGAGGACCTCGCTCTCCAACCCGGGGAGGGCCATGCGGAATACCCATGGTGGGAAGGGGTCCGCTGGCAACCCTGATTTGGTGTGGGCCAGAAGGAGGCTCAGAGATTCATGATTTAATTTTGTGAAGGAGGAGAGGGGTTTGTCATAGATGAGCGGTTTAGGAACACCTACTGGAGGGAAGGGATATGAACAGCAGGGGTATTGTGGATCACCGACAGAAGGTCGGTGACTTTTTGTAAAAAATATGACTGAAACTTGTTACAGTCTTCTGGGCGGGCTCGGTGTTTCTGTTCTTGTGACTGTCTCAGCTCTGTTAGAATCCAAAATGTCTCCTTCTGTTTATTATTGGCAGCCAGAAACCTTGTTTCATAGTAGTCCCTTCCTGTCTATAATTTTTTTTTATAGGTAGCGAACATTGCTTTGTATTCAGAGAGAGCACCTGTGTCGTAAGTTTTGTGCCAGGCTCTCTCCAGTTGGAGCAGTGATTGTTTCAACCCTCACAAAGCCTCATTAAACCAGGGGGCCCCTTTGCCTTTGTACCTTACTCTTTCCCTGTGAGGCGGGGGACTTTATGAATGGCATTCCTCAACCTAATCGTAAGAGATTTGCTTTCCTGTTCGAGTTTACCTGGTACTGGCCTTCCTGTGGCTGAATTACGTAGGGTCCCCACAAGGTCACATTGCTTTATTTTCTTCCACCCGCGCAGGACTTTCCATTCTGGGGGTGGGGGAATGCCCGGACTTCGAGCGGAATCACGCATCTGATCAGGAAGTTATCGGACCAGGTGCAAGGGCTGATGTCTGCCAGACTAGCTGAGGGTGCGTGGTCCAGATTAGGTCAATGGTGGGACCTTTGTCATGGGTGGGAGCATTAACTAGTTGGTTAAGTTCCAGGGTAGTTAATGCGTCTTCCAGTTGTTTTGCATACATTTCTCTGGGTACCCAGTCCCAGTGTAGGTTGAAATCACCTATTACCATGATGCGTTGATACCGGGAGCGAAGGTCAGTCACTAATTTGGTAAAGCGCTCGATGAATTTGGGGGAGGTAGTAGGGGGGCGGTAGACCACAACTAGGGCAAGACAGGTTGTCTTGAGAGAGATCTTGGCTCCCAGAATATCTGCACCCTCAATGTTTTCTGTGGCAATCGTCTCTATTCCCAATTGTCGGTTGCATAGAATTGCAACACCCCACCTCTAGTATTCCCCTGTCTGTTGTGCCACAAGGCCGCATAGTCCAGGGGCAGGGCTGCTACTATGTTTAGTGCCGAGGAATCCTCAAGCCAGGTTTCCATGACCCCTAGGATATCTAGTGAGTTATCCTGGAGGAGTGTAAAGACTTCCAAGTTGTGTTTCTGCAGGGAGTGGGTTTTCAAGATAGCTACCAGAAGTCCCTGTGTGCTAGCAAGCTTGGCCTGTCTAGGGCGGTGCGGTGGGGTACCTACAGTTCCTACTGCAGTTGAGATCCTTAGCAAGCCTTCCACTCTAAGGATGTCTGTTACATTGTTATTTAGGGAGGCAGGACCATGGGCTAAGGCTAGGAGATCTTTTGCCGTATAGAGGATGTGAGGGCCAGGGGTTGTGTCCCCTGGCCCCCGGCCGGGCGTGGACAGGCGCAGACTGGCTTGCCTTAAACACGCTTAGTTGCAGCAGAAGTGCCATTAGGGTGAAGGAAGTGAGGATTGTGAAGTGCTCGAGAGGCAGTAAAGTTTTTAATGTTAAAAATCGATTAAAGCAACAAAGCAATACAGGTACGTTTCAAACAGTGGCTAAAAAAAATGGTTAAACGGTCACAGATAGAGATCTTTTAACCATTTTTTTAACCACTGTTTGAAACGTACCTGTATTTGTAAAGGAATAAGTAATACTTTTCTTATGCTCTAGATAACTCTATGTTTCTGTGACTATCAATTGCATATTTTATTCCACAGTACTTCATTGCTAAGTGTCTCAGATATATATTCTGCCCTTCAGTTTGCATACTCCCAACCATAACGAACCATACATTAACATTATCAGCACTGCCTTTGATTTTTCTCTCTTCTGTGGGTCATTTGAGTATAACTTTTCTTTTACAAACAATTTTTAAAGTGCTCACTTTTTGTGCACTCAAACTCTGTGCCCTAAATGGCATCTTCATCTCTGGCTAATGCTTCTTCAGCAGTTACCAAATTAACAACTAAACACTGAAAAAGAATCCTCCTCCTCCACCGAAGCGAACCTCGTTGGTATCCATGGATCTTCTTCTGGAGGAAATTTGCGCCCTAGCACCATTTGTTGAAGAGATAAACTCAAAAATACAATTTCTAACAGACGGTTGGGAGAAATTGGAGGAAAGAGTTACCAGAAGTTGAGCATAATGATGAATAGTTGAACTCATCATACGTCAAGACTGAGGCTCTCCATTCCCAGGTCACAGCTCTATAAAACCAGGTTGAAAACCTCGAAAACAGGAACAGAAGAAATAAACTCTGCATTTATGACCCTTGTCTTTCTTTCAAAAGGCCTTACCAACCATGCTCAATCTACCTGAGGCTACTATTCTCAATATTCAGCGCGCTCATCAACTGGGCCCGATGCATTCAGCATCCTGAAGCACAAGAAAACCGAGAGGATTCATACTGTACTTTCTGGAATATACAGATCTCCTCAAAGTCTTGACAGCAGCTAAGCTCATGAAATGAATTTCATTCTCAGGAAACCAACTCTTCTTCTCGCATGATTATGCAAAGGCCAGGGCAGATCGCCGCAAAGAGTTCCTTGTCATGAGACCAGCGCTTCGCTCCATTGAAGCTAGGTTCGGTTTGTTTCATCCATGCATGTTCAAGGTTACTTTTAACAACAACACCATGACTTATGAGGACCCAACCAAACTTAGAGGTTTCCTTATCACACATTGCCCAGAAAGGATGGACATTTCCAATACTCGCTTTACATGAATCTTACTGTGCGGTCTAACCGTATAAAGGTAAGATACTAAAGTATCATTTCTTATAGATACATAGGTTAATCTTTATAGAACTATTCTGGATTGCTTGTCTTTATTAACCCTTCAATTTTAGGTTGTGAATTTGTAGCATATGTCGCTAAATCCTGAATTGTCGTAATAAATTCTGATAGTACTAATCATTTCTTCTTTTCACAGGTTTCGTCTGCCTGACCTGTACATCCTCTATGTTGTTTTCATCCTGATGTCTTCCCTGCCTCACCTTGTGGAGTCTGGACGTGCCATTGTTCCATGTGGCCTCATTCCCCCACCCCTTCATTGTCTTGAATTTTATAGGTTTGGTCTCTTTACTTCTGCTATTTCTCATTGCTCTCATTTCTCTCCCTGTATCCCATCTGTCTCCTTTTCCTTATGTATCACTCTATCAGAGTTCCCTTTTTCCATTTCTCTATCTTTCCTTTTCAAATGGTTTCTATATTTCTTACGTTCGTACTTAATATAAAGATTGTTCGTACGGTTTTACTGGTTGTTATAATTCTTGACTTCGTACTTATACAATTTACTCTAATGGCTTTTACAGTTCATGTGTGTTCATTACATGCTTTATATATCATTCATAAACGCACCGTATGTTTTTTTTTAACTTCGTACTTATTTTATGTTTTCTATTTGGAGATATAATTGCTATGAATGGTTCATTTGAATTTTCATTTTACTAGATTCATATATGTTCCTAAAAATTGTCACCTGGAATGTTAGAGGCTTAAATTCTCCTATTAAAAGACAGCAAATTCTCTCCCGCTTATCTACAATGGACGTTAACATAGCCTACAATGGACGTTAACATAGCCTTGTTGAAGGAGTCACAGCTCACTTAAAGTGAATCATTAAAACTTGAGAGGAATTGGGTAAGGGAAATATTTTTCTTACTGGGAAATGGTAAAAGAAATAGTGTCATAATCTTACGGCATAAAGCACTGAATGCCACACTCATCTCACAGGAATCAGACAACGAGGGTAGATGGTTGTTTACCAATCTTTTGATAGGGAAAACTCCCATATCCTTATTTAACATACATGCTCCTAACGCTAGTGATGTCTCCTTTTGGACCCACATATCCAAACTACTCTCACAACATCCCACAGAGAATTTTCTTCCTTGATCAGAATTCCAATGTTTCCTTCATCTCAAACAAATCGCACAAAGCTTTTCTGAGAACTATAGAACAGAGAAATTTGGCTGATGCCTGGAGACTTTGCAACCCATCCTTGAGAGAATGTTTCTTTTTTCTCCACCACATCAGACACAATCCAGAATTGATCATATTTTCATCACGTGCAATGTTTCCCAATCTCTGCTCTCAGCAGATATAGGACCCATCCTAATTTCTGATCACGCTCCTGTTATGATCCAACTAGATATCCTCCAACAATCTGCGTCCCCCAAGAGATGGCATTTCGAAAACTCCCTACTTCTTGATCCCAACTTTAATGCCTCATTTATTACTTTTATCTAGACATTTTTTCAAACCAATCAAACTGAACATCTCCCCTTTCATACAATCGGGGACGCTTTTGAAGCTACTCCCCGAGATTTTATTATTAAGTATTCGCCAAACAAACACAAATCTTTTAAAACAATCCACAATACCCTTCTTACTAAAATTAATACATTAGAACATGCCTTTTACACCTCTAAAACAAAGACCAGCCTGGAAGATCTCATAAATGCGAAGATAGCTTTTAATAAATCTTCGACTGAGAATGCCAACAGCCGACAGGAGCACTCCCTCCCTGGTGCTGTGAATGGCCAACGGCCGTCGCAGCCCTGCCCACTTTTTAGAACGCCCGTACCGCGACGGAATGGCCACCATTTTCAACACCACTGTTCCCCTGTCCTTTATTATTATTATTTTAGGTAGCCTGTCCCCTGATGGGCAGAAAAGTCACTCAAAAGTGTGAATCGTTCATTTATTATTAGCAGTTGCTTTTCAACAGATAAGACAGAATTAGAAAGACGCCTCCAAACTGTCCTATCTCGCCTGGTGGTATGCTATTTGTCACAATCACAGATTAGACACGATTCTTATTCGTCCAATCTCACACACCACAAAGCAATTACACCTATGGTCTTCTGTCACACAATTTTTAGATGGCAGTGTGAAAAAATCCTTTACTCCCCAACCTTCACTACAAGTAGTATGTACATGATAATATATTAAGACAACATTATATCTTCCTCTTGTTCTATGTTATGTTTAACATAAACATGACTTTCTTTACCATTAGATTTGTATAACTCCCATTTTGTTTTTCTTTTCAATTCCAATGTAACTATGTATCATCAGTATCCTTTATTTATTTATGTATTTATTTATGTATCCTTCAATTGATTAACTGTACGAAGTATGGTTGATTAATTGCTATTCGTAAATAAACGTACTTTTGAATCTTAAAAGAGTGGGAATAGGAAATCTGACCCCTTCAAAGTCCAACACATTCTGCTCTGTTGCTCACGTTGGTGTGGAAATAGAGAATCTACGTCATCATTGTAAAAGTTATTTACATTTTTTTTATTATATATATTTGGTTTGAAGTAATAATATTTGTATTAAGTTTTTTTGAATTTCAATTATTTTGTGGTATATATTTATGTTTGTAATTATTATGAATATCCTATTTTATTATTTACACTCATTTAAGAATATTATGTATTTAATATTGTTTACATATATGTTGTGCATCTCTTTTAAAGTATATCTTTTTATTTTGCTTGTAATATACAGAGTTGTTAAACATTTTTATATCATAGGTTTAGTTTTTAATGCAATATTTTTGGAAGCTAATATCTTTTTAAAAGTTAATCTCATGTTTATTATTTGAAATGGGATATTTTATAACAATATCTTGGTTCTATTTTTTTGTATTCAATACTTTTTCTACATTGCAATCAAAGTATGTACAGTCGATATTTGTACCCTCAAGTGGTGTAAAAATAGCCCCAGAAGTACGGGGCTGAGCTCCAGGGGTCCCCCTCCGTCACTGTGCACGGGCAGTCCGAGAGCACCTGACTAGGTCTGGAGCTTAGGGAGTCCCTCCATGCTCTTTGCAGGGGACCCCCCTCGAGTTTCGTTACGCCACTGGTACCTTCGATATGTTTTGTGATATTTTGTATTGCAATGTTTTTATCTGCGATATTCTGCCACAGCGGTGGCCGACTCAGGTAAGCATGGTGAGGCGAGGCGCGGCGCAGCAGGCAGGGGGAAGCCGACGAAAAACGGAATAGGTATTATTTATTTATTTAATTATACCTATTTCGTCGCCTTTCAGCTTACCCCCCCGACGAAAAACGGAATAGGTATTATTTATTTATTTAATTATACCTATTTCGTCGCCTTTCAGCTTACCCCCTCGCGTCCCACCCCCGCCCCACCCTACCGCCCCATCGCATTTACCTATGCCGGACACTGCTGTTCTGCCATACAGCCAATACAACTCAGCAGTGAGCAAGCAAACTTCCTTATGAGCAGGGCTTGTGCCAGCACACAGCAATAAAAAGACGAAACACTCATAGGCGATTGGTCGAATAAAAGAGATCTCAATGGTGCTGACAGAATCAGGGTCCGCGCATGGCCCTTTAATATGAAGGAAGGACTGGGCTATGTATTTCATCTGTAGCGAAGATCCATTGAAGTCAGACATAGAAAACGGCGAGTCATATTGCATGGAGGCGTGCTCATGAAAAAGTAATTACCTATCCTCACAAAATTGGAAATATACACTACAAAGTCTGAGCCTGTGGCGATGTACTGTTAGTGGTTACCAGAAAGACGAAGAGGTCAGAGATTTGCCTGTGGGGAACTTTTTGGCAAAAACGATACGCTTAGAAGGTCTTGTCTAACTGCAAGAGGCTCTGAATTTTCTGTTCACCAAATTACGGATTCTGTCTGCGTCTCCCACCCTAAAATTTGACCCTGTGTTTTCGCCATGAATTATTCTGTAAAGTGACAGGAGACTGCGGGACTCAGTGGCCCAATGCTGCTCAGCAGTGCAGCATACCAGCAGAGATGAATTCAGTGCTGGCTGAGTGTGTGCAAAGCTGAGATTGACAGGTACTGTGCAGGCAAGATGGAATTTCATTCCATTGCTGCAAGTTCTAGAAGAAACAGCTTTAGATGTCTCTTGACAAACTGCAGCAAGTATTTTACATCAAAATAAGTATGAATGTAATAGTCTCACCATTAAATTAATCGACATTATAGGATTAAAAGTCACTTTACTGTTAAGAAGCAGTACAGGCACAAAAATTTACTTTGGTAGTAGTAGCCTAAATGTCTGTTTTTTCAATTGAAATCTACCAAACCGTTGCCTGGTTTTACTTTGTTGGGTGGTGAGTGGGTTGAGGTGGGTGGTGAAAAGGGGAGGTTTTGAGACAATGTAATGCTTTTCAGTTTACTGGTTGACTTTCAGTGGTCTATAGCCACACTTCAAATGGAAACAGAGAAGTGCTGGTACTCACAGTACCTGCCTGCTGCTGAGAAGTGCCCGTATTCTCCCATGAAATGTATAGAAGCAAAGGTGAGAAGTACAGGTACTCTCCCTTTTAAATTAAGGAAGTGCAGGTACTCAGTAGCAGACAGTACCTGCCCATTAAAAGCACATGCTATAACTGCATTTGGTAAAAGTATGCAATGTGCAGCTCGGGTATCTTCTGAGTTTACCCTCAATAGTGACAGACACTCAAGTGGAGAAGTGTGGCCCAGTGGTTAGAGGCGGCAGACCCGGAAGCTGAGATCGGCCGTGGACCAGGGTTCGATTCCCCACCTCGGCGGGTCTCGGGCTCTTCCACGGACTCGACAATTCTCGCTCCGGTGCCTCCTCGACTCACGGGGTCACACTCTGCGACTCTGGGCAATAGCTTGCTTAATCTCCACTACGGCCCCTCGCGGTGGGATGCCTGGCTTTCACCTTGTGGATACCCTGCCGGGGTATCTCACAGGGGAATACCAGGACGGGTTCGCTAAGCAAGCGCCTTGATACTGAAAGGGCGAGATTTTGATCGATACCTTATATCTATTGATCCAAACCTCGATCTGGTCGACTGAACCTTTGTTGCCTGTCTGTAAGGAAAGAAAGTGCACCTATTTCCAAGTTAGTTCACCCAAGAAAGGACTCTACTCCCAAAGATCACGGACAACTTCTAGTTTTCAAAAGTTTATTGTAAAGATATAATGAGCTGCAAATACAGGCATCTCAGAATGAGATTCACGAGATACACAGGTCCAATTACATACATGTGCTCTCGAAAAGCCCTCAGACGAGCAACAGAAATCACTAACACAAGTTCTAAGAATAATAAAGCTATCAGCATAGACGCATATCTCTCCTTCATTTAGGTTGGAGGAAAACAAACACAGGTTAGGCGTCCCTACCCTGTTCTAGATGGTATCCCTACTTAACCAAATCCCAACCTAACAAAGGTGTCAGCAGTGAATGACCCCCAAGGGAAGTCACTCACTCTAAGTCTCTTGGTGAAAACCTAAAGTTCTCCAGTCATGACCCCTCACTGCCTACCCATCCGCTCTCTAAAGGGTCCTCAGGTCTCTGCTCTAACTCCACCCAGGGGTGCTGTCCCTAATACAAAACAGTCAACAACATTTGAGACGCCCCTTGCGAAACGCCTCTCACGTGGTGCAACTTCAGGCTTTTTCCATGATGCTTTGTCTTGGGCCTCATGCGTTAGAGTTGACCTTGCTTCTCAGGCTCTTCTCCGGCCCGCTGATACCCCTTAAACATTCCAGAACCCTCCTCCATGTCTGGGCCGTCCACTGAACAGACCTCTATTCATTCATTTATAATTGGATCCCCCCTTTCCTGTTGCAGACAGATATCTGCCGCCAAGAACCCAACTCTCATAGACTTCTAAAAAGGCTTGCAACATTTCTCAGCCCAGACATGTACGTGTAAATCAAATGCTAAAACATTTCAGGCCTACAATATTTCTCATTATGATTATAGCATTCAACTTCTTCATTTAATTAAAGCATGTTAATACTCTTATTCTATTATTAAGTAAACATTTCAATAAATCATGGCCTATTTAATGCAATGACCAAAAACCTTAATGCAATCTGTGTCGTGAAAAGAACCACCTTCCCTTTCCCTCCAGCTCTGGCTCTGAGGCCTACCACGTTCTGCTTTTAACCACATACCATCTTATGTTTTAGCAGCTTCTCGACATGGATTCAAAATAATCACGTCTAATAAAATCATATAATGTCACACATTTCTGTATTAGTTCCACTTCTACTTAAATCTCTATATTAGCTATACATTCAGAATATATTTGCAGATACTATTAGCACTCATGGCATTTCTCTTCATGATTTGTGCTTACTACAGGTAAGTGTGATGTACTCATACATTTAAATCAGTTTGCGCTCTCTCAGTTCCCCCCTTTGATGACCTCTCGGGGTCATCACTAACATTTAAACTGCAGTTATTGCTGGCATTCTCTGCGCTTCCAGAGCTCTCAGGCTCCTGTACTGATTATCTTGTATGGCAGCCAATCTCCGCAGCTGCTCTCTTTGGGCCCTTTCTGACCTTCTTGCTCTGTACCATTTGAATACCCTCACCAATCCCCACAATATTATCCCACAGATCAATATTATGATGATAGGCTTTAGGATATACCATACAAAGCTTTTGCCTAAGGTGGAAAACCACCCTCCAACTGTACTCATTCCGTGGCCCACCTTTTCCCAGACATTTTCTCTACTCAAGTCTTCGATCTCCTTGTGAACACTAGTTATGTTCTTAATAACTTTCTCAAGGGGCTTCGAATTGTCTGGAATGTAAGTGCAACATTCCTGGACCTTCAAAGCCTTACAGACTCCGCCCTCTTTTGCTAGTAGGACATCTAATGCAAGACGATTTTGAAGAACCATAGCCCTTATCGATTGCATCTCTCCTTCTACTAGCATTAAGGACTGAGCAGTGCTGGCAGACAACCTGTCGACAACTGTTGCCAGTCGTCTAATTTTAACATCATTAAGGATTATTCCCAAAAGAGGGAACATAGCTCCAAAGACATCTCCAACCATTTCGGCATCACCTACATCTCTCCTTCCCCTCGATGATGTCTGACCCTCAATGATCACTAAGTCTTGTGCATGATATATTTTGGGGAAGACAATTGCCAAGTAACATGATCCATACCAGTTGTCAGGTAGTCTCACGTAAGCATTTCTTCCACATACAAAATACACATTTGGAATCACTTGCATTCCCTTCAAGAAATCCTTAGTGTAGTACTCTAAATTAAAAGCATGTTCACAGTCAACTTCACCCACGTATACATTTTCATAATACGTTTTGGCTCGGTGAAGACATAACTTTCCTCTCTGCGCTTTATCTAAAGCTATTGGACCACTACTACCCTTTCTCTTATGTGACTTCTCTTCCTCGGTCCAATCTATTTTCCCTTGTCCTGATTTTTTCAAAATCTTTTGTCTCCTGTAACGATCATCCACCTGCCCTATGAACTTCTTCTCGACTTCTGACACCTTACATGTCAGGTTATTTCTACGGGCATGTGAAGTATCTAAGGTAATCCAAGGAATGAAGAACTTGGCCAATCTGTCTTCACTCTTCCAGTAGTCCCATTTGTTCATCTGCTTATAATTTGGGACTTCTGGCAACACTGAATCATAATTAGAGAAATAGTATTCAAAACTATCTCTCTCATAAAATATGCTAAGCAATAAGCTACATGTAATGCCATATGTCAGAGGGAGGTGATGGTATCTAATACCCTCGTCTACAGATGCCGGCAACTGCATGCAGACGTAGCAATCCTTAACCTCCATGGCATCCACGTATTCATACAAAAGTTTAGCATAAGCATTTGACCTAAAGTCTCCTTGGGACTCGTCTACATGTAACCTGCGGGCTTCTGCAGCCAATAACGCTTTCTCTTGAGTGTTTTCCCTTTTCTCACCAGCAACAATAGGTGTAAGCGTTACTACAGAACTCACATCAGTTACCTTTACCTCTTCTTCATGTCCCTTTACATAAGAAATTGTTACCACTAAAGCTATTAATATTATCACTCCTACTATTAGTGTACCTATTATACATTTAGCTCTGCGGTTCGGGGTGCCGGCCTCCATTTCGTCAGACAATATAGTTCTCTCTTTATCTTTGCAAAAAGTTATTTTCCTCTTGTTCCTTTACAGTCTCTTTTCAATCCTTTTGTCTTTAGAATCCACACAACTGGAGGCTGACAACCTTCTTCGCAAAAGTCCTTTAACAGTTCAAAAAGACAACCCTAGCCCTTCTCCATCAACTCAAGGGAAGTTCCCTAAAATTCTCTGCTTCCTGGGCGCTAGGTAATCTTCTTTTTTTCTGCTTGCTTTATTTACAAAGTCCTTTAACAGTCTACTATCAGATTTGTGGTTGCAGCTTCAATAGCATAGTTCAGTATCTCCAAACGAAGATTGTGCTCTTCATGTGCTGTTATCGTTGTACCAAAGTCGGGGAATTGCAATTCTGTAAGAAACATATGTTTTAACTTGCTGAGGCGGGGAGGTCTGGGGAGCACGAATGTTAGTGACCCTTCTTGTTCGACACCGGGTACCAACAGTCGTATTTCCACGGTGATAATGGGCTCAGAACTGGACACCACCACCGCTCGGATCCTCCCTGTCTCCGGTTTCACAGACATTTGTCGCCAGATATGTCCACTCAGGTGTGGAGTATCTTCTGTTAGGCACACGCACTCTTCTTGACCTTCTTCGGTCCGGTGCTTCAGCGCCCTGAGCACCTTCTTCTGGGTCTGAGTCTTCTGATATCGGAGGAAGGGTTGCTTCTGGAGTTGACCTCAGGCTAGAGCTCCGTCTTTGCGGCCAATTAGCTTCTCCACGTGCCCTTCTACTCCTTCTCCTTCTGGTCTGTTCTCGCTCTCTCTCAGACCTGTCAGGGTCAGACTCGTACTCCCAGCTACTTTCTCCTTCTGTAGCGTCTTCTGTTTCGCTGTTGTACTGACCGTCCTCAGCTTGGTCAGACTCGTTCCCTGCTTCCGCTGGCACCTCTACAGCTTGGCTAGCCCCCTCTATGGCTTCTCGGTCCTCTGCTGGACGTCTATCCGAGAGAGGAGCTGTTTCCAGAGGTGCTGGAACCCTTTTCGTATGTGACGCGTGGATCCAATTGGGCAGGCCTCCCACCTTTACAGCTGTGTTTGTGATCAGGATGACCTGGAAGGGCCCACGCCAACGAATATCCAAGCAGCTTCTTCTCACATGTTTCTTCACCAGGACCCAGTCCCCAGGATACAGGTCATGGCAAGGGCCCTGGCACGCTGGAACCTCGGCAGCCTGTACCTGAAGAGACACAGAACGCATGGCGTCAGACAGTCCCTTACAATAGTCCAGGATCATATCATCTGTGATATTTAACAGTGCAGTAGCTGGAATAGATGGCAGCCTCATTGCTCTCCCCATTAACACCTCATGTGGTGACAACCCTGTTCTTCTGTCTGGGGTACTACGAAGGCTCATGAGGACTAATGGCAGGGCATCAGGCCAACTCAGGGTCGTTGAGGAACAAACTTTTGCTATCCTGCACTTGATCGTTCCATTGATCTGTTCCACAATTCCTGAGGCTTCTGGTCGGTAACTGCAATGCAGCTTTTGGTCAATATTTAGAGCTACACAAATCATCTTCACAAGCTCGCTGTTAAAATGTGTTCCCCTATCTGATTCCAAAAAGGCCGGCACCCCGAAGCGAGGAATGAGTTCTCTAAGCAGTAACTTGGCCACTGTGAGGGTGTCGCACCTACGTGTAGGGTATGCCTCAACCCATCTGGAGAACACACAAACAACCACCAAGACATAGCGGAGGCGGTTGCACCTTGGCATTTCAATGAAATCTATCTGCATTCGATTGAATGGACCTCCAGACCTTCCTATGTGACTTAGTGCAACTGGTGTTCTTTTCCCTACGTTCAGCTGCTGGCAGGTCACACAACGCTGGCACACTGCTTCTGCTGCTATTCTAAACTTAGGATTGTACCAAGTTTGTCTAAACACTCTCAGCATAGCATCTCTCCCTAAGTGTACGGGACCATGTATGAGCCTAGCCATTGGACTCACCATCTCATTGGGCAACACTGCTCTGCCGTCTGCTGAGACCCAAAAATGGGTCTCACCCATTACACATCCTGCCTTTTCCCATGTTTCTTTTTCAGAATCAGGAGCATTTTCTTGCATGGTTGACAGTTCATCCCAAGTATCAACAGTTTCCAGTATCATGGCTAATTCAGTTCTTACATTTATTCCACCCACATCCACCTCTGTGAAAGAGTAACCTTGTTCCGCACAATACCGCGCAACTTCATCAGCATATCTATTGCCTTTCGAAACAAAATCCTCATTTTTGGTATGTGCGATGCACTTTACAACTGCGATACTTGCTGGGCATTGCAATGCCTCTAACAACAGGCGCACAAACTCTCCATTGCGTATGGGAGAGCCTGAAGAAGTCATGAACCCTCTTTGAGACCATAACTGCCCGTAATCATGAACTACCCCATACCCATACTGGCTGTCGGTGTATATGGTGACTCGAATTTGATTGCCTGCTAAGCAAGCACGTGTCAGGGCAATAATCTCGGCTACCTGAGCGGAGTGTACTCCTTCCAGGCACCCAGCTTCCACAACTCCTTCAATTGTACAAACAGCATAAGCTGCTCTCAACTGCCCAACTTCGTCTCTTACACATGAGCCATCGACAAAGAAAACTTCGTCTGGGTCGGTCAGTGGCTCATCTACGATGTCGGGTCTGGGTTTGGTGCATAGTTCAGTCACATCGAGACAGTCATGGTCTGTATATTCATCATCATCATTGATATCATTTGGAAGTGGCATCAAGGTAGCAGGGTTCAAAACAGAGCATCTCTTGAGGGTCACGTTCTCTGCAGCAAGAATAACTTGCTCATAGCGCGTGAGCCTACTATTGGTCAGATGCTGTGTTTTGGTCCTGGTCATTAACAGTTCAACAGAATGTGGCACGCACACCTCTAACGGGTGCCCCATAACGATATTCTCACATCTTTCAATGCTGACACCCGTTGCAGCAACGGATTTGAGACATCCGGGCAACGCTGCGGCTACTGGGTCTAAAGTAGCCGAGAAATAAGCAACTGGTCTACGGGCATTCCCATGGATTTGGACCAACACAGACAACGCGCAACCCTCTCTCTCACAACAGTAAAGAAAAAATTGTTTATTGTAATCAGGCATTCCCAATGCCGGAGCACGACACAGGTCCTCTCTCAGCTGTAGGAACGCCATCAAACAGTCTTTGTCCCATGGTACCGGATCACTCACCTCTTTGTGCGTCAGTTTTTGCAAGGGCTTTGCTTTCAGTGAAAAGTTCACGATCCACTGTCGGCAATAACCCACCATCCCTAGAAACATCCTGACCTCTCTCTGTGTCTGAGGCGCATTCATTTTCATGATCGCCTCTATCCTGTCTGGTGACACTTTTCGTTTGCCTTTCTCAATTCTGTGTCCTAGGTACTGCACTTCTGTCAGGCAGTACTGCAATTTTCCCGGGGACACCTTATGCCCATTGGCAGCTAGGTGATTTAACAAAGCAATGGAGTCTTCCCTGCAAGCTTCTTCTGTTTCTGACGCCACAAGGAGGTCGTCTATGTACTGGACCAGAACTGACTTCTGGGGCAGCACTAGACTTTCAAGATTTTTCTTCAAAAGCTGATTAAAGATCGATGGGCTCTCTGTATACCCCTGAGGGATACGACACCATGTTAGGACGCGATTTTCCAGCCTAAATGCGAAAAGAAAATGGCTATCTTCGTCCAAAGGGATCGAAAAGAAAGCCTGACAAAGATCGATCACAGTGAACCACTCAGCTTGGAATGGAATCTGAAACAGTATCACTGATGGATTCGGTACCACTGGACAACACGAAACGACTATGTTATTAATCTTTCGAAGGTCCTGCACTATCCGAAATTTCCCATTTGGTTTCTGCAGACCCATAATCGGGGAGTTACATGGACTACCCACGATTTCTTTCAGTATTCCCTGTTTAATCATGGACTCGATCACGGGTTTTATGCCTGCAATCGTTTCTGGAGTCAATTTATATTGGGGTGTTCTTGGGAACTCAGCATGCGGTTTCACTACAATTTTCACTGGGTCCACCCCTTTGACCAATCCTATCTCTTCCCCAGTGAAATCCCATACTTCTGGTGCCACTGTCTCTCTCAAGTCCCAGGGAAGCTCGTCTACTGTCAAAGTAGGGTACAGCTCCACACATATTCTTGAGTTTGCAACTTTGAAATCTGCATCATCATCATTGGTCAATACCTCCACTCCCTGAGGTGTACAGTATATAGTACAATTCAATTTGCACAACAGGTCTCTTCCTAGCAAACACACAGGACTTGAATCGCAAACCACAAACTGGTGCTCATCACTGTACTTCCCTATTTTCACCTGCACCGGTTCTGTCAATTGGCTGGTTATTCTCCTGTTTGCGACCCCTACCACCTGTATGGTCTCTCCAGACATGGGCAGGTCTGGAACTGCAGCTGATCTGATCGTGGATCTAGTGGCTCCTGTGTCCACCAGAAATGTCGTAGGGCACCCTGCTACTTCTGCTTCGACATAGGGTCCCCTCTGATCTACCTCTAAGGCTGCCCCGAGGGTGCAGTCCTCTCTTTCCACTCTCTGTCCGGTTAATGGGTCCACATAATAGCACTCTTCACCTTCCACAAACAGGGGCATTTGTCTATAGGTCTTACCCATACTCCCTACTCGAGGAGGTTGCGGGAACTGGGCTCGGGGAGGAGCCCCCCCCCCCTTTGAGCACCTTTCCTTGGTATGGCGTTACCCCTCTTGTAGGTGCGCTCTGGACCTCCTCCTCCTCTATCTCTTGCTCTCCAATCTCTACATTGTAGGGGCACTCGCGTTTCCAATGCCCCACCTCGTTGCACTGGTGGCACCTAGTCGTTTTCTTCAAGGCAGCTATGTCTATTCTGGGTCTAAAGGTGGAACTCTCCTCATTACCTTTGTTCTGACTGTACTGCTTCTTTCCTCCTGTACCTGTTCCTTGCTGCTGTTGCTGTTGTCCCCCCTTCCCTGCTGCCTGCATCTGTACCACCATCAACTTTTCTTTTAGTTTCTTAGCCTTAGAATCTATCTCATCACAGCAGTACCTGGCATATCTCAGTATTTCATCTAGGGGTTTAGTTTGCCAACAAATCGAGTGTTGCTGAATCATTAGACTAATATCCGGTCTCAGTCCCAGGACGAACTTGGACACAAATTGCCCTATGTCTTTTGGATCCATTACATCCAAGCCGCTATACTGTTTAAACGCCTTCAGCAATCTCTCGTAATATTCGTGAACTGTCTCTTTGGGTTCCTGTCTCGTTCGGTCTATTCTGACCCAATCTATGTCTTGCATTGGCACCTTCTCTTTCAGCCAAGTCATCACTCTCTCGAATTTTGCCATCACAATCTCGGACGGCCCATTAGTCTTGGCATCTCTCTCTGGCTCCGTTGTGGGCCACTCAGCGCTAACCTTGCATGCTGTCCACAGATCTCCTGGTACTACAATGTCAAACAGCGTGTTCAGATCTATCCAAAGGACCTTCGAGATTTTTACAAATCTCTCCACTTGCTTGTACCACTCCACAGGGTTCTCTCGTAACTTGGGGAAAGAGGTGGTAAAAGCAGCTAAATCTCCCCTACTCCAAGGGACATGTACATAGTTCCCATTTGCAACTTCACGCAAAGGGTAAGCTTCTATTCCCTGCTGTCCTGGTGTCATTCCAATCATGCTTCTCCTGCCGGTCCCTTTCTTGGACCACCTCTCTTCCCATTTATCTAGTGCCCTCCATGTCCTTATTCCAGTAATCAGTTCCCTTATGTGTGTTTTCAGCCCAATCGTTCTCCTCTCATCTAGGTCTCGATCTGAGTAATGTAGCCTGTGGTTACCCTGTAATGCTTTGGTTCTTGACAAGTCCACCATATATTTGCCTGCTAGTTCGACTAACTTCTCATGGACTGCTCTCGCTTTTCGAGTAATGTCCTTTGCCATATACAGTATTTCATCCTGTTCATACATTTCCATTCTTTCTAAAGGCAGGGTACCATCTACCATGTCATCCAGGTCTGACCTTAAACTGGAGACATCGAGTCTCTTGGCTTTTATCTCAGCTCGCAATATGTCTTTCGAAGGGGGCTCACTGGTCTCCCTCCCATCCCAACTTCGAGCTCTGCGTTTGGGCTCGGGAGAGTTAATGGGTGGCCTCCCTTGCTCCCATCTCTCCAGGTCCCATGCTCGGCCATCCGATCTAGGAAGGTGATGGAACACGGGCCTGTTACCCCTACTCTCTCTCTGCCCACTCTCATCTTCTTCTCTCCTCTCACCGCATAGCTCTCTGTTATTTTCCCTCTGGTCGCTACACTCCCTTTGCCTCGTATCGCTCAGTATCCGATACGATCCTTCCTGGTTCCCCATATTCCCTGGGCTGCGCTCATTGCCGTCATCACAGGGACTATGGTGCGACCTCTCGCAACTCCCATTCAGTTCTCTGGTGCCGGGCACACAGTGTGGACATTTAAAGCTGTTTCTGTACTCTTGTGCTCTCCTCTCCCCTTCACTGAGTATTGGGCGCGCCACCCCTTCACTCTCGGGGCCCCCGTTTTCCAGGTCTGTTCTACCTCCATTCCGGGCCCAATGGGTGACTCCCCTACTCCCCCTACAGTCCCACTCCGGGCTACTCTCCCCAGCCCCGCAGTGAGTCCGTGCTCTGCTGTCCTGACTTTCCCTTTCTGCTTCTGCAGCGTTGATGCACTTTTGAGCCTTCACTGCCTCATCCCACTGCTTCATGTACTCATTTAGCTCTTGAAAGGATTTTCGTCCAGATCCCCTCAGATCCATTGGCCATCTAGGGCCCCCAGGATCTCCTCCTGGGTCCCCTGCTGTGTGCATCGGTGTACTCCACTCTCTGGGTATCGGCATCTGACTTGGGGAATCAGTGGTATCGTTCCTCCTTGCCTTCTCTGCTCTTTCTCTGTCCTTCCGTACCCGTTCTTCCCCTCTTGCTCTCTCCTGGTCATATATCGATATTATAGGACCTATGGTAACAGGTACCTGTAGTGCATCTGGTAATGGGTAGGATGTGGCGCTTTCCGTTTCCGGCGCTCTTTGTACCACAAACCTACCGACTACCTGTTGCACATGACTAGGCTGGGACAGCTCTTTCTTTGGCTCAGGATCCCACTCTGAACTGGGAAGCGGTCTATGCTCTCCTGCATTGCCCCCCTTTTCTCCTTCACTCTTCTCAACCTCTCCCCCTGCTCTATTATACGGGGGTGGCCTGTCTGTCAGTAATCTGTTTATCAGGCTGTCCTCTGTTTCGCTCTCATCATCTTCTTCTAGGGGGGTTTTATTTACGGGCGCCTCTAACACTGGGTACAGTTTATTGACTTCCATGTTATGCACTCTCCATCTTTTAGCATCCGCATCCCACCTGGCATCCTGTACTGCCCTTACCGATCGTTTCACCCTTTCTTGTCGTCTGTTCATATTCTTTTCATGCGCCGCCCTAAGCCATGCATCAAGAGCTTCAAACTGGGTTGGTCTAGGCAAGGGTCTCATTGAGGTCATGACTGATTTCAATCGATGTAACACCTCTAATCTGAACGTCCCGTACTTCGGGAACGTCAGTTCCTCATTTCCTTCTGTAATCTTACTCCACTCTGATATCCAAAGGATCGTATGCAACCCAACATTTACTGCCATGTAACGAGCTGGCGTACCCTCCGGCGGGGCTTCTTCCCCTTCATACGATCCCCGCTTCTCTTTCTTAAACAGCGCTTTCAGCCACTTAAAACACTTCATAATTATGCGCACAAAATCCAGCCTCGCTACTCTGTTTACTTCCTGATGACAATCCACCAATCCTGTCGCGGCTTTGCTAGCTTGGCCTATCACAGCGCGGTCTTTCTCCGGTCAGCCAATCACTGCGCGACACCACCTGACGTCACTTTTCTCCGCTTCGCAGCAGCACCCCTCCTTTCTCAACTCGTCTCCCGGTTATGCATGCGTCCCATTCATACACCGAAAAATGACTACTTCCGACCAAGCGGTCACTTCTCTCGACTGTACGTCCACAGTCTATCTGTAATTGTCAACACAACTGACGAGATGTCTATCGTCTCTCTGATAGGTTGCTTACACACACAGTAACTTCCGACCAGCGTCCGTTACTCACGCACTCACTCTTACGTTCCCCCTATCTCGGTCTCTCGGGTGATCAATGGTACCTCATGACCCCCTTCACACTAGTTGACAATTACTCTGGGTGTCCGATACACCCGAACCACTTAAGCTCTCCTTGAACTTAAGATTTCCACCGGTTGCGCGCGCTCACAACCTGTTCCACAGTCACTCTACAGACATTCAACTCCGCCAGACATTACAACATAGCTACAATACAAAACACCGCAATCTAACACGCATAACCCTTTATACTCACTCTCAACCGATACTGCTGCTTTTTCTGTCTCACGTCATCCGGATCTTCTCCAGCGGGCTGTTCTTCCAATCATCGATCTCTAGGGGCCTTGGGGTAAGCTAACCTGGCCTAGGTCACCGTCCTCAAGAAGGCAACCATCCTCTATAGCTACCAACTGAAAGGGCGAGATTTTGATCGATACCTTATATCTATTGATCCAAACCTCGATCTGGTCGACTGAACCTTTGTTGCCTGTCTGTAAGGAAAGAAAGTGCACCTATTTCCAAGTTAGTTCACCCAAGAAAGGACTCTACTCCCAAAGATCACGGACAACTTCTAGTTTTCAAAAGTTTATTGTAAAGATATAATGAGCTGCAAATACAGGCATCTCAGAATGAGATTCACGAGATACACAGGTCCAATTACATACATGTGCTCTCGAAAAGCCCTCAGACGAGCAACAGAAATCACTAACACAAGTTCTAAGAATAATAAAGCTATCAGCATAGACGCATATCTCTCCTTCATTTAGGTTGGAGGAAAACAAACACAGGTTAGGCGTCCCTACCCTGTTCTAGATGGTATCCCTACTTAACCAAATCCCAACCTAACAAAGGTGTCAGCAGTGAATGACCCCCAAGGGAAGTCACTCACTCTAAGTCTCTTGGTGAAAACCTAAAGTTCTCCAGTCATGACCCCTCACTGCCTACCCATCCGCTCTCTAAAGGGTCCTCAGGTCTCTGCTCTAACTCCACCCAGGGGTGCTGTCCCTAATACAAAACAGTCAACAACATTTGAGACGCCCCTTGCGAAACGCCTCTCACGTGGTGCAACTTCAGGCTTTTTCCATGATGCTTTGTCTTGGGCCTCATGCGTTAGAGTTGACCTTGCTTCTCAGGCTCTTCTCCGGCCCGCTGATACCCCTTAAACATTCCAGAACCCTCCTCCATGTCTGGGCCGTCCACTGAACAGACCTCTATTCATTCATTTATAATTGGATCCCCCCTTTCCTGTTGCAGACAGATATCTGCCGCCAAGAACCCAACTCTCATAGACTTCTAAAAAGGCTTGCAACATTTCTCAGCCCAGACATGTACGTGTAAATCAAATGCTAAAACATTTCAGGCCTACAATATTTCTCATTATGATTATAGCATTCAACTTCTTCATTTAATTAAAGCATGTTAATACTCTTATTCTATTATTAAGTAAACATTTCAATAAATCATGGCCTATTTAATGCAATGACCAAAAACCTTAATGCAATCTGTGTCGTGAAAAGAACCACCTTCCCTTTCCCTCCAGCTCTGGCTCTGAGGCCTACCACGTTCTGCTTTTAACCACATACCATCTTATGTTTTAGCAGCTTCTCGACATGGATTCAAAATAATCACGTCTAATAAAATCATATAATGTCACACATTTCTGTATTAGTTCCACTTCTACTTAAATCTCTATATTAGCTATACATTCAGAATATATTTGCAGATACTATTAGCACTCATGGCATTTCTCTTCATGATTTGTGCTTACTACAGGTAAGTGTGATGTACTCATACATTTAAATCAGTTTGCGCTCTCTCAATACCTTCGGGTGATACGTGCGCTATATAAGTCGTAATACATTTACATACATTTACTTAGACTGTGGTTAACTACGCATTCATTGGTTCTGCCCTTTACAGCCATCAATAGTTTCAGAAATAGAGTGCTCCCCGAAAATTCCTGCCCTAATTACAGATTTAGCGTCTGATTACCAGTAGTGGTATAGTGGCAGAGTGGTAATTTTGCATCTAAATTTACAGTTAATAGTCCAAAAATTAGGAATAATGTTGGAATGCAGAATTATCGCCCCCATTTTTGCATGTGTGCCCCATATATTTGGGCTTTTTAATGGGCTATTGTTCCTATTGGTTTTGGCAAGTGCAACTGTGCCGGAGTTTTTCCTCACCCGGTATTGCTGAGTGTGAGCAAGGGCGGCTCCTTCGATATGGCAGAGGAATGTCGCCCCACTGCTTAAAGGTAGAAAATTAAAAATAAAATGATAATAAAACACTATTATCATTTTATTTTTCAGTGACTCTGCCGACTGTATTGAGTCCACTATGCCTGGGGTGGGAGGGAGGAGGTTACCAGGTCGCAGCATCACCTGCATGGGGAGGAGAAATAGTGGGCACTAAAAGTGCGCATGCGCACTTGGATCTCTCCAGGCTATTCCCTGGAGATATCTGCAGGGCTCAGGAGCACTGGCTCACAATCCTTGCAGGAGCATGAAACCGGCCCGCTCTTCCCAATCCCAGTACTTCTCTCATGCTGGGAGTAAAAGCATGAGAGAAGCGCTGGGATTGAGTGGTGAGCTGGGAGCCTGTGCTCATGGGAACTGCAGTGCCGGGAGCAGAAGACCAGCAAAGCGTGGGAGCAGAAGGTAAGTGTATATTTATTTATGTATTTTTCCCCGCACTGCACCCGCACTCTCCCACCACGTAGAATGGGCAGCAGCCGCGACTGAGTGTGAGATCAATATGTGAGGCAAACCCACACTACTCATGATCCTGTTTAAGGCAAAAAGACCTAAAATGAATATGGGGTAACTATTTCAAAATCTATAATATTGGCATAAACGATACCACTGGTGTCATGCTCAAAATTAACCTGAAAAGCACGAACATCAACTCTGGGTAAACGCTGTCATTACCACCAAATACCTTTACTGACTTGTGGCTTTGCATAGACCAAAAGACAACTAAGGCATTTAAATGTTTGACCTCCGTGGACCCCGACTTACTAAAGGAATCAGGGGACCTCTGCTTAAACGATTTCAATGATTTGAACCTCCAACAATACACAAAATACAGAAACAATTATACATGGAACAAATCCATATATATTAAGAAAAATTATATTTATTTCCCAAACAAAACAATTTCTATGATTAGAACCTCAAGCAATACACAAAACACAGAAACAACTATAAACGGAACAAATCCATATATATGCAGGAATATTTTATTTCACAAAAGAAACATATGCATTGAAATGTTAATTTTTAATGGGAAGATGGCCACTTTTCAAAATGTAGTTTTATTTCTAAAAGCTGAAGCAATATGCTGGACTCTAGAATATCCGTTTGACATATTTGCATCTAAAGCATGCACAGTACTGCAACTGAGGCAAATTACTGCTTACCCAAGTTAAGGACACAGCTTATTTGCTAGCCCACTAAAATGTCATATTCCTTTACATTTACAGAGTGTTTGCATTTTCAATTTTGCCTTTTTAAATACATGTACTTTTTTAATCTGCTAATATTACTTAATATTCTAACGAGCCACAGACATCGCGGACCGCGTTAAATACCGCTGATATATTGGACTCGAATTCATAAGCATTCACAAGCAGTTGCATTGGGCTTGTATCCAGCAGATGTAAGGATGCAGGAAATTATTCTAGTTCTTCAAGTGTGAGCCTCCAACAACCTCCACAGGGCTTTAAGTGGGATAAAAAAACTGGGGGAGGGGGTTTCTCAAAGGGGCGTGGCCAATGTAATTAGGGCGTGGCTTAAAACACATAAGCTAAAAATCTGTGCATAGCATATTTTACTGTTTCTGTCATTGCATCCAGATACATGATACAACAAGTAACATCATACCTACCACAAGTCAGGACTATTGGCTTTGTCAATGGTTGTTAGTTGCATAAGATAAATAAGCAGCAACTATGGCTTGTTGTATATCATATTGAAAACGCTTGCACTTAAAGCTCTGTTGACACCAGGACATGTTGCTGTTCCTGAGTATGCAAAAAAAGGATGGGAAACCCAGAGAGATAATGACTGTCAGTAAAACATTTACATTTCCCTACAACGCTCACCTGGCATGATGTTATGCCATAACTTCTCCACTAGTGAGAGGTGAGCAGTGTAAACACGCGCACATCGATGTGCCTGCTGTCGCTGCAGTCTGGAAAAAAACGGACCGCCTGTGCCAGGGCACAAAACAATGCCCAATAGAGACCCGTTTCGAGGCCCCCTTTAAAAAACTGCTGGTGCTCAGCACCGGTGAGACCCGGCCCACTTAAAGCCCTGGACCTCCATCAACTGTCACTTTTTCATATGTGACTGCACTGTTTTAGAAAGGCATTTTCATAAATTCATGTCTAGACAAATTATGCCTTGTAATGCCAACATTATTCGCTTTAGTGTTTCTATCTTCTGATACGAAGTTGAGCAAAAATGAAAAAAATCACATATGAAATGAATCACTTTATGTGCAGATATGCCATTATAAGAGTAAAGTTAGGGGACAGGGTTGTTTTTTTACGCTGTGCATGCATAGCTTTATGAGGTTTAACTACTTAGCGCTAAGTGGCATGGGTATTGAGGAACATCAAAATGTTCCTGCTGCTAAATATCTGTTAGCATGAGTTTCATTGAGGAAAGGTGATGCATGCCATGTCTGCTGAACACCAGATCTTTCTTTATACACCATTACTTTTAACAGAGTATTTGAAATTGTTGCCATTAAGCTGTGCCTTCCTGGAGAGCACAGCTGGGTGCCTGATTTATTTGACTGCCCTTTATAAAACTCATACCTTTAATTCTGAATTTCGCAGAGTAAATTCATGCCTTGTGGACTGGACTGCTCGGAAACAGTGGGCAGCAATTGCTCAGTTCTATTTTCAAACTATGTCTGAATGCTTTATCTTCTTCTTTACCTTCCGTATCTGTTTTCTCAATTTCGCAATCCTCTTCTCCTTTTCAGAAGTTGTTTTTTCATTGCTTTCCTTTTTCTTCCTGCTTTACTTTTCTGGTTCACTTATCTAATTTTACGTACAGTTGATTTGATGTCAATCAGATCTTAATCAGCTCAAGATGTTGTCCTCATTGGAGCTTTTTGCATGTTTTTAGTTTTGATCTATGCCTTTAAAACTTGTGTCATGGACCGTCAGAGGTTTACATTCACCTATTAAACGACAGAGGGTTTTGACTCACTTAGCCAAATTGGAAGCAGATATTGCTTGTATACAAGAATCTCACTTAACATCTGAAGAGTCTGCAAAACTAAAAAGAGGATGGGTTGGTGAAGTTGTTTTCTCCCCTGGTGATGGCAAACGTAATGGAGTTCTTGTTCTTTTTCGTAAGTCCATCTCCGTTAAGATTTTATCACATTGTACAGATCAGGTTGGTAGATGGATATTTGTTAAATTTGTGGTGAACAATGTTCCGGTCTCTTTTTTCAATATTTACGCAGCCACAGTTGGCGATCCCACCTTCTGGATCTCCCTGACCCAACAAATTACAAAATGTTATGCTGATAATTTTATTCTTGTAAGCGATTGTAATGAAATTCTGGACCCGTTTCTGGATCGGAACTCAGCATCTCCCTAAATACCTCACAAATCTCATAAACTATTTAAGCAAACAATAAAACAACACAAACTCATAGATGCTTGGAGACTTTGATATCCTACTTTGAGGGAATATTCCTTTTACTCCCCAGACCATCACACTCGATCCCGCCTAGATTTTTTATTTCTCGCAACATTTCTCAATCACTCATGAAGGTGGATATTGGTTCTACTTTAATATCCGATCATGCCCCTTTTACCATTCACCTTGATGTTTTACATCAGCCCAAATTATCCCGCAAATGGCGTTTTAACAATGCCCTACTTTTAGATCCAGTCTTCACATCATCATTCACTTCTTTTTTCATTGAATATTTCACTATTAACCTAACGGATGACATGTCTTTCCATGTAGTCTGGGAAGCCTTTAAGGCTTCAGCTAGGGATTTTATCATCCGTTTTGTTTCCAAGAAACGTAAAAAAGCACAACAAATTACTAATGCTTTATTATCCAAAATTAAAAAACTGGAACACTCTTATTACTCTTCTAAGTCAAAGGCCTGTTTATCTGACCTTTTGAAAGCCAAGTTTCAATTTAATCAGGACACTACCAACAATGCTTCAAATTTTTATTGAAATCTAGTGCAAAATGTTATGGTGGTCAGAATAAAGCTGGGAAATTATTGGCTAACTATTTAAAAGTTAAACAAAATAAGCTAAATATAGAGCCTATCTTTGGTACTGATAATTCTTTGAAATTCAAGGACGGAGAGGTTCTCAGTGAATTCCTTCATTTCTATAATTCACTTTATACATCTGACACCCTTTCTTCTGACCATTCCATCTCTCAGTTCCTCTCCAAAATTTGTTACTCCCCTGATATGTGACCAGATCTGTCCCTTTTAGAATCTGACATTATACAGAAAGAACTTCATGCTGCTTTAAAAATTCTCAAAAAGGATAAGGCCCATGGCCCAGATGGTCTCACTGTAGAATTCTTTACTCATTTTGCTTCCCTGTTAATTCTCAAATTGCATACCCTTATACATACCTTTTTGCAATCTGGAGGCTCTACTGGATCTTCTTCTGTTTCTCTTATTTGTCTCATACCTAAGGATGGTAAAGACCCTCAACATTGTAAAAATTACCGGCCTATCTCCCTGGTTAATGTAGATTATTATTAAGTATTCTTAAAGGCTCTAGCATTGAGATTGGAATCTCAGATGCCCGAGTCACTGGGGACTGAACAATCTGGCTTTGTTAAGGGGAGACTTATTACGGACAACACTCGTTTATTTTTTGATATTCTCACCAAAGCTTCCCATGCTTCCCATTCCTTGGCAGCCATAGTTTTGGATGCAAAAAAAGCTTTCATTAGAGTCAAATGGCCTTATCTTTTTCAGACACTTAAGTGGTTTGGTTTTGGTCCAAAAACTATTGCCTTGATTTCTATTTTGTACTCCAACCCAAGAGCAGCTGTAACAGCAAATGGTGGCATCTCTTCTTATTTCAGCCTTGGTAGGGGAGTTAGACAAGGTTGTCCTCTCACTCCGTTTCTTTTTAATATCGCCTTAGAACCTTTCTTACTCCGCATTCGTCCAAATAGTAACATTCACGGCTTTACTTTTAAAGTGACCAGTATTAAAATGGCAAGTTATGCTGATGATGTGCTTTTATTTCTTTCACAACCTCAAGTATCCCTCCCTACTTTTATGGCAGAAGTGGAATCCTTTGCGTACGTGTCTGGATATAAATTGAACAGGGACAAGTGTGAAATTTTACCCTTAACAAAATATAGTTTTAGAGCTGATTTTGCTATTTCGGCTTCTCTTGGAGCCCTCAATTTATTAAATACTTAGGTTTACATTTTACTCCTTCCATATCCGGAACGGTGTCATGTTGCATGGACAACTGCATACCGAGACTATCTTCTTTAACAACAAAATGGCATCCTTTGTATTTATCCTAGTGGGGCCGCTTAGAGACCATAAAAATAATGCTATCCCCTATAGTTCTATATACAATTTCTAATATTCCGCTGTCAATTCCTCTCAAATATTTTAAAAAGCTCAATTCTATCTTATCCTCCTTTTTATGGGGACACAAGAAGTCACGCATGTCCATTCACAAATTGATTCGTCCAAAATCGGAAGGAGGAGTGAATTTCCCTGACTTCCCTCTATATCATAAGTCCTTTATAGGATGTCAGTCGTCACGTTGGCTCTCCGATCCTTCCATAAATTCTCCTCTTTGGATTAAACTAGAACATTCTTTTATTTCTCCCTTTTCCTTCCAGGAATATTTATCCTTCACGTGCAAACCACAATCTATTTCAACTACCATTCTCAAGCATACCTCTAAAATTATTCCAACAAATTCTATTGTATCTTTTCTCAATTTTCCTATTTGGCATAACATACACATTTTAATAAATAATAGACCTTTTTTCTGGAAATCTTGGAGGCAACGTGGGTTGATTTGGGTACATCAATTATATAGTCGGGATATGATTATTTCATTTACACAAGCTAGCACTGTTTTTAAATTTCCCTTCACTTTCTGCTCCAAATATTCACTCCTAACACAAGCAATCTAATCTGCTCACCTACAATACACGACCTCTCACGTCAACACTCCTTCTGATTTAACTCTTGTAGATAATTTACGTTCCCTACTACTCCGTGTATCTAAAGCCTCCATTAACTATAAACTTTTACATAACTCACTGATTCCGAGAGACAAAACTAAGGTTGAATTATTGTGGGAAAAGGAACTCGACTCTTCTTGGCCGTGGTTTTTTGGGATAAAATATGGCTTAAACTTAGGAAATCTTCTAGAGCCGCAAATACAACGCAAACACTTTTTTCATATATAATAGACTCCTATTATCTCCCCTTGTCCTTAATACGTACCACCCTGATATCTGAATTAATTGTTGGTCCTGTTCGGCACCACATGCAGACTTTTTGCATTTGCTTTTTACATGCAAGTTTGTCCGGATTTTTGGGGAAAAGGTGTGGTCGCAACTTAATTTGATTTTTCATGCCAGCCACTCCTTCTCTATTTTGCATATCTTTCTAGGTAGCTTATCTCCCATATGGGAAGGTTGCGACATTAATGTAAATGTAATTGACCTGTTAATAGCGGTAGCCTTCCAACAAATAACTAAGAATTGGAAAGACTTCACTACACTTTCATATCAAGCACGGTGGTATGCTATCTGTTATAATCATCGGCTGGACACCGCATTTGTATACCCGGCACATTTGTCGTCCAAACGTATAGATTTATGGATGCCGGTTACATTATATATTGATACTAGTGCTAGACGCTCTGTTCTCCCTACTCCTATACAACAAGAAGTTACTAAACCTCCATGACTTCCTTTATATTACTACATAGTTCAATTTACATGTCATTTTATATCGTAATTTTCTGAAGAACATGCCTAATTTCCTTTCTTCAAACCAATGTAACATTTGGTATGTTTATATTGTTTGTATTCGAAATAATTGATTGACTGCTTTATATTCTTAGATTTTATTTAATCCAACTGATATATTGTATGTAATCTCCGTACTTTCATTGTTCTTATGTTTCATATACTATTGTACTTCTTTATCCTAATAAACTTATTTTTGAACTATTTTCAATGCTGTCTGCAGCTCATACACTAAACTGGAGAAGTTCCAGTGATGGCTCCTCCGCTACAAGAGAGGAGCATCACCTCACTGCTTTCGCACAGTGCGAGAAGCAAAAACAAGCAAAAGAACGATGGATTTAACCCAGATCTTTTGTCTAGGGGAGAGTGCTTGCATTGTCAGCATTCCGTCCATCATTTGTTTGCTGTAACGCTTTTCCCCCTAAGTGGGATGGGTATGCACAGACTTCGGTCCCTTGCTCACTGTGCCACTGGATTTAAGCTAGCCTGGCTGAAGAAGGGTGACATACCCTGAAACAGGTCCCAGGATGCTTGTTTCCGGTCCAGGGAGGACCTGGCCTGGCAGTTCGGTCTGTACTGTTCCCATGAGGCACAGGGTCAAGACTGATTTGCATATCGCTGGGATCAATCTGGGGTGGCGTAGAGAGAAAAAGAACGATTGATTTAACCAAGATCTTTTGACCGGTGGAGAATGTTTTCATTGTCAGCATTCCGTCCATCATTTCTTTGCTGTAACACTTGGTGCACAATTGTCTGCCATGCTCCAGCATAAGCACTCCTGCGTCACTTTGCAAGGTGTCTGCGCTGCGGGATAATCGTTTTTTTTGCAGGAAGGTGTCCCTTTCTGCATAAAACCAATCATTAATGCCATGTTCCTGTTTCTATGCATGCTTCAGAATGGGAGGCTCAGGATTCTGACGCATTCCCAGTTTTATGAAATGTTGTAAACTGGCATGGGCCACGGGACCTCATTTATAAGCTCATTACGCCGCAGGTGAGTCACATTTTTGACACGCCGGCAGTGCAATGGGCATGCCCATATTTACAAGGCCATGGAAAGTCACCCTGCGTGACTTTTCATGGCCTTGTAAATATGGGCCCCTTTTACTCTGTGTGAAAGGGGAGTTCTATGGGTGTTCCCACACAACATCCATGGAACCTGACACATTCCCAGAGTTGCAACGTTTTGTAAATCAGGGAATGTGCCAGAATCTTATGCCTCCCCAGAGGAGGCAAAGGAGTGGCGCAACAAAGAGAAATATTTGTATTCATCCTCGTGTTTTCCTCTTTCTATGCATGCTTCATTCTGCAGCACACACAGAAAGAGGAAAACACAATCAATTACTGTTTTGGGGCAGGAAGGTGTCAAAAACCAATGATCCTTGCAACGTAGGCACCCTTGCAACATGACGCAAGGGTGTCTACGTTGGTGCACCACTGCTGTTTGTCCACCACCACAGGGGAGAAGGACACCTTCTCTGGAGAATGCACCAATTCTAATAGACAGGACGCATTGCTGCCCTTTTATTTTAATACACAGCTGCACAGCAAGAAGGCTTGCTACACTGTAGTGCATCAAAATAAAGTAAATGTCTCCCTAAATATATGTACTGAGAAGGTGCAATCAAAGAAAACCAGAAGCATATCCTATACATGGCAATATTTTAGAACAGGAAAGTGGGAGATTTTGAAAAAAAAATCGGGTGAATATATTTTGCCCTGTTGAAAATTAGGACCTGTTTGCAGTGCCCCCCATTTTTTGCCCAATTTGAGACTCTAGATGCTGATTTTCTGAGTCTGAAAGTGCCCTGGGCTCCACCAGGTAGGCCAAGGACTAGTGCTATGGTGGAAAAACGGATCTATGATGTTACAACGCACACTTTTACAACGCATACCGTTACAACGCATTTTTTACAACGCAAAAACTTTTACAACTCATACCATTACAACGCATGTTTTTACAACGCAAGTACTTTTACAACGCATGCCATTACAACGTAAGTATTGGTAAATATATAATATATTTTTTTTAAATTAATTGTAATTAATATAATTTATTTTAATTTAATTTATTTAATTTAATTTTTTTACCCTGTACCCCTGTACCCCCAAAACCCAAATTAACCCAGAAACCTAAAAATACCCCTGTACCTCAAAAACCCAAAACTGTCCCTGAACCCAAAAAAAACCCTGTATCTCATAAACCCAAAACTGTCCCTGAACCCTAAAAATACCCCTGTACCCAAAAACTGAAAACTAACCCTGAACCCTAAAAATACCCCTGTACCCAAAAACTGAAAACTGACCCTGAACCCTAAAAATACCCCTTTACCCAAAAACTGAAAACTGACCCTGAACCCTAAAAATACCCTTTTACCCAAAAACTGAAAACTGACCCTGAACCCTAAAAATACCCCTTTACCCAAAAACTGAAAACTGACCCTGAACCCTAAAAATACCCTTTTACCCAAAAACTGAAAACTGACCCTGAACCCTAAAAATACCCTTTTACCCAAAAACTGAAAACTGACCCTGAACCCTAAAAATACCCCTTTACCCAAAAACTGAAAACTGACCCTGAACCCTAAAAATACCCTTTTACCCAAAAACTGAAAACTGACCCTGAACCCTAAAAATACCCCTTTACCCAAAAACTGAAAACTGACCCTGAACCCTAAAAATACCCTTTTACCCAAAAACTGAAAACTGACCCTGAACCCTAAAAATACCCTTTTACCCAAAAACTGAAAACTGACCCTGAACCCTAAAAATACCCCTTTACCCAAAAACTGAAAACTGACCCTGAACCCTAAAAATACCCCTTTACCCAAAAACTGAAAACTGACCCTGAACCCTAAAAATACCCCTTTACCCAAAAACTGAAAACTGACCCTGAACCCTAAAAATACCCCTTTACCCAAAAACTGAAAACTGACCCTGAACCCTAAAAATATCCCTTTACACAAAAACTGAAAACTGACCCTGAACCCTAAAAATACCCCTTTACCCAAAAGATGAAAACGTAAAAAAAAAAAAAACATATAAAATATTAAATATAATTATATACTTACCAATACTTACATTGTAATGGCATGCGTTGTAAAAGTACTTGCGTTGTAAAAACATGCGTTGTAATGGTATGCGTTGTAAAAGTTTTTGCGTTGTAAAAAATGCGTTGTAATGGTAGTGCGTTGTAAAAGTTGCGTTGTAAATGTTGTTTCCCTGGAAAAACACTTAGAATACAGGGAAAATACCAATATACACTACAGTACACTATGGGTTCGGGTACCCCTATGATTGGCAAGACCTCCCCCATAAAGCCCTATTGCATAATAGGGCAGGGGGAGCAAAACTACCTATAAGTCCCTGGTATATAATAGGGCATGGCAGTTTAGAGACCAGAAGTTCTTTCTGCACTTGTATGTGTGCACCGATGTGGCCTGAGGTCAGTTTAAAAGCAGCCCTGTGTTGCAGGACTGCTTTTAAAATGCAAATTATGGCCAAACTTGACTTTAGTGTATGGGCATTACATTTTTTTATAAACTACAATATTTTGGCATATTAGGCACCCCCACGGTCTCTCCCAGGTGTCCCAGTGTTTGGAGGTCAGGTATTTTAAGGAGGACCCATATATAATAAGTTGTATATGCCTTGGGTTTAGTGAAGTTGCACATTTCACTCCCCACACTGTAGTAAAGTGCTTACTAAAATCGACTTTTTGGCAAGGAGGACTGTGGAGTGAGGATTTGCAATATTTTTATATATCCAGAATGACTAAAGTCTCCCTTGGGTATCCCAGGGGGTGTGGGGTCCTATAGATGTAGGCTGGATCCTTATAAAAGATGTTTTATAAGCCCTGATGTTGGAAACGTTATCCAAGTCTTTTTCCCCATTGCGAATCCCCAGCCACATAGGTTAGCATGGCAAGAAGTTATTAAATAATAACTAACATCAAGGATGTCATAAAAATATAATTCAAGGACTTTCTAGAATGGTATTTAAATACAACAATATGATATTGTTGAATGTATCTGAAAATGTACAGACAATAAGCTATACGACTCTTGTCTGTAAGCCAAAATTCAGCCTTCCAAAGATCTGTCCTGATTGGCAAGAGTTAATTGGATTAACCAGGCTGCTTTGATGAGGTGATAAGTAGGCCCTGGCGTCAGAGAGCCATTCTAGGATGGCTGGGTTCTGCTCATAAAATGCCAGAGCAGTGAGAGAGGTAGTAAACAATAATCTTGAATAGAAGGAGAAGACAAGCAGTTTCATTTACACCCCTACTCTTTGAACCCAGCCAGAGGGCAGGATTAAGGAAGGAATGCGCAGATGCAAGAGGGAGGGACAATATGGAGAGGAACCCTCCTGACGGTTGGCTTAGCAAGCTCTTGTCCCTCTGCTGGAACTTTAGCCATATTGAATTTTGGGAGACCATTGTGCCCCACTTTGGAGGAAATGATCATGCTCCTTGTTATTGTTCTGCACCTCATTAGACAGACGTGCCTTCCTGTGTGACCCCAGAGGACTCTGAATAAGTATCTGAGAGGGGCAGTGCGGTGCAAAAGGGGGTGGTGATGGACGGAGCATCTGAACCAATCAAACACTCACACCCAGTCAAAAGGTCTTGGTTTAATCCATCACCGTTCTGCCACCCCAGTTCAGACATGGACATATGCAAATCAGTCTGACCCTGTGCCTCATGGGAACAGTCCAGCCCGAACTGCCAAGCCATGCCTTCCCTGGACCGGAAACAAGCTTCCGAGGACCGGTTTCTGGCATTACAGCCGTCTTCAACCCGGCTTGCTTGAATCCAGTGGCAAAGTGAGCAAGGGACTCACGTCTGAGCATACCCTGCCACACTTATGGCGGCCAAAGTAGTATGCTCAGACGTGAGTCCCTTGCTCACTTTGCCACTGGATTCAAGCAAGCCGGGCTGAAGACGGCTGTAATGCCAGAAACCGGACTTCGGAAGCTTGTTTCCGGTCCAGGGAAGGCATAGCTTGGCAGTTCGGGCTGGACTGCCTGGAGTGTATCCAGTGGACTTTTAAGGGTGTTATCCAGGTGCATTGTGGGAATGGTTTTCCAATCTTTCAAGGACCATCTTGGAGATTCCAGACCTTGGATTAGGTTTTGGATACTTTGGACCCTCAAGGGAAACTTCAGGAAGAAGTTTCAGAAGTTTGGGAAAGTTTAGAGAACTTAGTGGAAAAGATCCAGAGGGTTACCGGACTCCCAAAGAAAGGCAATCTTCTGTACCCTTACTGAAAATGGCCTGCTGGAGAAGGCTGCAAGATGAAGGTGAGAAATCCTCCAGAAACGTTTCTGAGTGTGAAGGTAAAATCTTGACCCGGGGCCTGCTTAGTGTATCCGAGCTGGGCTCAATCGCAGTCGGCCTTAGACTTTGACTTTGCCCCGGTGAGAGGCGACCAAATGTCCAGAAGTAGCACCATTCGTTTCTACACACTAGAAAGTGTTTAAACTTTAAAAACAATCATATATCTTGTTCCCTACAGTGGATCATTTTTCTTTTGGTGTCATTTTAAAGATACAATTATTTCATATTTTTTAAAATTGGTGTTGGATTTGTATTGTGCATCGTATCTCAATTATTTACTGAATTGGGATTTTAAGATGCTTTACATACCTGTCTTTGAAGTTAAGCTTAACTGCTCACAGTCACGCTACCAAGGGTTGAACATGGGAATAATTATCTAAGACCTATGGCAAGCCCTATATTGTGTTAGTGGCCTTATTGCCAGAGGTAGATAAATATTTATCACAACTAGTAATCCACTTTTCAACATTCCCATTGGCGTGTAGTGATGCAGAGGAAGCTTGAGGCAGGAGACAGCTAAAATAAAGCCATTTTTTGATCCGATAACAGGGTTCTCCATCTGAATTGGGTTTATTGGCATTTATGATGCAGTGTAAATGTGCACCTTCATGCAGTAGTGCCGGACAATTTTCAGGCAGAAATATACATGTTACCTAAAGAGTGAGTGCGCAAAATGGGACAAATACATTCTATGAAAGAATGGTTTGGTGGTGTGGGATCAAGTGGTGTAATTATGATGGCATTATCAGAATGTGATAGATTTCTAAAAGTAATGTGGTGGGCAGAATGAAATTAATCAATAACAGATAGGTCACAAAAAACCCTTATACGCAACAAAATCAGCCAAAGCAAAAACTGGACAGGCAACTCAGTTTTGACTGTGGAAAACAAGTCCTTCACACTTTCACTGGTTAAGATTGTTTTAAACACAAACCAGGAGAACCTTGGTGTCTCAACATGTATGGGCTCTGTGCTATGAGGCCCTTTACCAGCAAGTGCACACATGATTGAGACATGTGAAACAGGTGGTTTAAGGCCGACTTGTGATATGTGGACTTTGCATACTTGAGTGTTAGTGCACAAAATCCCCAAATCCCAAAAACAGCATCCTCATCTCTTGGGAAAATTAATAGATTGTGCCTCAAAGAAGAAGTCTTCCTTCGGTTTGCTATGGGAATCCTTCCATTTTCAATTCTTCAGAGCAAGAAATTACAGATAAAATCAAGTGATGGGGGATGAAGTTCTATTGCCATTCTTCCATACCGAGGAAAACAAAGCTTCTGAGGCTGCTCCCGGTGTCCAGGGAAGGTTTCACACCCTGGAATGGACATCAGTTGTGCAGCGCACCCATACAATTAGCTGGAAACCTACTGTCTGCAGAGTGTTGGAGGGGTTTCCAGTTAATTGTGTGCATAACATTTGATATTGGCTCTCCATCGGCTGACCATGTGAGGCGATATGATATTATGTGACACACAGTGGTACTGTGTGAGGTGGAAGTTATGATATTATGTGACACACAGTGGTACTGCGTGAGGTGGAAGCTCTGCTGTTTAGACATGGAAAGAGATACTAGGGAATAGGAAGGGGAAGAAGTACAAGCTTATACAGAAGGGTATATGAACTTGATTAGCCAGAGTAGTGGCATTAGAGCATACATATGGCTAGAGGGGCATTCACCAGGATGGGTGAGACACGTTGGAAGTCCAATTCATTTGAATATAACTTGACTAAACAGATTCCTCATTAGCTCCCAGTACAGATTTCCTTAAGTATGTTTTTCTCCAGAACCACATACAACTAAAGTGATTCAAACTTGAGTAAACATGTTCCTCAAGAGCTCCCAGTACAGATTTCCTAAAGTATGTTTTTCTCCAGAACCATATAAAACTAAAGTGATTCAATCAGCAAGAGAATCTGTTCATCTTTAAAATATATACACACATATATATATATATATATATATATATATATATATATATATATATATATATATATACATACATACATACATACACATATATATATATATATATATATATATATATATATATATATATATATATATATATATATATATATAACATTTCTATGGCAAAATGAAACCCCTCGTTTTGTTCCTTTTCAAATTAAATGTATTAAGTGTTACTACTTTATTCCAATCAAGATGACTTCAGGTGTGCCATACTTTTGTCATAAGTAAGACTGTTAGCGTTCTAGTTGTTCTTTAGAACACTCTGGGACATTCTGTCATTGGGCTATAGTTGGGCTACATCTGGCTGATATTTGGGCTACATTTGGGCTCTTTTGTCTCTGGTGGCCATCTTGGGAGACTGCATATCAGAATTTTTTTAATGAAATATAAGAGGATTTGAGAAGTCACTCAAAATGTGCCCTCATTTTTCTTTCTTCAGCACTAATCATAATTTCTATGGCAAAATGAACCCCCTCATTTTGTTCCTTTGCAAATTAAATGTTTTAAGTGTTAACACTTTATTCTAATCAAGATGACTTCAGGTGTGCCATTCTTTTGTCATAAGTAAGACTGTTAGCGCTCTAGTTGTTCTCTAGAACACTCTGGGACATTCTGTCATTGGGCTATAGTTGGGCTACATCTGGCTGATATTTGGGCTACATTTGTTTTTTTTGTCTCTGGTGGCCATCTTTGGGCTACGTTGGGCTACATTGGGCTACATTGGGCTACATTGGGCTACATTTGGGCTCTAACATATATATAGCCCAATGTAGCCCAATATATATTTTTTCAAAGTTAATTTTCGTAAAAACCACTGGAGCATATATCTTGAGACATAGCAAAGGCACATCGGGGTACCAGTCCCTACAATTTTGCCAAGTTTGGTGGAAATCCATTCAGCCGTTCGGGCTAAAAGTGAGTCCAACCGCCCTATGGAAATTAACATTGGGGAAAACACGTTTTGGGACCCCCTTTTATCTCGGTCCCCGCTTGACGGATCCCCCCGAAACTTTCAGGGAAGGAGCGGAGCGCAGCGAGGCGAAGTTAAGGAAAATTACAGGCAGATCCCTCATTCGGCGCCAAAGTTATTCCCAATAGAATGTTGCGGATTTCCTATGGAAAACGATCCTAACTATAACTACCTACTGGCGACCGCCAGTAGGTAATATATATATATATATACATATTAACGCTCAATCCCTCCCCGGTCCCGGGTAGGAATAAGGACTGCACACACGGGATTAGTTTTCCAAACAGCAACTTTTACTCGCACAGACGCGTTTCGGAAGCTGTGCTTCCTTCTTCAATGTGGTTACAACGTCCCGCGCTTGTAGGCGCCATTTTATTACCCAAGAGTACACAGATGGAATTCAGGGTCACAAAGAGAGGACTATCGTGCAGGCGCCATGTTGCTAGTACCAGTGAAAAATTACAAAAAGTACTAGTGCGTTATGCACGAATAAAACCCAAATAGCAGGTCTACAATAGAACATGCATATTTAGAAAACAAAGAGAATAATCATTCTCAGATTACGCCGTGAATCGGCAATTATCCTCCCATTGTTTGAATAATGGGCCAGAAACAAGAAATTTTGCCGTGGATCGGCTTTTGGCAACCTTGTTCGGTTGCCAAATATTAGAGTTTCCGTACCCATTATGCAAAGATGTCCCCCTCAAAGGTACTCATTAGTTCATCATAGGGATAATACTGTACATTATCTTCAATGTTACCAAAAAAGTTTTTTCTTATAAAATCCTCAAATCTACGTACGTTTAAGCCTTATGTCCAATTCATGGAAAGAAAACATTAACATAATTATTCATTATACATTTCTACAGTGTTCAAGAAACAAAAACCAATTTGCTGATTTACATAAATTCATGCAGATTAACTGCCCAGATGCACCGCCAGTTCCTCCCCACAATTTAATCCATCCGGATTTTTGGTTTGACTGTCTATTATGTGCCGTGACTCCAATCTTCGTAATTTTTGTAATTTATCACCTCCCCTGATGTTATCGGGTATGGCATCCATACAAAAATACTGTAGGAGATTCCGGTCACCATTGTGTTTAATGGAGAAATGTCTGGCGACTGGATATGAGAAGTCCCTATTAGATATGGCCCTCATATGTTCCAGAATACGCAACTTAACTGGATTGATGGTGCTCCCTATGTACTTCAGCCCACAGGGGCATTTCAAACAGTAAACCGCAAAGTGTGTGCTACATGTTAGAAACTTATTAATCTTCTTTTGCCTATGCTTTGTGATGTCATACGAATAAACCCTTTTACTGTTGGCACATGCCTTGCACCGTCCACAAGGAAAGAATCCTTTGGCATCTTTCAACTGTCCAGTCTTGGGTGGAATCGGTGACAGATGGCTGTGTACCAACGTGTCTCTCAAAGAGCGCGCCCTTTTAAAGGTAATGAGTGGATTCTCAGGTATGTCCCCTCCTATAATGTTATCTAGTCTTAGGATATGCCAGTGTTTTTTCAGAATCATTCTGAGTTGATGACTATCCTGCGAATAGGGAGTGATCATCCTGAATTTCTCTTTATCGCTCTTGGGTTTATGTTTTTTACAAAACAAGGTATTCCTTGGAGGTATCCTAACCCTGTCCAGGGTGTTCTTAAGAAGTGTTTTGTTGTACCCCCTTGCCTCAAATCTCTCAATGCTCTCCTCAGCAGCTAACTCGAAATCCTCATTTGTAGAGCAGTTGCGTTTTAACCGCAAAAGCTCACCATAAGGTATTGACTGAATGAGTTTGCGGGGATGATTACTAGACGCATGAAGCGTGCTGTTTCCCGCTGTCGGCTTCCTATATAGGGAAGTCATAACTTTGTTGTTATTTATTTCAATTTTCAGATCAAGATATATCGCTGCACAAGTGCTGACCTGGCTTGTGAAAATCAAGTTATGGGTATTATCATTCAGTATTCCGATATACTGCTGTGCTGACTCCACTGAGCCGTTCCATACAATACACAAATCGTCTATATAACGATACCATGTGACGATGTTTTGGGACCATTCTGCATTTTTTGGTGACCACGCCTCCTGCTCCTCCCACCAGCCCACGAATAAATTCGCGTAGCTGGGGGCGAAGCAGGAACCCATGGCCGTACCCGAGAGCTGTCTGAATAAAGCATCCTGAAACAGAAAAATGTTATTGTTTAAACAAAATGCAATTAGCTCCATCAGCATATCATTATGTAGGGCATATTTCAAGGATCTTTTTCCCAAAAAGTAGGCAATCGCCCTCAGTCCTTGTACATGTTCGATGCTCGTATAGAGACTTGTGATGTCAAGCGTTATTATGCAATAACTCAAATGCCAGTCAATGGATTCAATCTTCTCAATAAAGTCTGAGGTGTCACGAATGTATGATTTCAAGTTCAACACTATTTCAAAGAGAAAATGATCCAAGAATTTTGAAAGATTTTCCGTAAGGCTGCCCATGGATGAAATAATTGGGCGGCCCGGTGGCTTCTCCATCCTCTTATGTACTTTAGGTAAGTAATAAAAGGTAGGTGTGATTGGATGTAATGTTTTTAAAAAGAGATATTCATCAGTTTCCAACATTTGTTGGGGCAGAGAGCGAACATATATATACATATATACATATATATATATACATACATATATATATCACACAAAAAAGAGTTGCCTCACGAGATGGAGCCCACACAGGTGAAATAATCTGTCAATTTACTGGAAAACTGCAACACAGCAGATGCACCCCCAGCAGCACAAAGTTTGTGTTATGAAGTCAAACGCCAATGCGTTTTGGGCTCCTGCCCTTCGTCCAAGGCTGAATTGAAGAACTGACCAACATGCCATCTGTGAGCACTTAGTTGATATAGTACCAGCCCCAGTGGGCGTGGCTTCTCCTGCAGCCTCATGGTACTCGTAGTGCCAAACAAAAGTGTTACTCAAGTGAGTTGGCGTGCACTCAGGTAGTAAAGATGAATAAAACATCCCAAGTGGGTGGCTGACTGCTCGATGTAAAAACCGCTGTGTTGATGTGACCAGCCTCCACCTCTGCACCTCATCCCAACAGCAACAACACCTTTGGCATCGCCAGGGTCTGTAACAACGGCGGGGCTCCCATCGCAGCCAGGCTTGCTGCTAAAATACCACAAAAAAAGAGTTGCCTCACAAGATGGAGCCCACACGGGTGAAATGTTCTGTCAATTTATTGGAAAACTGCAACATAGCAGATGCACCGCCATCAGCACGAAGTTCGTGTTATGAAGTCAAACGCCAACGCGTTTCGGGCTCCTGCCCTTCGCCTAAGGCTGACATGAACAACTGAAAAACAAGTCATCTGTGAGCACTTAGTTGATATAGTACCGGCCCCAGTGGGAGTGGCTATTCCTGCAGCCTCATGGTACTCGTAGTGCCAAACAAAAGTGTTACTCAAGTGTTATTCAAGTCAGCCTTTGACGAAGGGCAGGAGCCCGAAACACGTCAGCATTTGACTTCATAACACAAACTTTGTGCTGCTGGCGGTGCATCTGCTGTGTTGCACTTTTCCAATAAATTGATGGAAGATTTCACCCATGTCAGCTCCATCTTGTGAAGCAACTCTTTTTTTGCGATATATATATATATTCACTGAAAAAACCATAGGTTATAGACCATATATAGTTAGGAATTAGCATTTAAAAAACCTTATTTTACTCACACAAAACCATTGAAATTCCATATATAGTTAGTTGCACTAACTATATATCGCGCACCCGCAATCCACTGCTGATGATGTCACATATTACATCATTCATGACATGGTCAGTGACATCACTGATGACATCACTGATGACATCTCAAATGACATCACTGATGACATCACTGATGACAACATCCAGTGACTGTATGTTTCTGTAAAGTTAAAATGTGTCTTACATATTGAAGAATGAGTGGAAGTATAAGTGTCTGGACAAAGGATTTAGTAGGTGCATGACTGAATGTATGAGTGAGTGATTAAATGTGTCTCACTGAGTGCATGGGTTAGTGACTAAAGTGTCTTAATTTGTGCATCATTATGTCTGTTGTTCTGTAAACTGCTGCATGTGTTGATCAGTAGCTATATGATTAACTATATGGGTTACTGATTGATTGTCCAAGTATTTGTATGGGAGACTGAGTGTGTGTGTGGCTGGCTGGGATGTGTGTGACTCTGTGCAGATCAATGTGTACTTGTATCAATGATTGTATAACAAGGTAAGTATGTGTTAGTATATGTTTGAAAATGTAAGGTGCTCTATGTTTAACTGTATAGACAAGAAAATGGAAGTGTGATTGATTCTTTACAGGACTGACTAGGTGTGTGAGTAACTCCATGGATGAGTGGCAGAGTGTGAGTGTCTGTATAGGTGTATGAGTGCATATGATAGTGTTGTAAAGATGAGTGATTGTATGTATGAATGATTGTATGGGTGAATGAGTGAATGTGTGTGTAGACGTAGGAATCAGTGAGTACGTATGTAGTAACTAGTATTGGTGTGTCAATGGTTTCAAAAATTATACTCTGTATTTAACACTGGGTGAAACAGAGGTTATATTAAAATGTGAGGAGATGCATTGTATTGTCACATGAATGATATCATCAGTGATGTGGTCATTGATGTCAAATGAGATGTCATCAGTGATGTCATCAGTGATGTCATTTGAGATGTCATCAGTGATGTCATCAGTGATGTCACTGACCATGTCATGAATGATGTAATATGTGACATCATCAGCAGTGGATTGCGGGTGCGCGATATATAGTTAGTGCAACTAACTATATATGGAATTTCAATGGTTTTGTGTGAGTAAAATAAGGTTTTTTAAATGCTAATTCCTAACTATATATGGTCTATAACCTATGGTTTTTTCAGTGAATTTTCAAGGTTTTGTAAATGCTAATTCCTAACTATATATGGTCTATAACCTATGGTTTTTCCAGTGAATTTCAATGGTTTTTTAATAGCAAATATCATAAGCTGTCGAATGTCAAGTACGTGGTAAGTAAAAACATTTTCGTGTTTATGCACACTGATCTGCTTTGAATGGTGCCCCCCCCTCATTTCTATTAGGAGTACTCTCTCTTTGCACATAGTGAAGGGTAGTTAACGCAGGCCTTTGCCCCCGTTGTAATACGTCGTGCCTGCTTCTCTCTCCATTTGATTGATTGTTATCCAAGTATTTACTGTTTTAGAATTGGTTCTCTTTGGTTCATTCTCTATTTACAAACAAACACAGAGTCGCAATACTCTGTTTAGTCTTTGCAGATAACGAAAAATCGTGTAAAAAAAAAAGAAAAGGAATCGAGCAAAATCAGTAGGCCACTAATGGGATCTCTTTTTGACCTCGCTAAAATAGAAACATTAGGAACAACCCCTCATGACAAATACAAAACTAGTGAAATGAACTGAACTCCACACAATGATGGCTGCAAAACAGCTCGGCTCCGCCACCCACCCCGCCCAAAATAACGATAAAGAGCGGCTGCCATGATTGGTTGCGGAATGGCCACGACGGAGCTACGAAATGGTGCTGCTCTCATGCTAACCCCAGCTTCAGTCTGAAACATCCGGAAACACTGTAGACTACCAATTCGATCAGTTCCGGTAGCGCCCCAATGTAACCCGGTAGAGAAGAACTAGCCCTCCCCTCTTTGACTAATGGTTCTTGTTGCCTGTCCCTTCTGTTGTCATTTAACAGAACTATTTAGCCTGCTGAAAGGGGTTGTGTTCCGACCGCTGGTTGGTGGAGACATTTTGACTATATTCTGGACCTGCGTTGTCGCGTAATGCGTCATATGACGCGCCGCGTTAGCGCATCCGGAAGTCATCGGGGCGCGCAGCGCGTAACGTAAGCATAACAAGTCATGTGACTTGTTAATAAAACTTTTCATTGGTTCATTTTACTTTTCTTATTCTAATGATGAAAGGCTTGGTCATATGACCTAAAAATTACGCTTTTTATTACTTCCGAACATTATTTTTTCTTAAATATATGTTATAATGTTCCAGGCTAATGTACTTTCCCGGAAAATTTACAACTGTCCTGCAAGTAAAATATATTCTTTTTTCGAGAAAAAGAGCGTTTCTTCGTCCCATGACGGAGCCGTTGAGCAAAAGAGGGTCGACCTGCTGTCTTAGTCGCCGATACGCCTGAATATGAGATTCTTATCGATCACTTTATGTTGCAGGAATAGAAAACACAACAGCCCTTGACCATTTATCTTTACTGCGTTCCTTCGTATTATACCTTTTACCCTTCATGTAATTGGTCTGCTTTATTTCACTTGCCTTTTAGTGATTCTAAAACAGTGACTATTATTAAAAACTTTACCAATGTATATACTACTACCATGTTTTGTTTTAAAAACCTTTATTGTGAAAATTTCATTATACAAATACGAGCCTATAACCACGTGGGCCGGCCACGGAGCAAACTGTAATCGTATATGATGAGTAGACATTTACACTGTAGAGGAACGTAACGGGCGGGCCATTAGGTTGCAAGAACTAAGGTGTCTAACAGTTACGGAATCGGTGGACGTACATTTTATAATTAAAATACGACAGGGCCAGTTACAATAAAATTATCTAGATATACATTTGCGGGCAAGTACCATGGGTGACGTTAATTCGAACTTTCAATAGTACAGTAATCAATAACACATCAGAACTTAATATCAATAGGGATGTCGAAATATTCAATCAATTCTCGTCCCCGCCCGCCATGTGCTTCAAAACTGCATACGTATCTCGTGATTTCAAGGTTCTGCAACCAGTACACAACAAGGAGTTACGAGTCCCATTTATTCCGGCGCCATTTTGGGCGAGGACGGGCAGGTCCAGGATATAGTCAAAATGTCTCTACCAACCATCGACTATGATGATGTTCATATGCTGTATTTATTAGAGTAACACTCATCTGTCCACATGAAATTAATTTGCCACAATCTAAACATGTCATTTTAATCTTTCCAAAGTTCTTCTAAATATTTGGGACCGTTTCCCTTGCCTCTGATGCTGTCAGTGCCACTTCTTTGATGAATGTACTAGCAGGTCAGGGGTTCTCCTCCAAATCTCTCTTTTATGCAGCACTATAATTAATTGGTGCCACCTCTCCATATGACGATGCATGGTATAGTTACCATAACTATATTTTTTTTCGGTTCCTCTGGAGAGTTCATCGTGGCAGATGAAGCGTGTAACGTACCGGGCATTTACCTTTTTTTGCATGTACAGGAAAGGAAAAAAAAATCGAGCGTCCGAGTTCTAAGGTGTCCCAGAGCCATTTTAGTGGACCAGGCCCAAATCCAAAGAACAGGCCGCCATTTTGAGAGTCCTGTTGCAGCCGCCTGTCGCTGTAGCATCAAGAGCAGCCGAAACTCAGCTGAATGGCAACTGAAACGGTAAAGGGGCGCCCCACTACAGCAGACGAGCCTCCACCTAGGAAGGCCCGTTCACGCCGCCCCCCCCCCCCTTCGGGCACCCCACGCCGTTATTCGGAGCAGTATTGTAGGATGGCCACACCAGTGCGGCAACTTGCTAGACATCACCTCGGTGGTAACCGAATCTCAGCGCCTTGTGGTGTCTTCTATTCAGAAAACATTGTTGCACTGCCTTTGGCCCCATTCGCACATCGGTCCGCTACTGAAGCCATCTCACAGGCCAACGGGGCGCCCCACGCCGACTTTCAACATTGTAGGATGGCCACACCAGTGCACCTTACTAGACACCACCTCGGTGCCATCCGGATCTTGGCGCGTTGTGCTGCCTTTGACCTATTCGCACATCGGTCCGCTACTGACGCCATCTCACAGGCTAATGGGGCGCCCCACGCCGAGTTTCAGCATTGTAGGATGACCACACCAGTACAGCAACTTGCTAGACATCACCTCGGTGCCATCCGGATCTCGGCGCCCCACTGCAGATGAAGTGCCTCTCAACTATGAAACCACCACGGTGACATCCGGATCTTGGCGCGTTGTGCTGCCTTCGGCCTATTCGCACATCGGTCCGCTACTGACGCCATCTCACAGGCTAATGGGGCGCCCCACGCCGAGTTTCAGCATTGTAGGATGACCACACCAGTACAGCAACTTGCTAGACATCACCTCGGTGCCATCCGGATCTTGGCATCTCAGCGCCTTGTGGTGTCAGTCAGAAAATATTGTTGCGCTGCCTTTGGCCCCATTCGCACATCGGTCCGCAACTGACACCATCTCACAGGCCAACAGGGCACCCCACGCCGACTTTTACCATTGTAGGATGGCCACACCAGTACAGCAACTTGCTAGACATCACCTCGGTGCCATCCGGATCTTGGCATCTCAGCGCCTTGTGGTGTCAGTCAGAAAATATTGTTGCGCTGCCTTTGGCCCCATTCGCACATCAGTCCGCTACTGACACCATCTCACAGGCCAACAGGGCGCCCCACGCCGACTTTTACCATTGTAGGATGGCCACACCAGTGCCACAACTTGCTAGACACCACCTCGGTGCCATCCGGATCTTGGCATCTCAGTGCCTTGTGGTGTCTTCTATTCCGAAAATATTGTTGCGCTGCCTTTGGCCCCATTCGCACATCGGTCCGCTACTGACGCCATCTCACAGGCCAACGGGGCGCCCCATGCCGACTTTCAACATTGTAGGATGGCCACACCAGTGCGGCAACTTACTAGACACCACCTCGGTGCCATCCGGATCTTGGCGCGTTGTGCTGCCTTCGGCCTATTCGCACATCGGTCCGCTACTGACGCAAACTCACAGGCCAACGGGGCGCCCCACGCCGACTTTCAGCATTGTAGGATGGCCACACCAGTGCTGCAACTTGCTGGACACCACCTCGGTGCCATCCAGATCTTGGCGCGTTGTGTTGCCTTCGGCCTATTCGCACATCGGTCCGCTACTGACGCCGCCTCACGTGCCAACGTATTTTCTCCGCATTTTATACCCTATGCCGCATAACAGGTCATGTGACTTGTTTATAAAACTTTTCATTGGTTCATTTTACTTTTGGTTTCCTAATGATGGAAGGCTTGATCATATGACCTAAAAACAACACTTTTCATTGGATGAAAACTTTTTTTTTTCCCAAACGATGAAATCCCCACCTTGTTTCTGGATGTTTCAGACTGAAGCTGGCGTCAGCATGAGAGCACCACCATCTCGTAGCTCCGTCGTGGTCATTCCGCGAGCAATCATGGCAGCCGCTCCCCACCAGAAGCCTACAGGAGTCGGGGGCCCCCAAAACTTTTGATGAATCCTCAAGGCGGAGGGGACGCTTTCGAGAATGGGGTCCAAGACCTAGCAGACAAGCGTCCGATTTCCAAGGTGTCCCAGGGCCATTTCAGTGGACCAGGCCCAAAAAGGAAACAGCCTGCCGCCATTTTGAGAGTCCTGTGACAGCCGCCTATCGCTGCACCGCAAGAGTGGGCGCAACTCAGCTGAATTGCGGCTTTTGACACAGTGGACCAAAAACGGACGGAATGGCAACTGAAACGGTAAAGGGGCGCCCCACTACAACAGATGAGACTCCACCTGGAGAGGCCCGTTCACGCCGCCTCCCCCGGGGCGCCCCACGCCGTTATTCGGAGCAGCATTGTAGGATACCAAAACCAGTGCGGCAACTTACTGGACATCACCTTGGTGCCATCGTTCTGCTGCCTTGGAACTATTCGCACAACAGTTTGCTACTGATGACCCACCCCCCGCGACGCCCCACGCCAGAAATCTGGACGTTGTGCTGCGTTGGGACTATTCGCACAGCCGACCGCTACTTCGTTGTTTTTCCCTAAAAATGTTTATATGTTATTACTGTTTTTCTTTTCTTGTATATATTTATAAGTTATTAAAGTTTTATAATCTTACTACTTTGTCGGAGTGCTATATATTTTTAATGTGTCACATAATTGTAAAAACTTTGATGTACAAAGAGTCATCCCTGGAATCTTCCGCTTCAGGCTCGGTCCCCTCTCCAATCACAATACAGGATGGTTTTCAGATAATAGGAACGCGTCTGCTGTGACGGATCTCATCGAGTGTGGGCCTTGATCTACTATAACTCCTTTGAAGAGGGGTGATTCTTTACAGCTGTGGCCATAAACTACATCTGCAGGGCTAGCTGATACCCTAGGACCGGCCTGGACAATCGGACACAGAGGAAAAGCAGTGTCAGAGGGTGCGGTAGTGAATAGGGCGAAAGGGAGGTGTCGGGCGGGCACAGGGTGTGATTCTCAGGGAAGAGCAGCGCAGATGGGGGGAGGTTTATTACCCATGCATAAGACAGAGAGCGGGGGTGACCACTGCCTGGGGGAGATGCTTGCGAGGGTGGGGAGCCATGCTAAGGATCGACAGCGTGCACAGAGTGGGTCTGGTCAAGGCATCTAAAATGACTGCCGTGCACGACAAAAGTGTGGCATTTGAAAAAAGACAAGATGGCGCAGACAATGTTTTTCAACACTTCCTGATTTCCTTCGAATCGAACGTTAACAGACGTTGGGGCATATTACCAAAGTTAAGCGATATTTATCCCTAACGATGCTTAGCAACGATTTTTTTACCGCTAAGCATCGTCAGAAATTATCGCAGATAAACCTTGCTATTATCAAGGTTTATCGCAAATACGATAAAAAACGACCGCAATGCAATAATATCGCTGAAAACTCAGCGATATTCAAGCATTACTGAGCTAATGCTCTTAGCCATGTTATCCACCTCCCATTGGATAACATGGCTAAGAACTGCTCAGGGCAGGTGCTAGCTTTTGGAGATATTCGCGCTTATCGCGAATATTTCCAAAAGTTGATAATAGGAGATAGCGATGTTAGCGACTGTTTCCAGTCGCTAACATCTTGGCATGCCCACTTTGCATGTCATTAGTGATAAATATCACTCACATGCAAAGTGGGGCCCAAGATGGTCGCTATCTCCTACTAGCCGTCGCTAACTGGTGTTAGCAACAGCTAGGTAATACAGATATAATTTTATCTCCGCGAAGCGGAGCGCTGTTACAGATATATATCTTGTTTTTGAACGTTAATTTCTCAAAATCCACTGAAGCACATATATTGAGACCTAGCAAAGGCACATCGAGCTACCAGTCCCTACAACTTTGCCAAGTTTCGTGCAAATCCATTCAGCCGTTCGATTATTATTATTATTTTTGTTTTTGCCCCGCGGGGCCCTTTTAAAACCTCCACATCAAACCTAAGAGGTCAAGGAGGATCTACTATGCCCCCTTATGGTCATTTGCCCCTACGCTTTGGCCTCCTCTTGTCTCTCGATCCTACCGAGAGACAAGATGGCGGCCGCTACGGACTGTTTGCAATGTTTACAGACGCCGGAGAACCAATCAGCTTCGCAAACCTCCGTTACGCGAAGCGGAGCGCTGTTACAGATATATATCTTTTTTTGAACGTTAATTTCTCAAAATCCACTGGAGCACATATATTGAGACCTAGCAAAGGCACATCGGGCTACCAGTCCCTAATATTTTACCAAGTTTCGTGCAAATCCATTCAGCCGTTCGATTATTATTATTATTTTTTTTTGTTTGCCCCGCGGGGCCCTTTTAAAACCTCCACATCAAACCTAGGGGGTCAGCGAGGATCTACTATGCCCCCTTATGGTCATTTGCCCCTTCGCTTTGGCCTCCTCTTGTCTCACGATCCTACCGAGAGACAAGATGGCGGCCGCTACGGACTGTTTGGAATGTTCACAGATGCCGGAGAACCAATCAGCTTCGCTTCACAAAGCTCCGTACCGCGAAAAGTCCGCGAACCGGAGCGCTGCCCGGTCCGCTGTTACAGATATATATCTTTTTTTGAACGTTAATTTCTCAAAATCCACTGGAGCACATATATTGAGACCTAGCAAAGGCACATCGGGCTACCAGTCCCTACAATTTTGCCAAGTTTCGTGCAAATCCATTCAGCCGTTCGGGCTAAAAGTGAGGCCAACCGCCCTATGGAAAACTCAATGTTAAAAACACGTTTTGGGACCCCCCTTTTTTCTCGGCCCCCCCTTGACGAACCCCCCCCCCCAAATTTTCAAGGGCTGCTCAGAAACAAAATGTGCCATTTTCCTGAAAATTTCAGCCAATTCCGTCCACAAACGCCAAAGTTATTAGACATAGAATTTTCAAAAATCCCATAGAGAAAAAATCCTAACTATATATACCTACTGGCGACCGCCAGTAGGTAATGTATATATATTATATATATATATATATATATATCCAAAACCACCCGCGCTCCTTGCGGACTACATTTGACCCAAGAAGAGTGGCGCGCACGCCGGCGGAGCACACCGGCTGTACTAATCCTTTCGAATTCCACTCGTAAGCGCACTCTTAGTAAAGGAAGACTCCGTGTTCGTTAAGTTTACTGCTCTGATTAAACAGCAGTAATCTTAACGAACACGTCATCTTCCTTCACTGAGAGCGCGCTTACGAGTAGATTTTGAAAGGAGATATATATATATATATATATATATATATATATTTGGTGTCCTATATATTCACACTTAATAGTCTATTATTGCAGGTGCCCTCCAAAATAGCAAACACAGTGCTGAAAGCAGTTTGTTCAGGGATCTTAATTATAAAGAGGAGGAATGTTTATCACACTCAGTAATTAAAAGATGTCATAAAGTTTCCATCCCTATTAAATTTCATTAAGGCAAGCATGCCAGAATTGTATTGCATGGACATGTTTATCATGGTCAGCGACTAGCTGCCGCCTCCCCCCCAATCCGGCACCCAATACCCAGGAACGTGGACACGAGACGTCTTTACTTTTTGGAAGGCGGGCGCTAGTCGCCCGGCCGTATTTATTAAAGTATGAAATTAAAAAAGGTTTTAATTGCATAATCAACAATGTATACAAAAATTCAGCAGGACATTTAGGTACATAATTCTTAGCAACAAGTTTGAGAGCCTGACTTTAACAAAACTCTAATACATGTTGTTTCCTAACTTAGACTAAACATCCTCATCTAGAATTTTTGTACATTTCTGGCCATATGGCAGGGTCACTACCGGTGTCAGGTCCTACAAGCTGCGCCTCCCCTCTGGATGTGCGCATGCGCAGTGTTACCCCGGGAATTGCCCGGTCTACGCCCTGAACTCCATTTACCCACTAAAGGAGGGCCCTTACTCTGCGCCGGTGGCGTCATGAGTCCACGCGCGCGGGGTGGCTACCAGCCTAAGGAAAGCGTGAACTACTCCTACCCGCGCTCCTTTGCTTTGCAGCATCTATTACCTTGCCCCTGGAGTTCTGGGAGTGGCCCGCAGGCCCCTCCCCCTGGGCGGGAACCTCCATAGGATGATGCCCGCCCCCTCAGACCTCAAATATGTGCTCACCGATAATGACCTTACCGCATGCCCCATACCTAATAAATACGACGACCTATGGGAAAAAATTCTAAAGGACAGCTACACTGGCTAATAAATAACAGTATCAACGTATAGCTACAAAGGGAAAAAAGGCCTAAAGACAATTAGCATCACATACAATTCACTTCCCACATGACTTGCTAAAAGGGGAAAAATTCCTAGACAAAAGCATCAACAAAATATACCAACAATTCCATCTCTATTACCCTGTGAGACCCGCGTATAGCTACAAAGGGAAAAAAGGCCTAAAGACACTTAGCATCACATATAATTCACTTCACACATGACTTGCTAAAAGGGGAAAAAATTCCTAGACAAAAGCATCAACAAAATATACCAACAATTCCATCTCTATTACCCTGTGAGACCCGTGGACCGTACCTTCAAAACTTACCATTCAACCAGACATAAGAACTGCTACAAAACTTTTTGTTCCAAGGGATGGTGGGTGGGAAAACAAAGAAGCCCCGAGCGCGGGGCACACCGTTTCGGCGAGGGAGCGTCCAGGGACAAGAGGGTCTCCTGGGCGCTCCCTATCTCTTTATTCCCGAGGGGCCAGGTGGCCCCTCCTATAGCCCGCCCCCCCTGACCCGGACCCACTTCCCAGGATCCGGGTCAAGGAGGCCGCCAGCCAATCGGCGGTGGGCCACGCCCCCCAGGGCACGCCCCCACCGCCGAATGGCGACCAAGGAGACAGTGGGGGCGACGGTCGCCGCGCCGCCATGCGTGCGGGGGGGCCGAGGGCCCCCCCTTTTCACATGGTCAGCGACTAGCTGCCGCCTCCCCCCCAATCCGGCACCCAATACCCAGGAACGTGGACACGAGACGTCTTTACTTTTTGGAAGGCGGGCGCTAGTCGCCCGGCCGTATTTATTAAAGTATGAAATTAAAAAAGGTTTTAATTGCATAATCAACAATGTATACAAAAATTCAGCAGGACATTTAGGTACATAATTCTTAGCAACAAGTTTGAGAGCCTGACTTTAACAAAACTCTAATACATGTTGTTTCCTAACTTAGACTAAACATCCTCATCTAGAATTTTTGTACATTTCTGGCCATATGGCAGGGTCACTACCGGTGTCAGGTCCTACAAGCTGCGCCTCCCCTCTGGATGTGCGCATGCGCAGTGTTACCCCGGGAATTGCCCGGTCTACGCCCTGAACTCCATTTACCCACTAAAGGAGGGCCCTTACTCTGCGCCGGTGGCGTCATGAGTCCACGCGCGCGGGGTGGCTACCAGCCTAAGGAAAGCGTGAACTACTCCTACCCGCGCTCCTTTGCTTTGCAGCATCTATTACCTTGCCCCTGGAGTTCTGGGAGTGGCCCGCAGGCCCCTCCCCCTGGGCGGGAACCTCCATAGGATGATGCCCGCCCCCTCAGACCTCAAATATGTGCTCACCGATAATGACCTTACCGCCACAGGCCAGCATTGTTAACCGACGATCTGGCCTCCCCCTGCCTTGACCTATCCTAGAAAGTTCTCACTCTATCAAAACCTTTCAACTAGGCCCTGATATTATCAGATCACAGGACCCTTCCTTCCTCCGACAAATGGACTCCCCTCACCAGGTAGAATTATGCACCTCAAATACACCCATAGTGGATCGTCTGCATCCGAGGGGGGGCTTGAACTAATTTTTTTTTTTTTTTCACTGTGTGTTGATCCTCTCTATCGAGTGATTCAACGCCCTGACCGAGTCCGCCCCTCGCCCCTGCCACCACGGGATAGGTTGAGACCCTACTACTGTGCCACCCGGGCAAGTCCTGAAGACCCACCCACAGTGGAGATGAACCCATCAATGAGTATTAACCTCCCAAGTTTGGCCAAGTCAGTTCCCCCTAGGTGAAGTATCACCACTGACGGGGGGTCGGGCTGCTGAGCTAAGAGTCCCTGAAAGAAGTTACTGAACTGACCAAGGCACAGTCCCCCAAACCAACTCTTCCCTGTCCCGCGTCCAGCCTGTTGCTTGCGCTGGCACATTGTAGCACCTCCCCTTCAGGTGATGAGTTCCTCCCCTGCGTCACAGGTTGGAGAAACTGCCGGAACCAGGAAAAGATCAAGAAAACCTGGGTGACAATTCCCACTTCCACCTTAGGGAATGGGTAGCACTTACACCTGCCAGCAACACTTGGGCCCTTGGTGTCCTCTTTCTCGACGTATGCTTCCCTTTTGACGTCCACCCGCTGCTGATGTTGCGGTGTGGAGCACCCCTCCAATATCCGCCCTGGACCCGGCCGTGACTGACGCCAGCATCCCCTGAGCTGTCCACCTGTTGCAGCTGTTGTGATGTGGAGCACTCCAGATGTCCCCATGGACCCGGCCATACATAAGTGGAAAAGATAAACACAAACCATTAGTGTTTCTGGCGATAACTGCTGTACACGCGCTAGTCTTACATTAGCATCACTTACTTGCTAAGTAAGTTTTTAGATAACCTTAGCGCCAGATGACTACTCATTCGTATTTAGTAAAGTGACAGCTTGTGCCACTTGCGAACATCCACGTTATGGCTGCCTACGGGTGCCTGGTGGAAAGCCCTTCATGTAAGCTTAGACCTGTGGTCCTTAATGAATGCGATAGCCCAACCATTGTTACTTCAGGACCATACACGGTGTGGAATGCCATAGAATCGTACTGTATATTTAGGTAATGTTCCTGACTTCACACCCCACGTTGATCCACACATGCCTGCATTCCACGTACTCAGATGCTAGGCTTTATGCCACTTGCTGACATTTACATTAGGGCTACCTAAGGGTGTCTGGTAATATGACCTACATGAAAGCGTTGACCTGTGGTCCCCCGTGAATGTAATGGCCCGTCTATTGTTACCTTAGGACAATCCACATTGTGAAATGCCGTGCCATACTATTGTATATTTAGGTAATGTTTCTGGCTTCTTAACGAAAGCTGACCCACCCGTCTGTATTCAATGCCCTCCGATACCAGGCTTTAGCTGAGATGAACCCCAGGAGCACTCCCCACCTTACTCTCCGTTGCGAGTGGTCAGCAGCCTCAATTTGTGACACCCGTAGCGCATTTAAACTTCTTGCTACCGTGTGGTGCCTATTAACATAACCCTGGCTAAGAATAAGCCTGTGGCTCCAATGAAAGCCATAGCTCCCCCTGTAAGCTGGCCCAAGGGCCCTGTTCGCTCGCCACTTTGGCTTCTGGTAAACATCATCCTAGCCAACCGGACATGGCCAGACGCATCCCCAGAACCATGTGATGTTGCCACTAGGCTCTTGGGCACCTTATAGGTGTGACATAAGGGTGTGTAGCATTATCAGGACCCCCCGGTAGTCTTTCTACTGGCTCTATGCCCTGTCTCTATGCCATTCGTCGTTCCCCTACACTTTATTGATATCTGGCCTTGGGACACCCCTATAGCTCCACGTATTTATATAGGCCTACAGACTGTAATTACTCGCCTCTAATCTCAACATACGCTCGACGTATATTGTGCCCATTTACTTGTGTGTTAGAATAAGTTTACCGACTGTAATTTCTTGCCTATAGCCTCGTAAAGGAACTAAAGGAATGTGTTTAAAACAAATACATATATTGTTATCCACCTGTTCCCTTCTCCTTTACTCATCCATGCCAATATAGACTGGTAAAGCCAGCTGCTCTACATTCCTTCAAGACTTAGCCTGGAGGTTGCCCGCAATACAGCTACCACTAGGATGGCTGTCCAATAAAGTTGGCTTTAACCTATCCTCAATGAAGAGTCGTTTGGACTGGTGCAATGTCCCCCCCTAGGATAATGAACAGCACCTCAGATGTAGATTAACCTTTGCATCGTGACCCATTGCATCTTTATTGGCATTGACCGTTCTTGTCAGTACCTCGTCCTCTACTGTGCACTACTGCTGTAGAGGTCTGTTGAGATCCCTGGACGTGAATTCTGGAATATTGCTTGGACTCTCCCATCCCCATCTGGCTCCTAAGTGAAGCAGTGCTGCAATCTCACGTGTCACTGGTGTGGAGATGTCGTATTATAACTAAATAGCTTTAGTCCCCCCTGCGGTGCAGTGATCTATTGGAGAGACCTGATCCCATGTTACTACTAACATTTACTTTCAGGCTCTGTGTCTGTGCCCCACTGAGTACCATGGAACTGGGACAGCCTGCTCTACACTCTCTGTCGGATAATAAGCCCTAACCCCTGACACATGTCGAAAGGTGGGCAGAGTTGAGAAGAGTCAAATGTCCGGTATATGCTATGGTTCAGAAAATTGCACCTGCCTGGATTACTGGGCATTTGCCCTTAAAAAGCTGTGAAAAAATGGCATGAAGATTTCTAATTTAGCCAGTCCCCACTCAAAACAAACGCCAATAGCATTACGTGTTGCTAGTCAAGCTTCACCCCAAATACAGGACACAGTCAGATCATGGTGATATGGAGTGAAAACACCTTTTATGTTTTCATGCCTTCCTGATGCTAAGTCGCTCACAACGACTACTTCTAGGCATTTCCCACTTCCCACTGTCACTAACATTGGTTTCCATCTCCCAATCGTGCATGGAATGAGAAGCTAAGGGAACCCACATAAAGAATGTACGTAGGAAATAGAGTTATAAAACTGTTATATATCTGAAGCAACTCAAGAAAGGCACTGACCCTACTTTGAACTCAAGCTCCCTCCTTATCCATCCCTATACTGCTATTTAGCTTAAGTCAGGATAAGTTCAGCCTCCGCAGTATCAAATTTGAAAACTATTGGTTATGCCTAAATTATCATGAGAGAAATCCACAGCCACAGATTGTAAATGCTAACACCAGTTGTCTCCAATTTAACAAACTGTAATGACAGTCAAGTTGCAAGTTCAACAAACTTTGGCAGCTATGAGGACACCTTTCGAACAAGTCCCACTCGGTCACCCACACCTCAGAGACGATACTTTATCTATTTTCTAATTTAATTACTTATTTTTGGCATCATTATATCGCGCAGAATCAACCAGAAGGTGTTGGAGCGCTTCACACGGGCACCATATTTACATTACACCGTCAGGCAAACCTGCACTATTCGTACTTTCAATTCCTGTAAATTGATAAAAGTTTAAATTATGGTGCATATCTTTATCGATATAGACAACAAGCAGAGTTATTTTCCCAACCAGGAAGGGCAATATACAGCAACATGATACTTTCACAGGATAAAAGTGTGAAATAAAGTGCAGGGTACAACAGAAGATGAACTAAAAACATCATTTAAGGATGATAGGAAGGGACTGGACATAAACACATTTCCAGCATTCGGTGCTTAATTTGTACAAATATCTGCCAGCGCCCTTGCCAGGAAGCCACTGCAGTTTTAACCACACCTATGCAACTACCAACCATAACATTCCTATAAATTTGAATATTCAGATTATTCCAGGACCTAAAATTATACGAATGGCTTGGGTGTCAGGATTAATAGTGTTTAATGTGTATTGAATTAATAAACAGCTGTGGGTCTGCTCATCTCTAAATTACACACACAGCATCGCCATGTGGCAGACTGTTATAGTGCCCATGTTCCCAACTAAGTGCGGTGCCGAGCACCAGAGACCACTTCTCAAATTAAGCGCTGACCCAGCCGAACGCCCTCCACTTATGCAATGTGAAGAGCCGCTCTCCGTTTGCCAGCAGTAACCCGATCAGTGGGCTGTGGGCCCCAGTGCAAGTAAGGAAATGGGCTTCTCCCGGCTGTAGTCTGAATTATAACAAAACAACAATAATCAGTGACCAGTGGGCTACGTTGACATTGCACCTGCTGCACTAATGGAAGATACGTCTCAGTTAGCCAGCAAGATGGGTTATTTTCACAGCCACCCACAGGACATTAGCAAAGAAGAGAAACAACAGATCTGGAAAGGCAATTAGTCCTGGTTTTAACCCCAAAGAGTTACCAGTCGACCATTTCTGGTAGTACTGGTGAAGTTTTGCTACGATTTCGAAGGCATCCTTGTTCGTATAGCCCGGTGAATCCGAGGAGAGATACTAGATATATGCTGGTGAAACTGGGGCACGCTAGTGTACACAATACCGTGCAGCTACAGGTTTACCGGAACGTAATGCAGGCAAACCGGTGAAACTGTGGCACACATCCTAGTGAAAGTAAAGGAATGGCGAAGCAGTGGTGTGCAGCCAGAATATTGAAACTAGAATAGCGATAGCAAACAATATAAAAGACAAAATATCGAAACTGAAGACGGAACCATGCATGCGATTACTTCAAATGCCTTAACAACACGGTTATAAACAAAAAACAACTGCATATTTACCACACGTGCCTTTACCGTGCAACCTGTACGTAACAAACAGCTCCCAAGGACTTTTGCTGTGAAGGCATGATCGGTAAGGCTAAATGAGATGTAAAGGTTACATCCCAGCCCCCTGCCATGACCCCTGAAACCCGGCTACCGCCCTTAGAACTACCCCGACCCAGACGAGAGCCGATGTGCCATGAAGGCATAAAGAATACGCCTTCCGCGAAACTTGCCCGTTCCGAATCATTCTCCTATGTTGAGGGTCAGAGCGTTTTAAAGGGGGATCCTATGGTTGCCGACATAATAAAACACCTTTGAGGCAGTTGTGAGAATTTGATATCTCCCCAAAAATTACATTGGGTCCCAAGACTAGAGTTCCTGGGTGAAACTAATGCAGCGCGTGCTCCACGTTCCCAGGCCAGACATGAGCTGCAGCGAACAAGTCTCAACAAAGTAATAGGCCTGCCATCAAGCTAGTGCATTCATAGCCAAAGTGATACGTGCTACAAGTTCTTTGAAGCGAGGACACAGCAGGGCCGTCAACTTTAACACAGTGCGATGAGCTACAACAAACGCTCCCCACGCCAAACATCACGTTTGCTTCCGCCACTTAACTTTTGTCCCCGTGCCGCTGTGTGCAGGGATGCCCTCGTGAGACACGATCCGTCCCGTGATACGGAGCTCTGCTTGACTCGGAAGGTTCTCACTCGCCGCCCTGCTCGCCCCGCCGGTCATGGCTGCTCCCTCTGCGATTTCAAGTCTTCGACCACCGGCGTGCTCCCTCTGCCCATAACGAGCCTACAACACCGCTGCTCGGTCCTCACTGCTCGTTTCTTCTACCTGGAAAACAAGAACAGAATTAAGGAGCCTCCCCGCGAGGCTGGTCCCGTGAACTCCTACAAAACAAAGAAAGCAAGAAAACAAAGAAGCCCCGAGCGCGGGGCACACCGTTTCGGCGAGGGAGCGTCCAGGGACAAGAGGGTCTCCTGGGCGCTCCCTATCTCTTTATTCCCGAGGGGCCAGGTGGCCCCTCCTATAGCCCGCCCCCCCTGACCCGGACCCACTTCCCAGGATCCGGGTCAAGGAGGCCGCCAGCCAATCGGCGGTGGGCCACGCCCCCCAGGGCACGCCCCCACCGCCGAATGGCGACCAAGGAGACAGTGGGGGCGACGGTCGCCGCGCCGCCATGCGTGCGGGGGGGCCGAGGGCCCCCCCTTTTCATTTGTTGAAGTAAGCACCAAACTCTGCATCTTATTCCCCATTACTGCAGAAATATGCAGAATATGTGCTATTCATAGCGCCCCAGAAATTCCAACGTTTTATTGGGTGCCATAAATACCGACTCCTCCTCCATGGCACTCATAATCAGCCCCACAGTATCTTTTTTAGAAAATTTTAACTCTAACATAAGGATCATTGGTGTGTAATGATATTTATTCATTGACGATACTGGTTTGCAAGAACGACATCTATGAAAACTACACCCTTAAGAATGCCTATGGAAAATACTAAACTTAGGTGTTCTAAATACATACAAATCAACTAATGATTTCGTCATTAAATTGAGTGTTTTACATTGTCAAAAAAGCTTATTATAAGGTATCTTTTAGTAGATGAAGGGCAGAGGGAAATATTTGTGTGAGGAATTTAGAAAGAAAAGGGCAAATATTTCAATTGCAGTTGGTAAATGATACCCTGCTGATGTTTTAAAGGAAGTGCACACACCTGTAGATTTGCTGGACACTGAGGGGGAGATTTTTTTTTAAATCACGCAACGCAGTGCAGGCCCCCGCGAGGCTGTGCTGCGTTGCGTGACCGGGTGGGAGCAGGAGAGTGCCATACTTTCCGATATATAGCTCTGTCCTCCCCTTTCCCTTGCGCCGGTGCTGATTTTAGCTGCCGTGCGCCGTGCACACAACCAGCGCTAGGGTGTGTGCATGAGTGTAACATAGGTTTTGTACAGGAAGGGTATCCTTCCTGTACATAATACTTCGCTAGGCACAAAGCAAAGCTTTTCCCACTTTGCATTCGTGCTGCACAGTGCAGCACGCATGGAAAGTCGGAAAAGCACTGAAAAATGTAAGCATTTCCCCTGTCAGCGCCTCCTTTGAAGGGGTGTTAACTTTTGGCGCAAAACCATGTTTACAAATCTTTGTAAATATCGTTTTGCGTCAACAGGCATGGGTGGTTGCATGCGAACGCCCATGTACCGCCCATGTAACTTGTAAAGTAACGCAAAGCAGTGCTACTTACAGGGTACTTTCCACCATAAAACAGGTTTTGCCCTGGAAAGAAAATAGGGAATAAAATAATTTGCACTAGATTGCGACAATTTTGTGGCACTAAAGCAACGCAAAAGGTATGAAAATCTCCCCCTGAGAGAGAAGCACAAAGACACACCGTGGATAGCACCAGTGCTTAATCTACACCCGTGTTAGCAGGTGGAATCCACCCACTCATCTTTGAGAATTTGGGCGTATGTTTTTGTCCGCACGTATTTGCACTCGGAGGCTCCCGTTTTTCAGGGTTTTGTAAAAAAAAAAAAATGTTTACAGAAAGAACAAAAAGCGTCATCACCTGCAAATTCAATAGGCTGACAGACAGCGCCCGGCCTGTTAGCATTGTCAACGCTTGTTTTCCATATGCTTTTAGAGCAGCGATAAAGCGATGCTTCTGCGAACCGAAACATGTCATATTTGTAATTTGATTAATTCAGTGCAGCTGCAGGAGATGCACAGGAGGATGGCCTCCAAAAACATGGATCGCACGAGTCGACTACCCCCGACCTCATTCTTTCTTGAAAACATTCCCATGGGCCCAGGAGGCGCGCGCGCTGTGTTTCATTGTCATGTTTGCTGCGCAGCTCCGACAGAAGGTCCCGCACGACTGTAAATACACGTTGCTTGGCAACAGCTTTAAAGAGTGTGATTTTCCCTCACAGAGGCAGGCTGTTATTTCATTCCCCTCACTTATCTGATTATTTCGAGAGACCTGCCACGATTGGCAAGTAGGAAATGCTGTCATTGTGCTAAGTGGTAGTGTTGAGGGCCTGGTGTAAAACTAAAATATTTGTCAATGGTTTCCTTTCCAAATGTTCTTTAGTGGATGCTTCCTTCGATAAACAGGAGTACTGACCATGCAAAAAACTGGTGGGAGGGCCGGCCTGAGCGCTGGTGGCGCCCGGTGCGACAATCTTGTTGGCGCCCTCACACCCCATGACTGCATCTTTTTATTATCTCACTACCACCGGGCAAACGTGCCCCTCATCTCTCCAATCATAAGTTGTTGCTAAACACAGTGCCCTCCCTGAGGTCAGCACAACCTCTACAGGTGAGTGCCCAGTGCGGCTGCACCGGTCGCACTGCCCTAAAGCCAGCCCTGGCTGGTGGTTGGGAGAAAGAGGTGCACACTAACTACCACGGTTTAATTGATGACAATTTTGACAAGATTGAGAATGCAAATCAGTCCAGTGCTCAGGAGGAGAGAGAGCCACCATTTCTTCCACAATTGGAAAGTCCAACATGTATATACACTCTCCAAGCCCTCAGCAAACCAAACTTGAGATCGACGTATCAGTAGTTTTGTTCTTTATTTTCATATCTCTGCAGAGCACCGGTCTATATTTAAATGGACACTTAGTGGGAGCACTCTCCCTGGGACATAAGGATACATATATATTGCGAGGTGCTTTAAATGCACATATGCTTGATTGGACTTAGATGAACAATACACATATCTACTGGTCACGTGAGAGGAATATTAGTCTTTGCAATAAGCAGGATACTGTAGTGGATAAACAAGGACTACACGAGCCCTGAAGAAGTCTGCTGTAAACTCGTCAACGTGGACGAAACATGTTTCGGCAAGGCCAACGTTTGTTTTACAAGTTATAAAAATAAAGAACAAAAGTACTGATATCACAATCTCATGTTTGATTTGCTGAGTGCTCGGAGAGTGTATACATATCAAATAAACGCGCTCTGGGGTCTCACTAGCTAAGGAGGGAGAGTGGGAGGAGGGGGTGCAGTAGGGGGTGTAGGGAGTTTGGGGGGGAGGGGGTGTTGGGAGATTTTAGGGTTCCAGAGTCACGAAAAGTGTCGAGTAGCAGCAAGGTCAAAACAGTCTGTTTTAGGCCTACCAGTGCATGCACATTATTTTTTAAAACTACACCCTAGAAACGGGCACAAGGAAAAAGTAAGGCTATTGTGTCTTACTAAATTAGTGACCCATAGAATTCATTTAAGGTGAATTTAGCAGGTTAAAGATCTGCTGCAGAAAATCTCAATATATAGACATGGTAAAATAGCTTAGATTGTTTAATGCACTTGCTGGAAAGATGTGTGTGCAATCTCTGGTCCCATACATTAATTATCATATAACAGCTGAGCATGTGAGTGTGCGCGCTGCAGAGTTTGTGTGGAACTGGTAGGTCACAGATACGTATTCTTTGTAAGAAAAATAAAAATGATTACTGTATTTGTGGCAGAGATCCTCGTGTAACGTGCAGTTCACAAGTTACAATCAAGTAGTTACTTGCATAATGTACCAGATGGAAGTAACCTCCATGGCATGAATTTCAATCCTTGCAAATTTAAATTCAATCTTTTGTTATTTTAAGGCCCACCAAATTAGTTATTTTTTGTTGTAAAAACACTTTGGTCTAAAATATATTGTGTGCTGTAGAAATAGCTATGACTATTTTAATTACACACACACACACACACATACTCACACAAACCTGACACTCATATACCAAAATGGAAATGTTAAATAAATAGAGCTTGAGAAAGTAAATAACAATTTACAATTGCACTTTATTTATTGTCGAACTGAGAAGTGACTGTTGAGTGTAGTTTCGTTCCCCGTGATGGAAATGACGAGTCTGGTGGGAACTGTGGAGTGTCCAGTCATGTACTGTGTGACCTCCAGCACCAGCCTTTAGGGGTCAAAAATGAAATGTTAACTGATTGTCCATGACGTGAGGAATTTACAGCTGTTCCACAAGTCTTCCGTTCCCACTGACTTACAGGTTACCAACACGACACATTGCAAAGGGTTTGGGGGCTGATGCATGCGTCATTGCGTCAGGACACTGAAGCAGGACACAGTCGGCGGATGCCCCCGCAACGCAGTTTCAGCTCAAGAATAGCTGCCAGACCCAGAATCCTGCTGGATATATTCCCGCACTTGTCATGACAAGATGTACACAATCTCCAATGGTTATTTTGTGGAGAAAAATGCACATTTAATCATACCTTAAACACATATTTAAATTATATGTTAACATATATAATGACAGAATAATTTGTTCACAAAAATATTTTGCAAGCAATCTCTGAGAATAAGTTTAGAATGCTGGGAGGGACCGGGTCTGTAGGAGAACCGGATTTTAAATTACTTAAAAAACCTTGCAGAGTAATAAGATTAAGAGGGGGTATTTCTTGAATTAGAGTATTAGACCATCACTATCATGGGGCTATTATCCATCAATACTGCAATTTGTTGAGACATCACCGGGGGGGGGGGGGGGATTGGGGGGGGGGGGGGAGGGGGGAGGAGGTGTATATGACTTGTATCTTATTGAAAAAAAACGTTGCCATTTTATTGCAGCGAATTAAAATATCATCCGATAACACTAGGAGGAGAAGGGGGAATGAGCAGTGCTTTCGCAATGCGAAAGATTTTATATGGAGAGTTGGCAGTTGGTATGATTCTCTCTTCATAATAGAGAGCTTAGGCAAATTTTATTTCGGCTTTATAGATTTCTATAGCCTTTCTATAGTTATCTTTATGATTAGCAGAAAAAAGAAGACATTCAACTTTTAGTAAATGTTAGACCTGGCTTCTATGGCATGCTTTTCCCCTGTCTTTTTTGCTTCTGACCTCCTGTTTTTGCCTGTGTGCTGCACTTTGTTTCTGATGGTTTTAGAACTTCGGGCACCTTACCACTGCTGATCAGTGCTAAAGTGGAAGTGCTCCCAGTGTAAATTGTGATTATGATTGGTTATCCATGACTGGCATATTTAATTTACTGGTAAGACCCTAGTAAAGGGCAATGTGTGTGCCTAGGGCCTGTATATGAAATCCTACTAGAGGGCATACATGACTGATAGTACCACCCACATGAGTAGCCTTGCAACCATGTCTTAGACTTGCCAGTGCAGTGTCTGTGTGTGCAGTTTTAAACTGCCATGTCAACCTGGCAAGTACACCCATTTGCGAGACTCAAACCTTCCCTTTTACTACATGTAAGGCACCCCTAAGGTAGACCCAAGGTAGCCCCAGGTGCAGGTGTATGTGAATGGTACAACATGTTCTGGTGTGGTTTACATGTCCTAATAGTGAAATACTGCCAATTTAGTTTTTTTACTATTGCAAGGGCTCTCTTCCCCATAGGACTTTATTGGTGGTATCATGTAACCTCTTACAAGTGTACCTTTCAAATGGAAAGACATATAGATTTGGAGTTTTGGGTACCTGAATTTAAAAATACATCTTTTAGTGAAATTGGTTCTTAAACTGCATGTTTTAAAACCTCGCTTTTAGAAAGTGTGCATTTTCTTGCTTTACCATTCTGTGGCTCTGCCTGCTTGTGGAATCCATGTATGGTTTAGACTGACAGTTGGGCTGTTTGTGCATTCACTCTAGGCAGACATACAAAGGGAGCTGAGGTGTGCCCTGCATATCCTAACGGCCCATGGGTCTTCCTGCGCTAGAGTTGTGGGAGGAGTTTTCACTGATGCCTGAATTGATCTGTGCCTGTCCTCACACAAAGCTGTCTCCACCCCCTGTTGTGTGTCTGGAGCCAGGTCAGGGAAAAGCATGGTCTGTGCATTACATAGACTTTCCTTGGAATTTTGGCTACTTCAAAGGAAGAAACTAGTATAAGTCCTGGAGCTGAGAGGAGATTCTGCCAAGAAGCTAGAGAAGCTGTAGGAGGGGAACTGCCACTCTGCTTTTTTAGGTCAGACCTAGCACAGCACGCATGTGTGGCTCTAGGAAAACGCCCTCTTGGAATCACTCTGGACTTTCTGTTTTTTTCTGCATTATTTCAATTGGTCTTTGCATGTGTCTTTCTAAAAAGACAGCACGCAATTGGGTAAAGGCCGATGTATGTCCCACCTTTCTCAGTATCGTATCCGCCCATGGCCTACGGCTTACGGTTACGAGCAGGGGCGCCATCTGTTCGGGGTCATGTCACCAGCTGTTTTTAATTAGCGCGTTCGCCGCACTGCCGTGCTCACTCGCCTCGCTTCTCTCTCGCGCCATTCTTTTTAGCCAACCCTCCCTTCACATACCACATGCACAGCCTTGCCAATACTCTGTTTGCAATAAGAAACTTGCGCATTCGCTGTCATGCTAGGCCCATTGCTGTTGACTTGCAGAATGTGGAAGGCAATCTTAACTCTAAGGTAAGTACCCTATTAATCTTATGTTTGACCTCACAACCGCAGGTTCGAACCCCAGCGCGTCTGCTCAGCCTTTCATCCTACTAGAGGCTGCCGAACTTAATAACGTTCATTTGGTTGGCAATAAACATCTGTTACCCGGCACCAAGATGCAGCATTCTCCAGCCCCGCCTTCACTTGCACACTGGGATAACTCACTTTCGCCTCCTTTCAATTCAGCTCCTGATTTTCTCTACTGTACTCGCTTTCTGATTTGGTACTGGCATTATATAATGCAATCTTAACTTTTAGCCCCGCCTTCACTTGCAATCTGGGATAACTAACTTTCGCCTCCTTTCAATACGGTTCCTGATTTTCCATACTGTGCTTGCTTTCTAATTTAGTATTGATTTGGTACTGACATTATATAATAGGTGCCAGCAGCGGTGGCGCGCAAGCTGCCATCTGGTTTGGGTCAGGTTTCATTTCCAGACCTTGCCGCTTTCATTAGAAGGCGCGTCGCCTCCACCAACCTCCACAAGAGTGCGCTTTCATTTTCTCTAAAACACAAAGGAACAGAAACGAAATCAATTGCAGTGACATCTTACTTTTCAGCAAAATCATCTGCACCATCTAATGAGTGGGCCTTGGCCAACGAGCCTACCCTGGAAGGCCACAAGCAGCTGCTACAGTAGTTGAAGCTCCTTAAAGGCAACTCATGTCTTGGGGAGGAAGGGAACGATCCTCGTGGGGTTTTAAAAAAAAAAGCTACATTGTGATGCATAACCATTTGTTGACCCGATGATCATGCTTCTGGTTAAACAAAACACGAGAACGTTAGCAATCAGCATTTTACCCTAACAGTTGTAGAGAAAAAACAAACATCTACAGCAGGTAGGCACAGCGTAACTCTACAGAGTGCATCTTTTCGCTCCCCCACCTCAGAAATCTGCAAGCACTTCTCCTTTCATTCCTTTATATTTTTTTGCGTTAAGTAGTACAAATGAAGGTATCAAAGCACTTTACATAAGTACTAGTTCCATTACAGAAATCTGCCCGGTGGGTGATAATGTGCTGCATGGCTAAACACTTATAAGGTCCCAAAGGCAAGACTTATTGGCTATGCCAATGCTTGTGCTATATTGTGCTGGCCTACTGCTTGCTCCTTCTGTCTTGGGTAGTGAAAGGACTGGACTTTGCTTCCTTTATCCTGCTTGCCAAGGTTCTCCAAGGCAATGTGTGTTAAGAAGGGTAAACATCACTTACAACAAAACTTGTACAACGCACTACCATTACAACGCGGTCATTACAACGCAAACTATTACAACGCATTGCGCTGGGGGGCGCTCTAGGATAGGGAATAGGTTAATATACTATCCAATAACCTTCCCTAGTGTCCACGGGGACTGGAGTTGGAATAGTAAATTAAACTATTCACTATCCAACACCCAAAAGCGCTATGCGTTGTAATGGTATGCTATGTAAAAACCGCGTTGTAAAGGCAGGCGTTGTAATAGCCTGCATTGTAACGTCATACATCCATTAAGAAGTCACAGGGCCATCAAAGGCTTCACCTGCAGCCCCTGAACTCCTCTGCTTGAAGTTCTGAGCTGCCAAGTGATGCCAATTTTGGCCCTTGGAGGTGGTTTTGCTGCAAAGGACTTGAGAAAATCCATACATCGACCAACAGCGCCCATTTATACTGGCACAGCACCCTGTGCAGTTGAACAGTCAATGCATTGCCGCAGCTGAAGAATCGGTGCAGTGCCTGCCATGCAGCTGAAAGATTGCTGCAGCCCAAGTCCTGAGCTTGGTGTCTCCAACGTCTGTGGAACCCGCTCTGATGGAGGCCCTGCTGTGTGGCTAAAGAAATCAACGCATTACCTGCTTCGCGGATGGAAAATCAATGCAGCGCCTGTTTTGCCACCACTGCATTGACCCAGCGCGTCTGGATTTTCAACTCATTGCACCTGTGTGCCAAGTTCTTCATCAACGTTGCCTAGCAGTAAGGAACCAAGTCTGTGTGACTGGAAACCGACGCATCACCTCCCTTCACAGTAAGGAACCGACACATCATCTCTCCTGACAGTAAGGAACCAAAGCATCACCTCCCATTCACTGCAGTAAGGAACCGACGCATCACCTCCCTTGGCAGTAAGGAACTGATGCATCACCCCTCCTCTGGAGTAAGGACCCAATGCATCGCTTTTCCTCTCGGGCGCCTCCTCTCCCCTGCACCTGTTTTCATCTTTGATTTTGCCACACCCCAGGTACTTTGTGATAAAAGTGACACATTCATAGTTACCTATGGACTGAACTATTTTGAACCTTTTAAAATTGATATCTTTGCTTGTGTATGTTGGCTTTTTTATCTTTTTGGTCTTGTTTTAATCAGAAAAATATTGATTATTATTCCATACTGGTGTGGTGTCCTTTTGTAGTGTTTTCACTGTGCTACTGTGTGTGTTTGTACAAATGCTTTACACATTGCCTCTGAGATCAGTCTGTCTGCTCGTGTCAAGCTACCAAGGGGGTGAGCAGAGGTTATCTTGGGTGTGTAACTCCTTTACCCTGACTAGAATAAGGGTCCCTACTTGGACCGGGTGCAAACCATTGCCAACTAGAGACCCCCATTTCTAACTGTAAAGTTGGAACTAAGAATTGCATTCAGCCAAAGATGGGGCACACTTCAGCTTCTGCTAGACTTTTTCACGCCAAGAGAAGTGCCATTCTACTGCATTCCATTTAATGGGATTTTTGGATTTTTTTATCTTTTATTTAGACAAGTATAACTCCTTATCTTTTCTTGTTTTCATCAAATTGGTGTGAGGATGCTATCTGTTGATTTTTTCAGAGTTTTATATAGGGCGAATTTGACCCTAAGGTATCCGGTATCAGAGCACTTTACAGAAGCACCAGCTGCGTTACCTGAGGACATGTTAATTTTTTTGTTAGGCATGGGGAGATTAATTGATTTGCCTAGAATCGCAGGTTGTTGCGCGTCCTTGCTGAGACTCAAACCTTGTGTCCCAGATTTGAGGATGAGCACCCTAGCCGTTAGGCCACATCCTCTCCCCATACTTAAAATACTTTATATTAATTTTATCTGGGAGACCATGTCAGCTTAGTCAGATCTACCAGCGTGAGGCACAGCTACCATAGAGAAGCACAGGATTCCACACTGAAACCTTTTTTTAATTTTTAGTCACTATGACACTTAACATTGTGGGACTGTACTCCTTGATCTCACCCTTAGTTATCTATTGAGTCTCTTCCATCTCCATTTTCATAATTAGCAAATGAAGGTACACAAGGAGTGCCCTCTTTTTTTGGTTAGACAGTGCATGTATGCTGCTCTATTCCATCACTAGCTAAAAGTGTATAGGCCAATAAAAACATGAGTTGCCCGTCTGTAATCCTCGCTCTAGCCGCTAAATAGGCCCGACCCCTCAGTAGCTTTTATGACGGCCACAAATAGTTGTTATTTTTACAAATAGCAACAATATATGCAATTTATATGTATGATAATGTAACACCAGCATGAAATATATCTTTACAATCAGATTCTGAAACAAAGAACCTCCTTGCATTATAAATAGCAAAGTCATCCTGTCCCTATGGCTTGGTCTCTTGAATATAGGAGCAACTTACTTCAAGCTACAGACAATGATTTGTGGAAGTGACATCACATACCCTTTAACCTTAATGACAACATAGGAAGTGACATATGGCACTTGACCCTGTTTTTTTCCTGTAAGGCATGTCAGATCACCCTAACTCCCAGCAATTGTATTGTATTGTATTGTATTGTATTTGCATTTATATAGCGCTTACTGCCCCTGACGAGGCGTTGAAGTGCTTTTTTGGCGAGTAGCATGCTACTCCGGGGCTCATAGAGGATTAGTGTTGAATTAGTATAGTGAAACATGCAAGTACATTTTAAGTGGTGGATAGGTTAGTCAGTTATTTGGATTCGGAAGGATAGCAGAAGGCTAGAAGAAGAAAAAAAAAGGTTTGTATTTATATAGCGCTTGTTACCCCTGGTAGGGTGTGAAGCATGCTACTCCGGAAACCCATAAAGGATTAGTGCTGAATTAGTATGATGAAATATGAAAGTAATTTGAGTGGTGGATATTAGTCAGTTATTTGGAGTGAGAAGGGTAGCGGAGGGATATAAGAGGAAGAAAGGTTTGCATTGATGTAGTTCCTGTTACCCCTGATGGGTGTTGAAGAGCTTTTCTGGTGAGTAGGCAGCTACTCCGGAACCCATAGAGGATTAGTGTTGAAAATTAATACAGTGAAATATGAAGTAATTTGAATGGTGGATAGGTTATTCAGTTATTTGGATAGAGAAGGGTAGGTTGCGGGATAGAAGAGGGAAGGAGGTTTTATTTATATTGCGCTTGCTACCCCTTGATGGGGTTTTGAAGAGCACTATTGGCGAGTAGCACACTACTCTGGAACCCATAAGAATTAGTATTGAATTAGTATGGTGAAACATGAAAGTAATTTGAGTGGTGGATATGTTAGTCAGTTATTTGGATTGAGAAGTTTTGGGGAGGGGTAGAAAAGGGAAAAAGGTTTGCATTTATATAGCGCTGTTAACCCTGATGGGGTGTTGAAACACTTTATTGGCAAGTAGCACGCTAATCTGGAACCCATAAAGGATTAGTGGTGAATTAGTATAGTGGAATATGGAATTTGAGAAGTGAACATGTTAGTCTGCTTTTTGATTGAAAATGATATTGGAGGGATAGAAGAGTGAAGGATTTAAAAACAAATTGAGGTCATATCAGTAGGAGGAGGCTTTTGGATTAGTAAAAAGGGGGTTTTGAAGGGAAGAGTCAGCGGGAAGAGCTTAGAAAGGTTTGTTTTTGGGGATCGGTATAGTAAAAGAGGTGTCAGATGATGCAAGGGGGGTAGAGTAGGAGAGAGCCTAGAAAGGGTTATTTTGGGGATCATAGTAGTGGTATGGGGTTTGGGATAAATGAGAGAGTGGATGTAGAGGATATATTGATAGATGTAAAGGTAAGAGATAGGGTAGTGCATTGGAAAGAGTAGTAGAAAAAAGTTTGAGATGAGTCAGAAGGTTGGGCTAGAAGCTATATTGAGATAAGAATAGACAGAGAAATAGGGTAGTGCATTTGAAATGCTAAATTAGAAGAAAATGATAAATATATGGATCCATAAGTGCAATGAAAGAATATAGATGCATAAAGGAGGTACGTATATGTAGATTAAAGATATTGATAGAGGTACAGGATGAGAAATAGGGTAGTGCATTGGATATCCTTTTTCAGGAGAAAAGTAACAGACACACAGATCCAAGTACATGGAAGGTACATAGATGCACAATGGAAGCACGTACATGTAGACCAAAGATGATTTATATTTATTTTCAACAACATAAATATTCTACATGCTTATACAAAGCAATACACAAAGATAGGTACATATCTATAGTATGTACAAAATGATGCAAGGCAGAATCACAGTAATGGAGAGTTACTCACCCAAAAAGTCACTGTATCCTATACCAAACCATCTTGAGCAGTTTAAGGTTGGCGGTGGAAAATTAAAAGTCGAATTCATGGTTACTCTTGTTCTTGCTGATTCACAAGTGGTTGAGATTGCATGAACCAGCAAGCAGGACCTGAAAAGCTTCTCTAAAAAGAACTACGTCTTTAAAGGATCACCAAACTCTTGTGCGAGCTCCACACGGACTGGTTAATCACTAACTGCCACACTAATGTCCCTCCAAGGTGTTGAAAGGATTGTTAAAAAGAGAAAGGGCTAAGAGGGCCAAAATTTTATAGTAATTTGGCATATTCAGTTGTACAGCTTTCTCTCCCTTCCAATTGTTTGGTGATCTGAATAAACATCTTTTAAGGCTGAATACATCTTTCGATTAACATGGATGAAGCACCATCATAACTGCCTGATTAATATAACAGCATGACACAGACAAATGTCCATTTTAGATGCGACCTATATTGTTGTGCTGATATGATCTTTGAAAGTTCTGGGTTATAATACTTGCCATGACTTTTAGTAAGTGAGCCAGCCAGATCTCTTGTAGGTGGTTTCTACCCTGAGCACATTTTGAACAGTGGGATGTGTATTTTAAAGCACATTTTTTACATAAATTTGCTCAAATACCAAAGGTGCTAAAAGGACACTCATTAAATATATTAAAATCCATTCATGTTGTGCTACACTAATGAAACCTGACGTTCCTCAGGAGTTGACCGCATGTTTTACAAAATATAGGAGGGGTGATCACATATGTGAAAAATTACCTCCATTGTGCCGATGCCAGAATTTTCTCATCGGTGCCCCGATATTCCATGGGTGGCTCCTTAAATGAAAAAAAGATATAAAATATGCCACTGCCAGAATGTTGCAAATTATTCTGTCTATATACCATAGGTGACCCTAATGCCAAAAATTACCTCAGTATGTCAGGGCCAGCATTTTGTCATGATTACCACCCTCCCACATATCAGGTTTTCTATCAGTATGCCAAGAATTGCCTCCATTGTGCTGGTACTAGCATTCTGCCTCGGGTGCCCATATGCCAAAAATGTCCGCAATTATGCCAGTGTTTTTCAAAGGATGGGCCTATATGCAATGAAGTCTTCCTGAAATATCCTTCGTAGATGCATGAGCCCACTGATGCCCTGAGCCCGTGGGCATTTTCAAATGCTGGCGACAACGGAAATCTTCTGGTGTTTTCTCTAATAGGAATGTACCGGTTATCATTTGCATAGGAATGCTTTCTCCTACGTTTTATGCTTCTTGTAAGTCATTAATATATAAAAAAAGATTTTGCCGAAACGGTTGCTGTTAGTTTATCCGCTTAACAATGGCGCGAATTCCGCCGCAGTGCAGCGGTTTTAACAAGTGGGTGGGGCCGTGTCGGCCAATGGACATGCGCAGCACTGGCCAGGTAGGGGGCTACTGATGTCACTTCTACTTAAACCTTATTACAAGGTTCATCATCATTCAGAGAAGTTACTCCTCCACCTGCAGCTGTTGGATATCTTCTTGGGTTTCCGCTCTGTAGTGCATTTAGACAGACTTGATCAAAATGCACTACAGAGCAGACTTCCCAAAGCAAGCGCCTTGAGACCTTACGGTGAAAAGGCGCTATAAAAGTACGTATGATTTACGATTTATGAAGGCCCCAGCATAATTTTTCAATGTGGCTTTCCTAATGAAGGCGTCATGATTGCCGAAACGCGCCTAGACATACTGAAGAACCATCATTGAATGATTTTACATGCCACTATTTTGTATTGTCTTATCCTGTATACATTTCTCTGCCTCTATATTTTTTCATGTATTGTTTGTACACATTATGAGGCCATACTGTCTTGTGTGAGTATTTAGACCTTTATCTATTTAGTAATGTTACGGCATATACAGTTGGTTCAGTTATATGTGGCATCCTAAAAATATCCCAGGTATGCGTATTATTAATTGACATTTTTTGTCATTGTATTCTTTTATGTCTATCGATATAGAACTTATCCTGAGCTTTGCAGCCATTTTAGCAATAGCTTTGTATTGATAAAATATTTTTTTATGGTTAACTGGGCTACATTGAGTCTATTGCTATCACCTTTGATTTATGGGTTGATATTTTCTTAAGACCAAATAGTTGCCTAGAGATTCTTTTCATGAATGATTGTATATGCAATGAATGACTTTTAATGTGCTGATAATTTAATATTGGTGCTCTTTATACCAAGAATTACCCCCAGTGTGCCAGTATTTTGTCACAGAGGCTTGTCATCCTAAGATCTGCTTCAGGTATGTCAGCACCGGTAAATTTGCCCTGGGCATGTCTATTAGAGAGTAATTACCTTCAGTATGCCAGGGCCAACGACAAAGCCACAAGATTCACATTACAGTCTTGCTCACACTCACTCATCCTTATTCTCTCACTCACTCGCACTCATTCATTCTCACTCATACTCTTTTACACTCATTCTTATTCTTACTCTGGTATATGAAATCTCACTTAATCTCACTCATTCTAACTAACTCATACTTACTGACACTCAGACCAATGTTTAGTCATGCTTTACTCTAGGTTTGTGTCACTTTTGTGACACAAACTCAGTGCAAAGTGTTCGGGTGGGATTTACAGTCCATTGCAAATCAGGATTTGCATTAAATAGTATCCCAAAGTAACGCAAAGTTGTGCTATTCACTGATTTGCATGTTCTTGCATCAAGAGGGAGTTCCATGGGTGGTGCCTGGGCATTCTCATGCAACCACCCATGACTTTGCCGCAAATTCCTTACCACAAGCATTGGTAGACAGGAAATTGCCCCCAAATCTTATGCATCCTTGAGGCAGTGTTTTCAATATCTCCTCATTGTTCCAACTTTGAATGTGTGCTATATTGACCAGTACAAATGAAAGTGGAAAAGCCTGGAAGAACATTTTCTGCACTGACTCCTTCCAATACAAAACCTATACTTTAGAACATGCACAAACCCTTGCACTATAACACAATGGTGTGTGCATTGGTGCATGACAGCCAAAAGTGCACCAAAGCACGAAAACAGAAAAAATGCACCCTATTTCAGTAGATATAGTACATTTCTCTACCCCTTTGACGCGAGACAGTGCAGCAGCTTTGGTGCAGTATTGCCTTATGTCAAAGAATAGTCTCAATCTCACAAAATCATATTCACTACCTGTCTCTGACTCTCTCTCACTTTTCACTCACACACACTCCCTTTTTTACACATAAAGACACACTTGTTCTCACACATGCAAACTCTCTTTGACTTAAACACATTCTCCACTGCAGGAACTCACACAACATACAATTGCAACCATTTTCACTTACCACAACTGCCACCAAAGGTCGTAGGTGTGCCGCAATTTTTAATGTCACTAATAGAGCGAAAAACGGGTGCAAAAAAATAAATTATTTTGCCACCCCTAAGGCAAGGGGTCGTAAAGGCAGTACCAAGGGGTCGCAAGAGGCAAGCGTGGGGCCGCAGCTACGATCCCTGGTGACTGCTAGATTATGCCCATATTCTGCTGCTCTCAGATTTATGTGTGTATCAGTCCTAACATAAATACTAATAAAATATGGTCATGATGTATGGTGACCCCAGTCTTGAACTTCTCACCGACAAACCATTGATTGCTAAAGCGTTACTCTAATTAGTTCAACGAAAGTAAACCAAGACTACAGCACCCAGAATGCATTAGGTTATCACATAAAAGTCCAGGACTTGAAACAGCATCTGTAATGACCTACAAGGAGGCGGTCATCCTCTCAAAATGGAAACTTCGGCAAATTGTGCAAAAGTAAAATTTACTGGAAATTAAATGAAAAGAGTTATATCCCTTCAAATTAAACACTTCATACCATAGTGGTGAAACATTAAAGAAAAAAATGGTTTGTAAAGATTCAAGGCGACAGGTACGAAGGTAAAGTATATATACTGCCCAACAGGGACATGTAGTGAGAAGCTTCTATAACAAAAATTAAAATAGATTTAAAGTGGCAGTAACCGGTGGAAATGGACAGTATTAAAAAATGGTGCCGACAAATTTTGATGTGCCGCCATGTCGTTCCACGATTCTCTTCAAAAGTCAAAATGCTTTGAAACTAGCTTATATTGATGAACATTTACAAAATCTGTTCATAGATTTTGGTTTACTAGCTGGTTTAACTGTACAGTAAGGTATGTGCCTTTTATCATTTCTTTGGCTTGTCCTTCCTCAGAAAGATATTTCTGTTGTCAGCTTGAGAAGGTAATCAATAAACTGTGAACATTGTCCTGTAGATCAGAATTAACAATCCATTTGAAAGCAGAGGACTGATGGAGACAGGCTCAATGAGGCATTTTCAGTAGAATGGCTGCATAAATGCTATAGTCTTGTTTCTGTTGCTGAGAGATGGATGGCTAATTCACAAGTCATGCCACTGGAGATGCAGCAGGCAGCGACAATTAATCAAATGGAATGAAACGCAGGCCAGGGACTGAGTGTAAACAAATGCTGATTGGTGCTTGAAACAAACAGCATATTTTAGGGAGAATAAAGGGGCGGCAACGCTATCACTGTGGGGTTGATGCACAAAAGCACTTACGAGCAAGGAAAGTAGTATTACAGGAGACCTCTTTTGTGTACTCTTACATGCATTTGTGAATCAGCTGCAAAACATTTGACTCCCATTAATAATAGTGCAAAGAGGGCACAGTATGTTCTGTTTCTAGTAATTGCACATGAATATTCCGGTTTTAGATGATTGGGTACAGAGATATGTACGGATACATAAACGATTACTGCAAGAATACTACCTTACATACTCCAAAATGCATTTGCAAAAAAGCCTCTTTGTGTTACGGCAGACTTTACCTGTTTGTGCCATGGTGCATCTTTCAAAGGTGTGCTGGGTGCAAACAGGGACCAGTGAGCTCTATTACAAAGAGTGCGTGAACCCCAGGGCAGCTTCGAACTAGCGGGTAATATGGCACAGCTGCTTAAAAGCTGCACTTTGTTTTCTAGTGCATGCGGAAACCCGCATGCAGTTTTAGGATGGGAGAGAGGTCCCCTTGTGGGGGTTGTGCCTTGGAGGTCTATGGGACCCCTTTCTCCTCTCCAGGGAGATGCCTTTAGGAGGTGAACCAAAAGTGTGACACCTTTTTGGGTTCACCTTCAGTGTGCCTCCTGAAAGTATGTTTGCCTCTGTGCCTGTGTCCATAATGCACCATGGGTGCAGAGCCAAAACGATTCCCTCATTTGCACACTCCCATGCAAATAAGGGAACAACCCCACACAAATGAGGGAATGCCCTCTTATGATAGCTTTAGCTCAACATGTGTGCCAGAGCGATCAATATTACCTAAGGGGATGCAGAAGTGTCTGTGGCCCATTCTGTAATACCATTGTGCCCTCAGGCGCACTATGCGGGTGCACACAAACGTTGTGTTCCCAGGGCACAATGCACAATATGGCCCTAGATCCAGTAGCGGTCGGTGGTGGGAATAGCTGCCGGATGGAGGATTACAAGTAAGTAAACATATAAATGAATAAAATGAATTTCGTTGCGAGCACTGCATCCCCAAATGCAATGCAGAGCCCACCCTTCCTATCTTGTGGTTTTGCTATTATGTCCTAAAAACCTTCAAAACTCGGGGTCAATTTGGTTTCCAGAAAGTTTCCTGTTAAAGTTGAAGACACACTATTACTAAATGTTTTATGTGTGATCATCTCCCAGTATTTTTCTTTCAGGATCTTGTTTGGAGGGAAGCTAGCTCCGTCTGGTTCTTCCCATAGTGTTCTCATACCTATACTCACTAGGGCATCTCTAATTTCTCTCAATTAACTTATTTTGTGAAATGTTTCAGCCCCTGATTATGTCCAGAAAGCCCGCTGGATATTGATTTAGTTCTGGTGTGGTCCAAAGCCTAAGGCAGTATAATAAGGGGCACAGTTTGGCCACCTCAGCCAGGGGCCTTCTTCCTAGCTCATGTAGAAGAGGACACACTGGTGTACTTTGGGGGAGCAATGTCATGTTACGCATAAACCTATTTTTGGCAGTCGTACGATTGGACAGGTTTTCATACCCCCAGAGCTCTGCTCCATAAAGTGCGTAGTTAACCACCTTCATATTGTAGACCTGGAGCACAGGGCTGATTGGTTTGGTCAATGAGATATTAAACTCCCTATTTAACACTCCAGACAATTGTTGGTGCTTGAGCGTTGCTAGGTCAATTTAGGTTTCCATTTTAGATCGCTTTGTATAGTGAGTCCCAGGTAAGTAAATGCTTTTACTTGCTCCAATGGACGGTTGTTCATTACAATTTTACTTCTAAAGGTTCTGTGAGGGTAAAAGACATGAATTTAGTTTTTGACACGTTGGCTTCCAGACCGCGAGTGGTGCAAAACTCTTCAAAAATGTCCAGGGTCCTCTGCAAACCACTCGGGGTCTTTGAGATGATAAACGTGTCGTCCGCGAACATTAAAATCGGGATTTTGTTGCCGGTTAGTACCAGAGCATCGGTGGGCTCAGCTTCCATGTGATGTACAATACCATTAATGAATAGGGAGAATAAGGTTGGTGCCAGCACACAACCCTGGCGTACACCTCTCTCTACTATGAATGGGCCGGTAACTATGCCCTGGGAACCCCATTGAGTTTTGAAAAAACAACAGTTGATGGACAGAATGCAGAACAATGTCATACATTCACCCCAGTACAGAGATCTGGGCCTAAATCCATCGTTTTTTTGCTCACCACACCACCCCAGTTCAGACATGGCCATATTGAAATCAGCCTTGACCCTGTGACTCATGGGAACAGTCCAGCCCGAACTGCTAAGCCATGCCTTCCCTGGACCGGAATCAAGCATCCTAGGACCGGTTTCTGGCTATCAGCCGTCTTCAGCCAGGATAGCTTGACTCCAGTGGTGTGGAGAGCACGGGACTCACGTCTGAGCATACCCGTCCCACTCGGGGTGACAAATGCAAAAACAACAGTTGATGGACAGAATCCAGAACAATAGGGGGTGGTGATGGACGGAGCATCTGAACCAATCAAACACTCACACCCAGTCAAAAGATTTGGGTTTAATCCATCACCGTTCTTTAGCCCACTCTGCCACCCCAGTTCAGACATGGCTATATGCAAATCAGTCTGACCCTGTGCCTCATGGGAACAGTCCAGCCCGAACTGCCAAGCCATGCCTTCCCTGGACCGGAAACAAGCTTCCGAGGACCGGTTTCTGGCATTACAGCCATCTTCGGCCCGGCTTGCTTGAATCCAGTGGCAAAGTGAGCAAGGGACTCACGTCTGAGCATACCCTGCCACACTTATGGCGGCCAAAAGCGGTACAAAAGGGGGTGTAGATGGACGGAGCATCTGAACCAATCAAACACTCACACCCAGTCAAAGGATCTGGGTTTAATCCATCACCGTTCTTTAGCCCACTCTGCCACCCCAGTTCAGACATGGCTATATGCAAATCAGTCTGTCCGGTCCAGGGAAGACATGGCTTGGCAGTTCGGGCTGGACTGTTCCCATGAGGCACAGGGTCAGACTGATTTGCATATAGCCATGTCTGAACTGGGGTGGCAGAGTGGGCTAAAGAACGGTGATGGATTAAACCCAGATCTTTTGACTGGGTGTGAGTGTTTGATTGATTCAGATGCTCCGTCCATCACCACCCCCTTTTGTACCGCTTTTGGTCGCCATAAGTGTGGCAGGGTATGCTCAGACGTGAGTCCCTTGCTCACTTTGCCACTGGATTCAAGCAAGCCGGGCTGAAGACGGCTGGGATGCCAGAAACCTGTCCTCGGAAGCTTGTTTCCGGTCCAGGGAAGACATGGCTTGGCAGTTCGGGCTGGACTGTTCCCATGAGGCACAGGGTCAGACTGATTTGCATATAGCTATGTCTGAACTGGGGTGGCAGAGTGGGCTAAAGAACGGTGATGGATTAAACCCAGATATTTTGACTGGGTGTGAGTGTTTGATTGATTCAGATGCTCCGTCCATCACCACCCCCTTTTGTACCGCTTTTGGCCACCATAGGTGTGGCAGGGTATGCTCAGACGTGAGTCCCTTGCTCACTTTGCCACTGGATTCAAGCAAGCCGGGCTGAAGACGGCTGGGATGCCAGAAACCGGTCTTCGGCAGCTCGTTTCCGGTCCAGGGAAGACATGGCTTGGCAGTTCGGGCTGGACTGTTCCCATGAGGCACAGGGTCAGACTGATTTGCATATAGCCATGTCTGAACTGAGGTGGCAGAGTGGGCTAAAGAACGGTGATGGATTAAACCCAGATCTTTTGACTGGGTGTGAGTGTTTGATTGATTCAGATGCTCCGTCCACCACCACCCCCTTTTGTACCGCTTTTGGCCGCCATAAGTGTGGCAGGGTATGCTCAGACGTGAGTCCCTTGCTCACTTTGCAACTGGATTCAAGCAAGCCGGGCTGAAGACGGCTGGGATGCCAGAAACTGGTGCTCGGAAGCTTGTTTTCGGTCCAGGGAAGACCTGGCTTGGCATTTCGGGCTGGACTGTTCCCATGAGGCACAGGGTCAGACTGATTTGCATATAGCCATGTCCGAATTGGCAGAGTGGGCTAAAGAACGGTGATGGATTAAACCCAGATCTTTTGACTGGGTGTGAGTGTTTGATTGATTCAGATGCTCCGTCCATCACCACCCCCTTTTGTACCGGCGAATGCAGAACAATGTCATACATTCACCCCATTGAGTTTTACCATAGTTTTCTTCATGCAATCTCACAAGTAATGTGAGTAGGTTAGGAGGGATCCCCATTTCATGCTAGATTACCCATAGTTTGTGTCATGGAACAAGATCAAATGCTGCTTTTAAAATCAACAAAGGCGACGTACAGGCCACCATTGGCCAGAGCCACCGATTTCCAATACAGCAAAGTGAAGCGGAACACCTGGTCAATGGTACTAGTGTATGCTCGAAAGCCTGCCTGCAGGGGGGATAAAATGCACTTTAATCAATCCACTCCTGGATCTTGTTAAGAATTAGCCTGCCCATTATTTTTTGTAGGGAGTCTATCAGGCTGATTGGCCTGTAACTAATTGCCTGGTTGTGTTTTGTCTCCTTTCTTATAAATGGGAATTATTTCTGCCCCTTTCCACGAGTCTGGTACGGGGGCTCCGTTTGCGCCCGAGTTAGCCAGCAACAAAATATACCTACTCTATCTTGGTTTATTGTGTAAGAACATGTCTGCAGGGATGCCATCAGGACTGGGCGCCCTCCCTCCTACTACTGAACCCAATGCTACGTTAATGTTGATACTATTAAAAGCATCATCTTCGTATAGTACATAGAAGGGGTCCTTCAAATTTGGCTCACTAATGGGCATACTGGGGTTCAAATATTTTACCCAGACATCCTGTGCAACATGGTTATGTGGGTGTTCTGGCTCACCTCCTCTATCCAACTTAACTATGCTCCAAAACATTTTGCTATCCTTCCGAAAGCACGCCTCCCTAAGATCCTGCCGTCTCGCCTCATCCCATGATTTTTTGGCCTTTTTCTGGGTGCTCTTGTAAACCTGCCTAGCTACTCGAACTGCAGCAGGCTCCCCCTTCTTTATTGCCTCTCCAAGTAATTCCCTAGTGTTTCTACATTCTTTATTAAACCAAGAACTGGCTTTCTTCTTTATTACTTTATTTGGATTGCAGCGCTTCATAAAATGTGTACGCAATTGGATAAAAAAATCAATATGGATCTCGGTGGTAAGCTCTAGTGCTGCATTCATTACCATGGTGGACTCTAGCTCTATTACAGCATTATCCAATTCATTGGTAATGTTAGCTAATGATTCAGGGTTTTCTACAATTCTTGCCCACTTTAAGCGCCTCATGTCCTTGGTAGGAACTACATCACAAGGATAGAGATCACACCCATTCTGTGTAGATATCCGCTGCCGCCATAAGCTCAAGGTTGCACACATGAGGTTGTGGTTGCTGACTCAGCCTGGATTTCAGGTTTGTCCCACTGAAAGCTCTGGAGCTTAAGGCTTCCAGGAGTTGACTGGGAGCTCAAGCTGAACCAAGCTGGCAAACCTGCTGTGAATTCGGCCTGATGAAGGTGCCTTGCTTGCTGTCATAAGAAAATCCTCCAGGAAAGTTTCTTAGTGTAAAGGTAAAATTTTGACTGGGGCCTTCCACTTAGTGTATCTGACCAAGGTTCCATCCCAGTCGGCCTCAAACTTTTACTTTGTTCTGGTCAGGCACGATCAGATGTCCAGAGTTTGCGCTATATGTTTTTAAGCACTAGAAAGTGTTTAATCTTCACAAATTCATATCTCTGGTTCCCTTCATTGGATTTTTGTCATTTTAGTGTCAGTTTACAGATTAAAATATTTACTATTTTTTTATAAACTAGTGAGTGATTTTTTTATTGTGTGATGTGTCTTACTTATTTAATGTATAGGAGTTTTTAAATGCTTTACATACCTGTGTCCTGAGTTGAACCTGCCTGCTTTCAGCCAGCTACTATGGGTTGAGGCAGGAGCTAATGCATTAAGACCTTGATTGGACCATATATTGCTAGTGGTAGGTGCATACTTACCCCTACTGATAATCAACCCTTCTAACCAACAGACTCTTCAATTTAGTCAAAGAGGAGCATGCTATGCCAGTATTGAAATCTCTGTCAGGTACTGGCACATAATTGGTCCATAGCATATCTTAATTGAAGTATCTTCATGGTAGTGCCTCGGAAAGTTCATAGTAAACCAGTGCTGATGTATCTTCACAGTACTGCCACGGATTGCATATGTAATGATGATACTTAAGTCTCTTCACTGTAGTGTCACAGAAGATGCATGCTACCCCAGTACTGATGTCTTTCCACTATTGTGCCACATGAGGCCAATGCTATGTCACCACTGAAGTCTAATATTCACCATATTAGCACAGAGCAGTGATGGCTGGTACTGAACAGGGGAGGCTGGGCAGGAGGAGGTGAAAAAAAGAAAGAAAATGTCACTTATCTCTGCACGTCGTCTCTCATACATATCTCTACTCTGCTTCTCTTCCTTGAAGCAGGAAGCACCCAGGCTCCACTAAGCCAATCAGGATTCTGCTGTCACCATGACAGCAGTGTCGTGATTGGTCTGAGTGCCGTGGTTCGACGCTCAGATGGGGACTGTGAGCCTGTGAATGATCTCCACCCAGGCTGTCCATTCCAGTCAGGGGGAGAACATGCTGAGTGCATATGACTGGCCAGCCCAAGATGCCCAACCAAACCGTAATGCGCACTTAAGTGCACATACCACTCCTCCCCCTGCTTCTGTGACAACGGCCAAGCCCCGCCCCTAAACTGGTTTCAGCAAGGAAAAATAAAACAATAATGACATCGAGTTATCATGTTATTTTTCCTTTTTTACACTGCTGAAAAGCAGTGGGCCGACGCTCCTCCGCCTTAGCGGAGCAGCCGAGCCTGCCACAGAGGGGGCATAAAAGAGCAGTGCTGTGTTCTTTTCACTGTACTATCACAGAGGGCGCCTGCTTCGCTGGTATTGAAGTGTTGTGAAGGCACACTCACAATACAATTTAAAGAAAACCTGCTTGTTAATATCTATTCCAATTTTCAGAAGCCGAAAGAAAAATCAACTATAAGCTGAAGTTCAGGGTTGAACATTTCTCTACTAATGGCACGCAATGGCTTGAAAGGAGTTTAATTTAAACTGCAGCTAACCCTAGATGTATAAATAATTTTCAATTGCATGAAAGGTCTGCCAACCCACCGCCCTAGAAAGCTTTTTGGAGTCTAGCCATGTGCGTCGCGTTTGTCGGCTCGGCTGCCAGTCAATTCTGCTTTTCAACAGCATGCCACTGCTTTTTTACCATCTTAACCATGCGCCCTGAGGCTCTCTTGTCAGGCATGTCTGTCTTCCCATAAATAAATCACATCATATGAGCTCAAAACTCTCATTTAACAATTTATGTAGTCTTGGGAGATTTCCCCTGCTCAAATATGCCGTGAAGACATTTCATTGACTAAAGCAGTTTTTTCTTCAATAGATAATTTTTTTGCCTCTTTGTCATGCACACAATGCGCTGTACTGCAAATTATTTTTGATGTAGATAATAGTATATTGCAGCCACTGATGTATTTTTGTGTTATGTTCTATAGTTCATCATTTGCACACACTTCAGCAATCCTCCTTGTCTCTCTAGCTCTCATTCACTCTGGTTCTCTCTTAAACTGTCTCTTCGGGGTCTGCAAAGTTTTTTTTTCAACTTTCGTGAAAGTCAATAGAAATTTCTGCAAACTAATGGAGTTTTTGAAGTGTTTTGCTTCATATTTTTATAATATATGTAATAAAAATTATGATTTTTGAAACAAATTATTTTCCATTTATCTTTGTTTAAGACTAATGACAATGATCCTGCATAGAAATGCCTTACAGAAAACAGATATCCTCTTATTTCAGTGGCTTCTTCATTCCAATTGGGCTGAAACTTCTGTTTCAGTGTAATTTAGAATTAGGAGTCATGTGATCTTTCTCACACATATTCTACAGAATGGTGTAACTCATAGCTGGGGTGAACCCCAAACAGCTAACAGAATCAGTTCTGAATGAACCTACTGAATTAAATGCAGTATGGCTACAAATGTTTTTTGTAGGCCATGTACCGATAACACACAAATCTCTTACCTACTGGGCAAGGGAGACATTTTAATTATGCCGGAGAAATCAGAGTAATTTTGGTAATTCTGAGTTACTCTAGTGACATGAAATCACCAAAAACTATGCGATTATGCCTACTTATGCAATATAGAGTAATTTGAGGCAAAAATGCATCCGATAAGATCACAGAAACATGATCCAAGCGGTTGCTGCTGTTCGTGTTCTGTTGAATTTAGACCTATTTTCTTAGCACTAATGCATCCTTGGCTCCATTTGGACTTTGTGCTATGAAAATAGACTAAATCTAGGGTTACTCTCCTTTTGCAATTCTGCTTGATCTTGCATACTTTTGCTGTAATAGTGTGAAATTACGCGGCAGGAAATTACTCAAGATACGCCCACCCCTATTAACAACATATTTACAGAGCATAATGGTAAACGGGATCATGATCATGATGGTGCTCCACCAGCCTGCCCATATCAGATGAAAAGTATCCAGTTTTGGATTCAAGTTGGGGAACTGCATTTTCTCCGGCTAATGATACAGGGTTTCAATAGTATATAAGCACTAGGGGTGGATGGTAAACTCCGCTCCACCAGCAGAGTTTTCAGAGTTTGGACCACTCTGCGCTCCACTTGGAGTGTGAAAAAAGTCTGCTACGGCTGTGTGACAGAGTTTGCCGCCCACCTGTTCATTACTCTCTGCGCTCCATCAGCTTTTGTCAGGTCACATGACATGAGTTTGGCAGCTCCAGAGTGGCTTGGATCTGTTCACAAAAGGGAGGAAGTGGGAGGACCGGGCAGATGGTGGAGCGCAGGAGAGTGTCAACTGTGGAGCTCAGTGAGTGCTTAGGAGGAGATTGTGTGCACGAGTGACATTGAGAGCAAAGATTGAGCAACACACCACGAGTCTGCTGCTGGGCATAGGATTCTCCATCTCTGATGCCACCTGGGAAGCATTACATTTGGCAAGAAAACTAAATCAATCAGGCCATGGTGCTGCTCACCAACGAGCAGCCGGGCTTGAACTATGGCAGGGATGAGCCCATGGACAATGGGGGCCCTCAAAGGGACAGTGAGAGCAGCTGTGGCAGATGGGGAGGAGTGTTACAGACCTGGCAATAATTTTGAGTGGCGTCAATAGCCGGTCAACACCCTGGCTGCAGTATTGCTGTCAGTAATTATTCTGGATGAAAGCAAGGAGTCTGGTGTCTGTGTTGCGGTTAGGATTAAAAAAAAACTACAGCTCAGGCTCAGGATTATACAAAGTGCTGCCTCGCTCTCCTCTCCTCCGCTGGCTGCCAGAGATGTATGCATCTGGTGATGTCAGTGCGAAGGTAGGGTGCCCTGAGCCCGCTGGTAGGTTATAAATTACAATTTACAATACATTGTGAGCTTAGTAACCTTCGAAGATCTGCTGTGCTAAGTGCTTATGCTTTAGAGTAAGTCCCGCTCTATCAGTGACAGGAAGCTCTGCACAAAGCAGATGCTCCCTAGTCACAGACCACGCAACATAGCACAGCACATTATGACTGTACCAGACTCTTCCAGGGCTGGTTGTGTCCTTGATGGGCTGAATGTGTTCAGGCTGGCGTTTTGCAGTTATTTTCAGTGTGATATACCGGAATTCCACAGCATGCAGAACTCCACGGATTCTCGCAATTTTTAGGTAACTACGCTGAATTCCGCAGAGTAAGACTCAGCAAGTTCCGCCCAGCCCTAGCACACACAGGTTAAAAATGTTAAGAAAATTAAATAATATCTTGAAATCTAAAATAAATACTGATTCCTCTAGAAAAAAGTTATTTTTAATTTTTCATGACCGAGAACAGCAAATTATGCAAGAAAGTATGGCAATGATTGGCAATGGGAACAATTACTATAGTCGTAAACATCCAAGATGGTCAAACAACTTCAAACACAAATTACAGTATCCATATCAAAACCATAATGGAGAAGAACTCCCTTATGCTAATTCAACCTTTTTTTGTTTTGGCAAATATGATATAGTACTAAATTGTATTGTGGACGGTTTCCATGTTATTACTAAAAAAATCAAGGTACCACCACACAATCCCGCAGCACCTAGAAATTTATCTGCAACTAAGAGAACAGTAGGCATCCTGAAACTATAGGGTTTTGGAACACCAAAATAATGGAGTTTGATGAAAATATTAAAGTGTGCCCGACCAAAATCCAGGATCTTAAGCTAACAACAGATCGCAGACTTTCTCTGATTTACTAAATCTCAAAGAATGGACCCTACTACAAAGTCAACCTGGTGCTATGTCTCGAAACAACAACAGGTTTTTCTCAAACAACAGAAAGGAAGCCTGAAATATAACAAATTGATTTTTACCCTACATACCAATCTGAGGGTGCGGGCAAAATATTTGAAAACTGATGATAACCTGTAAAGAAGTTTCAAATGTTAAATCAGAGAACTTTAAAAGTGTCAAGTTCAATAGCATATGGAATAACGATAAAGAAATATCTCGTACACAATTTTCTACTTAAACATAGTTAATAAAGTCTTTGGGCCAGAGAGTTTGAATTAGATGCTTGAGGAATACAATTAAAATCATCTTCTAAAACCAATTAATCCAATGTACTGTGAAATGTCAAAGAAGGATACAACTAGTCCTCTAGTCTATATGAAAAATATTTCAAAAGAATCTTGAAGGCACCAATTTACACCTTTTCAACAAAGTTAACAACTTATAAATAAACGTATTTAAGTCCATCATTTCATACAATCCAATAATTCTTGTCAGTTAAACTTTTAACCATAAAAGAGGCAAATACAAATATCTAAAACACAGTATAAAGGTCCAGCATCCACATAAAGACATCTGCATAAAAGACCGATATATTTTTAAAAATGCATTAAACCTTAGCTGTGAATAAAATGTTCATCCTAATCAGAAGCAGCAGAAGCCACATCTATCAAACAATTCAGACATTTTAATTAGAATCATAGATCTTTCAGCATTCTCATAGCAATTTGTATAAACTTCACAACCGCCCAGCACATGTGTGCTGATGGCAATGATTGAATACCAAGAGCACCTGTCTACTCTGCAGAAAATTGGCATTCCTTAGGATAGAAACCAAATATCTTCTCCTAATGGGCACATAAAAGTTACAGAAAAACAAAAAATGAATTGGTATTTGTGGTGAGCAAGAGTCAGAAGGACACACTGGCAAATGCCTAATGTAAAACAGAGTTGAAGGAAAATTGACTAAACAGTGCACTATTTATGATCTCTTGGCGTCAGCAAAAACCTTTTGCGGGGGTTATATACCCTGATGAGATAAGGTTCGATATCAACAGTCGTGCTGATAAGCATATAACTTTAAACTTTACTTTTCAAAATCTCTATAAGCTCCCTCTCCTCCTGACACATAGCAAGACATTTTAGTTTGACTGTATGTTTTCACACAGAGTAGAGAGACTCAGGCTCACTATACAAATTGGGCATGTTCAGATTAAGGCTGAGTTTCTTTATATAAACTAGCCAAGGTATTTTCAAGGCATTATGTGACTACATTGAATCATGCAATACCAGTCGATTAAACAAGGCCTTTTTCCTTTGTCTAACTACTCAGCTAAAGGAAAAGAGTACATAGCTTAATATGATCTTCAATGCCTCCCATGCCTAACTCTGAATGACATATATAGGTAGCAGTGCTCTGTGGGAAGATAACAGTCTTTTCAGAAACACATCTTCCACATGCTGCGTGCTATCCGCCACCTTCAGACCCCTGCACCATTAATAATTAATACAAATGTTTACTTATATACTGCAACCAGTTATTTGATGGGTTTTGTACCCAATTTTATGGCAAAACTAAACAGGGCCTCAAGAGAGTTTTCAAAAGCTGCCTGCCCTGCTATTCACTATTGAGTTTCAATTACCTTTATCATCCAACAGAATTCCTAATTAGGGGAAGGTTGGAACTGAGGTAGTGTAACAATAGTTCACAGTCCATCAGTCAAAAAGGCATGAAGGGCCAACAATGTCTTGGAGTTCCTAGCCAGAAGAATATCGGATAATTAGATCACTTACAGATTATATACACAATTTCCGACCCATGATCTTGTCACAAACTAACACTCTTCTGAAAATATCATAATATGCTGCTAAAATCCTGCTGAAAAAGAAAAACAGTTAAAATCAAGCAATATAAATGTGAACAGATTTCCAAACTCATGTCTTCTTCCTTCACGAATTCTGGAAAACAAAAACTGTCTACTTCTCTAATTGCTCCACTTATGAAACATTTGCTTTAAAGTGTTCAATGAGAAGATCCATTGGAGGATTAATTACTCTCAGTTAAATACATTTTTATTCAATCTTAAAAAGATCATAAAAGCACAAATTAAAACAGTACATTCATTGTCATAAAATACCAATCTACAACCATTAAAAATACAGAAATTCAAAAATAATACAGTACCAACAGCAGCCAAAGAGCCCTATAGCCTCCCCTCCATTGATGTTCTACTGTATATGGCCATCTTGAGAAAATCACATATAGTAAAACAGAGATCTCGGTTGTTTAACATTTGAAGATGGATTAACGCCACCCTACATTTCTGAAAAGCTCATTTTCTCAATAAGACTTTAAGACATAATTGAATAAAATTGACAATAAAAACCAGAAAAAAACTGAAAATGTAACATGGATTGTTCCGCTATGCCATTACAGGACGGGGGGTAGTTCCTTGCCACATATACCTTCCGTTTCATGAATGCATGCTAAATGCCAGACCATCCCCATTAAATAAATTAATAACAATTTAGGATTGTGTGGGGTCAAAATTACCATCAAAATCAAAACACCTACAAGCAGTATTCTTAACAATAATGACAATGGGTGACCTTTAATCATTCATGTTTACATCTCACCAACGACTACAAAAAATTGTGTTGACATCAACTTTATATTGGAAATGATGGAAGTTGAAATCCAATTAGAAGTAAATGCTACAATAATACTAACTAGAGACTTTAATGCAAATTGTTCCCCGAAACAAATGAAGTTAAACTGGGAGACGTTCCAGATTACTTTTATTTTATTCCTCAAATATTACATAGTAAACAAAGACAGACTGGGGTGTTGAAAACTATTTCATCATTCTTTTTCAACCTATAATTATGTTCCCTAAATGGTGGAATTGAAAATGATCACCATGTTCACTTTACCCATCAACCTCTGGACATTACTGCTCTCATTGGGAATAAATTAGTTGATATAGAAGTGTGTAAAGTCTGACAACTTTAAGATCGCACTCAGGATAGAAAGTAATCATCACTCTCACCATATAAGTCTTAAATAGAAGTATAAGGTATACAATTAATGTGAAACATTTGCCAAAGAAGATTGCACTGTAATTAGTAATGAGAAATTAATTTAGAATCTTAAATTTACTGTAAAAGTAAATTGCCTCTGTGATCAAGGATTTGTGACTGACTTATGAATTTAACAAAGAGTCCTGCTAACAGTTAACCTAAGTTTGCAAGGCAAGGAGAACCTTCTTCAAAATACTTTCAATTGTTTAACATGTACATCTGTTCAAACTCACACTATTAGAAAATCAGTCTATTCTTACAATAAACAAGAAAACAGAATTGTCACAGAAAAAAAGGTTCTACATGAAGCTATTGAGGCTAGTCCTGAATTCTCCCTGTAACTTGCTTTAAGACCAGGAAATAAGACAATTGAAATTGTGCTTCAGAAGCAATATGCTGTGAATCAGACATGCAAAACATCAGGAAGCATGAATTGAGCTTCACAAACACAGTTAAATTAAAAGAGTCACTTAAATTGGATCCTCTTCTCACTAAAAGGTTATACTATTTAAGTGCATACATATCACATGGAGACTCTTCATCAATTAAATTAATGAAGCAAGCTCATTTTCCACTTCTGAAATAATGAATTGCAAATGGGCGTCACACTCAATCTTCCAAGCTTCTGTTTTAAAAAATAATTAAAAACAGTTGATCATTGCTATCTCCCTGCCCAAATGGAATTCCATATTCCTTAGATAAGTTTAATCCAAATGGTTGGATGTCTGTACTGTATCCTCTGTATGTTAACATTAACTCAAATGAGCAAATGTCTTTATCTTGGATAGGATCAACATTGGAACCTCTATACAAACAAGACACAAAATCTGAGCAAAGTAGTTATCATCTTTATAGCCCGACTGGACTCAAAAGTGAACATTTTTGCCAAACACCTGCTTAGTGAACTTCTCAAATGAACATAAAAATATAACACCATTAAAATCTTCTCAGTAGATTTATTTTAGACCCCACTGTTCCTTAACAGTTCACATCTTGTTTTTTTCTATGTTGTAGAAAAAGTCACAAAATGTAAAGACATCAGCTATTTAATTTTTTAATAGATAAACTATGCATTTGATAAAGCGGAAATTAAACAACTATGGCATTGGCTCACCTTATCGGGCATTGACCACACCTTGTTACATCTGTTAAGTGAATTAAATAAGAATACATGAATGCAAATAAAATTTTCTGGTTGGGCTGGCTTGGCATGAAAAATAACAACAACTAATAGATTACTGCAGAGTTGTATTTTGGCCACTGTATTCAGCTCCTTATATATTGCTGACTTACAAGAAGTCTTACATCATTAAAATTTATATTTTCTAAAATTCGGTCAAATTAAGATTAGCCACCTTGCTATGTGGTACTGTTTTCTCTTATTCAAACAGGCTGCAGGGTCAGTTTGAGTGACAACAGTATTTAAATATTTAAACAAATTAACTGTCAACCTTAACAAGACAAAAATTACGTCATTTGGATTTTTCAACCCTAATCCGTATTGGGATTTTGGTACTACTTCAACTTAACAAATTTCACATCATCCTTACCTTGGCATAGAGATATAAAACCTAAATTGTAACTTCAAATGTTGTTACTTAAAAGCTGGAAACATGGTAGTTTTAAATGGATTAAAATGCTTTGCAAGACAGTATGATAAAGGGGCAATTGTATCTACTATTACTATTGCTACAACCAAAGTATTTGTTGTACTGTTACTGGATTTATTGGTGTTTCCAATAAAAGTTATTACTGGGCTGGAACAGCTATTCTTCAAAACCACTCATAACATATTAAGTCTGTGATCTTCCATATCTCATTTCGATTGCAACTGATAACATTCATTTTGCTAACTATTTTTGCAACAGTGAAGTGAAATCCTTTAAAAATCTTATTAGCACTGAGTTGACAGCACTGACACTGCCAGTGTCTATTATTTATCAATTTCTTACAATAACAAAAAATTACCAATTACCTTCATTGGATGTTTCTCTTCCATGACATGCTACAATGCAACACTTTAGTTAAGAAAAAAATGTATCTATGTACTTTCTAACTGACCTAAATTATGTGTTAACATGCAAAAACTCAAGGAATTTTTTTATATGCTTACTCAATGAGATGACAAGCCTATCAGGATTTGAATCTAGATGCAACATTAAAAAAAGGTGCATTTAATATTTATCCTCATTTGCATTCTGATTCTCCAAATCAAGAGCATGGAACAAGAAGCAAAAATATCTAAGAATCTGTTGTGCATTTGCAAAATATGATGAAATAATTGTTTGGCAGGTATCATAACCATTAAAAAGGGTCGTTTTGTACTGTTTTAAAGGTACAACATATAGATTTATTGGATGTGTTACGAAATATCAGGAAGTGGTTCAACAAATGTTAAGAAATTCATATCTGACTATAAATTTGTGGTTATCAGTAAAGTAACTAATACCCACAGGAGATTAGAGAGGGGAACACTCAAGTACGCCCTCCTATTTCCTAAATCTTCACACAATAGATTTTTGAGTACAAGAGCTAAAGACCCACTTGTCCTGTATCAACATAGTAACTGTTGAACTGGGTCATATAAAAGATTTAAGAGGTCGCCTCACCCAGAACTTGCTTCATCATAGGCAACCTCTCACATTGGGGTAGGACAGTGCCACTCCAGCGAACTCAACCAAAGAACAAAGATTTGGGAGTCTTTATACATTGTTTTCAGAACATTTTCATAGGTCCAGTAAAAGTCTCAAAGATTAAATGTACCTAGGGGTATACCCAAAGAAATTATCTTCAATACAGAGTCTCCATGGTATCGAATAAATCCAAAAAGTGTGGTCAATCAGTTTTGTTTTGACCTTTACTTAATACCGGGATGGTCAAAGGTCTTCATCAGGGTAACATGAACCCCCTAGTTATACTATCCATGCATTGCATGCAAAATAAGTATAGGAACTTTTACCCAATCCAATAGGGCGATCAATCTGATGTTACCAAATTAAGTTAGACGAAAAACATGCTTCTTGTGGCAAGTCAACATCATGTGTTCTGGTCCAGGAAAAGTGCCCAGTCAGTAAAAAAAGTCCATGCTTAGTCAACACCATTACATGAACAGTGCAATTCTAGCAAGAGTGAGGAAGTAGGGTGTATTTTTTTCTAAAAAAAGAAGACAGGTGGATACAAGTCATTCAAGGCTAAAGACCAGTGCTTTTGTGTCACATTGATTGTGCTCTAATTAGGCATAAACATGCACTTACCCATGTCTACTAAACTGTGGGCTTCATGGGTCAGAGTGGGGGGCGTCTCCTCAGTATGCACACACTAATCCTTTGATTAGTGTGTGCACTCAACTCAACCCAGATAAGACCGAGCTGGTGTTGACGGGTGGTTCATCCAGCCCCTGGTCTTCTCTGTTTTGGCCCCTTTCCCTTGGTTCCTCTCCTGTCCCCTCTTCCTCTGTTAAAACGTTAGGTATCAAACTCAATTCTCAACTTACTCTTCACTCCCAGGTTAGCTCTGTCGTTTCTTCTTCCTTTCTTTCACTGCGTACTATACGCAAGGTGTCCCGCTTCTTTTCTTTTCACGCCCTTAAACTGATCACCTTGGCGATGGTCATCTCCCGCCTGGACTATGGCAACGCCCTATATGCCAGTATACCTGCATACAGTCTTAGGCGGCTGCAACAGATCCAGAACCAGGCGGCCCGCCTGGTGTTCAAATTACCAAAATTTCACCATGTCACTCCCCTCCTTGAATCTTTACATTGGCTCCCCGTTCGTGAACGTGTCCAGTTCAAGCTGGCCTCCATCACCTTCCAAGCTAGACTGGGCACGGCACCGGTCTTCATCTCTTCTAAGATCACTCCCTATGTACCCGCCAGAGACCTCCGTTCTTCTACCCAGGCCCTTCTCACGGTCCCGCGCTTTCGTAGGAAGAAATGGGGCGGCTCAAAATTCGCGACCCTTGCTCCACTCCTCTGGAATTCCCTACCCCTTGAGCTCAGGACCATGACTCATTACTCCCAATTTAGGAAACAACTTAAGACTCTTTTGTTTTCTAAAGCCTTTAATTAATTAATTTGCTTCCCCCTAAGCCTGAACTGCTCTACTTTCACATTGGCCAGTCCACCCTGTTTCTGTAAGTTGTAGCGCCATGAAGCCGCTGGCGAACGTGCGCTTTAAAAATAATTTTAAATTCAAATTTTAAATTCAAATTCAAATTCAACGAATGTTCCACAATGGCAGGGCAAAGGGAAAATTGAGCAACATCGTGTCAGCAAGTGGGAGATAATTGAAAGATCTTCTCGAGTAATGTGAACTAATCATATCATCTAATTACCTAATTACAAGTCTGGCGGTCCTGAGATCGCCAGACTTGTGGTGGGGGAGCTAATAACCCTAATGGTCGTGCCGTCCTAGGACCCAGCCACTCCACCAGGGAACCGTCTTGGCCTGGTGATGGCTCTGCTGTTCAGAGGCATCCATTTCTTTGGGGGGTACCTCTATAGTCTCGCCAAGCATATTAGAAGTTTCCTCTCCGCCAGGGTTTTCATGGTGGTTCTTCCTTCATGATAACCCTAATGGAGGCCCTGTAAATGCACACAGGAGGCACAACATGTGCCCCTGTGTGCATGCACAGATGTCCCTGCACAGCATGAAATTTTCAGTCCCTGCTGTGCTAGAAATGTTTTTGACATTCCCATTGCAGTGCATATTTTATAGGCACCACTATGGAAACGCGAAAGGAATGGCCTGCTAATGACTAAAAAAGTAAATATGCATCGGGTGGTTCTCTGGTGGGTTTGGCGGTATGGAGGCGGGGCGGTCCTGCCGCCGCACCGTCAAACTTGTAATTGGTACCTTAGATTCTTTGTGTGCTTTCAGATCTAGAAGTTCCCATTATAAGTATCAACTATTGCACAATACTTCAGTACAGACACTTGATTTCCATCTGTGCCATGCGTAATAAGGAATAAGATTGCCTATATGCGTCCATATCAGCCAGTTGATTTCTAGACTAATTTCAACTCGCTCAGATCTTATGCCTTTGACTCTCAATCCTATATCATATAATCTGGCTCACGGGTGAATTTGAGAAATAAGGGCAGTCCATTTTTACATGCAAGATTCAGCTGACACTCGGTACTTTAACCCAGTTGGGAGGAGGGGCGAGTATGCTAGAGTACGGTGGAAGAAAAGTAGTGAGTGAGGTGACTTCTCAAATATCTTTTGTTTGAACAAGTACTATTTAAGCAACAACAAATGCAACAATGAAGTGTTTAGAAAATAGATGTTTTTAATTTGTTCTTAATTGTATTACAATTTGATTGTTTTATTTGAGTTTATTGTAATTGGTTTTAAATATCCAAACAATAAAGAATTGTCTAGCCTCCTGATGAATTCATCCTCCATCATGCCACTGCATAAATGAAATGGTCCCCCTTAAGTACCTAAATGCCACACATTAGCAGCGGTTCTAGTACAACTTTTTGGAGCATGAATGCTGGCCAGTAAGTCACTGTTGGACTTCTGCTGGGTCATCCCCACCCTTTTTGCCTCCAACACTCCTGTTTAGTTGAGTTTGTTTTTGCTGGCTGTAGGACTCTCCGCACTTTACCACTGCTAACCAGTGCTAAGATGCTTGTGATCTCTCCTTCGAATTGCAGAATTTCCTTACACCAGTTGGCATATTTAATCTAGTTATACATCCCTAGTAAAAGGGCACTACATGTGCCCATGGCCTGTGGCTTAAATTCTACTAGTGGCCCTCAACAACGCTGGCACCTAAAAAACTGCTACCTCTGAGACATATACAGGCACCAAGAAATGCTACAAAGGTGTACACTGCAATTATGTAATCACTGGCAATGAGGTTTTTAATCTGAAAACATTTTTTACTCTAAAACTAAAACACTCAACAGACTGGAACACCAAAAATGTTATTTGTTGTATCAAATGGCCATGTTGCTTATTATATGAGGGAAAAACTGAGAGGTAGATTACAATTTGCATAACAGAACACAAATGTGCTGTATGGAATAAGAACAAACACTCTAGTTTAGCATTACACTGGTCGGAGCAAAATCATAACATTACACAAATCAGATTTCAGATTTTGGACATAATTCAGACCAATCTTGAAACTGATAATTACAAAAATCTAGCCGAAAGAGAAATCTTTGCAAAAATAAAAATGGACGCTTTCCAACCCAAAGGGTTACATGACTAATTTGAAATGTTCTGTTTTCTGTGATTTGTTATTTTTGTTTACCAGAATTACTGTGATGACAGATAAACATGTTAACCGTGATTATCATTTTCTTTTTCAACATATTCTATACTTGTTCATACTGTTTGTTTTATGTTTATCTAAACAGCATGAAGGCTGTAAAACGGGCATTTGGTTTTTGCCTTTGAATTTCAAACATTTATTTTTCAAAAATATTCATTGCTAAAGTCATTCTTATGAACGTTTATCAATTTGCTCATGTATGTGATGATTGTTAACCAGACACATCTGTTGTGTACATTAATATTCTACGCACACAACTTCAGAGCATTTTTCTATCTTTGTTCAGTACACTGTTGCACCTCCGTGTGTTCAGTAAGTATTTCCACCCCGTGGCTGTTTCAAATATCAGGCCTTACACAATGGCGTATTTAAGCTTGCACGTGTATGCTGCTGCAATTTTCAAGTGAGCAGTCTGTTCTTTCTCAGGTAATAAGGTTTGCACACCACAATTTTATGATGCACTCTGTAACATTAATAAAACAAGCTGTCACATAAGACTATTTTATTTTCCTTTAAACACGCTTGTGGATTAAGCACGATTTCATTTGGAATAAGTCAGTTACCTTATTGTGATCAGCGTTAAAGATCAAGGTAAAAAGTTACCCACACAGAGGGGCATATTAACAAGATGTGCGAAAATAAAAGCACATCGCACATTTCCATATCGCCGGATTTAATCGCCGTGATAGCGCGTAATCATCAATGCGCAACACGTAGGAGAAATTAAATCCGGCGATAGTCGGCAATAGGGAACATTAGCGCATGAAAACAAGCGTTCTTTTCACACGGTAATGTGTGCCTTGATAATATGGTGGGGTGGATTCAGCTTTATGATCCACACCCCCATGTTATCAATGCCTAACACCTGATCAAAGCAGGCATTGGGAGACCTGCGATAAACGAGTTTATCGCAGGTCTCCTTCTCCCAACGCCTGCCTTGATAATAGGGTGTTAACACCTCCAACCACATTTTACATGTGGTTGGACGTGGGAACGCCCACCCTGCATCCCATTAGCGTTATCTATCGCCCCCCAGCGCGGGGCGATAGATGATGTCAAGAGTACGTCTCTAACTCAGGTTAGAGACGTATTGGTAATAGTGCGATGAAAAAAAAATACGTTAGCGACTTTAAAAAGTCGCTAACGCATTTATCGCGGGCTTGGTAATATGCCCCAGATTTCATTGTTACTAATCACATTTATGGGACATATGTATTGTGTCACAGCATTTTTGGGAACACAAGTGTTCACTCTCATGTTCCGGACACCATTTCGACTATTAAAAGTCACAGCAGCATTATAGGGAGCACTCGTGTTTATTTTTCTTTGATAAACCAATTAAACTGTCCTTACATTTGGTTGAATGTTCACCATCCAGTAATACAGTTTTTTGTTACTTGTTCAAGTTGTTATAGTCCCCACGACTCGTTCTCATAGTTTTCATATATTCTTTTTCAGTACCGCTGATAATGGGTTTTTAACCGAAATTCATTGGGTATTTGATGAAGGATGTTATTGTTTCTCATGAATTTGAACCACATTGTTCTATGGACACATAATTTGAGCATTGCTACGCTTCAGCCTTGAAGATTACTTATTCAATCAACCATTAAGGAAATGGAATTTCGGAATATGGACTTATTTGTGTTGTTGTTATAGCAGCAGTTTATTGTTCTAATGTTTTAAAGCTTGCAGACGTATCAAGGAAGTGTCTCCTGGAACTCGTTAACCAGCAAAATAAACCTTCCATTTTAGCACATATAAGTCACCCTTAGAGTAGGCCCTGGACAGCCCAGAGGACACCGTGCAGTGTATTTATCAAGTGGGCCATGTACTTTTTATTAGTTTTACAGGTCCTGGTAGTGAAAAACTCTTACATTCTTTTTTCACTACCTTCCTTTACCATAGGCTAACATTGGAGTTTCCTTTTTATTAAGGATAATGTAGCAGATAATCAGTAAGATAGATAACAACGAATCTACAAGTATATGGCCATAACGATACCCTAGTAGGTTATTACTGTCCTAACATCAACGATTTTGAGAGCTTGAAGACAATTATTTTGAACTTGTCAGTTTTTACTTTCTTAATTTTATTGGCTGGAGATCTTAGTGTTACAATGAACAACATTTTAGATATATCTACTAAAAGTAGGTTGATTGTCTCCTCTAATATGCATCCATACATTAAAAGTATGATGGGACAGTTCGGATTATGCGATGTAGGGAGAGAAAAGGCTGGGAAGGGGCTTGGCTACACTATTCACAACAAAATAATTGTCATTTTTCAAGGATCGATTATTTTTTAATAGACCAGGCCACCATTAGAGAGGAATTACATTACATCAATCACATGATAGCTCATATGTTGGCTAATTCTGCCACAAAACTAGAGTCTAAACCTATCTTTAAGTCTGAGTTACAAAGATGGCCACTAGATCGTACTTTGTTGCCAGATCAATGAATGCCCTCCGCTCAAATACGTAGGACGTGTTTAAGTTTAATATAGGTACTGCCTCTCTAAACGTGGTATGGGACTCGTTCCAGGTGTTCCTGAGGGGAAGGATTTCTGGCATATCATACTTCAAACGTAGAAGGTATAAAAAGAGGTTAAAGACACCAGAGTCTGAAATGAACAACTTAGAGTGGCAACTGCGTATGCAATGGTTAAAGATTTATGAGGTAATGGCACTGGAGGGTAAGCTACAAGAATTGATAGAAAAACTTACTTTATTATTGGGAAAAATCGTGGAAAGTAAAATGGATCAAACAAGGAATACAATTAGAGAAATCTAATGTAATGCGACGGGCTTATGTTTAACCAGTAGTATGGATATCAAAAGAGCTTTTCTCAGCATTTTTGCAGAGTTGTATACAGAGGATTTGGTAACGACTGGGGAGAAGGTTAATGACTGGTTGGATGCTGAACTGCCATGCAAGCCTAATGAGAATGATAGGATGTCCCTAAAGAGTAATAGTCAGAGCGAAGTGAGGTTGACAGTAAGATCTAGCAACAATGGGAAAATGGCAAGCCCTGATAGACTTCCTTTGGAGATATACAAAGCTCTGGGTGACTTGATCATACCAGTGATGACAAGTTTATTTGGGGATATTTTTTAAAAAGGTCATCCATTGCCGCCTTCCTTGAATTAAGCTACTGCTACCTTAATCCTTAAACCAGGGAAAAATCCCGACTCTTGTGATTTGTAAAGCCCATATCACTTATGATTAGTGACTGTAACCTTTTTGCTAAGGTTTAGCTGAGAGGCTAGATGGAGTTATATGAGGTCTCCTACAAGAGAATCTGAAAGATTTTTTAAGGAGGAAGTTTCTACATAAGCTAGCATACGATCTTATTGGCTTGATTGACCTGGCCACAACTTTAAATTTTTTAAGTTTTGACTTTAGATGCTACAAATGAATTCAATAAGATCACTTGGTCGTATTAACTAGCAATGTTAAAGCATTATACCTTGGGAGAAAACTTCTGCAGAGCTGTTCTTTCAATTTATCAAGATTCCTCTGCTAGAATAATTGTAAATGGAAGTCTGACCTCACCTTATAAGATATCTAGGGGGCACAAGGCAATGATGTCTGATCTCTCCCTTGTTGTATAATTTGAGCCCTTGGCTTGTAAATTTAGGAAAGAGGACTCCGTTTCCCTTTTAATTGCAATGGCTGGGAGAAAACATATCTTTATTTGCAGACACTCTTATGATGTATACCTCCAATTTACAAGCTGCCCTACCAGCCACTGATCAGTTGACATATGATTTTGGGAAGATGTGTGATATTCCTTCAGTGTCTCAAAATCTGAAATTACTGTTTGGAATCTTCTGGGGAAAATAATCTAATCAGGATTGAGATGAGATATCTCAGTTTAAAGATTCCTGAAGTGAATTTTGCAGTGAAGGGTTGGGCTCACCAACACCTTCTGCTGACCATTTTCACTGAAGTAATTTGGTTAAGATGGACATCTTACCTAATGCATTTTATGAACGAGTGGTTAGATAGGTTACAAGTGAGCATTAATAGCTATATTTGGGCCTTGAGGGGTGCAAGGATCTCTTGGAAGAATCTCAGAAGAAGGTGAGACAAAGCGGGTTTAACATTACCTGTCATGCAGTATTATGCCTTTGCATTCCAGGTAAAAAAAAATGTAGAATGTTTTTTAATAGCCCAGACAGTTCAGAGATTGGCAACTTGTGGAAACTTGTGGAAGGCCATGTTAAAAGACCCTAGAGGAGGTGAAACCCACTTGTATGGTAAGGATAAAATGTCACTCCTCATTAAAATGGCTGGTATACAAATATGGAGCCAACTTATACAGGATGGTAAGCTTCTACCATGCGACGAACATGCAGGTGGCTGTAGGTGGCAATATTTCAAGGTTTAGGTATATACAGTTAAAAAGCTGGCTATAGAGCTTGAACTTTGAATTTGGGAATGCTAACCGACTGAAAGAACAGCTGATACAGTAGCCCCCAAAGAAGAAGGAGTCTCAGTTTTCTATTGGAGATTAATAGATATAGCAGATAGCGATTTTGATCTTCCAGAGGAGCTCTGCGGAGGAAACTTGTAGAGGATGCAGTTAAAAGAGAGTCATGGCAAGAATTGATGTACACATTTTAAAGCACTGTCAAATCTGTATTTTGTAAGGATAAATCATCTCTTTTCCCTCCATAGGGCATCCTTGGAACTTCACAAGATCTCGAAGTTGGGGAAGGGGGTTGCACTTTGGTATATGAAATGCAGACTTAAAAAGGTGAATGGCATTTATATGTTTGTGGAATGCCCTAGGATCCAGCAGTTTTGGGTACGGTAATGGCAAAACGTTTTGGAATAGACATTAAAGTAAGCCTATGTTTAATTATCTCTGGGGCCAATGTGGGCCCTGAGAAGTTAAGGAAAGATAGGAGCAAGTTGTTATTTTACTTGATACCCCTGGCACAATGACAAATGTGTAGAAAGTGTATATCTGGAGTACCCTCAAAGTGTATTAATAGCTTAACTCTGTAATGTAGATTTAGTACATGGATATCATTAACATAACTGTCAGGAGGCTTACTTTTTGGCAACCGTTGGTGAGATGGATGGCACTTATTAGCCCCATAGGCAGACCCTTGTGGTACTGTTGGGTGATATTAAATATTTTGTCCGATGATTACACCCTATCCTTGCTTTTGCCTTCGATACTCGGTAGTGTACCAGTGAAATCTGAAGAAAGCTAAAAAACCTGCTTGGTGTGGCCACCCCACATTAAAAAAGGGCTTGATATTTGGAGAATTTAGAACAAGTTGGGGTTAGAGCCTAAGGTGAATGAAGACAAAAAAATAATTGGAGTTACCTCATCACTTCTAATATGCAATAATTTCCAAATGGTAGCAGGTAACCAGTTCTTGTTTGGTGTCGTTGGACTTGTAATGAAAACTCCTCTCTCACAGTGAAGTTGGATTTTAAATTGCAGTTTTGAAAATTACACTTCCAGAAAGTTGGAATTTTCCTGCCATAGCCATTTAGTGCCTGCAGCATGCCTCTGGGTCCCATGACTGGATTTAGCAGTGTCTAGGTGGTCCATCACTGGCAGGATAGGAGGACGAGCTGGGCGCAGCCGTACTTACACCTGAATAGGCTGAGTTCTGCCTCCACACAAGGGACTGCATATCACCTATAGTTAGTCTGGAGCCAGAACAGGGAAGGCATGTAGCCTTTGGACTTTAAAGAGAAACCTCTAAAACCTCTAGAAGCTTCTTCCACTTCAAAGGAAGGTCTAGGTATAAATATTGAACCTCAGACTCTTCAGTCTCTTCTGTACACGTTGTGACCTTTGGATACTCTACCAGAAAGAAAAGGACTCCTGTGCTGCTGAAAGGCCTGCAACTCTGCTGGATGACTACTTTGAAGGACGGCTCCTCTGAAGAACTGATGCCCTGCTGAGAACAATGACAACAACTCCACAACCCTGATCGATAACCTCACCCACCTCGGACTGAAGCAACTCGTCACAACGCCCACCCACTCCGCCGGCCACACGCTTGACCCCATCTTCTCCTCAAGCCTGCACGTCTCCATCAGCCACACCACCGAACTCCTCTGAACCGACCCCCGCTGCATCCACTTTGCCTTCCTGAAGCCCACCATACACCACCGCACCCAACAGATCCTTTGTCGCTTCTGGAGCAAAATCACCGAAGACCAACTCCATGCAAACCTCGCTCTCAGCCCACCCACTGAACCCTCCAACACCGACGATGCTGCCCACAGCCTCAGACGCTGTATCGAGGACTGCGCCAACACCCTCGCCCCACTGAAGAATCCCCCCCACAGAGACCCCAGGAAGAGGGCAAGCTGGTTCACCCCAGAATTCCTAGCCTCCAAGCAAGCCTGCCGGAAACGGGAGAAGAAATGGCACAGTGAACAAACTCCGGACAGCAACGCTGCACACAAGGACGCTATCTGCAACCACCCCCACCTCATCAGGGCGGCCAAGAGGATCTCCTTCAAAGATTGTCTCGACAACAACGCACACAATAGCAAGGAGCTCTTCAACATCGTGAAGGAACTCTCCAACCCCAGCTCCAACACCAACGACAACCCGCCGTCGCAAGCCCTGTGCGACTCCCTTGCCACCTTCTTCCACTGCAAGATAGCAGACATCCAAGACAGCTTCAACACCCAGACAGCCCCAACAAACAGCAACACAACAGACCCTCTACACACCATTGACCATGACCCCCTGCTAGCCTGGGCCAGCGTGAGCATCGATGACACCATCAAGACCATGCGCACAATCCACTCCGGCTCTCCGGCTCTTCGTTAGATCCATTCCTGCACCACGTCTTCAACAGAGCAAGCAGCTCCATCGCACCCCACCTGCGCACCGTCATCAATCTCTCGCTTGAGACTGCGACCTTCTCAGAAATCTGGATACACGCCGAGATCAACTCCCTACTCAAAAAACCTAAGGCAGACCCGAGAGACCTCATGAACTTCCGGCCCATCTCTCTGCTCCCCTTCCCGGCCAAGGTCATCGAGAAAACCGTCAACAGACAGCTAACCTGATACCTAGAAGAAAACAGAATCCTGGACCCTTCCCAGTCAGGGTTCCACAGCAACCACAGCACCAAAACTGCCCTCATCACCGCCACCTATGACTTCAGGACCCTGCTGGACAACGGCGAGACCGCAGCACTCATCCTCCTAGACCTCTCTGCCGCCTTCGACACCGTCTGCCACCGCACACTACGCGCACGCCTCCATGCCGCAGGGATCCGAGACAAGGCTCTGGATTGGACCACCTCCTTCCTCTCCGGCAGCACCCAGAGTGTCCCCCTCCCCCCATTCCATTCCAAAACCTCCGAGATCATCTGCGCCGTACCCCAGGGATCCTCCCTCAGCCCGATGCTGTTCAACATTTCCATGGCCCCACTCGCACACGTAGCCTGACAGCACAACCTCAACATAATCTCCTACGCCGACGACACTCAGCGAATCCTCTCCCTCACCAAGGACCCCATCACCGCCAAAGCCAACCTCCACGAAGGAATGAAGGCTGTCGCTGACTGGAGAAGACCAGCCGGCTGAAGCTGAACTCGCAAGTAAAAGTGACGTTCCCTTGAACTGAACTTTAAATAAGATAACATGAGCTATCCACACCAACCCTTCAGCCTGGGATGACTCCTGGTGGCCGAAGGCACTGGGGGCATCCCCGACACCCATCAACCACGCACGCAACCTGGGAATCATCCTCGACTCAACACTCTTAATGACCAAGCAAGTGAAAGCCGTCTTCTCCTCTTGCTTCAACACCCTCTACATGCTCCGCAAGATCTACAGATGGATCCCGACAGATACAAGAAAAATAGTCACCCAGGCCCTCTTCAGCAGCAGACTCAACTACGGAAACGCCCTCTATGCGGGAGACCCAACTAAGCTCATCAAACGACTACAACGCATCCAAAACACCTCAGCACGACTGATCCTCGACGTACCACGCCACAGCCACATCACCCCCCACCTGAGAAACCTGGACTGGCTCCCCGTCAAAAAGAGGATATCCTTCAAGGTCCTCACCCACGCACACAAGGCACTCCACAAGACCGGCCCAGCCTACCTCAATAGACGGCTCTCCTTCTACATCCCCAACCGCCAGCTACGCTCTGCCGACCTCTCACTCGCCACCGTCCTGTGCATCTGAAGAACAACCACCAGTGGGAGATCCTTCTCCCACTTCACCGCCAAGACATGGAACACCCTCCCACTGAGCCTACGACAGACCCAAGATCTGCTAACCTTCAGGAGGATACATATGACCTGGTTGTTTGATCAGAAGCGCCCTCCCCCCAGTGCCTTGAGACCCTTGCGGGTATGTAGTGCACTTTACAAATGATTGATTGATTGATTGCTGTGATGGCCTTCTGCCTGCTGCCCTCTTGCCTGGGTGAGAAGGACTGGACCTATATATGTTGAACCCAGAACTCTAGAATGACTCCAAGGGCTACTTGGCTGGCCTTCTGACTACAACCTCAGGGACAGAAGGCTCCAACAAAATTGACCCAGGCACCTGGACTTGGCCATCTGTGAGTCCTACCCTGCCAAGTGGTGCACCCCAGTCCTGGCCCCTTGGAAGTGGGCCCAAATGCGCTCTCAGAAAATTATTAGTGGGAGAGGCACACCTTGATTAATTGAAATTCTAATTCTATATACTGGTTTTTCAATGCGTGCTACTGAGGTACGCGCAATGCCCAAATTGCGCCCGTAAACATGAAACAATATGACCAAGCGAATCCGCTTGTCCTCAATGCACTGTTGCAAATCCTGTATGGAGATCTTAATCTCAATTCAAATAACCTATCACATAATCTCATTTGTAAACATCAACAACGCAATCATATCTTTTTGTTGATTCAATGCTTTTTTACTAATGCTTTTTTAGAAGTCCATCAAAACATTATTCAAAATCATAACATTCCATATACTTAAATAATACAATGCTTTTTTAGAAATCCATTTTCTCTCTCAAAAGGTGTCCATGCCTAATGCATTTCGGGCCACTCGGCCCTTCGTCAGGGGCAATACCTGTAAAACATAAGAAAATATACATATTCACAACATTGATAACCCTCACTCGTCAAAGGTTGCACTTTAAAGACAGACTGAGAAAAATAAACACGAGTGACATCTATACTGTGACCTCATAATACATGATATTTAATCACACATACTCGATGATATCTACTCACTTATGAGTGCTAAGAGATAAAGGTCCCTGTAATCAGAAAGTCGAATGAAGGGATCCTACTCGGTCCTAGGTAATCACACAGTAGCGTAACTGTTTTCTGTAAACGAGTGTATTCATGCTTTTTAGTCATTAAACGTGACGAACATATTGGGCTCATAGCAGCGCCGTTTTTTAGCATCCTGGTCAGTGTTGCGAGCTTATCGTTTTTTTCTCTGTGCTGTGTTCACTGATTTCAACAAGGCACAATATATTCAGTCAGTTTTTTTGTTGTTTACAGAAAACAGTTACGCTACTGTGTGATTACCTAGGACCGAGTAGGATCCCTTCATTCGACTTTCTGATTACAGGGACCTTTATCTCCTAACACTCATAAGTGAGTAGATATCATCGAGTATGTGTGATTAAATATCATGTATTATGAGGTCACAGTATAGATGTCACTCGTGTTTATTTTTCTCAGTCTGTCTTCAGAGTCTAAATGCATACCAGAAACATGTTTAGGTCATCTATGATTTTTATGTTTTTCATGAAATTGAAATGTTTAAAACTGCAACCTTTGACGATGGAGGGTTATCAATGTTGTGAATATGTATATTTTCTTATGTTTTACAGGTATTGCCCCTGACGAAGGGCCGTGTGGCCCGAAATGCATTGGGCATGGGCACCTTTTGAGAGAGAAAATGGATTTCTAAAAAAGCATTGTATTATTTAAGTATATGGAATGTTATGATTTTGAATAATGTTTTGATGGACTTCTAAAAAAGCATTAGTAAAAAAGCATTGAATCAACAAAAAGATATGATTGCGTTGTTGATGTTTACAAATGAGATTATGTGATAGGTTATTTGAATTGAGATTAAGATCTCCATACAGGATTTGCAACAGTGCATTGAGGACAAGCGGATTCGCTTGGTCATATTGTCCCAAATGCGCTCTGCCAGCCCATCTGTGGCCCAGTAGAACCAATGCATCACCTCTGCTGAATGGCGCAAGTCCAAACAGACCAGATGCATTGCTTCTGCTGAAAGGGTTCTCCCAGTGCAAGGACTCCGCATTGACCTCGCAACCCGCATCAGAAGTGCCGCTGTGCGAAGCTACACCAACGCAGGACCTCACATTGTTAACTCTTGTTGACTGCAGCCTCATCGATGACGCAGGTTCTCGCATCACAGCCAACTGATCGCCTCAACCGTGCGATGCATCCTCGACACCGGACTGCGCATTTCAAGCCGTCATTGACATTATCCTCAACGACGAAGCAGGACCGCGCATCGCAGCTTTGCAGCTTCCCGAACTGATTCATTGTCTCTGCTGTGCAACACATGCTCAACTTGGGACATCACAACACTATCCTACCAGGACTAACTGAGTCCCTGAGGCCACCCTGCACTTCATCGTAGTTGGCCTGAACTTGTGACCTTGTCCCCATCCAGTGCAACCAGATAGATTTCCACCATTGGTGCTTTGTTCTTTTTGGCGCTATATTTACTGATATTTTTAAACCTGCATATATCTGGTTCTACTGTTTGGATTTTTGTCATTTTGGTCTTGTTTTATTTATTAAAAATTACTTTATTGTTCTATTTTGATGTGGGATTTCCTTTGTGTTGTGTTATTACTTTATTACTGTTAGAAGTGCTGCATGCATACTTTACATATTGCCTCTAAGTTAAGATTGACTGCTCTGTGCCAAGCTTCTCGAGGGTTGAGCACAGGTTAATTTGGGGTTTGCTTGTGCCTCACCTTGACAAAGATTGTGATTGCTGTTTGAGTAGGGTTTCACCTCACTCACTAGTTACCCAATTTCTCACAGTCACCTCACTAATGTCACTGCAAATATCTGAGAGTTTGTTCTCAAGACACTAAATGATACCTAAAGAAATACAATTGAAGGGCACCCTTTCCATTCATTCTACATCTAAGCTCTTTTATGTTTTAGGAGGGTGCAGCAGCCATAGTTCCTGCACCCATAGTTCCGGTGTCACTGCATAGTAGTACCTGCTCATATGTATTTGTATTTGTATTTGTATTTATTATTTATAACGCGCAACTGTCACCCTACGGGTATCCTGGCGCCAACAGAAAATAGTCAGATGGAAACAACAATACACTGGCTGTCATGTCATACAAAAAAAAACCCGCCTGGACTGTTAGATGGACTCAAGAAGAATCAAACTTTGACGAACAGCCATGTTTTCAGGCTCTTTCTGAACCCCAACAAGGTGTCCATTTGCCTGATATTCTGGGGGAGCTCGTTAAACAGCCTAGATGCAGAAGTGCAGAAAGCTCTGCCTCCCATCCTCGATCTCCTAATCCTGGTAGTTGCTGCCAGACCCAGGCTAGAGGAGCGCAGGGACCTTGTAGGCTTATACCAGGAAAGCCTTTCCTGTAAGGGAATAGGTCCCATGTTGTGCAGGGCACTATACACAATACATAGGGACTTAAAAGCGACTCTGCTCCCGATTGGCAGCCAATGTAAATCTCTAAGCGCCAACGTAGTGGAAGAACTACGAGGTCTATTGAGAGCCAGGTTAGCCGCTATGGACTGGACCCTCTGGAGCCCCTGTAGGATGTATGAGGGGGCCCCTAGATATAGAGATGTACAATAGTCCAGTCTGGCCATGATCACACTCCTGACCACTAGCGGTCTAGACTCATCAGGCGAAAGGGGCAAAATCTGTCTGAGTGCTTTCAGCAATCCAAAACAGACACTGATGGTTTTATTGGTCTGGGAGGTCATTTGGAGATCCGCATCAAACAGTACCCCTAAGTTACGCATGGTCTTCACTGGGATGCAAGGATCAGCTCCCGGCGCAAGCCTGATCTCGCAAGAAGGTTGGTGACTCAGTTTGGCTGACGAACAATAAACCACCTCCGTCTTCCCTTCGTTAAATTGGAGGGAGTTTATTTTCAGCCACCTGGAGACCCTACTCATGCAGTCCTGAAAGGTCTCCATGGTCACTGCCTGTCTACCTTCTAGGGAGAACACCAATTGGGTGTCATCGGCGTAGTTTATCAAATCAATTCCATAGGATTTGATCATGGGGATCAGAGGCTGCAAATAAAGATTAAAAAGAATAGGGCTGATCGAGGAGCCCTGAGGAACTCCATGACAGACCTTAGAATTGGAAGATGAGAAGGGTGCTAAGGTCACCACCTGTTGTCTGTCTGTTAGGTAAGACTGTATCCACCTCAGGGCCTTGCCCTTCACGCCCAGTTTTTCCAATCTACTTAACAGAACCGCATGGCTAACCATATCGAATGCGGCCGACATATCCAACAGCACCAGGACTGAGGAATTGCCATTGTCGGCTCGCATTCGTGGGCATATGTGGGCTTAATCCGTGTTTTCATTTATCATCATCTTCAGTGGTCAGTGTGCATCCAAGTGAGCCTCCATGTATTTTGTAGTGACTGCTGCACACCTACTCCAAGGAAGCATATGTTGATAAAGTAACCACTGAGGAGTAATTTAAGCTCTTGCTGATGTTTCATTGTGTAATATCTGTGTGAGTATATTGCAGGTGGAGGCAGAATGTATTAGAACCCAGGAGGCTCCTGAGTGTCTCATAAGCGGTGGCCATCAAATTAAGCATTGGTCAAAGAGTCAATAACTTTATGATTATGGAAAATAAATCCTGTTAACCAGCCTGTGTACTTCATCTGCATTTGCAAACAGGGTTGCATGGCTTCCAATTTCGGCAGACTGACATCCACATAAAAAATGTAGCATGGTCAGGGTGGGATAAATCGTCACTGGTATATGGATACACCTTTTCCACAGAAAACTGTGCCAGATCTTTTTTAACTTTTGTATCTTCGTAGTCAACAGGAATTCCTTATAATGCTTAGTGGTTTTATTTGCATCATCCTTTTTTTTATGCAGCGTAGCTGAGAATATTGTCCTAAACTGAGTTTTAAGTACTTGAATTTCAATCAGAATAGCATCTGCAATCCTTTTGTCTGTACTAATAATAAGGATCAATCAATCCCTGCTGCATCACCAAGCGATCAAGGGCCGGTCTTTTCCTAAGGTTTTGTCTTAAAAAAATAGTCTGGCAGCATTAGTTACAAAGAGGTCAGTCGGGGAAAAATGACTCCAAAGACATTAGGTCATAATTGCTCCATTTGTAATGGTGTGGATGTGTGTCCTCTTAAGAGCCAGTAGTTTGGTCCAGTCATCCAATTGTACCACAGTCTGAGTCAGGAGGTGTCTAGCAGAATTGGAGTAGTCAGAACAGTTTGATCTACAGATCTGTCAAAGGCAAGTCCTGTGAAATTGGCCATGACTTTGTGTAAGATGATGCAGAAAAGAGAAATACTAAGAGTCAACTACTTAGGAAAAGCCCACAGCCACAGCTGTTCCAATGATCAGAACACAGCAAAGGGCCAGAGCAGATATTAAGACCTGTTGATTCTGGACACTACGACATACAGGGCAGAGTGACAGTTTGCTGTAAGGAGTTCATATCATCTCCTGAAAAGTGATCCCACCAACAGGTTTCTCACTAACATCAAATCCATGGTTGATAAGCAAAGGATAACGGTTTGTTGATTGTTAAAGAGGCAGAATTCTTGGTTAATGATGACCCTGTCATCCCATATTTTTGCCTCCCCCTAAATCCACAAACCACATTGGGCATCTCTGGGTAGACCAATTATTTCCGGGATCGGGTCACCACTAGAACCCTTGTCCCAATTTCCTAAGGCTACTGGTACAGGAGATGCCAACTCTCCTTCAGGATACGAAGAATGCATTACGCCTTCTGGCTGATATGTAGTTTTTACGCTGATACTGACTATTTTGTCTCTTTTGACATAGAGTCGCTGTACACCTGCATACCATAAGACCAGACATTGACCACTGTAGAAACCTTACTGAGGAATAGGAGTTTTGATGCCCTTACACATGTTGCTTTCATTATGAATTGTGCTCATTTGGTATGAAGGAAAACTTAGTTCAAGGACTGCCTATACCTTCAAATGTCTGGAACTTTCATAGGCAGTGCATTTGCCCCTAGTCCGTCGAATTTGTACATTCATTCCTTTGAGGTAGAGATGATCTTAGTACCTGACAATCTGTATTGTTCCCACATAGGTTTGGGGAAGCGATATATTGATGAAATTCTTGTCATCTGGCATGGCGATGCCACTTCGATCAGAGCCTTTCACCACCCGCTGAGCTTACTGAATCCTTTTTCTCAAATTCACTTGTAAATTTAGTAAAGAATGCCTTCCATTCTTGGACCTACTTATTTTTCCATCTTTTGGATTCTTAGCGAGCAACAAATGGCAAGGAACGCCCTACTGTCTTATACGAGTTACCACCATCCAAGATCCCTGAGAGACAACCTCCTTTTTGGACAATTCTTACACCTGTGGTGCAACTGTTCTGACGTTCAGAAGTACAAAGCACAAGCATAATGTTGCCTTCCCAATTGTTGGATACACAATATCCACCATCTCTTATACATAAATCAGCAAGAAGAGCAAGAAACAACGATTGCGACTCTCCATTATAGGCCCATCCTTCAAACGAATCTACGGGGTGTTTGTTGTGTGTAAACACTTTTTGCAGCTTCTCTGGTTTGATTAAGAAATCTGTCAACAAGAACAGGCACATTTTGAACAAAAGAACTAGATCTACTCCACACCCACTCTTTGCCTTTAACCGTAGTGGCAATCTGAGGGATAATCTGGTGCGTACTTGTCCTAGATACTCCAACCATAACAAACAGGATACACTTTTGAGCCTGTCACCCCTGAAAGGGCATTTCCCCTGTGGATCCTGTGGGGTCTGTTCCCAAACATCACACTCCACACAGATTGACATTCGTACCTCTAAACCCTGGGAACAGAGACAGCATACAAACATAACAGTGAGAGATTGATTTACCTTATCTCTTGCCCTCGTGCCCACAAGTTTGTCAGAAGGACAACACGTAAAGTTAAGACTCATATCATGGAGCACAAGAGCACAATCAGGTGCAACAAACAAGCTACCAAACTGACTATGCATTTCAATGAGAAGGGACATCATGCAGATGACTTATGTTGGACAGTCCTTGACAAACATAACATTCCACAATTTGACACTAATATTACACAATATATTTTTGTGAAGGAGCAGAAATGAGTATGCAGGTTGAATAGTGCTCGGGATGGTTGGAATGATGACATCCAATGATCTTCCATCCACTAACCATTTGATGTTGACCCATAGTGTGGAGGTGTGTTATCACTCTTCACAATCTCAGAACCTGCCAGATCACATTTTCAGACTGACCTGGTGTACTGTAACACTTATCTGTACACACACAGTAATCGAGGGGGCCAGCTAGGTTGCACCTCCTGCAAATGTGCCCCTAAACAGAATGATGGGCCAAAGGATTTTATGGCGATTTGAGATATATGAGGTACACAACAACACTCCAGACCTAGAATAGTCCATTACTTAATTTCATGTTATATGGTGTCTGATATGACAGCATGAAAAAATATCCATACATACAAGGGACTTTATTTCCCAACTTGCCTTTGGACTTTACAACATGTAAGATTAGATATCTTAACGCAGGGGGCGTGGCTTGCGCGCCGCTGGGTGATGGCGGTCTGCGCTTGAGCTCCGGGGTATCGGAGGCCGTCTGGGAGCAGTCGGTGTAGCTTTTGCGGTTCACACTTCTTGGAAGGCTCAAATAAACGCCACAGTGCCTTTTTCCACTGGAATTCACGGGTGGACGTCATTTCATATCCTGACGGCGGCGCTCGCATTTCTCTTCTCAAGTGATGAGCATTTCACCGGAACCTTCGATATATGCTGGGAATGAGGTGATATTTGCTCTTATTGACTATATTGGATCTCTTATGGATGTTTTTCTTCTTTTTTTTTTTCTTTTCTCCTCACATGCTGTTTTATGGAGCTTAAATGAACTGATGAATAGTGACTTTTATTGAATAATTGTCTTCAGTGTCTCCTCAACGACCCTTACTCTGGACTATTTACTGAGGTGTCTGGGTCATTTTACTGCTCTTATTGCCTGCTTTGCCAGTCCTGATCTTGCAGTGCACTTCCTACATTTTTCTCCTTACAAATGGGAGCCATTTTGTGTTCTATTAGTGGCGCCTCTGTTTTGCCTCAGACGTTGCACCTTTTGTTTGGTGTTCTTTTCATTCATCATTGAAGATGCGGCATTTCTATATCGAACTCTGACATTTCACTTTTGGGGACTGTGTTTTTATTTTTGTGACAATTAGCTCGTTCCACAGACGGTTTATTGCTAACCTAGTGGTACTTCACTGATACCTCTTTTTGCTTGATATTTGTCCCCACAGTCATATTCCTTAATTTGGTGCCGTTTGTCTTTTAGATGCAATACTGTTTATAATCTCTACTATGATACCTGGACCATTTTATCTTTTTCACTGAGTTATTCTCAATGGTGCACTTATGTTGATTTATTTGAGGTTCTGTGTATATGTTTCTCAAACTATTCTGAACACGCTATTGGCGCCCTAGGGCGAGACTTTTTGTCTTGACATATCTGCACCTTTCTTTTCTGTACTCATACAGGTTGCACTTGTGTGATGTTTTGTTTTTTGTGCACTCTCTAATGGCTGATAACATGGGTCTTTCTCCCAAAACCAAAGACTCGAAAGGTAACCTTAAGAGGTTGAAGCAGACCTCTCCTACTCCGGATTCAGCTTAGAAAGACGCTGGCACTACGTTGGATACCATTCTGTCCAGGTTAAATGCTGTTCGTGATATTGCGCAATTGACCAAAACCAATACTGACTTACTTCAAGTTGAGGTTGCAGCCATTAGAAGCGATTTCAAGTCCTTATCTCTTCGTGTGTTGGCTGCTGATTCACGGATTAGTGGTGCAGAGGATACTATGCAACAATACTCTAAATCAATGTAACAGATGAAACGCTCCTTGATGGCGCTACGGAGAGATCTCACGGAACAGGAAGATCGCAATCGAAGGAGTAATCTCCGTATTTTTGGTCTGCCCGAAGATGCGGAGAAGTCTGCGTCCTCCTTGATAGACTTTCTATATCAATGGATCCCTTCAGTAATCAGTACTTCAGATTTCCTTTCAAAAAGACTTTGAGATTGAACATGCCCATCGTGTCCCTACTTTTCGGCCCAAATCTTCACCTCATCCAAGGACGGTGATTTTTAAACCACTGCGTCATCAACACTCTGAACAAATTTGAGCTCAAATGAGGAAGATCAAGGCGATTACATGGGAGGGCCACAAGATTGCTATTTCCCAAGATTTTGCCAGAGACACTGTTATTAGACGGAAAGGCTTTCTGAATCTACGTAGAAGATTAATCGACATGAACATTCCTTTTTCCTTTGCTGGTCTTTCAAGATTCCGTATAACTTTTAAAGGTCGTTCTCAGATTTTCTATGAGCCTGCATATCTCTCCACTTTCCTGGATAACCAGATGGAGTCTCAGATGGATTCTTCACCTTCTCCTGGACCTTCTGGTTGTTGTCTTCTCTTTTGTAAATCTTCTTGATGTATAAATCTTGTTGTTGTCTAATGCTATACTTACCAGACTCCTAGACATACACATGGTTTATGATATCTCCGTGATTGACATGTTTTAACCTTATTTTGGATTGCAGGTTTTGTGTTTTTTGTTCCCTTTCTTTATTTGTCTATATGTTTTATTTCACTTCCTCTTAGGTTGTTGCTCATGTTTTTTAGCTGATATCTTGTTCATATGTCTTTCACTTTTATGTTGTTCGCTACTTTTATGGATCAGTATTTTTTGATTATCCTATTTATAGTGTTGTTCTTATTGTGAATTTCTATATACTTCTATAGTACTTTATACATTAATTGACCTTCAATAGATGTTTTTATCTATTTTTCTGTAAGCATGTCGTTTACTTTCGATTTATGTTTATATCATTCTTTTCTGTGTTTGACTGTATAGCTATTCTTTTTATTGTTGGTTAGAATTCTTGGTATTTTCTTTACTTGCTCTAGTTTTGGTGATATGTATTCATATTTTTTCTGTTCTCTTGATGGCCCTTCCTCGTTACTCTTATATGTTTATACGTGAATATATCATTTGTCCTCGTTTCTTGCTTTGCTTATTTTTGTTGATTTGGATTTTTATTTATTGTTCTTCATTGAGTACATCTCTGATTCATTGGTATTTAGATATAATCCATCTGTATTCTGATCTCTGTTTATAGTTTGTGAGTTATATATTACAATATCTTTGATTCTTATGATCAATTATCTTGATGATTTGGGTTTATAATTACTATTATTTGTTGATATTCCTCTATTTCTTTATTATTGTACTATAACCAATTGTACTATGATATTCGTTTCATGGTTGGTGTTTTATGAATTGATAGTTTTTATATCCTTCTGCTCATTTTTATGAATTTATATTTATTCCTTTTTCTTGTTATATTTGACGTAGGATTCTTTTTCTACTGTTATACATTGGGACTTACTCCCTATCTGTTATTATTTATTTACTGTGTGATGGTACCTGATTTGATTGTTCACGCTTCTCTTTTTTCTATTACTGAATTTACCTTTGTCCAATTGTATTTTATAATTGCGAATTTCTCCTCCCAATTTTTGTATTTCTTCTTATATGTCTCCAAACTGTATGAGGTGTTCGATTGTTATTTCCTTTTCCTTGGTGGCCTTTTTGCATACCTCTCCATGTTCCCCCCTCGTATGAACTTGGTCTCTTCTAAACCTCCCCTGGTGGGTTCCTTCTTCTTATCTTCCTGTTTCCCTTTTCTGGTTTTCCTTTCTCTTTTTCTCTTTTCTATCTTCTCTTCCCTTCTTTCTTTTCCTGGATCTCCTGTTGGCGCTTCCTATTTGTGGTGTCTTTCATGTTGTTGGGTCTGTGTTGTTTTGCGTTTTTTTGCTTTTGGTTTATTTTCTCTAGTATCAGTGTTTAGTGGATTTTATGTTCTTCTGTTTTTATGCCTGGATTGAAAGTATTGTCCCTTAATGTACGTTGATTGAACCACCCAGTGAAAAGGGCTAAGATTTTGGATTATTGTAAACATCTTTCAACAGATTTAGTGTTACTACAGGAAACGAAAATATCTTATAAAGAAGCTTTATTATTGAGGAAAGAGTGGGTTCTTGATGTGGTGTGCTCTGATGCCTCTGGTAAAAAGAATGGAGTGATAACATTAATTTCTAAAAATTCAGGGTTGTCTGTGGTTTCTGCAGAACATGATTCGGAAGGGCGATGGCTGCTGTCCCGATTTTCTAATGGTTCTCTTGATCTTTACGTTATGAATATTTACGCTCCAAATAATGACAATCCATCGTTCTGGCGGTCGATTACCAAGAAATTGTCTGAGGTTCCTCATTAGGGTAATCTGATAGTTGGTAGAGATTTTAATCTTCCTATGGACCCGAATTTAGATAGACAATCTGCTTTTAAATATCATCCCCCTAGGGCTCACACACAGATGATCAATATGTGTGCCTCTGCTAATCTTCAAGACTTGTGGCGTCTTCGCCTCATTCTAGCTTTTCTCGTATTGACTATCTTTTAGTCCACTCAGCTCTTTTACAGGTTTCGTCGTCTCCTTACATCCATCCTATTCTTGTTTCTGATCCTGCTGCGGTATCTTTTTCTCTCCTCAATCTTACTGACAAGAAATAACCTCGTACTTGGAGGTTAAACACAGATATTTTACATGATCAGACTCAGGTTACGGCATTGAATGAGGAGATTGATAATTATTTTTTCTGATAATGAGGGCTCAGTCAGTTCCCCAATAGTCTTGTGGGATGCTTTTAAGTGTACGCTTACAGGACAAGTTATTAAACGGCAAAGAGGAATGCTGATATTAAGAAAGTACTTACAGACTTAGCAGATGATATTAAGAGACAAGAGTTTCTCTATCGACATTCCAAGGAATAACAATTACTACATTCCATTAAAAATTTGAAGTATTCCTATAATACTATTGTCACTGAAAGAGCACACATTGGGGTTCAAGCTCAGAAATCCAAACGTTTACTTTTGAGAAAACGCGCAGGTAAGATTTTGGCGGCGACTCTAACATTTCAGGAATCTAATCTTAGGTCATCTCAGATATCTTGTATTACTGATAGCTCTGGTACCAAGAAATTTCAAACTAAGGAGATTCTTGATATTTTTCGTGACTTTTATAGCAAGTTGTACACTCCTGTTAATCCATCCTCATTTGATCAATGTCAACAATTCTTAAAGACGGTTCCTATTCAGAAGGTTTCGGATGATGACGGTGTGAAGTTGGGAGGTCCAATTACTACTAAAGAGATTATACATGCAATTAAAACCACACGCTCAGGGAAGGCTCCGGGACCTGATGGTTTTCCCATCTGGTTCTATAAGACTTTTCTTGCTTCTGTTGTCCCTCGTCCTAAAAATGTCTTTGACACTTTTATATCATCAAGTTCGGTTTTGGGCTCTGCTGCTGATGCTACTATTGTAGTGATACCAAAAGAAGGCAAGGATCATTCGGATCCTAAGAATTGTCGCCCCATATCCCTCCTCAATATGTAGGCAAAGATTTTCGCTAAAATCTTGGTCAAACGTTTGGAATCCTATATCCCACTGCTTATTCATCCATCTCAGACGGGTTTTGTTAAAGGAAGATTGGCTAGAGACAATATTCGTACCTTTTGTCACATCATAGGGAAAGCAAAATGATGTACTCTTCCGGCGGCTGCTCTTCCCCATGATTTTGTATTTTTGTATTTTTTATTTTTGTAAAGCGCACATTTCACCAATTAGGTCTCACAGCGCTGGCAGAGGTTATAGGTCATGCGAGAGAGAGGAGTTGTTATGCTGGTGCCTTGAATAGTAGTGTTTTGAGTTCTTGCCAGAAAATCTTGTGATTCTGGTTGGATCTTAAAGCCGTAGGCAGGGAGTTCCATGCCGTGGGGCCCACCTTCGAGAAACTCCTATCTCCATTTCTGACAGTACCGACCCTTGGTATCTTGATGCCGAGAAGGCTTTTGACAAGGTTTCCTGGCCTTTTCTACATGCAGTGCTTTGTGCCCATATTCTTGGTGATTCTTTTGTTAATATGGTTATGTCCTTATATGTACATCCGAGAGCGAATATCAGAGTTAATGGTGCTACTCCTCGTTCTTTAATCTTTGTCAAGGTACTAGACAAGGGTGCCCCTTATCACGTTTTTTGTTTTTATTGTCTATTGATCCACTTCTGTGGTTAATTAATCTTCATCAAGATATTAAAGGTTTTAATTTTGGCTCACACTGCATCAAAACAGCTGCTTATGCAGATGATGTACTCATTTTCTCTGATGATATCGTTTCTTCAATTCCTTATATTTCGGATATTATTAACCTTTTTTCTGGTGTCTCTGGGTATTCCCTTAATAAAGACAAAATGGAAATGTTCCTGCTAAATGCTTACTGCTTTCCAGCTCATATGGGGATTGCTGGCTTTAAATGGCAATCGAAACAGATTAAGTATTTAGGGATTTGGTTTCGTAGTACTCTTTATGACACTGTAGCCCATAACGAGGCTCAAACCTTACTCAAAATTCGTCAACTTTTAGATACGTGGTCTCCTAAATATATCTCCTGGTGGGAACGCCTTCAAACTTTAAAAATGATGATAACGCCCATTATTAATTTTGTATCTTCTATGATCTTCTTTTTTTTCATGAAATTGATTCTCTCACCTCTAAGTTCCTCTGGAGTGATAAAAGAGCTAGAATTGCTTATAGGTCTTTGAGGAAACCCTATGATATGGGTGGCTGTAATTTCCCTGATTGGGAGAAATATCAAGTGTCTTTTTTTGCCTCTCAAGGTGCCCTTTGGTTCTCCTCAGATACTCCCCACACGCCATCTTGGATGTTGATTGAACATGAAATTTCTTCCCCCTTACCTTCCTCCTCTTTCTTAACTACATCCACGTTTTCTCGATCCATTATCTTAGACACCATTGCAGCGGTGAAAACTATTGACAAGAAAGTCTCTACGGCAATTCATAAATCTAGGTGGTCCTCTTTATGGCGCAACTCTAAAATTAAAATTGCTATTGATCCTAGTTTAAGGACTTATTGTGCTAATAAAGGAGTTACGTTGGTTCATCATCTTTATGATTCTAATAATGATCCATTACCGTTTTCTACCTTAGCTCAACAGTTTTCTCTTTCTAATTTGGATTTTTATACCTTTTTAAAAATAAAAGTTGCTCTTGCTAAGCTGCGTCTTGATCCAATTTCTCCTACTATAGCTCTATTACAATTGTGGCTTAGATCTGGTCATGTGGCCTCTAGAATTTATACATTTTTGTCTTCCAATGCTCCTGCCTTAACTACTGTTACTCAGCAGAAATTGTGACATCATTTTGATCATGATCTTACTACACATATCTCCTCAGATACTTGGCAGTTGATTGGGAGGCTTTCTCTTCGTAATAAAATTGCCCCTTCGCTAATTCAATCTAAAAAAAATTCTCTTAATCTCCTGCATTGGACTTCAGCACGCTTACATTCTCTTGGCCTTAAAGATGATGATCTTTGTTGGAGTTGAGGTTTGGCTACAGGTAATTATCCTCATATGTTTTTTGAGTGCTCTTTACTCCAGCCTTTTTGGGATTTGGTCCATAAACATCTTATGTTAATATTTAAGATTCAGTTTCAGCTCTCCTTTACCATGGTTTTGTTGGGCCCATGGGCCTCACCTATTCCATTACCTCTAGACTCTTTAGATTTGCAATTACTAGATCTACTATTGTCAATTGCGGTGAAAATTGTCATTATGGAATGGAAATCATTTAATTCCATCTCTTATCATACATGGTGGGCATGGGTATCTTTTTTACGTGGTGCGCATACCTCAGTGGATGAGGCTCATCTCTCCCCTTCTATTTCTAATAGAGTTTGGAGAGCCTTAGATGAATATATGGATTTGGCATCACAAGGGTTGGTGGAGCAATATCCTTTTGTGGCGTCTCTATGATTATATGATTAATGTTATTTCCTTCTTTTTGTAGTGTTACAGGAGATCCTTCCTTCCTTCCTTCCTCCCTTCCCTCTTCCCCCCCATGCTTTTCTTTCTTTCTTTCTGTTTTCAGCTTCTCCCCCTAATCAATTTTATTTATCAAAGTGATACCTTTGACTTTTATTATGGTTCCTGGTTGTCATTCTTCTCTCTTTTTTTTGCAACACGTCGATGAAATGCTTGAAGAAACTATATAAGATATATTTGTATTTTTTAGCTGATCTCTTGTATTTCTTTTTTGATTAATTGTGTCACTTTCTTGTTGTATTTAACTCTTTATATGCTTCTTTGCAAAACTAAAAGTTATTGAACAAAAAAAAGAGATCTTAACGCAGATTTTCAATGCAATTAATGTAGTTCAGTTTTGATTAATAATGGGACATTGACTTATCTTCGCCATGCTGCACACGTGGTATAAACTCACCTGCCTATGATCACAGATAGTGCCATAAGCATAAAAAACATTTCTCAACACGTCTGGGCGCTGTTTTTGAAGCATGCTTTCAAAGTGTATAGTTCAGATTTCTGACAATTAATGGGGGCACTGGCATATTTTTTGCTATGCTGCTTATGTGGTGGGAATATTTTTACAAATATTTTCATCTACTTGCAGTCACGGGTAATCCCATGAGCAAAAAAACTCATTTTCCAGTAGCACCCAGGTCACATCCTTGCTAAGCTTATGCACGTTTGTGATTTGACACACATGATACATGAAGGCGCGGCCACAGCTGCCCTTCATTTGCACCAGTTGGATGCCTTCATAAAGACAACTGTCCGCTTGCCTCAGTTTGTGCCTTTCCCCCGGTGTAGCTAACAGCAACATTATTGCACATTACAAGGTAAGAGCACTGTTCGGTGCTGCTAGTGATTAGGTTCCCTATAGTATGATACTGTATTTTTGGGAACTCCTGGGATCACAATTTATTGAGCAAGAGCTCTCTTACTTCGTGCTAAAGGAATAGTGATAAACTGAACATTGTTTTTATTGACCATACATACAGATTGCACCAAATTGCAGAATGCCCTGCCCTTTGCCTCACACTGGATCTCTCCCTCGGCATGACTAGCTGCAATCCCCCCTTTTGCAGTTAACATGGTTGGATCACTGTCTGGTGGAGCCAGCGCTAACGTTCCCCATTATGTCATGGCATCACGTTATTGGGTACCCCTCTGACCAGAGTCCATGGAGGTAGAGCTCCTTTACTGCATTTTTCATATAAGGGGCGACAAACCAGTAATTGTATATTATATCTAAATGTTCTGGAGGACTAGCATGCACACTAGTCCACCTGAACTTTCAGTTTTCCCCCTCACATTACCCTCCTTCATTTGCATGTAATAAGGAGGGCAGGCCACAACCAGTGCTGCCACCTCTAGCAGTATATATTAACTTGTCTTAGGAGTTATTTACTCCCTGGTTTAAAACAGAGGCGTCACCGCCTATGAACACCTATGCAAATCCATACTGTTATTTCTGTTAAAACCCGTTGACTTGGTTACCGAGGAGTCACTTACCCCTTGTCTATTCAGAAAATGGCCTACTCTATAATGAGCTCACTGGGCTACAACCATGTGAGTGTATATATGGGTCATAGATGCTGTAAAAAATTATGAAATACCATGAGTCTCTCTTCTCTTTTCTTTGGTTCTTGTGCCAATCTTTTTTGTTTTTCTCTGCCCTCTCACAACTACTTAGGACAGAGAGTATCTTGAGTACCACGCCAGGGTAAATTTGAGACATGATGCTCAACGTTAGTGGGTGAGCCCAACTTTCTTTCTCAAGAAAATGTTGTTTTTGATAGCTATAAATATATTTATGATGTCTCATTAGAAATATGGTGGGCGCTTTATATGTACAGAGGGGCTATCGCTATTAATGAGAGGCCTCGCTAGATATGTAGTTCCAACAGTATGTTTTGGAATGGACACACAAATGTTTGACCTAGTACTGTTTTGTACATAGAATTGGTGGATGTTAGAAAGACGTTATACATACTTCTTTTCAGTCAAACCACCAGCGGATCCCTGATTAAGTGGACTTCCATAAAGACCATTTGTTTTGTATAAACCTTAGTTATCTAATTTTTTATATATGAACATGTTATCACGCAGAAGTTACTATAATAGGTCCTGAAGAAGGCCGCCACACCTCTGTTGAGGGTGATAGGCTAAAACATGTCCACCTACCACTAACCTATTCATTTCTTGACCCAGAAGCAGGTTGAATCCCCTCCTGCTTTGCCTCGGTTTTTAATCCTGGCCCAGGGATGCACCAATAAACATATCGGTGTGTCCTGGAGCTAGTTTTTGCATTCACATTCTTATTTTGATATGCTCTGCTGCCCTCATCACACCTAGCTCATCCATGGTATTTGTTATACCTCTTATCAAAACATCCCTGATCTCCCCCCTCTCAGAGAGGGGGTTGTAGCCCGCACCGTGTCTAAGCTTTGTAGTTTGAGGAAGAGTGGGTGAGGAAAAATGTCCTTTAAAAGAGACACTCCACCGTTACTAGGCTTCTTCTGTTTTGTTTATTGTATGCCCATTGGTTTCCTGTTATGGTTAATAAAATGTATTTTACCTCATCCAACATTTCTAGGGAACAAGAGAGGGAAAACACATAATGAATTAAAAAGTGATAAAGAGAAAGACAGAAAAACTGTCATAATGGGAGAAACCAGGAACCTGAAAGAGAGCGATAATGGGGCAGGGGGCATATGGAAATCGGCTTAAGAGGATTGAGGTTGATTTCAGAATATGCAGCTGGAGACATGCTATCTAAGCTCTATCCCTCTACATCACATAAGATCAATATTTACTTGCATTAGCATAATATATTTGGTGTGACTTATTCTTCTAAATGTAAAATGAAGATTTAAACATTCTGCTGGAGTGAATTCATGGTAGAATGTACTTATTCATGTAAGCATGTTTTCTTATGCATTCAATATAATGTTACAGTTTGTAGTTCTTGTTCACATTTACACTTGTGCATTTAGAGTCATATTTCTTTTACTGAAATTACAGTTCATGTATTTATGTATTTGTTTCTTAATATTTGCATTTATTCTATAATTGATGGTACACATTTATCGTGTACACTGATTGTACTATTAAGTTAGCCAAATTAAAGGCCCTTAGCATTTAGTTTTCAGTGATTAACCTTCAACATGAAAGTTTGCTTGTACTGCAATGTACTTTCCTTTGCAGGGAATTGTAAAGACCCTTACCTGATAGCAAGAATAAAGGTACCTGTATTAGCATAAAATGCTAAAAGGAGGGTCTGATAGAATTGAAATGTAACATTTTCATCTTACTTGTATTTTACCCAATATTATGTTAGCATTTATATAGCTAATACATTATATTTGCATATTGTGTATAGATGTAACCAGTAGATGCAGATGTTGCGTTAGTTAGCTTGACATCTGTGCTTGACATCTGTGCCACCATTTTAGTTCTCAAAGATGCCATTTTGTATTATAATCGAAACTGTTACTTGTTCATTTAAGAGAAATGGTCCTTGGTAAGTTTAGTTTCTCCAATGCTGAAACTTGCACATTAACGCATGCCTTTTCTGTTACATAAAGGCCTTCTCCCACCTGTCTAGAGGGGAGGATAGGCCAGACGACCTTGGATAGTAGATAGCTTGTACTAGGCTGCGGAATCAAAACTTATGTACTGTGCCCCCATTGTATTACACAGCTATCAGTACTTTTCCATAATAGGCGGGTTTTTGTGGGATCCGCAACCTACATAATGTAACTTTATGCTTGTTAGAGTCAGTCCCTTGTCAGCCATCATTGGAGGCTGGTCAGACTGGACTCCACTGCAATGTACTTTGTGAATAAACTAGTTTGCTTGTATTCTCTACTGCGTCATCGACTCTTCATTACTGGAAGGCTAGAGGATATCGAGAGTGACCCGGGTGACCCTCGTTATGTCACTTCCTTCAAGGAAAAGACGAGTCACCAGGCAAAACTGAAATGCAAGGGTGCTTGAGAATGCAATAAGGTGTCATATGAGCATGCTTATGATTATTATATGGATAGGCAGACAGATGGTATGGTATTTACAAATACGGTGAATGATATGTTGTAAAACTTGCATCTGATTATTAAAAGGTCAATAAAATTGTAAAAAAGCATGTGTGTCTCATATATTTGAGGACATCTGGGCAGGGCCGGACTGAGTACCAAAACCGGCCCTGGCAAAGTGCTCGGCCGGCCCCCCCACCCGACTCGGGGGGGTTGAAGGTGCCGCCGAGCGCTTTGCTAGGGCCGGTTTTCGGACGATTTTGTTGCAGGGCCGATTTTGCAGCTATGCTGCAAAAACGGTCCTGTAACAAAATCGGCCCCCAGGGGCTCAAAACCGGCCCCCACCCTTGCGGCGCACCGGGGGATTGCCCGGTTGCCCGCTATGGCCAGTCCGGGCCTGCATCTGGGGGTGTTGCAGGAAAGGGTAGAAGAATCACCAGGCAAAACCGAAAGGCATAGGTGCATGAGCATGCGATAAGGTGTCGTTACAGGCATCATGTGATTATTGTATATTTGGGCAGGCATGTGGGATGGATTGTGAAAAAGTACTCCTGCCAAAATAAACTGTACAATGTGAAAAAATAAACAGTGGTGCGCGTAAACAGTATATGAAATCATATAGTGCCAGTGTAACTGCCATGGTAGTTGATCGGTGGCTCATGATTTGGTTGCTTTCATCATCAGTTCTTGCGTTGTTCGTAGAGTCCTTCCAGCTGCTGCATTGAACTTCCCAATTCGTGCAAGGTCCATCAGCACTGTGGTGGTGCCAAATATTTCTCTATTACTGTGACTTTTTCCATGCTTTGAATCAAAGAGTTAGCAGTGACATGTTTCACAGACCATGTTATTTACATTTTTGCAGTACTTCTTGCATTTGATAAGATTGTTCTTACAACAATTACCTTCTCCTCTAATGATTAACACGTGCTTGCATGTTTCTATTTTTTCACTTCTCAGTAGCATCCCCAAATGTACTATGCCTTTCTACTTTTAGTATAAAGATTTTACAGACCATGGCTTACTTTTTTTCCAATTTATTGTTTTATGCTTCAGGTTTTCAGTGGAACCCTGCCTTGTCGACTATCATAGATAAATTTCAGCGGACAAAATTGAACATCATGCAATGTTCTGTTAATTGACAAAACAGTGCACGGTTAAATGTGCGCACCCTCTAATTTGAATTTAAAAAATCTCTGGCTGTTGCTGCGCTGCATGCAAGACAAACTAGCACCGTGCCAGAGCTCATCTTAGAAGGTATTCCGTGGAGACGTCAGACAACCGCGCGCCAAGAAGGTTCCTCCAGTTCTCAGAATTTCAAAGGTCGGCTGTCAACACTGTTCTGCTCTGGAATCCCAAGCGCTACCAGCACATTCATGTGACCTTGCCGTTGAAACACCAGACAGGCCCCAAAAAGATAGAATGAAAACAAATGTGTCAGTCTCGATGCCCCTTTCTTTCTTTCTTCTTAGCATGCATGATGATGCTTGTGAGGAGCTAAGCTTATACAGCAGCCCTGCACTGTGCATGCAGCTCATCCCTTCAGCAAATATACATTTGGAAGACGTGGAACAAGTTAGAAAGTGGAGAAAAGGAAATGCAATTTTATTTTTTAATAAAAAGTAAATAAATAAAAAGTCCAAAACATATCTTGACATAGGTGGGGTGTTTTGGTGATCCTGCATTGTATTATATATTGTACATAGCCTGCTTACTATTCCTACAGTACAGGTTAGATGTGTCCCAGACTAAGCAATGTAAACAGAACATTGAACCCAGTGCTTAATTTGCACCAAAGGCTGCAGGTGGTGTTCAAAAAGGCTCATTTTTGGGGACCGGACCTTATGCCTCATCATAATATAACCAGGGGCGACGCCTCCACTAGGGCAGAGGAGCGTCGCCCCACTGCTTTCTCGCAGTGTGAGAAGCAGAAACATAAAATGGTAATAACTTTCAGTTATTACCATTTTATGTTTGGTTGCAGGTGGGTGGGACTGCTCTGTGAGCAGGGCAGGTGAGGAGTGGTGTGCCCACTCCTGAGTGTGCAAAGCCTATTTCATCGGCCCTCTGGGGTTGCCCAAACCAGTCACGCACGCTCTGCCTTTCTCCATGCAGGCCTCAATGCAGTCTGCCTCGAGAACATGGCCTCCCCAGAAGCCCCTGGCTGGGCGGCGTCCCAACCAATCACAACACTGCTTGCAACATTGTGATTTGCTTAGGGAGGCAGCCTGACTGCCTGCTTCCTGTTCCTGTCAGAGGCAAGAGAGCAGGAGCTGAGAAGACGCGGGACCCGGACGAAAGGTACGTTTCTTTTCTTAAAAATTCTTAATATTAAATTAAACACCCCCTCGCGCGACCTCCACGCATGAGCCCCTTGCCTCCGGCCGAGACTGAATATAACATAAGATAACTTTATCATGCTTTGACCCCGATCGTGAGTGGGAAAAGCAGCAAAAGTAGAATGAAGGAGGAAGAAAAAGATAGGAAAACAGAGACAAAGGTAGACAGCAGTGATGAAAAGAACCTGCAAATGTGAGGTGAAGAGACAAATAGTGTGGGTTGTGAATGAAAGGGGATGAGATGTAATCATATGTAGGCAGCCTTGTCATCAGCAGTTCCAGCATTCAGCAGCAAGGGTGGTGGCCCCTATAAAATATTTGGTCCCTTCACTTATTCTTTTTCAACTTAAGCACTGACATTACTGCCTTATAATGGTATATATGCCCATAGTGCCTGATGTCGACTTATTTATGAAACTAAACCCCTGTTGCTCCTCTCCTTTTTTGTTTTTTGTCCTTTTACATTATATATTGAATTCGGTTGCAGCTAAGTCATTATGTACTGCAAAACTGAATGGCTTGGGTTGAGGCTTCAGACTGAAGGGGATATTCCGCTGTGTGCATCCTCATTATATTAACTGCCGCAAGGTATTGTTAGATCTTAGAACATCAAAATGTTGCATTAACACCAGCGTCTAATTTACACCTCAATGGAAAAGATATTCTTCTGAAAACGAGGAAATGTAACCATAGTTGCTGTAGAACAAAGTACAAAGGGGCAGCAACACTCATTAGCAAAACCTGCTACATGAAGTTGCTATGGGGTTAAGCTGTAGATGGATAAGGATACCTGCATGCTGAATCTGTTTCTTTTAGTTCTTATGCCTTTTCCATTAACAGCTTCTGGATATTCATGCTGCCATGTGGCAGGACAAGAAATTGTTTATATAGCTGATTTAATCCAGAGCTTTTTGCTCTGTTCTTGCTGGCATACATAAGGCATATGTAAGAAATTAGGTTATTGGTTGAGGGGTGTGGAAACCCCACCCAGGTAAAAAAACAATCCTTGTCAGGGTGAACTACAAAAGTCAGTAAATTAACCTGTGCTTAACCCTCTGGTAGCTTGGCAAAAAAGCAGTCAGGCCTAATTTAGAGGCAATATATAAGTTATTTATGCATCAGATAAACATTAATAAAGTTTAAGCACAACACAAGGCAACATCTCAAACCAATTAAGATTAATCTAGAAAGATTTAATAAATTATTTGACACCAAAATTACAAAAATCAAATTAGTAGAATCTGAACTATGCAACTTGCAGCTTGGGCTGGAGGTTGTGCAGGTTGTGCTGGACTGGGATATAGAGACAGGTTCTGGCCGACAGCGATTGAGCGCAGGCCGGATACATGGACTGATTTAGACCTGCTGATGATACTTTAAGTACAGGAAGCCATCCATTGCGCCAAGCAGCAACAGTTATGAGGAGCAATGTGAAGTCAACTTCGAGCATGCATTGCACAGTGGTAGTTCTGATAAGCTGCAATGGCTGTGATGTAGGTTTATGTTGGCTGCGACACATAAGTTTCAATGAAGAGCTGTGTGGGCTTGAGATGTGAGCATGCATTGAGGCTGTGACGCACTGCATCGGTTCCAATTAGGGACTGCAAAGTTGTGTCAGGTTTGCATGGTGTTGCGTTGGTTCTGGTGAAGTCCACTGCTGGGCTGCCTGATCACCTTTGTTCCCATTACATAGGGTAAACGACTGGAGTGGCATGATGTGGGGGCTGGGACTCACAGTAGAAAGAGGCCAGGTCCAGTGTTCAGGATGGTTGGTTGGAGTCTTTTCTGCACCTGATGTTATGATCAGGAAGCCAGCGAACTAGCCCTTGAAATCAGTCTGGTGGTCCTGGGGTTAAGGTAGAGGTCCAGTCCTTCTCACTCAGGCACTAAGGCAGCACAGCATCAGGACAGCTAAGCAGCAGGGCAGCAGGACAGCAAAGCAGCAGGTTAGCAGAGCAGTCCTTCTTGCAGCAGAGTAGCAGACCATTCCTTCTTCTGAGTCTTCCACAAGTCCAGAAGCCATCTGAAGAGTGCGTCTGAGGGTCCAATATTTATACCTGGTGCTAACTTTGAAGTGGGAGAAGCTTCTGGAGTTTTCCCCTACATAGGTATCTGGAATTTGCAGCCTCCCAGCCCTGGTCCCAGTCTTTCTCGGAGCACAATAGGGTAGAGTGAATTCCTTTGTGTGTGAGCTGAGCCAGTGCCTTTGAAGTGCAAAGATGTTAAGCATACGATAAGCACAGTGCCATCTACACCAAGCTAGAAAGGGACAAAGGGCCACATGTATCAAAATTGGACATTGCGATGACCTAATTCCGATTTTCTGAAAATTGCAATTTGGTATTTGCAATTTCCAATGAATGGCACTCCAAGAGGTTCATATACCAATTCCTAGGGCGTTACAAATCGACCAACCTCATTAATAATAATGAGTTAGATCACAATTTACGACCGCCTAAGAATCGCTAAAATCATGGGGATGGAGGTCGGCTGGGGTCAACCATGTCTCTGATTGTTTTTAAATAAAGGAATCTTTTTTTATAAAAATACAGCTCATTTTCCTTAAAGGAAAACGGGTTGTGTTAAAAAACAAAACATTTAAAGTTGTCTTTTCATTTTTTAAGAACAGGCTATGGTCCATAGAACCACTGCCTGGTCTTAAAAAACAGTTTTACATCCATACCCAAAAGGAAAGGTCCGTGGAGACCCGTTTCCATTTGCAAATGGTTTACCCCCCTACTTGAAGTAGGTGGTAAACTGTGAATCTTTTGTGAATGCATTCACAGTCACAAAATATAAATACATACCACCGTCTAGAAGGGAGTGTATTTAGTAGTAGGGAATAAAAAGAAAATAGATAGCCCCTTCACTGAGCCCGCCCCATCACATATCTCTCCAAAGCCGTGTGTTTCCCAGTCGTCCCCTCTCTAATCCCACTCTGCATGACCCAATGACTCAGCTGGAGATAGTGGAAGTGCTCCGAGCTCGGCAAATGAAATTCCCTTTGACAGTTTTCAAATGTCAGTATATCCCTGTTATGAAAAATGTGTGCTAACATGAGGCATCCTCCCTCCCTTCATGCATCAAAGGGGCCCGGCTGTAGTGCAGGGGGAAGGCTGGATTATAGTATATGGGGGTGAACGGTGAGGGGAACGTCGTCCATTTAGTTTGTCTCAAGACGTCATCCCAGGTTTTGAGAGACGTTCTGGTAGGTTCCGATTCGATTTTGGTTTACAAAGGAGATCCCACATTACCCAGCCCGAAATTGCACGGTCCATGTGTAGCCAGTGTTTATCTGATTCGCGTTGAGACTATTCCACTATAACCCTAAGTTGTACCACTTTATAATATAGTACATGGTCGGGTAGTGCCAACCGCCCTCGTCCAAGGGCCTCTGTAGGAGATTGAATGGGAGCCTTTGCCTTTTATGCTGGAAAATAAATTTCTTTAATAGAGTGTGGACTCCCTGTAAGAAGTTTCTCTCAAGATCGACAGGGAAACTCTGAAATAGATGCAGACATTTTGGAAGGACTACCATCTTGACAGCGTGTATTCTGCCCAACCAGGTAAGATACAGTGGCGCCCACTGCTAAACATCAACCTGGAGTTGACGTAGGAGTGGAGGATAGTTTGCACTAATTAGCCCTGAGTCTTTGGGGGTCAGCTTTATTTATTTATGTATTTATTTAATTCATTTCTAGAGCGTTTTATCACCTAACAGGCATCCTGGCGCTTGAAAACTGAAAGTACATGGTAGAGAAAACGTGCAGAAGAGCCACAGGGGTTGAAAAACCACCCAAACATACAGCCCTTAAATTTTCAGTAACTTTGGGAAAGCTTTATCCCTAGATATGTTAGATCTCTTTTGGACCACTGGCAAGGGGTTGAAGCTACCAAATCTCCCATTGCTGCTTCCGTTAAGTTTAGAATAAAAGTTTTGAGCTGGTTAATTCTAAGTCCTGCTACCCCTTCAAAGCGTCCCAGCTCCTCCCTGAGTATCGCCATAGATCATCATGGGTCCAAGAGAGTCAGCAGGATGTCGTCAGCGAATAGGGAAATGTTATGTTCCTCGGAGCCAAAAGGAACCCAACTGATCCCCTGACTCTCTCTAATTTTTGTGGTTAGTGGTTCAAAGCGAAGCGCAATAAGGAGTGGGGAAAGTAGATGTCCCTGATTCGTTCCCCTCCCTAGAATAAAGGGATCCGAAGCTACTCCGTTAACCAATATTCTGGCGTTAGGGGCAGCGAAGTTAGCCTTTATCATGTTTATGAATGTCTCGCAGAATCCAAAGCCCTGGAGGGCCTGAAAAAGCAAGGACCAGTCCACCCGATCAAATGCCTTAGTGTCTAAGCCGAGAAGGACTGCAGGGATCTGTTTTTTAGCAGTTTTTTCAATTAGGTGGATCACTCTACGCACATTGTCGTGCATCTGCCTGCCTTTAATGAACCCAGACCAGTCTGGCTGTATCAAGATGGGCATCAGGTTTTCAAATCTGGTGGCCAGAATTTTTGAGTATAGTTTGGCGTCCAGATTGAGAAGTGCAATGGGGCGAAAAGATCCACATTGTTGCGGGTCCTTCCCGGATTTGGGTATCACGGAAATAAGTGCTTCACTCATAGTAGGTGTTATTTATTTATTTAAAGGTTTTATATAGCACTGGCTAGATCCGGCGGTATCAGAGCGCTTTACAACAGTATGAATATAGTACAGGAAATAGCACAATTGTTCATAACACGGAAATCAAACAGGGTCAGATTAAAAAGGACAACTAGAATAAATACAATTTACATATGTCAGAAGGCTGTCTACATAAATTAAATGGATACAGGTACAAATATTTTGTACAGTAACACAAGAAGGAGGTAAACTTAATGGTGGGAGGAGAAGAACAAGTGGGAAATGGAAAGGATTATGGAACCCGATATTTGGTGAGCAGGTGCAGTTTGAGGTCTTTTTTAAAACTAATGTAGATGGGGTTACAACGCAGGTCTTTTGGGAGGGCATTCCAGATGTTAGGGGTGTTTCTGGAGAACGAGCGAGATTGTGTGTTTTTCTTCTTTAACAGAGGTGGGATAACGATGAGAGCATTGGTGCTTCTCAGAGGTCTGGAACAGCCTCTTTGTTAAGTTTGTTAGTGAGATGCAAAGGGGCATTTTGATGAAGAGCTTTGTGTGTAATGCATGCTATCTTGTAGGAGGATCTGACTTTGATGGGAAGCCATTTAATGGCTTTAAGGACTGGTGAGATGTGGTCAAAATGTTTGCAGCCAGAGATTAGCCTGGCCACAAGATTGAGCACAGATTTGAGTGGAGCTAGGTGAACTTTAGGAGTTCCGGAGAGGAAAGATTTACCATAGTCACTTCTGGAGAGGACGAGAGATTGGACAACCGATTTAAAGTCGTCAGCTGGAAGGAAGGGTTTAATTGCCTTAAGATAGCGGAGAGTGAAGAGTGCTCCTTTGGCTGAGTTTTTTATGTGGACATTAAGAGTTAGGCAGTTGTCAATGGAGAAACCATCGGATTTTACTGAGTTGGATAAGGAGACCGGACAATTGAGGGCATTAAGGTCAGAGATCCATGTTTGGATAGGTAGAGGATTGTTTTTTGGAGAGAAGAGAATGATTTCCATTTTTTTGGAGTTAAGTTTGAGATGATTGGAGTGGAACCATGATTGGATCTTAGACAAGGTGTTGTTAAGATGCAGAACATCAGAGTAGGATTTAATCTTGTAATAACGTTGTGTGTCATCTGCATAGAGGTGGTAGTTGATTCCAGGTTATTTTAGAATGAGGGTGAGGCGATCCATAAAGAGGTTAAAGAGAGGGGGGAGGGAATAGAGTCCTAGAGACACCTAGGGAGACAGGTGTAGGGTTAGAGAGGCAATTGTAGAGTTTGGTTTGTTGTGTTCTGTATTGGAGGTAGGAGGAGAACCATTTGAGGACAAGACCATTGAGGCCAAAGCAAACTTTGAGCGTGTTGAGTAGGGCTGGAAGGTTAACTGTGACAAACGCGGCTGAGAGATTGAGGAGAATAGGTAGACATTGTCAAGGGAGTGGTGGATGTTATCAACTATATTTAGTATAGCAGGTTCTGTACTGCAGCCTTTTCGGAAGCCAGATTGTAGGGAGTCTAGTTGGTCAAAAGTTTCAATGTGTTTGTCCAGTTGGAATAGGGCGCATTTTTCAAGGACTTTAGAAAGCAGGGGGAGGTTGGAGATAGGGCGGAGACTGTTCAGGTTGTTAGGGTCAACATTGGGGTTTTTAAGAATGGGAGTCATTCGATCAAGTTTGAGGGAGACAGGGACGCATCCTGAGGAAAGGGAGGAGTTGATGATAGTAGTCCAATAAGGGGTAATGATGTGCTTTAGCTCATGGACAACGTTATAAGGGAGGGGGTCCTTGGTGTGTGAGGAAGGCTTGAGTTTAGAAATGATTTTAGATACTTCAAGCTCAGTTACAGGGTGACATGTATGCCAAGAGCATTGTTTTTAAGTTGTGAATTTGAGAGGCAGGATTCCGGAAGGGTAGTGGCAAGAAGGTGAGAGAAGGAGTCAGGGGGAGAGTTAATAGGGAGAATGATTTGGAGGTAGAGTCAGCTGTAGGAAGGGAGGTGGGAGGGATCTTAGTTACAAGGAAGGATTGATCAATTTTGGCGATTTTATCTGCAAAGAAGTTTGCAATTTCTTCGCTTCTTTCAGTTGAGGCCATCAATTTAGGAGGGGCAGAAGATGTTTGGTTTTGAACTATGTTGAACAGCTCTCTGGGTTTGTTTTTGGCCCGATCGAGTTGTGTGCGGAAGAAGAAGGCTTTTTCAGAGAAAATGTGTTTCTTGTAAGAGGATCGTTCAGATCTGAGGAGTGCAAGATGGGCAGGAGATGGGTGCTGTCTCCAAGTTCTATTCAGTTAGTCTAAGAGGGTGTCTTTCTTTGTTGACATTTGAAGTGAACCACAATTTGGAAGGAATATTTCTTAGAGTTTTTAGTTTAGATGGAGCAATTTGGTCTAAGACGTCAAAGACAGTTTTATTAAAATGCTCGGTGAGTTCATTTGTATTTTGGGAGAGAGGGGTGAGAAGAAGTTGTGCTTGGAGTTTAGACTCAAGTTCTCCTGGGGGAATACGATTAAGATTTCTAGTGCATTTCTTGGATTGGATGTTTTTGGTTGGGGGGATGGAGCCGTGGAGGTGATAGAGAACAGAAAGAGGTGATGGTCAGACCAGCCGATGGGGATGATGTTGGAGAGGGAGGACAAGTCATTATTGGCAATGATGGCATCAAGAGTGGCCTCTTTGGTGTGGGTTGGAGAATGGCAGAGTTGTTTGAGGTCACTGATCTCAAGAAGATAATTGAGGAGGTTGACAGTGGGATCCTCAGTCTCATTCCAGTGGATGTAAAAATATCCATGGAAGAGATTTAGTGAGTGAGGATTGAGTAAGAAGGTCGGATAGTTCCTCAGAGAAGGTAAGTTGGTCACCAGGAGGGTGGTATACATTTTGTAGTTGAATCGGGGGAGAACCTTGAAACTTGAATTCAGCTGCAAGGTATTCATAGGTTGAGCAGTCGGAGTTCTTAACAAGGGAAAGTTGAAGCTCGTTTTTAAAGATTATAGCTAATCCACCCCCTATTCTCTCAGTTCTGTCCTTTCTGAGGATAGAGTAACCGGGGAGTGAGAGTAAGTCAAGACAGGACATTGAGTGGTCCTTGAGCCAGGTTTCCCTGAGGAAGGCGATGTCAATAGCTTTGCTAAGGATAGTTTCAGAAATTTCGATGGCATGTCGGACAGCTGACCAGCAGTTCACAAGCATGCAGAAAAAGGGGTTTAGTGTTGTCATTGGGTATGGAGCATCAATGGATGGTGGTAAATTGGGGTGGAGGAGAGAGGAGAAGAGGGGATTCTGCTTGTTCCCAGAATAACGGGAATGCTGGAATGAGGGAGGGGGGGATCATTAATGGAGGAATTAGGAATGTAAGAGTTGCAGAGTTCAAGAAGGTCGGTAGAGGAGAGATGACTCAAAGCACGGAGGGGCCTATGAGTACGGCGGTGGAGGGGAGTAGTACTCTAAGGTTTAGGGTTAGAGATACATGGTTGGCAAGAACTGGGGGAGTTAGAACAAAAAAATGAGGGATCTGGAGTTGAGGGAGTTGAAATATTCTCTTAGGGACATATCAGCCACAACCGGCGATAATTATCGCTAAGCGCACTTAGCGCTAGGATAATTATCACCCGCTATCGCCAAATTGTATCGCTGAGATAGCGTGCTATTAGCAACGCTTATCTCAAAAGCGATAAAATTCCAGGCACAAGCTGCCAATTGTGCGATTATCGCTGGAAATGCAGCGATAATCGCACAACATTTGGCGATATCTTGCTGATAGGGCAGTGCAGACTCAGCCATGATATCCACCTTCTATTGGATATCATGGCTAAGTCAAACTAAAAGCAAGCATAAGGAAAGTAGCGATAAACAAGGTTAGCACTACTTTTCTTATTGCTATGCTTGTTAGCGCGCCCATTGATAATTGTTTCTTCTGTGATCTGGGGGACCGGTGGGTTTGCCATTGGTTGCCTTTCCCCACTCCGTTGTGAGCACTGTTTTGCTGGGCGTCTGTTCCTGTATCAATCTCCGGAGACGTAAGACCCAGCAGGGTGATTGCCTCCTTCGCCTCAGTGATATGGTGAGCTTTGTTTTGGTATTTGAAGGCAAGGCCAAAAGGATAGGTCCAGCGCCACCTAATTTTGTCCTGTCTAAGCTTTTCTGTGACTGGGCTCAGTTGTTGACGACGCTGCAGCATTGCTGGTGCTATATCCTGGTATAAATTACAGGAGAACCCCTGAAACTTGACCTTGTCGAGTTTCATGGTGGCTTGTAATATGCCCCCTTTGGTTTTAAAATAGTGCAGCTTTGCCAGGACGTCACATGCTCAACGTTTTCATTCTGGGTTAGGTTCTGCCACCCTGTGCACTCTTTCCACTTTGACCTTGAGTTTTGCCGTACCCAGAGTTTAAATAAAAAGGTCTGTCACAAACGCTTTGCGGTGTGGCCCCTCCGCTCCTTCTTCTAGGTTCCATATTCTAATTTCCTCCCATTGCGCTTTGTTTTCTTGGTCTTCAGTTTTCAGTAACAGCGCTTGTACCTGTAATTGGAGATCTAGCGTGGTCTAAGTTGCCTGTTCCTTGTAACGCTCTAGGTTTGCAGTATTGGTTTCTATGTCTAGCACTATGATGCCTACCGAGTCAACATCTTGCTGTAAACTAGATAGTCTGCCATTGAGATCGGCCCTCAGCGAGTCCAGAGACTGGGCCATTTCTGCCTTAAGCTCCTCCCATAGTTCCTGCTTGAATTCTCTCAGTGAGGTGAGAAGATCTTCTTTAGAAAGTGCCATGCTGTTTGCCCCTTCTCTAGCCGATTGAGGTTCCTTGATAGTTGTGGGGGTGAAGTAGGGGGAGACTCTATTACCTTGCTGTTTATGGGGCGGCATAGATGGGCCCTTCGCGACACCTGTGTAAAACCTACCACCTCCTGGGTGTTCCCCAAGGTGATCCCTGTGTGGCGATGGTATGGAGTTCTCTCGCAAAAGCTCAGATGCTTTCCGCTCCCCTACTTTGGTCTGCTCGTGGTATCATGATCGGTGCTCCGCCTACCCTCTGACTCGTGCTTAATGGGGCCTTTCACTGTAATATTTCAGACCTCTGCTTCGATCTCTGGTGTCCCCATAGTTTCTCCTGTGGATCGTGTCATTGCTGTCCCGAGGTAAATATGGTTATTGACCTAGGGAGCCAAGGGAACTCCAATGCGGAAGACCTTCTCTGATTAGACTGTTGTGGTAAGTTAGTTTGTGCTATTACTGCATGCTCCTCTGTTGTTGAAGTGCTTTCTCCGGGTACTCCCCGGGCGCCATTTTAAAGTCAGGCACCAGGCTTTTCCCCCCTCACTGGGCCGTTCTCGCTGCATCGGCCGGTAAACTTGGATAAATGTCTACTCCACCCTGTCTCTGTTATTGTCTTGCCCTTATTTTAATTTTGATTTGGGGGCGAGGGTGCCTCCACCGCCCTCCCGGATCCCGATTCGCCGCCCTCTGTCAAGTCAGTGCCTCACTACCTCCGCTCGGCAGCTCAATGGAAAAGTGTACTCATTGTCCCTGGGCGGTTCTGTAGGACGGGGGGAGGGTTCCTGCTCACTCACTGCTCTTCATTGGAGTCGGAGGCTCATCACTGGAAATACATGGAAGAAAAGCAGTGATGTTGAACAATGTGTACAAAAACATTCCTCCAACATCAAAAGAGGAAAAAGGCCCTAGTGTACTGTTTTTTCTCCTGCTGCGGATTTCCGTATGAGGTTCCTCTAGAGTGCTGCATTGAAATCTCTCCCATATGGTGTCCATCAGGTATAAGTGTGTTTCTGTCTTCCCCTTCTCTCAGAATAAAGTGGATCCTCTAACAGTTCCCATTTTGGGAGGTCCATTGTGTGCCCTACTCACACTACCCACATTTAGATTTTTAGAAAAACCTGGTCTGAATGACCAGTGATGTAACTGGCCTCATAGCGGGTGCTGTGCCATGCAGATTTGTTAGACAGGACCAACATTTACAGGCTAAGGGTGGGGTTTTCATGGGGACACCCAACACATATTTGACCCTCCTTCTCTGTCCACTCCACCACTGTTGACAACAAACAGAGGTGAGAGGTGCTCTAATTCCACCACCCACTTACTCTGCTCAGACGTCTTCTTCCTCCAATTGGGCACTCCTGTGTCAGTCGGACGCTGACCTCCCCTCTCACAATGAAGCATTAGAGTATCCTATGAATGTGATCATATAACAAAAAGTTGCAATTTATGTTTTGGAAACATAAATAGAGTCTCTAATTAAAGAGACAAGTAGGTTGGTTCCGTCTCCAGATGTGAATGGCAAGAAATGGATTTGACATAGCTGAAAAGGATTGCATAGACTGAATCATATTTTATGACATTCTCTTAGGAATATGAGAGAAACTTGCTTGTGTGCAATACGCTCTTTCTAATATGTGGTTAATATTAGGAAGGTGAGACAAGTATGAATGAAGAATAGATGAATAAATGGAACTCGAATGTGCGCAAAGAATTAATGTGAAGCTGATATTAATATGACGTGCTTCACTTTTATAGAATTATTATTGTTATTATTAAAATGTAATTGCTATACTCAAATCCAATTTCAGCATTATCACAGTAATTAAACGTATTATTACACCAGATACAAAATGTTCACGAATGACATAAAATCATTAGTTATACATATCTTAAGAAAACATGTTTTGATTTTCAAAAATCGCTCATTAGAAGGTAGTACTTTCGGACATGATAACATCAGGAATATTTCAGAAACCAATTACGTTTCTAATCAACTCTTGGAGGAGTATACTTCAGAAATAGGATTAGACAAACATGAGGCATATGCGTTTTGAATGTAAACAATCCTTCCTTTACTACTAGGAGTGTTCACAATGCAGGCTGCACATGTTGCTTGATTTTGACAAGAGCATAGCCTTTCACCTTTTTGGTTGACAATGACTGACCCACTACAATGCTTCTAGAGTGGAATATACCTGTGTGTGTGGGGGAGCATATATATATATATATATATATATATATATATATATATATATATATATATATATATATATAAATCCTCTTTGTGTGGAAACTCTTACCGAACTATAACTATACATTAGGCAAGCACCACTCTGGCCAACCTCCCTAAAGGAAGTCCTCTCCACACTGTGCAGAGCCTTCAGCTGTGCGTGGCGGGGTTTGGCCAATCCTAATGATAACTTGCACGCCACCTTACATGGCGTATGAGCTCACATATTACATCACTCATGATATGTTCAATGACAACATCCCTCTCCCTGTTTTTCATTGAATTAACCCAACGGTGGGCCAGGTCCCAAGGGTCAAAGTGATATAAAAGGGGATGATGGACGGAGCGTTTGAGCAAATCAAACACTCACCCCCAGTCAACTGATCTGGGTTTAATCCATCACCATTCTTTAGCTCACTCCGCCACCCCAGTTCAGACATGGCCATATGCAAATCAGTCTGACCCTGTGCCTCATGGGAACAGTCCAGCCCGAACTGCCAAGCCATGCCTTCCCTGGACCAGAAACAAACATCCTGGCACCAGTTTCGGATTCATAATCCTCACCAGGCAGGCTATCTTGAATTCAGTGGTAAAGTGAGCAATGCACTCACGTCTGAGCATACCCTGCCAAATTGGAGCGAACAAAGCGATACAAAAGGGGATGATGAACAGAGTGTTTGACCAAATCAAACACTCACCCCAGTCAACTGATCTGGGTTTAATCCATCACCATTCTTTAGCTCACTCTGCCACCCTTGTTCAGATTATTGCCATGTGCAAATCAGTCTGACCCTGTGCCTCATGGGAACAGTCCAGCCCAAACTGCCAAGCCATGCCTTCCCTGGACCGGAAGCAATCATCCTGTGACCAGTTTTGGATTCATAATCCTAATCAACCAGGCTATCTTGAATCCAGTGGCAAAGTGAGCAAGGGACTCACGTCTGAGCATACCCTGCCAATTTAGGGCGAACAAAGCGATACAAAAGGGGATGATGGACGGAGCGTTTGAGCAAATCAAACACTCACCCCCAGTCAACTGATCTGCGTTTAATCCATCACCATTCTTTAGCTCACTCCACCACCCCAGTTCAGACATGGCCATATGCAAATCAGTCTGACCCTGTGCCTCATGGGAACAATCCAGCCCGAACTGCCAAGCCATGCCTTCCCTGGACCGGAAAAAGCATCCTGGGACCGGTTTCGGATTGTTAATCCTCATCAGCCAGGCTATCTTGAATCCAGTGGCAAAGTGAGCAAGGGACTCACGTCTGAGCATACCCTGCCAAATTGGGGCGAACAAAGCGATACAAAAGGGGATGATCGACAGAGTGTTTGACCAAATCAAACACTCACCCCCAGTCAACTGATCTGGGTTTAATCCATTACCATTCTTTAGCTCACTCCGCCACCTTAGTTCAGACATTACCATATGCAAATCAGTCTGACCCTGTGCCTCATGGGAACAGTCCAGCCCGAACTGCCAAGCCATGCCTTCCCTGGACCGGAAACAAGCATCCTGGGACCAGTTTGGGATTCATAATCCTAATCAGCCAGGCTATCTTGAATCCAGTGGCAAAGTGAGCAAGAGGGGCTCACGTCTGAGCATACCCTGCCAACTTAGGGCGAACAAAGCGATACAAAAGGGGATGATGGACGGAGCGTTTGAGCAAATCAAACACTCACCCCCAGTCAACTGATCTGGGTTTAATCCATCACCATTCTTTAGCTCACTCCGCCGCCCCAGTTCAGACATGGCCATATGCAAATCAGTCTGACCTTGTGCCTCATGGGAACAGTCCAGCCCAAACTGCCAAGCCGTGCCTTCCCTGGACTGAAAACAAGCATCCTGGGACCGGTTTCAGATTCATAATCCTCATCAGCCAGGCTATCTTGAATCCAGTGGCAAAGTGAGCAAGGGACTCACGTCTGAGCATACCCTGCCAAATCGGAGCGAACAAAGCAATACAAAAAGGGATGATGAACAGAGTGTTTGACCAAATCAAACACTCACCCCCAGTCAACTGATCTGGGTTTAATCCATCACCATTCTTTAGCTCACTCCGCCACCCTAGTTCAGACATTGCCATATGCAAATCAGTCTGACCCTGTGCCTCATGGGAACAGTCCAGCCCGAACTGCCAAGCCATGCCTTCCCTGGACCGGAAACAAGCATCCTGGGACCAGTTTCGGATTCATAATCCTAATCAGCCAGGCTATCTTGAATCCAGTGGCAAAGTGAGCAATGGACTCACGTCTGAGCATACCCTGCCAACTTAGGGCGAACAAAGCGATACAAAAGGGGATGATGGACGGAGCGTTTGAGCAAATCAAACACTCACCCCCAGTCAACTGATCTGGGTTTAATCCATCACCATTCTTTAGCTCACTCTGCCGCCCCAGTTCAGACATGGCCATATGCAAATCAGTCTGACCTTGTGCCTCATGGGAACAGTCCAGCCCGAACTCCCAAGCCATGCCTTCCCTGGACTGGAAACAAGCATCCTGGGACCGGTTTCGGATTCATAATCCTCATCAGCCAGGCTATCTTGAATCCAGTGGCAAAGTGAGCAAGGGACTCACGTCTGAGCATACCCTGCCAAATTGGAGCGAACAAAGCAATACAAAAAGGGATGATGGACAGAGTGTTTGACCAAATCAAACACTCACCCCCAGTCAACTGATCTGGGTTTAATCCATCACCATTCTTTAGCTCACTCCGCCACCCTAGTTCAGACATTGGCATATGCAAATCAGTCTGACCCTGTGCCTCATGGGAACAGTCCAGCCAGAACTGCCAAGCCATGCCTTCCCTGGACCGGAAACAAGCATCCTGGGACCAGTTTCGGATTCATAATCCTAATCAGCCAGGCTATCTTGAATCCAGTGGCAAAGTGAGCAAGGGACTCACGTCTGAGCATACCCTGCCAACTTAGGGCGAACAAAGCGATACAAAAGGGGATGATGGACGGAGCATTTGAGCAAATCAAACACTCATCCCCAGTCAACTGATCTGGGTTTAATCCATCACCATTCTTTAGCTCACTCCGCCACCCCAGTTCAGACATGGCCATATGCAAATTAGTCTGACCTTGTGCCTCATGGGAACAGTCCAGCACGAACTGCCAAGCCGTGACTTCCCTGGACTGGAAACAAGCATCCTGGGACCGGTTTCGGATTCATAATCCTCATCAGCCAGGCTATCTTGAAACCAGTGGCAAAGTGAGCAAGGGACTCACGTCTGAGCATACCCTGCCAAATTGGAGCGAACAAAGCAATACAAAAAGGGATGATGGACAGAGTGTTTGACCAAATCAAACACTCACCCCCAGTCAACTGATCTGGGTTTAATCCATCACCATTCTTTAGCTCACTCCGCCACCCTAGTTCAGACATTGGCATATGCAAATCAGTCTGACCCTGTGCCTCATGGGAACAGTCCAGCCCGAACTGCCAAGCCATGCCTTCCCTGGACCGGAAACAAGCATCCTGGGACCAGTTTCGGATTCATAATCCTAATCAGCCAGGCTATCTTGAATCCAGTGGCAAAGTGAGCAAGGGACTCACGTCTGAGCATACCCTGCCAATTTAGGGCGAACAAAGCGATACAAAAGGGGATGATGGACGGAGCGTTTGAGCAAATCAAACACTCACCCCCAGTCAACTGATCTGGGTTTAATCCATCACCATTCTTTAGCTGACTCCGCCACCCCAGTTCAGACATGGCCATATGCAAATCAGTCTGACCCTGTGCCTCGTGGGAACAGTCCAGCCCGAACTGCCAAGCCATGCCTTCCCTGAACCGGAAAAAGCATCCTGGGACCGGTTTCGGATTAATAATCCTCATCAGCCATGCTATCTTGACTCCAGTGGCAAAGTGAGCAAGGGACTCACGTCTGAGCATACCCTGCCAACTTAGGGCGAACAAAGCGATGGTCCCAAGGGTCAGCACATATTAATTTATTTATTTGGGGATGTTGCATGGGGCCCCTCTCTCGAGACCCCACCCCCTGGAGACTGACGCAAATTGTGAGTCCCAAACCCTATTGCCCTGGGAGAGTAGAGCAGTATTGACTGGGGCCCTGGCCAATTTTCTTCCTGCTAGCACAGCATTCCCCCGGGTGTCCCAGTGCATTTTTTAATTCTCATATACATTTGGGGTGGGGGAGTGTGTTAGAGCTCCTTTCCTGAAGTGGTACATGCCTTGTGGACTCCCATCGCCCCGAGGTTCAGCGCACATTTGAAGTAGTCCCAGGGCCTGATCCACGAGACCCCGAAGCAAAAAGAAGGGGGCCATGTACCAATTTTTTACAAAGCACTCAACGCTGGATCTGTATGCTCTTCAGTTGGAGTGTGGGGACTATTGCTGCATTCTGTGACCTGAAGAGGTTTAAAAAAAGACTCAAACACAACAAGTTTATTGTTATATAGATTAAGAGTGCTTTTTATTTGGTGACCCTTTGACAAAAACAGTAGGCCTGCTTTATATATAGATGTCCTGACCGCCAGACAAAATCAATAGGTTTGCCTTTTACAGATTGATATTTTGAGCCTTTGATGAAGCCAGTGGGTGTGTCATATTTAACCTGATCCTTTGACAAAGCCAATAGACATGTCTTTCATATATTAATGTATTGAACCTTTGACAAAGCCAGTAGGTCTGCCTTATTTCAAATGACATCCCCTTATGTTGTGATGGTGATGGCCAGGTCTTGCGTACCAACAAGAGTGGCTGTGTCAAGTGGGGTTAACCACATGGAGTGTGCCCAACCCCTTGCCAAAGGTTGTGAGCAGTAGGGGGGTTGGCATTTTTAGGTATGGTAATCTATATGTTACAACAAACAAACAAAGGTTAAAGTGAAGCTATTGTTATGTTTGGTATTAGTAAAGGGAAATGGTAGGTATGATATTATGATTTTACACTATTCTTTTAAAACTCAGAAATTCACTGAAAAAAACAAAGGTTAAAGTGATGCTATAGGTGTTTAAAGATGTCAGTTAAACATAACGTTTTAAACTAAAACAAAACCACTGAAAATATACAGTTATAGTTAACTGAAGTAACTATAACATACGCACTCGCCATGCACCACTAATGATCTCACAAGCTTCAATACTCATGACATGTTCTCTAACGTAATTGATAATATCACTTATAACAAATAAAATGACATCACTGGGCATGGCGTGGGTGCATGTTATATTTACTTTAGTTAACTGTAACTGGTGAATTTCAGTTGTTTCAGTGAGTTTAAAATGTCATATTTTAAGTATATTTTAAGTAAATGTGTGACCGAAGTATAACAGCACTTATGCTTTTTTTAGTAAATATACATGCTTACATAACTGCATATAGTTACATATATGCATGTATCTGTATGTATATCTGTATGTATATTATATTCACCCAAAAAACAAGGATCAAATAGATGTTATAGTTAGGCTAGGTTCTAAAACCTTAACTTATGTTAAATAAAAAAACATACATTTACTGAAAAAAGGGTTAGCTAATGCTAAAAAAACAAAAAATCACTGAAGTACACCAGGTATAGTTTAGTGAAAGTGAACGAACTATACATTTTACCCCCTCATGTGCTGCGTATGATTTCATTTATTACATCACTCATGACATCTCAGTATTAGCCTGCAGAAAAGACCCTGCCTCCACTCTACATCAGGACTTGGAATTATTGCTTATATTCTAGAAAGGACCTGCATTCAAACCTCCAAAAGCATCAAACCTCTCTTGCATACAATTGTTTGCCATACGTCGGTCAAGTTTGACGCAGACGGTGTCCAGGATCTGTGTTAAAAATGGGGTTTATGGTTGGCTAGGGTAGGCACCTAAGCCCTGCAGAACCCACCACTCTAGTCAAGGTAAGGGAGTTACACTCACAAGATAACCCCTGCTCACCCCCTTTGTGGCTTGGCAGAGCAGTCAGGCTTATCTCAGAGGCAACGTGTAAAGCGTTTGCGCAACACACACACCAGTGACAAACTAGGCACACCACAAAAGAGACTCTACACAAGGTTATATAAAAATATATATTGTATTATACATAAAACACTTTAAACCATAATCACATAAATCACTTTGCCAACCAGGTGATTGTCATAACATCGCTTAGATCATAAATCACTTTACCATAAGGCAATGGTCATAACTGCATCGGTAGTGCAATCAAATAAACACTTCATAGGTTGCACATGTTACAAAAACACCATCACTTGGCAAATCCTGAAGTAATGCCTTTTGTCCTTACAATTGCAAGGCAATACAACATAAAGCATAACATCAGGCCCCACATTTTAGGTTAGGTTCTCCATAAATCATAGCTGCTGGGTATATTATGCAAATCCTCGCAAAGTAAACCAACATACATCATAACATCAGGGCACAAAATGTGGCAGTTGGGTAAAGCACAAAAAACACAGGAATCACCCACCACTGTGCAAATCTGACAGTACAAACAGCAGCCCCATCTGCATCACTAAATTAGGGCATGAACTGCAGCACAAATATTCATAGGTCAGCACATGTCACCATAACTGCAGGTATCAGTGGTGCAATGTGGGTGGGGCTTCTTTCTGGCCATACAGGGAGCGCCCTGCATCCCTTCGCACCACGGATTCTTCTGAGCAATGGGGTCTAGCTCTTTCTGCATTGGGACACCAGCGGACGACATTGCCTTTGCTTCGGTCTCCTGGACAGTCGCTGGGCAACACCGGGAGCTTCTGGGTGGCCCATTGGTTGACATGAAATGCTGGATACTCCTCTGGGCAAGTAAGCAGGGCCCTAGCTGTAAATAACGGTGGGAGCAGATACCTGCCGTCAAGGAGAGGGATAGTGCTTCCTGCCTCAGCTCTTCCCTCCCTTCACATGGATAAATGAGGCAAGGGCAGTGCTGCAAGTGCTAGTCCAGGGATATCCTGAACAGCAATCTTCATGCACTTTCCTTTCAAAGCAGAAATCCACCTCTGCTGGAGCCCTCTCCACGCTCCTACAATTGAATTGAACAATCAAGCGCTCACCACACACTAAGTTTTCAACTCACACAGGGCAGGCCACCAAGTCCTGGGAAATCACTAGGGGTACCAAGCAGGAATAGGTGCAGCAGGCCAGCACACAGAGTCCTTGTAGGGAAGCAGGTAGTTCTTCTTGTAGCCCAGCAGGGCAAAGGTTAACACAATAGACAAGGGAGTTCAATGGCGGTTCCTCCTGACAGCATGATAGTTCCTTCTGGCAAGGTGCAGTTTGTAGAGCCAGCAGCATCTGGTTACAAGTCCATGTAGAGTTTAAAATCACAGGGTCATAGCCTATGCACTTATAGTCCAAAAGTCCTTATTCTAGGGGCACTTCAAGCAACTTTCAGAAGAGCACAACACAGCCATTCAATCCCAAGTCCTTGCTCCAGACACACTGCAGGGGGGCAGAGACAGGTAGGTAGGTAGGTAGGTAAGTATACTTGTAAAGCGCACTGTAGACAGCATTGTGAAAGTCAGGGAAAGCCCTGTTCAGGTGCAGGTGCAACTCCTACCACCACTCTAAATGCAGACCAGGCCTAATCAAGTGCTAGGGAAAATCCTTCCACCACTCTAAATGCAGCCAAGGTCTATTCATTGTAGCACTGAGTCACCCAGGAAAGGCAGGACACACCTCAACCCCCTTGTGACTGTCTAGAGTGAATGCACATCCCCTTCTCCTGTCAGTCTAAACCAAACATTGAATACACAAACAGGCAGGGCGCAAAGAGTCGTAAGCACACAGAAATGCACTCTTCTAAAAGTGGCATTTCTAAAATAGTAACAACAAATTCACTTTCCGCAATAAGCAGGATTTATTACTACTGTTTCAACATACCAGAAATGACCAAGCTACCCCTTTCATATCAGAAATTACCACTGAAGTACATATCAGGGAATTTCCAATGCAAAACAACGAGATGGCAGCCTCACAGCAGTAAGAAACCAAATAGGCTGTTTGTCACTACCAGGACATGTCACACAACTAAGGCACATGTCCTAACTTTTACCTACACAGCACCCTGCCCATAGGGCTTCCTAGGGCCTACCTTAGGGGTGACCTATTTGTAGTAAATTGGAAGTTTTAGACCAGGCCACCACTTTAAGTGACACGTCACTGGGGTAGTAAACTGCACACTCAGGCCCTGCAGAGGCCTGAGACAGGTTTGAAAGGCTACTTCCTTGGGTGGGGCAAGCAGCACAGCAGATCCACTAGTAGCATTTACTGTACAGGCCCTGGGTATGTGGGATACCACTGAACAAGGGGCATACAGGTAAATTAACTATGTCAAACTGGTGTAGACCAATCTTACCAAGTTTACAAGAGAGAGCACATGCATTCTAGCACTGATCAGCAGTGGTAAAGTCCTCAGATTCATAAAACCGACAAAAACAGGTCAGACAAAATACAGAAGGAAGGCAAAACGTTTGGGGATAACCCTGCAAAAAGGGCCAGTTCCAACCATCTGCATTTGTCCAACCACAGGTGGCCAACCCACGCTATGCAAAGACTTTGGACATACACAGTTGAGGTTGTCTGCAAGATCTAGTGTAATACCAGATCCTGTATCCACATAGAAAAAGGGTTGAGTGGTGGTCTTGTCCCCTGGTCAAACACTGCGCCCATACCGCCACAACCACCTAACACTCTATTTGCCCAGACTTCAGCCCTTCGTAACAAAGTTCTGAGTAAATAGTGCAGTGGCTTGTTGTAGTGTGTACTTAACAGTAAAGGGTGCTCTATTGTTACTCCTTGTTACTCCTTATGGTTTCTTGGCCAGAGCAAGGAGAGAGAACTTCTGTTCATGTGTAGGGAAGTGGTGGTGGCAGCACGAGACTGCCATTGAAGTGTAGAAAGCACTTCAAGGGCCCTAGCCAACAATGCCACTCCTGCTTTTGGCTGTACAGCCCAGCATGACTCCACCTTTTCTCACCTTGTCACAGGCTGAAATTAGGTCAGCAAATTCTCTGATCCCACTCTAGTCTATGATAAGGTGAGAAAAGAGCAGCAATCTGTTTCTCCCTTCACAGCAGGTAGAGAACACTGCATATTGCCAGGAAAAGGAGGAGTGGAAAGGGCAACGGCAGGAAAGAGGAAGAAAGGTAGAAAAGAACATGTAAGAGACAGGAAAGAAAAAAAAACAAATAGCTGTGTGGAGACTCCAGGAGTGCAACTAACAGAATAAGGAAAGGGAGAGAGAGAGAGAGAGACAGAGAGAGAGAGAGAGAGAGAGAGAGAGAGAGAGAGAGAGAGAGAGAGAGAGAGAGAGAGAGAGAGAGAGAGAGAGAGAGAGAGAGAAAAAGAAGTGGAGAATATGCGAATGGATGGGCTATGGAGACATAGTGGGAAGGATAAAGAAAGGAACAAAAGGAAAGGAGGTAGAAAACCAGCGGGGGGACAGGCATCAAGGGAGAGAAAGTGATTGATGTATGGGAGGGGAAAAGGGATGAAGAGGACGGACCGAGAAAGGAATGATAGAAGCGCATAAGAAGAGAGAGGAGAATATAAAGGGGTTATAGAAGGGAAGGGGAGGTGACAGCGATACAAAGACCAATTACGAAATGCTAGGGAGAGCTGACATCTCATTCTCTAGCTTTCTAGCAGAGGGCTACAAATAATTTGATGCATAAAAACTGTATGAAATATTTCAGTGTTTGCAACTATTACAGTTGCAAGAAATAAAACAAAAATTTTAAAAATAGCTTGCGCCAAGAGGGCAATGCATGCACTTATATTTGTGTGCTGTTATGTAACACTTGCAGGCTTTATTTCAATAAAAGTAATCTATTTGCCGTGTTGATCTGGGCTCTGAAAGTGTTATATTCTGTGGTCTCCTAGTTCCTTGCTGCTCAGCCTGCGTGAGTGTGATGCAATAGAATGTTCATGAGTGCATGGTTTGGATGATTGGAGTTGGAATGAGTGGGGCTGAGCAGCAGGATGCTGTTCCTGGTAGGGCTGTACCATCTTATCTGTAACTGAAAAAACCTACATAATCTACACTACTGGCTATTGGACTGTTTACGTGACCATACTGACCATAATTTGTTTACAAAAGAAAGAGTATTGTTCTGTAGAAAGACTGTGGAACGACAGGACTGCAGGAATTACCTTCAATGCACCCAGCACCCTCCACGGCTTGCCTGGGTTTTAATTCAAGAACTCCATAACATGAAATAATTTAACCTTCTAAAGAGGTTGTCACAACTGGGCAGAGCATCAGTCTAGGCTATCGGGAAGCTTTCTTTCTACCCCCAGAGAAATTTATTTAAAAAATGTTTATGATTGTGAGTGAGGTAAGAGTTTGCCCCTGGGTATATGAGTCAAGAATATGTGTTTTTAAGGAAACTGTCTGAAAGGTTGCCCTGTGATGACTTAAAGAGTGGAATCGATTCTAACACTCGGGTTGTGCTCAGGTAACTGGGATGTTTGGCTGTATTCTGTGCACTGTCAGTGGTGACGAGAGAAATGGTATCACAGGAGAGGACACACCTGAAGGGGGAGTACATAAATAAACGCCCACCTTCAACAACACAGACAAATATACATCTGTACTCATCCACAAAAGAACAAGATCACTGCATAAATCCCATTGTGTGCAAAATGGGAACACAGTCATACCCACTTATCAAGCATTGTTGTTTTCATTGAGCAAACCCAACAAATATGTGTAAATTTTGTTAAGGACCATTGATGGTCAGTAAATATATTAGATATTTGATATAGTACCAGGGAGGTCTCAGAAAGGTTTCTGCATTTTATGCAATGATCTGTAACATATGGAGGGGAACATCAGCAGCAAGAACGTAAGTTAGAGTGAGATGTATGTCTGTATTATATTTCATTCAAGGTTACTTGAGTAATTATTGATCTCGGATGTATTGCTGACTTTGGTTCCTTTGAACCAAATGATACTTACTGCTGTTTGTTATTTCACCAACTTTGATGGAAGCATTTCAACACCTATACACTGATAAATCTTTTTAATATCACTACTGCTGTCTTAGTCCTAAGCATGTGAGACACCATGCCCCACATTTACTTAGGACTTGGGTTGTCCTTGTGTGGCTTAAATCATAACAAGGCAATACAAGTTCTTATCTGGGATTTACTGAGCCACGCAAAGCCACTTAGCATGATTTAGTATATACAAAGTAATGCAACACAGTGCATAGCGCTGGCTTCCATTTTTGTGTGTCAGGGAGGCATTCCATGGGTGGAGCAGGGCGTTTCCATTCATCCACCCATCTTTTTTGATGCAATCCCATATTTACTAATGTCAGTAAACCTGGGTTTGTACCAAAATCATGCGCCTCCCAGACCCAGGCATATCAAGGAGAAATAGCTTTATTTCTCCTCGTTACTTGATTTTTCAATGTGTGATGCATTCCGTATCATACATAGAAACAGGAAAATGCCTTTAAAGATTGGTTTTGTGCAGGAAGGTTTCCCTTCCTGCACAAAATCAATCCTGCTCATAACACAGGCACCCTTGCAGCAAGGTGCAAGGGTACCTGGGTTGATGCTAGACAGCTATAAGTGTGCCATAACAAGGAGGGAGCAGAAGGGCGCCATATCTTAGTAGCTAAGGTGCTTTTCTGCTCTCTCCATTTCAAGCAACACAGCACAGAAGCTTTGCTTGCTGCCCTGAATTCTGTGAAATTTTATGAAATATACACAAATCAGCTTTAGGTAATTAAGCAGTACCATTGCTGGGTGAGCTTATGAGATGTGTCTAGCTCTTAAGTCTATGGAAACATGTATAACGTTTGATTTGTTCAATGCATGTAGAATCTCTTTAATAAGGTATGACTGGGATTTCTGAGAAGTAAACAAAGATTATTGCAAAGCTACCCCAGCAAGAGGGTAGTCTCCTCCGAAGCACTGCGAAAAGAACAAGTCTTTATGCACTTGATGATTGTAATGAAGTTATGAACACAAAGATCTGGTCAAAGTCTTTGAAATTGTAATCTCTAGATCAACACATTATAATCATGGTTGTAAACACATCTGGCATCTCATGCATTGCGTTTGTCGTTAGTTTTTGTTTTCCCAATGCATTTCGGGCTCTGGTTAAGCCCTTCATCAGGGGATTACTGGTAACCGTTTGTGTTAGATCCGCATTTTGGGGTGTTGGTTTAACTCCGCTACGGTTCCATGCGAGTGCCCTTCCGTTGTGTGTGACTCGGTTGGGTTTCACCCAACCGAGTCACACACAACGGTTACCAGTAATCCCCTGATGAAGGGCTTAACCAGAGCCCGAAATGCATCAGGGGAGACTACCCTCTTGCTGGGGTAGCTTTGCAATAGACTTTGTAACTAACTACACTGTAGAGCACAGACAGCGATACCTCTATAGCACGCCACAGACCATAAACATTTTGTATGTTTCACCCAACCGAGTCACACACAACGGAAGGGCACTCACATGGAACCGTAGCGGAGTTAAACCAACACCCCAAAATGCGGATCTAACACAAACGGTTACCAGTAATCCCCTGATGAAGGGCTTAACCAGAGCCCGAAATGCATCGAGAAAACAAAAACTAACGACAAACGCAATGCATGAGATGCCAGATGTGTTTACAACCATGAATATAATGTGTTGATCGAGAGATTACAATTTCAAAGACTTTGACCAGATCTTTGTGTTCATAACTTCATTAAAATCATCAAGTGCATAAAGACTTGTTCTTTTCGCAGTGCTTCGGAGGAGACTACCCTCTTGCTGGGGTAGCTTTGCAATAGAATTTGTAACTAACTACGCTGTAGAGCACAGACAGCGATACCTCTATAGCACGCCACAGACCATAAACATTTTGTATACCATTGAGGAACCAGCAGTGCAAGTCCCATGTACTTTCTTTGTAAGTAAACGAAGATGCCAGAAACATTTTGAAAATGATAGGCCATGTAACCTTGTACAGCATGGAACTACTTAACTCCCAGCACCCATGGAGAGAGCAAGATTTGCCTGGCACACCTCAAATGTATTGGAATATTATAACAGTGTATTTTCCAAAAGTCTGGATGTTTAGCCCTCGCTTGTTAAAAATGTGATACTCAATACACCGTCTGTTCCTATTTCTTTTTAGGTTTTCACAGTAGTGAACCCCCGCCGAGCTCATTTGAAGAAGTTCAGGCTGATTGTTTGCTAACTTCAGTCCAATTGGAGGAAGTTATTTATGCCCCACTACTTTCAAAGGTCACCAGCCACCAAAGGTGTGATGGAAGCACAAGGTATAGTTAGTTCACTAAACTATAACTGTTGCATTTCAGTGATTTTGTATTTTTTCGTTTTCATGCGCTTGTTTCTCATTTCAATATCTAAATATAATGTCCACTGAAAAAAAAGGTTTTGATTTGATTTGATTTGATTTCAAGATTTGTATAGCGCATGGCTGCCCTAAGGCTTCCCAGTGCTGATGATGAGTGCTAAGGTCTGTAAGAGGCTGATTAATGGTCTAAGGGAACAGCCAGGTTTTAATTTTTTTCCTAAAGGGCAGTTCATTTTGCGTTGCTCTTAGGCCAAGAGGAAGCTCGTTGCACAGTTTGGGTATCAAGTGTGCAAAGGACCTTCCTCCCCATCTATATTTTTTAATTGTGGTGGTACGGAGGAGGTGTTCTTTGGGAGGACTCAGGGGTCTGGGGGATCATGAGTAGACATCGGATTTCAAAGTTTTTCCAGACCTTTATAATTTACTCCCTTGTGCATTGCGCATGGGGATTTAAATTTGACTCTCACTGCAATTGGCAGACAATGGAGCTCTTTCAGGGATTCCCTGACCGAGTTTGAGCAGTTGCCGTGTTCTACACTATATGGAGTCTCTTGATCACATACTTTTGTGAACCTAGGAACAGCGAATTATCATAGTCCAGGCAAGAGACTATGAGGGACTGCAGAACGGTTTACTTAGCTGCTCTGGGATAAGCTCCAGTACCTTTCTTAGCATTCTTAAAAGCCCGAAGCAGATACCAGTTTGTTTGCCTGTTGGTTCATTGCAAGAGTGTTATCCAACCAGATACCTACATTTTTTACAACAGGTTTAGGGTCATGTGGATTTCCCATGCAGGACGGCCAGTTTTTCAGTGGCCTGAGAAGTAACCTGTTACCTAACATTTTCTCTGTTCGGTTTTAGGCAACAGTCAGGCAGCCAGTAAGAAAGTTTTTTCAGGCAGGGAGCCAGTTGATGGTTGCCTTGGTTGGGGCCATTTGACAGGGAGACAATCAACTGGGTGTCGTCCGCGTACGATACACCCGAGATGCCAAATTCCTTCAAGATGGTGGCCACCTGTTTTATATATATATATATATATATATATATATATATATATATATATATATATATGAGGAGCCCTGTGGCACTCCATACTTTATTGGCAGGCAGTCTGAGAATTTATCCTTTTCCATCACTTGGAAGGACCGATCTTCCAAAAAAGGACAAAGCCTGTTCAATGCTTTATCTCGCATACCTATTTCCCCATATCTGTCTTTCAGGATAGCATATTTGACGGTGTCGAATGCCGCACTTAGGTCAAGCAGAATAATGGCCGCAGACACATCATCATCTAGTAGGGCTTTAAGTTCCTCTGTAACTGCCAGGAGAGCAGCTTTGGTGCTATGTTGGGCACAGAACCCATCTGCGTTGGGTGAAGTAGGTTATTCTCCTCAAAGTAGTTGATTAATGTATGGTTGACATGTTTCTCCAGGAGTTTACAGAGGAGAGGAAGTAGGGAAATAGGTTGCAGATTACCAAGTGTGTTGGGATCGAGCTGGGGTTTCTTATTATGGCATGCTTCCAGTGTAGTAGGACCAAGCCTGACTCTCGTGATTTAAAGGTTAAAGTGAAATAATGATTTCTTTTGTTGTAATGCAACATACGTTTAACAGAAACCAAAGAAATTCACCTAAAAGCAAAAGAATTGCAATTTCAGTGGATTTAATTTGTAATCATAACTGGAATCTTACTGGTTGTTTAGGTGGATGTCTGAGCCTTTGTAAAACATAGATTGAGGTGCTGTAAGCCAAAACACAAGTTCCTTAACTGAGTAACACGGTCCAATATTTCATCTAACGGTTCTGGTGACCTCATAAACCATGAGACCAAAAGCTGAGAGGCTGGTAAATATCACTAGAATCCCGGGAAGCAATATAGGACCATAGTATACAAATTACCCATTATTCATTTTTATATTACATGTTGATCTTGGAATAGATAGATTTAAAAATCTGTTTTCTCCAAAGGGCTGCTAACAACGGGAACTGATTGGAAGAAGTAGGTTTAGAATTAGTTTACATGTCATCAATACATTATGCTACAACTATGGACCTATGGACTCTGGTGAGTGGAAGTGAATCTGTGGCAGCTAAAAAAAGATTTATAATATTTCCCCAATTATTTGCCACACATATGATGATTTAAGAAAAAAAAGTTTCTATATTAAATGGATGAAAATATTACTGCCAGAGAATGTACTGCATAGTTTGCCTTTCTTGCTAATTCATTTAGATAGCCTTGCTGCATAATTTGGCCCTACTTGGTGCATAATCCTAGGAGCCTTGGTAATGATAATCTTTGAGGGCTATCATTATGATGGTGATACCCATATTCGACATGGAACCTTGAAACACACATTAAAGTGTCCTAAAACTACTTTTGAACCTGGCTCAGAGAAGGAAATGATAAAAGTCAGAATGCTTGTATTGGACATCTCACTTGAGGTCTCCAGGTAAGTCTAAATGATGACCCGGGGAAAAGCGCCAGCCACTTGAGTGCTCTTTGATTGCCTGACGAGCTGAGTTAGCTCCAACAAAGTGAATGAATGAATGCTTGTGAGGAAAATCTGACAAGATGAGGAAACAAGAAAGCCTGAGGTGTAGAGACACTAATATCAAATGTAGAGCTGAATTCCCCTAGCGTGGCTGATGTAGCAACTTGTAGGAGAAAATTAAGTAGTTTGAGAAAGATTACATAAATAACATGCCAATTGGCATCTCTATTTGAGAGTACTTGCATTTATTTAAATTACCGGGAGTAGAGATGGCAGGGGTAGGGTTCCTGATGACGGAGAAGCTAAAATCCCTTCTTTATTTCTATGTTTAGTAGGGAATTTTTCTATGTTTCTATGATTTGCTCTATATATGTTACCCTCCTATATGTTGCAATTGAAAGCCCTTTATTTTTAAAGTTGGCCACGTGGGAAGATGTATGCTATATCCAAAAATACCCCCTTCAGATGTCAATTACAAGAGTAGGAATATGGAAATAGAGGAGTACACCTGGATAATAGTGGTATACAGTGACATTCAAACCTCAGATTCTTAGGAGTGTAATCATCTAGATCAGTATGTGATTAAGATCTAGCTGAGGATGTTTGCAAATGGCAATGGAACCAACCAATGAGCACCTCTATCACCAGAGATCACAGCTTCAAGCAAACTGCAAAGTTTCAAGCAACATTTCTAGGCAGATGAATGAGCACGAGAAAATAAGAACAACGCTAATTCCAAATTCATTTAGAAATAAGGGATATACAACAATCATCTTTGTATCAGATCTCGAAAATGCAGATGTCCAATAACCACTTCCAGCCTGTGTTGAGTTCAATTAAATGATCACCATAGTTAGTATGATGGGATACACCTAGCAATGAGCTTAATGAAAATAGATGCACTGAATATTGCAATTCATGGATTTACCAGAAAAAGAGCAAGGTTGCTTTGGACAAAAAAATATGCGACCACATTTCACAGGCCCCTATTATTTGAGGAAAATACCACTCAATATTTAATGCGGTCAATTATTGTTATGTATTGATTGATTAACAAGAGTTAATAATATTATTAAGACTGAGCATCCAATGGTTTCGTTTTCTGCCATTTCATCGGATTTCTGTCTCTTTAGATAGACTGAAGCTACATCATCAATAGTTCTGGTAACTTTTGAGGCGTTACTCTAGGACATCTTTACTTGGGGTTAGTAAATGAAGTGGGTGAAGGTTTTTGAAGGTTCAAGCAGGGATGTCTTTGTTTCATACATGCACAGTGAGATCTACTGCCTCATTTGAGAAAGTGTGATAATGCCTGCCTACACATGCACCCACTGGGGGCTGGTTGTGGCCCAACAATAATATATGAAGATGTCCTGCTGTACATCACTGACCCTACTGTGACACTCGCTCCCCTGCTCGAGAAGGAGAAACATTTGGTCGATACTCTGGCTACAAGGTGAACTGGGGGAAATCAGTACTTTGCAAAATTTTCAACTGGTACTGAGAGATCACTATTCCAGACACAATCAAAATAACAACAGAGGATTTTTGGTACTTGGGCATACAGGTCACTATGGATCCAGACAAGTTCCTGGGGTGAAATTTGGAGCAGCCACTGGCGAACCTGCATGGGGGTGTGTGCCACCTGGAGGAAGTTCCCCCTGATGATTTAGGGAAGAGCAGCTATCCTGAAGAAGAGAACCATTCCGAAACTCCTTTATATTATGCAGAATACCCCCATCCCAGTATGTGGATCCTATTTTCTCCAACTGGACAGAGAGGTCCGGCAATTAATATGGGATGGATGAACCCCCAGAATAGCGTTTGGGACACTATGTTGCTCTGTCTTTAACATGTAACTGTACTTCCCCACTTCAGTCCGCATTATTGGGCCTCCCAGATCCGAGCTAATAATGACTGGGTGTATGTCCCGGAAGACGATCCAGCGGTCCTTTTGGAGTGATGCTCTATTTCAGACCCTTCATGGAGTCATGTGTGGGATCTGACAGATCACGGGTCTGGTCCCCTATATGGACTGCACTGGCAGTGTGGAGCAGATTCAGGCAGCATCTAGGATGAAGGGGCAGAGTGACCAATACCATGCCCCGCTAGGGAAATGGTGAGCTGTACGATGTTGGGACACTATAGGGTTTTACCCTGTGGGATTTGATTGGCATCTCCACTCTTGGTGATGTGATTGAAGGGGGAGTTGTGATGTCCTTTGAGCGACTATGGGAGAAATATGATTTATCAGGATTGCTGTATTATAAATACGCAGAGCTTAAACATGCCTTGTTGGCGGAGGAGGTGATTGACGAACCTCCCAGATGCTGCCCCTCTTGAAAACAATGCAGGTGGCACGTTCGGGCTGGACTGTTCCCATTGGGCAGGGTCAAGACTGATTTGCATATAGCTGGGTCCAAATTGGAATGACATGGTGAGACAAAAAAACGATGGATTTAGGCCCAGATCTTTGTACTGGGGTGAATGTATGACATTGTTCTGCATTCTGTCCATCAATTGGTCTTTTTGCATTTGTCACCCGAGTGGGACTGGTATGCCCAGACGTGAGTCCTGTGCTCTCCATGCCATTGGAGTCAAGCTATCCTGGCTGATGAGGGCTGAAAGCCCAAAACCGGTCCTAGGATGCTTGTTTCCAGACCAGGGAGGATCTGGCCTGGCAGTTGGGGCTAAACTGTTCCCATTGGGCGCAGGGTCAAGACTGATTTGCAAATGGCTGGTCCAAACTGGAATGGTATGGTGAGCAAAACAACTATGGATTTAGGCCCAAGTCTCTGTAATTGGGTGAATGTATGACATTGTTCTGAATTCTGTCCATCAAATGTTCTTTTTGCATTTGTCACCCTGTATGGGTTGGGTATGCCCAGACGTGGGTCCTGTGTTCTCCATGCCACTGGAGTCAAGCTATCCTGGCTGATGAGGGCTGAAAGCCCAAAACTGGTGCTAGGATGCTTGTTTCCAGTCCACGGAGGACCTGGCCTGGCAGTTCAGGCTGGACTGTTCCCATTGGGCGCAGGGTCAAGACTTATTTGCATATGTCTGGGTCCAAACTGGAATGGCATGGTGAGCAAAAAAACGATGGATTAAGGCCCAGATTTCTGTACTGGGGTGAATGTTTGACATTGTTCTGCTTTCTGTCAATCAATTGTTCTTTTTTTGTTCGGTAAGGGAGCAGCATCTATCATCTTCAAGGCAATTTGAAATAATATACCTAACAACCTGGGGAAGCTCTGGAGATGATGGGAACGGGATGTGGGAGACAAGAATGATGTGGACTGGGGAGTTGCCTTGATGCATCTTTGCCAGCTGGCTATAAAGGCACGATTTCACCAAATTTCGTTAAAATTCCTCCATTGAGTCTATATATCCAGAGATAGACGGCAAAAAATGGATAAAATCCCCATACCAGATTATCTCTGCTGCCTAGCCCCTAAAGCGACCTTCTTTCATACAATCTGTAGGTCCCCCGGGAATTTACACCTACTGGCAGGACATATCAAAAGAGCTGGGCAGCATATTGGAGGAGGAGCTCCCGTTACTGCCTCAGTATATAATCTTCTGGGGTTCCCGGATCTACACTGCAGGCAGTTGACGTTGTGTTCCTTTGGGGCTTGTGGTAGCAAAGAGGGATATTAGTAAAATAAATACGGCACAGGTTTGGGGCATACAAACCCTGCCCACCACTTGCCGATAGATATTTGTGATTGACTTGCATATAGCGATTGAAAAGTTAGTGTATGCTGCCAGGGGCTGCAGCAAAAATTCACTAAGACATGGGGCACCTGGATAGCATACTATGGACTGGGGGATGAAGACGCCACTGCATCCCATACGGGGAAAGTAACAAACACTGAGCCAGAGATTGGACATTGATACTCCTCCCATGCCCACTCACCCCGCTTGATTTGGAGATGTGTCCCTTTATATCCTTGTGCCCGTCCCCTGCCCCCCATCATACCAATATAGAAGATGAGATCCTCTATGGGAATGTACTACTGTCATGTTTTTACTGCTCTATAGGTCTTTTAATGTATTCCAACCAAAATGACAATAAAAAATCAGTTATAAAAATAAAGAATTTAAAAAGGGATTCTTAGTTCTGTGAATGGGTCCCATTGGCTCTTCAGGTTATATGAACGAAAAGAAAATATTACTCACTGTATGTAGAGCTACAGGAGTTTTAGTTTGGTTATCCCACTGTATTTGAGGGATAACTTATGTGATCATCACAGTCTTCACTGGCTAATTAAACAACAAACAATTTGGAACATGTGTATATAATGTACAAAATGTGATGTGCTGCTCATCTGAAGATCGCAGATTAATTAGTGAGAACGAACTGAAAAGTGCTAATGTATAGATAGATACCTGTGATGATGTTTGATTTCTTGTAAAGAAGGTTTTCATGTGTTTAATACAACTTGACTGCCTAGAAAGTTGATTCCATTAAATACATGTGTAAATATGAACGTAATGGTAAGGAGGCTGTTGTTATAATCTATCTGGGAGTGTTGTAGTAAATGATTTGTGCCAGTTTAATCAATAAATATCTTATTAATTTAATGGAAATGGGACCATGGTCTCTGTTATCAATTAGTTCAGGGTGTTCGACCATGATGAATACACAGTATTTGACCATGACAGTAATTTTGTTGGGCATGTGTAGAAACTTGATTGCTTTTGTGAGTACACTGTGTAGAATGTCTCCGGATTTCTGCTATGTTTTGACTTCTATAAGGCAGCAATAATGGTTTTGTATCAGATGGAGTAAGGTGTAATGGCATTCATGGTAGCATGGTTGGCGTTGTGTTGTAGTTGTCTTCTTTGTTGTGGACACCTGATAAGATTAGTTGTTTCTACAATGCAGTGATTCAGAGCTGTATCAACAGAGTCAGACATATGTTCTGTGAGAGGTTTTATTCCACCAGGAGCTGCTCCTCCACTAAGCCGGTGGAGCATCAACCTACTGCTCTCAGAGCAGGAAACATAAAATTAAAATAATAATACCTCGTTATTATAATTTTATTTGTCTTCGCTATGAGGCTGGGTTAGGGCAGGCTCGGCTGGTGTCGGAGACTGGGAGGAGTGGTTCATGCACACTCTATGTGCGTATAGAGGTGTGACTGGCGTCTTGGAGCGGCCAAACTGTTATGTGCACTTTGCATGTTCCCCACCAGGTTGTATTACACAGACAGGTGGGGAAAATGCACAGGCTCTCTGTCCTTATCTGAGCGTCAAACCAAGGAGATCAGACAAATCACCACTCTGCATCGCAGAGTTGCGTTTGGCTTAGGGGAGCCTTTGTGTTTCGGGGACTCCTCAGCAACGATGGAGGAGAACGGTCTGTGAGGAGATAAGTATTTTTTTTTATGTTTCGTTCAGTCTGCCAGCCCACATTTCCAAGGCCCTGCAAAGCTACCCTGTGTGGCTTATCATGGCCTTGTAAATATGGAGTAAGGCATTGCCTTACACTGCATGGAAGGGGCATTCCATGCATGTTGCCGTCGGTGTTCCCACACACCACCTATGGTTTGACACTGCCCCAGGTTTACAACATAGTGTAAACTTGGAGCAGCGCCAAAACTAATGTCTTCCCAAAGCAGACGTAATGAGGAAAAAACGTGTACATTTCTCGTTGTTTTTCCCTCTTTCGATATGTGCTGCATTCTGCAGAGCACATAGAACGTGGAAAGCGCCTCCTTTAATTGTTTTCTGTGCAGGAAGGTGTACCTTCCTGCCCAAAAACAATCCTGCCAACAACACAGACCCTCTTGCATCATGATGCAAGGGTGCCTGCACTGGCTCTCTGCTGCAGTTTGTGCACCAGTACTGGCAGAAAGGACAGAAATGCACCCTTGTCTTGTAGATACAGAGCGTTCCTGCTCTTTTCTGTTGACGTATGGGAGCACAGCTAGAAGGCTTGCACTGCTGCCCCCTGCCAAAATATTGTATCTATGTGCATTAGTCTGATTGCTGGATAAAAGTCATGCACTCTGACTGGTGTAAAATATGACCTAGTGCACATTTTTATTCAAGTCGGTCCAGTCCCATTATATCTAAATAGTGTTTTTTCATATCGTAAGTTCAGATACTATCTGGCTCAATGGTTAGAGCGGCAGACCCTGATGCAGAGGTCTAGTCCGGGACCAGGGTTCAATTCCCCGTCTCGGCGGGTCTTGGGCTCAAAAGTTCCACAGACCTGATAATTCTCGCCTTGGTGCCTATTCCAATCATGGAGTCCCACTCTGCAACTCTGGGCAATAGCTTGCTTTATCTCCACAACGGCCCCCACAATGCTAAGGATGCCTGGCCTCCACCTTGGGGGTGCCCAGGAGTGAACACCTCACAGGGAAAGCCAGGATGTGTTCCACAGCGGTATTCGTACAAGCGCCTTGAGACCCTTGCGGGTGAGTAGTGCGCTATACAAGTATCAATTTTACATTTTACCACTAAAGAAATCATCCATTTGATGGTCTATCCCTTCATCCCACTTGTACCTCAATCTCTTAATATAAAAAGGGTCTCATTTATGGGTAATTTACATAGGCCAGCAAGGGCAGGAATGCACCGTATTAATGAAATAAGTGCATCCCTGTCCTTTCTCGATGTGCTGGAGCACAATTTGCTGCCTAGCGCCAACGTGGGAGACTGACTTTACAATTCAGCTTAAAGCCCGCGTTCCATTTCAATCAAGCTGAACACCGCTTACCTTAACCACGCATATGTCTGAATCCCACATATGCGCTGGCAAGGCATTCAGCATTCTGGCTGCTGGTGGCCGGTGAGAGGAACCGGAAAGGAGGACCTGGCGAAGGATGGGAACGTGACTAGGTGAATTGGACTTGGGGCTGGGTGTAGGTTTTAAGGGAGGGGGTCGGTATTAGGGCTCAGGGCGGAGAGTAGGTTTTAATTGAGGGCGCGATTTTGGGGCTTAGGGTGGGGGCCTTGGGTCAGCTTTGGTTTTAAGGTAGGGGCAGAGTTTTAGGGCTGAGGGCAGGAGGGTGGAGGGGGCAGTTTCCAGGGTAGGAGGAGAAGTTTTAGGGCTCGGGGCAAGAGGGTCAGGGTAGGTTTTAATTTGGGGGCAGAGTTTTAGGGCTCATGGGAGGGGGTGGAAGGGGCAGTTTCCAGGGTAGGAGGGGCAGTTTTAGGGCTCAGGGCAAGGGGGGTCGGGATAGGTTTTAAGTAGGGGACAGAGTTTAAAGGCTATGGGCAGGGCGGCGGAAGGGGGAATTTCCAGGTTAGATGGGGCAGTTTTAGGGCTCAGGGCAAGGAAGATCTGGGTAGGTTTTAAGTAGGTGGCAGAGTTTTGGGGCTCAGGGGAAGGGCAGTATTCAGGGTGAGGGAGACGTTTTTAGGGCAGGGGGAGTCAGGGCAGTTTAAGATTTAAGAGGCAGGGTCATTTTTAGGGTTTGGGAGGAGTTGGGTTATGGGGCAGGGGCAGGATTTTAGGTCAAAGGGTGGAGGGAAAGGGGCGTGAACTTTACCACACATCCCTTTACAAACATGCCTTCACCACAGAATTGTGTGGTAAAGGCATGCGTGGTAAAGGCATGCGTTGTAAAGGAATGCATTGTTGAGATTCATTTATTGTTCGGGATGTGTGGTAGAGACACGCATGGTTCAACCATGTGTGTCTCTGTCATACAACTGCAAACGCAGACACTTTTGCATCATGGTGCAAGAGTGCCTGCGTTGCATGCAGGATTGTTTTTGTGCAGTATGAGGCACTGTCCTGCACAAAAACAATCCTGAGAGGTAATTTACTCTTTCTATGTGTGCTGTAGAATGCAGCATACATTGAAAGAGGAAAAAACGAAGAGAAATAAAAATATTTCTCGTCATTACACCTGCTCTCAGGAGGCGGAAGGTTTTGGTGCTGCCCCAGGTTTACCTGATTAAGTAATTCTGGGACAGTGTGAGATCCATGAGTGGTGTCTGGGAAAACCCAATGCAACGCCCATGCGACTTGTGCTGCCTTGCCTTACTCCATATCTATGAGGCCATGCCAAGCAACGCAAAGTGGATTTGCGTGGCCTCATAGATATATTTGAGAGGTTTGCGCCACAGGAGCTTCAGAAAAACTGACACTCCGGCGTTGCAAGCCTCTCGTAAATATTCCCTGAAGTGCCCACTACAGTAAGATTTATATTTTGTTAATTGAATTGGTCATTATTCCAGTTACATCCCTGATCCTCTAACTAAAATATGTCTTTAAAAATGCCAATCTTAGTCATGCTGGCCTCTGATCTTCAAATGACTTTTAAGTCTGGGATTTAATTGCAGCCCGCCATCTGCTTCCTGTAAAATATAACACAGCTTGAATACTACCTTCGTTTTTATTTAGCTTTATCTGCATCTCTGTTTTGGCTGTGCTTCTTGTTCCTATTTCTAAAAGTAGAATTGGCGACCCTACTTTTTTTTTCGCTGTTTGTTTGCTGTGTTTGTTTAGAGTGAAGCATCTGTGCATAGGGCCCGATGTAGGTGACCATTACCGGTCGGGAACGGCCGAATTCGGCCGTTACCGACCGGTAAATGGGTCATTGAGATGTAGGGGCCATTATTACAGTGATTCGGTAAATTTACCGAATCAGTAAAATTACCGATTCTGTAAAATACAGAATCGGTAATTTTACCGATTCGGTAAATCCCAGATGTAGGTAGCACTGTTCACAGTGCTACAGGCCTTCAGAATTCGGTATTTTACCACCCAATCCAATTGGGTGGTGAAATACCGAATCCAGGTGTGCATGCACATGTGTGCATGCACACCTATGCCATGTGACAGACAGACATGCCCTTAGGGCATGTCTGTGTGCCACATGGCACACATGCCTGTAAATAGGGTGCCAGAGGGTGTCAAAGTGACACCCCCTGCACCCTTGCAAAATTCGGTATTTAACGATTTGGTAAATACCGAATCGGTAATGCCCATTCATTCCTATGGGCTTCAATGCCCATAGGAATCAATGGGCATTACCGATTCGGTATTTACCGAATCGGTAAATACAGATTCCTTCCGATTCGGTAATTAATTACCTACATCTGCCCTCCTCTTTTTTACCACTTCTTAAATTCCGATTCGGTATGAATCGGTATTTAAGAAGTGGTAAAAAAGATTTACCTACATCGGGCCCATAGTTATTACTCAGTTCTCATCATTTTGCGTGGTGGAATTCAGTACATTAACCATGTGGAAAGCTTAAAGAGGCTAACAAATGAGCATATATTTTTAATTTCGTCAAATAACTACACAAAAATGCATCTTCCGTAGTGCAAGTTTTACAAAAATGTGTCAAATCAAGTGCTTGGAGGAAGAATAAACTATAAAAGGAAAATGAATAGTATGGCATTATAAGTATATGTGAGGAATGGCTAATCCGTTTGACAAACAATACAAATTATTATTAATATTGAAAACAATGATAGAAGCAGTAGCAATTTACTTTCTGAACAGTGTAAATGAAAAACTGTAGTTTGTGAGTGTTCGCAAGACTTCAAACCCACCTTGTTCTTGACCATATAACTTTTAACATGCACACCCCACTTTCCAGGAGGGTTTACGGGGTATTTCGTCCAAGTGTACACGGTAACATTATGCTGTGCATTACTGGTGTTACTAGTAATGTTATCAGTGATATCATCAATTATGTAATTTAAAATGTGATGAGTGATGCAATATGTGAGCAGGGCCGGACTGGGAACCGAAATCGGCCCTGGCAAAGTGCTCAGCCGGCTCCCCCTCTCCCCTGGGGGTGCGACCGCACTCTTTGCCAGGGCCGGTTTTCGGCCGATTTTGTAACAGGGCCGTTTTTGCTGCTATGCTGCAAAAAACGGCCAGTTTACTTGAAGTCCGACGCGTTTCGGGGCTACCACGCCCCTTCCTCATGGACGCACAAAAGAGCACACTCAGCCAGCTCAGGTCGTCTAACTTAACAGCGCGGTTTCCCAAGGATAAATGCACGCATGCAGATGCCATCCCCTACTATAGGTTATAACTACTGACTTACTTGCACAAAGGGGCACCCAACCTACTGAAGGTAAATACTGGACTTTGCTCATAGACTACATGTCCCAGGATGCCTGGTGACGGCTTAATCATGACCACGCCCACTGAGGGAGGTGCCGTTTCAAAATAAAAAGGCATTTTGAAACCTGAGCAAGGTGACTGTGTGTGCTCTTTTGTGCGTCCATGAGGAAGGGGCGTGGTAGCCCCAAAACGCGTAGGACTTCAAGTAAACTGGCTTGGCGTTGCACTGCAAGGTGTGTCCTGGGGCTAAGAATCAGCCTGGCAAGCTGGGGAATACTGCGGAGAGCCTTCCGAAAAGCGCAGGAGCGCAATTGGTGAAGAATATATAAATATATGTATGTATATATGTATGTATGTATATATATATATATATATATATATATATATATATATATATATATATATATATATATATATATATATATATATATATATATATATATATATGCTGCAAGGCTCGTTTTCAAAGAGACGAAAAGACGAGGAAGACCCAGGTTCAGTGCAAGTTTAGATATTTATTTTTGTGCTTGCCAGCTCGTCACGACGCGTTTCGGCAGATCCCTGCCTTGATCACATGACAACAGTGTCGTGAGATACACCTCATTTTAAAGTGACTGTGATAGGCATAAAAGAAATACTGTCAGTATTTTTTCACTGAACATTTTTGTAAAATACATGATTCCAATTTCTATCAGTATTTCTTCACCAAACATTAATGTAAAATACATAATCCAAAAATTTCCATTCGACAATGATTAAAGTGACATCCGTGCTTAAATGTATTGGCCCATAACTCATAAGTATCAATTGATATATATTCCATTGTAAATGTCATATTTCTGAGTTGCTTATTTTGCTGTATTACATCCAATATTGACACCTACCCTCTTTCGGTATCAAACAGCCCACCTTATTTTGCATCTAATGTTTCAACCATCATTGTATGTATTTAATCCAATGCCTATAAAATCATATAACGTGTATCCCTAGAACCCACCCCATAACGGAATTATTTCTTAAGATATTTTTTTTATTTTTTGTTAAACAAACAAACGAACAGTGCTCCTAACAGTGTTAAATTAAATTAAATTGAGTACGATTTTGTTTCTAACCAATTGCATAAAAAGTCATCAAGGCACTAGTGTGCAGCCATTTTGCTCCAGAGACCACCATAGCTGTATACTAACTTAAGTCGTAGGAAAACAGATTTACCTTATTCTAGAATTTAAGATTCCATATTTATAATCATGAATGATTCCCACAATTAATCATGTATACCATCAGGTTATCTATTAATTCATCCATAAATAATTAAGAAATCTTAAAATCTAATTGCCATAATATGCCATAGTACCAACAATATATATTTTTCTATTTACAATAAGAACATTCTTTAAAAAATCCTATATTTCATTTGTTTTATACATAATTTGATAGTGATATTGAAGAGCCAGATGGCATACTCTTCAGAAATGTTTGTGAGATTGGAACATTTACCGTCACAGTATATAATCTAGTTACATGTTTCCATATGTATCATTCCAAATATGTGTACAGATCCTCACTCATATTCAAACCATTAGGTTGTTTGGTATCTAGTAAAAGAATATAGTGAGTCTCCAACCTGCGCAACATCCCCTCTCTGTCCCCTCCTCTCCTCTGTATCGGTACAGTGTCTAACAGAAAGTATCTGAGGTCCTTAGGTTTGCCACCGTGCACATCATGAAAATGTCGGGCCACAGGGTAACTCTGGTCATTGTTGTTAATTGCCCTTATATGTTGTAATATTAGTCTGTGTCCTGGCAACTTGGAACTCCCTACATATTTCAAGTTGCAGCTGCACTCCAACACGTAAACCACATACTCGCTCTTACAGGTAAGATGATGTTTAATGCTTTGTGGTTTCGTACTGAAGGCGGTAATGTAAGAGGTCCTATTCACTCCATATGTGCATGCCTTACATTGAGGGCATTTATAGAATCCCTTACGTGCCAATGACAAACCTGTAGAGTCCTTGTACTCAGGGCTGCTCTTTACCAATATATCGGCCATGGCGGTGGCTTTTCTGTATGTGATAGCAGGAAACTCAGGAAGATGACTACCTATTATAGGGTCATCCTTTACAACATGCCAATTGCGCTGTATGCTTTTAAGTAAATCCTTATGCTGTCTATTATAAGTCAGAATCAGCCTAGGGGAATCCTGTATTTCTTGGGCATTGTCAATCTCTGGTTGTTTACGATTGCCCATACTTCCTATAAGCTCCTCCCTTATTTTAACATTGGATTTGGCAATTGCAGCATCAATCACTTTAGCACCATAGCCCCGTTCTAAGAACCTGGCCTTACTTTCCTGCTGATGCTTTTTGAGTTCATCCTCCTGGCTGCATATTCTGCGCAGCCTTAGCATTTCCCCATACGGGATGCTGTGTACAAGGTGCCTGGGGTGTGCGCTTGTTGCGTGTAACAAAGTGTTCCCTGCTGTTTCTTTTCTAAACAACGTTGTACATATCTTATTGTCCGCTATATTTACTGATACATCCAAAAATTATACATGACAATTACTTATGTTGTGCGTAAATTGTAAATTGATGTCATTAACATTGATCTTTCCAATAAAATCCATGGCTTCTTCCCGGGAACCTTTCCACACAATTATCAAATCATCTATGTATCTAAGCCAAGATACAATCTTGTCTGTATATATGTCGGTATATTGCCTCCTGAGGACCAGTTCTTCCCACCAGCCCATGAAGAGGCAAGCGTAGCTGGGGGAAAAACTGGGCCCCATAGCCACCCCCTGAACTTGGCGATACATTTGTTTATTAAACAAAAAATAATTGTGTTCCAAACAAAAAGTCAATAGGTCCATAAGCATTCTGTTATGTTCTGCAAACTCCATATTCCTTTGGCCTAGGAAATGTTTCACTGCTCTTAGTCCATCTTGGTTCCTAATGCAAGTGTCCAATGATGACACATCAAGGGTGATTAGATAATATCCATCTTGCCATTTAATCTTGTTAATCTTTGATAGGAAATCTCCTGTATCTTTGATAAAAGATTATATATATATATATATATATACAAGCAGGTCCGGTGTGTAGCCGGAAAGCGGACAAAAGGCACTCACTCAGGCAAAAGTTTTGTAGCTCAAAGCAACTGTTTTATTTTTCTCATCTCGTCAACAGCCCAACGCGTTTCGCCTTCAGCCGAAGGCTTGATCACGGGTCCACAACCACATATATATATATATATATATATATATATTTCAGCACTCTTGGTTCCTTTTTTCCGGGTATTGCAGCGCTCTTGGTCGGTGCGATCTCCTGCGGCTGAACCACGCCGCTTTACATTCGAACACTTCTCCTCCACGAAGGAAAACACGGGCCGCAGCCCCGAAGTGGGGTTTAACACTTTTTTGGTGTTTTGGTGTTACACAACACCTTGGTCACGATCGTGACCAAGGTGTTGTGTAACACCCAAACGCGTCGATCAGACACGCTATCAGCCCTTTCAGAATGAAATTTATGTAAAAAAAATTAAAAAGTGTGGAACCCCACTTCGGGAGTGCGGCCCCTGTTTTCCCTCCATGGAGGAGAAGTGTTCGAATATATATATATATATATATATATATATATATATACATACATATATATATATACATACATATATATATATATATATATATATATATACATACATGCATATATTTATTTATTTATAGCCAAATACATCCGCCCAAAGTGGAATTCTTGGATTTAAAATTGGAGGTACACAATAAGAAACCTGGGAGTAGCCTGTTCCGTAAAGAAACAGCAGGTAAAAGTCTACTTCATGCAAGCAGTTGTCACCCCAAATATTGGATGCAAAGCATACCATATAGGGGACTGCTCAGAGCAAAAAGGAACTGTAGCACGGAGTAGGCCTTCCAAAAGTAATTCATCATCATGACCAGTAGATCTTTGGAAAGAGGTTATTCAATGAACACGGTGGAGCAGGTCCATACCAGGGTTGCACAGGTCAAAAGAGATGATTTACTGACACCTAAAACTAGGAGTGGGCAGGATTCGCAACCTCTTAGATGTATTACCTCATACCATAGTCAGGCTTGGGAGGCGAAACAAAGTTTAAATAGATTATGACAAGTATTGAAAACAGGTGAACATCTACCCAAGCAGCTAGTTGATCATCCTGAGGTGAAGAGTACATCCTTGCAGCATAGCCTTAGCCAGACCCTGATCAAATCACATGGCAATAAGACTAACATGCAAGGCTTCTTTACCTGTGGCAGGTGTAAAGCCTGCAAGTACAGTGTGAATCGAAAGCACGTACAATTATCACCAGGTCAGCAACCGTACAGAATAACCAAACATCTGACCTGCAACACTGATTATTGTGTCTAAGCGCTGGGCTGCCCGTGTAATAAGTATAACATTGGGAGCATGATACACAAGGCTAGAAAAAGAGCACTTGAACACATAGGGGCTATTGTAAATGAGGACAAGCAGTACCCCATAACCCGGCACTTTAAACTAGAACACGACAAAGGTGAGTCTATTCGGGATCGGTTCTTCTGCCCTCCAGTGGGCCCCAGATGAGATTCTGGAGATCACCACCTAGAAGATGAACCGAAGGTCTGGAAGAGTGACAAAGATCACGCTTTATCGGCGCTGCAGGCAAAAATAATTTAAACATGCAGAATCTCATCTGGGGCCCACTGGAGGGCAGAAGAACCTATCCCGAATAGAAACACACAGGAATCAAATCCACTGGAGGGTTGAAATATGCAAAAACGAACTACATGCTCCAGCATGCATTGTGAGAACCAAATAATTGGAAAGGCACACCGGAGGCCAATAAAATGACTTAAAGGCATGCAGACGGAAACATATGACGTAATGAAAGTAGATTCCTGTGGGGGGCCTCTGAAGAGAAGCACAAAGGCTTCGAAACTCGTCAGGACAAGGGATGAAAGGACAAGATGCGAAGCTGCATGTTTTATTAAAGAATTGGTGTGAACCTGCCTGGATAGCGGAGTGCGGCCTCGCATCAGAGCACCTTTGGTAATAATTGTAATCACGGCGGCTCCGGCCGTGGGGGCTACGCACCGCCTAGAAGATGAACAGAAGGTCTGGAAGAGTGACAAAGATCACGCTTTATCGGCGCTGCAGGCAAAAATAATTTAAACATGCAGAATCTCATCTGGGGCCCACTGGAGGGCAGAAGAACCGATCCCGAATAGAAACACACAGGAATCAAATCCACTGGAGGGTTGAAATATGCAAAAACGAACTACATCCTCCAGCATGCATTGTGAGAACCAAATAATTGGAAAGGCACACCGGAGGCCAATAAAATGACTTAAAGGCATGCAGACGGAAACATGTGACGCAATGAAAGTTGATTCCTGTGGGGGACCTCTGAAGAGAAGCACAAAGGCTTCGAAACGCGTCAGGCCGAGGGATGAAAGGACGAGATGCGAAGCTGCATGTTTTATTAAAGAAGTGGTGTGAACCTGCCTGAATAGCGGAGTGCGGCCTCGCATCAGAGCACCTTTGGTAATAATTGTAATCACGGCGGCTCCGGCCACGGGGGCTACGCACCGCCTAGAAGATGAACCGAAGGTCTGGAAGAGTGACAAAGATCACGCTTTATCGGCGCTGCAGGCAAAAATAATTTAAACATGCAGAATCTCAGCTGGGGCCCACTGGAGGGCAGAAGAACCGATCCCGAATAGAAACACACAGGAATCAAATCCACTGGAGGGTTGAAATATGCAAAAACGAACTACATGCTCCAGCATGCATTGTGAGAACCAAATAATTGGAAAGGCACACCGGAGGCCAATAAAATGACTTAAAGGCATGCAGACGGAAACATGTGATGCAATGAAAGTTGATTCCTGTGGGGGGCCTCTGAAGAGAAGCACGAAGGCTTCGAAACGCGTCAGGCCAAGGGAAGAAAGGACGAGATGCGAAGCTGCATGTTTTATTAAAGAAGTGGTCTGAACCTGCCTGGATAGCGGAGTGCGGCCTCGCATCAGAGCACCTTTGGTAATATATATATATATATATATATATATATATATATATATATATATATATATATATATATATATTGTGAGGCTCGTCACTTAGAAGACAGAGAACTGCCGAATCCGTAGCGACAAAGAGTCGACCCAAAGGAGTGCTGGTGCAAAGGTGGTTTATTAAAATAAAGCCAGCGCTGCCGCCATGACGCGTTTCGCCTTCGGAAAGGCTTGATCACATGACAAACTGCTCGTCATTGAGCGGGGCATTTAAAGTGACAGTGCATCAGAATGATTCATAAAAATGGTAAAAATACTATACAAAATAACGCTGTAGTTGTGCAATCTTTCAAAGAATGCTTTTACGAAACATGTAATTTTTCCCAAATATTTTACATTCAATAAAACCAATGATTTAGTTAATAAATATACAAGCATATTTACACAACACGAACCAATAGAAATTGTATCAAAACATGACAAATAATTATGTCTATGTAAAAAAGTGTCGACCCAATGTCTACCCTTAAACAATCCTAATATCCATGTTATGAAAAAAATCAAGTAATATGCTCAAGTGCAGTGCAACAGCGTTAGTCCAATTTTATAAAAACAAAAGTAAATTGATCTGAATAGAGCCCAAGTGGGCCTGTCACGATGCCTGCTAGAAACATGACAAGTGCAAAGGTGATTGTGCAAAATTAGCAATGTAAAGTGCAACTATAACAACAGATAATTTCTGAAATAAATCAGAAAAAGTTTTTCTAAAAAGTCTTATTTTCATGATTATAAAAATATATACAACAGAGTCACCACAATGTCAAGGAGCTTGTGGTATAAAAAGTGACATTGCTGGGATGAAATTATTTTTGAATCCGGACAGGTCTTACGGGCATACTAATAAATCCTAAATGCAGGTGTAAAGGTCTTCCCTGTCATTTAATCCATTAGGATTTTTCGTATTGAACTCCAAAATGTACCTCGTCTCAAGGAGACAGAGTTTGGCCTCACGGTCCCCTCCTCTCCTTGAAACTTCTACACAATCAATCAGAAAGAATTGGAGCTTGTCAGGTATGGCTAGATGTTTCTCCTGAAAATGCCTGGCAACCGGATAGTTTTGATCGTGCCCGGAAATTGCACGTATGTGTTGGAGTATCCGTTTGTGGGCGGGCAGTTTAGTACTGCCCACATACTGAAGTCCACACGGACACTCCAACACATAGATGGCATATTCAGTCTTGCAGGTAAGCCACTTGGAGATGGCAATTGGATGTTCACGAAATGGCCTCTTAAAGTGGGTCCTATTGCTGCCGAACCGGCAGGCTTTACATTGCGGACATGCCTTAAAGCCCTTCTTAAGTGTCGTCCAAGTGGTGGAGGCTCTTGGCTCCAAGGTGTTACTGACTAAAGCCTTCGACATAGAAGGAGATCTTCGGAAGGTGAGCTCTGGTTTGTTGTCTACTTTGTGTCCAATCACTGGATCACTTTGAACCAGGTTCCAGTTTTTGTACAAAATGTTCCGAAGAGCCCCATGTTGTCGGTTAAACGTCAGAATAACTCGTGGGGAACTTATTTTATCCTCCCCTACCAAGGAGACATCCGTGTGGATGTTTCTTGCTTTAGGAATTAGAGCCTCCTGTCTGGTGACTGAATTTGAATGCTTGATCGCTTTAGTGAGATTGTCATTTGAATATCCCATGGCTAGGAAACGTAATCTGCATGCCTCTTGTGCAGCCGCACATTCGACATCAGTGCTGCAGATTCTTTTGATCCGGAGCATTTCCCCAAAAGGAATGCTCCGAATCAAGTGAGCCGGATGTTGGCTATTGGAGTGTAATATAGTGTTCCCTGCACTGGGCTTTCTGTACAATCTTGTATTCAAGGTGTTACCTTCTACAAAAACCTCAACATCCAAAAAACAGATAGATTTAGAACTCATATTTGAAGTGAAATTAAGATTAATGGTGTTTATATTAATCAAATCTACAAACGCTTTGGCACTATCAACACTGCCCTTCCAAATAAGAAAACATCATCAATATAACGCAAATACAAAACAATGTTATTGGAAATAAAGTTGTGGTGTTGGCCGACTAGGACCTGTTCCTCCCATAGCCCAACGTGTAAACACGCGTAGCTAGGTGAGAAACAGGCCCCCATCGCCACACCTCTAACCTGATGGTAAATTACGCCATTGAAGATGAAAAAGTTCTGTTCGAGGCACACTTTGGTCATATCCAGTAACATTTTGTCATGTGCCATCGAATATGGGGGGCCTTTGTTTAAGTAGTAATCCAAAGCTTTGAGTCCATCACAGTGTTTTATTGAGGTGTAAAGGGATGAAACATCCAGAGTCATTAGTATCATATCCTCTTCCCAAACAAAGTGCTCGATTTTGCTTAGGAAGTCAAAGGAGTCCTTGACATATGAGTTGAGAGTCTTAACATAGTCTTGCAAAAAAAAGTCTATATATTTGGAAACATGTTCCAAGGAGCTATCAATAGCCAAAATGATGGGTCGGCCCGGTGGAGTGTCAATGTCTTTGTGAATCTTTGAGATCAAATAAAATGAGGGGATAACCAGATGATCCTTTATATATATATGTGTGTGTGTGTGTGTGTGCGTATATATATTTAAATATGTACCTTAACACATACATATATCTATACTACTATTATAAAGAGAGAACTGTGTCCTTTGAGCCAGGTAAACTCAAAAAGTACACCACTAATCAAAACACCCAAGACATCTTTGAAAACCTTAGGGCAAGCAGAAGGACATAGGCTATTAAAAATAAAAAATATACGTTGTTTAAAAAATTTCGAAATAAAAATAAAGTAGTCCCTTGCAAGTAGCTCCGGCCGCGACGTCTGCGTGATGACATAATTTGCGTTTGCGCTGCCTGGCAACACTTCCTGAAATGGCGCAGAAGATCGCGACCTGCTGGGAGGACTGCCGCGGCCCTGCTTGCTGCTGGCCGAAGTGGCGGCCTGTGCGGGCGGGGCGCCTGGAGCGGGACCGGCGGCTCAGGTAAGGATCAGGCTCTCCGGGACACGGGCAGGAGGGGGCCAGGGGCGGGAGGGGGCCGGGGGCGGGAGTGCACGCAAGCCTCAAATGCAGCCCCCAGCCCCTTTCTACCCCAGGCAACGCTGGGGCAGGCTGCTAGTATATATGTATATATATTACATACTGGCAATTGCCAGTAGGTAGTTATAGTTAAGGTGTAGTTTCCATAGGAAGAGTGTTCTTTGCATTTGTCGATTACTTTGGCATCGTTTGATGAATCCTGGAGAAATTTTCAAAGCTAGTTTGCCACTCACTTCAGCTACTGTCTTGAAAATGTTGGGGTGATCCGTCAAACAGGGGTCGAGAAAAATCAGGGTGTTGCCCAAAACCTGTTTTCTCCAAGTTCATTTCCATAGGAAATTTAGACAGCCCAAACTGCTGAACGGGAGTACACCAAATTTGAAAGAAGGGTAGATTTTGGTTCAGGGAAGTGCCTTTATGTGATTTGGTGTAAATCAGTTCAAAAGTTGCAGAGTAATTTAAAGGAATCTCCAGTTGCATATAGAGTTACAAGGGGAATCCGCAACCCCTCCCGATCTCGTGCTGAGATCTGATTGGCTGACAACATTTCAAACCAGGCAGTGTTGGTAGCCATCTTGTGACTCAGCTTTGAACTGTGTCACAGAAAAAACGTTAAAAGAAAGAAAAAGGGAGCTGGGTTGAAACAGTGATGAGGGGAGTTGTAATTAGGCGGTACCTGTGGAAACCTCTGTGTCATAACATCCCAAATTGCAGTGAATCTAATCACCATCAATTATGTTTCATCTAAGGTTACTTTTTGTTACATATGGTTTAATGAACATATAAGAATACATTATAAAATATGTAGTTTTAAGAGAGATTAGACAAGGAAATGTCTGCCTCCTGTCAGAAAGGGCTACAAATTGTAGACTAGAGACATGAATCATGTGGAACGAGAGGTCAGTCAACCATCACTAAGGCTACACCTTGAGTACCTTATCTCATTCATATTATTGTGTTAATTGAGTTACATTCTTTTAAACAGTGGTGAACGAAGCTCAAATATTTTTCACTCATGAAATCAAGCACAAAACTTTATTTTCAGCAAACGTTCGTTGTCTTCAGAAATTCAAATTGGTGTCACGTTGAAGCATTTAAGCATGTTTGTTTTTTGATCAGCTATTGTGAGATCATGGTTTCTAACGAGACTTTTAAATATGACCTTTTGGTTGAAGTACAGAAGCGCTCTCCCTCACTTAGAGGGAAGGACATTGATTAGTTTAAAAAAACAGAAGCTTTGTGGTTTGTCAGTCATGCTTCTGACCTTAGACTACCTGAGGTGGGCTAACTCTGAAGTACGGAGACAGGGTGATGCTTTAAGAATTAAAACCTTCTAATTATTGTGAGCATAAGCCAGTAACACAACCACTATATAGCATCAACATAGAGACTAGTGCTAAAACAATCTAATGTAGCATCAGCTTTGAACTAAGGGGAATGCAAAGTTGCAAAGGTGTTCAAGGTTCCTTAATTCCCGAAAATACTATGAATTTTACCACTGTTCACATGAGATTCTGTATGTGGATTTTCACATCAATGTTTGAGTTGACATTATGTATGTATTATTTCATATATGCAAAAACTCAATAAAAAGCTTTGAAATAAAATTGGAACTTTCACAGACCTATTAAGTTGTCTCGTGAAAAATTAACTACTAGCATAGTTTTAGTTTTAGAGAAGCGAGAACAATAATTTTCAGTTAAAATTGTGAGAAAATGGTACATCCAATTTTCGCCCCAACTAGCACTCAAGAGAAAATAATGCCAATTTGTATGGAAACATTTTTACATTAAAGGCAGAAACTATGAGGTAGAAGAGTAAAGGATACATAATCTAATGCTGATGAAAAGCCATAGTGAAATCTTTTATGTTAAATACTATGTATAGATAGTGTTACTAAACTATGAATAAATTGGATTTTAGCGCATGCTCACAACTTTCCGCATGCAATATTTTACACATGCGGCAAATATCCCCTATGTTAAATACCTATTCCTGTGATGGGATATTAATCATATGCGGTGATTGACGCTCACAGTAAATAAGGATGTTGCAGGATACAGTAATTTCTAATAATAAAATGATATATACAACCCGGTATTATAATTGAGCAGATGCGTTAATTCTCCGTGATTTTAGGACTGACTCGTAATCGGGCCCTTAACCCCTTGCGTGCTGCCGTCGGCCGTTGGCCGACGGGAGCACTATCTCCCTAGTGCTGCTGTCGGACAACGGCCGATGGAGCCCCGCCCACCCTTTAGAACGACCACACCGCGGCGGAAAAACCGCAGTGGTTCAGGCGTTAATGTATTAGATGAACATCGTTTGTTGACAGATTTGGACTGTTAAAAAGAAATGGTCCACACTGTTTCATGTTTCACGAAAAATTATACAGACATTTCAGTGAGGGGAAAGCCCGAGACACCAATATTTATTTCACATTACTTTAGTTCCAGGTCATCACTGTTATTGATAGATGGCTTGTATATTCTCAGAAATTAATGTCTTTTGGTAACACACTTTAAAAGTCAGATGGAAAACTCAATTTGGGTTTCAGAACATGAAAATAATAATCCCCCGGGGCTTAATTTTGCACAAAGCAAAAGAGTTCTTGAAACAAGACACCCATAATTTTGGAACAAAAGCCTTTACTGTGCTGGGTAATTTCAAAGCTAGACCCATGTCTTTGCCGAATATTTCGTTATTTAGAGAAAGCTGTGAAAAGCTATTGGTTTCTGATTTTGAGAAGACTGACTTCAAGTGTACTGGTTTAAATATACCGATTTACATATATTTTGTTTCAACAAGGTGAGACTTACTGTTCTAATACTCCTACACCATTCCTGAGTTCCAGAAGTAAATTGCGACAAGCTTTTCTCCTGGAATTCAGGAGTAAGTCAGGATTACTACAAGAGTGAGTCACAGCAAAATCTGTAAGAATCAGGCCCCGTTTGTGTAGGAATACGTGTTACGAGGCAAGGAGTGTGACAGGCCACCGCAACACCCATTGATTTTGATGCAGCCCCCTATTTACAAAGGCAGCGTAAATAGAAAGCAGGGCCAAAATTAAGACCAGGAAAAACCTGGTCTTAAGTTGGTGAAAAGAGGAGAAATGCATTATTTCTCCTTGTTATTGCTTTTTACATGTCTGCTACCTTGTGCAGCACACATGGAAAAAGCAAACTGCCAACGATTGTTATGTACAGGAAGGTCCCCTTTCCTGTACATAAACAAGCTGTAAACAAAAAGGCAATTTTGTGACTTTCATGTGTGCTGCATGAAGCAGCACACATAAAAGTCACAAAATGGCATTTTAGGATTGTTTATGTGCAGGAAGGGACAACTTCCTACACATAAACAATCCTCCCCTGCATGCAGACACCCTTGCACTATGTTGCCAGGGTGGCTGCGTTGGCGCTTCACTGCTAAGTGTAGCGTCGGCGCAGGGGGAAATGCAATGTTGCACCATATCCTTGTAAATATGTTGCAGCCTTGCATTTTTGAAGTGGCGGAGTGAGGCGTTAAGCCATGCCCATGACGGCTAACACCTCACTCCGCCACTTCCTCGTCCATATGCCCCTTAGTGTGTATGTTACTGATGCCTATGAAACATAATATATAAGCTGTATTTACGTAGAAAGTTTACTTATTTTGTTCCGCAATTATTCTCATAAATACCATACTTTGTTTTGCATATTTCGTGTGGTTAAAAGAAATAAAACAAATCACATTTATTTCATTCCTCTTGATAAAGCACATTTATGATGCATTGATTTATGTATAATTTCAGGAATGTATCAGTTTAAAATCAATATACAGAAAGCAATCTACCTTTCCATCTTCATATCTTCTATTATTTGTCTGTCTGCTCGCCTGTGTCTCGTTTAACCTGCCAAATTCTAGTTATGTCTGTCTGTCTTTTTACCTCTCTGTGTCTGTCTTTCTGTTTATCCACAAAGAGGGTACCCATGGGTGTCCGCCTCTTGTACTGTAATAATCTAGTTCCAGTACAATGATGAGCAATGGGGCAAACCAGTGTTAGCAAAAAAAAATATGGCGGTTTACCATCGTGAAGCTCGTTCTAAAATGCAGAATTCTATGCACGATTTCAAACCTAATTCCATACTTTTGCCCCTTGGCAGATTTAGATACTGGACTGCTTTCATTTGCCACAGCGCTTAATAAAATATTAAATATTGCAGGACAAAGGCATCCTGCTAGGTCAAGGTCAAAAAGGTTGTCTACTCCATCCCTCAAAGTCAACTCAGAGATAGCGCCAATATGGGGTGTGTTGACAAACACAGAGGGGCATATGTACAAGCCCCTATCGCCACGGGAACGTCACTTTTTGTGATGTTCCTGTGGCGATAGGGGCCTTGCCTTATGTACAAGGCAGCGTTAAGCCACGTTAACAAGGCAGCGTTAAGCCACTGAACGTGGCTTAACGCTGCCTTGTACATAAGGCTCCCTTTCACCCTATGTTTTGCATGAAAGGGGCATGCAGTGGGTGTAGTGGTGGGCGTTTCACTTCAACACCCATTTTATTTGACGCTGCCCCCTATGTACAAGGGTGGCGTACATAGGAGGCAGCGCCAAATGTAAGACCATGAAAACCCTGGTCCTATAGTGGCGAAAGGAGGAGAAATGCATTATTTCTCCTTGTTTTTGCTTTTGTCTATGTGTGCTGCCACATAGAAAAAGCAAAATGCCATGGCTTGTTTATGTACAGGAAGGGAATGTTTATGTACAGCATGGGTGCTCACAAACTTTTTCTCGGGGGCCAAATTTACAGTGTGGTTTGTGTCCGAGGGCTGCACCGGTGGGGGGCGGGGTCAGTGGCGGAGGGGGTGGGTCTAGAGCAACAAAAAAAAATGTGACCATGAGGTTGAACTCAGGCCCCTGCAGCGGACGCCTTCGTCCACTGAGCCACCAGACCCGGCATACACACTTCTCTCTCTCTCTCCCTCTCTCTCCCTCTCTCTCTCCCTCTCCCTCTCTCTCTCCCTCTCTTTCCCTCTTTCCCTCTCTCTCCTTCTCTCTCCCTCTCCCCTCTCTCTCCCTCCTCACTCTGTCGCCCTCCTCACTCTGTTGCCCTCCCTCCTCCCTCCCTTTCTCTGTTTCCCTCCCTCTCCCTCTCTTTGTCGCCCTTTGTCTCCCTCCCTTTCCCTCCCTCCCTTTCCCTCCCTCGATCTCGTGCCCTTCCTCCCCGCTCGCTATCCCTCGCTCTCCCTCCCTTTCCCTCCCTCGCTCTCCCTCCCTCCCTTTCCCTCCCTCCCTCCCTCTACCTCCTTCCCTCACTGTCCCTCCCTCTACCTCCCTCCCTCCCTCTACCTCTCTCCCTCGCTCTCCCTCCATCTACCTCCCTCCCTCACTCTCCCTCCCTCTACCTCCCTCCCTCCCTCTACCTCCCTCCCTCGCTCTCCCTCCATCTACCTCCCTCCCTCACTCTCCCTTCCTCTACCGCCCTCTGTCACCCTCTTCATCTCACCCTGCCTGTGTGTGCCCGGGCTGAGACAGCTTCCTGGCACACACACACAGCCGCACCTGAGCACTTCACAGGTCTTTAAAAGACCATTTGTATGTTAATGAGGCTTTTGTATTTCACCTCTTAGCGCCCCTGCAGCTGCACTCTGACTATCACTGGAATGCCCCGGCCCCCACAGAGCAGCAGAGTCTCTCAAAGTCGCGGCGCGCAGTGTGTGCTGATGCTCTTTAATATTTTTTTTTAAAACACGGGTAAATTGTCTGCAAGGTCCGCGGGCCGCCAAGGAAGGCTTGTCGGGCCGCTGGTGGACCACGGGCCGTACTATGAGTACCTGTGATGTGCAGGAAGGTGCCCCTTCCTGTACATAAACAAACCTTTCTAAAAATGCCATTTTGTAACTTTCATGTGTGCTGCATAAAGCAGAACACATGAAAGTTAATAAATGGCATCGTAGGATTGTTTATTTGCAGGAAGGGACACCTTCCTACACATAACCAATCCTCCCCTGCACATAGACACCCTTGCAGTCTGGTGCAAGGGTGCCTGTGTAGGCGCTAAGCTGTGAAACTTAGCACCATTGCAGGGGGGAAACGCAAGGCTGCACCACATCCTTGTAAAAATGGTGCAGCCTTGCGTTTCCTAAGTGGCAGAGAGTTTCGTTAAGCCCAGGGGGCTAACAACACGCTCCGTCACTTCGTCGTACATATGGCCCAGAGTAGAAGTCTGGGTTTAGAAGATGAGAGGGCTACAGCTAGAACTTCATTTTCATGTGCATGCATTTGCAAACTCCACCGGCTACACAACGGACAGAGAGCGCTTTGATTGAAGATGTGCCTGGCCCGCCCAAAGGGCAAGCGACGGACTGCAAGATAAGTGTAAGGGTTACGTTCCGTTTTACCGCGACAAACGCTAGAATTCACTTCGAAGGAGAGGCAACAGGGTCTTGGTCAACAATACTTAAGGTACTCCCATCCAGGACAACTTTCAGTGCTGTGACAACGGCCTACGCCTGAACGCCACAAAATGTGTAATTTTGGAGAAATCACACAATATTCCTCCTGCCCACTGTTTCTGCCTGGATTCATTTAATGCTTGGATTTCAAACTAAGCTCCATTAGTAGATATGGCTTTGTGTGGATTCATTCGGATGGCGTGCTGTTCCCTCGCCATTGCATTCATTATCAGGGTTTTGGTACTACTTGGCACAAAGCCGTACGTCACGTGCTCGTGTCTACTTTTTGGCTCAAATTTTATGTTCCATGCGGATAATAATCGAAGCTGCTGTATGCACCCTTCTTTCTACCTGTGCCACTGTAGTTTCATTTTCTTTGCCATCCTCATTGACTCTTAATTGAGCCCCTCCAAAGAGAAAGAATCTACCACTGGCCTTAAAGATTCGTTATAAAAATTCAGCTGACCAATATATTTAATATTTTTTCTGCAAAGTGCTTGTCAAACAAGATGGACGGCGGTAGGCCCATTTTTGACAGGAGTATAAATATTTTGAGAATGCATTCCACTGGAGCGAATGAAGGGAAGGGGGAGTAATTGAGACATATATTGTGGCTCGTAAAATATCTGTTATGAACATTTTCTAGAAGAAATCGCGGTTCTTTGTGATATATATTTTGAGGGGCAGTTGGACCCCGGGCTGCTCAGTGATTTATTATTCATCGCAGTAGGAGTTTCGGAAAGCGCATCGTCAGAGTTACTATAGTCGACGAAAATTTGCAAGCAGGCATAAGGTTGGCTCCAAAAAAGAAAAAAAAATCCTGCCGGCACATCCTGTAAATCAATGACAGTTGGTACGCGGGCTGCACTGTAAACTGGCAGAGTAGAAACGCCACGAGTCTGTGAGTGAACGCAGGCCCATCTGTTGCTTTCTTAACATTTTCTTGAAATCCCCAGGGAAACCTTTTCTCTCAGGAAATTTAGAAACACACACCTAATTCATTTGAGTGGCGCCATCTTGTTTACAAGGAACTGCTCTACATGATATTGTCCCACATTTTTAATTTGGGGTTTTGATAGGTGTCAGAACGCCTACATTGTATTTTTATCTTAACGTTTAGGTTCACTTGTTTTCAGAGCCGGTCCTAGGCCTTCTGAGGCCCCGGGCGAAAGGGAAGATGTGAGGCCCCTCTAATTGCATATTGCGTCGCAAGAAGTGACATCACAGAAAGTGACTTCGCAGGACTTTTGATCTTAGTTATTTGGCATCACTGAAGCAAACTAATGTGGATATCAGTAACATGGACAAAAAGTAGAGGGGATGGAAAACAGGTGAGCAAATATCCATGAGTGTAACACTTGCCGGCTCCTTTACTGATTAGTTGGACATGCCCCCAAATTCCAAAGGAACCAGAGGGTCAAGAAAACAGCAGTATAAATTTCACAGCCGAATCTGAAGGAGGAACAAAACAGGATACATTACCAGCTACTTCAAACTGGGAGGACGAGTGAGGACCGCAGGCCGCACCCGAACCTAGTCGGCCGCCTCCGCAGACTGCCAGCTTCACACACTTAGTGGCCGCCAACTATCGGCGGCCGCACTCGTCTGCACACCGCCGCATTCACTGATGGAAGCCGCAGGTGGATACGGGGTGGGAGTCCGTGATTAAACCTAATCTGCACCAGCATTTTACACTCCCTTGGGAGCTGAAGATGGTTAAGATCAGGGCCTCAGGAATTATGTGACAGGGGAGAGCCGTATTATGCAACAGGGTTGGGTAAATTATGCGGCATGAAAATGCAAATTATGCAGTATAATGCTGCCCATTTTGTGCTAATATTACTTCATTATTTTGACATTTTTACACTTAAGTCTGAGCATTGGTTGCACCTCGTACCAGTTGAACACCAAACTATAGCAGTAAGCTACAGAAAGGTGACCAGTCAGCCTTTGCAAAGATCCCTCCACAGCTCGGCAAAACGTGCCTTTTGAACAAGATTTTTCTTTATCTGCCGATTATGGATTATGCAGAAAGTCAACTACTATGCGAAACACACTGAGGGTGCACAGTCACAAACCAGTGGCCATGGTTATACTTCACAAAAAAACGGGGATACCTGAGTAAAGAGGAGTACAACTTGCACGGTGTTTTAGTGGATGTAAAGTACAAACCAGTTGGGCTTGACCAAGTTTTGATTCATTCTTGGATGTAAGTCTATAGCCAGGACAACTAGAATTATGTGATTCTGAGGCGGCTGCGCTTTCTACATCATTATGGATTTATCACACAATCCATCATCTTCTGCACATTCTGAAGATTTTACTCCCTCTGCCACCTAGTAAATTGTTCCTAGCTCAAACCAATCAAAAGTTACTAAATACTTTACCACATGTTACCGCACAGCAACAGGCTGTTTGTCTCACAGGAGGGCCATTTTTCAATGGCCGATTGCTGTATTTTGGTTTTAAACTGACAATAATTAGGTGAAACATTTACGCATACACTGTTAACATGTGTAAAAAGTGCAAACTTGTACAGCAATTCTGCTTCGAAATGTGCTACATTGCGCCACATTATATGCATTTTCTTGGTGCATACTTTAGTAAACCCTGCTGCATAAATTGATCTTCCCCTGCCGCGTAATTACAATGGGAGTGTCAATAACAAAGATCTTGAACTACCTGGAAAGACTACTCATCCCCGAAATGTGGAACGATTGCTCACAAATCTGTATGCATAACAATAAACTGAAGAATTAAGGCAGGTTAGCTTCCTAAACATCCAACCTGCCGAAGTATCAGTTGAGGAGGAAGTTGAGGCAGAGTACCAAACAATGACAGAGTAGATTATTTTTGCCCTACTGGAGGTCTTGTGTAAAGGTATCTGTGAATATTTACTTTTCCCATCAGTGTGCCATTGGAGGATTGGGCGCTATTCGTACGGAGCAGAAGGTGGATCTCGAACTAAGACAGACATTTGAATCGTGGCCTCTCCCCTATATGAAAATGGCCGGATATTCACTTTACCCTATTTTTCCGCCGTTTCCATTTTCTGGCAAGATTTGGGGGAGGAACGAGAGTGCAGTGCTTTGAAATGGACAGAAAGCACAGATATTAGAATGAAAGTCCTTTAAATAAAATACCTAAAATGGGCACCTGTGGTCTGCTCAGCCTGAAAGCAGGGGCTTGCTCTGCAGTTCTTTGCGATTCGCCCCACTCACAAAGGCGTTAACCATAGATGGGGTTCAGACTCAGTAGCAAAGGTTTTAGGGCAGAGCGCTTTACCAAGCTCCCCCGGGTGGGGGGCGCATCAGTGCTGGACAAAGGGTCACCCGTCGGAAGGAGGATAGAAGGATAACGCCATAAGAGGGGCAGAGGAGCGGGTTGACGGGGAGACAGAGAAACTGACAAAATCAAAATCAGACAGGAGCAACGACGAACTGGACTGGTCTCAGCCCTTCCGTGGCCGTTTCCTTAACAAAGTGAAAGTGGCATGGGCCGTGACTTACCATCTGTGTCTGTCACAGTCTGAAGACGTTACGCCAACGTGGCCCGGGCCCGACCGAACTGACTCCCTACAGGCCAGGGAGCGAGTGCTTGCTGCGTCACTGCATTTTAGCAGCACAGCGCGCGGGGGCTGGACAAAATGAATGTCCAGGGCCGTCATTGGTAGCGCTTTCGCGTGCAACCAGATTGACGGCCCTAGGACGGACCCACATCAAACCGATACGCCGTAACGCCACCTGCGCACGGCACCAACACCACTAAGCTAGGTGGTGCGTGCACGGTGACCGTGCACTTTAACTGCCTCCTGCGCGAGTGCGCGCAGCCGTAGCGCTTCGCATTTAATCATGTCGGGCCCTGCTCAGTGCGGTCTACTCTGCGGGACCAGCAGTGGGGCCCCCTGAGCACGAGGCCCTGGGCAGCTGCCCATACTGCCCATGCCTAGGACCGGCCCTGCTTGTTTTCCATATTGCCAGAGTGCAGTAACTGCGCAGCACCGAAGGCGAGAAATTATGACCACCATCGGCGTCATGCTCCAGTGCGAAATATCTCCGTCTAATGAATATATTACACAGAGTAAAGCACTACGAGCGCCGTTAGGGCTGGTAATTTCTCTCATCAGTCGACCATTAGCGCAGTTGTTCTCCGTCGCAGTTGATGGCGCCATTTTATCAAAATGATAACTGCAATATTTCACTCAATTACACAAGAACAAAACATTACATTCAATTATATAAGTTCATTTTAAAACTCGAAGAAAACAGACGGTGTCTATTTTCCTAGACTATAGAATATCAACAGATCTAGAAAATAACATATGCTATCAGCTTGAACTTTGATGGTAAAAAATCTCAGCGTCAGTTCACAAAGTGCTTTATTGTTTACAAAATATACAACTACAGGGGCTCAAAGTTATTCAAATAGGCGCATATCTCAATCATCTTTCTTCCGCTCCGCTGCACTTCCTGTCTCTTTATCTCACTCTTACAAATTATTTTTCATCCCCACTTTTTCCCTTTTGTCTTTCTATTACTCCCCGTTTTTCTCTTTCCTGCCTTTCATGGGTCAAAGTCGGATACTTAAAAACTAAAGTCTGTTCCCAAAAATATGTGCCCACCACCTGAAACCACTGGCAGAAGTTAAGCACTGGATGCATGAGCAAAAGCAAGAATGCAAAGTGCCAAAGCCATAAACAGATGGCTTTGGGCATTCATGAAAATAAATTGGCTCAACCTAGGACAGAGTGGTTTTGCTTATAGACATCCTCGGGACAAGGCTGCTGCTTAGATGATGACAAATATGAAAGAAATTCTGAATGGGGTTTAAGCATAAAATCAACGTTGAACTATATCGAAGATACCTGCAGATTTATGTCAAACAATATGTTCCTATATGATATTTGAACATACAGCCATGAGTACTGGGGCCATGCTGAACCTCCTGACAACAGTGTCCAGCAAAAGTGCAGGAAGGACAGATCTACTGATTCGATTCGATTAGCTTTATTCGATTTCAGAAAGAAAATCATAAAAGCAACAACAATACAGGAAAATACACCAACACATTAATACATTTCAGAATTAAACGAACTTAAAAATAAATTAAATTAATAAGATGAATCAGCTAATCAATATACAAAATCAATATACCGAATGCCGCATGCACAAGTTAAAAAACAGGAGAAAATTGGCCACACAATACGAGACTCCTTATTGCCATCAGGAAATTACTCCAAATTATCTGACATTATGATGGAACATATAGTGTTCTGGGGTAAAAGTCACTTAGAGACCAAACTGATATGGGACCATCCCCTATTTGTGGCTGCCAGGATTGCAGGTATGGTACGACATATTTATTTCTAAACTTCACAAGTACCAAATCGCCCGCAGTGTTTTTTATGAGAGGTCCCAACCAGCCCACCCTTCGGACACTTAATATGGTCCCGTCTAAATTGGAGGGCAGGGGTCTATTTTTGGTGAGCCAATACACTACCTTATTCCTTAGGTCCTGCTGTCTCTCAAGTTTTCCCTTTGGAAGTTCAGGTACTCCTGAGAGAACACTCACAATAGGAGCTGCCTCAGGTGGCAAGTGTAAATGGTTAGTTTTGTGAGGAAAAGTGTCATGACTAGACACTATTCTTTTATGAAATGACTTGTCTTTACTCAGCCCAGCCCTAAGGTGAAAAAGTTGTGATGGCCTAGCGGCTTTAGCGGCTTTTGGGGTATTTATAGCTTTCATGTGTGGGGCGAGTGTTGGTATACTGGGGAGCGTGCTTTGAGTGGTGGAAATTGGCGTATCTCTAGGGGCTGGATGCTGTGATAGTACGGGTCCTCCCATAGATTTAGTAACTAGTGAATTGACTTTTATAGCTTTTATAGCTTCCTCGACACCCCTAAGCCTGTCCTCTAAGCTAGTTATTTTATCAATCAACGGAGTTATGATTGATTTCATCATGGTTTCAAGCTCCAACAATGGGAAGGCCTGTGTAGGTGTTTTCAAAGTCGCAATGCTGAGAGTTTTACATGGAGGTGGATTGCGATGTAATTTTTGTAATTTGGCCTGACTGCCCGTGTGTATAGCCTCATCTCTCTTCCTTTTTGCAGAGAGCACCTGTTTGGGGATGCCCAGTGGGAAGTTTGCTGTTGGTTGTATTAAGTGGGGCGTTACTAGTGGAGTGTGAGTTAATTGAAAAGTGCAGCTAGACCCATGATTAGGTGTAGAAAATGAGGAAATTGGAGCTTTTTCCGGGACCAGAGGGACGTAAGAGGATTTGCACAATAGATTAAGTTCATCCAGTAATGATATTGCCGGGGCTATATTAGCAGACTGAGGCGGAGAACCCAGAGCGAAAGAGCTATCTAGAACCGGGGATCGTTCTATTCTATATAAATCATTTGCAATGGGCAGTATAACGCGCTTAAAGTACGTGTCCAGTGTTCCCTTAAGCGGATCACCCTGGGAGGTGAGATTTATAAGGTCCGCTTTGCAAGACATATCGTTGGAGCTATCACCAACGAGGAAGTATTGTACAATATCGAGAACCCAGGAAGGAGCCTCTTAAAGTGACCAGAGATAGTCAATGGGTAACAGTACCTTTGAATCAGGAACTAAAGGGGGGTGACCCGACCCGGCCTCCTCTGGCATCTGACGGCCGCAGACGGCCCCGCCCTTGTCCCGGGCTTCTCCCGGGCGCGCCCGCGCGCGACTCGCGAGGCGAGAGGCGTTCCCTTCTGATAAGGCGCCTCCGGGCGCGTCTGATTCGTCAGAGCCGCCGCGCCTAACCCCGGGGCAGCTGGGTGATGTAGTTCCCCAGCTGCGTGTGGCTCCGGGTGGGTGTAGGCGGATGTTGAGCCGTTTCCCTCACGGCAGGTTTCACGGGGCAAAAGCTGTTCCCCCAAGGCAAGCTCCCAGGGTAAGTGTCTTTCTTGGCGTGCCGTTTCCCTCACGGCTAGAAAGCGGGTCCCCAGAGCGCTTCGGCGCTCCCTTCTGATAAGGCGCCTCCGGGCGCGTCTGATTCGTCAGAGCCGCCGCGCCTAACCCCGGGGCAGCTGGGTGATGTAGTTCCCCAGCTGTGTGTGGCTCCGGGTGGGTGTAGGCGGATGTCGAGCCGTTTCCCTCACGGCAGGTTTCACGGGGCAAAAGCTGTTCCCCCAAGGCAAGCTCCCAGGGTAAGTGTCTTTCTTGGCGTGCCGTTTCCCTCACGGCTAGAAAGCGGGTCCCCAGAGCGCTTCGGCGCTCCCTTCTGATAAGGCGCCTCCGGGCGCGTCTGATTCGTCAGAGCCGCCGCGCCTAACCCCGGGGCAGCTGGGTGATGTAGTTCCCCAGCTGCGTGTGGCTCCGGGTGGGTGTAGGCGGATGTCGAGCCGTTTCCCTCACGGCAGGTTTCACGGGGAAAAAGCTGTTCCCCCAAGGCAAGCTCCCAGGGTAAGTGTCTTTCTTGGCGTGCCGTTTCCCTCACGGCTAGAAAGCGGGTCCCCAGAGCGCTTCGGCGCTCCCTTCTGATAAGGCGCCTCCGGGCGCGTCTGATTAGTCAGAGCCGCCGCGCCTAACCCCGGGGCAGCTGGGTGATGTAGTTCCCCAACTGCGTGTGGCTCCGGGTGGGTGTAGGCGGATGTCGAGCCGTTTCCCTCACGGCAGGTTTCACGGGGCAAAAGCTGTTCCCCCAAGGCAAGCTCCCAGGGCAAGTGTCTTTCTTGGCGTGCCGTTTCCCTCACGGCTAGAAAGCGGGTCCCCAGAGCGCTTCGGCGCTCCCTTCTGATAAGGTGCCTCCGGGCGCGTCTGATTCGTCAGAGCCGCCGCGCCTAACCCCGGGGCAGCTGGGTGATGTAGTTCCCCAGCTGCGTGTGGCTCCGGGTGGGTGTAGGCGGATGTCGAGCCGTTTCCCTCACGGCAGGTTTCACGGGGCAAAAGCTGTTCCCCCAAGGCAAGCTCCCAGGGTAAGTGTCTTTCTTGGCGTGCCGTTTCCCTCACGGCTAGAAAGCGGGTCTACTGATATTTTCAACTTATCCACAGACGATCAATATAACTAGAATGTATGTCTTAATAACAGACTGTTCGTGGCTGATTGCCGTCGTCCCTGTGGTGCCAATTACTTGATTGGTCCTTCGCCTTGAGACCATTGAATTAATTTATTGACTAAATGTTGGTGCACCTTCAATGTCTATTTCATTTCTATGTACTCAGATATAGTCTAAAAGAAGGCAGTTGCCATTTCATTATCCATTCATAGCTTCAATGAATTAATGGTTTAATATGCACATATTTCCATGGATACTCTAAATTTCAAAACTCAAAGAACGCCAGCACATGTTTCGGCTTCAGCTTCATCAGGGCATTCATACTTTAATTAATGCATATACACTCCTTTTTATTTCTGACTGGTTCTATATAACATATTATACATCTGTTCTGCAGAAACATTGTGCACATTAAACCACTAATAAATTGGCAGAATGTGTGGATCACAAAAGTGACAACTATCTTCTTCTAGACTATATCTGACCGCTTAGAAATTCAACTATCATTCAAGGGAGGTCGCTAAATTGTGGTCAGCAAATAGAATGTAAATACATTGAACTGATTGACACAGTTAGAGGTGAACTTTAAAATGTGGCATGAACCAATCCCTCTAGAACTTCTTAGGCGGTTGTGAACTAAAATTAAGGCAGCTTATCTCACAAAGGGAAATTACTTCATATTAACACTTATGGTGGTTTAACAGCTCCTGCACCTACTGGCCTTAAATAGTATCTTATGTTTCTTGCCCACAATGCATAGCCCAATGAGACTTTTCAGATTTTTTTTATGGTCATTTAACATGGTCACGGAGTTCACATTTAAATGAACTCCACTGACTGTACAGCGCTGAAAATCCTGTCTAGTGAGTTACTAATCCTCCATATCTGTTGGGTTTCTGACGTCAGAGGCTGTGGTGTCTCTTCCATTTGCCTGCCATTGGCATTCAGCACATAAAGTCTTATTGTTGGGTAACTGTGTATAGAATCATCAATGCACTCATGTGTCTGTGGCCTCCAGTTCGCTGCAGGTTGCTGGTGAACCTGACCATAACAAAGTTTCAAACATTTAGAAAAGTTATAGTCACCATTTCTGCTTTATACTTTCTAAGCAATTTGAGAATTGACATCTGCAGAATCAAATATGGCACCTCGGTAATACGAGTACCCCTGGACATCTGTTGCTTGTCGAACAGCAATGAAAAAATGAAATAAATAGTAACCAGGCATATGCCTCTGATTGCCACTTTTGAGAGACTGACTCTATATTAAACATCAGAATGCTAAATCTTGATAATATGTCACCACTGCCTGGATTTAAAGCACTTCCATGCAGGTTAATGATAGTTGTTATTACCACCCAACATAATGGTACTCTTTTAACTCATTTTAGAGGACAGAAAGACACAGTCATCCTTGCATGAGTTTGAACCTGAGACTTGCCTACAATCAGCACCTGATATATTATTATACAATTCAATGTACTTATTTTTAGGTTTCGCCTGCACAGCACTTTTGAAATCTCTTGTAATGAAAGAAAAATCTTAAAAGGGGCTTATAGCCCGCCCATTGCTTATCATGGGTGGGCTCCCATGGTACTCCAGTTTCCTTGCTTCCTCTTGGTCAGCGGCCTCTCCTAGGCTCCAGCTTCCTCCTGAGCTTTGGAGTCTTCCTAGGAGCCGTGAAGATTGGACTTGGTACTGCTTTCTGTGGTCAGTGTCCTTCCACTGGCGTTAGGCTATGGCTGGCACTCTTTTTTCACTTTTTCACATGCACTCATACAGAGTACATGTGTCGGCAGTCCCTCAACCCTCGCCCTCCTCGTGTGCTGTTGGTTTTCTCCTAAGACCCCCCCCCTTGTGTGTTGGTTAACCACTCCCCCTCCTATGCCCGTTCTTTAATTATTGTCCCCCTACTCCAGTGTTGTTGTTTAATCACTGCCTCCCACCCTCATCCCATGTTGTTGTTTGATCACTGCCACCTGTCCCAGTCCTATACACATGTTAATCTCACTGCCTTCTGTATCACACCAACCCACCCCTCATGTTAAAATTATTATTTTGAGAAGAATTCACCTTTATGGAAGTTGTATGAATTTTACATGGACGTATTGGTGGGCCGAACTCCAGGCACAGCAAACAGGAAGTCCCCGATACCCTGGCATGACTGCCATGAACCAGGTATCGCCAATAAGCAACTTGGGACTTGTCTGTTGACATAATAACTTGAGAATGCTTTTGGGGTCCTACCAAATCCATCAGCACTCGATGGCTCCACTGGGGAGCGCACAGGCGTAGTGTATGGGTGGCCACAATTCTTAGGGTTCAAACAGAGGAACATACTGGGGAGTGGGGGCACACTGAAAATCACAAGATGGTCCAGCTACAAAGGCCAACCAGCAGCAGATATTGCTTTGTACACTGTACAGTATTTGTTTGCTATTTTATTTCCCTACTAATAGTCCAACTCTACTTTCATCTTGCCTACACCGAAGGGTCCCATCAGATTTTACAGGTCTGTGAAGAAGAGCTATTTTTCCTCCAGAACATGATTCTATTCTGCTCTGAATATCTCATCTGCGCATGTGTGCTCTCCCCTGTACCACGTGGTGTCCTGAGTTAATATACGTGGCACTCACGTCCCAAACAGTGGTGCCAACAGCTTTTAATACATATAATGTACAAGCGTTTCGCCCATGTGAAATCTATTGGCTTTGTCAATGTTGTTTTACGTGTTGCACAACAGTTGAGATGCTGTGATACTTGGCTTAAAGTAAAAAATAAAAAAAAGCGGTATGACGTGGTAACCAAAAAAAACCTGCTATGATGCAGCCAACATTCGCCACGCCATAGCAGATCAACTGCAGTACAACATGTAAAGAACATTGACAAAGTCAATGGATCTCCAATAAGCGAAGCCTATTGGCTTTGCTAATGCTTGCCAGGTCTTGCCTATACAGCGCATGCTCTGTGCTGCAAGACACATATTGTTTAATAATCAGTGGGCTTACAACCCACTCACAGCATACCATTGTTTTTTTTCATTGTCACTCTCATTTGCAGTCTTCCAATTGTTTAGTTTCCGTAGGCTTTCCTTCCCTTCTTGTGTTTGCTCTTCCATGGAGCATTGAACAAGTACATGTGTTCTTCCTCGTCTTTTTTTAAACACACTTTTTTATTATAAGTGTTACAATTTTATTACTGGATGTGCAATGTGCTTTACTACTTTTTTGGATTATTCTGTTTTTATTTTCCATAGAAAGAACAACAGAAGGGTCTAAGTGTACACAGCGTCAAGCCCACAACCCTACATAGGGCCGGCCGGGTAGTTCTAAAGAGCCCCAGGGGGATTCGGGGAGGCTCAGATGAACATTTGAGACACAGCATGTCACCTACAACCCTTACTGGGCCGGCCGCGTGACACATGAAGCATAGCAGTGAAATACGATTGTGGGTAAATTCAAGAACCTTGATAAACAAACTTAATACCATATTGAAAAGAGAAACAGAAAGTGTAGACAAGAGACCTACAGGAAGGTTGCAGTGAGGAGTAGATGTAGAAATATCAGGAAAGAGAAGTGAAGGTAAGGGGAAGGAGGGCCCCTACGTCAGAGAAGCCATACAGCAGCAACAGTGCAGGGGAGTGCGCGTGCGAACGGGGTGGGAAAGCCAGAAGAACCAATGCTATATGTTAGCTAGACCAGGAGTCCGAGTATGTATCATGTGGGGCAGGGCCAGACTGACTTCCGGGCAGTTTGGAATGCTGCCGTGCTGGGGGCTGATTTCACTGTGGTGGGTGCTGATTTCATTCATGGAGACCTGCGTGTGCTTCGAAATAATTAAAGCGAAACGAATTTTGTTTAGCACACACAGGTCTCCATAAACGAAATCAGCCCCCAGTTCAGCAGCATTCCAAACTGCCCGGTAGCCAGTCCAGCCCAGATGTGGGGTTAAGGGCAGGGTTGGTGTGATTGTGTAAGTAATCTGTTCGGATCAGCCGGGATTAATGCATCTTCATATAAGCGTAAGGCCCTGAGTTTCGGGGGGAGGTAGCGTGCATGTTCTACTTTACAAAGATATGTGACTAGTGCTTTCCAAATTGTGGTCTTTCCTACTTTTAACACTGGCCAATGGCTGTTGCTTTCACCTTATCTACCTCTTCTATCGATGCATTAGATACTTACACTTACAACTATACTTCTCCATTCAACTCTACTCTATGCTACTCCTCTCCACTTCTCTCCACCCTACACTGCTCCACTCCATGCCACTCTACTTGATGCCACTCTTCTCCACACTGTGCCATTCCACACCACTCCATTCTACTTGGTGATACTCTACTCTATGCTATACTACTCTATGCCACTCTACACCACACCACCCTACTCTATGTCACAGCACTCTACGCCACTCTACTCTACACTACTCTACACTACTCTACTCTCCGCCACTCCAAATCACTCTATTCAACTCTACTTCACTCCAAGCCCCTCCATGCCACTCTACTTCACTCCACTCTACCCTATGCCAGTCCACCCCATACCACTTTACTATATGTCACTCTACACCTCACAGGCACATGCACAAATTGGTCGTGTATGCACTGAATTGTGCAAGATATTCCTCATCTTTGGACTATGTCAACCCATAATTGGATTAATACTTTCGCTTGTGGTGTTGGTATTTAGAAATATTGGTAAATATTCTACTACCGAACTCCCCATTTGGAATTGTGGGTCATAGGATGATGAAAGAATCTCCACAAGGCACATTAACCCAGAAAAATTAGATCAGTTTTCAAAAAAAGTTTTTAATTCGTCAAATAGTTTCACAACAACTATTGTCAAGTTTTTTGCAGTTCTACATAACTTTTAGATCAAAATTCTGCAGCTCTTACCTCCCTCTTTCAGACATAATGTTCCTGAATCGAGTGGATAATTTACGTGAACTGTGAAAGGGGCCAGGCTATAAATGACGCCACCATAGATCTCAAAGCTGATGTAAACATCATGAAACATAACAACATGTTAGTATGCCTGTCTTTGCTGATTGTTAGAGATGTGAGTTTGATAAAAATAAAAAATAAACGTTTTTTTTATCCACTCGGGATGAGGTCTTTAAAGTAGCTTGCTACCTGACAAACCAAGTCCTTAGGTCTAAGCTTGTGTAAAACTAAAATGACAAAAAAATCTTCCCTGAAAGAAACAGACAAAAATCCCAATATATGTCACGAAAATACAAATGTGTAGGCACATGGCCTTATCATAACTCCGTTCCTGGGAATAGCCTCAGGGTGATGTATATAGTGGGACACATTCCTAATAATTAATTAGTCTGCCTTGGCCTGGCAGAGTGAGTCACATCAGCTGTCTCTAGTTGTTGCAGACTGGGTAGAGGTGAGCAAGCCAACATACTAACAAGGAGAGTCGAGCCAGATCAGACCTATGAGTCGGGCTTAGCTCTGAAAGCCCATGACTTGGAAATATTATCATGTAAATTATGCAACACACATCATGTAAACATTTGATAAAGTGGCTTTATTAAAAAGTGCATTTAACATGCAGATGCATTGCACTTTAGTACTTCGGGTTATATACAATTGCAATGAGAGGCATTTATTTAACAAAAAGTACCCGTTTTAAAACTTAAACTTAGAGATATTCATGCCTCCCCTCGACCCTGATGACAAAGCCGCTGCTGAAATCAGAGGCAAGTCAGTTGTCATGTGTAACCCATTATAGATGGGGGTAATAATTTAGTCTGTTAAACATTCTGGGGCGTCGCCTTCCCCACCTAAATTGCCCCCAAATGTCCTAGAGATGAAAAATAAAATAGTAATAAAATACATTTATTACCATTTTATTTTTCATTTCCCTGTCCCAAAGCTGAGGGTAAGGACGGGGCGGGGCTTGCACAGTGACAGCAGCATTAAAGCAAGTGCAGGGCTTCAGTGTCCTCCGGAGTGGAAAAAGAAGCAACTCCCTCCAATCCTGGTGCTGCTTTCACCAGCATGAGAGCAGCACCAGGACTGGGTAAGGCAGTTGGCTGAGGCCCACATCGGACTGCAGCAGCAGGAGTATGATACGATATGATATAACAGTTTTATAACGCGCACTAATACTCAAGAGTGTCCTGGCGCGGGCGTAGGAAATCATACTTCGCGGAGGAGGCCATGTTTAAAGTAAGTGATTTTTTTTATTTTCACCCACCACCCATTCGTCCACCACAACCCTCCCCATAGATGCCAGCCTCGATTGTGAACATTAGAGATTTTTGTACTGCGCACTTCACGAACTCACGCATTTGAAGGTACTCGTATTCAGCCAAGGCCGGTGGTAGGTGTAACTGCAGGGCGGTGACGTAGGGAGGGGAGGGGCAGGGTGGGGGTTTGTAATGTATAGATTACGGACTTTAACAGGTAAGTAAACATATAAATTAATAAAACAAATGTTGTTGTGTGCACTGCATCACCAAATGCGATGCAGTGCGTGCAAAAAAAATGTGTTTTATTTATTTATATGTTTACTTACCTGTTAAAGTCCATAATCCATACATTACAACCCCCCACCCTGCCCCTCCCCCACCCTACGTCACCGCCCTGCAGTTACACCTACCACCGGCCGTGGCTGCTAGTATTTTCGATTGTGAGGAAATAAGAGGTTCTGAGAAATAAAAAAAATGCCTAGAATCCGTTCTCTCAACCATTTTACACAAAATGTCAGTACTTTATCATTAATTTTTGGTACAGGAGGTTAGAACGTGGGAGCAGGCACACGCCTCATGAAAGCTCAGCTTCTTTTGGGGTCAAAGATCGGGGAGGAACCCAAGGTAAGCCAGAGCCAGGCATCTTGTTTGAGATTCAGTAGCTCACCCACCTCCAAGATGATGTGTGTGATGGGCAGGCAGGGTCAAGGGCATGAATCTCATCTGGTCCCTGCCCATCACTCATTCCACAAAAGCGTGCCACCTACAGTACTTTAAGTAGGTCAGTCCACCTATGTCTTACATGCAGCAGTATTTAAACACTTTTTAATGGATTACTATCAGGTCCTAAATTAATGTTCTTCGCAAATAAAAACAATGTTTGAATTCCGAACGACGACTGCAGAAAGCCTTGAGGTACTCTATAAAAGTTTTACAGTCTCCATTTACATTTCATTTTAATTTCATTCTGCAATTCCCTCAGAGTATTTGCTTTTTTTCTTTTCCAAATAACGAAAAACTGATGCCCCCAAGCCTGTCCATTATCACCATACATTGGCACCAGCCCATCCTTGCTTTTAAAATTGGGAACACTTCTTCCAAGTTATGAAATCTCAAACTCACCTTCCCTAACATTATTGACGCTACATCCACACTCGATTCTGCACCCATATACATTTTTTATAAAATCGTCCTTTCTAGAGTGCATACACCAACACTGTACCTCTATGACCAAGAACATAAGTTGTTGAAGGCACTGATCATGAACACTGATATCAGGTTATCACACATTATTTGAAAGCTGTGCAGGTTTCAGCTCATGCATGAAGTTGCAGAGTTACCTAGTCTTCTATGGTTGTTCCTCTGTTGACAAAGTAAATCTTGACTATTAGGCTATGCAATTTTTTTACTGATGCGCCTATTTAAACATTTTTCAATGTCCTATTACCTGCTAATATCAAAATAAAGCAAATGGCCAACAGCATGTCCGTAATATGCCATAAAATGGTGCCAAACTAAAACCATCACGTGCAGGACAGCATATTTCTTCACTCTCAATATAGGTCCTCTTTTCAGCAACAGCTGGTGCAAGTACGCGCGGTGGGGCTGGCAGATGTCTAAAAATGGCAGAAAAGGGCAAAATAAATAAATAAATAACTCCTATTCCTTCGTCTGTCAACATCACCGCTCGCAGCGCCCGGCCCCACCATGTTTACCTGCACCGGCTGCTGCTGCCTCTTTTCACTTATAATTCAATTGTCAATTCAAAACTGGGTGCACACACAAAGACATGTAGGCCTATGGCTGTCCAACAGCTACGGAAACCTACCAACTCCAGACGTTTTTGAACCCTTGATACTGGGTACCTGGAGAATGCCTTGCTGGCGTGGATTGTGTGAATGTACACCTTTCTCTGGCAAAGGTCAAACATTTGCAAAACCCACACTTATTTGGTATTACAGGGCTCCAGACTTTCAGGGTATTTTTATCTTGGTTAGCATTCCATGATTTATGTTTGTCCATTTGAGAAATGCAACAAAATATTGAACATATTTTGTGAAAAATGAAAATATTGCCACATTTTCAATAAATCCTGAGGTTACAATGTGATATTGATGTGCAGTTTGCACCAATACCTTGCCCTAAATGTGTCAAAAGATATAGGGGCAGATGTATCAACATTTCTTTTTGCGAGTCCTTAATTGCGATTTTTTGCAAATCGCAATGTTGGAATCGCAAAATGGAATGTATGTATATTTTAGCGAGAAATTAGCGATTTCTTAAAAATCGCAGATTTTATTGCAAATAAATTGCGATTTCTTAAATAGCGAATTTCGCAAATTTAGAAATCGTAAAAACGGGATCATGCAATGCAGGAACAGCCTGATGACATCACAACCAGGAAGTTCCAGTGATTGCTTGCACCTGCTTTCCTGAGCCACACCCAGTGGCCGTTGGAAGAGTGTTGTGAGGCAGAGCAGACCTGTTTGGAGAGCAATGGAGTCTCAAAAGGCACAGGGGCAAATGTTAGCTGAAAAGAGGAAAAGGAAACAAATATTTTCTGAAAAAGAGCAAGAAATCCTCATAGAAGAAATGGTTTGTAACCATGAGGTTCTTTTTGGAAAAAAAGCACTAAAAGTACCTGATTCAAGAAAAAGGAAAATCTGGATGGAGATTCAAGAAAAAGTGAATTCAGTTGGAGTTACCACTCGCTCCATAGATGAGATCAAGAAGAGATGGTATGACATGCGACTGAGATCCAAAGAGAGACTTGCAGACAGAATTAAATAGGCAAATAAAACAGGTGGTGGTACTTCATCTGCAGACCAACCAACACCCCACGAGGAATTAATAGAATCAACCCTGTTACCAGAGAGTGTGAGTGGAGTGGCTAGCATTGATAGCTCTGACCCTACAGCAAGTACACAAGGTAAGAAGCATGTAAAGTAGATTAAAGAATGTGTGTAATGAATGTGTATGTGTTGTGTGTTTATACTAATTTTAAGTAACATAGTAATCCAGTGAGACTTTAAAATGTAAAGTAAGCAATGCATCATGGGAGTTGTAGTGCCATATTGATCCTCACAATTGTCAGCATAGGAACACAAGAGTGTGTTGCAAATATTAATTTTGGTTAATAAAACAGTGTAGTGGAAGTTATTGTCTGCATTGAAATTAATTTATTTTTTACAAACACAAATTCATTTATCACACTCTACATCCACAGAACAGTCAAGAGAATCCAGGGCAGAAAGTGATTTGGAGAATTCTCCGCAGCATGTTACCACTGACACAGAAGATGGAGTCACTGATGTCACTGGCCATAATAGAAACATACATAGAAAGCGCAGACATGTTGCTCCTCTGCCAGCAATGGAAGAAGATGATAATTTAAATGTAGTTTCAGTATCCAATGAGACTGGCACAGTGTTCACTCAAGAGTCACAGGAACAACCACAAATACCAAGGAGGGCACGGTCATTCCGTTTGGAGACATGTAGGAGCAGCAGTGGGTCAAATGATGGAGGTACTGTTTTTGCTGGCCTTGAGCAGGATATGCGTCATGTACATCGCCTGCAACACAAGGCACTGAGGTCAATAAATAGGCAGCTTTTAAAATCTAATAAAAATCAAGAAGGCATGGCTGCATCAATTGAGAAACTCTGCTTGACCCTTGCACAAACAGAAAGTGCTCGTAACAGGGCTGCACAGACAGCACATGTAAGGATGCTTACTTACACTAAGGCAATTAACAGGATTTGTGCTGTCACTAGTAATTTCACCAGGCGCAGCATTAACATGCAGCGTGAATTGAGCGACTGCACACGTGAAATGGCTACAAGTTTGGACAAAATGACCTCAGTATTAGAAACAATGCAAACATCAAACTCTGGTGCAAGCGCTCTCCTAGGCTCAACTGAAAGTGAGGACAACTCCAGTAGGAGCAGTAGAAACCCCACCCCACCCCAACATCCCAATTTAGCCAATGCCGAAGTGGAAGCCGTGCCAGTGCAGGACCAGAACAAGAAGCCATGCATTCACAGGAGCAACATGATTCAAGCCGCCAGCGCAAAAAGTAACATTTGGATTAGTACCTTAGCATAACTTCATTGTGGAATCTGTCTTTGTGTTCCACGAATGATTATTTACTTTAACTATTTTTTGAAATTCACATATCCTGACATTGCACGGTTAGTCTGTTGTGAATTAAAACAACATTTGCAAACATGAGTCTGTAGTTTGTCTTTTCTTACCTAAAAATAATTTCGTGTAATCTCTGTCCTTCTTTGTCGGCCAGCCATTGCTCCAACTCCTGCAACAGCCATTCTAGGTGGAGGTATGTCTTCATCAATAGTTGGGTCAGACTCACTCACTTCAATCTCTGTGCCTTTGCGCATGGCCATGTTGTGCAGCATTGCACATGTTGTAACAATCTTACAACAGGTTTCAGGATTGTATTGCAAAGCTCCACCACTTTTGTGTATGCATCTGAAACGACTTTTTAAAATTCCAAATGTACGTTCAATTATCCCACGTGTGGACCGGTGTGCCCTGTTGTACCGTCTTTCACTTGCTTTTGCAGGATTCAAATATGGTGTTAGAATAAAATCACGCACTGCATAGGCACTATCACCTGCCTGTTAAAGAGAAAATAGAAACTGTATGTTAAAAATAAGAAAAAAGGACAGAAGGATGGATGGATGGATGTTTGCATGACTGTTACTCACCTAGCAGGTATCCGTCTCCAAACTGACCAGCACTAAGACGTCTATGTATTGAGCTATGTCTGAATATAAAGGAGGAAACTTTGCCACAATGTCATTGATAATGTTTTTGGCATTGCATATGATCTGAATGTTGAGAGAGTGGTAGCTTTTTCTATTCCGAAATACATATTCTGTGGCAGCAGGTGGAGTGATAGCAATATGGGTACCCTCAATGCATCCTATCACATGTGGAAATCGTGCTATTTGATAGAAATCCAACTTTGCTTCCTGTAAGGTTTGTGGTGTATTTGAAAAATATATATGATGTTGGAGTCTCCTTAGCATTGCATCCAGGAACACATGGAAGAAGCGTGATAGTGCACTTTGCGATACTCCACCAACCTCTGCAATCACACTTTGAAAAGACCCTGAAGCCAAAAGGTGCAGTGAACACAATACCTGCACATGTGTTGGGATTGATTGTGTCCTGCCTGTAGGATGTTCCAAAAAAGGTTCCAATTCATTAATCAGGTCCAAAATGGTGTGTGGATGAAGTCTGTATTTGTCATATATCTCCTCCTGAGTTTGCTGGAACAGCGTAGTGCGTATTCTGAAGATTCTCTCCTGTCTTTGTCTTCTTTGAGCAAGAGCTTGAATGCGCAGCCTCCTGGCAATGAGGTACAGTCTGCTATTTTGAAAAGCAAAAAAAACTGCATTCTGGGTGCATTTTCATATTTTTTTCCAGTTACCACCTGCTTCTATTTGATATTAATTGCGATTTCTAAAATTTCGATTTTCTGAAAATGGCAATTTGCAAATTATTCTTACATTCTGATGCGATTTCTTACGTTGCGATTTCTAAATTGCGAAAATCTCTAAATTAAGAACATGCAAAATAAGGAATCGCAATGAATTCTGAGAAAAACTATTCTCGCAAACTAAGAAATCGCAGAAATTGCTAATTCGTAATATGCGATGCAAAATGTTTCATACATACCAGAAACACTTTAATTTGTCGCAAACGCTGCGAAATTGCGATTCGCAACATTTGCGACAAAAAAAACCTTGATACATCTGCCCCATAGTGTGTTTGGGTGCACAAAAAAGCAGTGGTACAAGGTGTGCAAACTTTCTAGCAGATAAAGGGTTAAAGGAGGAAAGAGTTCATTGGAGACATGAGTTTTCCTAAGGGGTCAGGCAGTCTACCACAACAGTAGCAGCTGAAATGTAGAGTGAGGTAAGGTCGCCAACAAGAGAAGAGAGAAGTTAGATACGCAATATGTCAGAGGAAGCAATACCAATAAGAGCTTGGGAGACAGATTTCAAAGAACAAGAATAATAGGAATGAGTGTTGGGCCCGGCCAATAGTCTGATAGGGCTAGAGATAGCAAGGGAAAAGGGATAAGGTAGTGATCATAGAAATCAAAGGGAGCAGGACTGTTGACTGACAATAAGGAAAGAAATGAAAGATTATTCACAAGTGTTGCAATGATTATGAGTAGGGAAATCCACGATCTGGGAAAATCTCAATGCAGGAGTCAATTTCCTTACGGAGAATACAAAAGGATCAGATTTAGGGTTCCATCGCAAATTAAAATAATCAAGTTACAATTTAGTGGTATGGGGTGAGGAACAATAATTCAAATATTTTTTAAAGCAAATAACATTTTACAGATAGATCTCTTTGCAACATTTTGCATTTGAGGTAGAAAAGAATTAGACAACAATTGACAGAAATTTTTCTACAGTGAAAACAATGAGTAACCCAGTTCAAACATAAGAAAACTATATTAATTGACAGCCAAGCTACTGATATTTCTGCTTCTTCTTTCAAGTATGATAATCTGGTTGCATGAAGGAAAGAAATAGGAAAGAGCAGAGGTACACTCAGGTTTGAAGCAGATGTGGCTCATGATTCACTGGTTCAGAGAGGAGGCACTGTAACTGTACCAAAAAAGAAGTGGCCACCTGGGAGAACCCTTCAGGAGGGATAAAGGGGCATTCTAAGGACTTTCCTAGACACCCCCTTGCAAGCAAGTGCAGACAAGACATTCCCCTTTGAAGTGTGTTAGAACTGGGGGTCTCTAGTTGGCTGAGGTAGGTACCTTAGTCCAAATAAGGACCCTTGCTTCTAGTCAGGGAAAGGAGGGACACCCTCTTAGATAACCCCTGCTCACCCCCTGGTAGCTTGGCACGAGCAGCCATGCTTATCTCCAAGGCAATGTGTCAAGTATTTGCAACCACACTCCCAGTAACACAGTGATAACACCACAAATGGACACTACACTGTTTTTTATAAAAAGTAGCAGTACCTTTATCAAAAGAAATTCGATGAGACCAAACGCTAGAAACCCAACATATGCGTACTCGTAATCTTTCACTTTGCCGGTTGTTAGGCCAGCAATCACTTATAGTTTCTAGCGGTATTATTGAGCAGTTCACAATGATCTAATGCAATCCTAATGCAATGCTATGCAGTTCATAATGCAGGTGGTAATGTAGTAATAACACATTCCTTAATGCACGTACTAATGCAGTTCGTAATGCAAGAATAATACGAGTCGTGATGCAAGAATCAGGCAGTTCTTAATGCAAGGAATAATGCGATTCGTAATGCAAGAAGCAGCCAGTTCGTAATGCAAGGAATAATGTGGTACACCAATCTGTGTGGTCAGCTCGGGCCCCTACTAGGCCCCAACACCAGAGACAACGGTCATAAGCTTAAAGGGGCTGCCTCGCTACTGCTGAGCAGGTACGGGCCGCTCGGGGACTCAGCGCGTCCAACACGGTAGAGCAGGAGAGAGCTCAGAGCACTCCTGTACTCCTCCTGCACGCCTCACCAGGCCACACACGCCTGCGGCTCCCGACCGGAGTCCAAGCCTTACCTGTGGGGGTGCGCTGCCTTGCTCTTTCTCTCTTCCTGCTTGCCGGACATCCTGTTGAGCGGCCCTGATGACGTTGCAGCTCCGGTGTTAGGCGACGCTATAACCGGATGGGTTACGGTGCTACCTTCTCCATCGTTGACGATCTTGGGCATATTCCTCTTGGTGAACAACGATCACGATCCCTTTCACCTTGCAGCTTTCTAAGCTTCAAGAAATCCTTTTGCACGTTGCGGCTCAGGCTGGCAGTGGTTATCCTTACTCAAAGCCTCAATTATGATGATGTCTCGGGCCACGAACAGCAATACAGCAGGGTGGACGATGTTTAACGCGGAAGTATGACGTTACAACGCATACTTTTACATCGCATGCCTTTACAACGCGGTATTTACAACAAATACCTTTACAACGCATAGTGCTTTGGGGCGCTGGATAGTGAATAGTTTAATTTACTATTCCAACTCCAGTCCCCGTGGACACTAGGGAAGGTGTTGGACAGTAAATTAAATGTATTCCCTATCCTAGAGCGCCCTCCAGTGCAATGCGTTGTAATGGTTTGCGTTGTAAAAGTTGCGTCGTAAAGGCACTGCGTGGTAAAAGTTGCGTGGTAAAGGATGTTTACCGTTTAACACTGCGTGGGCAATGTGATCACGGGCCACCTCGTAAACAATACCACGGACCACACAGCAGTCTTCCAGAAATCATGTAGCACGTTGCGGCCTGAGCTGGCTGCGGTGATCCTCACTCACAACCTCAGTTAGGATGATGGCTTGGGCCATAAACAGCAATACAGCAGGGTGGACGAGGTTTCACGCTGCCGGGGCAATGCGATCACGGGGCACCTCTTAAACACTATCACGGACCACACAGCAGTCTCAGGAGTGAAAAGCACCATGCACCAAGCGTCGCTGAGACACAGTTGGAAAATGTTATGATCCTGAGTTTCCACAACAGGGGACCAGCTCTCCTCGGGCCCATGGAGACACGCTAATTCAGGACACAGCACACAGCAAAGTCCTCACAAGCAGGGGGGCACAGCAGACAGCAAAGTCCCTTATCCTCTCCTTATTTAAATCAGTAAACTGCAGGCCAGCCCTAGAACACACAGGAAGGGTAGCCCTTCTCTTCAGTCTCTTCAGCTGTTCTTCTTTGGCAGAAATTCCTAATGGTCAAAGTAGGTTAAATCCTTTTTCAATCTGGATTTCAGTCTTGAGTTCAGGGGGTTTCAGTGCTCACACTTATACCCCTAAATGTCTTTGAAGTCTTTGTGTTCAGGGGGCTCTGACCCCAGTCCAAACCAGACGTGTGTGTTGTCTTGCCAGTGCACACCCTCTTCCTTTGATAGTGCAGGTTTGGGCCCCAGATGCTCAGCATGAGGTCCAGCCATCCTTTTGCGGCAGCAACACAGCCCTCTTCACATCCAGGGGGGCTACTCCTCTTCCTCACATCAAATGCAGGCCAGCCTTTTGCTGTCTCACCTACCCCTCTCTGAAGTCAAGACACTCCCCAGACCCTGTCACATCCAAACCCAGATGGTCAATACACAAACAGGCAGAGGCACACAGGATGGTTGAAGACAAGAAACCAGCCACTTCTAAAAACATGGTTTCTAAGCACACAATTTAAAAACCATCTTCACAAAAAGATGTGTTATTAAATTCTGAGTTCAGGAACACTAAACGCCATCTTTCCATCTTATGCCTATGGGAAGATATGCTGGAAACATGTGACACAGCATTCCCCATTCTGTCCTATGGGCAAGATGGCCTTTCAACAGTGGAAAACGAATTTGGCATTATTTCACTGTCAGGACATGGTGCACACCTAAGTACATGTCCTACCTTTCACATACACTGCACCCAGTCGAGGGGGGTACCTTGGGCCTACTATAGGGGTGTCTCATGTGCATTAGAAGGGAAGGGAAGGCATGGCAAGTGGGTGCACTTGTCAGGACAATAAGGCATTTAACAACTGCGTGCAGGCATTGCAGTGGCAATCCTGAGATCTCTTTTTAGGGCTAGTTGGGTGGGTGGCACAATTAGTGCTGCAGGCCCACTAGTAGCATTTGCATTACCAGCCCTGGCACACATTGTGCACTTTACTAGGGACTTTACTAGTAACACAAACATACCAATTATGGACAACCAATTACCATAACACTTCATACAGGGAACACTTGCACTTTGACACTGATCAGCAGTGGCAAAGTGCTGAAAGCATATAAGTCGGCAACATAATGTCAGAAAAAAGTCTAGGAGGAAGGCAAAAAGTTTAAGGAACTTTAGCCAAAAAAAAGGGCCAAGTCCAACAAAGTGCATGTTGGGTTGCTGCCTATACAGTGAACGGAGATCAGAGGCTGCCATGAGTCAGTCAATCTTTCACTAATGCGATGCCTCTTTAGACGATGCAAATTTGCAACTGCACTGGTAGCAACATAATCATTGTGATATGATGCAATAATCTGGTATTTGCCCAGTATACCAAATTAAAGTCTTGCCTCAGTGTGGACTACAGCAGAGCACCATATCTGTGATATTGACCCTGATGTTGAAGGCCTGACAGTTACTCCTACAATGAGGGTTGATGTAAAGTCAAGTCCAATATGATGCAACCTGTGGGATGTGGCTTGGTAGCAAGCTGCTGTGCAACATGACTCAAAGTAAATAAAAACAAAGCACAGTAGCGTGGCTAGCATTGACCGTTTCATAGTGCTTGGTTTTAATTAACTTTAAGACACGCTGCACAGCAGCCTGTGCCACTGTGCATTATGCCTTAAAACAGCATCGGGGTTGGCAGGCCAACCTGCCCTCTGGGGAGAGGATGCAGTGTTTCGGCCAGAGCTGCCGACTGCGGGACCAGGTTTGAGTGTCAGTGTCGGCTCAATATCCTGTGATCTCGGGAAATTACTGAATCTCCCTGTGCCTAAAAAACTAGAATGCATGTGTCCTTGTGTAATAAAAGGAAAATGAATGTGTCCTTGTGTAATGTAACTGGTGCTAATGTAAAGTGCACCAATACATTTGGGTGGAGTCTGTGTTGTATAACCCTAAAAAAAAAGCAACAAGAGGGAGGAGGATGGGAAACAAAGGGAGTGGGGGTGAGTGGATGAAAGAGAACGATGGGGAGGGGTGCTTAAAAATAAACAAGAGTAGCTGATAAAACATATGGCCAGGAGAAGGACATTTGCTGAAGGATGCAATACTTGGTCCATGCTCCCGGGCAGGGATGAAGACTGCAGGTCAGGAGGAAGGCGAAGGTGAGGAGGAGGCGCTGACCAATAGAAAGCAACAAAACGAGAGTGAAAAACCTAAAAAGGAGAATAGGAATGGACTCCTCTGGACATGTAATGCATGAGCAGTGCCTCAATCTTCATCTGATTGTGAGCAAATAAACAGTTGCTAGAAAGGGTTTATTGAATCTTACATTTATGGACCTTAATAGTGCCTTTGACCAGGCTAACTGGTCTAAGTTAAGCCCATATTGCTTCAAATGGGTTTGGATCAGGACAGACTGGAATTTCTACGAGCTATGCACTTTGGAGTCAAGGGGTTAGTAAGGTATGTGATCGAGGGAAAATGTAATAAATATTTTGAGCTTAAAGGGGGAGCTCATCAGGGATGGGCTTTAGCCCCTATTCTGTTTCTTTTGTACATTAATGTTTTTTTGCTTCCCAGATCTCCTCTGTCCAAATTAACAATGCCCCCATTCTGCCATTCCCTTATGCGGATGACGCAGTAATAATGTCCCGAACTCTGGCTGGCCTTAGGGGGGATTAATTGATAATTTCGTAGAGTTCATGGACAATTTTAATCTAAAGTCAAATTTGTCAAAACCTATTATATGATTGTGTTAAGTTGGACAAAGGGCAAATTACTTCTCCTGCTTAGGAGTTACATTTGATTCCTTAAACACATGGACCCTCCCTGCCTTTCTAACACATGTTTTAAGTTTAACCAATCAGTTGGCGTTCTATTTAACTTTGCAAATAGTGTTGTCAATAAAACAAATTGGGGGTCTGCTGGAAATATATAAACTTAAATCCTTGACAATTTTGTGCTATGGGGCAGAAATCTGGGGATATTACGAAATCAAAAGATTGCACGTTTATAAAACAGATTTTGTAGGCATTTATTAGGTTTTCTCTCTGCAGTCCATAATATTTCCTTGTTTATTATGGCAGATAAAATTATACTAGTCCCATTAATAGGGCCTTTGTTCCTTTGGCTGTCAATCTGGTGTAGCAAACACTCTCATCAGGGAAATGATAGCAGATTGCCTCGGATGTGATCAAGGGCAGTACTTAATTTGAGCAGGTGGTTTCCAGTACTCAGCATCGGCACTTAACTGTCAGCACTTGCACTTACTTGTCACCACCAGCACTCAGGCAAACAGCACCACCATGTGGCAGACTTCCCTAATTTAGAGATCAGCACAACAACATTTGTTTATTAATTTGAAATATATTAAAAAGTACTAATACCTGTGGCGCACGCCATTCTTATAGCTATCAGGGACTAGAATAGCCTGAATTGTCACACTGCCTGGTGTGTGGTGGTTAGTAGTTGTGTTGGTATTATTATTAGCAGTGCTGGTAGGAGCAATGGGTGGGTCAAGCGGCAGCGGCCTCATGACGAAAGCCCTTTCCTTTATTATTTTACAAATGAAGCACTGATCAAAGGCATAAAATTCAGTGGCTGGGGCTTGTTAAGCAGGTCACCAATGTTCTTGGTAGGTCTAAATTATACATCTTGGCACTCAATCAAAAAAGGGACCATTTGAGGCTTTACAAGTTATTGACGACTGTTAGTAGAGAGGTGGATGAATTAAAGAAACCGATGCTCTGAGAATTCGCTTTTATACAACCTACTCTGGAGGTTGAGCCGTATATATTTTGGGGCAATAATGCTTGGGAAAGATCCATATTAACTTATTTCCAGTTTGGAAGCATAAAGAGTCACCTCAGCTTCCCCTCAGGACTATATGATTTGTCAACATGTTTTATTCACTCCTGCGATTAATTATCAGTACAGGAACTGGCACGCTTTGTCTTTTTGTGAAGGTTTTATGAACCTTTCACAATCCATAAATGTTACCCATTGTGAAGAAATATGGATTTTTTTTTTAATGTAAACCAGCACTTTTCTTTTTAAGAATGTTATCTAACCCTATCATCTGTAATTCGGTTGGATGTCTTCCAAAGTCTGTCATACGCTTTTGTAAATCTTTGGTTTTTAAACAAAGATTAGACCGTTTTTGTTTTTCATCTCTTTTAACCTGTGTTTTTATGTACATTAATTGTGCTATTCTGATTGACTATGACTAATCAAATGAAGCTTTGTTGATTGATTGACCACATCACACTGCAATACTCTAAAATGTATTGGAACATTGGAATGTTGGAAGTTCCATTGAAAACAATGGAGTGCTCTGGGCTTCAAATGGTCGGTTGAAACTTAGAGCTCCAACATTCCAATGATTCACAACTGTTCCTGTGAACAAAGGCCTCACGCAGCCCAAGGGGATGTCAATCCTCTTGAGCTCAGTGACACCTTTGTTTTATTTGTTAGAACATTCTACCCTTTAGTGGCAGAATATTCTAATAGCCTTATGTAGCTGGGCTATACTGGCACTAAAGTCCCGCTCCATTGTTAAAGGCTTGAACCTTCGGCTTCGGCCTTTAACACTGGAGCAGGACTTTTATGGCCGGTATATCCCTGCTACAACGAGCAATAAAGCTATATTATAACCCTACAATCTTTGCACTATCCCAATACCTGAATATTGGTTTGGCCCTTCTGAACTATTGTCATTTGGCGATGTCAGAACAATACATATACAACAGAAAACATTTGGGAATAAATGTCATACAGTGTAATAGCAGGAAGAACTTTGGAAAGCAGCAAAATGGCTTCCTCTAGCAAATTCTTTGATAACAATATATCATACAAAGTAAGCAGTGCTCATCCTATTGTGTGCACTGTCAAACGAGAATTACAAACACACAATTAACATCAAGAAAAGGTAGTTGTTGTAAATAGATGGAATCGAACTGTAACTGAGGCCAGGTTTAGCATGAGCTAGAAAAACACATTTAAGCACAGGACAACGATTTTGTTTCAACTGCAGTAGCCTTATATTAATAAACATCAGGGGAGTCAAGACCCTGCAGTGTGTCCTCAACTTGCACAGAATTAAAGTGACCGTGAATCCATTCAAACGATGAGTGTTGAGGACAAATCCCATTATTCCCCATGCTTGAGTTCCACACAGAATAGAAGTGGCAAAATTCTTCTCCTTTTATTGAAACCTTATGCCTTACGGCTCTGGTCACAGGTGAAAAGGATTATGCAGGTAAGTAATCACATGACTTAAACGCCTTAGTGGAGGAGCCGTCCCTGCTACCTACTGCCCTACAATCATTTTATTTACGTTAACAAAGGAACAAGAATCCCATGGGGACTCCTTCCCTTTTGGAAATAGCTTAATACCTCAACTTGTAAGTCTGTAATATTTTCAATGTTTTACTACCGAATTTCAGTCGCAAAACTTTGATACATTTCATTCGATATTTTGAAAGAACATGCCCCAGCCAAATTGGTATAGTGTGCAATCCCAATTTCGGATTGGTAGGAGTTTACTGACTGCTAAAATGGGATTGTCCTTAAAAAACATTTTTTGTGGTGACAGAAATACAAATCAGAATGTTTGCGAACCACAAACATCCTTTTCACATGTTTGCCCTAGGAACTTAGCCGCCATACTCTGTTTTTGCTGTCCGGAGGTAGGATACAGTCTCACTTACTTCGAAATGCCCAAAGCAAAAAAGTGTAAGTATGCATGTTGAACTCAGTTTTTCATGTCATTTCCTGTCTTAAAGCATGTCTGAGCTGCGTATCCCATGAGCCTCAAAACATGCACCTTCGCTGCTCTGTGACGGTTTTGACTTTTCCACAGTATTGAATATTTAAAGCGAGATTGTGTTCTGCTCTTCACTAAGTTCAATTTGAGCTCCAGGAGATGCTAGCACCATCTTCTGCTATGTTTGTGTTAGAGTCTAGTTGAGCATGGTGAGTGATGTTTTATGTATGCTTGCCCCTGTGATGCTAACACAGTGTGTCAGAATGGTGCTGTCATGTAATCAGTTAATTTATCATTCATGGCCCACCACAGTGTCAAGTGCTCTCGCAGGCCTTAGTGGGAACAACATCATTCCTCTGGTGGTTTAGTTTCGCTTCATTCAGTACTTTTAGAGTTCACGTTGAGGGCTAGCAATAACAATGTGTACTTGTAGCAAACTAAAGGTATTCAGGTGTGATGCAGATAGCAACATGTAAGACTTCTCACCTCGATCGAATGAAAAGTAAGTAAGCTGGGACAGTTTCATGGCTACGTTCCCCTCTTTCCAACTGTTCAGAATAAAGATTCTCGAGAAAAGCAACGGCGATTTTTTTTTTTTAATGCACAGTTGACTGAAAACGGTGAGATTTTGGATAGGAACTAGCTTTAGGCCACCTAAATATATACCAAATCATTTGATGGGATGGACACTATCACATCGTATGATATATATATAGTTATATATATATTTACATTTATATGTGGGTGTGTGTGTATACATATATATATGCACTCGCATTGAAGCAGTTTTGAACCCTCTATCTCTGAAATTGCAGGCCTCCCATTGGCTAGAAACACTCCAATGGTAGTGGTGATGACACTATTTGTAGCCAACCAGACTCTGCGTTTCATTTTAGCACTTTTTCATACCTGAGAAAGGCGACTACGCCAAAACGCGTCATAGAGAATAAAGCTGCTGATTTAACCTTATCAGACACAGTGAGTGCCCCAGTATTTTTAAGGTTGCAGTTGACCAGTGCGAGTTCCCATCCTTACAGTGGATTTTAGCACCCGTCTTGAGTTTGGAGCTTCCGGTGGAGAACGAAGCGAATATCTATGTCTTGAGTTTGGAGCTTCCGGTGGAGAACGAAGCGAATATCTATCTATCTATCTATCTATCTATCTATCTATCTATCTATCTATCTATCTATCTATCTATCTATCTATCTATCTATCTATCTATCTATCTATCTATCTATCTATCTATCTATCTATCTATCTATCTATCTATCTATCTATCTATCTATCTATCTATCTATCTATCTATCTATCTATCTATCTATCTATCTATCTATCTATCGCTGTAACAGTGTTGGAACTGGAGTGTCCCCTGTGTTGACCTCTGCCCTGGGTTACCGGTTTAGCAGGTTTCTCTGCATTTTTCGTTCCACTGCACACAGCAGTCATGCCTGCATGCTAAGGGGTTCTAGAAAACAAATTGAGCTCTGGAATAGTTTCCATCTGATCCAGAGTCTGGTGGGGAACTCCAAGTGCACCTTGCATTTTTCGTTTCACTGCACACAGCAGTCATGCCTGCATGCTAAGCGGTTGCTGCTGAGCTGTGCGAGTTCCCATCCTCGCAGTGGATTTTAGCACCCGTCTTGAGTTAGGAGCATCTGGTGGGAGAACAAAGCGAATATCTATCTATCTATCTATTTATCTATCTATCTGTCTATCTATCTATATATATATATCTATATAGATATATAGATATATATATGTGATGTGTAATAGTGTTGGAACTGGAGTGTCCCCTGTGTTGACCTCTGCCCTGGGTTACCGGTGTGGCAGGTTTCTGTGCATTTTTCGTTCCACTGCACACAGCAGTCATGCCTGCATGCTAAGGGGTTCTAGAAAACAAATTGAGCTCTGGAATAGTTTCCATCTGATCCAGAGTCTGGTGGGGGAACTCCAAGTGCACCTTACCTTTCGTAGAGTAACTACTGCTCTCTCACTGGGCAGCGAAGTAACAGTGGTGACAACAAACAACCAGACTTTTAGGAGCAGCGCTTTTTTACCTATTACCTGCTTTTGGAGAGAAGCCTACTGCTAAAGAAAAGTGTCTGCCAGTTTTCTTTCAACTCTGCCATTTGCCCCTAACTTATGGGACATGGATGGTGCATGTATCTTTTCTCCATGAAGATGTGTCAGTGTGAGGAAGACATGCACAACTACGCGGAAAAGGCAATCCATTTTGGCCATCCTGTGTCTGTATGGCACACAAAATGGAGGCTGGAGAGCTCTCACCAGAATAGGGAACATTAAATTTAGGAACTCCCTAGAACATTCCTCAAGTCCTTTGAAGTGGACCAGGTACTCTGCAAGGAAGGAAGAAGACAGTATTGAATTTTGAAATTAAAAAAATGTCTGATGCTGCACCCCTACTACTTTATTCTTCATCTGAGGTGTGCTATAGACAGTCATGTGGACTAACCAGCTGGTAAATGCCTTGCTCTTTTGTGCAAAGGTCTCACAAGCCCCTTCTAGGTAACACAGGACTTCACCCTCTTGCCTGCCACATACGTGGAACAATAGAATATGACTGAATATTCAGTGTGAACTGCAATCAACTACCCTAAAACCAAGCCAAATCCAACACAAACCAGGCCTGGGGGAATACATGATTTATTTGGCTAGCCGAGTACAAAAAGAGGCCACCAACTCATGGTCTTATTCTCAAAAGTAAACTCTGTGGTTGGGGCGCAGAACTCTGCACATAAAAACATAGGACAGGTCTATTTTTTTATGCGCAGAATTCTCCGCCCCAACTGTAGGGTGTCCACAGTCATAAAGTTACTATTAGATCAAAGTTTTGTAAATACCCAAAAAGATTAAACTTATACAAACCTGTAAAGTTACCTTTGTAAATCAGGCCCGAAGTGTACCAAGAAATCTAAGAAAGACCAGATTGGTAACCCACACCAATGTAGTAAAGAACTGAAGAAAATAAAATAGTGATGTCTGGATCACTTGATTTAATGTCAGCCTTTGGCTATTTCTTTGGGTCACAATCCAAGCCATCATTGTTTTTCCCTACCATTCCACCTCCGAAAGAACTAACCATATACAATCCGCCTGGTCCTGCTCCATTAGGAACTTTCCTGTCCCAACTACCAAATGTCAACCTAGCAACCAGGTCAGCATCTTTGCATTTGCTGGCAGAACCTCTCCCAACCTCTATCTTCCAACACAGAACACTGACTGAGAAGAATGAACTGCACACATATTCCAAGAGCATGGCAGAGATGACTGAGACACAAAGGTGGAAAAAAATCTTTCCTTTATTAATGCAATACACGTCTGATGGAAGTAATTGAATGTGACAAAACATGTGATTGTTGACCGTATATTTCAGATATAAGATAGTTCCTCATGCACCCCTGTGAAGACGGAAATATACACCCAAACAGCCAATAGAGAGACAGTGATAGTAAGGTAAGGGTTCAAAAACCACTGACTGAAAGAGGCTTACCAAAGGTCTACGATATATATATCTAATCTATGTTTTGGTAAATGAAAAGGTCTTGGCTTGCACCAAACCTAACAATCAAATGAAAGGTATGAAATTGTGTTGCCTTTAATATGTGTTCCAGAAGCTTAATGCTTTGTCACCCATTGGACAATGTATTATGTTTCACAACTTGTGAGTTTCGCTACGATTCTGAAGTTCCATAATGGCCGCTCCAAAGAGAATATGATCTAGCTGAAATCATTAATATATTTTTCTACTATCGTTTTGTCTTTGCCAATATATATATATATTTTTAGTCAGGGCGAGGTAGTTTCCACACACTGCTACTGGATCACTCAATTCTCTAACCACAACCTGTAGTGCACCAATCCCGGGCAAAACTTTATGATTGGTTTACCATTCCAAGATGGGTGATGCATTACTTCATATGTGTTGGTCATTATTGAATTCCCAACTAATAATGAAGTATTCCAAAACCGTACATATAATGGTTGGACATTCTTTGGATGTTATGGTCATACAGGCCTGATATGTTGTTTTCAAAAGCATCATCCATCTTGTAATGGCAACCCATTCATAAAATATGTCCAATTGCTTTTAAATTAGTATGCCATCTTGAAATGGTAAAACAATGATAACTGCATGGCAAAACCATTAAAAGATTGCCACCTGTCCTTTCACTAGCATTATCAGTAGCTCTGCCATGTATTACCAAATTAAAATCAGAACTATTACCTTTGCCAATGCACGTTGTGCATTACTTTTGTAATTACACACGTGGAGTCCAATGAAAAAATAGTTCAATTCCACATTCTCACACCACAAAGGACCTTATCCTGAGTTGCACATAGCTCAGGGGGTATTTAGTGCCCCTTGTTGATACTGTTAGTGCAGGGTAAGATATGCGCACGCGAAAAAAACACTATCTATTACAGGTGTCTGTTCTGGTAATGAGGCAGACATGCAGATGTGATGTATAGCATACCAAAATTTGAATAGTTACGCTTTCTCCAAGCATTTCCCTCTATGGCTTGCTAGAAATTTCTTAATGAAATATGATAGGGGAAACTGGGTGGGGGGGGTGGAGATCATTTGCTCACAGCTCATAATTTCATCCCCTCCACAAACTCCACATTAAAGCCCAAAAGTCCCTTCAAAATGCCACTGTAGAGGTAGAGTCCCCACTGGATGCACAATACAGTGTGAATTAATAACACAGAAGAATAAGTACGTTTCATGGCCCTCTGTTCACTGTGTTGACATCACTTAACATCTCTGCAGAAAGTCTATAGGCCTCAGGGCAAATTATTTTTAATAATATTGAGTGCATGTGAACAATAATACCAGCACCCTCTATTCTTAGTCCATGCAGCCAAGTTAGACAAACACACACACAATCCGTTTCCAATTCACGGTCGTGCTTAAAACTCCCAATTTTCTTAGCATGCACCATATAACAGCAGTTAATGCCTGGATTCTATGCATTCTGATTATCCGAGTCAATCTTTTCATTCCTTTCATGGTGCTAATCCTGCCTTAAGTATTTTTTTTTAAGGGAAAATCATGACACCATTGCAAGGCCAAAGCCCTGTAGGACATAATATAGCCCTATCGGTTCGGGCCTTTAACAGGGGAGCAGGCCTTTAATGGCCGGTAGAGCCTGCTAGGAGGGCTCTAAGGCTATTACACCAGTCTGCCCCTAGAGGGCAGAATGTTCTAATTAGTAAAAGCAAACGCCTCTCAGGGCCCGAGTGGGTTTAAATCCCCTCAGGCACAAGAGGCCTTTGTTTACAGCAATAGCTGTGAAAGGAAAACAACATTGGAAAGTTGGTTTCCGAAAATCTACCAGCCAGTAGAAGCCCAGAGTACTCCATTATCTACAAATGAGTGCTCAACTTTACAATGTTCTAATATCGGTGAACAACATTGTTTTCAATAATAATGCCCTCTAGGTGTGGTCTAATTAGACATATGCTTAAGAATGTGATTCCATGAGGGTGAAAGAAGAAAAATACATTGTTTTGAGAATTATGTGAATTTGCAAATAGTGTGACCGTGTGGAATTATAGTGAGACATGCTTTTCAGGAGGCTGAATATTATTGAAAAGAGTGAAACACCTGCCAAATGAGGATGAGTTAAACAACATGGGAAAAGGGCCTAACAGGATGTCATGACTTAAAAGGATGCTGCCACTGCTTGTGGTCCTCTAGTCGCTGCTGAGTAGGGTGATTTGCTATGCTTTAATACAGGTTGTACAAGGCCTGCATTTGTATCAATGAGCTATATAGTCCCCAGACGTTCCTTATGCACAAGACGCTGATGTGACTGAGCCCATAATCCTGGAAACAACAACATTTAGGAGCAACAGCTTGGTTTTAAAAAATTGAGATCTGCACCTCATTCCTAGTCAATCTGATCCTCTAGACCAGGGATCTCCAACCTTTTCTGTAGTGAGAGCTACGTCTGATCAGTGAAAATCATTGTAAGCTAATCAAGGCCAACCCACTCGCACAATGTTACCAAACAGCCCCACACCCAATTTAATTGAATCTAAGCCTAATGTCCATAGAGCCTAATGATAGTGTTTGAACAAAATACTTTGGCTAGAGGCACTATGACAGGGCTGCCATTTGTGCCAGTGGGAGCTTGGACTTTGGGGATGGATGAACATGTGCTGGCATAAATGAGATATATGTGTGTGGGTGAATAAGAGTCTGTGTTGTGTGTACTTGTGGCGCAGGACATACCTATAGCTATATGTGGCACTGTTACATGTATAACACAAACATACAACCATTTGTTTTATAATGAGAGACATCTAAAGTGCGAAAAAGTTTTAGCAAACATTTTTCATAATATGTAATATTTTTCTGCACTTTAAATTTCTCCCACTTGAAAAAATGGATGTATTTTTCAGTTATAAATACGACATTGTGTCTACCAGCCACTTGGAGCAAAAGTCCTGCTGTGTGTAAATTCAACAACTTGAAATTAGAGAAAACTAACCTGAAGAGTTAACTTTACGTTTATATGGATTACATTAAACTAATCATTTAAATGGTCTACTGGTAGGATACACCTGCTCTAGACATACTGGAGTGCTATATTCCAAGCTTTCGCCGCGCCGCTCAAGTATTGAGTAAGGCAAATGCATAGTTAGATGTAACTAGTGTAGCTGTTGTTTCCTGATCAATTGTTTTGCTTGAATTTAGACTCTTCTCCATGGTGGGACAACAGGTAGGCGTAACTCGCTTCTTTTGATGCAGCATAACTACGCAAAGTTACAGCAAATTTTCAAAAGATTTCGCAGAATTACAAGAGAAAAGAGGAGTATAATCTAGCATTTACTACTATTTTCTTTGCGTAAAATGCACACTCATGTCCAAATGGAAATGGTGCTAAATGCAATGCAAAATGCAGCAGATGCTTGTATTCACTAAATTCATTGTTCCTGTGCCCCGGCGCTAATATTTTTGTGGTAAATTACTCCTAATTAGGCAAACTGGCATATTCGTGTAATTTCTTTTTTTAAACTTGGATTCCTTTTAAGAACACGTCCTCAAATCACAGTGCAATTGTCCAGTACATAATTAGTGGACCCCAGTGTACATCATATAAAGGGCTGGATTTTCCTCACCCCCAGAATTACAGTTATTGCTGGTATAACTCTGGACTGATTTCCAACACCCAGTATCAGTAGTTCCATGGGTGGGTAAAATAAATCTGTCCCATTTACAAGGCTACACATAATGAGGGTGTTAGAAATTGGGCTTCTGGTTGACTGGGGTATAAGCCCAGGTCAGGCAGCAACCACAATCCTAGTCAGGGTATGGCATCAGTAAACCCCGAATTAACCTGTGCCTACACTCTGGTAGCTTTGCACAGAGCAGTCAGGCTTAACTCGAAAACAATGTGTAAATTATTTGTGCAAAGTAAAACAGTGAAAACACCACACAACAATATTCCCACACTAGGTTTGACAAATAATGCTTAGTTTAATTAACAAAACACGAGGAATACAACAAAAATCCAATCAATTAAACTGGAGTTATGAATTTTTAAAGAATAAACTGCAATTTAGTGGCAAAAAGCTTGAAACGCCAACCGAGAATATCTGGTCATATTATACTGGGTCCAATCCAAAATCTTCAAGCCGACCACGATGAAGGGTGGGTCGTATACAGTCCCAGATTAGACCTGCTAAAGGTTTACCTTCTCAAGTTTTGTGCCAAGAGTGCCATTCGTATACAAAAAAGTAGCCGGGAGCAAGGAGAATGTTGCTGGTGGGCACTCATCAGAACTTTTACCCAATTTATTAGGGAGTAGCCAGGGGTTTCCTCTTGCGCACAGCCTGGCATGGGCCATTGAAGTGGAACTCTTAGTACTCTCTTCAGAGCACCTCTGGACCTATGGAAGACAGAAGATGGGCTGCAACTGCTGTTGTACCCGTGGAGAGTGACCGCTGAGCCTATACCATGGAATGAAGAGTGGAATACACAGGTTAGTTGGCCGACCTCCTGTTAATCTCCAGCAACACAAAAGCTTCAGGAAGCCCTCCTTCCTGAAGAGCCCAGCTGACCAGTTCCAACTGGACCTGCCCAGGACCCAGCTGGTGGCATCCCTGGGGTGAGGTGTGGCGCCGCGGAGGGATGAGGTGTGGCGCCGCGGCCAGGGCGACTGATGCTGGAATCTGGGGATCACGGTTCGATCTCCAGCTCCGGCGGCAGGTTAGCCCAGCACCATGTGACTCTGGGCAATAGCTTGCTTAATCTTCCCGATGGCCCCCAGCGCCTAGAGACCCTTACTGGTGATTGTTCGCGCTTTACAAATGTGGATTTATTATTATCCCTTAGAATGAGTCCTGATCCCCAAATGATATCCTTAAGGTCCTGGGGCCCTTGGATATGTTTCATACAGTGACAGCTGATGAAATGTCTAAGTGGCAGGCATAAACTCCTCTCTGAAATTACAAGAAGCAGGCGAGCAAAGCAAACCTAAGTGACTTAATAAATACATCGAGTATAAAATATTGATGCCTCATTTGAAAGGCACCATGATAGCTATTGATATACCAATCAGAAAAAGCCTAGATTATCCCATTTTCCTGCATTTATGAGGCCTTTTGAAGGGGAAGGGTCTTCATGGTAGCTTAATCACTCCTGTTATATTCACTTTGTGACATGTAACCCCTTTTTGTATTTATATCTCTTCCATCTGCACATCTTACACCTCATCAATTTCCTCTTCAGAACCTTATTTTCACTCTCTCCTGAAATGTAGCTTCTCGCATCTCCTTCACTTCACTCCCAACACACAAAGCATCCACTCACTTCTAGGTATTGCATTTTCTTTTGCTTTCGTCTTGCAAATATTTTGGCCTCTGTGTATCTCCTTCAAGCACATTTGCACAGAATCATAATTGCAACTGGAATCCATAACCATTTCTCTGTGCGCTCTGCAGAGTCTCAAAGGATTGGATGACCCGGTATTATGAACATCTTTTGACTCACTAACAGGCACTATGAGAAACTAGCACTGCCTTCAGCCTTAACTACAGAGCACTCAATTGTGGTGTGCTATAAACACACTGGAGGGACTCAGTCCAAAGTATGCATGCTAAAAGAGTAATATCCTTCATGGAAAAAAATCAGAAATGCGGATATAACCGGCCCACTTACAGTACTTATCTCACCAGAAAGTATTGCAATATACCGGCGCATTAATCATATGCTCTGAATAAAGAGAGGCTAGCAGCTACACAGAGTCATATGCAAATGGGTTTTCCCATTAAAATGCATTGTAGCTCTGTGCTGCTGAAGAGCAAGCATGACAAGGCGAGCCCAAGTCTTCTGAACATATGTCAGTCTCATTCGAAAAAACACCACTCCGTTCAAAACATGAAAAGTTGAACCAGAATATGCCCTGTATAGCCCATTGATGTACTGACCTACGTTTGTGAAAGTGGAGGCAGCCACATTTCAAACATCTTTAACCTAACACAATAGTGTATTTCGTGCCTATGAAATCTCTTAAAGCTGCAAGGGTCTTCTCCTCTTTCGTTGTGTGCAGCAACTGGTTAGCCAGATAAAGCTGAGAGCGGCTTACCCTTTGGGGGCAGTGGCCATCTTTCTCGCTTGAGGACCTGAAGGTGGGCTGCTATGCAATCTTTTTGGGACCTCCTCTCTTTGGTTATGGGTGAGTGGAAGGTATACTGTAGTCCGAGGGGAATGAGGACAAAAACAGGACTGTGTATTTTGTGGCCCAGATGCATTCTGGTAAAATAACTGGGAGAGCCCCATATTATTTTGAAATTTGCAGGGGTGCATTATAATCACTCGTAGTCAGCACACACATATCTAGAGGACTTTTCATTAATGTAGTTTAGAATTGTAACGTTTGGGCCCGGGATCAGTGCAATAAGTAATGGAGTGTTTATTAATCATAGACAAATTAGTGCCTTAACAATAATAGAAGTTTGCATAACGTAGGAAATATAGTCACAAGTGAAATGTCGCCTTAATTATAATCTGCCTTAATAGAAAACACATATGCTTATTAATGAGTGAATTAACCTAGGGTTTTAATATGAAAAGATGCATTGCTCGCATTGAAAATGGAATTAACGTTTAGAACGCTGAAATGTAATGTTATGCTGTGTTAGAAATGCATTCAATGTATAAGGGCCTGAGATGTGCTGAAGCCAGTAGAGGTCTAATTGTATTTTTCCTTGGTTAGCTTTAGTCGAAGAAAATGTTCTCTTAATTCTTGGGAAAGGCTGTCCTCAGCAAATGTTGAATTGTAACTTCGAATGTTGCAAGGTTTCTTCTCACGTGCATCAGTTTGCAGGTGCAATGCCACGGGCCTCGTTAGGTAGAAGGAACCATTGTTTAGGAGTTAGGTTGGTACGTACGTGTGCAGAAAGGATGCCAAGGAATTTGGGAGGGCAACATTTAGCGGAGAAGGTGCCTGGGACGCAAGGACACTCCAATCCGAAGACCCACACCTCCCAGAGGGGCGTGCCTGAAGGCGTGCCGACTGTTTTTGGAGTTTTGTATTAGGGACAGCACCAGAGGGTGGAGAGTCAGATTCGAGTGGGTTCTAGCGGAGAGTAGACCAGAGACAGAGTACGGGCTTTGGGTAAGGCAGGATGTAGGTAGATTGTGAACTCAAGGCAGAGTAGGATGTAGGAAGGAGCATCTTAGAACGAGCTCGGTAGTTAGGGACTACTTATGGAAAGTGAATGTACTTCTTAGGAAGTCTTCACTGCTGACACCTTTATTCTTGCCTGGGGACAATGCTAAGTAGGGATGTCACCTTAGAGTCAGTGTAGGGACATCCTAACCAAAATGTCTTTCCCTTTTGTAAATGCAGTCTCTGACTCAAGTTGGGATTGTAATTCTTTGCCTAATGATCCTTGAATTGATTTTGCTTTTCATCTTGAGTCGTCTGAGACTCCTGCGTAGGATCATGTATGTATTAGTTCCGGTTTATTTCCTCAATCTTTTGCTGAGATGTTTGTACATCCAATTATTTTTGGCTATGTTATAAATTCTTAAAAATTCCACTTCGTAGTCAGTGGTTCTTCGAGTTTATGTTAGAATTGCACTGCAATGTTGGTTAATGATATGATAACAAAGATGTTCCCTTCACGCTTTTAAGACAGGGAAAAAGGTTCAGTTGACCTGACCTGGGATTCTAGAATTTGGTAAGAAAATCTAGATGAGAATCCAAGCTTCTTCAGTTGGTAGCTACAGAGGATGGTTTCCCTTCTAGAGCGAGAGGAGATCTAGACTAGGACAAGAGTTTCCCCAGGCCCATAGAAATTAGGTGATGATTGCCCGGTGGATTGTTGGCGGAGAAAGGCATTTCATGGAAACCGGCGGAGAGTGACGGTGCGGCGGAAGCAGCAATTCCGAGGAGAGTGAATATGAATAGGGTCTTATGTTGTTAGATTGCGGGGTTTATGTTTTGCGCTTTGTGTTGTAATGTCTTGTGGAGTCGGAATGCCTGTTGTATGAAAGGAGATCAGGCTGTGAGCGCGCGCAGCCCGGGAAAATCTTAAGCTCAAGGAGTAGCTTAAGTGGTTCGGGTGTATCAAACACCCATAGTAATTGTCGACCATTGTTAAGGCAATCGTGAGGTACCATTGATTGCCCGCTGGACCGAGATAGGGGGAATGAATGTGTGAGTGCGTGAGTAACTGACGCTGGTTGTGAATTGCTGTGTGGTTGTAACCTATCAGTGAGGTGATTGTCCGGTCGTTTCGTGGACAGACAGTTGCCAGTTCAGTGACAATTATGCGACTGTGGACGTACATTCAGACTGTGCACGTACAGTCAGTTAGGTAATTGCTTGGTCGGAAGTGATCATTTCAGTGTATGATTGGGACTCGTGTGAGAGTGAGGGATGAGTTGCAAAGGAGGAGAACTGCTGCGAAGCGGAGGTGAGTGACGTCAGAAGGTGCCGCGCTGGGATAGGGCGGTTGGTGTGGAGCCGCGCTGGGATTGGTGGATTGTCATCAGGAAGTAAAAGAGCGCGGCGAGAGAGAAACGCTGGGTTTCATCATGAAATGTTTTAAAGTTTTACGAGATTTATTTAGAAGTGAGAAAAGACTAGAAACCCGGGGGGAGAAGAAGCCCTGCCCGAGGATACTCCAGCTCACTTCATGGCTACGAATGTTGGGTTGCACACCATATTGTGGCTTGAAAATTGGGCTAAGAAGACGGATGGAAATGAGGAGTTGACTTTTCCCAGATATGGAAATTTCAGATTGGAGGTGTTGTATCTGTTGAAATCGATCATGGGTTCCTTGCGACCCCTACCTAGACTGACACAGTTTGAAGCCTTGAATACGTGGATCAGGGCAGCGCATGAGAGGAAACGAGACAGGCGACAGGAAAGAGTGAAAAGATCAGTTAGGGCAGTCCAAGATGCAAGGTGGGATGCAATGGAAAAGAGATAGAGAGTACAGGCAATTGAGGGAGCTAAATTGTACCCGCTGTTTGTCATGACAGGGGAAGCGCAGAAAAACAATATTGAGGATTATGAAAGTGATACCGATGATAGTTTAATAGAAAGGCTGTTGTCCAAGAGACCACCTCCATACAACCCAGAGTCAGGAGAGGAGAGTTCAGCCCCAGTAGAGTAAGTTAGGGTACCGCAAATTCCCCCTAGAACCGGAGTAGTGGGAAAGGTCTCAGCAGGAGAAACGCAAAATGTGGAGTGTGTCAATTCTCAGAGGTTGCCGGATGTCCTTACGGTACCGGTTACCATTGGCCCCATAGTGTCAGTATACAATCCAGAGCAGGTGCAAAGTGGAAGTCCACCACAGACAGGAAAGGAAAGGAGTGTTAGTTATGGAAGGAACAGTGTGGTGGATGGACTGAGTCAAATGTCAAGACCAGTAGAATCAAGTACACCGTTACCAGCGACGGCAGATTCGTCAAGAGGACCAATGGATCTGAGGGGACCAAGACCAAAATCTTTTGGGGAATTGAGGCCAGATTTGAGATCGTGGGAGACAGTTGAAGGGTCTCAGAGCGATAGGCCAAGAGAGGATTGGGACCATGGGAGCATCGAGAACAGGAGGGTTCCCCATAACACCCCTGAAGTGAGTAGGCATGGGCGACAAGCCAATGAGTGCAGGGAGTCAGGTGATGCATCTAGTCGAGGTACTCTGAGTTCAGCAATAAGGGCAAAGAGAATTGATGTGATGCGGCTAAAAGCAGAAGTGGATGAGATAGTAGATGGAAAATTACCTATAGAGAGAGTTGAACTCTATGAACCAGATGAATTGAACTGTTTGTAGCGAAGGATGTGACTCGAAAAGCTAGGTCGGCTCATGAGAAACTGACGGAATTGGCAAACAAATATGACGTGGACTTGTCAATGACGAAAATGTTGCAGAGTAATCACAGATTACAATACACTGATCAGGACTTGGAGGAGAAAAGGGTGATCGGATTAAAGACTCACATTAGGGAGTTGATTATAGGGATACAGGCTTGGAGCCGACTTGATAAATGGGAAGAAAGGTGGGCAAAGAAAAAGAGCGTTAGAAGGAGTGTGACGGAGACCCCCTCCTCCAGGAGGAGGAATGGCTGGGGTTGGAGTATACCCCTTGCGGAAGGTAGCCAATGGGGGCTATGTGCATGTGCCCTGGAGTCGGGGAGATTTGGCTGCCTTCACAAATGATTTTCCAAAGAGCGAGAGAGAGCCCAGTTGAATGGTACATTCAGGTAGAGAGGTTTGTCAAGATCGCCAAAGTACTGTGGATTGATTTGAACACCCTGTTTGACATTGTGGTTCCGGGAGATTTGTGGGTAGCGGGCAAGGTTGCTATCGAATGGCCCGCTGCGGAGCCAAATAGAGATGCCATCACAAATCGACCGTCACCTCTGGTGATGAAAAAGAACGAACAGGTGATTACATGGTGATTACATGGTTGAAATCCAAAATATATCCGCAGGACATTGATTGGGTGAAAATAGATCGTACGGTTCAGGAACCGAAAGAGACAGTGCATGAGTACTACGAGAGACTGTTGCAAGTCTTTAAGCAGTACAGTGGGTTGGATGTGATGGATCCTAAGGACATAGGACAATTTGTTTCAAAGTTTGCTCTAGGATTGAGACCTGATATCTCTCTTATCATCCAGCAGCATTTGATTTGTTGGCAGAACAAGCCGCTGGACGAGATATTGCGATATGCATGGTACTGTAGTGACAAAATAGATTCAAAGACTAAGAAGCTTAAAGATAAGCTAATGCTAGTTCAGATGCAGACTGCTGACAAGGGAGGACAGGTACAGACAGGTGGGAGAAAACAAAATGGTCAGAAAATGGGAAATGGGGATGACTGCAAGCCAAGGGTAGAGCTAGCGACTCTGAAGAAGACTACTGAGTGCCACCAATGTCATCAGATTGAACACTGGAGACACGAGTGTCCCTTTTAATCCGGAAAATCAGGTGCAGTTGGAAGAGCAGGTGGTTCAGGTGCAGGTACCTCAGGTGACAATGCCGGCGGTGGCAAAGACTTAGGCGATAAAAGGGGGGACTCCTGCTCCTCGAGTCCAGGTTCCCCCAGCCACCGAGGATTTAGATAGTACACGCCCCCCAGCCTTTTATCATGCACACCTGTCTCACCTCACCTTTAGGCGGACTATTTAAGCAGGGTAAAACTGAAAGCTGGCTCCATCCAGTATTATCACGAGGAAGGACGCTCTCCAGAACCCCGGTTTAATCTCGGCGCATGCTGCCGATAAAGGTAAGACAAGACTCTGGTCTTAGCATTAATACTGGTAAATCGGACTAGATATAATTTTGACATCCGTTTCCTTGGTTTTTGCATGTTTTCTAGCGTAAACGCTGAGAACTACCAATTGATTCAGTCGGCCCTATATCAAGAACCAATCCGCCGGATACAATGCAACGCAAGTTATAGACAAGGTAATGCCGATAACCGAGGATTAATAAGTTAACCTTGTTATAACTTTGAAATGTAGCAGGAATCCAACTAAACTCACTAATCCTCTTATAATCAACTAGGTTTTAATAGTTATCAGGACCGTGTGGCCCCCTCCTGCGTTTCTCCCGCCGAATAGAGATATCGATGCCACCGCGACAGGTGAATAAATAGTTCACTTTATTTTGGTATATTTGACACGTATGTGACCACGCAGTGGAATATTATGTAATAGTTCTTTATACCTTAGAGCCTCCCAAAATAGTCAATATATTCGTCTCCATAGGTGACATGAACATCCCACATTGGAGCTAAGAGGTCTTACAGGCTCTACCAATACCGCTGATCTAACTAGCTCGATATAACCAACAATAATAAGAAATACCCACTAGGAGATAAGGTAAGATGTTAGTAGGTGGATACCTGCATATAAAATGTGAGTTTAGTATTCATGGAAACCGCAATTGGCATATGTTTAATTTCCTGTAGCGTCTTCCATCGCACATACCGGATTCAATTCGTCATTGTCCTCCGTATGAAGCACAGATACAAGAGATAGTACTACAATAACAAGGTACTAACAAGTTGACCTTGCTGTCTATATACATGGATACTACCTCTGCCTGGGATTATATATATACAAACTAACCCATGGAGTATACATTCTCCCTATATGATAGTAATAGGAAATGATCTGTGCTCTATGTATGCCTTGAAATCAACAATAACGAGCAATATAACATTAGATGATTGTAATAACCAACTTGATTCCATCTCCTCATTCTTTTTTCTCTTGTTAAAGTGTAAGGTATCCTACATAATCCTACAGAGCAATGAGATTATCACCCACTAGCTGAATTATCCAGTCAGAACATTAATCATAGAAGAGTGTCACACCCACCTTTTATGTAAGTAACTAATAGAGAGAGAAATTTAATGAATTAATGTTGTCAAACCCTACAGCTTTTTAAACTATCGGTCATGGGCTGTCAATATAATTAGTTTTAGGTTTTCACTAGGTTTATCTTGGTTCTTCTTGCCCTTTCTTCCTTTTTCCCCTTTTTTTACTGCTATCTTAGTATCCCCCCTTTTTCACCTTGGTCTTTATTTCATCTTACATATGGATTCCTTAGTATTTACAAATGTGCTAGGTCCCAAATAGCTTAATTATTATTCAAGGTTGAGTATATTTAAGAAATACTTGGCTTAAATTTTGAAAGGCAAGATTTATTCTCTAAAAAACTAGCGGTCATAAGAATGAAAGTATGAATAAATTTATGTGGCCTTTTACATTAATAAGGCATGTCTCATACATCAATGTTTTAAACGTTAATACCATTTGATTAATACTAAAGAATTATTCTGTCTATGTAAATATAACTGCTCCGTTGTATATATGTAAATCTTACCATTGTATTATATGTGTTATGCGCTGTTTTGTATATAAATGAGACCTAGGCCCAAGGATGCTGTAGACTATGTAAATAATCACAGTATATGAATAATGTATGACATGGTTTTTTATATGTTTTTCAGTGTTATGTATATGTCTTAGTGCAAATGACGGACTCCTGAAGAAGGCAAATGCCAAAACGCGCGTAGAGATTCCACCCACCGCTTTGCTTACTCCAATAGCCCCGTTTAACATCACGGTCATTTGAGTTTTTCACTCAGTTATGTTTATTATTTAGCTTGTTTTTGCACATTTGTTATATTTACATAAGTTTGTCATTTTAATGTAATATGTACAGATATATATGAAATGTGTATCAAAAAAGAAGAAAATGATTTAAATAAAACAAAAATATTTTGACTTATAAACAAAAAATAGTTATCTCTTCTGTTTATGTTTGATTTAATTTAGTCACATGTCAGACTAGTTTCCTTGGGTGTCCTTGGCCAATTAAACTAGCTCACTATTGGTTGTGTTACAAATAGTGTAGTCCCCAACCTACCCCTCTCGGGACAGACCATCCAAGTTGTATGCGTTGCAAATAGGAAAATAACGAACCCCCTGACAGAACCGATTTCTGTAAAGATAGGAACGTTCAGGGATAAACATCCATTTGTGGTGTGTGATTCGAGTCCAGTGTGTTTGCTAGGAAGAGACCTCCTGTGCAAGCTTAATTGTACCATCTATTGCACCCCCAAAGGAGTGGAATTGCAGACTAATGATGATGATGCTACCTTTAAGGTCGCCAATCAGCATGTGTGCATAGAAATGTACCCTGTCTTGACAGTTGAGGAACTTCCTTATGATCTGCGAGACTCAGTTTCCCAGGTGGTGTGGGATTTTACTGGAGAAGACATTGGGTTGATTAAGGGTGTGGAGCCAGTCAAGATTCAGGTCAAGGAGAATGTCGATTTCCCCGAACACCCCAGTATAATTTGACCCCAGAAACGATTGCAGAGATAAAGCCTGTGATCGAGTCTAGGATTAAACAGGGAGTACTAAAGGAGATATTGGGGAGTCATTGTAACTCGCCAATAATGGGATTGCAGAAACCAAGTGGGAAGTTCAGGATTGTACAAGATCTTCGCCGGGTGAACAACATAGTTGTTCCCTGTTGTCCAGTGGTACCGAATCCAGCTGTAATCTTATTTCAGGTTCCGTGCCAAGCTGAGTGGTTCACTGTCATTGACCTTTGTCAGGCATTGTTTTAGATCCCTCTGCACGAAGAGAGCCAGTTTCTTTTTGCTTTTAAGCTGGAAAATCGTGTTTTAACGTGGTGTTGTAGCCTTCAGGGGTACACCGAGAGTCCATCGATCTTTAATCAGATCCTGAAAAAGAACCTTGAGAGTCTAGTGCTGCCGCAGAACTCCGTTCTTGTTCAGTACATAGACAACCTCCTTGTTGCGTCAGAGACAGAAGATGCGTGCAGAATTGATACCACTGAGAATGGACACAAGGTGTGGCCAAATAAGTTGCAGTATTGTCTGAATGAGGTGCAGTATCTCGGTCACCGAATTGAGAAGGTCAAAAGGAAGGTGTCACCTGACAGGATAGAGGCAATCAGGACCATGATGGTGCCTTCGACCCAGAGAGAGGTCAGGATGTTCCTAGGGATGGTCGGCTACTGTCGCCAGTGGATTGACAACTTCTCACTAAAGGCGAAGCCTTTGCAGAGACTGACGCACAAGGATGTGACTGATCTGGTACCATGGGACAATGACTGTATGAAGGCGTTCCTTGAGTTGCGCGAGGACCTTTGTTGTGCTCCGGCCTTGGGAATGCCTGATTACAACAAATCTTTTTCGCTGTTTTGCTGCAAACAAGAGGGTTGTGCATTAGCAGTCCTAGTTCAGGATCATGGAGGTGTCTGTAGACTAGTTGCCTATTTCTCAGCTACTTTAGATCCGGTAGCTTCAGCAATGCCCGGATGTCTCAAATACGTTGCTGCAACGGGTGTCAGCATTGAAAGATGTGAGAGCATTGTGATGGGTCATTCATTGACTGTTTATGTACCACACTCAGTTGAATTGTTAATTACCAGGGCCAAGACACAGCACTTGACGAATAATAGGCTCACACACTACGAGCAGGTCATACTTGCTGCGGAGAATGTGACCCTTAAGAGGTGCTCTGTTTTGAATCCTGCTACCTTGATGCCGTTGCCAAACATATGTGATGAAGATTGTGAGGATCACAACTGTCTCGATGTGACTGAACTTTGCACCAAACCAAGACCTGACATTGTTGATGAGCCATTGACTGACCCCGATGAAATTTTCTTTGTCGATGGTTTTTGCATAAGAGACAGTGTTGGTCAGTTGAGAACAGCATTTGCTGTGTGCACTATTACTGAAGTGGTTGAAGCTGCATGCCTGGAAGGAGTACACTCTGCTCAGGTTGCTGAAATCATTGCTTTGACTTGTGCCTGCTTGGCAGCAGGGAAAATTCAGATCACCATCTATACTGATAGCCAATATGGATTTGGTGTGGTTCATGATTTCAGACAGTTATGGTCCCAGAGGGGGTATATGACATCTTCTGGATCCCATATTAGGAACTGGGAATTTGTCAGATTGCTTTTGGAAGCTTTGCAATGTCCTAGAGAAATTGCAGTTGTGAAGTGTACAGCTCATGGTAAAGGGACTGATTTCGTGTCACTTGGAAACCGCTATGCGGATGAAGTTGCATGATTCTGTGCTGAGCAAGGTTATAACTTTACTGAGCAGGAAATAGGTGGGCTGCAGGAAAGAACAGAGTTGAACATGATGCTTGAATTGGCCGATACTTGGGATGATCTTAAGAATGAGCAGGAAGAGGTGTCGGACCATGAGAAGAATGTGTGGATCAATTCAGGCTGTGTGAAAGGAGATGTGGACATTTGGGTCTCGAGTGATGGGCTGTTGAACCCGATGAGCTGTTGAACCCTATGGCAAGACAGATTCATGGTGCAGTTCATTTGGGAAGAGATGCAATGATGTGAGTGTTCAGACAGACATGGTACAATCCAAAGTTCTGTATAGTGGCGGAAGCTGTATGTCGGAGATGTGTCACGTGTCAGCAGATAAATGTTGGGAAAAGGACTGCAGCCACCATGAGTCACATTGGGAGGTCCGGACGGCCTTTCAACTGAATGCAATTGGATTTTATCGAGATGCCCAGATGCAATCACTTGAGATACATCTTGGTGGTGGTGTGTGTGTTCTCACGGTGGGTGGAGGCATACCCAACACGCAGGTGCGACACACTTACAGTAGCTAAGCTATTGCTGAGGAAACTAGTGCCTAGGTTCGGGGTTCCGACCTACTTGGAATCAGACAGAGGGACTCACTTCCATAGTGAGATTATAAGGATTCTTTGCACGGCACTGAACATTGATCAAAGACTCCATTGTAGTTATCGTCCAGAGGCTTCTGGGATAGTGGAGCAGATCAACGGAACTTTGAAAGCTTAAATGGCAAAGGTGTGTTCGTCCACATCCTTAAAATGGCCTGACACTTTGCCTTTGGTGCTGATGAGCATGCGCAGTACCCCAGACAGGAGAACAGGTCTCTCGCCTCATGAAGTGCTGATGGGGAGGGCAATCAGGTTACCTTCCGTACCGTCGACAGCCTTGCTGAGTAACACAGATGATCTGATCCTTGACTATTGCAAAGGACTTGCTGATGTCATCCGTTCTGTGTCTCAACAGGTGCAGACTGATGTGGTCCCGACTTCCAGTGATCTCTGCCACGACCTGAGTCCAGGGGACTGGGTGTTGGTTCGGAAGCCCATGAGGAAAAGCTGTCTGGATGTTCGTTGGAAGGGACCCTACCAGATCATTCTTGTCACGAATATTGCTGTGAAGTGTGGAGGGCTGCCGAATTGGGTGCATGCTTCACACACTCGTCGAGTTCCAGCACCCTTGGAAGAAACAGCTCCTCTCCTGAATGAAAATCCAGCTGAGGTGGCAGGGCCAGAGGGGAGGACAAGCCAAGCTGTGAGGGTGTCTGACGAAGTTGGTTGCTCACCAGAACAAGCTGAGGAGGGTCACGACAGGAGCAACACTGAAACTGCTTCAGAAAAAGGAAGTGACTGTGAGGGTGACCCAGAGCCAAACTCAGCTGAGGAGAGTTGCGAGCAGAGAGAGCAAGTGAAGAGTAGGAGTACCAGCGGAGCAGAGGAACAGTGGCCGGAGAGACAGAGGCGACTGAATCTGAGGTTGGTTCCTGAAAGGGACCTTGCTCCTGTGTCTGAAGAGTCAGAGTCAGATGAAGGAGAAGCAGAGCAAGTTCGAGGAGGTCCGAGGAGATCGAGTCGAATGAGGGTGCCTTGCCGGAGGTACGCGACTCCTGAGTGGACCTATCTTGTGACTGATGCCAGGCGTACTGAGATCAGGGAGAGTGAGGGCAGTGACGGTGATTAGTAACAGTCCTAACAACAAGTTGGACGTGTTGTTGTTGGTACCAGGACTTGAGATCGAAGGGGTACTGACCATCACTGTTCTGGATCCTCGATTTTAAGCAGAATTCGTCATTTGATTTTGAGTAGGTTGCTTTTTCCCACGTTTGACCCTGAAATCTCAGCTCAAGATTCCATTGTTATTCGAATTGAACTTTTGGAATATGTGCTAGAAGCGGTTGGAACAAGCCTTATCATTGATGAAGACTGTTGTAAATATTTGCTGTAAATAACCTAGGTCCGAGTGGAAGAAGAAGAAATTTAGGGACTTCCCATAGAGGACGGAGAAGGGTAGGGTTGTCTGTTGTTGCTGTAAATAAGGAACTGAAATCAAAAGGGGACTTCCAGCTTCTGAGGTGTGGTTCGAGTGCTTTGAGCAGCTGAAGAGCAAAGGAGAATCTTGTGTACTGTTGCTGAACGACGAACTGAAAATAGTCCTGAGACCATGGAGGCTGGAAAACCGAATCGTAGAGCTAGGTGCATTGTAGGCACACTTGTAGGAGGAGTAATACTATTCATTGTTTTAGTAGTTGTGGTGGTCTCATACTTGGCACCACATGAGCAGGCAGTAGAGGTCGAGGGTACACCTACACCAACTACTCCTAGCAAAGAAGAGGTAAAGGTAGGACGTGACAGAGCTTTGCTGCTAGAAGAAAGTCGTAGATAACATGTAGATCTGTCAAAAGGTAATTTCAAGCTTAATGCGCATGCGAAATTGATGCGATGGATGCGAAAGATTGTTATGTGTGTATGCAATTGCCTGCTTCTGTAGACGAGGGTATTAGATACCATCATCTCCCATTGACTTATGGAATTTCATGTAGTTTACTGCTTAGCATATTTTATGGTCGTAATCATTTTGAATATTTCTTTTCAAATTATGATGCAGTGCTTCCTGAAATGCCGACTTATAAGCATGTGAATAAGTATGATTATTATAAGTTAGATGACAGGCTCGGAACGTATTTCCTTCCGACCCAGGAGTTGGATACAGCTTATGCGCACTTTAGATGAGGTACAGAAAGGGAAGTTGTACATTCACAGACCAAAGACATAGAATGTCAATGTAGGTCACACCACGTGTGAGCATACATTTAACACCTTAGGAGCTAGTAAACAAACCTCCCCAGTGCTGCGCTGTCCATTATCCAGTGCTGAACTGGACGTCCAGCGGTCGCACGCAGCACTGGGGAGGTAGTGCCCGTGACGACCGTTGGCCGACGGCAGCACCTAAAGGGTTAGTCTAGAGTACTATGCAACGGATATTTTGCAAGGTGTGGTGCAAGTGATTCCGACTGTGTATTTCGTCTGTGGGAGGAATGCTTATGTGCGACTGCCTGAGAAGTGGTATGGGACATGCTATTTAGCGATCATATTCCCTAAGATTTACCATACGGAAGTTTTTGAGCTAATAGAAGTAGGACAACACGTGAGAGTGAAGCGGGGTGAAAGTGCAGGAGCCACAGTTGGAGATGTTTTTGGAGCAATGATACCCATGGTAGGAGTGATTCTGAATGACGTGGAGATTCAAAGGCTGGCGACTGTTGTAGACGAATTCTCCATGAATACAGCTAAGTCCTTAGTATTGGTTCAGGGTGAGATGTTGTAGATAAGGACTATGGTTTTACAAAACCGTATTGCATTAGACGTCCTTCTAGCGAAAGAGGGAGGGGTCTGTAAACTTTTGAAGGTCCAAGAATGTTGTACTTATATACCAGATAATAGCAAGGATCGTGGGAAATATATAAGCAACATCACTGCAATTCATTATGAGATTGAAGATTTGACTGAGGAAACTGTGTGGGAAAAAATTGGTAAATGATTTGGCAAGGTTGGAAGTTGGTTTGCGAACCTTGGCAAGGGAATTCTTGGTTACATCCTGAAGCCGATTATCATCGTAGTATGTTGTGTGATTGGATTGTGGGGTCTGGTACGAGCCTACAAGTGGTACAAGTCAAATAGGCTTGAGAGGTCAATGAGAATGCAGGGGAGACGACTGGAGAGACTGCAGGACAGTCAGTATCAAAGTTTGAAAAACATGGAGATGCTCAAGAGAACGAAAATGACAACAAGTTCACTCTGAATAGGTTCTTACCCTTAGGGATGGTGTAGTGTGTGATGACACGAGTCATCAAAGGGGGGAACTGAGAGAGCGCCATATTATTTTGAAATTTGTAAGGGTGCATTATAATCACTCGTAGTCGGCACCCACATATCTAGAGGACTTTTCATTGATGTAGTTTAGAATTGTAACGTTTGGGCCGGGGATCAGTGCAATAAGTAATGGAGTGTTTATTAATCATAGACAAATTAGTGCCTTAACAATAATAGAAGTTTGCATAATGTAGGAAATATAGTCACAAGTGAAATGTCGCCTTAATTGTAATCTGCCTTAATAGAAAACACATATGCTTATTAATGAGTGAATTAACCTAGGGTTTTAATATGAAAAGATGCATTGCTCGCATTGAGAATGGAATTAACGTTTAGAACGCTGAAATGTAATGTTGTGCTGTGTTAGAAATGCATTCAATGTATAAGGGCCTGAGATGTCCTGAAGCCAGTAGAGGCCTAATTGTATTTTTCCTCGGTTAGCTTTAGTCGAAGAAAATGTTCTCTTAATTCTTGGGAAAGGCTGTCCTCAGCAAATGTTGAATTGTAACTTCGAATGTTGCAAGGTTTCTTCTCACGTACATCAGTCTGCAGGTGCAAGGCCATGGGCCTCGTTAGGTAGAAGGAACCATTGTTTTAGGAATTCAGGTCGGTAGGCGCGAGTGCAGAAAGGATGCCAAGGAATTTAGGAGTGCAACATTTAGCGGAAAGGGTGCCTGGGACCCAAGGACACTCCAACGGACGTTTGGTGGAGAGGAGCCATACTGGAAAAATCCGAAGACCCACACCTGCCAGAGGGGCGTGCCTGAAGGCGTGTCGACTGTTTTTGGGGTTTTGTATTAGGGGCAGCACCAGAGGGTGGAGAGTCAGATTCGAGTGGGTTCTAGCAGAGAGTAGACTAGAGACAGAGTACGGGCTTTGGGTAAGGCAGGATGTAGGTAGATTGTGAACCCAAGGCAGAGTAGGGTGTAGGAAGGAGCATCTTAGAACGAGCTTGGTAGTTAGGGACTACTTATGGAAAGTGAATGCACTTCTTAGGAAGTTTTAACTGCTGACACCTTTATTCTTGCCTGGGTACAATGCTAAGTAGGGATGTCACCTTAGAGTCAGTGTAGGGACAGCCTAACCAAAATTTCTTTCCCTTTTGTAAATGCAGTCTTGGACCCAAGTTGGGATTGTAATTCTTTGCCTAATGATCCTTGACTTGATTTTGCTTTTCATCTTGAGTCGTCTGAGACTCCTGCGTAGGATAATGTATGTATTAGTTCCGGTTTATTTCCTGAATCTTTTGTTGAGATGTTTGTACATCCAATTATTTTTGGCTATGTAATAAATTCTTTAAAATTCCACTTCGTAGTCAGTGGTTCTTCGAGTTTATGTTAGAATTGGACTACAATGTTGTTTAATGATATTATAACAAAGATCTTCCCTCCACGCTTTTAAGACAGGGAAAAAGGTTCAGTCGAGCTGACCTGGGATTCTAGAATTTGGTAAGAAAATCTAGATGAGAATCCCAGCTTCTTCATGTATATATTTCTCTGTTCTAAATTACTTCATAGTTGGTCAACATTGTGAGACGATAAACTAAATCCGTTTCTTGTTTTTCAAACTTGTAAAATACATTAGAAGCACAAAGTCAGCACCCGAAGATCCATGTCCAATAATTGTAGATCGCATTGACTACCTAGACAGCAGCGTACACTGCTAAGTCTAACTGCAATGATGCAATGCAAGTATCTGGAGACTCTTGTAAACCACACCCTTCCCCATCTCATCACAGGGAGGCGGGGGATCAGTAAGTCTCCCTGAGCATACCCTGCCCTGTGACAAGATGGAAATTGGTGGTGTGCATTCTCACTAATTGACACACATTTTCGGGAAGCACAGGGCTGAAGCCTAAGGTGCCCGGCTGTGTTCTATTTGTGAGGCTACATTCCCTTACAGGGGACGTAGTCCTAAAGCCTGGCAGTCCACTTAGAGCCAGGGCTGAAGAAAGGCAAGCCTGGCAAAACATGCAATGGCAGGCACATACACACTATTGCATATGTCTGCAAAAAAGCTCCCGACCTCTTCAATGCTTGTAGAATCTCAGAGTGACTATAACTAATTAGAAAAAAAAGACAACACAAAATCAGAACGGGTAGAGACCCATAGCCCACTGAAAGGAAATGCCACTGGTTTCAGAATGTACTCATTATGCCTAACCCTAAAAGCTGGGACTCAGACACGTTTTTAACGATTTTTGCCTGGAGAACTGACAGAAGACTGGGACCGACCTGCCAACTCAATCCAACAAAGGTGCGTTACCGCTAGACCAAAGAGTCGGGTTGCTTCCACTCAGAGTTTTCCACAGGAGCAGATTAATTTAATCATGACATTGTGCAGAAGGTATCTGGCCTTGTGGAGCCAGGTCAGCTACAAGTCGCTGGGGTAATCCGATCTCCAAAAAAGTGAATAAGTCCAAAGGTAGAAATCTTCACCGGACAAAGGTGCCAAAAGTATCTGACCAGCAAGGGACCTTCCTTGGGTGCAAAATATGAATTTGCTTTGAGCTTTACTGCCAAAACCCAACAGCCTCACTGGGACTTCGTCTGTTGGCTATAAGGCATTCTAGAACCCATCTCGGCCACAGCCTGCTGCCTTGCCCCCTGATTTTTGACTTACATTTTAGAGATGGTCAGAAGGTAAAACTACTGAACGGAACGGACTTGGTTTCTGTATCTGACCCACATTCCATGGCAGTCGGCCTTAACTTTTGACTTCAACATGATCTAGCTCGGCCAGATGACCACGGTTGGTGCTTTGTGCTTTTGGTACTTCAAACATCAAAAAAGTTATAACATCATATCCCCAGATCCCTTCATCGGATTATTGTTGTATTGGTGTCTGTTTGCTTAATAAAATGTTCTCTATTTTTATAAACTGGAAAAGGATTTTTATTGAGTCATCTTTTGGTAATGATAAATACTTTATACATTGCTCTGTGTTGCACTGTCTACTCTATGCTACACCTAACATGGGGTGAGCTCAGATTTAAATTATTGAGACCTAACTGGACTAACTAAGGAATAGTGGCATTATTCCAGAAGAGGATTGCAATCCACTTCAAATAATAATTACTGTCTCACAGTTGACATTTAATAATGCTGTTTACAGCTGTTAAATTCATTCCCCATCCATATGTACACCACTTTTGATTTGTTCCATAATTACTGAGTAGGCAATTAACAGCAGTTAATGGTCTCTGGTGAGATCGTAAACCACTGTTAATACCATGAGTAGTGGCTAATAAGGTGTAATTATATTTTACAATTAAATTGTTAACCATTATCTATTTACTTTGAATCATTAGAATCTTTCACAGTACAGACCCATTAGTATCTTCAGAAAATATACACATAGAGCATGAAAAGGTTTTTTATGTTGATTTATTTGTATGAATGCTACTGGCATCGGGCAGTGTAGCACCAAGGAAGAATGTCAAACAAGTGGTTGTCATGACAACGTGGTGCATGCATAATGCTTGGGATGTTGATAGCTATATGGAGCTGCGTCAGAAAAAAAGAAATCATTTTGTAGTCATAGTCCAGTTAGTCTTTGTTTTAAGAGAGCAAATTCTATCATTTTTATATTTGACAACATCTACGTTATCTTCCAAACAACCTACAATGTATGTTTTTTTTAAGAACAGTTGTTTTCTGTAAGCGTGTCACAGAGAAAAGCTTTTAATCTTTGCACCATTTTATGCACAGGAGCTTCTAGAGAATGGCCTGAACATATCTCAAATGGTGTTAAACAAAAATTCTAAATGATAACGAAAAAGTATTATTGACGAGCCACCAAACAGCCTGCCGTGGCTTACTGATGTCCCCCCAGGAGCTTAATGACCATACACTCAAAATGACAACCACCAGGATTACCTGCATTTCAAGTGGTCATCCTCCAAATAAATGCCCATTGCTAGAAATCCCCTGTCCTTGTGGTGTCCTTCCTACCCACAAGGACAAGGAATGATGCGCCTCTTGGTTTAATCTTCCTCAGAGAACACATGGAGGTCAATTCAAGGTCAACGAAGAGGATATCTCCTGAGCTCAATGAACGCAAATGAGGAAACATAGGGGCAGATTTATCAAGGTTTTCCATCACCCTTGCGCCATACAAGAGGATACAGAGGCTACACAAAACCTGTGGCAAACCTGGAATTGGATTAGAAGTGTACACCTCCCCACAAGAGATGCAACAAGAAAAAATATGTTTATTTCTCCTCATTGTTTCCTCTTTCTAAGTGTGCTGCAGAGTACACTTTGAAAGAGGAAAATGCCTCTGAGATTGTTTTTGTGAAGGAAGATGTTCCTTCCTGTGCAAAAACAATCCTGCCTGCTACTCAGATACCCTTGTAACATGATGCAAGGGTGCCTGCGTTGGTGCTAGGCATCCAAAAGGACGCCAATGCTGGAAAGGAAAGGAATGCGCGGTATAATGGTAAATAAGGCAAATTCCTTACCTTTCATGCAGCACAGTGCAGCAAGGTGGCTTGCTGAGTTGCGTTGCTCGAATTTTTGATAAATATGGCCCTTAGGGCCCAGTCCATGGAATATAATATTAATAATGTCTTGCGATATATAGTCTCTTGGAGTTATGTATTCTTCTCAGATTCTACAAAATAACTCCTTACAGCTTCACAGCTACTATCACTCCATCAACCTAAATCTAAATTAGTAACATCAGATCACCGATTACCCAACCCTATTAATTTCAGACCTAGTGAATGCCGACTCCATCACCATTGTCTTTTAATAAGCAAGGCACGGCAAAGTGGCCAAGACAGACTACATGTTGGGACAAGAAATAACATCAAAACAAATACATAAATAAATAAGCCCTTATGAACATGCTTCATGGAGAGAGAAATCCTCAGATCTTTAGCCATTCAGAAGTGATGAATTCTCTACTGTTGTCCACTGATAACATTCTTCTGGCACCTGACTCTTTCTTTATTTGCATTCTTATTGACATCTTCTCCCTTGGTCAAGGTAGGGACCTTGTCCTGTTGCAACCCTTCGGAATACCCATTCAGTCTAATGCACTTCAACAGAGAGAGGAATTCCTGACAAGCCATATGCATTTCTATCAACAGGCGCATCTGTATGGTCACACCAGCTGCACACAACTGACCATAAAACTCGTTTACAATGATTAAGCGACCTTTTTTGAGAAACAAAGTGGATATTTTTGTCGAGAAATGCAGCAACTAACAAATGCAGCTGAGCATATAACCCCTGCAGAGCTTCATTACCAGACTCTCTGACATCACTCAGTTTAATATTTCAAGCACCTTAAAAGTAAAGTCAATAAAAAGGTCACAAGTGTCAGGCACCTTCATGTTCACAGAGACTCACTTCTAAAACCACAAAAAATGCAAGATCAGCTCAATAGGATGTCTGTCTTACCAAGCATTGCTCCTTTAAACAAAATTCTTTACACATTTATTCAGTGGAGCTGCCATCCACATGACAGATGCCATCCAACTTCTGATGTTCTCCAACACTGGAACACCATGTCTGGCCCAATACACATTCGCTGAAACTCTTCTCGGTGCAAGATCCCCTTCTGGCATGGTTCTCATTTCCTTCATTTAAAGTTTGTTTGAGACTAGTTCACTGCGTAAATTGTAACTCACACTTAATACCTTTTTGACATGCAAGTGTAACATCGTGGCCAAAAAGAGGATTGAGAGTAGGACAAGGTAGAATGTTTTTTCAACATAATAGATCTATACCATGAAGCACAATAACTGGGTATAATAGTTAAATGCATGAGTAGTCTGCACTCTTCATTATCATATGCAGAGATCGGTTTTTGTATTCTCGTGGAAAGAGAACTGTTCATCTCAGCTAACCTCTTCAATTTAGTGATACACGTGTTTAATCCGGGATACTGAATTGTTAACTAGGGTAAATAGCAATGGAAGAACTCTCAAAAACTAAAGAGAAAGTAAAAGCTGATTACAATCAGCTTTCCATTTGTCAATGTGGCTAAAAGTGTTAATTCTTCTCTCAGAGTAAATTCATTTTTAAACAAATGTACCAAAAATCACCCGCTGAAAACAATGGCACAAAAATCCAATGAGGACATGAGAGACTGGGACCTAGGCACTCCCCACAGCTGAGAAATGATGACTCAAGGCCAGGAATAGGCTACAAGTTCATCACGGTCAATGGCTATGCAAGTTGCAACATTCAAAGTCCCAACCTTGTCTAAAGTTGATTGTCTTCTTTTTGATACTCAGGTTGTTGCCACAATTTCCGGAACTCTTTCTGGGGCATTACAGTATGGATTACAGTAGGCTTCAGACTTCTCAGCCACTTTCTTCAGAGTCACAGATAAGTTCCCATTTGTCCTGCTGTTTTTCATTATGTCTGTGAGATCTGCTCTCTTCTTCTTCCCAGCTCTGGAAGGCCTGAGGCACTGTAATGGCTCTCCTGGATCAATACCTGGTTACCCTTTTCTTGATGGAGGAAGGGATCAGAGTAGCTCTTCCAGCCTCAGGGTAGTCCAGATCTAAGATGTAAGGGATTGTCGGTGCCTTCCTCAGTCCTTCTTCTTGTCCACTTTAGTCCAAACCTCCCTTTATCTTGCTGGTGATGGGAGTTCCAATTTACAGAGCAACATAAGCCACTGTTGATTCAGATCGCAGAGCCAATCACTGCAAAATTCCAAATCTAGCTGCTCCAAGAAGTTGTCAAAAAGCTATCACAGAAAGGACATCTCTTAGGGGCCGATTCCGATCCTGGAAAAACGCTGTACAAATCGTGGTATGGAGCGTTTTCCCCATACAACTCATACTTGTAAGGAGGCCCCTACAACCTAGGAAGTACGATCTGAACAAATAGACGCACTCCATACAAATTGTAAAAAAGACCATACAACTCGTATATACAAGCGATTCCGATTCTGATTGCTCTGTACACGACATTCCCATGTATTCCCGGCAGCAGTTTACAACCCGGCAAGTACGATTCGTACAAACGGCACTCCATACAGCTCTTTTTTTACAAGAGCCAAAAAGTGCCGGAAAAACCTTGTACGCCCCGAAAACAATACGAGACGGACCCCCTCATGTACGCGTCGTACATCCCATGAATACAGGGATACGGTGCGTATGTACAGTGCGTACGGATGGCGCGGAAAGTGGGGTACGGTGCATACATACGCGATGAAGGGGTACTGGTCGTGTACGCACCGTACAAGCACCGTACCCCAAAATTGCATACGTACGCACCGTACCCCAAAATCGCGTACGTACGCACCGTACCCCAAAATCGTGTATGTACGCACCGTACCCCAAAATCACATACGTACGCACCGTACCCCAAAATCGCGTATGTACGCACCGTACCCCAAAATCGCGTATGTACGCACCGTACCCCAAAAACGTGATTTTGGGGTATGGTGCGTACATACGCGATTTTGGGGTACTGTGCGTACGTTCGCGATTTTGGGGTACGGTGCTTGTACGGTGCGTACACGACCAGTACCCCAAAATCACGTATGTACACACCGTACCCCAAAAATCCCATACGTACTTTGTGTACATGCGCGATGTTGGGGTATACACCATACACACCCCTCGCATTTGGGGGGACCCCTATACGCCTAATACCCCTATACGACCCTTACCCCGGTATGAGTCGTACTCACAGAACGAGTCATACCAGGGTACGAGGTGTATAGGGGTTTGCTTCGTTGCCCGGTACGAGTCATTCCCCGTATACAGGCCATTTTCCATACAAATCGTATGCTGACAACCCGGTACGAATCGTACTTGACGGGTTGGACAGCCTTTTTACAAATTGTATGGTCTTTTTTACAAGTCCATGTCGTACAGCTTTTCCCGATCCGATTTGTAAGGATCGGGCCAATCTGTATGTATTTTTCCTGTACAAATCGTACTACACGGGTTGGAAGGGACTTTTACAATTTGTATGGAAAAAAATACAAATCCTATTTGTATGGAAAATAAAAATCCAGGATCAGAATCGGCCCCTTAGTGTTTTTTTTGATTGCGGATACCACTGTCTAAGCTCCTCAGGCATGCCCAAGTGCTTGACTAGTAAACATAGGTACACCAGCCTCTCCCATCATTGGACAACTTATTCAAGCTGGTTGTTTGCCTATTGAATCTCCTGTGTGAGTGGACCAGTATGTGAGAAGCCCACTTTAACCTTTATGTTGCCAGAGTCTCTGTGCACCTCTTTGTCAGAGATTTAAAATTAACAACATACATAAATTGTTGGTTTCTTGGAGCCCCGTACAGACTATATATTTTTTGGGGCACACTTGTTGCTGTGTGTTGGTGCAATCTTGAATCCGTATCTCATTGCAGCCTTAAGATATATTAAAAGATGTGACGATATTTTCATTTTTTATTAACATTTGCTCAATATTTAGCTGCGTTTCTTAACAAAAATAAATCCCAGAATGACAGTGAGGGAAAAGTCACTGTGAATATCTAGAGTCTGGCAATGACACATTTGCATGGGATTTGTTAAGGAATGTAGTCTGTAAAATCGATTTTGTGATTTTAAAGTAGATTGGTACAGTAATGCACAATTACTTTTTATGGTGCACTGTTCATTTGAAGACTCTGATCAAATTCAGAACTTTATACAAATTGTAAAAACGATGTAGTTTTTAATTCTATATGATTTAACAAATCTATTGGTGCGAGTCAGACCACACTTGCTCGGTTGGTTGAACACTCTGAACAAAAAGTTTGTCGATTTTAACATTTTGTTTCCAAAACATGGTAATTCCCTTCAATCTCCCTCATGCAGAAACAAATTCCCTGTTGGTTCAAAGTGCCCACAGGTGATAAACAGGGTATAATGCATTTTGGAAATTTGGAAAACAGCTGCAAGGGAAATGCTGGATTAATGGTGCCTGTGTTTTGAGCACAGGCATCATCCCTGGAATGTAGAGAAACATACAACAACTAATTATTTTAAATATCTACTCATCATAAGATTCCTTGCGCTGGATTCCAGACTGCCCTTGCTGTGACAAGTTGGCCAGGACAATGAGCTGAACAGACATCTGTCAGATTTTCTAAATCGTTTCACTCAAAATATGGTAGCTTCTTTTGGTTTTCCTCATACAGGTACATATCCTTCAAAAGGCTTTACCCAAATCTGTGTGTCCTGAGGTGATCTGAATGTGGCAAAATCAGAATTGGTGGATTGCCCAAGGATTTTAGCAGGGATGCACATGTTAGGCAGCACATAATGTTTTGATGAGGGAGTTTCTTTTGGGGAAATCTGCATTATTCGAGTGCAGGGTTGACTGGGACCCATGGGAACCTCCCAATCCAAGACATTTCCTGAAAGTAGAAGCACAGATGATGTGACTTGAATTAATCTTAACATATTTTACTAAGCAAATGTCAAAAGTATTGAAAAAGATTTTTAAAAATTCCCTTTTCTATGAAAGAAAACTCAGAGAACTTCAGGAAAATTGCAAGCCATACCATGCAAGCCATACCATGCAATGTTTTCACTCCTCTCTCAATAGAAATGACACTCTAAATGTCTGGCGGGCACATTGTGCAGGTGAGGCATTGCCCAATAGAATGACCACGTGAGCCACGTTTGCACTATATTAAATTCATAAGTTCAAATATTTGCCTGTTCCTGTCAGTTGTGGCAGGCCCACCCACATTTCTGAGGTATTGTTTTAATTTTCAGACGTGTCCAAATACTGGGTGGTGGGGAGGTTTGTTGTTCCCCAAACATTATGTAAGTTTATGCCTCAGAAATGTGAGGAAATACTTTTCAGACATCATTGTGTTCCTTTACCTAACACTCCAGTCCAAGACAATTTTGTGTCCAGTTGGGAGATTTTTTTTTTTTTTAAACCGACAGTGGACTGGGGTATACTTCACTATTCTTGACATCTTAGAGATACCTTTTCATCAAGTAAATATATGTCAGTGGGGCAACCAAGGAGCTAGAGGCACAAACACCCTATGGCGAATCATCGACATTTGGATGAATACTGAAGGGTTTGTGTCTGTCCTTCTGTGGGGCAGCTGTCTCGATTTTCCTCCATCGTCCCATAACAACCAGATTAGTATAGGATGGAGCTTCCTATGAGTGTAATGTTCTATAATTACAGTTCTACTGATGCAGGGCTCATATCAAGGCTGCTGAACCTAAAAGGCTATTGCTCTAAAGGCAGGGAGGCAACTTTACAACAGGACTTGTCACCTTTTTGAGGAAAACACTATAACCGGGAAAGTTTAATTACACTAAATGAAGTGGGTGCGTCACATAACTGCTTTAGAAAGTTGGATTATGAGACAAAAAAAACTTTTTCTAGAAATCATCTTTTCAAGATTTGGATTAAAATGTAAATTTGTAATAATTTGATTTTCGATACTTAATAATGCACCACAGAGATAACCTTTCTAGTTTGATGCTACGTTAAGTTACACAATTACAATTTAAGCATAAAACAGGCTTTGACAATGGAGGATCTACTTTAGGCTAGGCAATACAGATATAACGTTCAGCGTCTTTTGCTGCAGTAACATACAAGTTAACATGTTTGCATATGTTATCTCTGAACATAAAGCAACTTGGTTTTCTGGCTTCAGGGCATACTTTACTGATCGCTTATCTAATTTTCGACAGGCTTAAACATAGTAAGCCCAATTTACACTGACTTGGTTAATTCTGCAGCTCAGCTGGCAGTGAGCTGCTTGGCAGCTCTACTGCTATGATTTGAAGTTTCTCATTTATTGGATGTAAGTTCAGACTACAGCTCAGAGGAGACATTTGCCTGTGCTTTAGATTCACAAAAAAGCTAAGAAGGCCCTGTGGTGTTTGCCCTTTAGCTACTATGTTTACGGGTAGACTTTACAAACTCCGTACAGCAAGTATTAATACAAGTTTTAAAGTCCATCTCATCAACATGTTTCACCAATAATGTTCCAATGCTTAAACAACACAATATGTTACATTACTGTAATGTCTTTATTGTCATTGCTTTGTGTGCTTTAACACTCAAACCAGTAAGGGGCTTCACTATGTGACCCATTTGTTTGTTCTGACTCTAACGACTCATTCGTTGTTTCCCTTTTGCAGCAGGTGTCCATTCTGGAACATGCTCAAATGACCTGCTGACCCTGATGATTCATTTGTTTGTGCTGACTCTGGTGCCCTCATTGTTGTTTCCCTTTAGCAGCAGGTGTACCTCTGGAACATGATCAAATGACATGCTGACCCTGATGACTCATGTTTGTGATGATTCTGATGACATCATTGTTTTTTCCCTTTTGCAGCAGGTGTAAATTCCGGAACATGCTTAGCTCACCGCCTTCTGAGATGGCACCTCTATTTAAAGAGGTTGTGCCATTTCAGCTGCGCTTGGTTTTCATGTTTGTTTTTGAAAGGATCTGCCACATCAAGGAGTCAAAAACCCACAAGGTTTTCTCGATTTCAGAGAGCTGTTTTAGTCTTCCTGCAGATCAAGGCTCTACGTTTCCTCACACCACACTCTCTAACTGCATGTGTCAGTACCTGCTCACCTTCCTCAGACGTACGGATGAGGTACTGCCTATGGACGCTTGAGCAGAACCTTTGGCAAATTGGGGAAAAACACCATTCCAGTAAAGTGGCGTGTTGGGGGCACACTTAGTTCTGCACTAGTCCTTGGTGAAGGGAGACCAAGCAACTATAGCATAAAAGACACATTGACAACTAACTCCTAGTTCCCCCTCAGAAGAGATTTGTCTTTGGATATATAGGCTTGTTTTGGGAACCCACCTTGAACCTTGAAAATAACTGTTACAGCTTTTAGTTCAGAAATATCAAGGACTTGGTGTTATTTAACACAAGGAACTGTAATTCTGGACTATGTTCTCTTAGTGGAAAAAAACAGTGTTTTCTTGTGTAAAATATAAAAAGAATTCTTTCTGAAGGTATAGCTAAGAATTGTTGCCTGCCCTTTTTCCGTCCAGGTCTCCTTCAATGCATCACCCACCATAATTTGCCTTCCCCCCATTTGGCCACATCAGCACTCTAATGAAATATAAAACTCAGAGTCGGTGCTGCCAGAAGAAGGGCATCTTGAGAGCATCACTTCCGAGGAACTAGGCCTGACAGTATGCAGTGAGACTGGTTCTCATCCTCCCAGTATCCAGAGGTTTAATATACCAGCAAGTTATGCCTATATATATATATATGAAATCATCTGTGGTGATTCCATTCTGTTAAGTACCTTTAATGTCTGGTAGACATAACTGCATTGACTTTCCACAATTTTTTGAATAGGCCACTGATGAGCTTCGATCGATCACTGACCGAATTTCCACACAGATCTCAAATCGCCATCTCATGCAGTCTGACTTTTGTTCCACATCTGTTTCAACTTCTCTAGTGATATACGTGCCTAGGTGATAACTAAATCAGCAGGTAGCATCCCATTATTCTAGAAAAACTTGATCAATATTCACCAGACTACTTCTTCTAGACAATTCTGAACATAGAGCCATTCACAGACAGCAGTGGAACAGATAATATCTATGTCACTGAATAGGAGGTGACTCATGCTCTCACTTGGATTACCCTGAAAAACAAGACAGGACAGGCCAAAAGAACTCACTGATTACTTGAGCATGATGAAACATGATAGCACTTCTTCTAAAAAAGGTTGTTGGTCAGTATATTAGTAGTCGGTGTCTGTGGTGCCAGTGTTGGTGCTAGTACCAGGGCGTTCAGCGTCACTTCCTGCGCTGCTGTCTAATAAAGACCCCGAGAAGGTGGTGTATCTTCTATATCCTCCTCTCTCCCGGCTTGAGTATATCCCTGGCTGTTCTCTTTGGTAATGTCCTTATTGTCTATCCCTATTTACAAGAAGGACATTACCAAAGAGAACAGCCGGGGACATACTCAAGCCGGGGGAGAGGAGGATATAGAAGATACACCACCTTCTCAGGGTCTTCATTAGACAGCAGCGCAGGAAGTGACGCTGAACGCCCTGGTACTACCACCAACACTGGCACCAGAAACAAGATAGCTTGGAGCGTAAAAGAAGACAGCAACTACATGGAATACTTCCTTAACCTCCAAGAATGGATGCATTACCATGTCCATACAAAAGTACATACCATTGGGCCTGAACATTTCAGCAGAGAACTTCCTAAAGAGCTGTTCATGATTTTCTAAGCGTCAGTGATTTCCGGACGCTGCTACCACCCGAGCGCTCATCCATCTCTCATGCAAAAACCTGCCAGCTGCATGGACAACATGGCTGCACTACATGTCGAAACTGCTATGCTGACCTCTGTCCTCACTGCACTCCTCAGTCTGGATTGGCTCCCCAATATCTTTCTACATTTTATTCTCCCTCTCCATTAAGGAAGTAACCGAAACCCCGCAAAAGTTTATCACATGCCTATAGTAATTTTGAATGCAAACATTCATTGTGGAATTTACCACTCCTTTTCAGGCGCCAAACCTCTCTTATCCCAGCACCTTGCTCTGTATCCGGAGACAATGGCACAAAGTCACCCACTCTACCTTTAGAGAAAAGTTCATCCCTCCTAATTTTCTACCTTCGGATGATATTGAAATTGCCCTTGCTAAATTTGAAGGAGAAACTAGGAAAGTCATTGACAAAATTGCTCCTCTAAAGCTTTTTAAATCTAGGCCTGCAAAAAAACAAGAAGTCTGGTTCTCAGATCACTTGAGAACTATGAAACAAGGGGCTAGAAAATTGGAAAAAAGATGGAGAACCTCTCATCTTTTGGAGGATAAGAAGAAATATTGGTGTGCACTGTCCTCGTATCATAAGGAAATTCGTGGTGCTAGGAAATCATACATTGCATCCCAACTACAAGAGGCTGGAAATTCTCCGAGAATTCTTTTTCAAATTTTACAGACTTTTGTTAAACCCCAAGCATGTGAAGCCCCTGACATGGCATCTCAACAGTTGTGTGAAGACACAGCATGTTTTTTCACTAATAAGATCGATAAAATTTATGAAAAAATAATTTTGACAAATCAGGCCCCACTGATCGTTACAGAATCCTTCCCTGATCCTGCAGAATGCATACCTGTTGTACATTCGCTGGACGCTTTCCCTCCCATATCTTTGCAAGAAACTTCCAATCTTTTAAAACTAATTAAAAGCGGGAGTCCAGAGGATACTATCCCTGCTAAACTAATGCCCACACTTGATGAACATCTGTGTCCAACGATCAGTGAACTAGTAAATATCTCACTTATCTCAGGTGCTGTCCCCAAAGAATGGAAAAGGGCTCTTGTCAGACCCATAAGGAAGAACACCGCCCTATCGTGGTCTGACCTGACAAATCTTAGGCCCATCTCCCTGTTACCTTTTGTGGGAAAAATTATAGAAAAACATGTTAACCATCACCTATCTGCACATGTGGAACTGGTAAAGGCCTTGGATGAATCCCAATCGGGATTCCGCCCCAAATACAGTACAGAATCCACTCTTTTGTCTGTTACTGATGATCTCCATGCCTACCAGGACAAGGGCCTCTCAGTCATCTTGGTTCTATTAGACCTATCAGCAGCGTTCGACACCGTGTCCCATACCATCCTGACGCAACGGTTGTCGAACGCTGGCATTCAGAACAAAGCTCTTGACTGGCTAAAGAGTTTCCTGACTGACCGCACCCAGAGAGTCACCATGGGTGCATATCGCTCGGTGGAAAGAGAGATTTCTAAAGGGGTGCCACAGGGCTCATGTTTGAGCCCTACTCTTTTTAATATCTACGTGGCACCCCTGGCAGGAGTTCTGCGTAGATATGGCTTTATCCCCATATCATACGCAGATGATACACAGCTCCTTTTCCCCTTTAAAACTCTCACCACGGAGGTCAGGAAATCTTTTTCGACAGGCATGAAAGAAGTGGCAAAATGGATGGCCACCAACTACCTCCAATGCAATGTCACTAAAACAGAGATCATGCTATTTGGAGAGGCTAAAATACTCTGGACTCCTGAATGGTGGCCGTCAGAGCTTGGAGCAGTCCCTGAACCTAAACAGGTTGTGAAGAATCTGGGGGTCAGGTTTGATCATGACCTGTCATTTAAACAGCATACCAACTATATATCGGGGATCTGCTTCCACACCATTGGACTCCTCCGTAAGGTCTTTCCACTTCTGCCTGACTCGGTAAGGAAAACGCTTATCCAAGCGTTGATCCTCAGCCGGATTGATTACTGTAACGGTTTGTTACTATCAGCCAATGAGGGAGTGTTGGACAAATTGCAGGTGATCCAGAACACGGCAGCTCGCCTGGTTCTGAATGCCCCTCCGAGAACCGCTTCAAAACCTCTTCTGAATCGCCTACATTGGCTTCCAATACGACAGAGGGTCAAATTTAAAATATGCTGCCTGATCCACAAATGTCTGATTACACAGGGACCAATTTATCTAGAACGGAAATTCATTCCTTATGTTCCAGTACGATCTCTTAGATCTAGCAACAATTTCCTTCTTGTGGTCCCTCACATAAAGAAAGTAAGACACGGAGGTAGAGCCTTGTCTACTACTGGCCCCAAACTGTGGAACAAGCTACCTCTGGCATTAAGACAGTGTAAGGAACACCTGACATTCCGTAAACTTTTAAAAACCGCTCTTTTTAAAAATGAAGTCTAGTTCATTCCCACACTATCAATGTGTTGCTGATTTCTGGTCAAAAAGCGCAGAGATACTCCTGTTGGAGTGATTCAAGCGCTATACAAACTCATAAATAAATAAACATGACCCAACTGGGATCATTGGCCTTTGCTCCAACTAAAATCCAGTTAAAAAACGCTTGCTAGAAATATGTCCTGATGCCAAATCAAATTAAAAAAGCAACTATATCTAAGCTATTTACAAATAAAACAAAGGCATTTACTGATATCTTAATGAATGACAAATTCATCTGAAATCTACCTGCTTGTCATTGTGCCTCATATTGATAGTCACCAGCCATCTTATCTCCAACCTTGAAGACAGCAGTCGCCTCATTGATCACTAATCAGGATCATACCTCACCATAACACGGTGGCTGTCTCGCATTGACCAATAGAAAGATATTGCTCTCCACCAGACGGCCTGTTTTAGAGAGTTTTCATTAAATTCTTTAACATTGACGACAACTCCTTATTCTTACACCACTTAGAAGAAGAGAGGTGTTTTAGAAAGGTTTTCTAATATATAAATATTTGGTTTCACATTTTATCATTTTATGTAAACATTTGGGGTTTAGCCGCCATGCCAAGTTATTCTGGCAAGGATCACCATACACAGCACGCACAGGTAGAGTATACATTAGTTGAAAGCCTTGATTACAATGGATTTTTGTTTGGCTTACAAGTTCCTAAATCATCGATTACAATTTGTGTTACCCCTAACATTGTTTAATTAAGTGTTTCAATAAGTAGATTTCATTTTGTATTGGTTCTTGTTTATGAACACTTAGGCATTTCCCCCCTGTGCCCTTGAATCAAGAGAAGTTTGTCCTGTGGGATACCTGTTTGAGTGTGTTACTGAATGTAGGTTACAGTGACTGATTGTGGAGCTTTTCATCAGTAAACATCTGGTATCTATATTAATCCTGTTGGGACGATCTGCTCTTCCTCTCGATTTACCTAATTGTGGTTCTGTTTTGGTATAGTTATTTTTATCCTCCCTCCAAAGCGTCTGCCTGTCATTTTGCATTGTAAGTAATTCATTACGGTACAGTGCTGTAAGTAGCTGATATCAGCTGATAGTCGTTTTATAATTCATTGGTGAATATATTTTTAACATGTTTGTGTATTAATATGCAAAATGATGCTTTAATTATCTTCTTCTTAGATTTGGTAATTTGTCTAATGTATTCCTCCCATAAGCTGCACGTACGGCCGGGACGCTCAATTTTTTGTTTATTCCCTCATAATGTTAGTGTTATCTTTCGTCTACTGTGACTACTCTCACTCCGTTGTCCTTTATACAATGGCTGTACAATCTCTTGTTAAGTGGTGTGTGCAGCTACAGCTCAATTATATATATAACTATATGGTCTGGGTTGTGACTAGACTGTTGAAAGGACCCATGTCATTATGAACATGTTGTTTGTGCTTCCAACAGAGTTTGGTTGCATCCCCCTTTGGGCAGGCGCGCAACACCCATTGGAATCAAAGGGCTTCAGCACCCCCTTCGCGAGTGGCAGCCCGGGTTCAGACAGCTCCGGGGCACGTACACAGCCGTACCCGAGCACTAAACAGGTCTTTAAAAGGCCATGTGCATGTGAATGAGGCTTTGTTGTTGTTTTACCCCTTCCAAGAGCCCCTACCGCTCCACTCAGCCTATTGCTTAATGTTTCAGCCCCCCCCCCCAAAAAAAAATTCTTACATCCCCCGAAATGTCGCTCTAGTTGCGCCTCTGCCTTTGGGCATACTCTTTATGCCTCCGTTGAGGTTAGATAATTAATTGCATCCAAGTCAGAATATTTTTCTCAATTCAGTTCCTTTTTATTTGAAATTATTTTCATTTCAATTTTCCTTTTTATATATTGTTTGATTCATTCATATATTCATGATTCTCCAATGCATTTCGAGCGATACTCGCTTTTCATCAGGGAGCAGTTGAGTATGTTGCGTTTTTGTTGCACTGTTGATATTAGAAAGTTATTCGGAGGTAAAGCCTCGATTGCTGTAGGCATACTCAATCGGCATGTTCGTAATGGTTTCTGCTGTCTCAACGGAGGCATAAAGAGTGTGCTCAAAGGGGGATGCAACCAAACTCTGTTGGAACGATAAACAACACAGTGAATTTTGACGTACCTCAGGATGGTAACGTCACCCCAGGAGCACCTCAAAAAAGAGCAAATTCTTGCAAAAGATGTGATCATCACGGTTGTGCGCACAACTATCAACATTTTATTAAGAACATGTTGCCTGTGCAAACAGAATAGTCCAGGAGCCATTGTCTTTGTTACTGTCCTGAGGAAAACCATCCAATGGGGCCCAAACATGGAAACAAAAGGTTACCTATTAGTAAAATCCATACAAAGCTGTTCAACCTTTCAAAGAATATGTGTTTTTCATTTTTCTTTTTATAGATAATTATGTTCACTTCTGCTCTTGTTCACTGTGCCATCACACAGCTCGCATGCGACCAAGTCCTTTTTATCATTTGTTTGGAATTTAACACAATATATTGGCTGTATTTTGCCACTTTCTGACTGAAACTAAGTTTGAACTAGTCATTTATGTAAATTGGTTCTTAAGAGGGTACATTTCAGTTTATTATTGGAAGCAGTCAAAATACTTCAACAGAATATATTCTAAAGGGACATTGTCTTTTTCCCACTTGAATGTCACTGTCGTATATCTTAGGATGCCTAGTAACCACCTATTTCCAACAATGAGTGCTAGAAGGGGTCTGACTTGGCTGGTTGACCAAATTTGTATTACCCGTAACACATTCAAGAGTCCTTTGATTGTCATGGTCTCCGTAGCGGAAAAAGATAATGCTTCAATAAAAGCAGTCGTGATGCTGCTGACAAGGCCGGCTTTAGTGCTGGTGGCACCCAGTGCGACAATCACTTTTAGTGGCCCCAAAGCCTCATGACTGCCTTCTCGGATTCTCTCACTACCACTGGGCAAAAGTGCCCCTCACCTCTCTAATCATAGGATATTGCTAAATACAGCACCCCTCCTGAGGTCAGTGCCTACCTCCAGAGATCAGCGCCCTGGCTGTTGAAGTACAGCACCCTATTGCTTGTCTCTATAAAACACCACAGAAAGTGATTTGAAATTTCCCAGTGTCTGTGGGGTGACATGACATTGTCATGTTCTTGTCTTGAAAAAAATCACGCTTTCTGTTATGAGCATCTACTTAAAAAATGGACCCCCTTCAGCATATTATTCAGTCTATTTTCAAGGAGGTTTCCTGGCACTCCTGGTTCTGATAGAGGCGTTTCCATGTTCAGAGAAGGAAGTGGCATCCTTGACATCTCCATTTTCTGATTCACTACACACAGTATCATTTAACAATTGGCTTCATATACTCTCCCAGGTTGTCCATAAACTTTCTGTTTCAATTAGTGATACCTGAGTAGGAACTGCTCTCTTCCCCTACTTTCTATACTAACCATTCCATGACCCAGAATTATCGAACCTGGGTATTGTATTAAGAACCTTGACCTGGTTTGATTTGCTGCTAAACTGAGATCGGAAATATGTGATCCGGGGCTCTTTTGAAAGATCTTTTTTTCAGTCCTGGGAAGCATCTGAAAGGCAACGGCTCATGGTATGGGCTACTAAAGTTCTTTATCTCCTGTGTTCCCACTGCCAGATTACATTGGCAGCCATTATTCATTCAGCTTGATGTATTTTGGGTGTCAGGATCATAGAATTTCCACATGATCACTGCATTTTATGGAATGTCAGAAGTATAAGGACGATGGCTTATATTAGGCAAGATAGACTGGGGATTCACTATCACCCCCCTCCTGCCCCCACACACACCCACACTCACTGATCAATGCAAAAATAACAGTTGGAGAACAGAATGACTTTACGCTCTCAGTCAACATAGTGACTCTGGTATCTGGACGACACATTAGCTGATAATTTCAGTTCACTCCAGATCTTCTTGCCATGGATAGAGATCATGATGTTCAGGCCAGGATCAATCAATCAATCAGGGAAAAAATTTGTAGAGCGCACTTCTCACCCGTTAGGGTCTCAAGGCACTGGAGGGTGGGTGTTCGGGCCACTCCAAGGTCATCCGAAGAGACAGGTCTTGAGGTCTTTACTGAAAGCTAACAACAAATATCAGGCATATATCATTCTGAAGTGATCTTCAGTTTAGGATGAGTGAGGAAGTAATTGTACTTACAATATGAGGTGGCAGTGCACTTCTTACGAAGATACAAAGCCCAGGCAGATTAGCTAAGAAGAATCATATGAACACTAAACACCTGCTTTTGTTCCTCAAGGTATTTCAGTTATTTTGCCAGTGGTTCTGGGTGCCAATCATAGACTTGTTTAGTTCCTTTCTCTTATGTTTTCATGCAATGTTCTGCAATCAGTTTCAGGCTCTCGCTGTCATGCTATGTTTGCAATCAGTTTCAGGTTCTCGCTGTCATGCTATGTTCTGCAATCAGTGTCAGGTTCTAGGTGTTTGGCAAATTAGATACATTAACTCTTTGGTGGCTTTGCTCATTGTCTTCCCCTGCACTGTTTCTTTCATTAGTGGGGAAGCTCAGGAAGGAACAAGCTGAAATACCAATCTTACTGTGTTGTGGCTGACATGGCAATATGTATGTATGGTTTGCTGCAGCATCCGGCTTAGTTTGAGCAGGACCCTTCTTCCCTCATTGTGATGGAATTTCTGGGGAATAAATGAATAAATGTACTAAAATCTTGTCTCTGTATACATGTAGCATTGTAGATACTACACTTGAAGAAATGTGGTCTTTTTCCTGTGGGGCACCTTCAGTATTCAGATCCTGCAACATAAATCTAAGTTGGATCTGAAACTTTTTCCTTGCCTTCCTGGTGGGCTGTGAGAAACGGCTTCAGGAAATGCCATGGGCAGTGGGTTGTGGGGTAAGAAGGGTGGCAGGTGTGTGGGTGGTGATGGACTGGAGGCGGCATCCAAGAAAGGGAGATGTTCATCATAGATCATCATGCATGATCAATCTGTGTGTAATTGTGCTCTCTAGTATTTTCACTAGTAGATTTACTCGTTGTAAGATGAATACCTGCCAATATACATTAGTAAGTAAACACTTTATGAAAAGCAACTTCATAGCTGATATATATAATTAATACTGAAATATGGATACCAGGAAAAGTGCTATGGTCATAAACATCAAACATACATTTTACTTGCACTAGCAGCTGCCCTGAAATATTTCCGATATTAATATACCACTTTCTGCAAATTACCTGACCCTTAATTAATTGTATGCTGCACAGGTTGTCCAGGGAGTTCTTAAATGTTGTTTTTTCATGTTTTATTTCATTATGCTAGAGACAGACTACTAAGCAGAGAACAATATTCTACCACATATTATTTAAAAAGAAATTGGCAATGGAAACGTGCCTTGATTTCTTTTCCTGAGGTCTCTGTCACCAGATTGTTCACCTGATGCCTCCGTCGTGGCCCGTACAGTAGGCAAATCAAATCTGAATATTAAATTTACAGGAAAAATGAGTTTCGCAAACAGGTCTGCAGGCGTTCAACAACAAGCTGACCTTCAGTCATCCTGGGAAATTATTTCTTACATTTTCAGTTCTAAAAAATGTCCTTGCCTGCCGAAGTAATAGTGGCAGCTTTTTCCAAAATTAATCTTGACTCATAATTAGAAACCTTCTTTGCAATGACCTTAGAGAGAAATATGAGCCATACATTTTTCCTTGTTAGGTCAGCCAAGCAATATGAAAAATAGAAAACATCTTACCAAAAATTTGTAATTTTGACAATGTTCATAACTTTACGTGGTAGACCAGGGGCGGCTCATCCGTTGGAGCGGAGGAGTTTCTCCCTACTTAACCCCTTCTGCGCTCATGACGAGCTGAGCTCGTCATGAGTTGTACCGCTCGCACGCTCATGACGAGCTCAGCTCGTCATGTAACGCGGCTTTTTGAAAAAAGCCGCGGAGCACAAAAATAGCCGCCGCACGCATGCTTAAAATCCTCCCACAACCCAGAAAAATAAAATTCTCATTTATTAATTTTTTTAATTTTTCATCCCCTGTCCCGAACAGAGCATCAGGATTGGGTCAGGGCCACTTCTGAGTGAAAGCAGCAGAAAGGAGGATGGGCTGTCTTTCCACTGCAATGTCTTTTTGTCCGGCCAGCCAGATATGCGCACTTTAAGCAGCTCTAACCCAGCAGGCCTCCAGAGCGCTGTGGAGCGCCGAGTGAGGCCGCTCCCTCCAATCAGGGCACTGCTCTCATGCTGCTGAGTAACAGCATGAGAACAGTGTCAGGATTAGTTAAGGGAGTTTCTGCACCTAGTTCCAGCGGAGAGAAGTGGGCCGGAGCAGAGGACATGGTGTTCAGGTAACTTTTATAAATGTTTATTTTAATATGCACTTGCACCCACCCCCACCACCCGTAGATGCCAGACAACTCTGCGGTAGACATTAATTCAACTGACTCTTCAAAATGCATTCAACTTTTACAATTCCCATGTATTAGTTTTTAGGTCTGGTCTGACAGCAAAATGTCAATGGACCTTATGTGATCAACAAAAACTTGGTTTCAGAGAGCTACAGTGAGTTAGACTTTGGCTCCAGCCACCTGTTGGTGTCTCTGAGTACAGGATTTGATTGGACAGAAGTAGTGTGCACCCACTGAAAAAATTGCTTGCATTCATTTTTGGCAAATTTGATACTCGATATGGGAGGACTGCGTCGGTTATGGTGGCAAGTCAGTAATCATGGCTTTAGGCCTAATATGTTTATTAGGAAATTTCACAGTAAGGGCAGTAGGGCTGATGTATATAAAAATAAACACATATTTTAACACACCCAAATAAACACTGGGATAGAAGATGTACATTTACGGGTGGATTGCTTTTACTCAATATGAAAGCCTGCAGAGGGGGGCGTGGCTAAGCAAGCCACGATGGCGGCCGTGTTTTGCCGAGGCTCCGCGATCGGGCTGACGCTCACCCAGACCAGAGGATCGCCGTGAGCCCCACAACACCACACTGCTAACCGGAGCACCCCTGCATACCGGAGCGTCGACCACAGTGTCTCTGCCGACGCTGGGGGGGGGGCGGATTTCCCCCTTGACTGCCTCCACCGGAGCCGCGGCCCGCGACCTAAGATGGCGGCCGCGTGACACTGTTCTCCCCGAGGCCCCCTGCGTACAGCAGTGAGACGACTGCCGGCGGATTGCCCAGATCGAGCGGCGAGACCTGCGGGGGCTGGCGCTGCTCTGCCCCACCACTACGACACCCCCCCGACTACGGGAGCCGCCCAGACACTCCCAGGGTTCACCCCTGCTGCATCCCGGTCCCCGGTGGCCGCACCGGGCAGCCCACGAAGCCTGCTGACATTGCAACGCCCATCGCCGGAGGTGAGCGCGGAGCGGGGACTACCTGCGTGACTGGGGCGCCCCCTGCTGCCATCTGACGGCTGTTCCCCGACTGTGCCTGACCTCAACATGGCGCCCATACTCGGCTGAGAGGGACGGTATCTAAGGAGCTCCCTGCTGTACTCCTGGAGCCCCTGTTCGCCGCGTGCCACCCACACGCTCCTGCTACCTGCTCCTGGGGGGGCCGGATCAGCCCCCCCCTTTTCCTTCCTGCCACACGATTGCTGCAACCACCTGGACCCACCGAAGCAGCCAGAGACGAGCCCCCCCCGCTGCGAGGACCGCCGGGGCTGAACCGCCGGCACCCACAACGAAAACACCCACCGAGGAGACCCCGCGACCTGCGCTCCTGCATCACCCTCCAAGGAGTCCAGGCCCTGGTGGGCTAGCCCTTGGCCATTCTGCACCTGCTGTGACTTCGCATCCTCCCCTAACGAGGGTCTGCCTGAGGAACCCCTCCGTGAGGGGCCCACCGCTCCCTGCCCTCACTAACTCACAGCGCCCCACCAGCCATTAGCATGGGGAAACCTAGGGGCACGCAGGCGACCGCCGTCCCTGAAACGGCCCCCGAGAATATGCCACACACCCTGACCTGGGCGCAATCCCACGCGCCACAAACGGACCCCACCTTATCGGCGAAGCTGGACCAGGTACTAGCAGCCATAGAGATGTCCCGACTATCGATGGAGGAACGTTTGGGCACCCTCTCGACGGACATCAGCTTGGTCCGCGACGATCACCGCAAACTGACGGACAGAGTGACAGAAGGGGAGAAGATTTTGACCGACCTACAACCCGCCATGAGGGCGCAGGGGACGGATCTGCAGGAGGTCCTGCGTCGCGTGACGACCCTCGAGAAGCGCACAGTCGATTTGGAGGGGCGATCGCGACGCTGTAACAACCGCGTCCTGGGCCTTCCGGAGGGAATTGAGAACTCAGACCCCTTGAACTATATGGAGTCCTGGACCAAGTTTTTCACCCCCGAGGCGGAGCGCTCGGCTTTCTTCTCCATCGAACGAGCCCACAGGGTCCCCGCCCGAGACCAGGCTTCCCTCCTAGACCCATGTTGGCCAAGTTCCTTCATTTCCGTGACCGTGGCGCGGCCCGGACAACGGGCCCATTGCAGGTGAAGAATCAGCATGTCATGGTGTTCCCGGATTATGCTCGAGGGGTTCAGCAGCAGAGGTCCACATTTCTCTAAGTCAAACGGCACCTCCGCGCAAACGCTGTCCAGTACTCCTGGCTTTTCCCAGCCCGCCTCAAGGTCTTCCACAAGGGTAGGGCCATCTTCTTCGACACGGCCGAGGAGGTGCGAGATTGGGCTGAGCTCCACTGCCCATTACTACCCAGGGCGGGAGTCCAACGGGACCAGAACAGTCGCTCACGGAGATCCAGGAGACGTGGTTTGAAGCACCCCCCCAGCGAACCCCTCCAAGAGCCAAGGATCCTCCCCCTCGAGATCACCTGATTTAGCGCAGATCATGCAAGAATGACGAGACGCCCTGAGAGCGGTGGTTGAGCTGCACTCGTCACCCCTGGCACCAGACCTGGAACGCCATCCACACCTCTTCACTCCGGAAAAAGATAATGACAGTGATGGCATGATGTCGGGAATTGGTCAGGCCTCTTCCCCCCTGGTCATCACGCAAACGATGGACGCTATCCTGGATGGACGACCCAGCACATCTGAGTAATATATGACTGGATTGTATCCTCTTTGTGAACACCTTACTAACTGAATGTGCTCTGAATCTACTTAAGCGCTCTTCCTATGAAGGCTCACGCGCGACATACGTCACTCCTACAAAAACCCGATCAGCGCCCAGCCTCGCATACACACACGCTGCCACCCCCGCAGTTACTTGTTGTATTCTTCCCCTAGTGGGACACTAGTTTGGATATACCGCCTCCGGTGATGTATCCCCTGCATTGGGACTGTTTCCCGCCCCCTGTTACAACAGTTTTCCCCCCTGTCAGTTCCTGTCCCTTCCCCTCAGCAGCAAGGCGCGCATGGGCATGCACACGATATGCGACTTCACATTCCCCCGGGCCTCCTGGGTGCTCTCAGGTGTTTACACGACCTATGATTGATGGCAGCTCCATGATTGGACGTTAATGTCCTCACACTCAATGTACGGGGCCTTCACACGCCTAGTAAGCGATATTCTGTTTACTCATACATCAAGCGCAAGACAGCTGGGATTGCTCTCCTGCAGGAGACACACATTAACAGCACCGAACTGGGCAGACTGCAAGCTAAATGGCGCGGGACGTTCTGTGCCACGACCTACTCGGCATTTGCGCGTGGCGCTTTAATCTGGGTTAGGCCAGGCACCCCCTTCCGGGAACTTAAGCGGGTGGTGGACAAGGAGGGCAGATACGCTCTACTAGAGGGGCTCTTAGACGGCCAAGAGATCCTCCTGGGCAGCATATACGCCCCTAATTCTGAACAAGATAAGTTCTGGGATCATCTTACGGGAGTCCTGGCCCAATTCACTGCCATTCCCTGGATCTTGGGAGGCGATTACAACTGCACACTTGACCCTTCCCTGGACCGATCGCGCCCCCCCTCCACGCTCCCCAGCCCCCCGACAATCAGAGTTGTTCCGTGCTTGGGCCACACACTGGGCCCTCACCGATGCTTGGCGACAATTACATCCTCATACCCACCTTTATTCGTTCCACTCTATCCCTCACAACCTCCGGGTCCGCCTTGATAGTTTTCTATGCTCAGCGCAGATCCTCCCTACGGTCGTCTCTGCGGACTACCTGGGGCGGGTCATTTCAGATCATGACGCTCACTTACTGCGATTCACCTGGCGCCCCCCGCACCCACCAGTCCCTACCTGGCGACTTCCTAGGGAATGTTTGACTGATCAGGTGTTCCGAGACTCGCACACGCGCAGCATACAGGACTACTTCACGCACAACACGAACACGGCTTCTTCCACACTGATAGAGTGGGATGCGTTCAAGGTGGTGGCACGGGGGGAATGTATTAAACAAATCACAGGGGTCCGGCGCACGTTGGAACAGGCACTCACAACCACGGAACAGCGCCTAGCTACACTCACTAAACAAGTTGATCCCTCTGAGGAACACGCTGTGCTCACAGCTGCAGCAAAGTCAGCCTACCAAGCTGCCTGTGCCGATCTCAGGAAATATAATTTTAGGGCCCATGCCTCCAGAGTCCATAGAGACAGGGACAAAACGGGTGCAATGCTCGCATGGCTGGCGCGACAAGACACCGAAACCAGACCGATCACAGACATCGTCACCCCGGAGGGCGAACTCGTGCGTTCCCAGGCAGAGATCCCCCTAGCGTTCCAACGCTATTACACCATGGTGTACGGCGCTCCGAACTCGCTCTCTCCATCATCTGTCACCCATTTCCTTGACCCGTTGCCACTACCCACGATCTCAGATGCCGACAAACTCGCGCTTGACACCAAAATAGCGGCTTCAGAAATTACTCAGGCGCTACGGACCCTATCTCGCAACAAAGCCCCGGGTCTCGACGGCTTTCCGCTAGAATACTATTCGACTTTTTCCCCTCTAGTGATCCCACGCCTAGCGCAGGTGTTCGCGGCGGCCCTCGATCAGGGTGTGTTACCCCGCTCATTACGGGAATCGGTAATCGTAACCTTTTTAAAGCCACACCGGGACCCCCATCTTATGGGCTCGTATCGCCCCATCTCTTTACTGTCTGCAGACTGCAAACTCCTCGGGAAGGTATTGGCAGACAGATACGCCCAGGTCATAAGTCCGCTGGTCCACCCGGACCAGTGCGGCTTTGTCCCAGGGAGAAACACCTCACAGAACATCCGCCGCGTCTTCCATGTTCAGGACCAGGTACGGGACAGATATCCTCGCTCCGCCTGCCTCATCCTGGACTTAGAGAAGGCGTTCGACACTCTCCAATGGCCATACCTCTTTTCGGTCCTCCATCGCCTCAATATTGGCCCAGTACTTACGGCATACATGCGACTCCTCTATACCGACCTGTCCACACGGGTCCGGATTGGGAGACACATCTCAGCAGCGTTCGAGGTCCGGCGAGGCACGAGGCAGGGATGCCCCCTCTCGCCTCTCCTCTTCGCCCTTGCAGTCGAGCCACTGGCGATCAGATTACGCCAAGATGGTCTGAACTGGGGCATCCCACTCACGGAAGTCACACACAGCGTCTCTATGTACGCGGACGACCTCCTCATCTATGTCCGGGATATTACGGCCGACCTCACCTCCATATGGACGGCGCTCACCGAATTCGCGGACGCCTCGGGCCTCCGAGTGAATTGGGATAAATCCACGGTATATCCCTTTCACCCGGACCTGCCACCCCGCGATACCTGGCTGGGGACGCAAAAGATCTCTTGGTCCACAGATGCCCCCCGCTACCTAGGGGTCCGACTTTACCATGTTCCCGCTGACATCTTCGGGGACAATCACTGCAGGGCGCTCGCGGGCCTCTGACCGACAGTTGCTTTCTGGACCAGACTCCCACTGGCCCCGATAGGACGCATTGCCCTGGCTAAAATGGTAATGCTCCCCCGGCTCCTTTATCACTTTACCAACTTGCCTGTAGTCCCACCCAGGTAATTCTTCCAGGACCTTAATTCCCTCCTAGGTACCCTAATTTGGGGATCGGGCTGGCACAGGGTAGCCCTGAAAACCCTTCAGCTTCCCACCACCCAGGGGGGCCTCAGAGCCCCATCCTTCGAGTCCTACTTTCTAGCGGCCCAGCTCCAATGGCTGTCGTACTGGACAGCAGACCGGTACACACAAGAGGCCAATACCCCAACGGGTAGGATTATGACACCGGAGCTCACCCGTCTTCTTCTTCCGGGCACTAAACCGCGACGCACATATCCTCTACAGGTCTCAGTGGCGCGTCAATGTATGCTCCGGGTCCATCGGATGTCTCCCAGGACAACCCCATACTCCCCGTTGCTCCCGTTGATCGGCTGGCCCAGGTCAGATTCATACTTCCCAGCCCCCATGCTCGCCGAGTAGACACGGTGCGGCATTACGGACATGGAATCGCTCTTTGAGGAGGGTCGGATTAAATATTTCGATCGTCTCGTCGCCGAATTCGATCTCCCTGCCGGTCAATTCCTCCGATATCGCCAGCTCCTCGAATGTTTCCGTCCTTACCACAGCCTCCAGACCTGCGAACCAGACACGCATCCAGTTATACACGCAATCCTGCACATGGGTACAGGGCGCCATTTGATCACCTGGTTATATAAAGCGATACGAGAACTCTCGAATGCTCCCCTAGTGTCCTTGCGCACCACCTGGGAAGAGGACATCGGGCGCCCGTTACACGACTCGGAATGGAACAAGGCGCTTGAAGCCCCAAAACATACATCTCGGAACGCCCGTTTTAAAAACATCCAATATTACATATTACACAGGGCGTACCTGACGCCGGCGCGGCTGCAGAAATTCTACCCCACCACTCAATTCCTCTGCCCCAGATGCCACTCCCCAGCTGCAGATTTCCGTCACATGTTCTGGAGCTGGCCAGACCTCCACCCCCTATGACGGACGGTACACGACACACTGAAAGACCTCACGGGCCTCACAACCCTAGACACCTGGGAATCCAGCGCGTTGGGCATTTTTCACATTCCGAAACAGCTCCCGGCACACATGCGCTTCGTATCCCTGGCGTTACTACTAGCGAAAAGATGTATAGCTATGCACTGGCGGTCATCAGAGGGCCCCCCCACAGCAGCATGGACAGGGGCAGTGTGTAAATGGGCAGCGGCGGAAGAAGACGCCCTGCGGGGGCTGGAAGCTAAGGGCGTCCGTAAAAACGCCATCTCTATGGAATGGGCCATGCTATTGCATCGTTTCCGACAGCTGACGCGCCCCGATGACCCGAGCACACCCACCCCTACAACAACACCCACCCCGGCAGACCCCCCCACCCCCGCGAACCTACAGCCCCTAAACAACGACTAGTGCCGGACGCTGGCGACCCGCAGTCCCACACTTCTACCCTGCTCCCGGGGCATCTGGCCCGATGCTCAATCTGGCACAACACTCCCGCCCTCTAGCAACCCGGCCCACTGTAAGCACGAGCCTTTGACCCCTCTAACGTCCTACCCCCATCTCTTCTCGATATGCCCGTGAAAACGCCCAGATGCTCCTTCCCCGAGTTCTGTCCCCCCAGTTACTTGGCACCACCACAGTACAGCCTCTGCAGACCCACTCCAATGCTCCCCGTGATGTTGATTCACATGCTTGCGCCTTTTCCTTTCTCCTTGAATTTATTTTTATCGTATGTTCTCTAGCATATGTGATTACTTACATGGTCTGTACTGCTATGATAACGAAATGCCAATAAAAACAAGTTTAAAAAAAAAAAAAAAAATGAAAGCCTGCAGAGAAGGAATTTGTTACATGGAATCTCAGAAATGATTGTAACACGCAAGGGTTTTGGTGTTGGTTACTACCTTTTACAAACCGCGGACATAGAAGATTTGACCTGTGAAAATTCTTGTTAGATCCTCTTAGGAGAGTGTTATTCTTGGCATCCTTGGCATGGTGTCCCCCCTAACGTTTTGTCTTCGAACCATCCTGTTTTGCTGACTTTGTTTTTGCTGGCTTTAGGACTCTGCACGCTTTGCCACTGCTAACCAGTGCTAAAGTGCTTGTGCTCTTGCCTTAAAACATGGTAGAATTGGCTTATACACTACCTTTGCAGGGGGCATGTAAATTAATGGGCTTGTTGCACTGATTGTGCCACACACTTAAGAAGCACTTTAAACATGCCTCGGGTATGTCACTGCAGCCTGTGTGTGCAGGTATAAATGTAAACAAACATTTTGCCAGGCCCAAACCTTCCTTTTTCACACATATAAGTAACCCCTAGGGTAGGCCCAGAACAGCTCAGAGGGAAAGGTGCAGTATATTTGACATGTTAGACATGTACTTCTTAGTTTTGCATGTCCTGATAGTGAAAAACTCTTAATTTTGTTACTCACTACTGCAAGGCCTGCCTCTCATATAGGGTAACATTCGAGTTGCCTTATTACATTTAATAAGTGATAATTTCCACATGGAAGCAGACAACCCGTTCATCATTGGTGTCTTTGGAATTGTAATAGAAAATTCGCTCTCACAGTGAAGTCGAATTTTAAATTGCAATTTTGAAAATGCCGCTTTTGGTAGCTTGGCATTTTTCTGCATTAGCCATTTAGTGCCTGTAGCCTGTCTCTGGGTCACATGACTCAATGTAGCTGTATGCATTCCTCAAAGACAGCCACACACACAATTCTATCCAGCCATCACTGGCAGTATAGAAGGGTGGAGCTGGGCACAACCCTACTTACACTTGAATAGACTATGTCCAGCCTCGACAAAAAGGGTTGCATACCCCCTGTATTTAGTCTAGAGCCAGGGCAGGGAAGGCCTGGGGACTTCAAAGAGAAACCTCTAGAAGCTTCTCCCACTTCAAAGAAAAGCTCAGGTATAAATATTAGACCACTGGTAGACCTGGCATCTTTTGGCATGATCTTTCCTAACTTTGTGGCTTACAATCTCCTGTTTGGAACTTGTTTTGCTTGCTTAGGACTTTGCAGCCTTTAACACTGTGGTGCCGAAGTGCTGTGCTTGTCATGTACATAATGGTAATTGGGGTATACATGATTGTCTAATTTGAGTTAGCGGTAAGTCCCTTGTCCAGTGGTAAGACATATACCTAGGGCATGTAACTCAAACGCTATTCTGTGTGCCTGCAGCACTGGTTTTATCACTCATGGAGGTAGATCTTCAAACACACTACAGGTTTGCCATGGCAGGGCCTGTGTGCACAGGTTACTGTTACTCAGCTTGGCATTTAAAAGCTACTTGCCAAAGTTCTTCATGTCTCTTGCTAAATCTGAGTACTCCATGGGGGCAGGGTGTGGTACAGGTAAGAGGTAGGGCATGTGCACATGTAGTAAATATCACTGGTTGTTGTGTTCAGTGTTGTGAGGCCTGCTTCTTGGATTGAGTAAAATGGGGGATCTATGGAAAGGCTATTGAGCTGTATTTCCTAGGTGCAGAAAAGTAGTAGTATGGTGTTTGGTATCGATGCATTAGTAATGTCAAAAGGTGCAGAAAAGTAGCAGTGTGGTGTTTGGTATCACTAAATTAGCAATGTCAAATCATCTCCGGTAGTAAGAGTCTGTACATTGACATTCCTGATAGATGATCATTATCTCGGGGCACTCAAGGGAAACTAATGACTTCTGAAACTACTGACTTCTGACTCTGCTGGACCTTCCTGTGACAGATAAGAGGGGGTGGAATTGGTACCTACATTCCAATTGTCAAGGTCCTCTCCCCACTAAAGATATTGATCAATATTGCCAGGGTATGATGGCAGACAGCACCACATTTAGAGGAGGCTTGTGCATTTTAAAAGTGGCCTTTTGAACTGATCTCATCTTCAAAGGCCAATGTCGGTATAACTACTGAGGCTCTCTCCTCAGGTGTTTAGAGAGATGCTTTTGGGATCGGAACCATACTACGCTGGTTTTACACTGGGGCAGGAGGGACTTCAACTGGATTTTCTGTAGATTTGTGGTTGCCTGGGGCTTGTTGTGCTCCAGGAAGGGGACTATCACTTGGTGGATTTTGCCTGGATGTTGATGGCCTGCAGCTAATTGGCATCTGTACTGGCCCAGGTCCCTGAGCACTCTCTAAGGGCTGGTTGGCTGGCCTCCTCTCAACAAGACACCAAGGACAGAAAGGATCTCCCCATTTCCACAAGCTTGTAAGTTCCACGCAGGGTGTGACGGAAATGGGTGGAAGTTATTGTTGGTTGGGACAATGACCATCCTGACGTATGCAGCAATCACCCTGTGCAGAGAAGGGTGCTTTTAAAGATCAGCGGCCCACCTAGGTGCCTTAACATGAGGAGTTTGAGGAGTGCTGGAGAAGTTTCCAGAGTTCGAGGCACTTGAGCTTGCAACCGGAAACTTGTGCTACCACGCACTTCATAGCGTGTAGTGTCGGAGGACATTTGCTGAGTCTGCTGGACCCGAGCCGGAAGCCTGGACTGTCGCTGACCTGCAAATCAGGAGGACGACAGTGTCTAACATCGTGGCCTCAGTCCTAGGGTGTTGGCTACCTCTCCCCGGACCCACACCTCAAGGTATTCTGTTGTTGGTAACATCGTGACTGGACCTGAGGGGGTCTCATTTTAGCTTGTGTGCACCAACAGCTGGCTGTCTGGAGCAACTGCGACTCGCATCTCTGACTGGGGGAACATTTCTCCAAATTGGAAGCACTCCAGCTTCCGATGTCCCAGTCTTTTACATCCCGCACTCTTGATGGTGCTGCTGGGTGCCATGACAGCTTAATCTGGATGGATGAACCCAAATAACTGTTTCCTTTTGCTTTATGTGGTCCCGACAATCTAATTAAAATGTTGCCAGTGGGTGCAACGTGTAGCATTGGCTGGTGTAGTGTGAGTGGCTAAGGGGCTCGGTCAAGAGGCGTAGTGAAAACCTGTGATTTCTTGAACATTAAAACTGTACAGCGTGTGCGATATATGGGAATCTCGTGGTTTATGCTAATGTGATAGCGGGAAAGTGGCATACCTTTGAACAGCCTTCATATCTGTTGTTGATGTGGGAGGGATAGCTTGGATTACAAATACCTCTGGGAAACGAGACACATGGGTTTATGTAGCTTTTGAGGCTGAGTGGATAACGGAGCAAGTGAATGGCTATGAAGGGTACATATATGTTCACACTGTTCTGCTGCTAATTGGAGAGTCTGACAATTGCATATAACTGTAAAGCGTATATCCAAGGTGTATGTTGTTTTTATTTCAATGTGTTTGTAATACAAATACCAGTCTTTTATGCACACAGTGTGGAATCTTTTTGAGGTGTAATTAATGTGTTGTGAGGGTGATGCTGTGCCAATACTTTAAACTTTCACCCTGAGGATAAACCTGACTGCTCTGTGCCAAGCTACCAGAGGGTGAGCACAGGTTATATGATGAGTGTATCATACACATTCTATCTAGAACGGTGGATTCTTTCTGGCTTCGGTGCGCCCCAGCTAGACAGAAATGGCTGGCTACAGCAATGCCTCTGAACTGAGATGCAACTGCTTCCTCCAGTAATCATCTGATAGAGGTCCTAGGTCCCCTTCCCAGACCTCACATAAACATACAAAAGTCGGATGTAGTAACCACCAATGTTTTATAAATTTGGAAAAGCCTATGCTTGCAGAGTTTATCTGTTAATAGTCTAACCTCCAAAGGTCTAAAGTCCAGAAGCTCCGTAGGTTCCCTAATGTAAGCTTGTTTTCCCACCGAAAGGACTTGGTTGATCATGCCAAATCTTCAGAATCACTCTAAGGCAAGTGGGAGAGAAAAGCAGGATGTACCTCCAGAAAGAAGGTGAAGTAGTTCAACCAGGTGCATTGCCTTCTTAGATGCAAATGGAGGGTGCCTATCTGAATTATACCACTACTCATTAAGAATCAATAGGTGCAAGAGAGATAGGATGAACAAGTGCTGTATTGAGGCGATGGTTATGGCATGCAGCATACCACCAAGCTAAATAAGACAGCTTAGAGGAGTCTTTCCAGGTTTTTGATATTTGCTGAAAAGCTACAGATATTAACAAATCAATAAGTAGTAACTGGGAATGACCTCTTTCCCAGTTCAGTGTTAAGCTGCCTAGGAAAATGTTTGTGAGGGAGAGCGGTATTGTGGTGTGAGAAATAGTGTTGATTTGATGTCAGACCTGTTTCCAGAATTACACCTCTGGGGCTCTTTCGCACAATTTCTAGGGGATACCGTGAAGAAAACTTCTTTACCTGTGCTCTCACAACAAGAAGTCTCCAAGCCTCCTTGACCTCCTATTGTTTGTTTACAATTATGCTTAATTTATCATTTCCTATAATATTTTTTGAGATTATGTATTTTTGACATGTATAGTTATTTACGTTTACTGTGAACCTTTGACAGTATTCATATCCTCTTCTATAAAATCTTATTATTATTTTAATGAGTATTGTATAGCATTATCACTCTTTATTACACCTTCTTGTATTTGTGCATTAACAAACGATTGATTGTACAAAGTATTGTTTTTTATGTGATCATATTAACATTTTCAATAAACCTTTTCTTGCACTTAAAATAATCAATAGGTGAACCACTCTGTAATAAAAGGCAATGTCAGCTGTTGCTATTCCTCTATTGCATGTTGATTTACAGCATTCAAAGAATGAAATTCTGACCAACCTATCTTGTCAAAGGAATCCTCTAAGGGCAGGGGCGGCTCCTCCACTAGGGCGGAGGAGCATTACCCTACTGCTTTCTCGCAGTGCGAGAAAGACAAAACATAAAATGGTAATACATTTTAGTTATCACCATTTTATGTTTGCTTTGCGCATTGCGGGCAGGTGAGTGGGGCTGCTCTTTGAGCAGGGCAGGGGAAGAGTGGTTTGCCCACTCTGGAGAGTACAAAGACTGTTTGGTCGGCCCTCTCGGGCCGCCCAAACCAGTCATACACACTCTGCCCCTGCATGGAGAACATGCCCACCCCACTAGCCCCCGACCAATCACAATGCTGCATGCAGCGTTGGGATTGGCTTAGGGGAGGGAGCATGGCTGCCTGCTTCCTGTTACTGTCAGAGGCAGGAGAGCAGGGGAGCAGGAGCAGAGAAGATGCGGGACCAGCAGATCCCCGGATCCCCAGGTGACACCCCCTGCGAATCCCACAGGTCCCCGCCCCCCGTGACCACCCCCACCCGTGAGCCCTGCCGGCTGCACTGTCTAAGGTTAGGGTTGAATTTATACAAAAAAGTTCCATAGGATCACACATGGAAAGTTTTGCTACTGATAAAGAAACCATGGCAAAGTTACAATTTTAAAGATTGGGGAGGGACTCCTTAGGTACTGGGGAAGTGCCAACCAGAATTTAATATCTGTGGAAAGTCTACTGAGCCAGGTAGGCTTTTCTCTATTGAGATATATAGATAGGCTCTGATTATATATGTTTTTACATTTCTCCCTGTATTTTTATATAGATGGGCAGAAGTATAGCTCCAACAGATGTAATGTACACTATAAAAATGATTTTTTTGCTCTTGTGCATTCCTGTAATAACAAAATGACAGGACTTATATAATGCAGGCCCCGCTCGCTGAATATTCCACTAATTGTGCTCTTTTCTAGTCTATTGTCCCTGTGCACGCTCGCTGCCCACTTTTCTCGTCATTAGCTACTTTTCTGACGCCTTCCTCTTCTTGCCTCCCAGCTCCCCTCTCAGGACCTACTGAATGGAGGCCGCAGCATGACCCTGTTGCACAGGTCCCTGTACCAGATCCCCTTTTATGCATATCGTAGGGCTCCTTCTTGCTGCCCTCTGCGGTCCAAAAAAGCGTCCTCCTGTTGCTTTAGTGTAGCTGACAATTCTTTGTACTGGTTTTGGCTCATTATAATCTTCCCTAGCCTTGTCTCTTCTGTTGTGTGCCTGTTATGATATTTGCGCCTGATACTCTGCTTTACTTGTGCCTGTTTTTCTGCTTTTCTGCTTTATTCTTTTTTTATTCTGCTTATTTTGCCTGTTATTCTGCTTATTTTGTCTATTAGTCTGCTTTTATTCTGCTTATTTTGCTTATTATTTCAATTTTATTCTGCTTATTTTTCCTGTTATTTCACTTATTTTGCTCCTGGTCTGGTCTCTTCTCCCTGTGTCCCTCGATGCCCGCTTTTCCCACATTAGTCGCTTTTCCAGCACCTCCCACTTCCCGCCTTCCAGGACCCACTAAATGGGGGCCGCAGCGTGACCCCATTGAGCAGATCCCTGTACTAGCTCCGCCTCACTGCATATCATACAGCTCCTCCTTGCTGCACTGTGTGCTCCACCCAGCCTCCTGTTGTTGCTTTAGTGTAGCTGACGTTTTCTGTGCACTAGTTTTGGCTCGTTGTAATCTTCCATAAGGCTTCTTTGGCCCTGGCTCTTCTGTTGTCTGCCTGTTATTTTGCTATATTGGTGCCTGTTACTCTGCTTTACTTGTGCCTGTTTTTCCACTTTATTCTTATTTTATTGTGCTTTATTTTGCCTGCTATTCTTCTTTTATTCTGTTTATTTTGCCTGGTATTCCGTTTTTATTCTGTATATTCTCCCTCTTATTCCACTTATTTTGGTCTTGTCTGGTCTCTTGTCCCTGTGACCCCTCGAGGCTTGCTTTTCTCATAGTTAGACGCTTTTTTTATGCCTCCTGCTTCTCACTTCCCAGTGCACCTCTCAGGAGCTGCTTAATGGAGGCTGCAGCGTGGTCGTGCAACAGCGCTGCATGCTGGGCGAACCACAGGAGCGTCAAAGGTTGATTTAAGAAAGCGAGTGACGAAGATACGGGGTTGGGGCAGGTCAAGGACTTCATTGTGAATGGGTGGCACAAGGAAAAGAATGTCTGTTCTAAGATTCAACCGTTCTATAAGATTGGGGAGGAACTTTCTATAGAAGATGACGCTGTGATGAAGTAAAGCAAGAGTGTTCCTCCCAATTCTATTTGTGCTTTGCTGGTAAACATTGCCCATGAACGTCATCTACAGTCAAACATGATGAAAAGAAGGGTTAGAGTCCGTTGCTCATGGCCCTCTATGGACAGGGGTATAGATTTGCTGGTAAAGGAATGTGTTACATGCAGTAGATTGGAGAAAAGGCTCAAAGTAGTGACACCACCGGTATGACCAATTCAGTTCCCTGAAAGGCCATGGGTGAAAGTAGGGACAGACACGGTGGGACCTTTCAATTTCCTACCCTACCATCAGAAGCAAGCATTTGTGCTGTTTGATTACCATAGCAAATGGCCTGAGGTTTTCTTTTTTCAACATCCACTGTGGGTAATGCAGTGCTATTTCTGAAAGATATCTTTATGAGAGAAGGTTTCCTAGAATGTCTCATCTCTGACAATGGAGTTCAATTTGTTAATCATCATATGGAGTTTCTTGAAAGAATCTGGGGTGAAACATTTAAGGGGTTCACACTTTCATCCCCAAACCAATGGTTTGGTGAAAAGGCTGAATAAGGTAGTAAGTGAGTGTATAAAATGGGCCACGAAAAATGGGTATGGCACTGAAGAAGCCATCAAATCTATGTTGTGGTTTTATTGTAGTACTCCACATTCTTTCATCAAGGTGTCCTTCTTTGAGTTGCTAAGACGTCATCAATCCACATCAATACTTTATCAGCCTGGTTAGCCAAAACTGTCCAAAAAAGAATTTATGAGGAATGTAGGCCATAGGGCTATGCTGGAAAAACGAACAAAAGGAACTAAAATTAAGATACAATGTTAAAGTCTACTAGAAATATGGCATTCCACGTTGAAGATGTGGTACACAAGTTAAAAAATCTAATTTTGTAAAGAAAGGGGATGCCAGTTATGGAGAACCTATGGTGGTGGGAAAAGTTTTTGGTAATACAGTATGGGTTGAGGGGGGACATTGGTGGAAAGTTGGTAAAATCGTGACGGTACAGAGTGATATGGTAAAGGGGCTTGGTGAGAAGACAGTACAGCCATCAAGCTATGTTCCTGAGTGTGCTGCTAATTTATCAGGTGAACTGGTCCCTGAAATGTGGAAATCTGACATGGTCCTACTAGATAACTCTTGAAAAATAGGTACCATAGAAATTGAGATGAGGCTTGCAATAGGGTGTGTATTTTCCTGGGAATAGCTAATTAGGTCACTTATGCTTATGGGATATGTATGTTTGTAGATGATTTTCTTTTTTTTTTACTTATTTCGTTTTCTATAATTTGTTTATCATACTCTTTACTACTGTCTATTTTTGTGTTTGTTTTTATAAAAAAGGGAGATGTCATGTGTTCCACGGCTAAAGCTCGTGTAGGGAATGTTCCACTGTGTGGCAGTTGTAAGGTGTCCTGACGAGACGACAGCGGTGGCTTCATGGATGAGTGTAACAGCTGGACAATAAACTCAATTTTAATGTATCCATACCGTCGTCTTGCTTCCTTCACCACCACAAACACGCCACCCTATGGTTGCAGAGCAGATGCACAAAGAAGATGCAAGTAGAAGACAAGCTATTACTTAGTAGCCGCAGTATTTTCGGCCGTACAAGTAAGAAAACAGAAATGTGAGAAAACAGGTGATATTTTAAGGACATTTAATGAAACCTATTTTAAGAAAGAAAATCCATGTTCTACAATCCTTCTGATTGCTTCAGTAGTAGAGCAGGTGACATGCCATTGTTAAAGCAATTCCACGGCAGGCAAAAAGAAACAATAAGTGAAGCTTAGTAACTTAGTTATAAATGCTCTCTCGTTTTGATCAACACCTGTGAGAACGCAGTGCTTTGTCAGTACCCCTACCTTATACATTAATAAAGAGAGGCACCAAGGCCCAGCGCCAACATCAGTAGGAGAAAAGTCTCAGCTGTAGCCATCGTGAAGAGCTTAGATTGCTTGCGGTACAAGTGCCACGCGACCTTGACCCCTTTAAAAAAAAGAAGCAAGGGAGTGGCATTACTGTGGCACACATTTTTCAATTCGGACGTCTTTGCGGGCCTGATAAAAAGAGATGATGCCGGTTTGGGAAATCATGATTCAATCACTGAAACATGAATCAGTGCTCCACTTTCGCTAATAATACATGGCCCAGATAGTCTACCCCTTCTGCGGCGGATCTAGAGTACCCTGTCTCCACTTTTTAGGACATCTTGGCCCAGCGGACATGTTTCTATTCCTGTCTTTCTCAATGTCACCTGAACACGACTTTGCTACGGTTGTGGCAGTGACTTATTTTACTTGAAAAGACAAAAAGGTATGTCGATGGCTAGCGATTTATTGAGTTCGAGGCAACTTTAAGGTGTATCGGTGTTACTCTGTCATCCTATGCTCCTGTTACTTTATCACGCAATTACGTGATTAATTAAAACAATCTACTGGTCTGTAACTATTCACTTCTATTTAATTCCTAAAGACGCGAGCCTTTTCATCAACACCTAACATTTTATTGGAAAGAAAGGCACACTAAATGGTCCACTGCTTAATTTGTGCCAGTGATTACAGGTCGTATTAACCTGTACTTATTTTCGAACACCAAGGCTCGGATCTACGAATCCCTCGCATTGCCGTTGCATCACACAAGGTGGTGCAGGGCAATGCAACGTCTTCAGTTAGACGTACTTAGCCATGTACAGCCACCTTTCCTGGCTCTGCATGGCTTAGTAAATCCAAAGTAATGCATGCCAGCTCGAGTCGCTACCTTGCATAACTCTGCGTTGGGAAGGCATTCCATAGGTAGAGGGGGACGTTCCCACGCATCCACCCATGGATTTTGGGGCATTCCCAAATTTACTAAGATTAGTAAACCTGGGAATGAGTCAAAATGCTATGCCTTCACATTGCGCAAGGGTGCCTACATTGGCGCTTGGCAGCCACAAGTGCACCAGTGCAGAGAGAGCAGGAAAGGACCATATATTAGTAATTATGGTCCGTTCCTGGGGCTGTATTACACATACAGCGCATTTTCCTTGATTGCGCCGGGCACACCTTTAAAAAGGTGGGCCCAGCACAATCAAAAAATGCATCATATTAGGGTGAATAAGCTGTCCACAGGGAGCCGTGAACTTGCGCTGCCCTGGGGGCAGCGCACTAATGTGAAAAACGAGAGGCTGATTTAAAGCTGCTCCATGGTACCACAGTGCAGCCGGAAACTGCTGCAACGTTTGAAGGGGATTAGAGATCCCCTTACAGACAGGTGCAGGGATTGACTGCACCTACCTGCAAGAGGATGTCTGGGGGGTCCATAGGACCCTTTTCCCCCCTCCAGAGTGCTGCCATTGGGGGCGCACTGTCAGTGCACCTCCTGAGAGCTTCTTTGCCTCTGCACCCACATCTGTAATACGGTGCAGGCTCAGAGGCAAAGAGATTCCCTTATTTACATGGGGCACGCCCCCATTCAAATGAGGGAATACCTCTGAAGATAGCACTGGCGCTTTGTGTGCACCAGCATTATCGATGTTGCAGGTTTCTTTATTTTTGCATAGTTAAAAAAAACATTGCAATATTAGCATTTAAAAAAGTAAAATTTAGACAAATGTTGAAAATAATTTCGTCAGCCATTGCCACCTTTTGAACAGTATGTTGTAGAAAAAATATCTTCAAATAAAACAATTAAAATCCAAGGTAAAATGTGCTATACTGTTTAAAATCGGAGTTAATAGTAGTGAATGTCAATTATTTCGTGGGGAGGTGTGAAGTGCAGTCACAGGTTTTTTGGCTCTACCCTCACTTGTCCGTAGACCAGTATTGTCTTGTGTATGATGTTCAGGTTATCTGGACTTGTCCCGAGGTAGTTTGCTAAAGTGCAGGTGAACTGTCCTTAATGTGATCAAAGCAAAGCCCTCTTCCCATCTGCAGAACATCTTACATCGCCCAAGCATTGTGTTTGTTATTTCAAATTTTCGGTGTTTTGGTCATTTTTTGTTTGACCAGCATAAGGAATATTACCAGTCTTCAGTTGAGTTGTGTGTTCTCCGGGTTTAAGCAGGCCAGCACTGCTTACCTCCTGGTGCGGGTGCCTATCTGCTTAAGAGGTTCTTTTAGGAGCAGCTGCCCTTCTTGATGCAGTTCCTTGCATGAGGAGATTAGGTGTAACATATCTCCTTGCCTGATATTACACAGCCTACAGGTGTTTTGAGCCGTTGTCCACACTATCGATGTTACAGAAGGGGCCGCACAAGCGTCTGAAGCCCTTTCAGTCATACCAAAGAGCCCCGCAGATGTGCAAAGTAGGTGCAAATGCCTGTTACAGCCGTAAGACCACTTCCATAATACAGACACTGCTCTCTCTGTTTGGTGCAGTGTAGAGCAGCAAGTTGCCTTACTGCGTTGCGTTCCGCTGCGTCAAATGTTTGTAAATATGGGCCCAAGAGTTGTGAAGGCAGAAAGAGGAAGGATAAAGAGAAACATTGACAGAGGTAGAAAACAGATCAAAAAGAAATGAAGAGGAACTGTAGGATTCCAGAAGAAAGAGGTATGAGATGTAATAAAGATAGGTATTCTTCAACCATAGCATTAGCTAAGAGAAGGATTTGGCCAGTGAACTTATATTTTTTGCCAGTGAACTTATATTTTTACAAATACGCGCTAACATGGTCTAAGGAAATTCTTCAAGTATTGTAGGCTTAAGCAATATTACCTAAAGATATTTTTATGTATTCATTTAGACTACTTACGAGGGCTCAGTGTTATAGGTGTAATTTAATTTGTACATACTCTACATAATAGTAACAGTTGTTTCGTTTATTCATGCTTTTGCTTCTCCTTGTTTTCTTTTGCCTTGCTCGTGAGACTATTTGCTTAAAAAACAGTGGTGTTTCCAATGTTATGTTTGTTTTTCTCTGTTTGTTTAGTGGTCTTTTAGGGTCTTTGTGACTCCTGTTTCTAATGCACTTATTCTCTCATCCAAGAGTCTTCCCTTCATTGCACTCAGTTATACATATAACTTGGGCAGAATGGACTTCAAGAGAAGATAGAGTCTTGTCACATTCAAGAGTCAACACCTATTCAAAGTTCCTTGTTGCTGCCCTGGTCATCCACGACATAGGGGCCAATTCCAATCTCGGAAGGGCACCGAATCGGGTTCGGCATTAGCGGATCTGATTCGGAGGCTGGATTCCCGTCCGAGTCTTACACGGGTCCGGACGTCGAAGTACAATGTGAACAATTACAAAATCTCCGTCCGAATCGTTTCCGGGTCCGAACCGCTCCGTACGACTTGGTCACAAGCAAACCGAGGCGTGCAATGGAGACGTTTCACGACCAAGCTAGTACGATGCTCGATTCGGACAGCCGGATCAAGTTGGAGCGTCCAGCTTGCAATAGCTCCCGGAGTCGGACTTCGGGGGTCCGCGTCGGACCCCCTGTTATCCTCAGCCTTGCAACTCGGACACAGGGAGAGACCCATGGGTCTCCCCAACACAGGCATGTATGGGGCGGATGTCACCGATGCGTACCCACTGTAGGGGGCGCACTTGTCTGCGACGTACCCATTCATTCAATGGGAGCCCAGGTATGTGTCGTACGACTGGCTCCCATTGACTTCTTTGGGAGTCCGACCGAACCGAGTCCGATAGCATACGGCCGCATCGTACTCCCTCGGTCGGACTGCAGGAGTCCGGATCGGTCAGAAAACACCCCGATCGGAATCGGCCCTATAGTCTGAACAGTTTGTTTTCAAGAAGTCTTCTCACTCACAAAACAATCCTGAACCTGAAAGTGAAGGAGATCATTTAGATATCCATAGGGGATCTGTAAGCAATGATTAGGCTACCAGTAGATTCAGCTGTGTGTGTGTTGACTGCTAAAAGGCCCACAGCAGATAGGGAGCAAGAGTCTGAACAAAAAAGGTGCTATATACAGGGCTTGCATTCGTAAGATTTGTTGACTCACTTTCGGTATGTGTTGGGGGTTGAGCAATCTCAGCAAGTGCAAGATGAATTTTATTCACAATATAGAGCTGTCCCTACAGACAACTTGCCACTGCATGATGAGATTATCATGAAAGAATGGAAGGATATTGATAAGTCACCAATTCCTCATTCTCTAAACAAGAGGTATTCTATTGAACAATTTGGAGATCAACTCCTACTGATCCAGAAGGTGAAAACCATTCTGTCATCAATAGTTTTGTTCTCTTTATTGGCTATGGAGGACACAACTTAGTTGGAATTGGTAGAAATGATTATAGAGAACTCTTTCAAATCTCTTGGCCAATACGCATCTTTTGGTAATAATGTTTTGTCTTCTGTGTCTTTGGCCCCTCTTGAGGCCGGGTTGGCGAGCAAGAGCTGCAATCTCAAACAGATTCTGGCTACAGCCTTCTGAAACCCAAGATCAACCTAAATGACTATTAGAAGGAGGGAGGCAGATTAAAGGATTTCTATCTTCAGTGGTCAGTGGTAATTCGGGATGGTTGGGTTCTATCACTATAAAAGATGGTTACCTCCTACAGTTCTAGGAGTTTCTTTCAGTGAATAGGTACTAATGTACACCATTGCCAAAAGACCCAGAGAAAGCATATTAGATATTGCAGGGCATAGAGGGTCTCATTGCAAAGGGCACAGTGACACAGGTTCAATTAGAACAATGTTTTAAGGGTTTTATTCAATAAATGTCCTTGTTGTGATATGAGACAGATCTTATTGACCAGTTCTCAAACTCAAGAAACGGAACAAATAGCTCATTCTCAAAAGCTTTAGAATGATTACACTTCTGACCATTATATTGTTGATTTCAAGTGGGCACTTTTGCCATCTGCTGGTTTTACAGGATGCATACTTCCATGCAGCTGCACATCCAGCCAGTCAAAGGTGTAGGATGTTTGCGATACTAGGCACACTCTATCCGTTTCAGGCACTCCCATTCAGCCTTTTTACTTCTTTGAGAGTGCTCATAAGGTGTTGGTACCAGTTGTTGCCGCATCGCAATTAATCAGTGCTACTATTTTTCCATATGTTCCTGATTGGCAATTTCCTTTTTTTCTAAGGTGTAGCAGGATGAGGATAGAGGCAGCAACTTCCTCTAGTACTTGGTCCTAATCATCAACCAGAAGAAATCTCACTTGGTATGGCTTAAGAGGTGCCATTAGTAGGAGTAGTCTTCGACAGACAAAGCAAGGGGTTTTATCCCACAGAAGAGAGTCCTTTCTCTCCAATGGAAAATGTATCACCTGTTGAGATGGTAGAAGGCTCCAACACTGGCTTTGCTAAAAGTTCAGAGTTTCATCACCTGAATGAACCCCTATTGAATCATCTCCTAATTCACTGGGATCAGACATCTCAAGATTTGATGGCTCCGGAGCCATTTTTCACAATGAGGCGGTGAGTGGCCAGTGGATTGAAGCAGAGAGGGCTTCCTCATACAACTGGAGGGAGCTAGCAGCAGTATGGCATACGATCCAGGTATTCCACACATAGTTGGAGGGCGAGAACCTAGTCATCAGGACGGTCAACCAGGTAGCCAGCAGTTTCATAAACCGTCAAGGGAGTAAAGGAGTTGGGGCTCAACTACCTGGCACGTAGGTATTTCTTGCTAGTTAGAGCAGCATCCATTTTAGGTGAATGCAGTATATTTCAAAGGGAAGGCAAACTTTCAAGTGGATGTGCTGAGTCACAATTTGACTTTCTCGGTTACTATCAATATATCTCACCTTTATTTCTAGAAGATATGCATTGGCTTTTGGGTCCTACAGGATAGATCCTGTCTCCACTCATTGGGAAGCAATGCTTCACCTCTTTTGCTCCAAGAACTGGTGTCCTCAGTCCTATGCAGTAGAGGCCCTGCCACTTCCATAGCTCCACCACTTATGTTTTCCCAACATTTCTGCTTATCTTCAGGGTACTAAGGAAGGTTTGGGAGTAGACATTGATGCCATACTAGTTGCACCTGGCCAAGACGTGTATGGTTCCCCCTCATTCTGACAATGGCGGTAGGGAGCCATTATCACCTCCTCCTCATTACCCCTCCATTCAAGATCCCCAGCCTTGAGTTCCAGGTTTTCAAACAACTAAACCTGATGGCATGGAAATTGAGAGGTTAGGTTTAGAGAAATTAGGATGATCAAAACAGGTCGCTTAAGACATTCTGGAATCAAGGAAGCCATCCATGCTGAAGTCAATATAGAAAGCATTAGGTCTTTCTAGTCTATGCTATGCATTAACCTGAATCATGGTCATCTCCATCCCAGTCCAGTTTCTCCCACCTTAATTTACACCTCTAGAGTGTAATCGTTTCTACTTATTACATGCAGGAGGGGGAGGGGAAGTAGGAGATATATATATGGGTCCTTCAGTCAGTATAGAACAAGGACTGACATACCTATTTCTTTGACTATAGTAAAGTCCATGTGGGGTTGGGGGTACAGTCTCATCATAAATTTTAGGACTGGGATGGGGAGGACTAGAATTCAGGGTAATGGAGATTACTGGTAAGTAGTTGTTTAATTAACAAGTTTTACATACTCATTCTGATAATTGGCTGGCGCCGGACGTTGTGTAGGTGGAGGAAGTTACGGTTTTGGCTCCTGGGCCCTCCAGGATTCAGATCTTCCAAGTCAATGTGGTACCTGTTTTGTAAGTTGGGCAATTCAAGACATTGGCGCATTGAAATCACACGTCACTTTGTTGCTTAGAAAGAAAGTCGCGAAATCCAATATCAACAACTTTAGAGGCACAAAGCTCTTTGGTGGTGTTCATCAATATAAGGAGAGTAGTTGAAATCAGCTTGCCATGTGGTGACACAGTACAAAACCGAATGAACCGCCCACATCTGAGCGCGCATTCTCATTGGGAATACCCACAGCATAGCTGATTGCAAAAGAACGCTCTGTCTATTGTGCAGAAGACAACTAAGTTTGTCTCTGTGCCGAAGATCAAACAGCAGAAACAGACAGATCAGCACTGTTAAAATGCTATTTTGTTCTTCGTGACAGGTGGGCCAGCCAGGTGTGCAATGCCCATTGGGCTGAAAGAGCTTCAGCCCCCCTGTTGTGTGTCTCAGCCCGGGCTGCTGCTGTGGGTTCGGCTGGGCAGTGACTGGAGTCTTATCTCCGGCACGCCTAAGTTGTTCACAGATCTATAAAGACCATTTGCATATCATACCTTTGTTAACTCGTTACCAAGGCTTAGTTTTTTTTCTGGTTCCAGTACCTGCTAGGCCCCCACTCTGCCTATCCCTTATATTTTGATTTTACTTTTACTGCCATAGTGTGAGAATGCATTTCATGAAAAGAAATATAAAGTAGGTTTGCCAAAAGAAAAATACCTGCCATTTGTTGTTTAAAGAGCCTGTACTTGATACTAAATAGGGTTACATATAACATCATATGTATTGAATTGTAATGTGGCTTTTCTGTCTTTGTTCTCTTTAATTATCACTCATGGATCAGTCAGGCAGCCCTAGAACACAATTAAAAATGCTTTCTATTTATATTTGCTCTTCCAAGTATGCACAGATAAGTGCTGAAAATAGGCTTTAGGTGAGTGCTTATTTTTGTAATGTCTGGGACATCAATATAATGAGCTGGCAACTCTAATCACAAGACTGAAAGTTTGTTTGAGTTTGAGCACAATATTTATTTTCTTCATCCTCGATCCCTGAACAGGGCCGGACTGGGAACACAAACCGGCCTTGGCAATTGAGTCGGACCAGCCACAAGGAGGGGCTGCGGGGTGATCATAGAAAACACTAAAGATGATTTTATTACAGAGGGCCGATATTGCAGCAATGCTACAAAACCGTCCCCGTGTACCAAGAACGTCCCCCACCGGTCCAAAACCGGCACCCACCCTTCAGGCCCACTGAGAAAATGCACAGTGTCCGCTACGGGCAGTGCGGCCCTGTTCCTAAATAATGCCATAATAGCAATAGTTCAACATATATCTGAAACCCTACGCCAGCCCTCAATAACATGCTGAGTTACTTCAAGTGTTTGGGAATGCACCCTGCATTCAGACAACTCACTCCTCATTCTTGCCCTTCACTTTCGCACTCACCTGGCACTCACAGCGATCACAATGCACTCACACTGGTCACCATGCACTCACATTATTCACCCTGTACTAACAATGACCACACAACACTTATGCCACTTGCCATGAACTCACAACGTTCTCCCTCCACTTGATCTGTGGTTACTTGAGCAAACCACTCACTTTGCACTCACAGTGATCACTCTGCATTCACAATGCTCTTGCACTGATCACGCTGTAACTCACCCTGCAGTCACACGAACACGCTACTCACCCTGCACTCATGGGAAACTTCACTCACCTGTCCCCATCACTCTGCAATATCCCTGAAACAAGCCCATCACTAACCCTGGCTTTAAGTGGGCCGGGTCGCACCGGTGCTGAGCAACAGTAGTTTTTTAAAGGGGGTCCCGAAACGTGTCTCTATCGGGCTCTGTTTTGTGCCCTGGCACAGGCGGTCTGTTTTTTCCCAGACTGCAGTGACCGCAGGCACATCGATGTGTGCTTGATTAGACTGCTCACTAGTGTAGACACTCATGAATGAGCATGAACATTTTAAACATGGACCTTTTTAAATATGGATCATTTTAAAAATGGAATTATTTCTTTTTTTTGTATGTATTGCAATGGTTTTAAGTAACTGTGCCAATAAAGTTTTTTTTTTTACCTTACACTAGTGGAGAAGTTACGGCATGACGTCATGCCAGGTGAGATTTGTAGGGGAAGGGAAATCATTTTCTCTCTGGATTTCCCTTCGCTTTTTAAAATTTAGGAGCAGCAACATTGTTGTGGTGTCATCAGGGCTTTAAGTGGAAGCTTTTTCAATGTTATATGCAAACCGTAGCTGCTGCTTATTTATCTTATACAACTAACAACCATTGGCCAAACCAATAGTCCTGACTTGTTGTATGTATGATGTTACTTGTTGTATCATATATCTGTATGCAATGACAGCAACAGCAAAATACAAGTCGGGTGGCACACTATGCTAAGCATAGATTTTTAGCTTTAATGCTTTTAACCCTTTCCGTGCTCATGACGCCCCCCGGCCGTCCTGCGTTACGGGGCGCATGTGCGCACGATGGCCGGGGGCTGTCCGAACCAAGCCTGCGAATGGAATGTCTAGCACAGCGGCAGATTTCGCACCGCAGCCAAGGTGTAAATCACACCACTTTGAGAAACCCCCTAGTTTTTTCATCCCACTTAAAGCCCTGACTAACCATACACTCATTCGTCAAACTCTGCACTTACATCCGCACCCAAATTCATATGGTCACCTCACTCACCCTGCAGTCACTCCTCTCACCCTAGTCTCACACTGTTGCATCACTCACCATGCACTCACATGGGCACTCCTGTCACCCACACAGCGCAGATGGTTAATGTGCCTGCTACAAAGAACGTGTACCATGCAAATCACAGAACTAAATGTGAGTAAACTACGAGTTGCCCTAAAAAAATGAAATATTTGTCAGAAAGGGGCTATAGAGAGATGAGGTGCATTGTTTGCGAGTGATAGTGAGGGAATTCATGGAGAAGAAGGAAATGGGGGAGGTGCGCCAAAAAAGACTGTTGCACTGCGCGACCAGTGCTAGGGCCAGCCCTGGTTGGGAGTCTTAGAGTATGGACTACTTTCTGGCCCTATTCGAAACGACACAGAGTACTCACAGTTCCAATCTCGCGCCTTCTTTCTGGCCCTATTCGAAACGAGACAGAGTACTCACAGTTCCAATCTCGCGCCAGCCCTCTCCGCCTCAGTACGACTGTGTCAACCATTTTTTTTTTACCAAGGCAACTGCATCGACAATATGATTAAATCATATTTTTGTGGGCACGAGTGCCCTTCTGAAGAACAGAAGCACGGAAACTTGCTTCAGTGCAAAAGCATCTTTTAGAAAGATGCATCTTGATGCATTATTGCAAAAACCTGTCACTGGCGGAATGCCCAGAACCGTGAGTTGATGAATTAATACGTGTGTGCCTTGGATGAAAGCGCATCGCATAACTGTAGGGCGGCAGGAATACAGCTGCCAAAAAGAAACCTATTCGGCGAGTGTTGCTCATTAACAATTCACAGTATGTAGGATTCCTCAGCGGCTGTACACTTCGTACGAGCCTTTCATTGCCCTAGCCCATAAATTCATTTTCGTCCCAATGGCAGGACGTAAAGTTCCTGAGTCGCTCCCTGTGTGCTAAAGTGATCTGTCTGGGCCTAACTCAGCATTGCCCTCCTCAGATATTTCACCCATGGTCGCTTCTAGGGCATTTAGCTTCCCTCTTTAAATGCGCGCGACTCTTCTTTCAGACGTCCAAACCACGTGTCGTGGCCACGAGCAGCATTCCTCACCTGTGAAGCGCGGGCTGCAGCTGAGCCCGCCATATGCCAGTCTACGGCAATAACGCCTCAATCTCTCCTTCAGGCAAATAAATGTCAACCGCACAGATGCACGACAGACAGTAATGTCCGCGCTTGAGAGTACTGTTGACAAACACCATCCACATGAATGCGTAAATGATACAGCGTTGCCCAGTGAGCTCCATGACAGAAGCCTGCGACAGGGCGGCAAAGAGACAGTTACAGCGCACGCGGCTTGACACCTGTCAACACTCTGACGAGCTCCGCTCTCGCGCACAGTGGCGGTTGGCTGAGAGAGCCCCGCGCTTCCAGCTCTGGTGGTCTGCTCCTCGGTGCTGCAGGAAACAGGCAGCTGACCCCCTGCACCCTTTGCTGTAAGTGGTCGCTGGGGACGTTTGAGTACCCTTTTTTTCTTTCACTCTGTCAAACATTTGGGTTAGCTGAGCCATTCGTATTGCATTTTGAATACATTTCTTTTTTTTTATTTTAAAGTATTTTAGTAAGATTTTTTACACATACAATTAACATTGCTTTCCCTTTGTGGGGAAACATCCCAAATTGGCAGTGCATGACAATGGTTCACGTTGAATTTTAATACATGTTCGGATGACCCCCTTTCTCCAGTCCTACTTTAGGAGTGAAAGTAAGTGAGAAAAAAGGAAGGGATGTAGCAAGAAAAAAGAGGGGGGTAGAAGAGGAGTTGCTTGCGGATGTGGCATTGTAGCATACACCAATAAAGCATGGAGAAAGGTGTATTCAAGATAATCTTTATTATCAACAAGGACCCGCGGTAGCGGGATAACAACTAGCGTTAACAGGTCTCAGCTGTCATCTGTCACCGTGTACAAGTGACGTCACATATATACAGAATGTGTTGCCATGGTGATGTGATGTGACGCTGCATAATAAACATGGAAAACATACTAACATGTACGACATCTCCCTTCCTTCATAAACAATAAACAGAAAACTATTCCATAATATAGTCTTTAAACTTGGCGGGCAATTTGACCACTCTGCCCGTTCTGGAAAGATGTCTTCCAGTTACGTTGCCCTCATTATCTCCCATACTTGTATCATTACACTCATTGCTTTCCACACAGTTGTCTCCCCTAGTTCCATTCCGCACTGAAGTAGTGTCCACGGGACTGGAAGAGAATCCATCAAAACCTGCATCTGAAACATCAGACGCTCTTTGACTGACTCTGGTGTGTGACCCATCTAGGTTACCACACGTATCATCCCATTCTAGAATACTGTCATTTAGACCTCCTTCCTCCGTTCCTGCATTTCTCATTATGATCTGTTCTTGACCTTGTTTCAGTTTTACCACATCATCTTTACTGCGCCATCCTTCACCTTCAACTAGCACAGCTCCTCCAGTTGCTCTGTCGACTCTCAACGGCCTGCTAAGCTTAGATTCTCCCTTAGCAACCAGACCAGGTTTCTTTACTAGCACCCAATCCCCAGGTACTATGACTTTATCTTTAGCACGATTGACATTGTCAGCATAAGCCTTATTCTTCAATTGTTTACACAGTATGTTCTCTCTTACATTGAATTCTTTTTCACATACTTGTCTTGTTTCTACAGCTGCTGCTTTCCATTCACCTATTTTCGGCGTAATAACGCCGTTGCATACTCTTCCTCTCATCAGGAAAAATGGAGTAAACCCTGTAGCTTCCTTAGGAGTATTGTTATATTTATTTATTTTAATTTGATAAAATCCTTTACATCCATGTCATTCGCAATAGACATCTGGATTCCTTCTTTAAAGAATCTGTTGATCCTCTCAACTTGACCATTGCTCTTAGGACTATACAGGGGTGTTTTCTCCTGCACTATACCACGCTTTTCCAAGAAATCCACCATTGAACGCGATACAAGTTGTGATCCATTATCAGACACTATAGTTTTTGGTTGCCCTTCTCTCTCAAAGATCTTCTCCAGAAATTTTATGACTATTTCAGTAGTAATCATCCTCACAAACTTGTAACACACCCACTTAGTATAGTAGTCCGTCAAAACTATTAGATATTTACATTCGTCTAGAAGTAGATTGAAAGGTCCGGCAAAATCTATTGCAACCTTGGCCCAAGGTCCATCAGGGATTTGCACGATTTGCAGCTCATTTTTCTCCATTCTCCAATGTTTGTCTGACTTCAAACATTGCTCACAATTATCCACAGTATTCCTAACTTCACTGTCCACACCTGGCCACCAATAGTACATTCTCAGAACATTTCTAGTGGCAGTGGTGCCAGGATGCCCTCTATGAGCCATCTGGATTATCTTTTGCCTGAGGCCTAGTGGCGGCACGAACACTTCACCTCTTTTCAGGAAACCATTTTCCAGAGTCAATTCATCTCTTACTTGTTGGTAATTTTTTAGCTCCTTTGGTAAATTCCTCACATGTGGCCAATTGGATCGTACATACTCCTTAACTTTGGCCATGACATTGTCTCTCTTCGTACATTCTTCCCATTCCTCATCTTTAATTGATCCTTCACACATTACGGTCGCATCAATGTGTGCCACCACACATTCGTTGTCTTCCAGCACCTCATCACTGTTTTCCTTTACCGGTAATCGGGACAGACAATCCGCCCTACTGTTCTTTCCTCCTTTTATGTGTTCCATTCTGAAATTATACTCCTGAAGCTTTGACATGAGTCTGATAAGCCTTGAACTGGCATTGCCATTGCCTCGCCCACTGCCGTCCATCATGTACACAAGGGGTTTATGGTCCGTTACAAGAGTGAAACTTTTGCCCCACAAATAATCTTTGAGTTTGTGTACAGCCCACACACAGGCCAGAGTCTCACGTTCAATTGTACTGTAATGAATCTCAGTGTCATTTAACTTCCTGGAAATGAATGCAATTGTGTTTTCTTCATTACCTTTCCTTTGGCAGAACACAGCACCTATTCCCTCATTGCTAGCATCCACAGTTACGATGTTTTCAAGCTGCGGATCATATGGTTTTAATGCTGGTGCTTTAGCTATTTCCATTTTGACAGTTTTGAATGCATCATCCTGTTCCATTCCCCATTCATATTTCACATTTTTCTTTAAAAGTCTCCTAAGCGGCTCCACTTTTTCTGCATATTTACTGATAAACTTTGAGTAATACTCACTGAGACCAAGGAATGACTTGAGGGTCTCTTTATTTTTTGGTTCCGGGGCCTCCCTTATTGCATGGACCAAATCATCTTTTGGCAAAATGCCCTCTGCAGTCAGAACATGTCCTAAATATTCAATTTCCTTTGCCATGAACTTGCATTTGTCCTTAGCAACTGTCATGCCTCTACATTTCAATACACTCAGAACTGTATCAATCAACTGTATGTGCTCACTTTCAGTGTTGGAATGCAGTAAAATGTCATCCTGAAAGGCTTCCACCCCTTTCATTTTCCCAAACAATACATCCATGAGATTCTGGAAAACACCTGAAGATGATGCTAGACCAAATGGAAGTCTCACATACCTAAATGCTCCAAATGGTGTAATGAAAGTTGTTAGTTGTTTTGATTTTTCAGACAAGCACACTTGATGGTACGCTGACCTTAAGTCTATAAGAGAAAAATACTTTGATCCAGATGTTGACTGAAGAATGTCCTTAATTTTTGGCAAGGGATGACAATTAATTACAATATTTCTATTAAGTGACCTCAGGTCGACACACAACCTAATTTCCCCTGTCACCTTTTTCTTAGATATAACTATGGCAGAAATCCATTCGGATTCTTCTGCCTCTTCAATCACCCCTTCCCTCTTTAATTTTTCAAGCACTTCTCTTAATTCATTTTTTACTGACAAAGGCACAGATCTTACTTTGTGCTTGCATGGAATAGCACCTTCTTTAAGCTTGATGTCATGACTGAATCCTTTTACACATCCAATAACATTTTTAAATACATCTTTATGTTTTTCTAAAATTTCACCTAAAGTACTTTCTTCTCTCCCAACACAAATGCTGTTCATCCATTCCTCTCTTAGAATCACAGGATCTTTAGCTCCCGGAACTAATATCACCCCCAGCTGGGCCAAATCTCTCCATCCTACCAGTATTCTCCCTTTTTCTGCTCCGTAGACCTTTGTCTCAATCACTCTCCCTTTAAATGTTACGGTGTCAATGAAATATCCCAACATATTTATATCCTTCTCTCCAAAGGCTTTTGGGTTCATATCAGATTCAGTCAACTGCACACCTTTCCACCTCTCTTCAAATAGGGTATCAGAAATTGTAGTAATTGGGGCACCAGAATCCGCAGTGAACTTTAACTCAACCTCCCCAATTTTTACATCACTAATGGGACCCTTTATTTTCCCATCCTCCATTTCAATGTACAACATAATATTAGCACACATTTCTTCGTCAAAATTACCAACTGTGTTTATACTTGTACTATTGCTCATCCTTTTTGTTTTACATAAGGTAGAATAATGTCCATACCTCTTGCACTTTATACATTTTTTACCTACAGCTGGACAGTTTTTAAAGTCAGCCAAGTGTTCACTAGAACCACATCTAAAACAGCATAACTGCTTACCTCCTACCTTTCTTTCACTCATACTTCTTTCATATGTCTTACCATCGCCTTTTTTCTTCTCCTGCAAGTAAAATACATTAGCATTATTACCCGTAGATGACAATTCTTTTGTAGAAATTAAGGATCTTTCGATACCCCTAGCGATATCGATGACTTCTTGCAAACTTGGCCTTTTGCAAGCCAATAATCTCTCCTGCACCTTCCTTGTGTAGCAATAAAACACTATTTGGTCCCTTATGTAAATATCAGTCATTTCCTCATATTCGCACTCTACAGCTAAAACTCTTAAGCATGCAACATAGTCCTCGACAGACTCCCCTTCTTGTTGCTTCCTTTGAGCAAATTTATGCCTGGCAACCATTATATTATTTTCTTCGTCAAATTGCCTCTCCAACCTTTTTAACGCTTCCTGATACTCATTTAGTGGAATGAATGTTCCTGGTGGGCTCTCATACTCAGGTAAACTGTCAAAGATGTCTTGCCCTGCTTTACCTAATAGTCCAAACAACAAAGAACATTTTCTTTCAGCATCAAAATTTTTCCCATCAATAGAAATGATGTAATTTTCGAATGCCCTTACCCACTTCTTCCACTTCATGATGGGTTTCCCTGGTTCATCCAGGAAACGAGGAGGGGCACATATGTTGTTACACTCTGCCATGCTTACTTATTCACTTTTTTTGCTTATATGACAAAACTATTTCCAATGCACTGGCAGGAGATCGCCTTATTTTGGCTTCAATAATACTCAGAGGCTCACTTGTAAAGCTGCACGTTTTCCTTTGATCGATTTCATTAGTGCGCAATATTACCCTCAGAAAGCTCTTCGTTTTTCCTTCACTCGCTTTCCTGACAGGAAAATTTCCAAGATGGCCGCATGTTGTTTACGTTGATGACTCGCAGCCAATCACAATGCACTACCGGCATGCTTCACGCGACTCAGCTGAGGTAATTGACTGACGCCTCAGCTGGATGTCACGAAGCGCCGGTTTCAAAATTCTCCCTTAAGCTCGATCTTCAACGCAGCCGCCTGTTCATATTTAGTTCAGATGCTCCGCAAACGCTTTACACCGCACACCTTCACTGTTTAATTCGTGAATTAAAATCAAATCTTTCCAAATTCACGCAGTGTCAAGCAAAAGCGCTCCTTACGAATTCCGACTGTCAATATTGCTCTTCAATAAAATATTTTATAACAACAGCGCTTGCTTCCTTAGTGTACTCACTCCGTTAAACGCCTTAACTTCTCTCCCGCATTTTTACATCAAAATGATCACGATCATCAATCATCGCCGATCTCAGTATTTCCGCTGGCCCTTGTTGAAAGCACCCTCGTCGCCAATTGTAGCATACACCAATAAAGCATGGAGAAAGGTGTATTCAAGATAATCTTTATTATCAACAAGGACCCGCGGTAGCGGGATAACAACTAGCGTTAACAGGTCTCAGCTGTCATCTGTCACCGTGTACAAGTGACGTCACATATATACAGAATGTGTTGCCATGGTGATGTGATGTGACGCTGCATAATAAACATGGAAAACATACTAACATGTACGACAGGCATGCTTGTTATTCTATTTTGGTCTGCGGGAGAGACACTTGTGGGCGACCGCCCTGTTTTGGTGCGGTTCACAGGGGTTCGTAGTGGCCCAGGAACTCATCTAATGTTGACCACATACCCCTGGTTGTGGCTTTCAGGGTAAGTTGCGTCTGTTCTATTAACGGTGCGCACCGCACGTGTGGAATATCAATTAATTTAGGGCATCATTATAAAAATGAATGTGCCTGACATGATAATAGTACTAGTGCAAGGCATAACAATGCCTGATTTTAACATGAGTAATTTTGATTCGCCGGTACCATTTTACGTAATGTACATCATTTCACATTAGGCTTGGTATGGGAACTACCCAAAATTACACCATTCTCCTATGTCATGTAATTGAGCTTCTGTTTGAGTAATCTTACTGTGGGCGCATGGGAACAGCACAGCCTATAGGAATGAGAGATTCTGTTCGCATCATGTGGGATTTTGCGCTAAAATGCATCCTCACATGCAAACATGAATTCGAGGTCATATTTCGAGTTAAAAATATTTCAAAACCACTGGGTCAAACTATCACCTATATGTAATTTTCCAGGAATTTTGCCAACTTACATATTCTGAAAGGCCTATGCGGTACTCAATATTTCAGTGATATGGAGTCTAAAGCAGTGTTCATAGGCGACAGTTATATTGCTTAGTCTTTAGTAGTTACATTACCCCAGGTTTTTTTTCCATTAGTTATCTCTATGACAGGAGCATGTGTGACTGTTCCCATGCAACACCCATGGAACCTGACACATTCCCAGAGTTTGTGCAGGAAGGCTGCAGTGCAGCCCTATGGTAAACGCCTATAAATAAGGCCCTCTTTTTGTCCTACGCATGACCTATGGACGAATATTAGACCTTAGTCCTCAAATGTTTACTCAGCATGCGTTTATGTTGTTGATTTTACTTTGCATGCCATCACTCATCAGTTACATTTAAAATAATAAAAACTGCCTTTACAATGTGAGCCTTTACTCTTCACATATATTTCTTGCTCTGCCTTTCTTGCTTTTTAAAATTACAAATCAATGCATGTGTGTTTACACCCAATCAGATGTAAATCTTTTTTTTTTGGGGAGGCTTCTTCAATCTCTCTCATTACTTTTTTGCAGGGGACCCTGACCTTTTTAGAGTGCTGTTGGAGGGCAATCCCCTGAAAATCCCTTTTAAAAACCAATAAAAACTCTTACTTTCCTTTACCTCTATCAACACTTGAAACCTGACAAACCCTTTCTAAATTTACCTAAACGCACCCCTTAACCCTAAAGTCACCCTTTATCTCCCTTTACCTCTAACTACTCCCTAACCCAAAATTAATCCCTATCGCTTGTATGGAATGGGAGTATTAGTTAAGGGGGTGAGAACTCACCTGAAATAATAATCTCAATCTGGGTCAGGGTGCACGACAAAAGTCACAATGAAACCTCTGCTTAATCATTTGGTAGCTTGGCACAAAGCAGTTAGGCTTAATTTAGAGGAAATGTGTAAAGTATTTATGCAGTCTCATATAGTAATAAAGTGAAAACACTAGAAAAATCCCAAACCAATTTATGTTTAAATAATGAAACCAATTTAGAAGACATTTTAATAAATAAAATGACACCAAAATGACCAAAAAATCCAGTAAGAAGAACCAGAAATAAGATTTCTTAAAGTTCAAATTAAAAATAGCACAAAGCTCCAACTACAGTTAGCTGGTTGCACTAGACCTGATCAAAGTCGAAAGTTAAGGCCGATCGAGATGGATGCAGGAACCAGATTAATCCTGGTGGAAAGTTTATCTTCTGACTAAACATTTTTGTGAGTAAAAGTGGTCATCAATGAGTGTCAGCAGGGCAAGTTGGATCTGGAGAAGGGCTTGACGATGACGGGTTGTTGAATAACCGAGTCCAGTGCAAGTATCAATGAAAGTGGGAAAGGTCAAAGCTGGTGAACTCTTGAGTCTTTTCCCAGTAAGGCCTTGATGTCAACAAGCTGCTGCTCTGCATTAGTCCCATTGATGCTATCTACATTCAAACTTAAAAACGTATCTGGAAATCAGATATCCTTCAGCAGGGCAAACCAGCAAGTTAAAGCTAACCAGCAATTTAACGTTAAAGGCTTCAATGGTTTTCCAGGCAGAAAGTTCTTAGTCCCAGATCTTGTAGTTTGGAGACAGGAGGAGTACACTCTTAACAACATCTGAGGGTCCAGGATCTGGGGTGTATCTCTTTGAGGTTAGTACTCCATTGCAGGTCCATTTGGTACTGGCCAGATTGGCATTTGCAAATATAGACATCTAGAAGCTTGTTGCGCCACTGAAGCTCAAACATGAGGTCTGCCAACTGATCATCTTAGCCACTTATGGGTTCTTATGTTCAAAGCAAGCAGGTGTAGTCCACCTTCATGTTCTTCAGACCGCTTGCCAGTCCTTTTTCTGACTCTCCACAGCTCCAGGAGTGATAGGAAGAGGGTACTGGAGATACCACATTTATGCCCAGAGCCAGCCTTTGGGTGGCAGGAACTCGTGGCCACTAACTACCAATGGGATAAAAATTCCCAGGGGGCTACTGCCCACTTTTGCAGCTCTTCCTGTATGCTTTATTGTAAGCTATCCACAGTACCCCCTTTCCCTGAAACCAACAAGGCAAAACCCTTCTTTTCCTAGTCAGATATCCCTGTGCCCACCCAGAGGTGTGACTATGGAAATGCATAAACCCTTCCTGTGGTCACTCTAAACCAATCATGGGAAGGGTTCCCCCTCCCACTGTGTTTGGAGCAAAGCTTGCTACCAGGACAATAGAGAGGGCAGGCCAAGGTGTCAGCTACATCTCCCTGTCACAGGGGAGGCGCCTCCGGAGGTCAGGAAAGAACTGGGCACCGGCCTCAGGCCATTCATCTCAAAGAGGAAAAACATCACTCCACACTCAAATCACTGTCTGTGAGCATTCCACATCTCACCTCAGGTGACACTGGACACTGGCAGAAATGTGCCAATTAGGAGTATGCCAATGTTGCCATGTTTATAAGGAGAACACAAGCACGTTTTTACTAGCTGGCAGAAGTAAAATGTACAGGGCACTACAGCCAACAAAACAGGTTTATAAAAGACAGCAACAATCTGGCAGAATGCCACACACATGATGCTCATTTATAACATCCTTCTTTACCTCTACACACCCCTTAACCCTAATATTACCCTTGCCTCCCTTACCTCCACCCACCCCATAACCGTAAAATACCCCTTATCCCTTTTACCTGTACCCACCCCAACCCTAAAATAACTCTTACCCACTTTAGCTCTAGCCATCCCTTAACCCTAAACTCACCTTTACCCCCTTTAGTTCGACCCTCTCCAAAACCCTAAAATACCCTTTACCTCTGCCCATCCCTTAACCCTAAAAAAGCATTTACCTGCAGAGTAAACTCGGTGGAGTAAAGGTATGCAGAGCAAAGGCATAAAGAGTAAGGGCACGTGCAGAGTAAATGCTGAGGAGTAAAGGCTCTGAGGACTAAAAACCATTGAGTAAAGGTTACATGCCATCAAGGACACTCAGCCGCTAAGGAAGAAACATCCATTGGCTTCAACTAGACTAATGAACATTTAAGAAAATATTACTGTCATATAGTGCACTCTATGGTCCAGGACGTTCTATTATGCAGAATCTCTATGGTGGGGCTGGGGATGTGATGGGGGTCCTAGAATGTGGGAGTCCTGACCACGGTTGTACTGTTGGACATGACTTAGTTGTTCCTCTTCAATAAAAACCAGTTACACTGAATTAAACCAGTGTTAAGACTCCCACACACGTACACATGGATTCACACACATACACACGCACTTACTTACATATACTCACTGAAAAACACAGCTGATGGACAGTAATACAAGTACAGGAGCAGGAAAAGTAGACTATCTCCTGAAAAGCTAGTTTTTCAAAGTTTTCGTAAAATGCTGCAACTGAGGTATCTTGTGGAGAGTAATGGGGAGTTTGTTCCACAATTTGGTCACTATTGCCAATAAAGCTTTGCCCCCAAAGCTGGACTTCCTGACTCTCAGAATGGTGAGTAGTGAAGTCTCCTTGGAATGAACAGCAGGAGCTAAAACACATTTGATAATTTATTTCCTCTGATAGTTGGGCCCGTGTAGTGTACAGCTTTAAATGGATGAAAAGGGGATTTGAAAGCAAATATTTTCTCCATTGGGAGCCAGCGGCGAATGTTACGCACAGTAGAAGCTGACGAGAAATGTATGTAGGAGACCATGAGCCATTTGGGACGTTGCATTTTAGATACTTTGCCGCTTTTTCACTAGGGCAGTAGCCAAGCACAGAAAAAGAGAGCTGCATTAATCCAGGTGACTCAGAATGGTTACCTGGATCACAACACAAGGACAGATAGCAGAAACAGGAGTACGAACTTTCTTCATACCCTTAGCAGGAAGAAACAAGTGGAGCAAGATGATTGATCTGCTTTTCTAAACAGAGCTCAAGGTAGATGCTTAGATTTTTTATGACTGAGACTGGGTTAGGGTGCCTAAACCAAGATGGAAGCCAAAGGCCATGCATAGTAAGACTAGGATAATATGAGTGATTTATCCAACGCGCTTCTTTTTTGTCCGATTTGAACCTTAATGAATTAAGTTGTAGTCAAGATGAAACAGCAGATATACACTGATAAAAATGTTCAAAGGGACGGTGATCAACTGTTCCATGGTAAAATTTAGTTGGATGACAACTACATAGTTCCTACAGTTGAGACCAAAAGATTCTACCAATTGTGCCACAGGACTAATATAGATATTAAAAAACATTCGGCTTAGAGCTGCCCCCTGAGATGCACCTTGATTCAGTGACGTAAATTCAAATGTGAAAGGAAGTAGATAGACATCATGGCACCTATCCTCCATATGTACTTACACCATTGAAGAGCCTTCCTATCAATACCTATCTCTCATAGTCTGTATAACAGTATTGTATGAATTACAATAATGCTTGCTGCAGATAGATGTAGCAGAATAGGTGCACTTGGCTTTGCCCGGTCTGCCACCAATTGTAAACCACCCACCACAGACAGCAGAGTAGTCGACGTGTTATGCAGTGGTATGACTCACGACTGTATGGAACCTAAAATCGAATTTTTATCTAGGAATACTGAGAGGACAAACCAAAAGCAAAACAGAGGGATCCTCAGCAGCATACCTGGCTGGGTAACCAAGAGGTGCTCCTGTAAAGGCATATTCTCAGCAGAAAACGCCGAGATTTGTTGATGGTAGATATTTGATCTTCACAAAAGTTGGATAATTTCTGTGCAAAGTTCTATGAGTTGTCCATAGATGCTGCTGCACACCTGGGAGAAGCAATGGACTATATAGTTCGAAAATTCTCCGTAGAAGAATTTTCTGCTCCCAGAATTGTGTTTGTATCAAATCTTCCCTTTGCTGAGGCAGCAAGAATTTCGTATTCCTTTTTCTTTTAATATCAGCAGAACAGAGATGTAACAATCACACCGCTAAATTCTCTCCAACTTTTTTTACAGCCTGTTTTGGCTTCCACGAGCAGCATAGTATACCACGTAGCGATAGGTGTAGGCGGCTTGGTATAGATTTCTTTAGCTGTAACACTCGATCTGATACTGACTAATTCCACTGCATGTAATTCTCATAGCCATCAGCTGTTGAAACCAAGATGCCATAAGTATTAGTTGCTCTTAATTTAAGGGTGAAGTCTGAGATAGCAAGTTTGGGCCAAAGTTGCTTCTTCTATATGTGCACAGGTACTCTACCCCTATGCACAACTTTAAAGGCAGACATACATGAGAAAAGAACTAGACAGTAGTCTGACCACACTACAGGCATGAATTCAGTACAATTTGTCAATTATAATGACCCACAGATTATCTCCAACACAACTGTCTTTTCAAATGGGTTGAATTCAGAATTCCACATAGATCTCCAGAGCTCCCAGGCCACTGATAAACACATTGGTCCAGGGACCCAGAAGGGGATCAGCCAGATGCTGAAGTTCCTACTATAAAATTGACATGCAACAGGGACAACAAAAATACTAGAACTTAAAAAAGGGTCTATAAAAGAATCATTTGGGCCCAGAGAACAATAACAAATTACCGCACTCACGATCACTGAAGTGGAGGAAGAAACAGCAAATCTCAGCAACCCAGCTTGGGCGAAATCTGGTAATATAAGTTCCCTTATAGTATACTTGACATTAATAGTAACTTCCACACAGCTACCGCAGAGAGAAGAACAAGGGTGACTACGTATGGTAGAGCCTGGGGGGCACTTGGCTGCAATTTCAGGGCCACCAGTGTACATGAAACATGCTTCGGTAATGCACAGAACACCTAAAGACTCTAGGGCCAATAATGAATGAATTTCAATGATATGCGTAGCTGCAGAGCAGGCATTAATTAACCCAGTTTGAAGGCCTTCTCTCGCCTGCAGCTGAGACAGTTGCTGTGCCATTGTGTACCACACACTTACTCTTATTCCTAACTAAAATACAAGCTGGCTCTAACTTTGGATCGATCTCATGCTGATTTTTTTGCAGGCTTCCATACATCTACCTTCTGCTCCAATTCAAAGATGAACATGCAAGAGGACTATAATTCAGGATCCATAATATACTGACCTTGGGACTACCGGTAGTACCACTGTTTTGATGCTAACCCCACCCCACATACTAATTGTCTTTGGGACATTTCTGCTAACCTTAAAACATGAAATGAATCCACTATTAGGAGATCATGCTGGAACCTACAGATCCTTAGCACAACTCTTGTGACCTGATGATCAGTCTTGGTTAGTTATTGGGTCAAAACGTTGACAATTTACATGACATTAAAACTAGGAAATATATGTCTAGATTAGACAGTTGTACTACTCATTACTAAACAAAGCCATTTTCCAATCCGGGCTTATGTTATTGGCAAAGGACATACACAGTTTTTAAGTTTTCATCCATGTCACTATGTGAACACAATCATAAATCTTATGGCTGGAGCTTCCTTTTAAAGTACTTTGATAATAATTTTTTCCACATATATTGTAACCCTGGGCGGAGTTCACGGAGTTGCACTATGTTGAACTCTGCGAAGTGCAAAAAAAACTCCGCCACACTACGCGGAGCTCCGCAAGCAGCGGAGTACAATAGAAAAATGCTGTTCGCGTTGATTGCACAGTGCCAGATGCTTGTCCACACTGTGCAATCATTGCGAACGGCACCATGCACAGCACAAGCAGTCCCTCCTTTCCATTTCTGCCACTCGAGTAGATTTTTACTCGAGCAGCAGCTTTCTCAACACGAACAGGCAGTTTCTCAATGCGAGCTGTTGCGAGCATACGCGACCACTCGCAATGAGACCTCTCGCTTTGAGAAATGTTGATTTTCCACGCTCGCACTCGCCAACTTGATGTTGAAGATTGTAAATGAGGAAAAAGTTCACTGGGAGGTTGATTTTCTTGCTCGCGGTCGCCAACTTGACGTTGACAATCGCGAGTGAGAAAAAAAAACTCTGCTCCGTGTGATTTTCGGAACTCCGCAAGCACCACGTAACCCAGAATGCAGAAAACTCCTCAAACTCCGCGAGCGGAGCTGAGTTCACGGCCCATGGTTAATATATTGTTCAAAGCTGCATGTCTATTTTCTATCTGAATTTGCATTGGGTGCCATGACTTATTTGTTTGTGATGATTTAAATGGTTCATATGTTAATAACCACTGTTTTAGTTATATCAGTATGTCCGTGGTTCCTGTTTGCAGTGATATGACAGGCAGTTACCCGGTATTCCTCAGAATCTGAGTTTCCAGTGCAAGTATATACAACTATGGTTCTTTCAGGGATATCTGTAAGCACTTTATTCATTAATTGAAGGGCTTGAGAAAGTGGATTTCTTGTCAATTGATGATGGCAAAATACAAACCAACTTCAACTTTTCCACTGTAGGTGAAATGTATATTGTTTCAAGTCGGACAAAAGGTATATATATTTATTCCAAACAAAATAATATTTAAGTGTAACGACACAGTGTTCGTATATGTGAAAGAGTTGTGCTAAGATACAAAAAAACCATGAAAGAATGCAAAAATGTACGACCGCAATGAATACTGTCTAGAGATATATCTCACATGAGAAAAACAAAGCCCTCAAAAGTGTGTTGAAACAGTAAATATAATGTCCAAACAGTAAGGACTTGTTTTTAAGCGCACAATTGGTATATATTGCAATGCTTAGACAGTGAAATCATTTTCAGATACAGATAATTGACAGGCTGGTATTCTTTAGAGATTAACAGCCAGCATGTGTTTGTTACCGCACAGCACCAATGGCAGTACCAATAACAATGCCACCTAAAAGCAGTGACTGAGGGAACTAGCTACACGGTCTGCAGTATGTAATGTCATCAAGAAGGGCTGGTAAAATCATGCTAGAGTTAGTCATTTGCTTAACAAATATTTCCATAAGTCAAAAAAGGTCATTTTTATTCGTAAATCAAAAAACATGCTATTTATATTTTGTTCTGTACTTTTCGGTTTCATTTGGCCTGGTATTAAAATAGTTTTATATTTTAAAGGGGCACACAGTTATGGCAAGAAATAGCTAGAAAGTAATTGTAGGCTGCTTAGTATTTTAATCTGTAGAAAAATATGCAAGTAAAATGCATATACTTTTGTTCAAGTTAATCAGTAGGTGAGGATGTCCCTGATAGTAAAGCTTAATTTGCATTTTTAGGTAAGGAAATCCCATCTGCAATATAGAAAGTCCCCCTTTTCAGTTGCTTATTGTTGTGCTCCACTGAGGTCTGAGAACATTGTACATACCTCTGCATTTTTAATGGTAAACTCTCTCAAGAGCGTCTCTAGCGCTGAGGTGGAGGAGTGTCACCCCACTGCTCAGAGCAGGAGAAAGGAAAAATAAAATTATAGTAACCCCATTATTATCATTTCATTTTTCACTGCAGAGCTAGGTTAGGGCGGGGTTGGGGCGGGGCGAGGAGTGGTTTGCACTCTCTATATGTGCATGACTGTTTAGCAGCCCTTTTGGGTTGGCCTAACAGTCGTGCACATTTTGCATGTTGCCCACCAGGCTGCATTACACAGCCTGGTGAGGAGCATGCCCAGGCTCCCATTCCCCGTCTGAGTGCCGAACCATGATGTTCAGACCAATGACATCACTACATTGTAGCCTTGTGATTGGCTTAGGGGAGGGACCGTATCTGCTTCCTGCTGCCGCCGAAGCTGAGGAGAAGGCGCCGTGGGAAGGGACCGATGTGAAGGAAAGATGGCAACCACAAAAGGTAAGTGCTTTAAAAAAAATTGTTTTTCCACGGTCCGCTTGCTACCCACTACAAGGGGCGCTTGTTTGTTACCAACATACCATACTGAACTTTGAGCAAGATGCAGTTCAACCTGATTGGTTCTAAGATACAGCACTCTACCCTAGGGGTAGGTTGGATTCCCCTTATGTCCTTGCATGAAAATATAAGCTAATCATAGGAATAACAACATGCCTTCACCATCAAAGGTCAGTGTTGGTTCTAGGGCCCGTCAAATAAATGATTGCACAAGTGTTGTAAATAAGACAACGGTATTATTAAGCATTAGCTGAAGCCATAATGCATCAGTCCAAATATCTAGTATAGGGATTCCATTTTGTATTTCGAGTCCACCATTTTTCATGCCCTACATTGCCATGTGCTCAATGTTCTGATTGTCCTACCTCTCTGCCAGTTACACTGTGGATTCTACCTAGCAACAGTTATTATTAGTCCTTCTTGAGAGTGTAGCGCATGCTCAGCAGAAGTAACAGTTGTTCCTTATTAGCATAGTCCTCCCATGTACTAGAAATACTGTTAGCTCCACCCACTGATATATTTGGAAATGTCCTTACGTGGTTGTAACCTCTGTCTAAGCTGTAAACTGAACCCCTTCCACTGTGTATAAAAGGGGCCATGTGCTTGTATTCAGTGTGCTACTCTGTACAATACTGTAGAAGTGTTGTGGAGGTTGTATCACCACCTTTAAAGGTTTATTAAACTATGTTTTTGTATTTCCAGTTTCCTTGCCAACTTCATTTGTAAGTCTAAGGACTTTGTACACAGAAGGGCGGACCCTTTCGGTACCTTTGGGCCTTGCTGAGGCCTGAACTCATCAATTGGCGCCCGTCACGTGGGGCTCATCGGCGACTCGGAGGCTCGAAGGACTGGTCGTGACGAAGGAATGGAACTCTGCTGGGGAAGTGATCACTGCCAGCGGCGTCTTTAGTCCTGGCATCCTGAGGTATTTCTTCCTTCCTTCCGATCTGACCATCTGGGTGGCGCCGGTCTTCGACTGAGACCTCTTCTGTCGGTTTGCTGTGGATAAGCTGTTTGAGCAAATTGTGGAACTTGGCAAGTGGAATCTGGACGCTCGTGCTTGGTAAGGACCAATGTATGGTAATTACTGTGAGTGTTTATGGTAGCCAGTGATTAGCAAGGCAGTTTTAGGATACGCTTGCTGTGGCTTATGGATATGGATATGGATATGGAGATGTTTGGATGATCGATCATATTATGATTATGAAAATGGGTATATATGCGTTGCAACACATATAGGCAGGCAATGTGGAGATTTTTCTCCAACATATGGTTGTGAGCGGCGCAACGATTAAGTGCCATTTTTCTGTATAATATTGCGTATTTCGCACTATTTCTAGCATGCCTGCTTTTAGCGCACTACGTAAGTGGTGCTGCTGTGGAAACCGGTTAAGTCTTGAAGAATCGCAGCCGGCTCCCCCAGAAGGGACGCCGAATAGGGACATGTACATTAAGTTTGGTCTTTCCCCTATAATGTACAGCACATTGTGGAGGAAGTATACCAAGAAGGATCCTGAGTTGAGATGGCCTTTGTATGGTTCGTTTGATGTGCGCAAAATTGAGTATGTGGAACAGTGCCTGTGTAAGCGCCGAGCGAGACAAGACATGTTTGAGAGTGTGCGAATGTGGGTGAAAGAAGTACGTGAGCGTGAGAAACGTGAACATGCGCTGACTTGAGAAAGAGCAGAGGAAGAATGTGCGTGAGAAGGCGCAAGAAATGAGACAACGTGAACAAAAAGAAGCGGAAGAAAAACGGGAAAAGGAACGTAGATTGCAGATATCTGGCCAATATCCTATCCGACGGCCTCTTTATCCTGTCCTTAATAATTCTGATGATGATTTTTCATTACTAGATCGTTCTCCGCCTCCGTATGCTGGCCCGTCTGCTCCGAAAGGGGAAGATGAGGATTCTGGATCATTTAAAGATAAGGTAGACACGCGGTCTAAGTTAACATCTGATCGTATGGCGGAGCTCCGACAAATTTCTTATCGTATTCTTAAGGGTATAATTCCTCTTGCTGAAATATTGTTGTCTCTTGAAAAATGGCCTGACAGGGAAAAAATGTATTTTCTTGAAACCTTTTCTGATGAATAGTCGGGGCTTTTCGAAAATATTCTCCTGTTCTTGAACCTGATGACATAATACCAGATAAGAAAGAATTGCGTAAAGGTCTCTTTTCTCCTTCCCAGGCAGCTGATGCAGTTCGACGGTTATTCGTATTACGGGATGAGGCGTCTCGGTTACGAGAAGAAAAACGACAAAAGACGGTGGACGACAAAGAGACGGGTTTGAGTGGCGACAGGAAACAATCACCTATCTTTTCTTCAGATAAGGTCGATATTGTGCATGTTAAACCTATGCGAGAGGCAGCGCCTTTGTATGTTCCTCCTAAAGGAGCGGGTACTAGTTCAGATAAAGATTCAGCTGATGCCCGAGGGTATTTTATCTATAATTGGGTATATACTCCTTGGAATAGAGCGGATGTTATGGCCTTAAAGAAAGCGTTACCTGACCCACGGAAAAACCCTGCTGCCTTTTATGAGGAAGTTGAGGGGGCTTTGAATTCTTGTACTATGACATTAGCTGACATTGATTTATTCTTTGGTCTTATATTACCCCCTGACATGTGGAGATCAGTACGAAAAATTGATGATTTAGTGACGTTTAAAGCTAAATGGGAAGACATTGAGGAGGAGGACAGAGCTAGGAAACCTGCGCAGAAACCACCCCAGCTCATTCTAGACCTCCCTGCTGCCATTTTGATTAAATTGAAGACGATTATCCCCCCTAAAAAGATTGACTGGACTATGTTAGCATCTTGCAAGCAAAAGACAGATGAATCAGTTTCTGACTTCTTTACGCGATTTGAAGAAACTTTTCACGATTTCAGTGGTCAGTCTCTGACGGATGGCACGGGTCGTCATCTGTTTGTAGACAAATACGTTTCGAATTTATTACCGGGAGTAGCAGCTCGGTTGAAAGCGAGTGAAAGCTCCTGGACGACTTCGACTCCGGCATCCCTCCTGACAATGGCTCAGTATTACGAGCATCAGGAATTAGAAGCAAAAAGTAATGAAGATAAGAAATCTAAGGATTTGAAAACAAAAGTTATGTTAGCACAAGTGTATGGACCACCCCAGAGAGGAAATAATAGAGGTGATCGGGGTTTTTATGATTCTACATATAACCACACAGACTTGGCTAAAGATCAATGTGCATATTGTAAGCAACGAGGCCACTGGGCCAATGAGTGTCCTTTAGCGCGAGAACACAGGGCTATGGGACGGGGTAGAGGTTTTGGGAGAAATCGAGGGGGTTTCTCTGGACCACGAGGTAACCTAAATGACAGGGCTAGATTCGAATCTAGGGAGCAACAACAAGGAGGGTCTAATACCTTTGATAGACAAAATCAGTATCAGATGTCTGACTATGTGCACCCCGAAAGTCATGATTCCCAATATGCATAGGATTGCGTAGGATGGGGGGAGGAATCAGTTGAAGTACCAGTAGATCAGAGGGGTCCTTATGTTACAGCACATGTTTTGGGTTCTACTGATCAGTTTCTGGTTGATACAGGGGCTACTCGTAGCGCTTTGTCTAAACAATTGGTTCCGAGGGCTCCCCTGTCTGGCTTAACGATCACATCTGTAGGGTTCGATGGAACACCTTCTCTTAGCCCATTATCCCAACCCCTTGCATTTCATGTCGACAAATTTACAGCACCATGTCCATTCTTGCTTTCCTCAAATACGCCTGACAACATTGTGGGTCTAGATATGCTGAAACATTTTAGAGCCACAATCCGCTGCTCCCCTGAAGGAGTACGCGTGATTTTAAATGACAATTACCCTGCAAAAGAGAGAGTGTGTATGGTCGCTGAAAGTGCTGCATTAGCCTCTTTACCTCACACGTTGTGGGCTACTTCAGATACTGATGTGGGACAGATGGTCATTCCCCCGGTTCGCATTAGTGTAAAGGAGGGAGCTGTATTGCCACGCCTGCCTCAATATAGGATTTCACAGGAGGGTGAGGAGGCGCTCATACAGATTGTGCAGGATCTCATTCGAGTGGGGGTGGTGGAAGAAGTCCCATACAATGTTTGTAACAGTCCTATTTTACCAATCTTGAAGAAAGACACTGATACTAGGGTATATCGATTTATTATTGATTTGAGGGAGGTGAACAAGATAGTGGTGCCCCAATACCCTGTTGTTTCTGACATCACGACACTTCTTACCTTGGTCCCACCAACAGCGACAACATTCTCGGTTGTCGACCTGAAGAACGCCTTCTTTTCGATCCCTATTCACCCTGATAGCCGTTACCTTTTCGGCTTCACTTTGAATAATCGATCGTATAGATTTTGTAGAATTCCACAGGGCTATACTGAGAGCCCTAGTATCTACAGTCAGGCATTGAAAAGACAGTTGGATTCCTTTGTCTTGCTTGAGGGGGTAGTGCTTATTCAATATGTCGACGATATTTTGTTGGCTGCTGACACCCCTGAGCAATGTGAGACTTGTACGTTGTCCTTGCTTTCCTTTTTGGCTTCTCACAATCATACGGTATCTAAGAAGAAATTGCAATTCTGTAGACCTAAGGTGACCTACCTAGGCCACCTTTTGTCTAAGGAGGGGCGTGCACTTACATCAGATCGTATCCAAGCCATCCTGGACACACCAACACCTTCTACACAGAAAGATGTTCGAGCATTTTTGGGTCTTACGTCCTTTTGTAGGCAGTGGATACTGGGGTTTTCACATATAGTCAAACCACTGTTAGCGCTATTGACAAAAGATACTCCAATTCCCCTTCCTTGGACAGATGAATGTGAAAACGCTTTCCAACAGTTACGTCAGGCCCTTTGTTCAGCACCAGTGTTAGGCACTCCTGATTACACAAAACTTTTCACATTATATGTACATGAGAGAGATGGATGTGCGTCATCTGTGTTAGTACAGATGCATGGGGACAGGCAGCGTCCGTGTGCATATTTCTCGGCATTGCTCGATCCTGTCGCTCGGGCATTGCCGGGGTGTTTTCGTTCGGTCGCAGCGACAGCTGTGTCAATACGTCAGAGTGAGGGAATAGTGTTATCTCACAAGCTGTTAGTGTTGGTTCCCCATGCTGTTGACGCCCTTTTGAATCAAACAAAGACGCAGCATTTAACAAGTGCCCGTCTGACCGGATATGAACTAACGTTGCTGGCTCCCCATATCACATTGAGGAGATGTGCTACGTTAAATCCAGCAACATTGTTACCATTCCTGACGACTCAGCCTGAGGCACAAGAAGCACATGATTGTATTTTTGTGACTGAGGAACAGACAAAGGGTCGTATCGATCTCCAGGATACGCCTTTCTCAGATGTAGATGGAGCATTATGGGTGGATGGCTCCTGCCTGAAGCTACCGGATGGTACGACTTCGGCAGCATATGCCATCACTACTTTGTATACCATCGTGGAAACAGCACGCATACCACAGAAATCAGCCCAGGCAGCGGAGCTGATAGCATTGACACGAGCATTTGAGCTTAGTGCAGAGTTGTGTGTGAATATTTATACAGATAGCCGCTATGCTTTCGGAGTAGCGCACGACTTTGGCCTGCTCTGGAAGGAAAGAGGTTTTCTGACATCACACGGAACACAAATTATGTATGGAGAATTGGTGCACAATCTTTTGACTGCCCTGACATTTCCTAAAAAGATAGCTATAGTGAAATGCAGTGCACATAAGAAAGTTATTGACAAAGTAGGGCAAGGAAATGCTTTTGCTGACCAAGTAGCACGAGAAACTGCAATGAGACCTGACTCCACTTCAATGTATGTTGTGAAGTCACAAGCAGAACGATGGCATGATGCTAGGAAAGAAGTGAGGGAAATACAGAGAGTTGCTTCTGATAAAGAACAAGAGCAATGGTCTGAAAATGGAGAACTGGATGATGAAGGTTGTTGGCGCAACAAACAAATGGATAGGTGGAAGTTGCCCACAGCTTTTGTCCAACCTATGGTTCAAATGGCACATGGGCTAACACATGTTGGAGCTTCAGCGATTGTGAAATTGCTTGCGCAAGTTTGGGAGCATCCAGAGATTGCTAGCACGGCCAAGAGAGTGGTACAGACCTGTATGATCTGTCTTAAATACAACCCAGGGAAAGGAACACGGACTCCAGCAGGAGGATTTGAAATACCTACTGCACCTTTTGAAGTCCTGCAAATGGACTATATCCAACTTGAACGCTGTAATAATCTAAAGTACGTCTTGGTGGTGGTGTGTGCTTTCAGTAAATGGATTGAAGCCTACCCTACTAAGGACAATACTGCAATGACTACAGCAAAGGTGCTACTGAAGGAGTTCTTCCCTAGGTATGGTGTTTGTAGACTATTATGGAGTGATAACGGGCCTCATTTTATAGCAGACGTTATCAAGTACGTTCTGAGAGGTCTGGGGATAAAACAGAAGTTTCATGCAGTGTTTCATCCACAGTCGGCTGGCTTGGTGGAACGCTACAATGGAACACTGAAGCTTAAACTAGCAAAGATCCAGGCTTCCACTTCTCTGACTTGGCCCGACGCTTTGCCTTTGGCATTGTTGTCAATAAGATCAGTACCACACTCCCGAACCGGCCTTACACCGTATGAAGTGGTGTTTGGTCGTCCCATGAATATTTGGGGAGTGCCCAAACCAAGTTCCGTATATGATGTACCTTGTGTATTGATGAATGACTATCTGGCACAATTAACTGATAACTTGGTTTCTATTCATCAACAGGTTCGAGAAGCACTCCCTGACCGGTCCACAGGTGAGGGTCATAGTCTCCGACCCGGTGACTTCGTCCTCATCAAGGCGTTCGAGAGGACGAGTGGCCTGGAGCCCCGATGGTGCGGTCCCGAGCAGGTTCTGCTCGCAACAAGAACGGCCGTCCGAGTGACCAACCGGAAGAACTGGATTCACTCCCTTCATTGTCGCAGAGTGCAACCCGGATTGGTGGAGCCTGCCGTGTTGACTGACCATCGAGAAATCCTGACTACAGAGAAAGGCCCTGCTGTGGTACCTGATGAGCAAGAGGAGTTCTTCCCAGACCCGACGACTTCTGGAGTAAGAAAATACAACCTTCGACCCAGGAAGAAGTTTGCTGCTGTTAAGACTGCTGTCAGAACGGCCTCTCGGTTGGTGCAAACGGAGAGCCGATGAGGCAAGGGGGGGGATCAGCCTTGCATTAGAGTAGTGACACCCGTCTTGGCCCATTGGTGAAGAAAACAACAGCCGCCTTGGGGGAAGAGTTCTGACAGCCTTTTTTTTTAGTTTCAGGAAGATTTGCGAGACATTTGTTTAACATGGAGAGAAAGAAAGTGATCTGCGCCTTTGGATTTATTGCTAGTGTGGCAGTTGTTGCCATTATCACGTGGTTTGTTGAGGATCTAATTCCTGCCCGTGATCTATATGTGGTTTCTACACCGGTGCCAGAGGAGCATTTCTTTTATACGCTCCCCTATCAGGAATCAAAACACCGCTTGTCCTTTGTAAATAACACCTTCATTCAGATGCCTCATCATACCCACACTGCTACAAATGAAACAAATTGCTGGATATGTGGTATGATGCCAGCGCACCAGAAGAAGGGGGGAACACCGTTTATACTTCTCCCTTTCTCTCATAATGGTTCTTGTCGTGCCTGGTATACTCTTCTATTTGCCACAAGAAAGCCTGCTGTTGGAAGATTACTTTTTAGACTAAACAAAGAATGTCACCAGAGTAAAGAAGGCTATCCACAAGCCAATGGAACTATATGGGAGTGGGAAGAATATCGACCGGACAATGAGTCTACTCCCTACATTTTTACGAACACTAGAGAAACTGTCGAAAGTGAAAAATTTGTGATCTCAGTTGCACAAGCACAAGCGGACTTATGCGTACAAAGTGTTGGGTACATCCCTGTAGGTGTTAGTGATTGTATTAAAGTCTTAAATATAGATGGTCTGAATAATAGCACATTTTTAGCATCTCATAATACATATTTTGTATGCGGTAATAGAGGATATTATCGATTACCAGCTGGCTGGTCAGGAGTATGCTATGTATCGTTTTTATTACCACCAGTGTTTTTAGCACCTGCCACTTCTCATAAAAACTTGAAATTGTTGAATAATGCCACTGTGAATAGATACAAACGTACTTTATCTATCGATGATGTGGACCAGAGCGACACTAGTTTGCAGCAATATGTAGATTTTAACCTAGGTTTATTCTTCTTTGTTGGAGCTGCCCTAAACAGTAGAAAGATAAGAAGATTAACTAGAGTTGTAGAGGCAGTGACCAACCAAACTGCTGCAGCACTAGGAAACGTAACTGAAGAGTTGCAAATTACTAGAATTGTTGCCCTGCAAAACAGAATGGTGTTAGATGTCATATTAGCAGAAAAGGGAGAAGCTTATAGACTTATTGGAAGTAGCTGTTGTGTCTTCATCCCAGACAACTCGCCTTCTGTTTATAATGCCATAAATAAACTGCATAAAATAGCTGCTGACATACATGTAGATAATGGTACATGGACCTTCTCTAGTTGGTTTTGGACCTTATTTACTACATGGGGTTGGAAGATCCTCACTGGCCTTTGTATAATAGTAGTAATTCTTTTCACTTGCTGTATGTGTATTCAATGTGGTCCTATGATATGTTCTCTTTGCATTACCTCTTGTATACCCAATAAGAAAGCTGTTTCCGAAGCTGCTTATCAAAAGAGTCTAACTAAAGAGATTTCTAACATTATGAGCATTGACATTCAAGATGAGTATGATGACTACCCTATGAAATGGAATGGCTTCAGCTAACGCTGAAAGGGTCGTCTGTTGTAAATAAGACAACGGTATTATTAAGCATTAGCTGAAGCCATAATGCATCAGTCCAAATATCTAGTATAGGTATTCCATTTTGTATTTCGAGTCTGCCATTTTTCATGCCCTACATTGCCATGTGCTCAATGTTCTGATTGTCCTACCTCTCTGCCAGTTACACTGTGGATTCTACCTAGCAACAGTTATTATTAGTCCTTCTTGAGAGTGTAGCGCATGCTCAGCAGAAGTAACAGTTGTTCCTTATTAGCATAGTCCTCCCATGTTCTAGAAATACTGTTAGCTCCACCCACTGATATATTTGGAAATGTCCTTACGTGGTTGTAACATCTGTCTAAGCTGTAAACTGAACCCCTTCCACTGTGTATAAAAGGGGCCATGTGCTTGTATTCAGTGTTCTACTCTGTACAATACTGTAGAAGTGTTGTGGAGGTTGTATCACCACCTTTAAAGGTTTATTAAACTATGTTTTTGTATTTCCAGTTTCCTTGCCAACTTCATTTGTAAGTCTAAGGACTTTGTACACAGAAGGGCGGACCCTTTCGGTACCTTTGGGCCTTGCTGAGGCCTGAACTCATCACAAGGCACAGGAAGGTTGGCTGTCCTTTGACAAGCCAAATCAGACTTGAAGTACTCAGGATACGAATTGTGTTACTTTTAGAAGAAAAGAGGAAGGCAGCCTCTTCTGCATGCTGAGAACCTGCGTTATTAGCTCACAAACCCAAAGTTCAACTACATGAAGTCCCTACATGAAACCACTGTCTAAAGCACAGACTCCTTCGGAGACCAGAGATAATGCTGCTGCCCAGCCTTGTCCCATGGTAGACTTGATAAAAAGTAGAGCTCTCTAGTAAATTCTGACAAAGAATAATTAAGGGGAGACCCTTAAGATACCTTTTTTGTGAGCCATTATCCATTGCAGATTGTTCGAGTAGCTCTTCCCCTAACTGAGCAACTCCGCCCAATGGAATATTTAATAACTGTTGAAAAAATATAAAGCAGGTAGTCTCATGGCAGTGAGTTACCACTGGTAAACAGCCAGCCCATGCTCAACCTAGTGGAATGACTGAAGAAATTATTTTGAGTTTGGCAGATGGTGAGTGAGGACTATCAACCAAAAAGCGGTGGATGGCCCATCTCGCCTCTTTAGAGAGTACACATGTCTACACAGTTGAAATAGAGCAGATGGGCCTTCCCCCGCTTTTTGGTGATTTGGCGCATCTGCCATACTATAAATCAGACCCATAGTGATTCCACTAGGTTGCAGATGGAAGAATAACCATCAGCACGACTGACCAATAGTAGTTAGGTTTAAGAAGGAGCATAGCTATTTCCTTCTCACCTCCATAGGGTGAAGGGTCCAGATTCTGTGGCATATTATGTAATTAGTGCAACTGTATCACTTTAAATAGGACCACACCACCCCAAAGAGTGCTGCATCCAGAACTAGGCAGATGTAACATCGACATTTTGCATTACATGCATTCCTGTGTTATTCTGCATTTTTTTTACATTTGAAGTAGGGCATAGGTGGAAATCCACCGAATAAATTAAACACATCTAAGTTTCGTTTTCGCACTCTTGATGTCACCTTTTGCTGCTAGCTGCATGCAATTAGCACTCGGGGAGAACATCGGCTTCAGTAACACTGTCTGTGTGGTAATGAACTGGAGAATTCATTGTATTTGAGATTTAGGAGGCATGCATTCTCCGCGTGCTGCAGAATCAGCTTCTGATTCTTACTGGGCACCAGGCCAGGGTGCTTCTCTATTGGAAATGGATGGGTAAGCCCCGACGATGGAACCAAATGCAGTCCGGGTACAAATCCTAAATGCAACCCAGCTACTTACCTGTTCACGCTCTGTCCCCCCTTTCCATCCATCCTTTCCTCTCTTTCTCTTTCTCCTTCTCCCCTCGCTCTCTATTCCCTCCCTCTTCTCTCTTTGTTACTCCCTTGAAGCCTCCCCATGCCTGCTGCAATTAACTCCCTGGAGCTGGGAAAAGTGACACAGGCACCGGGAGCGGCCCTAGACTTTCAGATCTGGTCCCCGAGGGCTCCAGTCCATGGGGAAATGCCGGATGGAATAAAATGTCAGTGCGGCACTGCTGGTAGGCAAATACGTCACCGCTACAATAGTAAGGTATTATTCTTGTGCTTTTAGTAGATTTGTCAACCTGCGATTCTGCTACACTTCCTGGAGCCCATATCTCTGCTTGCATCCTAGCACAACAAGAGGTTGCTGTGACTGGAGGGCTCGAGAGTAAGGGAAAGGCCAGCGACATAGTATACACACTGCTAACATTCAAAAGCTTGTTTTCAGTGGGACCCTTTTATGTTTACTATTTTAAAAGACAGAGCATTGTAAACAAAATCCATGATTTTCAATGTGAAAATCGGTATTTTCTAATAAAGTAAATCATTCTTGGGTACTGTCTGTATTTCACATATTGGTGGAAAAATAACTGGAAACGATCTATGCATACATTTTAGGTGCCTTATGGTCGCCTACTTGAGCATTTTGCATTTGCATTGATCATCAACCGGAAGCTGGTGGTAAATCTCGAAAGGCAGTACTGTAACAACTGGTGCAAACATCATATGCAAACTCTTTCACACTAGCACAAGTGTCTACATTACCTTAACGTGTCTCGTAATTGGAATGTGTCACCTTTTAAGACAGGATATTGGGGAGACAGCAGATATAACTCCCATGTTAAACAAAGAAAGAAAGATGAACATACCCAAAAATGAAAAGAACTAAGAAAAAAGTAACAGCAGGGTGGGGTGGAAAAAAGTGAAGTGAGGATTGCAGTAAACATTGCATGGTTTGGTGGCCTCTGTCAAATAACAGAGTACATTAGTACACTTGCCAAGGGGCATAGGGCAAAGGCACACTCTTATGATACTCAATATTTGATACTACTGTTGGCAATTTTAAAAAAACAGCTCCCAAGGCGGAACAATCAACGAAACTGACATACCCAAGGGCCCCCTGGGAAGTGATGCCCCTTTCTCCTGGGTTCAGACCCAAAGAGGGCGACAATTATGAGCAAAAACAGAAATTGATAAAGTTCACTCGAAATTAAGAATTTGGTATCTTGTGTCCTCAAAAGTCAGACCAGTCAAGTGTACCGCCAATTCTCAACCAGAAAACACTTCACAAACGAATCCTACTAAATCAGCGCATATCTTAGAAAATAATTTTGAAATCAAGTTATTAGTTGAAGTTTTGGAGGTAGAACTACATAACACCAAATGTACTGATCTAACCTGATTTCTCCAGGCGAAAAAGCCAATAAAAGTACAGTCACGGCATCCTAACGGCATGTTTATCATAACTATGGTGTCAGAGTAGATCGATGCTCAGTAAACTGATTGTGTTCACTTTACATGTAATGATATTCTGAATTAAAATGCTTACCTGTCATAGTAAATAAAAATAGAACTTCATTTAAAAAAATGTAGAAATTAACTGAGTAACTATACTTGAAGTGTCTTTTCTATTGCCATGCATGGTTATTGATAGCCAGTGATCCAGCGCTCTCACCAAAATATTGCACAAATGACACTATTTACTACCACAAAACTTACACTACAACACTAGGCCCATAACAACAATAGAGCGCTTGAATCATGAGGCGATAAGATCTAAATATAGTTGTTTAAACCATCTGCAATAATCAAGACCAGCTTGTCATTTTAGAAAGTTTATTTTAACACATCTAGAAAAACTTAGGTTTTGGTATTTTATTAAACAAGCATTAGAAAATGTCATAAAGAAAGATTTATTCAGTATTAATAAAAAGAGCATAAATCAAGAATTATTATTCATTAGCAAGAATAAGTAAAATTAAGCATTTTCCAAAATCCTAACTATATCTCTGTCTCTACCCTCATCACCTAGTAATAAAGTAATTAATAAAAACTCCTGTCCTCACGTGTAAAGTCCATCAGCATAACATCGTCCTCCAGAATTCTCGAGCGTAAGCCAACTATGTGTTCTCTGAACCTATTCTTATACCCTAATTTTAGCTGAGCTAACTATTTTTCACATTCCAGCAGACGAATTCTAGTTCTCCATTGGCTGAGCCACCTCGTACCACAGTAAACTGTGACACCTCCTTTTTACATGCCCGGGCAAATTCACTAGTCCATTGTTCATTTAGAAGTCTTGGCAGTTCTTCCTTAGTCTGCTACATTTTGTAGCAACAGTTTCCTTTTAACCTTGAGCTAGTCAGCTCTGAACTCCCATGGCACGTTAGCAAACGTTAGCAAATTTCTCCAAAAAGTCATCTTTTAGCAGTTCAATCCAAAACCTTTCAAAATAAAAGCTCAGAGGCCTTTTCCATCCTTCTTGGAATTATTTTCACTTTAGCCATTTTCATCATTAGGCCTCTCTCAGAAAGCGTCAATTTTCTGCGCCACCTTCCCTGCGTCACTTTTAAAAGGGTACTATTTTTCTGCAGCCATCTCTAAGCTTCATTTGTAAAACTATTATATAAACAAACACAAAGAATAATTAATGCAAGAAATACAGTTTGTTCTGTTGCCTCCCATCATTGCTAATAATTAACCCATTAGTCTAAATTACCTAGCAGTAAAGCACAAATAAAGCAGCATTTTATATCTACCTGTTTTCATGAATCCATAAAACCTTATGTGCACCTAGAATAGTAGAAATGACATCACATAGACAAGGGAAGCAAAATAAGCACATGCCATTATTTTAAAAACAGCTGCTATTAGTTATGACATGACAATAGACAAGATTAATTTATTATTTTCCACATACATAAGAATGCAACATAATGCACATTTATGAGCACACATGTTAATTTCCCACGTGTTCTGTAATGTAATGTAACTTTAAACTAGGTTGAATTAACACACACAGCACAAATTGTTAGCATTATTAATTTATTTATGGAAGTGTGACTTCACGGGTTTAAACAGATTTCTATTTTCTATCCCGCTCCATCAACTCCCTCATCTGGTGATTAACAAATCACCACACCAGCACCCAAAAATTTAGCAAAAATTTTATCTAAGATGAACATAATTCAATTTCACCTGTGTTAGTATTTCTAAAGACTTATCTTATCAGTTTATCTACAATTCTCATATTGAGTTTTAAGAAACCCCTCTAGTTCTATTTCATTCTCTTGTGTAACATACAACTGAGCTTCAGCAAAAGTGTTGCAAAAACTATAATCAATAAAATGTCAGTATCTTGCTTGTCATATTGACCTAAAACTTCTCCTAGTTAATCTCTAAAAGAACAATAATCTAAATTTAACCAAAGCAGAATTATATTTTCATTAAGCTTGCAAAGAAAAATAAAACAAAAATTTTAAAAATTTTACCTAAATTTTCTAAAAATTTCTAACACCCCCCTTTTTCAAATTTTTTTTTTTTTTTTTTTTATACATTTTCTTTAAACCTTCTAACAGTTTTTCTTCGACCTAATGTCACAAATTAATTTTTCAGCTAACAGTATTTCTTCGACCTTGTGTCATCTAACAAGATTTCTTCAGCCTTATGCCAAAAACAGAAAACTAAAATTTAACAGGTATGTACTTCAATCATTGTCACTTTTGTTTTCAATCTCTTTTTGACTCTCATCATTTACCTCCACTACAGGTATCACTTCTATTTTCTTTCCTGCCTCACTTTTCTTTTCAGAATCTTTTTGACTTGATATCTCATCAATCTGTTCCTTTGATCTGTGTCTCAATTTGAATTTTAGACCTTCAATTTCTTCTGGCCAGTTATCACTTTTTCTTAGTAATTTCTTCTTTTGCTTGGTCGCATTACATTCTGTTCTCCAAGCTCCTTTTCTGAATTTTCTTATTTCAGAATCTTCGTCACTTTCATCAGTTTCAGTGTCAGACATTTCCATTCTGGACTCAGGTACTTCTTTACTCAGCAGCTTCACTCCGTTAGGAACGTCATCTTTGTAGCTGGTACTTGGCAATTCATTTTCTTTTTCTTCAATTACCTTCAACTTCCCAGTTTCAGAATTCCTGTTCCTGCTTTCAGAACTACTTTCCTGCTTTTCAATACTCTCCTGGTCTTGAATCACAATCTGATCACATTCTTCTTCTGCTTCTTTTTCTGGCAGATTTCCATCATTTTCTGAGTCTTCAGTCACAACGTTCAAGTCTTCTTCAATCAAGGCTTGTTTTCTTTTCGTGTTCTCCAGATATCGACCAACTTGTCGACCTTCAAGATCTGGATTCTCTTCAGGCTCTTCTTCAGAATCTGAATCATCAATTGTGACACTATTCTCGTCAGGATTTTCAGGTGTAGATACACGAAAAGTATGGCCAGTGTCAATCCACCTCTTCAGTCTTTTGCACTTCTCTGCATTTGTTGTAACAAGACTGACTAGCCTCCTTTTCTGCCACCTTGGCACTAGAGAATTTCTTTTTAGACGAACCTTTTTCCTGATCCTTTTTCCTGGTAACAGATCAAGTACTTGCTCTTTTTCTCTTGTTTGTACTTCAGTTTCATCTTCATCAAACACAGAAATCATTTCATCTGATAAATTCCTGCAGTTCTTCAAATTGATACTATCATTGATAGTCATCATTCTTTTCTTTGGTATGAATGACTGTCTCATGACCTTGTCCATCATAATCTCACGTGGACTTAAATCTGTCTTTTTATCAGTAGTACTTCTCAGAAACATCAAAACAAGTGGAAAGATATCTGTCCACTTTGTACCTGCAGCTAGGCACATTTTTGCATTTCTGTCTTTTATAGTACCGTTCTCTTGCTCCTCAACATCTGAAATTTCTGTTCTATCTGTACAATGGAGCAATCTGTTTTCAATATGTCTTTTGTTATCTGATAACTTTGCAACAGTAATTTCATCATTACGTCGCATCTGAAATGTTCCAACCCATTTTGTAATCAAACAGAAAATCACAAAAATGTAGCACAGTTTGTAATGCAGTGACATCTCACAGAAATCCATTTGTAATCTGGTCAATGAACCACTCTCCTGTAATTCAGTTCCCAATCTCATAATTGTTCTCTTAATTGTGTTCGCTTGCTGATAAGTCAGACACCTCTGGTAAAGAAATTCTGCAATTTTATGGTATATTCTGTCCATATCAGTAATCATGCTATTTAGCAAAACTACTCTGTCATCTTTGTGTGACAAAATCTCATCCTCATCTCGCTGTCTAAAATTTGCTCTTAACCATGTGTTTCTCAACCATGTGTTTTTCTCCTCATGAGTTGCATCATCTCGTAAGTCTTTGATTACCTGCCATGTTTCAACTACAGATGTTAGTATTAGTGAACTCAAAGCATGTTCATCATTCATTTTGTATGCTGCACATATCACGACAGCAAACCTTTCTGCCAATTGAATATCATCAATCAATCTTTTAATTAAATTTGCATTTCTGGAAAGCGAACCTACAGAAGTTAATGTTTCAATCTGTTGATCAATTGCATCCTTTACTTTGATGTCTTCACTCAAAAGAACATCATTTTTATTCCAACATTCTGGAAGTGCATTTAATCCTTTTGGACTGTTTTCCTGTTCTTTATTTAATCCTGTATCTGTTTTCTCTGTCTGTTCATTAACAAAAATTTGCAATGGCAATGAAGCCATGTCAATCTGCTGAACCATTACCTGTCGCTGTATTTGTAACTCTTCATTCAGCTCATTTATTTTAGTTTCCTTTTCAATTGACCATAATTTTGACTCATCAGGCTGTGTCAATTTAATCAGATCAGTATCAGACTTCTCACTTACTAGAACTGAAGTCATCTCTGTTTCTTGCTGAGTTTTGATCCCTACCAGTTCAATCTCAAGTACAATAGAATAAACTTTTTCAGTTAATGGGACCTTTAAAATTACGGAATTAATTTCATCCTTTCCCAGCACAGGAACTATCTCTGTTTCCATAATTTTCATGGACTCCTTTAAATCATTTGATGAATTTACATGATCAGGAATATTAATTCCAGAAGTACTAAGCATTTCATCATGTTTTACTGTCACGTCAATTTTAGTAGAAGTCTGAGCTGGCACTTTATCAGTCTGATCTGACACTTTTGACGTTGCATTAACCTGTTCTAGGGGTCTTCGTGAATTTCTGTTCTGATCCATATTTACAACATCAATTGTACACTGATCTATATTTTCTACTCTGACACCTTTATTATTTATTTTCGCTAATTTTGGAATCTTTAATTTACTCTCACATTTGGCAACAACCTTTTTCATTTTCTTATACAAGGAAGACATTTTTGCTAATTAATTTGGTAAACGTACTCTCTTAATTTGCCTTGCAGTGCTTGCTGATCAATTAATTAATTAATTTAACACTATCAGGTTTAGAAAATTCTTATAATTTGGTCAATTTAATATTTCTCCTAATTTACCTGTATCACTAATTATAATTAACCTGTAAAGAAAAATATCAATTTGCAAAAATAGTAGCAACGCAAAATATTTATTTATAACAATACCAATATATAATCACATGTGTTTTAAAAGTACTTATATTTTTACTTACACACCTTCTGCAACGTATACCTGTGAAAAAAGAAAAACCTAACCTGTTTGCTTTTAAATTTGGGCAGTAAAATGTAAATTAACTAAAAACAATAATAGAATTAATCTAATCAATAAATCAAAATCAAGGACAAAATTTGATAAATTTAAAAATAATTCTCTTTCATGCGCAATCACCTTAGACACAGGTAATCTCTCTAAAACACTCTGTCTAATTTATTAATGGATAGTTCCTACTCTATTGTAATTAAATTAGTTTGATATAATAATCACACCAGTAATACAGCAGTCTGCACCACTAAAGCACTTTTAATCTAAATTCAAAACACTGATGTTCTTTTCCTTAAAATTTTTACACTCAAATGTTTGCCTCACACTTCTTTTTATTTTAACAGTGTTATTAAACAGGAATAAAAAATAGGACATTTACAGCAAAATTTTTGTAGTGTTTTAAACAATCACCGCATCATAAATGCCTCAGTCAAATCAGAACTCTGGGTGGTCGTGTTGTTCCGGACACTTTGGCCAATCAGTGCACGGCAACCACAACCCTCATTAATACACTCTGCCACTATAGTGTCCTAATAATACTCCAACCAAACTAAGAAATACTCCTATAATGCTCAATTAGCTATAACCCAGCTTTTGCTATTATCTGTACTGCTATTTCTGCAGTCTTCCTCTCTCGCGCTCAACCTATCACAGCACTGTGGCACATCAGCCAATCACACCACAGCGGCTGAAACCCTTGGCCAATTACAACGTGTGTCGCCGCCAAAGTCTCTCTCCTCCTGAGCTCCCACGCTCCAAACAGCCTCTCCTCTGTTAACAATTCCTCAACAAATCGAACAACCAGCCATCTCCAAACGCATTAACTGCAATGAGTACAGTTGCAGCGAGAAACTAAAACCAAACGGGGACAACTACAAACAATTCAGTAGGCGAGTCTACAACGAACCACAGCACAGCTCCACTGCGACGCCACGGCCCCTCAACCAATCAGGATGGGTCCCCGCCACGACGCCACGGACACCTTGACCAATGGGAGCGCGGCGGCCGATGCAGGGAGCCGCCGCAGACAGCTCTCTCCCGCACTCGCGCCCAGTCCCTCTCCAATAAAGACAATCTCAATACAGCAGCGCACAATCTCCCACCCAGCTCACATCAGCTGCAACACTCTTTTTAATTAATCGTACAACTAGTAAGGAAACTAATTCGGGGGCATTTAAATTTGTAAATAACTCAGGCCGTTCCAGCCAATCACAGTGTCATTTTTCTGTGATGCTCCGGACGCCCCAGCCATTCACAGCGCGGCCCTACTATGACGCTTCAGAAGCTCTGCTCAATGGGAGCGCGGCTCTTCCCGTGTTACTACGCGTCACCAGCTAATCACGGAACCTCGCTCGCTGCAGCCGGCTGCTCTCCCCTCGCAAAAATTTATGAAATTATAATGGCACTATTTTTTGGAAAGGAAAACTATATCGGGGACATTTTAAATTTATAATTTATAATTTTATGGATAGTGGTAACGTGCATCAGCTACGACCACTTACACTTCTTCGGCAGGCACAAAGCCCACACTCGAGCCTCAACCAATCCGGTCGCGGCTCCTACAAACTCACGAAGCCTTGTCCAATCAGAGGACAGCTCCTGCTATGACGCGACGGCGTTTTAACCAATGGGAGCGCGGCGGCTGACATAGACAGCCGCTGCAGCTCGCAGCTCTCCCCTTGCGCTTCTCAAAATGCTCGTGACACACAATAATTTTCTTTTGAAGCATTAGCGCTCATCTAACAACACGGGGATATTCATAACTACAATTTAATGAGCCCACAACGCTACGCTTCGCTTTTTAAACAGCGTAACGCTCGCAAGCATTCATCAATTGTGAAGTGACATGCAATTAAATCAGCTTTTCTCATAAAATTTGCGCGATCTGCTAGTGAAAGAATCGGGAATACTTATAAAATAAACAATTTCGAGCAATTTATCGCGCCTCAGCCAATGAGAGCGCTGCTTTGCTCTAACACTCCAGGGCACATCAACCAATCAGGGAGCTACTTAATGATGACGCTCCATACAGTTCTACCAACCAGAGCGCGGCAAGCTCTGACGTAGGCAGCTGCTGCAGCTGCAGACTCTCTCCCCACACGTTCTCACTCCTAAAACCAGCCCCTCCCTTACAATTTTCGATCGGGGCACATTTTAATGGTTTTAAACTACGGAGAACAGTTTTTTATTACAATTAAAGTATGGAATGTTTATAAAATGAATACTAATCGCTTTTTACTTATTTTAACGAGTTTAATAACGTGGAATACCTTAATTATTGCCTAATTAACACAAAACATTCTAAAATGCTTCTGAATGTTTTTAAAATAGCACAGTTCACCTTTTTATACTTTCCAACTATGCTTAACACTTTTGAATTGAATTTTATTAACGTGCAGAGCTTTTAAATGTATTTAAACACTGCACAATACTTTTAGAAAGTCTTAGAATGGTACAGACTTTAACTAAACTTTCCTAAGTACCTAAGAATTACTTTTGGTACATTTTAGTCAATATATAAAACGAAACACATCTGTCTGCTTCTCTAATTAGGATAGTTTACATACATTCAAGTATCCACACTTCGGAATAGACGGCGCTATTCACACTAAGGATAATTTACATTTGCCAGTAGAGCAACTCTTACCCTACCCTTCTAACACGTAAGAATATGAACTCATTTTGCTCTGAACCCACCGCGAAGTGAAAGTTCTAAGAGTTCCACTTGAACATACCTTACAAAACAATCACGCACTTTCACACTGAAAATTCCCTAACTTCAGACACACATGAAATCCGTACAGGACTCTCACCTGTTTATAGAAATCATGCACCGTTAGCAAAATAACACCGTTATCCGTACAGGGCTCTCACCTGTTTATAGATATAAAACATGTACCCGTACAGGACTCTAACCTGTTTATAGATAATCATGCACCGACATTACCCTGCCCTTCACTCAAGCTTGAATATAACTAATACTCTTATCACAGTGAGTTTTATGGAAGGCGCTTTGTCCCTATTCTCATGCTGCTCTAATTTCTTAGAAAACCCTCACTATTACAAGATTCACACCTAGCCCTAAAACTGTGCTGCTCGGCGACAACACTATGGTACACGGCGATACCTCTTGTGATACTCGGCGATATCACTACAAACAGAACAGATGTCTTGTGTGACTGCCTTCTCATCACACAAACAGTACCGGTACAACTCACATATACCACAAAACAAACAAACTTAACATGTGTTAAAATTTAATCCTATGAATTTACCTACATATATGTATCATGCATGTAACATGTATGTCAAAAACAACATATATAAACCGTCCGATGGCTACCAGAAATTGATCCAGCGCTCTCACCAAAATATTGCACAAATGACACTATTTACTACCACAAAACTTACACTACAACACTAGGCCCATAACAACAATAGAGCGCTTGAATCATGAGGCGATAAGATCTAAATATAGTTGTTTAAACCATCTGCAATAATCAAGACCAGCTTGTCATTTTAGAAAGTTTATTTTAACACATCTAGAAAAACTTAGGTTTTGGTATTTTATTAAACAAGCATTAGAAAATGTCATAAAGAAAGATTTATTCAGTATTAATAAAAAGAGCATAAATCAAGAATTATTATTCATTAGCAAGAATAAGTAAAATTAAGCATTTTCCAAAATCCTAACTATATCTCTGTCTCTACCCTCATCACCTAGTAATAAAGTAATTAATAAAAACTCCTGTCCTCACGTGTAAAGTCCATCAGCATAACATCGTCCTCCAGAATTCTCGAGCGTAAGCCAACTATGTGTTCTCTGAACCTATTCTTATACCCTAATTTTAGCTGAGCTAACTATTTTTCACATTCCAGCAGACGAATTCTAGTTCTCCATTGGCTGAGCCACCTCGTACCACAGTAAACTGTGACACCTCCTTTTTACATGCCCGGGCAAATTCACTAGTCCATTGTTCATTTAGAAGTCTTGGCAGTTCTTCCTTAGTCTGCTACATTTTGTAGCAACAGTTTCCTTTTAACCTTGAGCTAGTCAGCTCTGAACTCCCATGGCACGTTAGCAAACGTTAGCAAATTTCTCCAAAAAGTCATCTTTTAGCAGTTCAATCCAAAACCTTTCAAAATAAAAGCCCAGAGGCCTTTTCCATCCTTCTTGGAATTATTTTCACTTTAGCCATTTTCATCATTAGGCCTCTCTCAGAAAGCGTCAATTTTCTGCGCCACCTTCCCTGCGTCACTTTTAAAAGGGTACTATTTTTCTGCAGCCATCTCTAAGCTTCATTTGTAAAACTATTATATAAACAAACACAAAGAATAATTAATGCAAGAAATACAGTTTGTTCTGTTGCCTCCCATCATTGCTAATAATTAACCCATTAGTCTAAATTACCTAGCAGTAAAGCACAAATAAAGCAGCATTTTATATCTACCTGTTTTCATGAATCCATAAAACCTTATGTGCACCTAGAATAGTAGAAATGACATCACATAGACAAGGGAAGCAAAATAAGCACATGCCATTATTTTAAAAACAGCTGCTATTAGTTATGACATGACAATAGACAAGATTAATTTATTATTTTCCACATACATAAGAATGCAACATAATGCACATTTATGAGCACACATGTTAATTTCCCACGTGTTCTGTAATGTAATGTAACTTTAAACTAGGTTGAATTAACACACACAGCACAAATTGTTAGCATTATTAATTTATTTATGGAAGTGTGACTTCACGGGTTTAAACAGATTTCTATTTTCTATCCCGCTCCATCACCAGCCACCGATGGAAATCAATATGTGGAATATTTAAGTTATATCTGAAGCTGAAGTGAGATGGCAGGACTATCCCCATGCTGTACCTAATAAAATGCAATCAAGCATAGGCAAAGCCGATCGATCTGGATTTCATTTTTTGTAGTTTTAAATAGCCCAATGGTATTGGAGAGCTTTACATTTGCATTAATCATATTATACAAGGACACTTTCATTTTTTTAGTCTAAGGGAGATTAAATGATTTGTCGAGAATCAGAGGATTTTGAGCCGCAGCCGAGATTTGACCCTGGTTCCCCAGCTTCAAAATCGTAAGCTCTTGCCATAGCGCCTCATCCTCAACTAAAAGCCAACACTAATGGTTTAGCCAAAGAAGCCAGGCATGCTGACATTTTATTTCAGGAATGGGATGGTCACAGCAGCAAGGAGAATCTTATCATGGCAGCGCAGCTGAATTTGGTGGATAACAACATCAGTGGCCTCTAATAGAAACCTTATAAGAGTGACACACTTTGGAATGGGTAGAAGCTCACCTTGGAATTGCTAGAAGTTTATTAACCTAAAAAGTGAATCAATTAGGCTTCCAGTGAAAGGAAATAACAACAAGCATTTGTAATACAATAGGTATAGCATATGCGAGAGTTAGAGCTCTTGGTGCTATAAATTACACTATCTTTTAGCTATGTATTTTGGTTTGGAATGTGCAGTGGATGTATGTGGTGTGGATTGGAATTATGTTGGTTGTATTGGAATTGTTAGTTGTAGAACTGTGTGGGATGGAATTTTATGATGTGTAGTATATTTCTGTAGTGGAATTATGAGGTATGGTGAATAGACAGGGGTGTAAGCGGTACAGAATAGATAGAAAGGTAGATAGAGAGGGATAGGTAGTTTGTGCAGGATGTGGTGAATGAACTCGAGACACAGGAGCAGAAAGACTGTGCGAGAAAGAGAGAAAGAAGGGGAGAGCAGGCCTCAGATGCTTAAAGAGGAAGGACATGTGCACGCAGAAGACACCCTAAGAAGAGGAGAAGAGCGTGGGTTTGAGGGACAGAAACCTTGAATAGGCACTAGAAATATCTGTACTTAAAATCGATCCTGAGATCAGACTTTTGTGGACGGAAAAGGTCACCAACATGGTTCTAAAGAGTGTGCACCTCTGCTCTGCGTTTCCTGCAACAAGTCTAAATGAGCTATGAAAAGCAAAGCCATCCACAGTAATAAGTTGCACATCCATTATGAGGTTGGTCTTGAGATGGTTTTGATTCCATACCTGTTCAATCCCATCTCTGGCGGAGAAGCCAGTTTGAAGCTTAACTCATCGGACTTCCAAGTATGTGTTGTGTACATGTGACAGGACTACAAGTAAACAATGCCTTTTACCCCTCCAGTCTTGCCACACAGTATGCAACAAACGACAGACTCTTCAGGCCCTGAGCTAACTCAAGACTTTACAATGACGTGCCCTAGAAGGTTAGCCCAGGTGAGGCTATAATGGAGAAAAGGGCAGCAAGCATGGCTGTGTGCATGCCACCAAGGTTTCTCCCAGGCCGTTACCTACCAAGAGTACAATGACCACAAGGAGCTGCACTTCACTTCAATGTCCTTCATTTTGTCAGTAGACAATTTTCCTGCCGAAGAGTATGTAATTAAAGGTTACCTGCGGTCAACAGATGTCCGTGAACCTTAGACTCTACCGAAAGGACACCTGAGAAGCACCTTTGTTAAATGGAGACAGTTGCTTCCAAAATGAGACAACTCCAGAGTTAACATTCCAGTTCCAATTAATACACCACATTTGCAGCGGGTATGAAACAAGTTCCATAAGTGTAACAACATAATATCTGAATGAAATTATTGTGCCCAACTCAATATTTTTAGTGGGAAAAAAGCAAAGTGGCACCCGAATAGACAAAAAGGCAACAGAGGCATAAATGTCCTATTACTTACCGGCAATCTTCATTACTCCGGGTCCCGTAGTCCTCGACACCTTCATACTAAACAAGTGGAGATGACCATCTCCCGACGGAAAAAAACCAAGAGGAATGCTGGGACACTAATACTGCCCCTCCCCCCGGGAGCACATAAGCAGTACTCACCCAGCAGACCTCCTGTACTAACAAGCCCAGACAGGAAGGCCGGCCGCCCGGGAGGGAGGGAGGGGCGTATGAAGGTGTCGAGGACTACGGGACCCGGAGTAATGAAGATTACCGGTAAGTAATAGGACATTACCCCCAGGTCCCTCCGTCCTTGACACCTTCATACTAAACAAGTGGAGAATACCAAAGCAGAAACCCGGCCTTCCGCACGCACAAGCACACCCAGGAAACTACAACAAAAGCAGCCACCCAAGAGAGCACCGAGAAGGAGGAAAGGAAGACCGCAGGAAACATCCGGCCCGCAACCCAGAACATGACAGCAGGGACAAGGGCCGGAGAGAAAGAAAACCCAGGGCTCCAAATAAAGGAGGCCGCCAACCCGAGCAACCGGGACCCGGACCAGAACATCAAGACCAGTCAAAACAGCCCACCGGAGAAGACCGCCTAGGCCAAAACCAGCAGGAAGGGACACAGGGCCAGGCAGACTCACCAGGAAGACAAGACAACCCGGAAGAAAGCCAAAGAAGAAAAGGCCAACAGAGCGTAGGCACAAGCACCCAGCCCAAAAAGGAAGGAGAAGCACAGGCCAGAAACACAGCCAAACTCCCAAAAAGAAAGGACCCGAGCTCAAGAGACCCGAGGAGGAAACCTCGCCGAGGAGGCCCAGGAAGCAACAAGCACCCAGGAGCCGAACAGGACCGAGAACCCGACCCAAAATACAGGGACGGGGAAGAACCCCAGAACCCAGCCGAAAGCCCACCAAACAAGGAGAGGCCAACAAGACCCTAAACCAGCCACAAAGAAAACTCAACCAGGTCGGGAACAGAGAAAGCGACCACAAGCCCAGAAAACCCCAACCCCAAAGGGAAGGAACACAAGGCAGGAGGGGAGCACAGAGCAACTGGGAAACCCCAGCAGCCGCCCAACGAGGCACAGACGGCGATACAAAGAAGGCGCCCAAAAGACACAGGACCGCCCAGGAACCCCACACCCAGGCCAGGCAAGCAGCAAGGGCAGGAGCAGCGGAAAAAAGAAAGCCCAGGGAGCACAGCACCCAGACCACAACCACAAGGCCCCAACCCAGCAACGCCGGAGAGGAGCCAAGCAAACCGCAAAAAAAAAAGAGGCCAACAAACCCCAACAGAACCGGGAAGCCAGGACCAGAGCCAAGCAACCCGACCACGCAGGAGGAACAGCAGGCCCAAGCAAACCCCAGAAGAAGAGCAGAGGACCAAGCAGCAGGAAACCACAGACAACCCGCAGCCAGGAGGGAGGGACCCGCAGAGGCACGAGCACCACAGAACAGCACCCCAACCACAGAAGGAGGGGCAACCAAACAGACCCACACCGGGAACAAAGCCCGGGAAAGCAAGGGAGGAAGGAGCGAGCCAGGACCACATAACCAGGAAAGAACCCGGAAAGGCCGGCAACAAACCCCCAGAGCAGGCCAAAAAGGGACAGCACAGCCCGAAAACCCAGAAGGCACAGCCCGAAGCCACACACAACCAGCAAGAAGCCGGCAGAACCGTAGCCACAGAACCCCACACAGGCTCACAACACCGGGAAAACAAGCCCGGGAAGAGAACCAACAGCAGGAGAAGGCCCAGAAGGAACCACCAGGAAGCGGCCCCAAAGCAGAACACCCCGCTAGGACCCAAAGGGACACCAGGAGGGAAGCAGAGCCCAAAAAGTAGCCCAACAAGCAGGAGCGGCACTCCCCAGCCAAAACCTCAGCCAGGCATCCACCAAGGGAACCAGATGAGACCAGAACAACACAGGGAGCAAACACCCCCAACAGGAGACGGACCTGGAAGCCAAACGCCCCCAGCAGCCCCAGAAGGCCAGGCAGGGACCAACCCGGCCCGACCAAGCCAACACAGAGCAGACAGCGGAGCACGGGGACAGCACACCAACCCGGAGAACAGGAGGCATGACAGGAACCGGCAGCAGCCCGGAGGCCCAAAACAGGAACAAACCCGGCAGGCACCCCGGCAGAAATAGGAGGGGCAGACAGCCAAAAGCCAGCCCAGGAGGAGCCAGCGCAGAAGCGTCCAGGCCAAGTACACAGAAAAGCCCCCGGACAACACCAGACGCCCCAAGCGGGAGCAAGGGAAGCCCACACCAACAGGAAGACCCAGGCAGGCACCACAAACAGGCACCAAGCAGGGAACAGACGAGGACAGGAGCAGGCAGGGCCGAATCAGAACAGCCGCACCCAAGGCAGCACAAGCCACCCAAGCGCGGGCAGAGGGGACAGACCACCCCAAAGAGCCCCCGGCAAGACACAGGCAAGCACCAGGAGCGGAACCAGGCACAGCCCAAGGGACGGGAGGAACAGGACCAGGAACCAGGAGCCCCAAAGGCGACCAACCACACAGAGGCCAGGAAGCGAAGAACCAGGACACCCAAGCAGATCAGAGGCACCACACCCCCGCATCGGTCCGAGGAGCCGGAACACCGGCTCACCACCAGGCGGGGCAGGCAGCCCGAAGAAGAGGGGGAACAGAACGCACCCCTCACAGGCCGTTGCCGAAGAAGAGAGGAACGCCATGCAGAAGAGAGCAAGGCACCAGCAAGCACGCAGGAAAAACCCCAACAACACAGGGAACCCCAGGAGCAAGCAAAGGCAGAGCCAGCGAAAAGGAACCAGCCACCACAGAGGCGACAGGAACCCACGCCAACCCCAGGTAGGCCACAAACAGAAGAGCGAAAGCCAACAGCACAGAGAACCAGCAAACAACTCACTGGAGAGGAAACCCCTCAACAGAGCCCGAAAGGAACTCACAGGCACGAGTGGCCAAGAGCAGGGGAAGAAGTGCACCAAAAGGGAGAAGACCCCGGCAAGCCCCAACCCAGAAACAGACGAGAGCCGGGGCAAGCGGCAAGGCAGCATGCCGGGAACAGAAATCCGAACCACACAGACCAAGAAGAGGAGCACAGGAACCACAGCGCCCGACCGCCCAGCACCAACCAGACACCCCCGCATCACAGGTGGGGAGGGCGCGGACAGGGAACCCCAGAGAGCACCAGGACGTCCGAGCGACCATAGGCACACAGAAGCACCCGCCACCTAGCCCATACAGGAAGCAAGCAGCGCGGGGCACCCAGAGGCAGCAGGACACCCCTAAGGAAGAAGGGACGAAGCACAGCGTGAACACATGCACCCCAAGCAAGAGGCCCCAGCACAAACCTTGGCACCCCCAGGAGGCACCCGACGCAGGAACAAGGCACGGAACAGAAGGTACGCCCGTCACCACTCCAGGACAGACACCAACAGGCCAACAGGGTCCACCTAGAAGAAAAAAGGGGGTGAAAACAACCAGAGCGGTGGGCCAATCAGCTCAACAAGGCCCCCACCGCAACCTGGAGGGAAAAAACAATACACACACCACAGACCTCACGAGACACTGCAGTAAAGAAACAGGGACCACAGCAGCACGCCAGAAAAAATGTAGAAACATCATTTTAACAAAACAAATGCATGTGTAAAGCGCACGTTCACTCCAGCACCGGGGAACTAGGCGCCGCAAAACAAATGCATCATGTTACCCAAGGACACCAAACCGAGGGAACAGGCACAAACACTCAGCAATCACCAACCACACTGACAGAAAGTGAAAAACACGAGCACATCTGCAAGGCGGGGAAAAGAGCAGCCAACAGAGGGCAGGGAACAGGGAATGGCCCAGTACATCGAACACAGACGGATGAAAGGCCGAGTGGAGCCGCTGGGAATGGAACCTGAGACCAAGAACCGAACACAGGACCCTGCAGCGAAAGCATCAGTCCACTGAGTCATTAGACCCTTAAAAAAGGAACGTCCCCCACACAGCTCCCATGGATCCACAGGGACCGAAGAAACACAGCCCCGGACCCCAGGCACAAACCCTACATCGAGAGGACAGGAATGAAGCAGAGGACACCAGAGGCAGCCCCCGAACCAGACAGCAGAGGCCCCCGCATGCCAGTAACAGGAAACATTCCAGCGCTGCCCGCGGCGCGGCGTGGGAAGCCTTAATAAGCCTGTCGGCGCCAACAATACTCAAAGGTATTGCTTGTTCTGGTTGCGCATTGAACCGAATGCAGGGCACTTTCGAAAGTGAGGTCCGAGAATCAACATATACATCCACATGCCAATTACGTCATTGCATGAAAGAGAAATCACTGTCTTGGAACGAGACTCTCAGAGCAATATTCGCAATCACCGCAGATGACACCAGAGGCCGAGCGGGGGACCCCGCAGCCCCCCCCCACCCTCCGGGGCAGGAAGAGAAGAGCTGCGAACAGAGAGCCCAAGAAGCGAGGCAAGGAGCCTGCTGCTGCCAACGCCGGGTCCCTGAAACAGAAAGAAAACGGGACAAGATCGCCAGGCAGAAGAAAAAAGGGATCCCGAAATCGGGACTCACCAGGAGTGGGGGTCAACCCCAGGAACAAGGCCCCCACAGCACCGCCGAGCAGAAGTCCATCAGGAGCCCATCCAGCAAGGCACGGCTCCCCGGCCAGGCTCGGGAAGCCCAGCGCGCGACCCGGAAGGAACCGGGAACTCCAGCACCAGCCACAAAGGGCCGGTAGGTGCAGGCAGCACACAGCAAACCCGGGAACTCTCCAATCCAAACACCGGCTCCAGAGAAAGACTGACTCCAAGCAAGCCCGGCAGGCCAGGAGGCAGTCCAGGGAACCCCACGCCCACACAGCCAGGCAGCAGGGTGGGGGGAGAAGAGAAGCACCGCCACTCAAGCCCAGCAGGAGCAGCACCAGCACACCATCAACTCTGTCGACAGACAGAAAAAAAGAACAGGAGGTCTGCTGGGTGAGTACTGCTTATGTGCTCCCGGGGGGAGGGGCAGTATTAGTGTCCCAGCATTCCTCTTGGTTTTTTTTCTGTCGGGAGATGGTCATCTCCACTTGTTTAGTATGAAGGTGTCGAGGACGGAGGGACCTGGGGGTAATGTGCCCTTATGTGTAAAGCATTATATATAGTATATTATATTATATATATATATATTATATTATACATTATATTGCATGTGCGTGCTTTAAAATTATAAAGGGTGCAGACTGCAAGCATTCATGGAAGAGTTGTTGTGGGTGCACAGGTGGTAGCCACAGCTGCCGAGCGGCCTCGTGTTATGTGCACCTTATCAGACAGGCCACTCTTTCTGGCTACAGACAAGTTGCAGTCTGGGACTAGTAGTTAGAATTTTACAGTGTGCATGCGGCATCATGAATCCTAGCAGGGCAGGCAGAAGCTAAAAGGCCAGGTGTGATTAATGGGGTCTCGCAAGACAGAGATCCACTTGGCAACGTAAATGCTGGTGTAGTAGAGCTTAGCTTAGGGCAGGGATAAGCGAAGCAGGGGCCGTCAGGCACTACAATCACACTCACTGTCACAGCATAGACAGCTTGAGGTCAGGCAGGTGAAAGAAGGACCAGTTGATACGGAATGCTTGCTGTACACGCACGTGTCTCTGCAACAGTGCAGTATCGATGTGGGCAGTTACGGAAGTGCAGTACTAAGCCTGGGCTTAGCTTGTGTAGTTGTACTCCACGGAATTTCACAGAGTTACTGGAGAACTCAGCGAAATTCCATGGAGTTCCATGGCCTGAGGGAGTCACACATTGCCCCCCTGTCCCCATGCACCACGCTTGCTAAACCCTCTGCCCCCTCTCCCACTAAACCCCCGGCCTACCCACGCCGCGTATTAAGGGCTGCTGTGAGACTTACCTTCCTCGCAAATCGGTGTCCTGCTCCTGGCTCAACTTGGCTTCCGCTGCTCCGGTTCAATTAACAGGAAGAACTGCAGTCCGCATGGCATACTGCGTGAAGGCATGCTTGACCCTATCATGGGATTTCATAGGGTCAGGCACACCTTCACGCAGGACGCCATGCGCACTGCGGTGCTTCCTGTTACTTTAACCTGAGCAGGGGAAGCAGAGGAGAGCCAGCAACAGGAGCAGGACACCAATTTGGGAGGAAGGTAAGTCTCCAAACAGCACCGTTAAACTCCGCTCCCCTGCAATTGTGTATTTTTGGAAAACTTTGCACTCCAAATGAAGTGCAGAGTTCTAAAACTCAGTAAACTTCTCTGGCGGAGTGGAGTTAACTGCCCAGCCTTATGCAGTACTCGAGGCTGAAGGAACCAATATGGAAGATGTGCTGATAAGGCTGAGTGGCACTTGCTTGTGGAAGGCGCTAGGGACATACTCAGTCTGAGACATTATTTATTAGGAATAGCCTTTGCGTTCTCTCTGGACATGTGGTTGCTTATTGCCCCAGTCCCCTGAGCTGACCAGCCCATATTATAAGTCGCTGACAAGTTACGAGTGAAGGGAGGCCGCAGAAATGGACGTGCAGTAGACACATTGTCCAACCTTTGTACCAAGCAGAGCAGCTGGTAAACTGCTGAAGTGCAGTACCCTGTGACCAAGAGCACCACTATCCCTCCCAGGCAACGCTTGCCCAGCAGAGATGATTAATTGCTCTTACAAACGTGGTGTGACTGACTTCATCAATCACTGATTAATGCTTTGACTGTGATATCTCTAATTAAAACATGCACTGAGTAAACCGTTAGCATATGAAAACAGAACAGACATTTTAAAACAAGCCCAATCTGAAAAATAAGGGACAATCTGCCATCTTTCTGGTTCGCAACAATTCTAAAAAAAGAGTTCTCCCAGAGCAACAGAATAGAAAAGCAATGCAAGCGTAAGGAAACTGTATACGGAAAGGACGTATCACTGCATGAACCAGTTGGGATGCAGCAAATAAGAGCGACACTGGCCTGAGCCAATGGTAAGCAGCAGACGGGAGAAAAGTCCTTTATCGAATACAGCAGGTCTTTCGGACAGCTTGTGCGTGCTGCTAGACTCAACCTAAAAAATTAATGATTTGTGCAAGCAGTGCATGCATGAAATAAATAATTGAATGTTGAAGAAAATGTGAGTGTAATTTTCAAATGTAAACTAGTCGCTTACGTATTACAATTGAATGGATTAATCCACCAAATAGCCAGCAGCATGAGGTGATAGCTGTATACCCTTCTGGACTGATCTTAGAGATGCACTCTTCAAACAATTGTTTAAGGAGGTTCCCACAAACAAGTCATTGACTGAAGGGCATGACATAAACCTCTGTCCATATATAGTGTAAATAATAAGTCATACACACAACTGCAGTATAAAGTCAGTACTAAACACAGCAGTATTGTTTTTTCCAGGGAGATGCCATGGGTTCATGTTGTTTTGTGGATTTTTAATAGTGGCATTTCGAAATTGGCAATGTTAAGAGCCCTGGAATAGTAAATTCGTTATTTAGTTTGCGGACAGTTCACTGTAGGCCAAGCATTGGCAAACTGGCGATTGCTGTTTTTTAATGGGGCGTGCCCCCTGTCCCACTCACCTCCTCACCCTGCACAATAGCATTTCAAACCTCCTACTGCAACACAGTTTAACTGGACGCTGCTGCGCAAGCAGCAAAAAGTACATCAGCATAGCAAATGCAGCACAAACGTCATTATACCAGTTTCTATATTACATTTAAACCAAACAACACTGAAAATTGTGACTTTAAACGAGATGGGTGTAGCAAATTCCTTTTTCCTAATAGTCAATCTAGACTCTTCACCTTTTTATGGACCCTGCGTTTGGTAACTTTAAGTCCCTGTACATTATGCCACTTATAAACAGTGGCACAGCTCTGATATGATGTTACGTAATGAATGGTATCAGTGTTTTTATAGTGCAACAATCACCCGTGAGGGTATCCAGGTGCTCTGTAGTAGGTGTGTGAGGCCCGCCCTGGGGGCTTACATGAAAACCAAGGTGTTCTGCTTCTTGCAAATGTCAAGAAGAAAGGCGGCGGCTCTGATCTGTTGTGGTAGGTCGATACAGGCTTTAGGGGCCAGGTATAAAAAGGCGCAGCCCCCTGTTCTGCTTTTGTTTTTGCATGTATGTGTGCTTGTGGGAGACCTGCAGAGCGGAGGTGTTTGGGAGGATGGTGACATTGAATGCTGGCTCAGGTAGTCAGGGCCAGTGTTCTGGAGAGTTTTGTAGATCTGGGTGAGGAGTTTAAAGTGTGCATTCTTGCGCATCTGGTTTCAGTGGAGTTCCCCAAGGTGATGTGGGATCGGCATGGAAGGTTGAGGACTAGGCTGGCTGCTGCATATTGGATGGTCTGCAATTTTCTTGTGAGCAGGTTGGTAATCTCTGCATGCAGTCAGTCAAAAGAACCTTTATTTTGTTATTCCTAAACATAACATGTGTTTCATAAATGTTAAAATGTACATTTTTGCACTATACGAAATTTTCACTTTCCAAAAGTACAAAAAGTATTTGGTTTGTCCTTACCCTAAAATACTTTTCATTATATTTACATTTGCATTCTTGAATTATATAAAATCACTCATCCTCAATTTACTAAATAATTCACTACAGTTCATTAGAGTTCATAAATGAATATCTATTTCCCAGGTTTAATTTCCTCAGTTATTTAGCCAGTGCTTAAAAAAAGGGTTACTGTTCTAGGTCTGCTTTTTGGACAAGCTCGCTTATCCGTGAGAAGAATTTTACCCCTCGGCATACTAATTTGATGGATTGACCTCCCATTTAGCTGATAATAGCTTGCCTATAGGTACAGATGTTTAGTTTCCAGAACACTCGTTTAAGAACTATGGGGCAGATTAACGCGCCACTTGCGACACTTTTGCACCGCTGTTGCAACAATTTTGTGATAAACACTGGTGTAAACAATGTGGCCAGTTTACAATGTGATGCATCTAGGGAGATGCATCATGTTGTAAAGTCCTGCATCACATTATAACTGCGTCAAATATAATGTATGCAGGGTGGGCATTCCCACGCAGGAAAGCCTCGTAAAAGTGGCAAAGTGAAATGTACAAGATCGCCACTTCTAGGACTGCTTGAAGCAGGCGTAAGGAGTGACGCAGTGCAATAAGTATAGGCCTCAACCTGCATTGCTGGAGTTGCGTCATGCTTGCAACACGACTCCAGCAATGCATGACTTTTAGGCCAACAGATGAGTCAGAATTTGTGACGCATCTCTCAATCCTTGCGCCATGATACGCCGTATTGTAAGTACGGCAAATCCATGGTGGCGCAAGGGTATCGCAGGATGGTGCAGGGAAATTGATGCATCTCTACAGATGCGCCAGTTTCTTGTAAATCTGCCCCTATCTTCCTTAGGTCCCTGACTATTGGGCCTGTACACATCAGGTGACTCATAGATTCTGTTCTGTAGCTTCATTAGCGGCAATTTGTGTCTTGCTTCCTGCCCTTCCATGTTGGAAGCAGATCTTTTGAATCATGAGATCCTAAACGATACAATGTAGAACTCCTTCTTATGGCTGTATGGAAACGCGCTGAGATGTAAAAATAAAATAAAAAATAAAATCCTTGCGGCCTCACGTAGGTGTAAACCTTTATCACAGTCCAAGCATGTCGAGGTTTAACCAGGATGTTTTTATCTTACAAAAGCAACAGTTTCTTTGCTGTGGCACTGCTTAGCCTTATGAATGCTGCTCTCTCCATCTTGTTGTCCCATTAATTAGATTGCTTTTGCTCCATCTGTGCCTTGATCTCTACCCAACATAGGTTATTCAGTTGTTCACCTTCTTAGGCAGGGAGTTTCCTGCACAGTTTTACGAAGGTATTGATTCTTTGGAATTTCTGATTTTGAAGTCCAAATTCCAGACACACCTGTGCTGGAGAGACTGCTTTAGGGAGACATAACACTGTTGTATGGACCTTAGTTTGTAGCTCATGCAAGATGTGTGTTTCCTTACCATGCCATATTACCAGGCCATATGTCAAGGAGGGTATGAGCTGTGCTGCCGTTACTGTCAACAAGTGGCTATGTGAAGGGCAACTCAATTTCTTTTTAGAATTTTGAAAGCAAATATTATTGATTGAGCTTTAGCTTTCATTGACGTTGTTTGGTCGGTTAGTGACATTTGACTCCCCATGTGTATTCCCAGATACTTGTATGAGCGGTCCGATTCTACCTATTTATCTTTTATGTACCATTTATAGGTTCTGAACTCAGAATCCACTAAGTGTACCACTTTGGTGTTCCTCATATTCAGCTCCAACCCTTGCAACACAAGGTAGCTTGCCAAGGCGTTAATTACTCTTTGCAGGTCGATCAGGCGTTGGCTTAGATCCACTATAACATCTGCATATTGCAAACAGGTGATTGACTCGTTTACCAATTTAGGTGGATAACTCTCATTAAGTAACTGTTCATGTTTGCCAAGTACAAATTAAAAAAGCTTGCTGCCAACATGCAACCTTGTTTCAAGCCATTATTGATATTAATTTTGGTTGTCACTCTACTGCCACCTCCAAGTTTAACCTGCACCCACATTTCTCTGTATAATGCAATTATTGCGTTGAGCAATTTTTGTGGTGTTCCACATGCTTTCAATTTTGTACAGAGACGGTCTCATGGTATTCTATCGAATGCCGATTTTAAATCTATGAAACAGGCAAACAATTGGAATTTCCTTCTTATAGCTTTTTCTGTTAATATTGCCAAGACTGTTATGTTTGTTGTTGTTTATAATACACATTAGGTACCCCCTAAAATTGCAATGTAGGTCTGGGAGAAGGGGGGAAAAAAAGAAAACTGAAACAAATGCTCCAAGAGCACTCCCACTCGACCTGTATTTTTTCAATTCCAGCTAGGAAAGCTCCTTGGCCAGCCCCTTTGCTTATGTCAATACATCAGATACAACACTACCTTATACATATAAATATTGTTATTTATTTATAAAATTCATGGTGTTCAATTTATTTAGAAAATAAAAGAACATTTTCAAAATACACATACATATCTTTTTTGTTTTTATATAAAGGAAAAATGTTTTTCTGTTTAACCATGATTCAGTAGTTCAAAATGTAATACATTGTAAAACCTATTTATATGAAAGAAACCCCTATACTATGGTAAGCCTCACACCACAACTAACTCACAAACCATCACAACGTAACTTGCCACACTCACACATTCATACTTCACACACATGCTTCACCCAGTTTGAAAGGCATACACTATTCAACACATGGAAAGGACATTTCAATTAGTGTCCATGGTTGCTTTGCCTCCTGGGGGTCCAATAGGTCAGGTTGACGTACAGTGGGTAAACTTTATTTGCAGCCATCTTGTTAGGGTCCGTGTGTTAAGGGTACGGACCTTGTGTTAAGGGTAAAATTTATACCAATGAATAGAAGGGGTATCATAAATAAATAATCTGTTTTCACAGTCTCGAACACAATGTGATTTTAGAGGGGCACTTTTCAGGCATAGGGCTTACTCGTTCTTTCAGAGGGCGTCTGGTTAATTGACACCGTTTCTCATGTCTAGTTCATATAGGCAAGCAAGCTAGGTCATTGATCTTTATGGAATACAGTTCCAATAGAATAGCCGTTCCACAGGTTTCATTTTGTATCATTAAGCTGCTCTAAGCCAAGACAATATTTTAAATGGTTTCTCCCTGTTGGTCATTAGTTTGATTAGTGTCCTCAATACGGGTGCTTTTGCTTCTGCGGCGTGTTCAGTAAATCCTGTCTGGCTCAATGGTGTATGTGTTTGTTTCAGTTTTGTTGTTGTTCGCATTCCTGGCTTCCCCATGCTTTCAATTTTGTCCAGCGACGGTCTTGGGGTATTCTATCAAATGCCGATTTTAAATCTATGAAACGGGCAAACAACATGGATTTCTTCTTATAGCTTTTTCTCTTAATATTGCCAAGACTGTTAGGTTTGTTGTTGTTCCCATGCCTGGCCTAAATCCTGTTTGGATTTTTGGAATCACACATTTCTCCTCCACTCATGTTTGGAGATATGATAAGATACAGAAGGCATATAATATGCTTCCACATCAATAAAGGCTATCAGCCTGTAATTTTCCAGCAAGCTGTAACATTATACATTGGGTGGAAGATGTTCCCTTTCCAAGAACTCAGTATCATGGTCTGATGATGGATGTGATTAAAAATAACCCTGGGCGTAGTCCGCGAAGTAGTGCTACGCGAAGCTACGCGAAGTGCACTTCGCACTACGCGAACTTCATGTAGCACTACGCGAGCTGCGTAGTAGCATGTTCGCACTGTGCAAGATGCAATTTCAATGATTGCACAGTGCGGACAAGCATCCGGCACTGTGCAATCATTGAAATCGGCATCTTGAACAGTGCAAGCTGTAGTTTTCTGTCGCTCGAGTAGATTTTTACTCGAGCGGCAGCTTTCACAACGCGGACTGGTAGTTTCTCATCACGAGCGGTCGCGAGCATGCGTGACCACTCGCAATGAGAAACCTGACCTCCCTGCGTTGAGAATCTCGCCCGGGATGTCATTTTGCTTGCTCGCGGTCGCGAACATGACGTTGAGGACCGCGAACAAGCAAAAAATGACCGCTGCACTATGCTACGCTGCGCTACGAGTGTTCGCACTGTGCTACGTGCAGCTCGCGTAGTGCGAAGTTGCGCAAACTATGCGAGCGTAGCGTAGTGCTTCGCCCATGGTTAATTAAAAAGAGGTGTTAGATACCCTGGCCAGACACATGAAGCTTGCTTGAATAATACATTGGGTAGGTCATTCGGACCAGCTGCTCCCTCAGTCTTTGTTTTTCTATAATCCCTTCTATGAGTTTTGCCTCAGTTAATACTGTTGATCAGTGTATGGTTGAGCCAGGCGTTTCCCTTGCTGCTTCCTCACCATCCTAAATTTTGATGCTTGGTTTTACTACTCTGTTCATTCCCTCAAGTGTTTCTGCAGTTTGTCCTTCAGTGTGCTGATTTTGATTTTGTTTGAACTTCAGGTTTCCCCTGGAATAAATCTTTTAGTCCCTTCATCTCCCGGATTGTCATCCTATTTTGGAGACCAGTATACATTTCACACACTTATGCTTTCCAGGTTTCTTCACTTATTTCTGCATTTTGGTACCCTGCCTGGTCTTTTGTTAGGCCGTTAATTGTACCCCAGAATTCCTTACTAACTGGCAATTTCCTGACCTAGAGTAATTTTCCCCCTGAGTTCTTCAGTGTACTTCATTTTTGACTCCCTGCAATCTTTCTTATATTTTTTCTCCTAACTGAGATTTTGCATTGTCTGTTAGTGTGTTTTTTCTTGCTGATGCAAGCAGTATTCTTACCTCCCTAGCTAGTTTCCTTTTGTCTTCACACAATTCTTTGTCATACCAGGATTCCTGCCTATTGCCCCCTTGAGCTTTCTATCCAACAAAATTCTTATATAATACCAGTTTTATTGTCAATCTGTTCAATATGGCCTGTCTTAGAACTACCCATGCATTTCCGGCCTGTTCCTCTCTCAAGATCCACGTTTTATTTACATGCTTGTAGACCACATCCATTATTTGGTCTATGTTGGTAAGCGCCATTTTAGATTCATTAAGTTGTAACTTTCTGTTTTTTCTGCTACATCCTTTGTTTTGCTTATTGATTGACGCTTGAGTTTAATACTTAGCACTTGGGGGAGGTGGTTGCTTTCAGTGGGATGGGTAAATATCAAAGGAGTTCACTAACAAAAGTATAGTCTATGATTGATTGGCTCTATCCACATTAAAACGTAATTGCTGCTGGGCTGTTAGCCTGTGATTTTCCATTTAAGATGTTACACCGTGGGCTTCCAGCTGTTTTTGTAATTTGACTACTTCTAGCGCGCCTTGGTTCTTCCTCGTGTTAGATTTACTCCTAATGAAGTTAATGTTAAAATCCCCTGAGATGATCATTTTACCCTGCTGATACAAGTTTTGCATCAGTTTTATCAGGTGTACAAGGCTTGCTGATCTTTCTTTATTTTTCTGTCTGGATGTGTATATACATTTATAATGATTAACTGCACAAGCCTTGTTAGAGTACTACTTTTGCTTTCAAGTTTCTAGACTTGCAGCCAGTTCTCTCCTGAGTGGGGTTGTTCATTTGTCCAAACATACTTTGAGGAGACATATATAGACATACCCCCCTTGGATGTCTAAAGTTGGAGATTTGTTCCACCAGTATATGGTGCACCTCGTAACCTACTATTGGTCTTGGTGTTGGGTTCCAAGTTTCTTGTAATAATATTAAATCAACATTTTGAAAGAAAGTCATGGTCTCATTATGTAGGCTCATTTCTCCAAAGCCATGGCCATTCCATGAACAAATATTGATGAGCTCCTCTATTTTCGATGTGATTTGGGCCCCTGGTGAATCACATTCCTTTTGCTGTACTACTACGTCAGGTCCGCCGAGGTTCTAGGGCCTTCCGAACCCATGTCCAATCCTGCTTGTCTTCTATCATTGGCTTAGATTGTATCTTGCTTTGCCTGTCTTCTGTCTGGCTTTGTGTTAAGCTTGCCCATACTTCAGGCGAGGAACTTCTTGCTCCCCTCAGAAATGATATCGATCCTTTATTTGTAGCCTATAAAGATTTTGGTGATGTTATTTTTTGTAGTGGGTATAGGGTTATTTGGGAGGCTTTTGGTGTAATTTCTGATTGCGTAAAACAAGTTGTCTTTTTTTGTTGGAAATCCAGGTTGCTAATTTTGCTTCTACCTGGTGCCGATTTTCAATTTGCTGAAATTCCACTGCAAGGAGGTCAGCTGATGATATTTCACTTAATTCTGGAATCTCCCTAAACAATCTTAACAGATTACCTCTGTTTAAAATGTCCTGCCACCCTTGAGTTTATATATTCTGGCAGGAATATCAATTTTGTTCAGCAATCCTTTATACATTTTGATGGTTCCTCTCGGTTAATGTATTTTAAGGGTTTGGTATTATATACAGGGACTTGTCTGTTCAGGCCTGCTTTGTATTGTAGGACATGTTCTTGATTTGAGATGTTAACCTTTTCAGTTGTTGTTCCATGGAGCACATTCCCTGCACTCGGCCTGATCATTTGCAGTGAGATTTCAGCACTAGGAATTCCTTTATTTTTTAGTGTACATGTGCGGACTTGCCCGTTTATTGTACAAATATTGGATTCTATTTACCAGAATCTTGTTTTGTTTGATTTCCTTGCTGACTTTTTTAATGCTATTTTTGCTTTCTCTTGAGAAATTACAAGGGATAGTGTTGGAGCAGGAAATTGATTTAGGACTAAATTTCCTTTATCCTCTTCTGAATCTGTTATTTTATCTTTTTGTACCTGTCTTTGCGTTGGTGATTCTGCCTTTGTTCCTCTTTGTTGTGGATTTACTTTTTGGTGCTTGTGTCTCCACTGTGTGTTACTATTTCTTGGGACGGTGAGGTGTTAAGGTCAGTTTGGGTTAAAGTACACCTTTTTTTGTGGTGATTTGTTTGACCTATCTGAAAGAACTGAAGCAATTGACCCTGAGACATTCTTGCCATTTACTGATTCATTTATACATATGTTATCTATACTTGGCTTACACTGTTGAGCGAAGATTGGATAGATTTGTTTGGTTCCATGTACCATTTGCTTAAATCCGAGCCTGGCCTTCTTGCCCCTTTCCTTGTCTTTTTGTTAGCCTTCCAAAGGATGGGCTGGAAGTGGGTGGTGTTGAAGGAGCCTCCTGGAGTTTAACTGTGTCTAATTCTTTCGATTTCAAATATATTTGGCTCACTTTTGCTTTCCATCTTATGTGTAGCCTTAACGGGTCGAGCTATTCATATGTATTGAGGCAATTGAGTCCCTTTTAAGAGTAGATCTTACTGGTTGTAGTATTCCTGTGAGAATATCTGGAAAGGAGACCAGTTTGTCGATTATTTGTCCACATATGCAGGTATTAGGGGAGCCATTTGCCAAGGGGATGCTAGTTCGTGCTTTCGTGATTTGTGCAGTTAGTGATTCCAAATTCGAGTTAATTCCTGTTATGTGTGCCGCAATCAAATTCATTAAATCAATCTGCATGTCGACTTTAAATAAAAAAGATGATATTTATGTAATAATTAATTTTTTTTTATTATGAATAATTTCTATTAAAAGTAGTTATTTGTTTGTAAATTATTTGTAAATTTTGTAAAAAAATTCTTTCTAGGTATTGTTAGATCTTTTTATCATTATAATGTTTTTGTCTTATGTAAATTTTAAGTATTTTTTATGTTTTTTTTTGTTTTTAAAATTATTTTGTGTTGCAGTTGATATTTTGTTGGTTTTTAATTTTTAACTGACTCCAATAGAAATATTATTTTTTACACCTCTGCTATCCAACACTTTCCCTACTGTTGCACTCACTGGTGTGTTAATAGTAATTTTTACTCTTCCGCTATCCAACACTTTCCCTTCTGTGGCACTCACTGGAGTGAGAATAGTAATTTTTACCTCTCTCCTATCCAACACTTTCCCTACTGTTTCACTTACTGGAGTGGGAATAGTAAGTTATACCTTTCTGCTGTCCAACACTTTCCCTACTTTTGCACTCACTGGAGTAGGAATAGTACATTTTACCCCTCTGCTATCCAACACTTTCCCTACTGTTGCACTCACTGGAGTGGGTATAGTGAGTTTTAGCCCTCCGCTATCCAACACTTTCCCTACTGTTGCACTCACTCGAGTGAGGAATATCAAGTTTCACCCCTCCGCTATTCAACACTTTCCCTACGGTTGCACTCACTGGAGTGGGAATAGTAATGTTACCACTCCACTATTCAACACTTTCTCTATGGTTGCACTCACTGGAGTGGGAATAGTAACTTTTACCCCTCCGCTATCCAACACTTTCCCTACTTTTGCACTCACTGGAGTGGGAATTGTTATTTTTTCCTCTCTACTATCCGACACTTTCTGAACTGTAGCACTCACTGGAGTGGGAATAATAATGTTTACCCCTCCCCTATCCAACACTTTCCCTACTGTTGCACTCACTGGAGTGGGAATAGTAATTTTTACCCCTCTGCTATCCAACACTTTCCCTACTGTTGCACTCACTGGAGTGGAAATAGTTATTATTCGCCCCTCCGCTATCCAACATTTTCCCTACTGTTGCACTCACTGGAGTGAGAATAGTAATTTTTTCCTCTCCGCTATCCAACACTTTCTGAACTGTTGCACTCACTGGAGTGGTAATAATAATTTTTACCCCTCCCCTATCTAACACTTTCCCTACTGTTGCCCTCACTTGAGTGGAAATAGTAATTTTACCCCTCTGCTATCCAACACTTTCCCGACTGTTGCACTCACTGGAGTGGGAATAGTTATCTTTACCCCTCTGCTATCCAGCACTTTCCCTACTGTTGCCCTCAATGTAGTGCAAAATCTAACTTTAAAGACTTAAATACTTCAATGTTTGAATTTATAATATAATGTTTTTTTATTAGGTTTTATATATTAGTTGTATGCATATATATATATATATATATATATATACATATATATATATATATATATATATATATATATATATATATATATATTGCGCTCTTTACCATCCCAGGATCCCGGGAAAGAAACGACAGCACTCGGGGGTATATTACTCACACGGTAGTTTATTAACTACAAGTACGCCACAGACGCGTTTCAGCACTAGGCCTTCGTCAGTGTGTTTACACATAGAGAAACCGGTGCATTTTAAATAGGTAATTCCATACATAGGTACTGCCTCTCAGTTGATATCAACAGAGGACTGCACTCCTCCCAAACACGCGCCATCTTGTAATGGTCAATATATACATATATACATATATGTCTATCTACACATTATCAACACCTCATATTGCGTAATCACCCTACCAATAGGTGGATGTGCGTGCATGTGGGTGGGAGTTTGTGTATTATCACATCTATTATCCATATAGTGTCAATACAGCCGTGGATCGGCAATGGTCCTCTTACACTGATGAGAGGTAACCTGTTATGTACAGCCTATGTACAACATATTTACACTATATTCACTCAGACATAGCCATGTTCAGGCAATCAACGTGTGGCGCGAGGTGCCCCAGAACATAGGTGTCCCACTAAAACTGTCCAGTTAATGTAATCTTAGCATAGCTCAAATGAATCAAAGAGCCCCCTGATCCATTAAATTGCCACTGATATGATAATAAGGGTATTTATATACATTGGTTCCTTCCCACCGCCGAAGTGAGAGCAATGGAACCATTGGCGGGGTTAGGGATTTTTCAAAATTCAACCTAAATAAATCCTCCTATAGGTATATACCTACATGTACTTTATGTACACTCCCCTATATGTAAGTGACAATATATACAGTGCTATACATACAAAAATTCGAATTCAAATTCAAAATACAGAGCAGATCAACAGAAATTGAGTACCAATAGATATCACAGTCATCCATTATGCATTGCCTAGATGAAAGATCATTTCTTCACCACTATTCATCCCTTTAGGCCACTTGGTGGAGAGGTCTATGATGTAACGTGACTCCAATCTACGGAGACGTCGTAATTGGTCACCCCCTCTAGCATTGGTCTTGATGGTGTCTAGCCCGAAATATTGAAGCTGACTACGGTCCCTGTTATGCTTTTCGGCAAAATGCCGAGCGACCGGATAAGCCTGGTCGGCCTTGTCAATGGCCCTTAGGTGTTCAAGGATCCGCAGTTTGAGCATATTAATGGTACTCCCAATATAGCGGAGACCACAGGGGCAAACTAGACAATACACTGCTAGGGGAGTGCTGCAAGTTATAAACTGTTTTATATGCAGTTTTTTACCTGTCTCTGTATTCTCCACTGCAAGAACTCTCCTGCTTCCTGCGCACGCTTTGCATTTACCGCAGGGGAAAAACCCACTCATTGATCTTAGGGTATTACTTTTCGGGAGTGGTTTTTCTAGGTGGCTGGTCACTAGATAATCTCGAAGGGATCTCGTTTTGTTGAATGTTATAAGTGGGTGGATCGGTAAATCATCTTTGATGATACTGTCAGTGGTGAGAATACGCCAATTTTTTCGCATCATAGACCTAAGGTCCTGTGCTCCAGCGGAGAAGGGAGTTATAAGTCTAAATTTCCCTTTCTCATCATCCCTTTCCTTGATGGCAGGCTTCGGAGTGATTAGGGAGTCTCTGGGGATAGCCCTTACTCTTTTTAAGGTATTTTTCAAGATGGCTTCTCCATACCCTCTCACTTCAAACCTTTTTACACAATCCTGTGCTGCCTTATCAAAGTCTTCTAATCTTGAGCAATTCCTACGTAGCCGAAGTAGCTCCCCGTAAGGAATGCTCTTGATTAGTTGAGGGGGATGGCTGCTGCTTGCAAACAAGGTAGAATTGCCTGCAGTAGACTTCCTATGTAGGGCCGTATGGATCTGATGGTCTTCTGCAAACACTTTTAGGTCTAAATATTCTGCAGATGAGTCACTTATGGTCCCTGAGAAGTGTAAATTGTAAGTATTCTCATTCAATTGATTAATAAAGGCTTGTGCTGTTTCAACGGAGCCCCGCCACACAATAAACAGATCATCTATATACCTGTACCACTCCTCTGCTTTACCAACCACCCCATCCACCGTACAACTCCTGGGTACCTGCTCCTCCCACCAACCCACGAAAAGGTTCGCGTAGCTGGGAGCGAAGCAGGTACCCATCGCCGTACCCGACACCTGTCTAAACAATTGATCTTCGAATAAAAAAATGTTATTGTTCAAACAGAACTCAATGAACTCGATAATCATGTCATTATGGGTTGTGAACCTCAATTGTCTCAAGTTCAGAAAGTGTTGAACAGCCTCAAGGCCCTGTCGATGATCAATGACGGTGTACAAGCTCGTAATGTCAAGTACGATTAGCAGGCATTCATTGTCCCAGTTGATATTCCTGATGGAATTCAGAAAATCCTTTGTGTCCCGTACATAGGAGGGCAATGTCAGGACCAAAGGAAACAGAAATTTGTCGATCAATCGGGACATACTTTCAGTGAGACTGCCAATCGATGACACGATAGGACGGCCTGGAGGATAGAGGCTGTCCTTATGGAGTTTTGGCAGGTGGTAGAAGGTAGGTATGAGGGGTTGAGATGTCCGGAGATAGAGAAATTCATCTTTGCTTAACATATTTTGATTGTGCCATTTCCCTATAAGTTTATCATAGTTCCGGATACTCTCCAAATACACCTCATTGGTGCACTTGACGTAGAATTTGGTATCAGATAGTTGGCGCAATGCTTCAGATCTATAGTACTCCCTAGTGAGGATAACGACATTGCCCCCTTTGTCTGAAGGTTTAATAATGATTTTTTCATCCTTCATAAGACTTTGAAGGGCCACTTTTTGTTGCTGTGTGATATTATGCTGTACAGGATGATCGTCTTTCCTGTACCTCATCAGATCTTGAGTCATGGCTTCCGAGAATGCATCTATAGAGTCCCAAGGCATTTGTGGAATAAATATAGATTGGGGTCTATACCCACTTTCCTCTCGATCTTGCTGAATACCCAACGCGAGTGCTCTTTGTCCCCTATCCTGGATGTCAGTTATGTCTTGTATATTGCCCTCTTCACGCAGATTTTCTAGAACTTCTAAAGCTTCCATATCTCTGCCCACGAGGGCATCTGTGGCTGTTAATCTTGAGGCCGTCCCGCTTCTTTCTTTTAGGTGGGGCCGCAACTTAAAATATTTATGTAGCTTTAGCTTGCGTGTGAATCTAAAGAGGTCTATCCTCGTTTGGGTGTATTCGAGTGGAGTGCTAGGGCAGAAGGTAAGACCGAGGCTCAATAAGCTGGTTTCAGAGTCTGTTAAGATCCTTTCTGTCAGGTTCACCACCGTAAGATTTTGCCCGGTGGTCTCTGCTGCTTGTCTTACTTCTTGTTGCCTCGCGTCCGGTTGTTCCAGTTGGGCTTTGTTCTGCCCCTCCCTTTTCCCCCGCCGTCTGCCCCCGCCTCCTCTCCTTGTCCGCCTCTTTTTTTGAGAGTTTTCTGCAATTTCTCTGCCATGTCCGGTGGTTTGGTCTTGCCGCCTCTTAGCCATGCGCCCTTGATGACATCGTACTCTTGGTGAAAAGGGGTCTTCCCACTGCCACTTGGCTCAGTTGGCTCAGTTGAGCGCGATTTCTGCCGCGCTGTCCGCGGCCTTGTGGCTTGCTGCTCATCCCCTGATTCGTTTTCCGTTACGTCTGATTCAGACGTTGCTACTTCAGGCATTGGGGTGGTTCTGGATTGTAGAGCTTGACGCGATGCATCATATTTCTTAGCATATGTAAGAATGCGTCCTTGCTGATAATCATCTAGATCTCTTTGATATTTTTCCTGTTTCCTCATGCGTATTTTCTGTTCATATTTTGTGAGGCGGATCTTCATGTCAGCTTTAAGTTTCAACACTAGCTCCTTGTCAGGTTCTTCCTCCAATTTCTCTTCCAGGTTCTTTATTTCTTCCAATGCCTTCTCGCGGTCGCTCCACGCGTACTTAATCAGAATCTTAAGGGTTCCCTCTGTATATGTCGCTGTATGTTGTTCCCAATCGGTTAGCAGCTGAGGGTCAGGGTTCTCATAAGAGGGTACAGTATGTACCCTCAGCCCTCGTGGTACTCTTTTCTCCTCCACGTAACTCGTGAGGCTAGTGGCTTCCCACCATTTGCGGGTTTCACGTTCGTGTACTCGCTCAAGCTTAAGCATCATCTCGCTTATCTTCACTTTCTGTGGGTCTGCTGCTGGCACTTCCTCGTTGGTTATCTCGCGCCTCTCCCGTTGCCTGAACATGTCTTTAGCCGCTGTGCGGCGTTCCGTGTCTGAGAACATTGTCCCGGTTTACTCGCTGCGCTGCTAGTTACACTCCAAGCATGCGCAGACGATTGCTGGCTGTACTTGTATTGCCGTGTGAGAAGAGTGACCCCCTAACGCTCTGCTCCAATGTCCGCTCCCTCATGTGAACATTCACGCAGGTAGGCAGAAAGATTAAATCATGCGCCGGTCTTCTTACCCGTCTCCGTTTTCCGTTGGACCCCAACGGGGGAACCTGCAGAACGCCGGTATCCTCCAGGAATCCACTCGTACTCGCTGAAATGGGGTAGACCTTTCGCAGTAGATACTCCTGCTGGCGGTGGGGCGGTGCACAGGAAAACAAACAAGTTCGTCGCTCCGTTTCCTCCAAACTTCCTGTGCACTCGTGGGCGGGTGCTGTCAGCGGCTTGAAGGACGCCGCCAAAACATTGCGCTCTTTACCATCCCAGGATCCCGGGAAAGAAACGACAGCACTCGGGGGTATATTACTCACACGGTAGTTTATTAACTACAAGTACGCCACAGACGCGTTTCAGCACTAGGCCTTCGTCAGTGTGTTTACACATAGAGAAACCGGTGCATTTTAAATAGGTAATTCCATACATAGGTACTGCCTCTCAGTTGATATCAACAGAGGACTGCACTCCTCCCAAACACGCGCCATCTTGTAATGGTCAATATATACATATATACATATATGTCTATCTACACATTATCAACACCTCATATTGCGTAATCACCCTACCAATAGGTGGATGTGCGTGCATGTGGGTGGGAGTTTGTGTATTATCACATCTATTATCCATATAGTGTCAATACATATATATATATATATATATATATATATGTTGCTGTCTCCATCCTTGGAATAAAGCACTTTATTTTTTGAAAAATCCTCGCTTGTGGTCCGTGCCTGTTTCGTGCCTGTGCGGTGTTGCTGGTACTCAGGACTGTGGATTCATATATATATACATATATACATACATATACATATATTATATATATATATCCCAGCACAGCAGTCGCTGCAACTCAAGCCACCTGGAGACGGCGGGCCGTGGCGGGTTAGCGAGACCCATAATATCCCAGAAACACTCCCTTCTCAAAGTTTGAATCAGAACATAGAGCCACGGCACCAAAATGCTGTAAGGTGAAGTTTTAATGGCAGCTCTCAAGGTGTTTCAGAAAACACAGTTTCCTTGATCACGAGTAACGAGGTTGTCGAAAGTGAAAGTTTAAATAAAAATCACGTGATAGTGCAATAGACATGTAAAATGAAAACAGACTTTGCACTGTTGCACTCATAGTAAACACCGTATTTCAGCATACATATTTATTTATTTATTTATTTATTTATTTATAGAGTTTTGTATAGCGCGAACAAGACCCGTGGGTATCAGAGCGCTTCACATATAGGATAAATTACAGACATTATGTAGGCAAATGTAGCAGCAGATATACACGAGTATAAGTTATAAGGAGATATGCTGTAAGAGTGATTATAAGTAAGGGTTCTTCAGCCTATCCAATTAACATTAGGAAGTGAGTGAGGTAGGGTTGTATAGCATAACAGTGCAAATATCATATGAATGAATAGCATTAAGGTGTAAATAGTGTTGCTATGTATCCGGGATCCTAGGCAATAAAACAAAGTGAGGTAGAGGGTATATCGTATTGTCTGATAGTTACAGATATCGGATCCCTTTGATTTAAGGTAGTACTAATGTGTGTGGCCAATGTATAAACATGAAATCAATCTGTTAACAGATAATTGATCCTCAGGAAGTTCCAGTCGAGGCCGTCTCTCTTTGGTGAGGATAATCTCATCCGTAATCAGTAATCTTCCCTAAGACAGGTATTTGCTCATCAAGTGGTTCTTCAGTTCGCGTTTGAAAGATATCAAGTTATTAATCTTCCTGATGTTCGGAGGCAATGAATTCCAGACTCTGGGGGCGGCTCCTGAGAACGCTCGGTTGTAGGTCTTTTTCTTACGGAAAAAGGCTGGCCTCAATAGCAGTTCTTTGGCGCTTCTCGTTGGTCTGTTGCATCCCGATAGCTTAATTTTCTTGGCAAGGTATCTCGGCATGTTGTAGTGAACTGTGGGTAATGCAGGCAATCTGTGTTATATGTTATGTATATATGTTATATGTTTTATAGATCATTCAGTGGGGTTTGATATTGTATCTATGATATCCAAATAAATACGTCGGTGTATCCTCACTAAATATACATATCTTATTTACGCGATTGTAAAATTCATTCAATCGTACGCTCCCCAAACTTTATTTTTCCCGTGTGATATGAACAAGCAGCCTTCTCTATCGTGGGTAATGCAGTGTATGTCATAGTATTATACGCATATGTATCATATTGTCAGGTGTCCTTTACTGAGACTATTAACTCATGTCAGCATAATGCTGGCCGCCAATAGATTACAGTCATACCTTTCGTAATATTAGTTTGCCGCTGACAACACTCTATTAACCTACAAAGTAGAGAAACTTCATATGCACAATTCTGCCCCAGTGGGAATAGTCGCAAAATTCTGGGATATATATATATATATATATTTATAACATTAAAAAAAATAGTATTTTTTTTAAAGTAAAATATAAATATATTACCTTTTATATATGTATGTTTACATTTCTTTAAATTAAATGTATTTCTTATATTTTTTTAAATATATATTCAATCCAAATAATTTTTTAAAAGTGAATTTTATTATTTATTATATTTAACATTATTTTTTAGATATATAAAAAATCTGTATTTTTACATCGATACTTTTTACATTGATATTTTTTTCCGATATGTTTATACTTACCATTATGAATATAGGATGTCGATATTTTTGACATCGATATTTATGGCTCGATATTTATGTATTGGGATATTTTGGGCATCGATATTCTACAGTGAACCTGTTAGAATATGTGCCATTTTCTAAGGCTCCTTCATGATCTTTATTTGTTTTATTTGCTCTCAGTGGTGACCCACTTAGGTGCACCTGTGTAGTTATCTGTATCGATTTGTTAGGGGGGTTTGTCCCTTGAGAGATAAACTTACCTAGGATTACCTCTGTCCTGTGTTTCAATGAATGTGGCGTGCTTACATAGGGTTGGATTGTTTGCACCTTTTCTTTAGGTGAGCCTAAAGCCTGGGGACTGTCCTTGTAAGGTTTATTAGGAATAATGGGGTTTAGTACACCAGGACCCTTGTAAGACGTGGCATATATTGCATCCATTGGATGTTTTAAGAAGACAAATTTCTGCTTTTTGTTTTTCCCCCTAAGTTAAAGAGTGTTGGTTCTGAAAGTTGGTGCAGACACCAACCTCTCTTTTTGAGGGTTTGTTTTTTTACTGATTGGGGTGGTGTCCTTTGATGGGGCACGCTTCCTTGGCTTTCGTGTGATTGTCTGGCACTTTCCCCGATCTCATGCTTTTTTCTGGGTAAGATAGCTGCCAAAAATCATAAACTCATTTCAAATTGACTGTGGATTTGAAAAAAAGTGTGGGCGTATTTAATCTTGCACTGCTTCCTTCGTCTTTCTGGAGGCTGCAACTCCACGCCTTATTTGACTTCAAGCTGCAGCCTTCAAAGAGGGGGTCAAGCGTGCCGTACTTACTAGTTCTGACTTTCTCTCTTACGCCTGCAGTTAAACAAAACTTGAGTTGGCAGGAACCTTGTTCCTTCCTTTTTTATTGTTTTATCCTTTTATGCTGCTAAGTTTGCTCCAACTGTGGCTTGCGGCATACCACTTGCTTCCAGGAGGTTGAGACTGCAAGGTTTTGTAAGTGGTGGGGTAAAGGTGGTCGAGGCCGGGAGCACTGCCTATCCAGGGCTCTCCACGTGCAACAGAGACTAACCGGCTGCAGCCTCGTCCTCCTAGGGTCAACTGAAGACCAACAAACAGACTACCTCTTCCCTAGACTGCCGATAACATTGTTTTTGAAGATGTTGTAGTTGAGATGTTAGCAGTTGGCGGTAGGCAGGCTGTTCTTTTGGGGAAGAACTCAGAGGTACTGGTGGAGCTGGATTGATGGATCACATTGTGTCAGACCGTGGACGTGTGGAAGAAGTCGCTAGTAGTTGAGGGCTAAGGGACAGATCACATATGGAGTTCTTGTAATGTAAATGGTGAAAGACATCCCTCAGAGGGAGAGCAGTAGTTCGCTACTGATGGTAGTTAAAATGACGACGATGATGGCAGTGATTCTTCCTCATTGAAGGAAAACATTGAAGTGGGCCCGGAGCAGGAGGAGGGGGGAGGGGAGGTGGGGGTGGATGTGGGCTTGAATGGGAGCCACTGCAAAGCCCCTGCAAGCCACACCCAGACCTAGCTGGGCCCCATCCACAGGGGCCTAGGCTCGCTCCCTGTGGCAGACTGCTGCAGCTGCAGCACTCATATGCATGCTCCTCCCCACCCTTCACTCACTGTTTCTTGCCGCCTTCCTCTGCTCTGTTCCTCTCTGTTCTAGTGAGGTGTGGGGCACCTCAGCAGTTGACAATCTGGCATCCTTTCTCTGGTTTGGGCGGGTACGTGCCTGTGTCCTTGATACCCGGTTTCCCTTCCTTCTGGATTGCATCTTCCACTGTGGCCTCCTCTGCTCTGCGAACACCAAACACCAAGCACCAAGAACGACCGCTTCCTCTGACCTGAATGTGTGTACAGCTCTTGAGTCATGTTTATTGTATACCACCATCCTGCATACAGGGTTTTCCTATATTCTAGTCTGCTGGTGATGAGGGCTTGGGTTTTCGTTTTTCTGGTGTTGTTTGGAAGTAGGCTGAGACCACCTTGTTGACTTGGGCGGTCATGTTCAGCATTAGAAATGGGATTTCTGGTTGGCTAAGGCTTGCACCAAAGCCAGGCATAAACTACCACTCTAGTCAGGGCAAGGGAGTTGCACGCCAAAGATAACTCCTGCTCACCCCCTTGGTAGCTTGGCACGAGCAGTCAGGCTTATCCCGGGGGCCAAGTGTAAAGCATTTGCGCACACACACAGCAACAACATCCCAGCCACACTACAAAAGGAACTCCACACCAGATTATATCAAAAATAGCCTTTGCATTCTCATAACACATTAGAATAGTAATATACATGGTGCCACCTGGCACTAGGTCATATCTACAAGGGATTATATACACCTGACAGGGCCCACTGGACCACTGTCAGAACCATCACAAAGCAAACTTAGTAAAGGTAAAACAGATCATAAACGTACAACCAGTATCCACTGGTAATCCCTGTACTTAGCATCAGCCTGTAACATAAACTACATTATGCACAGTGTCACTTTTAGGCGCGAACTACTTTCTGCGCCAACCTTACCAGCATAAACACATTATGCAACCAACTCACAATACTAAACGCATTAGACCCTAACCTCCTAGGTTTAACTCACAAGAGGAAATAATCTCAGGGGAACATAATCTCCCTAGCATAAACCATAATATGCAACACAATCTCATAATCATAAAAACACATTTAGAGGTATAAACCAGGGTGCGTAAATCATACTACATACATTATATTTCGTAGCACCCTATAACTCACATTAGGGCCTGGTGCCCTCTAATCCTAACAGCCCCCCTGGCCAACTGGCCATCTCAAAAAGGGGCTCAAATGCCCTATGTCCCAAGAGTCAGGGCGCGCTGCCAAAGCAGCGACTGTAAAGAGTGCGCAATCTGCGCAAGCCTAAATGTTGCAGCTGGCACTAAGTGCTGCACAGCTGTGAATGTCAGGGTCAAAGGAGTGCATCTCACTCCTCACTCAGACATGTCCCCCAAAGAAACAAATGGCCTAAACGTTGCAGCTGCCCACTACTTGCTCGGCAGCTGTAAATATCCAATGAGGCCTTGTACCACTGTGCCTCTTCTGTCCCCCCTCAGGGACCAAATAAAACTTGCCCCAGCGTTACAGCTGGCTGCGCTCTCGCAGGACAGCTGGGAAAGATAGCCAGCAAAAGCAAGCACTGGCACTACATGTGCATCTCAAGTCCCACTGGGGCTCTAAAAACAACATGGCTCCTACACTGCTCCAGGCACCAACAACATGCCTCGGGGGAGCTCATCTGGTGCTGCCATCAGGCCCCACCATGCGTTGGCGCACACAGGCTCCCCTTCCACAAATGCACCAAAAGATAACTTGCCCCCAAGCGTTGGAGTGTACTGGCTCCTAAAACAAAAGATGGCCCGATAGGGCGGCCCTTTGCCATGTGGGGCCGCTCAGGATGTAGGTACCGGCACTTGTGCCTCGGTCCCCTCTCCCCCCCAGCCCTCTTCACTCACCGGCTGGGGCGAAGGCAGGACTCTCCCCCCTGCGGGCAGCACTTCTTCTCGATGCACGGGGACAAAGGCAGGCTCCCTCTCTTCCCTCCATGCAGCAACACATGGGGCTCTCTCCTCGCCACGGGAGCCCCGTTGACCAGCTGCCACACTTCTCCTTTTGGCCCCTCCTTACTTCGTCTTGGTCATTGCTAGTGCACGGGACCTCTCCACAAGGGGAGGTCCAGCTCTGGTGCAGGCAGTCTCTTCTCGTCACGCGGGGCTCCGAGCAGCTCAAGGGAGCCCCGCTGGCAGCCTGAGGTGACTTCTTCTCCTCTTGGGCACTAGTCCAGCGCGGGGTGGGCTCCAGCCTGTATTCACTCAATTTGGGGCCGGGCTTCCTCGCAAATGCGGAAGTCCCACCTGGCTGATGCGTCACATTTGCCTGACTTCAGGTTTCCCAGGCATTCTCCTTCTCGGCGGCTCAGTGCCGCGGCGGTGATTCTCTGAAATGCGGGGTGGGCTCCCACATTTAAAAAGGACACATTGAGCGGCCATGTGGGGTGGGCACAAAAGCGCTTACAGGGCGCTAGGTGCACAAAGGTCCTGAGGAATCCAAGGCTGAGAGGGTCCCAACAAGAAATAACTTTACCATCAAGGGGAAATGCAGGGCCCAGGGAGGCAAGCCCTCATGGCAGCCCCCATGGGCCCCAGCAGCAGCACGCAGGAAGAGCAACCAAGAACTGACCATCTACATGGGGTCACAGCCCCTATATTTATACTACATTTTCCCTTTGTGTAAAAGTGCAGGGCATGGGAGAACCAGATGCAACTGGTTCAGGGGAGCTTTGGAGCACTTTGTTTTTCTCAGCTCCTCTCTCCTTTGTCAGGTGGGGGCTCAGTGCTCAGACGCATCAAAGGGGGCGGCTCCAGCATTGTGGAGGGAAGGTACAGTTCTATTCAGGTCCCAGGTGCAACTCCTCCCTCCCATCTGCATGCAGATCTCTCTATTTACTACTGGGCAGATACCCCCGGTCTCCTGGAGCCACCCAAACCTCTCAGCTCCTGTAAATCACAAGCCAGACAGACATGCAATTCACATCAGGCCGGCAGGCACACAGTACACAGAAATGCCAACTTCTAAAAGTGGCGTTTCTCCACCAGTCACCATAAATCTGCGCACACCATTGCGCAGCATTTATCCTCACGAGTTCATACATACCAAACTTGCCCCAAGACTCCTCTCATACCAGGAATTACCATAGGCACACATGTCCCCCATGCATTCCTATGGGAGGGCAGGCCAGTCTCACCACACATACATAGAGAGTGCACGCACTTTACACTGAACCATAGTGCTGAAGTGCTCAGAGGCCTAAAATCACCAACACCAGGTTACAGAAATAGGCTAGGAGAACGCAAAACGTTTCGGGGTGAACCTGCCAAAAGGGCCAAGTCCAACATCCAGTACTTTTTCAATGATGATTTTGAGGCTTTTCACTTGCAAGCAGGGTGTGGGGGTTCATCCATGGACTGCGGAGCACCAAGTGGAGTCCCAGGGTGAGGCATACTACCCAAAGACTACCACCTCGGTCTTGTCCAAGTTCAATTTGAGGCAACTGGATTTCATCCAGGTGGCTACTGCTGTCATGCATGTTGTGAACTTGTTCGTTTTATATGTATTTGTAAAGTGCACTGTCACCCACAAGGGTATCTTGGCGTTGAGCCGGTGTGTATGCCTAGCCCTGCCTGTGGTAAGTTGTTTAGGTGAAAGGCAGATCTTCAGCTTATCATTGAATTCAAGAAGAGAGGAGGAGGCTCTGATGTGGAGTGGGAGCTTATTTGATGGTTTAGGAATGATGCAAGAGAATTGCCGTACTCCTGGTCCAGGCCTTTAGATGCATGGGATGTGTGCAAGTTGAAGTCCTGCGGAGCAAGGGTGTCTAGGTGGCTGGTTGAAGGAGATGCACATTTTCAGGTAGATGGGGCCTGAATTGTGTAGTGCCTTGTAGGTGTTTGTGATGAGTTTTGAACTGAGTGCGTTTGTGTATCAGGAGAAAGTGTAGTTCTCTGAGTTGCAGTGTGATGTGGGTTCTGTGTGGGAGATTGAAGATGAGTCTGGCTGCCGAGTGTTGGATGGTTTGTAATCTTATAGTGAGTTGTTTGGTGATTCCAGCATATACTGTGTTCCCATAGTCAAACTTGCAGTTGACTAGGGCTTAAATTACAGGTTTTCTAGTGTTGCTTGAGAGCTATTTGAAGAACTTCCTCAGCAGCTGCAGGGTGTGGAAGGAGGATGCAGTGATGGCATTGTCTTGTGCAGTGATGTTCAGTTTGCTGTGGATGATTATTCTGAGGTTCCTGGTGTGGGTTATGGGTGTGGGTCCGAGTGTGGCGGGCAACCAGTTGAAGTACCATTGTGAGGTGTTATTGCCGAAAATCACTACTTCCTTTGTCAGTGTTGAGCTTGAGACAGCTGGTTTGCATCCAGCTAGTGGCTTCGGTCATGCAGGCAGTGATCTTGATTCTTGTGTTGGGGGTCTTGTGCTATCCCTTTAAACTTTTCCTGTCCATATCTTTCACCATATTGGCTTATTTAACTTTTGTATAAGGACAATTATAGATAGTCCAAGAAATACAACATGGCAATTAAATGGCATATTTGGGCTGCAGTGTATATTTACAGCACTATATGTTCAGGACCCACACACATGGCAGAAACATATGGTTTCAGATAGCTCTATTGGTTCTGGCTGGGATACAGTCTAAACGCACGGCAGTGACAAAAGGCGAAGAAAAGTATCCATGAAAAACATAACATTTTTTATAACATTAAATTCAAAAGGGTTTGAGACAATAACATACTGACCTGTCATACAATGAGGGAAATCTGTTATATGCTAAGCACTGTGCACAGAACTAGAAGTTTAAACCTTTTTAACTTCTAGAGGAGAGAACTCCCAAATTTGATTAAATCTTTAGTAGTTCAGCACCCTAAATTGACCAAAACACATCTCTTGTATATTGACCAAAACATATCTCTTACATTAAATAAGAGTTCAGCAAGAATCTCACACATGATCATTATGTATAAGGCATATTCTTTACAGTAGACAATATCCTTCAAACGTATCTTGTTAACAATTCTTTAATCATTTTCTTCTTTTGATGATCAACTTAAAACCGTAGCCAACACGGACTACAAAATACACATAAATTCAACACTTATTTACAATATATACAGAGAATAGTCAAGCAACACAATTTCAGATTAAACTGATAACTTATACATTCTATGAAACAATCCTGAATAAAATCTTAAATTACATACTATCCTTAATTTGATCCACTAATGTTAAGTGTAAGTACTCCATTTGCAATTGTTCTGAACCCTGTTAACATCTAATTATGACATTCTCTCAAAGGATTATTATCTGTATATATTGTAAATAAATGTATTTATGTATATTTTGTAGTTCTGAAGAAGTCCATGAGGATGAAACATGTTGGCTACGGTTTTAAGTTGATTATTAAAAGAAGAAAATGAAGAATTGTCAACAAGATACGTTTGAAGGATATTGTGCACTTTAAAGAATATGCCTTATATAATAAATCTTGCTGAACTCTTATTTAATACAAGAGATACATTTTGGTCAATTTAGGGTGCTGAACTGCTAAAGATTGATGTATATTTTTTATATATTAGCTAAGACATCCCTTTGGACTGGGTGCTTAATGTATAAAACAGCGACAAATTAACATTAGGAAATGTACACCCTCACAATGAACAATTACAGAAGCTGTGTTTACTCTTTGGTAAATCTGTATTCACCAAGGACAGGCTTAGGTATGAATAAAATATTCACTCTTTAGGAACAGGTGTGACACGTTATTTCCCTTGGCTGTACTATGAGCAGCTGAGGAAATGTACTGAAAGGGGACTTTAAGGAGATGAGACTTCGAGTCCCAGATATTCAAGTGGGATCACTGACATAATATCGACTGACAAAATATCGACTACCAAAAATATCGAGGAAAAAATATCTACAGACAAAATATCGAGTTTGTATGTACAAACAGGAAAAGTACAAAAATATCGAGTACAAAATATCGTTTACAAAAATATAGTTTTAAAAAATATCGACTTTATTAAAAACAGTGTTAAATTAAATTAAAATTTAAAATTAATTACTAAAATATACTTAAAAATACTTAAATTAAATTATGATAATTAAATATTTAATAAAAGTTATAAAAAAAATTACAATCATATTTGTTAAAACATATATATATATTAACATAATATAATTAAATAATATCCAATATTATTAACGTACAATAGCAAAATGTAAAAAATACTATTCCCACTCCAGTGGGTGCAACAGTGAGGAAAGCGTTGGATAGCGTAGGGGTAAAAAATACTATTCCCACTCCAGTGGGTGCAACAGTAGGGAAAGCGTTGGATAGCGTAGGGGTAAAAATTACTATTCCCACTCCAGTGGGTGCAACAGTAGGGAAAGCGTTGGATAGCGTAGGGGTTAAAATTACTATTCTCACTCCAAATAGTGCAACAGTAGGGAAAGCGTTGGATAGCGTAGGGGTTTAAATTACTATTCCCACTCCAAAGAGTGCAACAGTAGGGAAAGCGTTGGATAGCGTAGGGGTTTAAATTACTATTCCTACTCCAAAGAGTGCAACAGTAGGGAAAGCGTTGGATAGCGTAGGGGTTTAAATTACTATTCCCACTCCAGCGGGTGCAACAGTAGGGAAATCGTTGGATAGCGTAGGGGTTTAAATTACTATTCCCACTCCAAAGAGTGCAACAGTAGGGAAAGCGTTGGATAGCGTAGGGGTTTAAATTACTATTCCCACTCCAAAGAGTGCAGCAGTAGGGAAAGCATTGGATAGCGTAGAGGTAAAAATTACTATTCCCACTCCAGTGGGTACAACAGTAGGGAAAGCGTTGGATAGCGTAGGGGTAAAAATTACTATTCCCACTCCAGTGGGTGCAACAGTGAGGAAAGCGTTGGATAGCGTAGGGGTAAAAATTAGTATTCCCACTCCAGTGGGTGCAACAGTAGGAAAAGCGTTGGATAGCGTAGGGGTTAAAATGACTATTCCAACTCCAGTGAGTGCAACAGTAGGGAAAGTGTTGGATAGCGTAGAGGTAAAAATTACTATTCCCACTCCAGTGAGTGCAACAGTAGGGAAAGTGTTGGATAGCGTAGGGGTAAAAATTACTATTCCCACTCCAGTAGGTGCAACAGTAGGGAGAGTGTTGGATAGCGTAGGGGTAAAAATTACTATTCCCACTCCAAAGAGTGCAACAGTACGAAAGAGTTGGATAGCGTAGGGGTAAAAATTACTATTTCCACTCCAGAGAGTGCAACAGTAGGGAAATTAAATACTTCATATATTATTTCAATAAATATAAATTAATATCTATCAAAATTAATTAAAGGTAATTACGAATTTAATATAATATAATAATTAATCAATAAAAATTACAAATTAAATTTAATTATTACAATTATTTAACTATTAATACAAATTAATTACAAATTAACAATTAATAATTTAACATTTAAAAATTAATTTACAATAAATTCAAATTAAATACAATAAATTGAAATTGATTTATTTAATTAATTATAAATAAATTACTTCCCATCCTATTTCCCTATAAACCCACAACCCACTACAGAAAATAAATTATTAATTTGACATAATTAGCAATTAATCAATTAAATAAAATTAATTAGCAATTCTAATTTAATTAATTACCCATAAACAATTAATTAACAATTAATTCTACAATACCAATAAATATGTTTTCATATTTAATTAATTATAAATAAATTACTTCCCACCCAATGCAACAGTAGGGAAAGCGTTGGATAGCGTAGGGGTTTAAATTACTATTTCCACTCCAGTGGGTGCAACAGTAGGGAAATCGTTGGATAGCGTAGGGGTTTAAATTACTATTCCCACTCCAAAGAGTGCAACAGTAGGGAAAGCGTTGGATAGCGTAGGGGTTTAAATTACTATTCCCACTCCAAAGAGTGCATCAGTAGGGAAAGCATTGGATAGCGTAGAGGTAAAAATTACTATTCCCACTCCAGTGGGTGCAACAGTAGGGAAAGCGTTGGATAGCGTAGGGGTAAAAATTACTATTCCCACTCCAGTGGGTGCAACAGTGAGGAAAGCGTTGGATAGCGTAGGGGTAAAAATTACTATTCCCACTCCAGTGGGTGCAACAGTAGGAAAAGCGTTGGATAGTGTAGGGGTTAAAATGACTATTCCAACTCCAGTGAGTGCAACAGTAGGGAAAGTGTTGGATAGCGTAGGGGTAAAAATTACTATTCCCACTCCAGTGAGTGCAACAGTAGGGAAAGTGTTGGATAGCGTAGGGGTAAAAATTACTATTCCCACTCCAGTAGGTGCAACAGTAGGGAGAGTGTTGGATAGAGTAGGGGTAAAAATTACTATTCCCACTCCAAAGAGTGCAACAGTAGGGAAAGAGTTGGATAGCGTAGGGGTAAAAATTACTATTTCCACTCCAGAGAGTGCAACAGTAGGGAAATTAAATACTTCATATATTATTTCAATAAATATAAATTAATATCTCTCTCAAAATTAATTAAAGGTAATTATGAATTTAATATAATATAATAATTAATCAATTAAAATTACAAATTAAATTTAATTATTGCAATTATTTAACTATTAATACAAATTAATTACAAATTAACAATCAATAATTTAACATTTAAAAATTAATTTACAATAAATTCAAATTAAATACAATAAATTGAAATTGATTTATTTAATTAATTATAAATAAATTACTTCCCATCCTATTTCCCTATAAACCCACAACCCACTACAGAAAATAAATTATTAAATTGACATAATTAGCAATTAATCAATTAAATAAAATTAATTAGCAATTCTAATTTAATTAATTACCCATAAACAATTAATTAACAATTAATTCTACAATACCAATAAATATGTTTTCATATTTAATTAATTATAAATAAATTACTTCCCACCCAATTCCCCTATAAACCCACAACCCGCTACAGAAAATAAATTAGAAAAATTAACACAATTAACAATTAATCAATTAATTTAAATTAATTGCCAATTGAAATGTAATTAATTACCAAATATAAATTAATTAACAAATAATTAAAAATTAATAACAATAAATAAATTTACATATTTAATTAATTATAATTAAAGTACTTCCCACCCTATTCCCCTATAAACCCACAACCGCTACAGAATTAAATAACGCAAAAATTAAAAAATTAAAATGTCATTAATTATTATTATTTATAACATAAATACACACTTTTCACACATATAATAACATTAAAAACACTATAAAAAATTCAATATTATTAAAAATTTGATAATTTTAATAACCTATATTATATACTTCTATATTTTAACTGTCTATATTTTTAACAGTCGAAATTACTTTACTTACCTTAAAAACGATATTTTTGATGTCTATATTCTGTCCAGTCGATATTTTGTCCAGTCGATATTTAAAACTCGATATTATGTCCAGCCGATATTTTGAAGTCAATATTTTGACTGTTCACCATTCATTTGCAGGGAGGCGCCAACGCATCTTCGGTGGAGGAGGCAGCTATACCCCCCTAAAGTGCTACATGGTGCGGTGTGCTCTCCTGAAGTGCTGGCATTTGAGGAGTAGGGACTTTGAGTCCCAGGTATTAAAGCGGCAGGAGGCGAACATCGTGAGGGGAGGAGGTGGCCACACACCCCTGAACTGCCATATAGCACAGAGCACACTCCAGCAGGGCAGGACTTTGAGGAGAAGGGAATTCAAGTCCCAGGTATTCAAGTGCCAGGAGGTGCCATTGCATCTTGATGGGAGTAAAGGATCAAGGACCAAACCCCCCTGAACTGCTGCATAGCTTGGAGCACACTACAGCAGCTCTGGGATTTGAGGAGAAGGGAGTTCGATGTGCAGGTATTTAAGCCCCAGGAGGCGCCAACGCATCTTGAGGGGAGGAAGCGGCAAACCCTCCTGAACTGCTACATAGCACAGTTGGCTCTCCTGCAGCGCTGGACTTTGAGGCAAAGAAAATCTTGCTGCTTCTGTCTTGAAGTGAAAGGACATGACTTTGCTTTCTGTATGTTACTTCGAAGGTTCTCCAAGGGCTTAAATATAGCTGAATTGGCCTCATCTCCTGTTAAGAAGTCTCAGGGCCATCAAAGAGACTTCACCTGCAAGTACATGGGCTCTTCTGTTGAGGGTCTTGACTTGCCAAGTGGTGCCGAATCCAGTTCCTGGGCCCTTCGGAGTGAATTCAGGTGATTTAAAGGAGAAAATCCATGCATCGACTCCCAGTGTTAGTCCAAACCTATACATTGCTGCAAAACTCGACAAATTGTCGCTGCCAGCACCGGAGAGTGGGACCGCTTGACACAATGACCATGGCTTACAAAGCAGGTCCCAGCTTTCTGTCACAGCTCATCAGAAAAACCACTGGTGTGTGTGTTGAGCATCGCATCACCGACATCTGTGACGCACCACTTGGACTCCGGCGCAGCGCTTGCTTCATTGCTGTGGAACAGACGCAGCACAATTGGATTTCCAACGCATTATCCTTGGGTACCAATTTCTTCATCGACACAGCACAGCAGTAAGGAATTGACACATCGTGCACGCAAATGATGCCTCACCTCCCCTGCAACAATAAGCAACCAACACATCACGTCTCCTGCCTAGCAGTAAGGAACCAACACTTCACCTCCCCTTTAGGAGCGTGGAACCAATTCATTACCTGAATTTTTGACCCTTCACCTCCCCTGTGCCTCCCATCGTCTTTGATTTTTGACGCATCTAAGGTACTTTGTCCTAAACAAGCGCATCTATTGATTTCTATGGACTAAACCTACTTAACCTATTAAAAGTGATATTCTGACTTGTGTGTGTTGGATTTTTGTTGTGTTGGTCTTGTTTTATTCTGATAAATATTGTGCGATTTTCTAAACTTGTACGGTTTTCACTGTGTTACTGTGTGTGTGTGTGTGTGTGTGTGTATGTGTACAAATACTTAACACATTGCCTCTGGGATAACCCTGGGGGTGAACAGGGTTTTCTTAGCTGTGTGATTCCCTTACCCTGACTACAGTGAGGGTCCCTACATGGACAGGGTACAAACCACTGCCAACTAGAGACCCCAAGTCGTCACTTGGCCCCTACTTATAGGGAGCCTCCAAGTGTACTTCTGCCTAACACTGATTAACTGGGCCCCCTCACTGTGCACCTTACATAGTGGTCCTGGTAAACGTGCCCCTGCTTCCGGCAAATGTGAGTGAAAATTTTCATCAGCTGAGAAATAAAGTGACACACTGGTTGACTACCAAGGGAGGTTTTGACACAAATATCTATGATCAAATCATCACGGCTCGTAGAATTGGGTGGGTGGGGCAGGGTCCAAAAACTTCCCCATAGTGGTTAATTTCTGTAACAGTCAGGTTGCGGGTAGAATTCTTGTCTCTTGTAAAAAAAAAAGGTTAATTTGAATCCGAATATTGGGGTTCGTCCACTCTGTTTTTTTTTTTACAGACCAGCCCGGTCCTTAATCCATGTACACTAAGACCCATCCCATCTTTGAGTTATCAGAGTCAGTAGGGTGATTATCTTGAGGTTGCCACTGCAAAAGCTATGCCTCTTTCTCGGTCGAATAGATTTGGTGCACTTACTACATTGGAAGACGTGAATTGACTACCCTCTTCTGGATGCTCCGAAAGTAATGACTCACGGGAGATGGGGGAGGGGATTCTCCACCTTGAAGGGGATGCTGTTCCTGAGCAGTAACTTTTTTTGTCATGGAATACAGCTGAGCTTGTGGAGAAGGTGAACAATTAACATTGGTTAGATGTCATCAAACAATATGGCATCTTGGCTTTGCAAGAAACATGGTCAGATAGAAAAACTCATTTTTTGAATGGATTCTGCCATTTCTTTGCCCTGCTACTCCCTCGCTTTTGGGTTGTGCCAAAGGGGGGGATTACTTTAATATCATTATCTCTGAACTGTTTAATGGATGAGTTGAAGAGTAACACTCCCAATCTTGGAGTGTTTTGCTTACCTTCCCTGATAAATATAATCTTCTTGTTCTAAATATTTACAAATCAAATTGCCATTAACCATGTTCTGAGATTATTACCTCCATGGGTATGGTATTTGAGAACTTGAAGACACGTCCGTTGGAACCTGGATCAGGTTCTATTTCTTTCACTCCAATAGTCATCATGGATGACTTTAATCTTCATCCATGTAAACAAGCCTGTAAACAAGCCTGACAGTTATCACAGGATGCTTCTGTGGGGGAGAATCCTATTGATGCCCACTTCCAGCATTAACCTCAAAGTGAACAGGCAAATCTTTTAGTGCAATCTCTGAACTTGATTGTACCAAGCCCTCTGGAGGATCCTGCTTATGTTGGAAGGGGGCATGAAACAATTGTGGATTACTTTTTAATTTCCTATCCCTTGATATATTTTCTAGTTAAGTATAGGGTACTACAGTCTGAGCGGAGCAATCATAAGCCATTGGTCTTATCCATAAGATGTTTATTTCAAAAGAAGCAATCCTTGGCACCCACCTCCTCTCAACTTGCATTTGAGGGTCAAGGCAGGTGGCTGAAATGGTCTAAAGTAATCCCAGAAGAATTTCTTGGCAATTTGTGTTGTTATAGTAGCCATTAGTTATAAATTGTTTAAACTCGGTTTCTGAGCTTAAATATGTTTTGAGGGCAATTACTGTACTCTGTGCATATATTTAGACTACCCTTACTGTGTATAGCAAAGCTGAGACCGATATCAAGGGAAAACGCTGGTTTGATCAGGCATACTCTAAAGCTCAACAGGATTTAAAGAAGGCCCTCAAACGTATCCGGGGGGAGGGAAGGAACAGAGGTGAGCTTATTACGTAGCCAGTACAAGACAGCAACTAAGAAAAGGGAAGAGTCCGTCAAGGATGAGGCTTGGGATCAATTACAGTTTGCAAGTGACACTTATGATAGCACCGCCTTTTGATAGGTTGTCAATAGCCCATTTTTAGGGCCTTCCCTGATCTCTGGGATTAGAAAATAAAAATGGTTTGGCAATTTCTCACATATCTACTCATCGGAGTCAGTGGTAGATCCTCCTTCTCTGCCTATTTTTACTAAGCCAAACTCTTTTTCTCTGTTGCTGAGTTAACAGGGGGTCAATTTAAGATTGGCCAGAAACAAGGCTCCATGTCCCGATGTAGTCCCAGCTGATTTCTTTTGGACTGATCCTCTCATTTTGGCACCCTTGTTATTTAAGATCTTAAACATGAGTGACACATGGCCAGCTTAGCTCATGGGCGCAATCCATTACTGTCCCAGTGTTTAAAAAAGGGCAATCGAGCCTACCCAAGATGTTACAGGCCCAATTCCTTGATTAATGTAGCTGTCAAGGCTTTGGGCCAGGTGATCCTGGAAAGGCTATCCTTATGGTAACAAAGGAAAGCATCATCTCTGAGTATGGGTTCAGGCCAGCTCTCAATACCATCGCCCAGTCACTGAACTTATATCTCTTAACCCAGAAGTACACTTTAGCCAAAAAGGGCACTTTATTCTTAAGTTTTTTGGATTGTACCTCTGCATGCGATTGTGTAAACCATACCAAGTTATGGGCTTTGATGTTGTTATTAGGGGTAGATCTGACTCTGGTGTCCTTACTGGGGGACTTGCATATTGATATGTCCACATCTTTCCCAATAACCTGTGGTGTCAGGCAAGGCTGCATCTTGGCTCCTTTCTTGTTCACCATCCAAATTAATCATCTTGAGGTGGTGCTAACTGAGAAAAAATTTGATGTACCTTGAGTAGGCCAACAGGCTATACCATTTCTGCTCCATGTAGACGATATTGTCCTCATGTCAAGGACAGCGATAGAGATGCAACACTTACTTGACACCTTTTTTGATTTCGGGGATTACATGGGCCCAGATGTACGACAGTTTTGTAGCGTGTGCAAACGGGTCTTAGACCCGTTTGCGCATGCCAAAAACCATGGGCCCATATACAAACAGTATTGTGCGAGTCGCAAATAAAGTGCGACTCGCAAAATACTGTTTTGTGACTCGGTATTTGGAAGGGGCATTCTCTTCCAAATAGCGAGTCCATAGCCATGTACAAATGTTTTGTGACCTCAATTGAGGTTGCAAAACACTTGCAAATGACCACCTCCTTCAAGTAGGTGGTAATGCATTCGCTATTGGGAAGGGGTACCCAGGGGACCCCTTCCCCTTTGCAAATGTGTGCAAAATTATTTTTTAAGGGCAGAATTTAATTTTTTTTAAATGCACCCATGGCTGCATTTAAAAAAAAAGAGGCTGCTTTATTTAAAAGCAGTCCCAGACATGGTGGTCTGCTGAGCGCAGCAGGCCACCATCCCTGGGAGGGCCAGCCATCCCAAATGGGGTCGCAAAATGCGAATGGCTCATTAATATTCATGAGCCTCACATTTTGCAACCCCATTGGGAATCGCAAACGGTGTCCAAGACACTGTTGTGCATGCCAAATAGCGAGCTGCAAATTGCGAGCCGCAAGCGCGATGCAAATTGCGAGTCGCTATTTGGCAGGTCACACATCTGGCTCCTTAGATCTTTCCATAAACCAGACAAAATTACGTTATGATTATTGGTCATGAGCCCAGTCAATATAAAGCTTTTTTTTGTAAAAAGTGTAAAATTGTTCAGGCACCCACTTTGAATTAACTGGGTATTTTTCTCGATAACAGGAACACTTGGGGCACCCTTCTCAATGCTGGCTCGTACCTGGGGAGCGGAACTAGATTTTGGTGCCAGGCTTGGCAGGATCCAATCAAGCCCCTTCTTCAAATTTACAGTGCTAAATGTGTGTCAGCTACAACTTTTGGCAGTGATATTTGTAGGTATAAGGATTCAGGCTGAGGAGAATAGGTTTGCCAGGCACTTGTTGGCGGTCCTGCAGAGCATATGAACCTTTGCTGTCCATGAAGAACTGGGTCTAAAACGTATTTCAGACATCATTGCATTAAGACCCTTGTTACAATGGATTTCGGTGTGGTATAAAAGTGAGCTATCCCTGAACAGACTGATCATCAAGGATTGCCTCTCTTTAGATCATGTAAATACAATACCTTGTCCTTGGTTTCGCTATATAAAGTCGAAAGTCACTAGCATGAGCTACTCGGATTTATTTTTTTTCCCAGATAAAATCACTAAAGCAGACTATGATTGAGTCAAATGCACTTCCATCACTTGAGTTGTTGCCACTATGGAAAATTGTGAACTACATAAACCTGCTGCACATGCCCTATGTATAATAAAAACAGCACCCTTCAGAGAATCTTATCTGACATGAATGACCAATGTTTATCATCGGCAATTGTTAAAAAGGTTCAAGTTTTATCTCCTTGTACAACTGATTAGTTTTCCTAAGAGCTGGTCGGCTCCAGGCACACTGGGCCCCAGTCTGTGTTACAACTTGTCTGTACAAACCCTGTAGAAAACGTTTCTTAATATCTCTTTTGAAAAAACTAATATGTACAAAAGAGATACCTGCCATGTTAAACTTTATGATGCTCAGGGATATCCACTCTTGTGTATGCGTATCAAACGTTTTGAGCTGTATAATCAAGTTGCAGGAGGCTTGTCCTTAATTTTGTTTTGTTCTCTGTTTTAGGGGAGAGCAAATGTTTATTAGGGGTGATAAAATGTCCACCTGAATTCCTATACTCTTTTATGGTGTATGTTATACAGCGCTGTTCTCTAGTTTGATATATCGGAGAGTTGTGTAATTGATTATGTGATTACTGAAATTTATTAGACCTTTTTCTTTGACACATTTGTAATCGCTTCTCTTTTTAAGGCCATCCTTAATGAATTATAATAGTAGTCTCGGTATTTGGACCATGTACTGTGTGTTTTAACTAATGTTTTAAAGTATGTATGTTTTTATAATATGTTTTAATGTTTATAGATGATGTGCATCTTTTATGGTTATATTTTAACCGAATAAAGATTGATTATACATAGATTTATTTATTTAAAGAGTTTTATATATGTACACAGTTGCTTTTTAAGAATGGAAGTTCCAGCAATTTAACTCAAAATATCACATTTATAGAACACAAAAATCCGGGGAGCGGTTATCCCATCCGGGTGATGGAGTATTGTGCTCCATCGCCCTGATGGAGTAAAATCTGTAGAGCGACATCTAAATCAACCCCTTAATTTTTAATGTCTATGTTGACAAACTTCTATATCTAACAAGAAATATTACATGCAAATAATGATGTCTCTCTGCAGTACTATATATTGGTAGAAATCAGGTTTATTCCATCATGGCTCCTTCGTGTGGGAGCAGCGAGGATCAGGATGGGAGGGACAGGAAGCGTGAAAGCGACATAAATATATACATACTGTGAGACTTATGTCAAGCACTTGATGATTTCATAAAGGTTTTGAATATAGAAAAAGAGATGAGTGCAGAGTGATTCATATGTAAAACAGTCTATTTCTGCACTACTTACATCAGTTCTAGAGAAGTGTTAAAGAACCTGAAAATAAATATAAAATGTTAAGATATTTCTCAACTCCATTCATTTGGCCATCCTCCTCTCCTCACCTCAAACGTCCTCACTATGTATGTATCCCACATACATCACATAGTAGAGAATTTTATGAAAACTAGCTCGACTACTTGTGCAGTCTTTTTCTGAAATTCATATGTAATGTTACGTACAAGGTATTTGTAAAGCACATGTTCACACTGAAGGGCATCTTGACGCTGCAATGGTAGAGGACTCTTTTTATCCCACTCAATGTTACTCATTTGTCAAGCTCAGAAAATACTATATGAATATGTAACCATGATGCCTTTCGCAGCTACCTTCAGTGTGTTTGTATGTATATGGCATTTAAATAGTGCAAACCTGGTGAAAAGGCAGCCGAATGCTGTACCTGGTCAAAGGCAAGCATAATAGCCAAGGAATATAGGGGAGGAAGCTGCGTTGTGGACATTTAATGCATTTTAATGTGGTGATTTTAAAAGAGGTGAGTTTTCAGCTGTGTCCTAATTTGGAGCCATGCAGGGGTAGTCCTGATGGATACTTGGAAGTTGTTCTAGATCCTGGGTGCATTGATGGAAAAAGACATCTTGTTTTTTTTCTTTTTATACTTTTGTTCTGCAGTCTGATGGTGTCCTGGCTGTGGGTGCACTGATAACCACCAGAGATGCCCAGGTTATCAAGTGGTGGTACTGGTTCTAGGGGTGTGCATAATTTGCATAATATGCTTTAACATAATTACACAAAAGTAAGGCAAACATATGCAAAATTATGCGTGATTACACCTATTGAAAATCTTCCCTTTAGCAGTATATTTTCACGCAAAATGGGTCTTCACATACATTTTTTTACAAGAAGAAACAATTTAACAAAAACCACCACAAAGAACAACCAATCATGTTCTGTTGCTCCTGTGCTTTCATAGCAAGTTTTTACAGTGTATAGCACATTCGTGATAAATAATAATGGTAAATAATAGTGCGAATTGGCATAATTGTGCAATTTTAGTAATCTCACATAACAAGCATAACAAGCATAATAATAAATTCTCAAAATTATACTGGTATTATTTAAATTTGCCCAGGCCTAGTCATGATTGTTTTGTAAATGATGGACCTGGTTTTGAAAAACGTGCTGGCCCGCAAGGGGTGCCAAAGGATTTCTTTGAGGATTGGGGTGATGTGATCATATTTCTTCAGGCCCTGGATGAGAAGGGCTGTGATGTGCAGCATGCCACTGAGGGGTGCCTGAGTAGAGCTGGAAGGCCATGGAATATGACATTAAACACCTTAGTTCAGTAAGTCACCAGATCCAAAGGTTGTATTTCAAAGCAACAGACACAAAGGCAGTGGCGTAGCTAGGCCTTAGGACGCCCGTGGCGGCCACTGTATCTGCTCCCTGCTGCAGCCTAATGAAAGGGGGGCGGAGCAGGGAGGTACTGGTGTTTCATGCAGCCGCGACGGCCTCAGGTAAGAGCAGCGGGGTGATCCCGATTCTTATGGCCACAGGTAAGAGCAGGGCCCCCATAACTCGTCCCCCCTGGGGCGGTCCTCCCCCACCGCCCTCCCCCTATCTACGCCACTGCACAAAGGCTGATACTGATATCCACGAACAAGTGGGGAACATTAACTGCACAGGTTCCAAAAGGTCATACAATAGTCTGCTTCAGCTCCACTATTTTTTTTTTAATTGTGATGATGATCCACTCTACCAGCAAAACATTGTTTTTATGTGCATGAAACTATACTTTGGTAGAACAAATATTGCCTTGTAGAAATCATTTTATTACACTGGTCTGTTTTGACCACCAACAATACAGACTCCAGAATATCTCCTTGATTAATACTCACTACTGGGGTTTTCAGATCTACTATGATGTGACTCATGAAGGGCTCAGTCAACAGGAGATATATGTAAATTAGAGCAATCCACTTGACTGTCTCTGGTGTGGAATTCTCTACCTCCAGAACCTGGGCTAATACTTTCTCTAGATAAACTGAGTCATACAGTAGTCCAGAAGGGGTGGACCTATACCATATTTTCATGACATCCACGTATTATGCCTATAAATAATTTGACTGAGAGTTTTTTATAGAGAGACTATCCTTAAAGTTTGGCATGATGGAGTCCTTGTAGACATCGTATTACTCATTACAGATGAAGAGTCAAGAAGAGTAGAATGAGGAGTGTTCAAGGAAGAGAGGAGACGATTAAAGAGAAAAGGAGAAGACAAAAAGGAGAAAGAGAAAAAAGAGGAAGGGAGGGAAAAGATGAGGAGAGAAGAATGAGTGTAGAAAAGGAAAAATATGAGCCAGAAAGATAAAAAGGAAATAAAAATATAGAGGAAGCGGAGAAGAGAATATAGAGGGCAGAGTAAAGGAGAAATAGTAAACAGGTAAAAGGCAGCCCAAGAAGAGTAGGCTGAAGAGATAAAACGAAACAGGGAAGAGAGAAGAGAACAAGAGGTGGTAAAGGGGGAGAGAGAGAGAGATAGACCAGAAAGGATAAAAAAAAGCATGACATTGAAGATGAAAGGATGACGAGAGTGGAGAAGAGGATTAGGAATAGGGTGTAGAAGAGAGGGTGCGCTTTAAGATACCTGATTCACAGGGCCCAGCGTGATGCATTCGTGATCAAGTGACCAATTGCAAATATTTGAACGTTTTAAGCACGGAAATGTGTAAAGTTTTGAACATTTTGACATGTTTCTAAACATGGTAAATTCTAATTTGCTGGTACTCCGAACTCTATATAAAGACTGCTCATGCACAAGGGGATGATTTCAAAGCTGGAAGACAAAGTCCTCAAATGTATTAACACAATGCTAAATTGTGAGACAACAACAGGCGAAGTTTCCTCTGCCATCAGGATATTATGCTGGAAATGAAATCCACTGGTGGATACTGCTCCAAATTTCGGCATTGCTCCAGATTTAGGCCTTCCTCCAGAGGACGTAGCTTTACTACCCAAACTCTCTAACTCCAGGATCATATTTACTGCATCGTGTTCTTTTATAAAAATGATTCACCTTTCCTGATGGGATTGCAAAACCCAAAACTCTTCCCATGTAGGAAACGCCCTGCCAATGCATCATCCCATACATGAAAAGCACATCTCATGTACTATACATTTTTGTAACAACTACCTGCCTAGCAAAACTGTCAAGTCTGCCAACACATCTCTGGCCCTCTGACACACAGCCAGGGCACCTCTAGCATCCTCCAGTGGGCTGCAGGCTAAGGGCCTTGTTTCACAGCAAGATAGGTTGCCGTGACACAACATTGGGCCCTTCTGGCTCCATCCTACTCGCAGCCCCTTGCAGTGTGGGGTGGTTAAAGCTTTTTTGTCTTGGTTGATTTTGATATTCAGTCTGGCTGTGCACAGGGCACACTGCTTCCCAGATAGTACATTTTATGGGTGTGGTGTGTCCTATCATACATGCAGGCGCAGTATGTAATCCACTGGACAGGCAAACAACACTTCTAGGCAGTGCTGTCTTAACACATGGGCACACTGGGGAGTTGCCGGGGTCCCCACGAGCATGGGGGTGAAGGCCTGCAGAACATAATTTGACACAAATTTTCCGTTAAGCATTTTTACTCCTGTGAATGGTTGTGCAGGCAGAGCTCAGTGCATGCTATGCACGGGGAACCTATAATGCACTTAAGACAGCCGTGCTTGGAGGTAGTTCTGATAGCAGTCTAACCGAATAACGTTCAACTGATAACCCATTATTCACAAAAAGGCTCAATAGTATCTTAGCCGGGCCACTTTCATTTGATGTTGAATTAGCAATAAGACCAACCCCATTTCAAACTGGATCATCCATGCTCATATCATTGTAACATAAAAGAAAAACCTATTGCTTTGTGATAAACCCTTAGAGAAATTAATTATATCTGCTGCTGTTACAGTTAAGTTACTGCACTAAAAACATTCATGACAGGTGGCACTAAAATGTTTTACTACACAAACCTCAAGAACCATCTGTTTAAACTTCATGTTTATTAGAATGGGGTATGTTAGTTGCTTGGGTCAATGATAATCTAACAAATTATGAAAACGCATACTGGACGTTATGCTTTGAAGGGAATACTTTGCCTGACTTGATTGAATGTTTTCTTTCTTTGTTGAAAATTTGATTGTGCTATCTTATGGTGAGTGGTGGGACCAGGACCTAGCCAATCATTATGTCCTCTTTTTAGTTGGATCCCAAAAAATCTTGTAAAGACACCTTAAAGCAATTATATGAAGACCATGGAGTGCTATATGCCTCATGATAATAAGGTTTATTCCTCTCGCATAGACTCTTCCGAGTCACAGGTCAAAGGCCAATTCATTTACGCCCTACCTATCCAAATGGCAGAGCAATCAAGTTTTGAAAATTCTTAGGAGTGCTTACTAATTAGCATATTTGTGCAGGAAATGATGTCACACAACCCTTGACAGGAATGACAGTGAACTGATAAAAACATTTAAATGATCGAACAATTAAAAATGCCGAACACTTTACCTAGATTCCTAGCTTAAAATTGCACTACATTGTAGTTCGCATGATTAAAAACTGGCGAACAGAAGGAGAGACACACCATGGTACGCGGTCCTCATGATATGTTACAATTGTATTGCTTTTGAAAACTACGCCTTGCCCATTGCTGCTATAATTGCTGCTAAAATCGCTTTGCGCTGATGTAAAATTTGGTTTTAAAGATACTAATTCGTTTGATTTTACTGCCGTTCTTTTTTATGTGAATATAGTTGCCTTTTAAGTACTAAAGTCTTTTTTTTTAAACAAAAAGAAAGTAGCCACTCTCATTCCTGATTGCACTGGGCAGGGGAAATTACAGGGAGTGTTTTGTTTGGGCTCACCTGCTCTCAGATTTGCTGCAAATGAAAAGGGGGGCTCTTGGCCCCCCCGCCCGCATGGCGGTGTGGCGACCGCTCCCCTCTACCAAGGCCTCTCGGTGGTGGGGCGTGTCCTCAGGGGCGCGCCCTACCACCGATTGGCGGGCGCCCTCCCTGACCCGGATGGCATTGAGCGACATCCGGGTCGGGGGGGCGGGCTGTAGGGGGGGATAAAGAAGCGGGGAGCGCCCAGGGGACTCCTTGTTGCCTGGACGCTCCCCCCCATATCGGTGGTGCCCCGCGCTCGGGGCTTCTTGTTTCTTTTAATCCGTTTTTGTTTATATTTCAGGGGTTCCAGATCCTCCAAGAGATCGAGCTTTGGAGGCGGCAGCGGCAGCGGGGAGCAGGCGTTCACGATGAGCAGCGTGGACGAGGGAAGAATAAGGGTGTTTCGTTCGAATACAGTGGGTTCCCGGCGTCTAACCAAGGTATTTGTCGGGGCGGGAGCGGGCAGGGACGAGCAGCGCGGCCCGCTGGGGTGTTTCTGTCGGATACAAAAGCGGAGCGCCGCCTGAGTGGGTTCCCGGCGTCTAACCGAGGTATTTGTCGGGGCGGGAGCGGGCAGGGACGATCAGCGCGGCCCGCTGCTACAGAGCGCCGCACTTCGACAGCGGCTGTGACTGGGGCACTTTGTTTGGTATTTTTGTTTTTCCGCTCCATAAACAGGCGGGCAAAGCGGTTGAGCCAGGCATCCCGGGAGACCTGTTTTTCTCATGTTGGGGGCGAAGCAGGGTCAGCTAGGGCAGGGCTTTGGGGGGGAGACTGGAGAGAGAATACTGCATCTAGCAAGTTCCGTGGTTTAGGATGATTGCACAGCCAGGTTTTTTTTTTTTTTGGCAATTGGGCTGTAATTTAATTTAACAACAGGTTTGCCATAGGGGTGGGCAACAAAGGCTTGATCAATTCTCCATCCCACTTGGGATACTATTTCCAGTTCGTTTTGTTTGTTGATTCTCAGCAACTATTTGAGTCAGCCACCCCCAGGTATTGATATCTTTTTTCTATTACAGCCAATCACAAGTTTGTGTGTTCCCAATACAAGCACAGCATCTTACATGCGGTGAGCCTGGAGTGGGGGACGGCTGCACACCCGATACCGGCCGTGAAAGACGCAGGATTGAATCGGTAAGAGGAGAACGGGGGGCTTGCATTTCACTGCTTCTGGTAGGCGCCGGGTGGGTTTACATTAGAGTTCACTCACCCCTGACAAACCGGAGAAGCCGGGGCGTTGCGGTTACGGTTGCATGGTGCTTATAGCCCCCTGTGCATCCTCCAGCTGGTGAAGGTACAAAGCACACGGTCATCTGTGTTGTAACACTAGGAGTGTAGGGCAGGGGTGTACAAGCATGCCGGGGCCAAAGGGTGGTAAAGGAGGGCCTAGCATGGAAGTTATGATGCACGCCATGATGCGTGAGATGAGCGAAATTAATAAGAGGTTGGGGAAAGTGGATGAATTGGAGGCCCGCATGAATGAAAGGTGTGCTGATCCACCAGGCCCATCAGGCAGGCCCATGCGGCAGAGAACGGCACCTTTGCAGAGGGGGGATTTTGTTACCCCACCAAAGAGATCTAAGGCCAAGAAGCCGAGGTACAGTGCCCCAGCTCTCGTGCCTCTAGTGCCGGTCCCGAATACACCCGTACCTGCGGTATCGGTTCCTCTGGCACCTCTGCCAGTAGTTCCTGGTCCTGCGGGGAGTAACGCCCCACCTGTGGTACCGCTTCCGGTCCCGAGTGTGCCGCCGACACCCGCTCCCTTGGCTGTCGCGCCAGCGCCACCGGACATGCCTATCGGGGTCCCAGATGTGCCAGCTGGCAACCTGGACCCGGTCCCTGTTGAGTTGGTATCCCAGATAGCCGCCTTATTACCTTGGTTGCAAAAGGGTGGTGTGTTTCCTGCCTCATATGATCATGCGGCAGAAGCGGCGAAGTTGGTAGAAAAGATTAAAGCTGCGACTGCGGCTGACAATGTCGCGGTGCCCTCATCTTCTTCACTTGCAGGTTCCAGTCCCGCCCAACCGGAGGGAGACGATGGCTTACCGGTTCAGGTGCCCGTCAATGGTAAGGAGGTGGCTCTGCCTCTCTTGGGGGGCGGCTCAGTGCCATCCAGGAGTGAAAATTTGGCACAACATGTGTCACAGGCAGTGAAAGAGTTGATTTGGGCGGGAAAGTATGTTTACATTTTTTCATTGTTGCTAGACAATAGGGAAATGGAGCAGGCCAAGTTACTGAAGGAATGGATGCATCCGAGTGAATGGAGGGCACAGTGCTCCAGGTTCAGGGTAGATGAGACTTTGAAGAATTGGATCAGGGCCTTTTCCGTCCTTACGGCTATTACGGCCGAACGCCCCCCTAATGTGCAGGCAGCAATGGCTTGCTACCAGAGCAGGATTGTGGGGTGGAGCGATCAATACACTGGGGATGCGTGGAAGGAGTATGATGTGAATTTCAGGAAAGCAAAGGAATTTGACTCATCACTGGCATGGGACAGAGTAGATTCTATGTCTTGGCATAAGCAGTTCTCAGGGGACACAGCCCCATCCCAGGCCACGAATGCAGTCAGGGTGTTCTCCGCCAGACCCCAACAGCCCTTTCGGTCATCCCAGGGGAGTGAGGTCCCGGGGAAAAATAGGGGGGCGGGGGGGTCGGAGAGAAAAGGGGTTTGCTGGGACTTTAATAAGCGCTCCTGCACAAGGGCCCAGGGCACCTGTAGATTTAGACTTGCATGTGCAGTCTGTGGTCACCCATCCCACCCTGAGACAACTTGCAGGTCCAAGCAAGGCAACCACGGTCAGAGGGGAAGGGGGAAGCCAGAGTAGTGCAGACGATTCGGGCCCTCCCACACCGATAGACGTTTTGGCAATGATCCCATGGTTGAATAGATACCCGGACCACGCAGCGGCCACTCTCCTTCAGGAAGGTTTCTCACAAGGTTTTAGGATCCCGGCGGTGGGGTACACAGGTAGCGCACGTTGAAGGAACCAACTGTCAGTAAAGTATAACCCTGAAGTGGTGGGTGCGAAGATTAGCAAGGAACTGTCACTGGGCAGGATAGCGGGCCCCTTCCAGGAGGTGCCTGTCCCCAATTTTGTGTGTTCACCGCTGGGAGTAGTACCTAAAAAAGAGAGAGGCGAGTTTAGACTGATTCACAACCTGTCGGCACCAAGAGGAGCATCCTTGAATGATGCGATTGATGAGGGGATTTGTAGTGTAAAATATGCCTCATTTGACCAGGCAGTTGATTTATTCCGAGCTCTGGGGTCAGGGGCACTGATGGCAAAGTCTGACATAGAATCGGCTTTCCGTCTCCTCCCAGTCCATCCTTTAGATCACCACCTCCTGGGTTTCAATTTCGAAGGCAAGTTTTACATGGACAAATGCATGCCCATGGGCTGTTCCATCTCATGTGCTTACTTTGAGACGTTTAGCTCGTTTCTAGAGTGGGTCATGAGACAGGCGACGGGCCACCAGCAGGTCATGCATTACCTAGATGATTTCCTTTTCTTAGGCGCAGCGGGCTCTCAGGAGTGTGCTTGGGCATTGCAGGAATTTTGCGTGCTCATGCGGGCTTTTGGGGTCCCGCTAGCGCCAGGGAAGACGGTCGGCCCGGCCACCTGCTTGGAATTCCTTGGGATCGAAATTGACTCAGTGGAGGGATGCTTCAGGTTGTCCAGGGACAAAGTGTCTAGATTTAGAGCAGCGCTTTCTCAATGCCTACGCAAAGACAAGGTGTCCTTGCAACAGCTGCAGGAAGTAGTGGGGCAACTGAATTTTGCTCTGCGGGTTATCCCAATGGCACGCCCATTTTCACGCTCCATTGCACAAGCTATGAGAGGTCTACAGGAGAAACATCACCGCACGAGGCTGTCATCTGAGGTTCGCCAGGATATGCATATATGGATGGCATTCCTGGCGGATTTTAATGGCAGGATAGTGTGGCCCGGTCCTCCCGCCACATCAGCAGAGTTGGGTTTATGGACTGACGCTGCTGGTAGTGTGGGCTTCGGCGCCATCCTGGGGTCCAGGTGGGTCGCCCAGCGGTGGCCGGAGGAATGGAAAGCTTGGGGTCTGACCGCCAATATTGGCTTCCTGGAACTCTTCCAAATATGGGTGGCCTTGAAGGTCTGGCCAGAACACCTATGTAATCAATCAGTGGTGTTCTGGTCGGATAACATGACAGTTGTGGAATGTATAAATCAACAGGGGGCACGCTGCCCCTTCATACTGCGCCTGATAAAGGAGATTGTGTTAAAGTGCTTAAAATGGAATGTGGTCTTCAGAGCTAAGCATGTCCCAGGGATCCTCAACAATGCAGCTGATTCCCTTTCTCGCTTTAAAATGCAGGTATTCAGGGAGCATCTTCCTGCAGCAGACCCCTCGCCAGCCCACTTCCCGGCAGTAATTTGGCAGATTGGTGCCCCAGACTACAGGCCCTCATGGTTGCTAGCTTAGCCCCCAGGACCAAGACAGCTTATGAAGGGGCGTTTTTGTCTTACCGGGCTTTCTTGGGGCTGGAATGGGAGGCTAGGTGGGCGCAGGAGGACAGCTTTGCGGCCTACTTGGAATCAATGCACAGGGAAGGGCGCTCAGTGGCGGCGGCGAGCAGACATAGGGCGGCGGTTTCCTTCTTCGCGCAGGCTAAGGGCATGCGGGATCCTACTAACACCTTTATGGTGCACAAGGCTTTGAGGGGTTGGTGCCGTCTACAAGGTCACGCACCAGATGGAAGAAGGCCCATTGGGCTAGCTCGGCTGGCAGCCTTATTGGGAGCGCTTCACAGTGTCTGTAGCTCCGAGTGGGAGGTACTTCTGTTTAAGGCTGCATTCTCCTTGGCCTTCTATGGGGCTCTGAGAATTGGTGAATTAGTCGCAGGGTCAAAAGGGGATACGCTGGGCGGCCTGCAGCGGACTTGTGTACAGATCAGAGAGGATACTATGTGGGTGACAATTCAGAGGTCAAAAACTGACCAGGAGTCTCGGGGTCACACCATAGTTCTCCACCGGGCACGGGCCAACCCTTGCTGCCCGGTTTCCCACGTGGAGTTCCTCCACAGACAGCGAGAGGGCACGTCGGGGGTGCACTGTTGTGTCACGCCGATGGCACACCATTGACCAAGTACCAGTTTAGGCGAGTCTTGGAGCTGACGGTCAGACAGACAGGTTTCGACCCCAAGGAATTTGGCACTCACTCTTTTAGGATTGGGTCAGCAACTGAAGCAGTAGCAAGGGGTCTCCCGGTTGAGAATGTAAAGAGAATAGGGAGATGGTCGTCGGAATGTTACAAACGATATGTACGAATTGACTTGTTGTGACAGGATGGTGCTCACGCCTGGTGTCTTTCTGTTTTTTTGCAGTTTCTCAAACCTGTGACGCAGGGGAGGAACTCGCCGGCGGGCGTCAACGATCAACACCATCGCAGCACAAGCAACAGGAGGGACACATGAAATTGGTGACTTGGATTGTGGGCCATTCTTATGTGAGGCGTGCCGAACATATTTTTCTTTCAGGAGACCGTAGGAACAGGGCCGCGCAGAAAGGGTTTCATATTTCCTTTTTCGGTAGAGGGGGTCTGTGCCTCAGCCAGTTTAGGAGCTTCTTCCAGGGACTCCTAGCGCAGCAGCCCACCCCCCCCCGTCAGTGGTGATAATTCACCTGGGGGAGAATGATTTGGCCAGATTAGGGAGGCGCATCCTTATTGAGGAAATCATCTCCACTGCTGGGTGGGTAACTAGGATTGGCCCGGGCTGCACAGTAGTATGGTCGCAACTTATCCCTCGGTGGCAGTGGCGAGGGGGGGACTCTGTCAGGGCGTGGAATCACTCGGTAAAGAGGATTAACACAAAGTTGGACAAACTATTCCGAGCCCCCCGGTTGCAGACGATTCCACACGGATGTATCTGGGGCAAGCAGTTCTATCTGGGGGACGGGGTACACTTGACTGAGGCAGGGAATGTCCTGTGGTCTAATAATCTCTGGGCATGGTTAGAGGGTATTTTGCTAGGTAGGGCAGTTCGAGTTTAGGGATAGGAGGGGGGAGGCCAGATCGTCGGTTAACAATGCTGGCCTGTGGCGGTAAGGTCATGACCGGTGAGCAGCTATTTTAAGGTCTGAGGGGGCGGGTATCATCCTATGGAGGTTCCCGCCCAGGGGGAGGGGCCATTGGCCCTTCCTAGAACTCCAGGGGCAAGGTAATTGGTGCTTCAAAGGGGCGCGGGTTGGAGGAGTCACGCTTTCCTTAGGCTGGTAGCCACCCCGCGCGCGCATACTTATGACGTCAACAGATGGCGCTGAGTAAGGGCCCTCCTTAAGTGGGTAAATGGAGTTCACGGCGTGGACCGGGTAATTAACGGGCCCTGCTGCGCATGCGCACATCTTGTGGTGAGGCGCAGCTAGTAGGACCTGACACCGGTTAGCGACCTTGCCATATGGCCAGAAATTTTAGTATACTAAATTTCAGATGAGGATGTTAGACTCGGTTAGGAAACAATCTGTATTAGAGTTTTTGTTAAGGATAGTCTCTCACACTTGTTGACAATCATGTATCTAATGTCCTGCTGAATTTTGTATAAACTGCCTATCCTACAATTAAAAAATGTATTGTTTTATATCTTAATAAATACGGCCGGGGGGTCTTGCGACCCCCGCCTTCCAAAGATAACCATGTTTAAGGTCCTTGTGTCCGAGGGTTGGTGTGGTCATAGGGAGGGGGCGGCAGCCAATCACTGACCATGTGAAAAGGGGGGGCTCTTGGCCCCCCGCCCGCATGGCGGTGTGGCGACCGCTCCCCTCTACCAAGGCCTCTCGGTGGTGGGGCGTGTCCTCAGGGGCGCGCCCTACCACCAATTGGCGGGCACCCTCCCTGACCCGGATGGCATTGAGCGACATCCGGGTCGGGGGGGCGGGCTGTAGGGGGGGATAAAGAAGCGGGGAGCGCCCAGGGGACTCCTTGTTGCCTGGACGCTCCCCCCCATATCGGTGGTGCCCCGCGCTCGGGGCTTCTTGTTTCCCCACCCACCATCCCTGGAACAATGCGGTGTTATATGCATTATTAGTCTAATCCAGTCGGTAATTTGATGTAATGTTTGTTAGGCCAATTTTCCTATGCTTAGTAAACAGAGTTGGTTTTGTAATTTTGCTTGTTATGCTTTCTCATAGGCCTTTTTTCCCCTTTAGTTGATGGTACTGTATTATGTTATTGGTTGCATTGGTATTTAGGCCTTTTTTCCCGTTTTTAGCTTTACGGTGTTATGCGTGATGTTTACTTAGTCAGGGTAGCTGTCCTTTAGAATTTTTCCATAGGTCGTCGTATTTTTTAGGTATGGGGTATGCGGTAAGGTCATGACCGGTGAGCAGCTATTTTAAGGTCTGAGGGGGCGGGCATCATCCTATGGCCCTTCCTAGAACTTCAGGGGCAAGGTAATTGGTGCTTCAAAGGGGCGCGGGTTGGAGGAGTCACCCTTTCCTTAGGCTGGTAGCCACCCCCGCGCGCGCATACTTATGACGTCAACAGATGGCGCTGAGTAAGGGCCCTCCTTAAGTGGGTAAATGGAGTTAACGGCGTGGACCGGGTAATTAACGGGCCCGGCTGCGCATGCGCACATCTTGTGGCGAGGCGCAGCTAGTAGGACCTGACACCGGTTAGCGACCTTGCCATAAGGCCAGAAATGTTAGTATACTAAATTTCAGATGAGGATGTTAGACTCGGTTAGGAAACAATCTGTATTAGAGTTTTTGTTAAGGATAGTCTCTCACACTTGTTGACAATCATGTATCTAATGTCCTGCTGAATTTTGTATAAACTGCCTATCGTACAATTAAAAATGTTATTGTTTTATATCTTAATAAATACGGCCGGGGGGTCTTGCGACCCCCCGCCTTCCAAAGATGACCATGTTTAATGTCCTTGTGTCCGGGGGTTGGTGTGGTCATAGGGAGGGGGCGGCAGCCAATCACTGACCATGTCCACATCAGAGTACTTCTGCATTCTTCAACGCGGTCTAGTGCTGGGAGGAAGTTTCAGCTGCTGCTCAGCAGAGCTGATTGGTTGGTAGGCGGAAGGGGGCAGCTTAACTAGGATGCTGGAGCGGAAGCGCAGCGGATGAGCACAGCAGGCACGCCGCGGACGAGCACAGCAGGCACGCCGCGGACGAGCACAGCGGGCGTGCCGAAGGTGCGCCTAAGGCAAGCCCGTCTGCGCCCATCCGCGTCCGGCCAGGGCCAGGGGCCAGAACCCCTGGTCTGACTAAACAATACTCTGCAAGGAAACTGTTGTCCCTTGACACAGGTAACTATGGGCTTAACTCTTATGTTACTGCCAAACTGAGTTCGGAAAACCTGTTGAGACATACCAGGACAGACACCGACACGATCCCAGGGCTAACCCCTCAATACATGATCACGCCAGGAAACCCCCCTGGTTTAAAACTAGCTGTTTTGAACACAAGATCTCTTCAGAAACACCATTTAGATATCTTTGTGCTCCTCCATGAGGGGGATATTGACATACTGGCACTCACAGAAACCTGGATGGGGGACGCACCGGCCCCCGACAATATCGCTGCACTACCTGGGAATTTTGATGCTTCTGGCACAATAGGCAAGATGACAGAAGAGGAGGGGGAGTGGCGATTCTCTTTAACACCAGGCTAAGGGCCACCAAGATAATAGCAGAAAGTATGGATAACACAGATATCCTGGGAGTTAAAATTACCTCCAAATCCTCCTGCCTCCTCCTCCTGACAGTTTACCGCCCCCCGGATGCAACCCCTGGTTTCAATGACCATTTTGCTGAGACCATATCTGACCTCAGTACACGATACCAAAGACTTATGGTGGTTGGAGATTTTAATTTCCATTGGGGGAAGGAACCATGGGAGCTGCAGGCAAAGCAGGTTGACACGGTAATGTCGAATCTGGGGCTTCATCAATTGGTGAATCGCCCTACCCACATCAAAGGGCACACCCTAGAATTAATCTACAGAGGCTACCCGCATCCAAATTTGAGGAGGGCAACATTGACATAGAAAACCAAACCCTTGGTAATACTCTAATCTGACGTAATATCTGCAGCAACATTCTCAGACTGTAATGCACTACAGACTTTCTTTCTTCAGAAAGAAACAGACATTCTCTTGGAGATTGATAAACCCCCCATCACCTTGAGCTCTGTGGAGTTGTCTACACCACCGCTCCCCTCTGGCCAGCTCCTCACTAGTTTCCCTCCACTAGACCCAGAATCTCTGATGGCCCTGTTAAACAGAACCAAATCAGGCTCCCCGGCCGACCCGTGCCCGCCAAGGATCTTCCGGATGGCCCTTCCGGCCCTGGACTGTCAGATCCTCATCCTCTTTAATAACTCCCTGGCGACTGGTCAAGTCCCCTCCAACTTGAAGGAGGCTAGAGTTACCCCTCTACTAAAGAAACTGGGAGTGGTTAAGACCGGCTCAAAAATTATAGACCTATCTCCCAGCTCCCTTTCCTGGCGAAGGTTCTGAAGCAACATGTCCTGAAGACAACCTCAGCGTTCCTGGAGGAACACGAGCTAGGAGATACTCCAACCTCGCCAGGCTGGGTTCAGAGCTCACCATAGTACGGAGCTAGTCATGCTATCTGTACTCGACGATCTCAGGAGGAAGGCCGATAACAAAGAGTCAAGCGCCCTGATTCTTTTAGATCTTTCTGCGGCGTTCGATACCGTCAGCCACACAACACTACTGACCCAGCTGATGGACATGGGCTTTCGGGGGCACACCTACAATTTGCTAGAATCGTTTCTATCAGGACACTCGCAGAGGGTCCAACTTGGCGATCAGGTATCAGAAAAGGGCAATATCTCATGCAGGGTCCCTCTCTTCAACATATACCTGCAGCCCTTGGTAGCCACACTAACCAATATGGAATGCCGGGTTTTCAATTACGCGGATGACACTCAGCTCATCCTGAGGATCGATAACTCGATCCGCGCCCAAGAGTTAGCCCAGAACATCCTCAGGTTTACAATAAACTGGATGACTGCAAACTCCCAAAAAATGTATCAGGATAAAACTGAAGTCCTAGCCATTCCAGCAAAAAACAAACCATGGAGCGGCCTGTTCTGGCCCCAAGAGCTAGGGGCCTCTTCTAGTCTATCACCAGTTGTAAAAAGTTTGGGAATCAAGATCGATTCCGAACTCTCTATGACTAACCAAGTCAATTTGGTGGTGGGCACATGTACTGGTCTTCTTAGACAGCTGAGGAAACTGAATCCCCTGCTCTCAGTTTCATCTCTGAAAACTATTGTATCAGCAACTATCATCTCGCGACTCGACTATGGCAACGTGCTTTATGTCGGGCTCCCCCAGAAACTCACGAACAAACTACAGGTGGTACAGAATGACTCAACTAGGCTGTTTTTTAGGTTGCCCAGAAGAACACACACCACCCCCCTGCTGCGCAAATTGCACTGGCTGTCTGTCAAGCAAAGAGCGAAATTTAAGGGACTCTGCATCACCCATAAAGCTCTTTACGGACATGCCCCAGGGTACATAAAGGAACGCCTAATCAAATACTTGCGAGGGCGGGTGCTTCGCTCAGCAGAAGCTGCCCAGCTGGTATGCTCGCGGGGTAACTTTGCTTCCAAAGGAGGGCGAGCTTTCTCGGTCCTTCTGCCACAACTCTGGAAACAGCTACCCAATACCCTCCGTAAAGAACTTGGTCTGCTTCCCTTCCCGAAACAGCTAAAAACCCTCCTTTTTAGGGAAGTATTAGATACGACCTAACACTTCTCAGTACCATGGAGACCTCCCCGCATGGATGCTGTTTCTTCTCTTCCAAAGCGCTAAGAGACCTGTCGGTGTACATGCGCTATACAAGAATACAATAACAACATATATTATCCTCACGTAATGAAGAAGTAATTGTCCAAAGATGGCATTTCTCTTCAATTGATTTATCTACAGGTGAGCTCCTTCTGTGTTTGGGTGGCTCACTGCAGCATCTGCATCTCCAGGGAGTAGCATCTGCATCTCCAGGGAGTTGCCATGCACACATCAAAAACGGAGAGACATTTAGAAGTCAGATTTAGCCATTCTCACCAGGTGTTTTTTGTAGCTTGATCCTGCAAGGCTCTCCGTCGAAGATGCAGCGGGTCACATCGCACCACCAGTCAGCCTCTCGGCTTGCTGCTTTGGCACAATGAATTTCCATACAGTTTCTGACTTCCAGAAAAGTTTCTAAGTCTGAACGTAGAGGTCTTCATTGGGACCAACGCTGAGCAGCATCTGATATGCTTAGAGGCCTTCCCAAACACAGACTTCAGACTTAATCCACTCTTAGCTTCCCCGCCTTTGACAATAACTGCACAGGGACCCTGATCTTCAGCAACCTGCCCTCTTCGAGCCCAGCGTGGAATCCTATTGGCATCTTGAGCCTCCAACCCCTCATTGAGGACCATTCTTTCTCCATAAATATTTCTAATTCCAAAGGTAAACTTTCAACCAAGAAAAAACAAGTCCCTGTATCCGACTGGTGATACATTGTGGTCAGCCTTAATTTTTCATTTTGACCCAGTCTAGCATGACCAGTTAATTGCAATTGTCGCTCTGTGCTCTTTAGTGCTATTTTGAATTGAAATTTTAAAAATTCAAATCTCTAGTTCTACTTATTGGATTTTTGATGTTTTGGTGTCATTTTATTTATTAAAAGTTGGTCAATTGTTTAATTGGTTTTGCGTTTTTCTCGTGTTATTACTTTATTACTGTTTGAGTACTACATAAATACTTCTCACAATGTCTCTAAGTAAAGTCTTCCTACTTTGTGTCAAGCTACCAGAGGGTTAAGCACAGGTTTATTTATTGACTTTAGTGGTTAACCCTGACAAAGATTGTGATTGTTTTTTTAGGTTGTTTCTCATCCCCTTCAACTAAGACTCCAATTTCATACATGTCTTCCATGTGCTTGTTGCCAATGTGATGCAATAATGGGGAAGTGAATGGGTTGTTGTGGTTTCTTGTGAACAGAATGTTTTTTGAGAAATTTAAATTGTTTGGAATGAAGGAGCCAAGAGGCATGTGTTGTTTGCTGTCATGCAATTTGAAGTCAAGGGATCCTGAAGTTAAAGATTAGAGGCTTGCCCCTCCTCGACCATAGAAGAAGTTATCCCTGTTTTCCTTCACAACATAAGATCTCAGTGAAGGTTCACTTGGGGTCTAAGTATGAGGCTGTGGAAAGCAGGAGGTCTATTTTTATGCAGATGTTCAGTGTGTAGTGAGTGCAGTGGGGTACTGATTAGCATCTTCTGTCTAATCATTGAACCTTTTGAGGCTGGACTAAAGGCAAAAATATCTGTTGAAACAAGAACTTGGGGAAGTATGTTAGACTTCCTAAGACCCTTAGCTGCACTGTGTACTGGGGTGCTTCTGAGCTGTGCTTTCTTCTACTTTTGATGGTGGGTTGAGTGCGGTAATGTCTGTTTTGACAGGGTGGGGCTGGGGCCCAGGCATGTGAACATAAACTGCAATGTGCTTAGGGCGGGGTGAAGCTTCAAGGACCAACTATTTCTTTATTTAGCTTTTTTGAGGGCACACTCAAGGAGGAACAATTCATTCTAACAATCACTGTATGGTGTCTACTGGGGATAAAGCGACTTTGAACCGCGGTGTGCTGTTGGGTGCTTAGAGGTCCTACAGTATCTTGATTGTTCCTTTTGAAAGGGAATGCCCATTCGTACAGGGATTGTCAGGAGCACAGTGGGGTGCTTTGGACTTGAACCAGGGTGTACTCTGAGATACTTCTTGGCCCTGGTATCTCCTGCTTTGTTATTCTGAGTTTGGGTTGAATCAAGAAATGTCTGTTTTGATCAGGGGTTGGTGGCTTTACAATTCTGGCCACTTGACTCTGGGCCATGGGACACTTCTTGGCCCTGCTGTTTCATGAGCGTCCTATTCACAGTAAGCTATGACCCGGAAGGTCTGTTTGGTCAGCGATTGTGGTGTGTGCAGTAGGACCACAGTGGCAGTGTGTTCTTTGCCCCATTACAAATACATGCCATCATCTCAAGCCACTCCTCACCAAGCATTTCAGAATACTATTTGTCTACATCAAATACTGACACCCATGTGCTATCTCAGACATGTACATGAAGATGTTCACTCCAGCATTCGAAAGGAGAAGGGAGTAAAAAGTTGAAATGGTAACCTAAATCGTCATTACCCCTTATTTCAAGGCAACAAGGAAGGTGTTTATAAACGAGCGGTTCTCCTCGTTTCAAACAAACTCTCTCCCAACTCCAGATCTGAAAGAGGGAAGGCAGCAATAATGAACTGAAATATTACCAAAGAGGGGCATTTTCCATGTCAAAGCATCTTATCCACAACCAGTGTCATGGATTGTCCCCTACCAACCTTTACTAGTGGCTATAGTTTTCTATGTGTTGATCTGTTATGAACCTCTCACAGGGACAAGCCACGCCAATGACTATGAGATGGCAATGTCTGCTCTCTAGCAGAACGCTCTTTGCTTAGCAGACTGCGCCAGACTGAAGGATTGAGTTGCTAATGGACAAAGGGAGAAAGAGGGGTAGAGAGAGAGTGAAATGGTTTCTGTTACATTGTACTTTGATCACTGCAAAATGCACAACTGTTTATGTGACCATTTGTAAAAGTTTTCATATGGAGAGTGTGCAACTGTTTAAGTGTACTTTCCAACTTCATATTTAAAGTATTTCTTCCTTTGATATGGCATTTGTTGCAATCTAGAAACAATACATTTTAACGCATACATGGTGGATAATATCCTTATATTTGTCCTACATTGCATCACTTATTGCTTTGGTATGGCAGTACGGTATATCTGTTAAGTGATAAAAATGTAGCATTTTACACTACTGAGTCAGGAATTATATTGAAAGGATGGTCTCTTGCTCACTAGTCTGATTTTAATCCATGCTTGCACACCTAACCCTTGTCTTTGGTAGGGTCTGTTGACCAAAACCTATTCACAGATACCCAGCTTAGGTAGTGTTTCAGCACCTTTTCACAGTATTGTACTTGGGTACTACAGTTATTTGTTAAATATGAAGGTGTCTGGTAAGTGAGAAAGCCGGGAGTCATTATACATTGTCACATCTGACACCAGAGCCACATTTTCCCTCGCTTGCATGCAAGTGAGAAAAAAAAGATATGCTGAGCTTTTGTCTTGCTTTCCTGTTCTTGCAATCAAGGGGGCCTATTACGAAGTTAGAGGCTTTCTGACCCCCATCGTCGGTTTCAACTCTGACCGGCTGGTTATGTATTAGCTGGTCAGAATTGAAATCGTCCCGTCATTCCGGATACCTTCCGAAAGGCTCAAGGAGCCCGTCGGCCAGTCAGAACTGGCTCGTAATCCCAAAGGGCCGGCCTGAGCCCTCTTGGGATTACGATGCACGGTTTCCGGCATGGTTCCCATGCTGGCCTGTCCGACATGGAAACTATGTCGGAAGGAGTGTTTGGGGGCCCCCAAAAGTGCCCCCTTATGTGTGTGACCTCCCGTTTGGGGGCCAAGGAGCCACCTATGGTGCCCCCCTGTTGACCCCTGCACCCGGTGGCAGGGTAGAACAACAACCATTTCCCTATGAGAGCATGTATTACCTCAAAGGTGTGGTTTGACGGGAAATGACGGGATCCGACCAGTGTTCAGTCGCACCCTAATGAGGAGGGCGGGTGTCGGTGTTGGACAGAAGCAATTCCACTGAACATCAAATTCGCCACCAAGTGTTTTCTGTACCAAATACCAGAGAAACAATGAAAAATAGCTATTAAACTCTTCTGTCTCTTCACTCTCAAAACATGACTTCTGCAAAAGAATGTTGTGGCTTTCTGTCCTTAAGGACCTTCTGTGGAGTTTTTCTGACCACTGAAAAATGCTGATTGTTTCCTTCTCAGAGAACCCCTAAAGATGTGGCTCTTTTGCCACTCTCTGCAAGCTTCTTCAGCAACCAACTTTTGAGAATTCAGATTGTGTGTTTGCCCCCTTAAAAACGACTTAGCCTACCATAACAAGAACATCCTCTATGATTTGCCGCAGATATGGAACTTTGTTTCACTAAATTTAAGATTCGTTAAAGTGGGTACTGTGACCATCTGAAGTCTGGAATTAGAAGGCACAATAACAACTGTGGTTAAAAATCTGAGGTCTTGGTGCTTCGTTTTCCATTAATTATTACCAGTACACACAGGTGGGGCCTGATTGAGAGCTAAGATTAATTCCATGCAGAGATTCCCAGCTGCCAGATTTAACATTACTTGCCGGTTTCTCCACACCTAATTCCACCTATTGGTCATGATACATTGTCACATATGACACCAGACACCTATTATGAGTTAGGCTTCTCAAAATTGGGAATAACGGTGCGGACACAGACGTACTGTGCAGAAGATTGCATGGTCTTCCCTATTCTTAGGTCTTTAGAATTCCCATGTTCCCATTTATCAGCTGTTCTAGGCAGGTGGTAAAGGGATGCAGTAATGTCCCTGTGGGGTGGAAGTATATAGGGGGGCTGGGAGAGTAGGAAGGGAAAGGAAAGAAGAGTTTTGTCAAATACAATTATTGGCTGGGACAGGGAACAAGGCTTGGCTGCCATTGCAGCCAAAGACTCATGAGATTATTCTGCCAGAAAGCTCAGACTGTAAACTTGGACTGGTGTTTTCTCACCTGGGAAAACCGGATGTGGGAACACAGAATAAGCCCTCCCCGGGGATACCTCTCTACATGACTTGTAATAAGGCCCTATGAGTAAATCTTTTACTTGAAGAAGGGGAAGCCAGGAGCAAGTATATGTATTTTAATCTTAACGCACCGACTAGTGGGGAGTTATAGATAGGGAAATAATCCTAGGAAACATTGTAATTGAACTCTGGATCGCCCTTTAAAAGGTTAATTGCAGGAATAGGTTTCCACTTCTTACTATGCTTCTGACCTGCCTGCAGTCCATAATCTTTCTAAAACACACTCTCCCAGAGGACATTTGCATAGAGAGTATGCATTTGTATGGAGGCATTACATTTCCTATTAGTTACCAACAAGATAATTTGTCGTTGTGGATGTCAATAATTTGTTGCATAACTTTCATCTGCAGAATTTCTCACTGACTCCGGATTAAGAGATTTCCTATATTGGGCATATTTTTTCTTTTCACCTGCCAACTTTTTTTTTGCACAATTTTCACATGCTTGAGCTGACAGTGCCTTATGGCAACAGCGAAACTGGAGTTTGGCTACAAGAGAATGTGCTGCCTGAACAACATTCTCCATGTCATGTCAAAAGCTGCAAGCGAAATATACTGAGCAGTTATCTTGTGTGACTTTTGTATGCAAGATAATCCCTTGCATACAATTTTCACCCGGCCCAAGCATATTTCGTGTAATTTTGAGTAAAGTCAAAAATTCGAAAAATTAGCTAATCTCTCAGAGCACCATGGGGCATATTACCAAGCAATAGCGATAATTATCGCTAAGCTTGGTTAGCGGCCATAATTATATCGCTGCGCTCTGACGATTTTTACCGCTGAGATACCTTGATATTATCAAGGTTTATCTCAAAAGCGGTAAAAATCGTGCGAAATGCATGAATATCGCTGAAAAATCAGCGATATTCATGCATTATCGTGACAATGCTCTTAGCCATGTTATCCACCTTCCATTGGATAACATGGCTAAGAACTGCTCTGGGCAGGCGTTAGCTTTTGGAGATAATCGCGCTTAGCGCGATTATTTCCAAAAGTAGGTAATAGGAGATAGCGATGTTAGCGACTGTTTCCAGTCGCTAACATCTTGGCACGCCCACTTTGCATGTCATTAGCGATAAATATCGCTGACATGCAAAGTGGGCCCCAAGATGATCACTATCTCCTAATAGCTGTCGATAACTGGTTTTAGCGACAGCTAGGTAATAGGGCGATAAAATTATCGCCGCTTTAGCTGGAAAAATTCCCGCTAAATCGGCGATAAGGCCCTTGATAATATGCCCCCATATACTCAAATTCTATTTACACGTTGGTGGAGGCATGGTCAAGTTGCATGACATTCTATAAGTCACAGAAGAAAAGTCTATAAGGGGAATTCTTCCAAATATATCTCCTGGCAAACCAGTTGGCTCATTGCTTGTTAAGTGCTGTCAGAATTCGCTGCATATGCCCTTTGAAGCCTATGTTGAATGTTAGGTTTGTAATCTATTCCTCCACCACACTCTCTATGAAGAAATCAAAGGTTTATCCTTCAAAGCGAGAGCTGTCCCGCCTATTCCGATGTTCTGTGTGCTCTTTTGCACGATGGGAAAGAGGGATCAACTAAACTTCAGATGGAAATGTTTTATGCAAAATGTGCATAGACGTTGCATTTTTTCTTCATCATTACCTTATTTTTATACAAACATTGAAAATTACAGATATTTAAACATGTAGGGCCCCTTGCGGCACTTTGGCGCCATCGGAACTTCACTCTTTTGACGTTTCGGTGGTGCAACATGCCAGGGCATATCTACAAGGCCACGTAAAGCCATTTTACGTGGCTTTTCGTGTGCCTCTTTTACGCAGTTCCATGGATGTTGCTGTGGGGGTTCCCACGCAACATCCATGGAATCTGAAGCATTCTCGGATTTATGAGAATGCGCAGGGGAGAAGGGCAGAAATACACCGGATCTTATTGATACAGCGCATCCCTGCCCTTTTCTTTTGACACAGGGCAGTGCAACAAGATTCCTTGCGGCGCTACCCTGCGCCAAAACCTCGTAAATGAGGCGTTTCAAACACAAAACAATGCAAGTACTTCACATTAATGTAGGAATGATTGGTTCTTCTTCACTTTCAATTTAAAGAATTGTCAACATATTATGGGCCTCATTTGTGAGGTTTTGGCGTAGGGCAGCGCCACAAGGAATCTTGCTGCACTGTCCTAGGTCAAAATAAAAGGGCCGGAATGCGCCATAGCTATTTGATATGGTGCATTCCTGTCCTTTTCCTCAGCGCCAGCAAACAATGGGCTGACATGTGTCAATGCAGGCACCCTTGCACCAGGGTGCAAGGGTGCCTGTGTTGAGGGCCTGATTGATTTTGTATAGGAAAGGACACCTTCCTGTACAAAATCAATCAATTCAGGTGAGTTCCTCTTTTTATGTGTGCTGCATAATGCAGCACACATAGAAAAAAAACCAAGGAGAAATGGAAACATTTCCCCTCGCTGCACCTCCCTTACACCACCCCTGAGGTGGTGTTAGATTGTGACGCATTCCCAGGTTTACAATTTCTTATAAATCTGGGAATGCTTCAAATCCCATGGCGTTGCCTGGGAATACCCACATCAACGCCCATTGAATGCCCCTTTCATGCAGTTTTCTGCGTGAAAGGAGCACATATTTACAAGGCCATGAGAAGCCATGTAATGTGGCTCTACGTGGCCTTGTAAATATGCCAGGGCACATTGCACCACAGGAACATCATAAAAATGACGTTCCGGTGCAGCAGGAAGCCTCATAAATGAGGCACTGTGAAGCCAAAGTGAGAATTTGTCACTAATTGACTCAGCGACGCATGACACATTTATATACCATGCAGCAAAATGATCATAACCCAAAATATCCATATTGATAGCTCTATAATACATTAAACTGTGTGAAGACATTGTTAAGACAGCAATATAGATAGCGCTGTGGAACTTTCTTTTCCCTGCGGTATGAATCCCAGCTGAGCTCCCATTGGAGTCGAACAGATGCGCGCGGGCTTGTTCACCTAAATTGCAGAGTGGGTTGAATAGCTGGAACAATTATAGTTCTCTTCACTGAAGGGAGATACTGACACTGATGATACCTTACATGTTCCCTAACCATTGTGGTTTAGCCCACAAAATATTGGGTTGTTACTCAGATTTATTTCTGACATGACCCAGTTTCTCTGAAAGTCACTGCATTATTAAATGCTTTGAAAAGGCAACACAGAAGAGGCACATCTCTTGCCGTGGGAGTGTTAAACAGATTTGAACATGCTCTAGCTTTGCCTATGCAGTGGAGAATTGATCCTTAAAATTATCTGTATTCCTGGGTTAGTGTTGGCTTTATTTCAGGAAAAAGGTGATTTATCTCATGCCTCTTTGTCTCCTTACATCAGAAACATACTAGAATAAGTCTTTGAAGCATTGGGACTAAAGTATTTACAGAAAAAAAGCTGCAAGTATAGATCACAATGGAAAAAGTCAGAGATTCTTTGTCCACTAAAACCATCCGCTTTGAGGGAGCCTCAATTTTGACCTGAGACCCTAGGATCTATGCCCTCCCATGTGCAGCCTTTAAAAAAAACTTGGGAATGAGAATCAAGTCCCCGTTTACCAGGGCACACGTAAGGGTGGAAAAGGTAGAATGGAGTCCCCTCACTGTTTGTAGAGATGTGACTTCATTCCTGTTACTGGGGCTGAAGGAGGTTAAGAGGTGTCACTGTGTTTCCCAGCCCTGGGACGGCTTGCATTTGTAAACATTGTATTTGTGAAACCTGGTCTCAAGGGTTTTTAAAACCTCCTTCCTACTGGCAGCATCTTCTTTGTTTGTGAGAGAGGCCTGATAGGACATTGCCTTTGAATCACTTATCTGAGAAGATATTCACCGCCAATAACCACTCTATTACCCAACAAACAGCAAATGTGCTTTGGAGCTCGATAAAGACACTAGTCCAATAAATCTTGCATTGATAGCAAGTTTGACTGTCCAGCACATATTCTTTACTCTTTGAATGCAAGTTCCACACCTCCTGTTACAAATAGCACACTTTAAAAAAAAAAATCCTGAGTTCAATTATACTAGATTATGTGTTATACACGTGATTTATAAAAGGAAAATGTCTGAAGGAGGCCAATACATGTAACATTTAGCTTTCTATATGAATTCATACACACTGAAGCATGAATACAATAAGCAAATCCCTTTGTGTATTATGCTTGAACTATCTGTGTACGTGTCCAGCTTTTTCAAGGTTTCTCATGTTTGCGCCCTACAACATACTAGATTAAGTGATGGTCAATTTTGACCTCCATTTCCTTTGTTTTTCAGACCGCTCTTTACTTCGGCCAATGCACCATTTGACCTTCGGATTACCTCATTATATTTTTTTTACCATTTTTATTACATCAAGTTCAAGTCAATGTACCAGCCTCTGCCATTACAGTATCACGCTAAACTAAATCATTTACAATGTAGATGCTTCATGTGTTTGTGTTAGGAGAATCTAGATTTCTTTAAAGACACGGAAGCTTGTATTCATTTTAATCATTACTCTTTTATTGCTTTCTTCATTCAGCTCACAAAAAAAACTTTTACTCAAACACAGAATTAGAACACTACAGTCCTTATAAACCCCAGCACAGCAGCGATCTTCATCTTTACAATTGCTGTTTGGCACCAATTGAAGCATAAACCTAATTTCTATCTTAACCTCTCAACAGATTATCATGTCCATTCAATAAAGATAACCTAGAGTCACTGTGCTTCTGTCAAACAGAAAGGATAATATAATCTAGATCTTCTGCCATCAGGCTGTGGAAAATCTACATTTTCCTAACACAACCACTTGGAGAACCATAATAAGATCAGAGGCCATCATTATGCATGCCCAAAGCTACCCACAACCACTGCATTACCATGTTTCAACTGTTCATCAACCTTTTAAATCTCTTCCAAACTTCCACTTGAGAAAAACACTTTACTCAACATAGCCCCTTGTACTGAATGCAGGCCACAAAATCTCAAATCCACTCCAGACTCACTCATTAACATCTTCAGCCATCTGGCTGTTGCACAAGAGTGTACAGGCTTGTATGGTCTCACAAAATAAAAAAGTAACTGATGCACTTCATTCCCTTGAAACTCGCTCTTTTATATCAACAGCTCTTCTAAAAGATATCAAACAATAATGTTGCCAATTTACTTGATACCTGACACAATGAGAACTATTTGAGAACCAACTCTCTAAGTTCACAAAAATTCACTTAAAATCCTGTAAACTGTTTATTTCAGTTTGTGCAAACAAAAGCATGCTTTCCTAATTATTTCCTATCCATAAGACTGTGACCAGCCCCAATTCTGCTATATCATATCATTGTTATTTAACCTAAACTATACCACAGAAATCAAACAAAAACCTTGATAATTCTATCTCAGAAGCCTCCAAGGAATCAACCCCACTTTCCATGCACCAACAAACCCAGGTCTTCCATGCTCAAATATATTGCTTTCATATTCTGGGAGCCTAAGACTCTGAATAGCGTTTAAGCTTAATCTGAAAGGACTTCAAACTTTGGCTTCCAAACAAAAAGGTTCAAAAGCCATCTAACTATTATTGGATGATCTTCTTTTTTCAGGGCCCACCAAAAGACAATGACACTCAACTTCTCATGGCCTTTGGCCCTGAAAAAGAGTGAAAGACAAATTCATGGGCTGCATGAGGGAAATCACTAGTTGGATTAATAATAACTGTCTCCAACTAAACAGGGGGGAGATGGAGATCATGCTATTTGACAAAGGCAACGAGATATGGTCTACGGACTGGTGGTCCCCAGAACTTAATCTAGCCCCTGCACCCAAGGTGGTGATGAAAGATCTTGGAGCGAAAATAGACCAATTACTGTTTATGAAAGATCAAGTCAATGCCACTTGTGGCACTTGTTGTGAGACTAAGAGGCTCCTAGAAAAAAGATTTTAATTGTCTCTTGGACATCTCGAGAATAACCCTTGTTCAAGTTCCCATAACCAGTCCCCTGGACTTTGAAAATGCTTTACTGGTAGCAGCAAATGACACCCTGTTGACCAAGCTGCATGTAGTACAGCACCCAGCCGCATGACTGATCTGCAATCTTCCGGCCCAGTCATCTTCTACTCCTATCATAGGCAAATTGTTGCCTATTTAAAAGCAGGCCGTTTTGAAACTCTGCTGTCTGACATATAAGGTAGTTCACAAGGCCCTTCAAGCATATCTGGTCTCATGTCTCAATCACTATCTGCCTTTCAGTTGGCTAAGATCCTGAAATAAAGCGTTTGTGCTGACTACATGCATCCATACCTCCACTTTCGGGGGCAGATCTTTTTCTTATATGGCCCCATACGACTGCAGAATACTCTCTCTTCATTTTCATATTTGCTGTTTACAAACTTTAAGAAGATGCTAAAAACCTGGCTGTTCGAAAATGTCCTTGTTTGCCATGATCAGAATGGGCCCAAGATACTCCTCTGGGAGTGAGTCATGCACTATCTCAAGATACTGGAAACAATAAAAAAATATATAGACCTAATGAAACAGGAATTAAGAAAAGAACTTCCACTGCTAAGTCGATCAATGCGGGAAACCACGGGTGAGCCTCCCAGATGACGAACAGTAAGGCCGCCTGACATTTCTGCTTCGTTCCCTTGAGTAAAACGCATAACCCATTATACTACCCCAAATCTGTTGAAATGTATTTACTACATCTGATTCTGCAATGTGTCGCCAACTGAAGAACCTTGTAACCTGCTTTGTTAATCTTGAAGTAAACATACCTACCTGTCAAGGACCCCATTCTTCAACTTTTGGAGAACCACTTGATTAAGACTCTTTAGTCCTTTAAATATCTTCAATTCCAGTCCGCTACGACACAAAAAATATTTTGCTGCCAGACGTATCTTGTATTCTAGAGAGAAACACAATTGCTCCTTCAGCATCACTGTTAAAATATTGGACTTGCTTGCTCCCAGATGGCTTATGTACTAAACCGCTGAAACATAGCCCATCTCCAGAAAAAAGTTGCTATTCATCAGCATACTATTGAAACCTTTTGGAACAAGTAGATCAATTTAATCTCTAAACAGTTAATATGTGAAGACTGCTCCTCCTGAAACCATCTGCAACCCATCTTTTGCTGACCTATCAGTGCTCCCTAGCCTTAGATACTCACGTTTGTTTCCAATAAAAAATCTGGGGACATTAAAAAAAATTGATACACCATTTCATGCTTCCAATTGTTTCTCTGCCAAATTAATTCCTGTTTCGCATCCTTTGACAATTAAATGTGTTTGTGAAACCCTAAACTTATACTCAACTATCTAACTTTAACCTCTGTGATGCTCTGTAATGATGAGGACCCAGAACACTGCCTGAACTGATGAAGAAAAAAAGGTCTAAAATGAATTGGAGCACCCTCCTTGAGTAAATCGCTACTTTTTAAGGGGACTGGATATGAAACTCTGGACCCGGGATTGACTTGGATATTCCGTAGTGACTTTCATGACTTCTTTGGTCACCTTAAAAGTCCATATTGGTTCGGACTGTTTTCTCGCATTTGGATGAAAAATTTATTTTTGCCCTACATTCCATACTTCTCACCTATATTGAGCTACTACATACTTTTGCCCAGAAGAAGTATGTGGTTGATTCCACACTAAGACGAAACACGTGTTGGCTAGGACCTGTGTTGAAGTGTGTTTTAAAGAAATAAAGAGGACAAAGAAAAACTTTTAGACTACTATTGCTGTGGACTGTGCTTAATATTGTGGACATTTATTGCTCAGTATATTACTTTCTTGCTTGTGTTTATATGTGCAGGCTTTGTCTGCATATTTGGTAATGGTGGATGGCCATTATCTATATCCTTTGAGCATCCTAATATAGCTAGTATTACTTAACACAACACAGCGCATTTGTGACACAGCCATCCTTGCCTTTTTTTATTGTCTAAAATTTTCACCCGGGTTTTCAGAAAAATAACCTCCTTGTTCCAAACACACCTCAATTCTGGCTTTGTCTTTTGCACCTTTTCCCAGGGAAACGTAACATTTCCCTTATACAGGGACAGACAGGCTTTTTATTGCACCAGGCGTGTCCTTGGTCGGCTGGATCCCTTGGAGGCCAGCTTAGAAATCCCAGACCCACTCCTTGTGCCACCAGTTGCGCAAAGGTTAATTGCAGCTGGTACCATGGGGTTCAAGAGAGAGAGAAAGGGATCGAAGGTGAAGGTAGAAAGGAAGTGATCAGAGAGAGACAAGAAAGAGAGGAGAGAAGGAGAGAGAGTATCGATGGATGGAGAAAGAGATTGCGCAAGGAGACGAAGTGTGTGTGGCTGGTTTGAGCATTTTTATCATGGCAACTTTCAATTCCCCAGTCCAGCCATGCCCTTATGATGTCCACCTGAAAACCCAAAAGATCCAGGTCTTAACTTGGTTCTAGAATTGACTATCCTTTGTTTAGCAAGACACCCACATTTTCGAGTAATCTCATCACCATTCATAACTGGACTTTCAACTATACTCAGTCCTGAGACAAAATCAAGAAATTGTACAATTAAAAAATCATACGTACCCCTCTCTCTCTGAAGTAAGCTGCAATGGGTATTAACACCTATCTGAAACACCAGTGATCAAAGGCCAACCCACAAGAAAGGTAAATAAACAGATGCAGAACTCCCAACCCCCTGAACTGAAGATAACATTGAATGTTTTCTGATGTAAGAAGTGTAAAGTCAATATCTATTAGATCTATCTTCAACTGCCAATCTCTCTGCTTGATAATGTCTCTTTACAGATAAATACCCTCCATCATGAAATAACTGTAATCTACAAACCAAATGAGATCCTATAAATCACCGGGTACCAACCTTTGTCCTTTTTTCACCGAAGAAATTGTGCAAAAATCCCCTGGCACTTATTTTATAGTAGTAGGTATGGAACTCGCACAGCTGATAGATAAATCCGGCTGGGATGTGCAGGTAATGATCTGTAGTGTGCTCTGAGAGAGTCGTTGCCTGGCCTGACAGCGACAATTCGATAGGAACTAATGCAATGCCTCCCCCTGGCTAGGGGGAAGCTTCTCAAAGCACAACGTAGATAGACACAACGGTCTTATTCCATAAACAAATATAATCCAAATGTCATAGAGAAATTTAAAGTTTCACGTTTTAATTAAACGTATCCGCAGTTCAAAATGCGTTATTTCATAAGCATTGGGTGCTTCATGCTTAGATGCAAGATATAATACACAGCTATATAAATTCCCGATGCATTTCGGGCTCCGCCCTTCTTCAGGGGATCGCTCTACAAACAAAAACGAAAGAATCGCCGTTTCAGCAAGTAAAAAACTCTGCATATTGTCAATAACAGTCCATGATATCTTGGGAAAATCACTTCATGCGTGCCATGCTTTAGCAAAGTAAATGTAATCAACCAATAGTACAAGAGTTCAAAGAACCCAACACCAAAGTATCACTCCGTGTTTTAAATAACGTGTGGAAGAGACTGCTTATATATTCGTGACACAGTATAACCATACCGCCACCGTCAAACATACATAAAGACCCATGCACGTGTAAAGTGTACTGGAGTGCCGCATGCACCCCACCTCTATCTGAATAGTCATCCAAGCATCAAGCCATTAGTCAAGTACTCACGTGAGCGGTAACGAAACGCGGGCTCCGAAGAGTTCCCACAGTTAACAAACGAGCAGACGCCCTGTGTATCTATTATGTACGCGAGTAAAGGGGACTGAACAGAGAGGAAGGCTAAGTGATGTTCGCATCATGCCGGTTAGTGAGAAAATATAGGCGCCATCTTGGAGTGAGTTACAATGTATTGAAATGGGTGAATGAAAGGAAAAGCCGATTAAAGGAATGGTGTAAGCAGCAGAATAATGAACTCAAAGTGCAAAATAATCAGAAAGGGTATCGAGGAAAGCATGCACATGCGCATAAAATAATCACAAATAACATAGAAATTCCATTCGGTCATTGAGACCATGCGGGGCCATGGTGGACAAATATCGGATCCAAAAGTTCTCGCGCTTCAGCAAAGTGTTCTTATTGTCCGTGGTCATTTTGACTTGTTCAAGTATTAAGAACTTGAGTTGTGCAACGTTGTGTCGATTCTCCTGGAAGTGTATGGCAATGCTGGATCTCTGGTTGTTAGTCCGGATATTGCTTTTGTGTTCGAGGATACGAACACGTATCTTCCTCTCGGTGTGGCCCACATAACATTTGCCACATGGGCATTTAAGTAGGTAGATCACGTTATTGGTGTTGCAGGTGGCATTCACCCGCAGCTTGATGAGGTATCCTTTGAGTGGATGGTTGATGGTATTGCCCAAGATACAGTTGTTACAATTGCTACAGTTGTAGCATGGTCTTAGACCTTTGTAGGTTACCTGGGTGGATGATTGCTTATCTCTAGAGAGCATCTCTTTTATGTTGCGACCTCTTGTGAAGGCGAACACAGGCGGTTGATTGAACAGTCCTTGAAAATCTAGTTCCAAAGTTAAGATGGGCCAGTGTTTACGTATGATGTTTTGGAAGGTTTTCGAGATGATCGAATATTTGGACACTACAACCATGCGGTTGGACTGAATTTTAGGTTTGGGTGAAAGTAGTGTCTTCCTATTTACGGTGTCACTTCTATTCAAGGCCAAATCCAGGATCGGTGGTGGATACCCACGTTCCTTAAGTTTCATCAGAAGCTTCCTCATTTCAAGTTTACTGTCACGATCATTGGAAACTATGCGTTTAACCCGTAACAGTTGGGCAAACGGCAAATTGTTCTTCAATTGCCATGGATGAAAGCTGGTGTAATGTAACGTGGAGTTGCGATCAGTTGGTTTGCGATAAAGGTTCGTGTGCCATTGTTCGCAGTCTCTATGGACCTCAACATCCAAATAGTGCACCTTGGTTGTGCTGTACTCCCATGTAAACTGGATTCTGTCATTTACACTGTTCCATGACATCAAAAAATCCACGAGGGCCTGGGCGGTCCCATCCCACAATAAAAAAATGTCATCAATGTAACGTAAATAAAGTTTGCCATGTTCGTGCCATTTCATCTGGTTGGTGATGTGTTTTTCCTCGAACTGCTTCATGAAAATATTCGCGTAGCAGGGAGCTGCGCAATTTCCCATGGCCGTACCATTTAATTGATGTATCCACTTGTCATGTATGGTGAAATAACTGTTGTAGAGTGTGAATACAGTCAGTTCCATCAAGAACACCTTCAGGTCGTGATCTATATCTGAATTCAGCAATACTTGTTCCACTGCTTCAACGCCCTGATCATGCGGGATTGAAGTATAGAGTGCACATACATCCACTGTACACATAATCACTTGTGAGTTTTTCAGCTCATCCATGGTGGGTGCCAATTTCAGTAAAAAGTCTGTGGTGTCGCGTACATGCGATTGAGTGTTCAAAACAAAAGGCTGGAAATATTTGTCCAGGAATTTGCCCGTCTTCTCGTGGATGCTACCCTTGGTGGATACTATGGGTCGAAACGGAGGCCTGGTAGGATGCTTATGGATTTAGGTAACATGTGTAGTACAGGAGCTTTAGGATTGGCAGGTGTCAAGTATTTCCGAGTCTTGTCGTCAATCGTACCATTGTCAAATGCCTGGTTGATGATCAGTATCAAATTTTTAGTGTATTCATTAGTTGGGTCCCCAGGTAGTACATCGTATAGGTTGGTGTCCATAATGTGGGCCTCTATCTGTTCTTCATAAAAAGTGTTGTCCATCACCACCAGTGCACCACCTTTGTCAGCATTCTGACACATGATATTCACATTATTTGCTAATTGTAGCAGGATGTTCCTCTCCTTTTTGGTTAAATTGCCATGTCTAATCGTTGTTTGGAATGGTAGTTTGGTGATTTCTTGCTTGACCAAATTTTCGAACGAATCAATGATCTTATGGCTCACAGGAGCCATAAATGTGCTATGGGGACGTAGTCCTCTGAGCAAATCCTCAGTTGGAGGGGGTGCTGGACAAATGTTCTGGAAGAAATGTCGTAATCTCATGTTGCGTGTCAATTTGAATAAACTGACCTCCAATTCTAAAGTGTTCGTTCTGGTCGTGGGGACAAAGGACTGTCCCTTTTGGAGAGTCGTGATTTCATCACGAGTCAGAGGTGTAGAGGAGATATTAATCACAAGATTCATTTCCTCTGTCATCTCTTCCTGTTGGGTCTCTTGTTCTTGCCGGTGGGTGGTGTCTGTTCTTTTTCTGTTGCCACGGCGGGTCTTGCCCCTCCGGGGTCGGCTGGTGGATCCTGGCCAGGGTCCAAAAAATGAACCGCAGGTTCAACGGATGTGGAAGGTGTTTGCGGTTCCGTGGCGGTTGTGGTGCGGGTTTGACGGTGTCGGTTTTCATCTTCAGATGATGATGTTTCAGCCCCGGAAAACGGGTTGTATGGCTTGTTGGGACGTCGGCGGGCATACACCTCTGCCCAGGTGTATACCTCGCCGAGTTTATAATCTATGGTGTCCCTCTTGAACTTCCTAAGTTTCCTCTCCTGTATTTCAGGAGTGTGTTTCTCTAGCTGGACCGTAGTGTCCTCTAGCATTTGTTTGAGCTCCTCTGCGGTCATGGCACTGTCCAGCTCAGCTCTGACGTTCTTAATTTCATGGGTAAGTTCTTCCAGGGTTTTAGATAACTCTTCGACTATCAGCAATATCAAGTCGAGCGAACACTTGTTTAAAATGGAATACCACCGTTCCACAAATTTGGCGTTGTTTTTGCACAGTAATGGTTTCAGCGGGACCCTCAGGCCCCGTGGGATCCTTTGTACACGATAGTCCCCTTTACTCGCGTACATAATAGATACACAGGGCGTCTGCTCGTTTGTTAACTGTGGGAACTCTTCGGAGCCCGCGTTTCGTTACCGCTCACGTGAGTACTTGACTAATGGCTTGATGCTTGGATGACTATTCAGATAGAGGTGGGGTGCATGCGGCACTCCAGTACACTTTACACGTGCATGGGTCTTTATGTATGTTTGACGGTGGCGGTATGGTTATACTGTGTCACGAATATATAAGCAGTCTCTTCCACACGTTATTTAAAACACGGAGTGATACTTTGGTGTTGGGTTCTTTGAACTCTTGTACTATTGGTTGATTACATTTACTTTGCTAAAGCATGGCACGCATGAAGTGATTTTCCCAAGATATCATGGACTGTTATTGACAATATGCAGAGTTTTTTACTTGCTGAAACGGCGATTCTTTCGTTTTTGTTTGTAGAGCGATCCCCTGAAGAAGGGCGGAGCCCGAAATGCATCGGGAATTTATATAGCTGTGTATTATATCTTGCATCTAAGCATGAAGCACCCAATGCTTATGAAATAACGCATTTTGAACTGCGGATACGTTTAATTAAAACGTGAAACTTTAAATCTCTCTATGACATTTGGATTATATTTGTTTATGGAATAAGACCGTTGTGTCTATCTACGTTGTGCTTTGAGAAGCTTCCCCCTAGCCAGGGGGAGGCATTGCATTAGTACTTATTTTATAGTCCCTTTCTTCCACATCTCCTGAACCTTCATATCTACCAACAAACTCTAATCTTTTGAAACTACAATTTCTCTTGGTTCTTGCTCCTGTTAAAGGAGTTCCCTGCACTCCACCACATACGCTTTTAATATTGATCCATTGTTAGGTAACTCCACCATGCCCAAAACGTTCTTGACCATCCCCCTAATGTTGCTAGAAAAAAACAATAAGCATTTTAATTTTTGCCTTGGTTTCTTGAAGCACTTGTTGGGCTCTTCCTCTAGGTTGGTGGTCCCGTTCAGATCTTCTTCACTGGGAAGAAACCACTAACCTCTCTTCTGAAAGAAGTTTGAGCCTTGCCATAAAAGATGATACATATCTGCCAACTCATTTTAATATTATGAACCAACATAGAGGGCCTCTGAAACCAGTAAAGGGAGCGGAACAGATGAAGAAAGTCAAACATGACCAAAACTCCACCTCCCCAAAACAGAAATGTTCCCTCTTATGGAGATTTTCATGAAAAGACCTGCGTTGAACTGTATTCAGGAGAAATCTATTGCTCATACATAGCGGAGCACTCTATTGATTCTAACTGAGCAGAAGTAGAGGAATTCTGTTTGAGCATTCCTTGTACTATACATTCATAAAAGGAGGAATATATATTGCAGCCATGTGGATAGGCAAGAGAGGTATATGGCTATCAGTGCTGTGAGCAAGGTCTAGATGAAGGGGGGCTGTTTTTAGGTCGAGCTTTCAAGACCTCTTTTATATACTTCAGTATATATTTCTTTGCTGGATTACAGGGAATACTTGCTTTTCATTTGCTAGTTTCAATGTCCTTTAAAAATCCATGCTCGCTAGTTGTCAGACCTTCTCTATTCATCCTTTTTGCCTTTTACTTTTGCCCACCGGAGCAGGGACCAAGTACTGTATTGTTATGCTTTGGCTGTTTATCTGTTGTTTTGCAGGCTATTTTATTATTTGTTTCCTGCGCGTCTTACACTGTGGGTGTATGTTCTGTTTCAGGCCTATAGGTGCTTGCATTTTATTGCAGAACTCGTCTCTGCTGCCTCCTCCCAAGCCCGAAAAGACCAGCTGTTGTGCTCCGATCTGAGCTCCTGTGACAGAGGTGGTTTGCGAGTGCAGGCACACTCTCTCATTAAAGAGAGGTGGCATGCTGTGGAATATTGAAGTTAATTTACTAGAGATTGCAGAGGGGATTTTAAATGTCTGGTTTTGAGGTTAACCTCTTTATTTGCACATGCTTAATGATTTGCCCAGAATCACAGGATGTTGAGCAGACACCCAAACTCGAACTGGGTTCCCCACCCAGCTTCATAGTCTGCCGCTCTGGCAGTTACGCCACAACCTCCCCCCCCCCCCTTTTGGGTGCTTACTGAGGTATCTGGGCATTAAACCAGTGATGGCTGAAAGTGTAAAAATAGGTGATGTGATGTTAGATGGGGTGGCTGCACTGCGGAGAGCAGCGATGTTGGACGAGGTCAGAGACTAGGGCTGCAACCGCAATGGGGACCCTTCCTCCCTCCCTCCTCTCCTCTGCTCCTGCCATGAAGCACAACCCGCCCTGCACTGATAGCCCCTGTCTATGGAGTTAAGGGCAGGGCTACAGTGCAGCACTCAAGGAATCTCAGACAAGGGTTCTCTGTTCCTGCCTATCTGGAGTAGTGGGAGGGGGGCAGTAAAAGTGCTCACTTTAAACCTCTTGTCCCCTCCTGGTCCCTTTCAGAAACCAACTCCCTGTCTCTTTTTGCTGTTCATGCATGTATTTATTTACTGTTTTTATAGCTGCAAACATATACATGACATTATGCAATGCAAGGCTGCACACTCAAACCATGTAGAGGGCAGGAATTAGCCCCCACCTTTCCCCTGAGCTGCGATATGTATGAACTGTTTTAATGAGCGTGTTAACTGGACATAGTTTGCTGTACTCACAGAGAGTGGTTGATTCGCTGTATGGTGCCCCTGGGAGATTGGCACGCCATTTCTAAGTTCCCCTCTCTGGAAAAAAACACTTCCCCCCAATACTTTTATCTTGATTGATATTGCCTTGTGCTCATGCAGCGAGACAGATATTGCGTTACTGCCCATTCTGTTATGAAGGGCTAAGTCTCTCACATAAGCAGGGCAAAGGTTTCATGGGGCACACCCCGCAGGAGTTCTATGACGGGGTTCATCCTGTGTATTCCACCGATCTGTTGTCATGTGGGAATTGTACGGGGGCATATTTGCAGGTCACAGGTCTGGTGTAATTTGGGAGTTCTAGAAGAACAAATCCCTTGCAGGGCCCAGGTCTCACAGGGAGGTACGACTCTCACTAGGCAATTCTACAATATGGAACATCCTCTGCAGAGTACATGCCTGGTGCCATGTGGCAGTTGTACAAAGGCACATCTCCTACATAGCATCGATCTGGTGTCATGTGCCGGGGCATGTATCTGGAGTCATGTGGCAGTTGTACAGGGGCACATGCGACACTCCCCATAGAAGACCAGCTCGCCATTCATCTTCGGTAACAATTGCACAGAACCCAGCTTGTGGTATTTAAACTCGGCTCATGGGGTTACATTTGGATGTTTACTAGTCTACCCCTTTATAGATAGTTTAATGTATAGAACCTAGCAAAAAACTGATTTCAAGTAACGTAATGGTAACAAAACGTAACCCCACACCCATAATCTGACAGTTATGTTTTCCTAAACAATTGTAACTTGAAACCCCTACATTGCTCATGGACTATCATACTCATCATGTAACATATGACATAATCAGTGACATCACCGCCCTTTGTAACTATATGTGCTAAGATGGAAGGTTTATAGACAAGTTAGTGGTTTGCTTCGCTGATGTAGTAAATGCAATAGTGCTGCAATGTAGTAGACACTTCGGATGCTGTACTCTTTCTATGTTTAGTAGCTTGCACTGAAGAAGTGGGATTTAGGCGGGGCACAGCTGTTTTGTTGGTAGCGGTGATAAGAGTCTGGGTGGTTTGCGTGTGCACTCTTGGGTCGTATTTCCGTCGAAACACGTATTAATCAGTGAATTGTCGTGTAGGCATGGTTATGCAGCTACATCCCCAATGGAGGCACAACGGAATAGTTCAAAGTAATGATTCAAAAGTTTCGATTGAATATTTCAAAGGTTTATTTTAAATGCTTTTCATTTTCTCCATAGATATTTAATTCATATCTAGTGTCAGCTTAATCAAGCTTGGTAGAAAGCGGGGAACGCCTCCGATGCATTTCGGGCTGGGTAGCCCTTTGTCAAGGAGCGCTGTGGGGAAGACGAGAAAGCGCTGTGAGTGCTGGGGTATATGGCAGCTTTCGATTTAAAAAAATTAATTAAATTAACTGGTGCCGATCAATAGAGTGTGATATTTAATAATGGGAAGGACGGTGAAGGAAGTGTAGCGTCTAGCGTCAGCGCGTGACCGATCCGGTAGGTAGTGAAGGGTGGGGTTGTGATGGGTAGCCGGTCTCAGCGGTACTTACTTCTCGGGTGGGTTCGGAGAACCTCTAACGTTTCCAGTGTGGGTTCTGAGAGGGTGTCTAGTGCGAGTGAGGACGCGAGGAAGCTTAAAGAGACGCGAGGTGGCGAGATTAGAAGAGGGACTAAGGTTGGGATTGAAGTGCTGTGTGGGCGCCATCTTGGAGCGATGTCAGAATTTCAGTTAGGGGTAAAACGCTAGCGCGAACAATGCAATGACAGGTGACTGAAAAAACGGTACAATAATACAAGAAGATATATGTACATGGTAAATTACAGATGACAACTAAATTCAATACGGTCATTAAGACCTTGAGGCTTAAGGGTATGTAAACGATAAATCCAGTATAATTCTCTCTGGAGCAGGAATTTCCGTGTGTCTGTGCCTTCTTTCTTTGACACGGTTTCCAAAACGATGAATCGCATTTGAGCGATGGAATGTCTGGCTTCTGCAAAGTGCATAGCAACGTTAGATTTCTCGTATTTCAGTCTAATGTTCGATTTATGCTCATTAAGGCGTATTTTGATTTTCCGTTCAGTCTTGCCTATATATAACTTGCCGCAGGGGCATTTGAGGGCATAAATTAGGTTCGAGCTGTCACATGTGGCATTGACTTGGAGTTTTATTGGATTGCCTTGCATGGGATGTCTGATGATGTTTCCTCTTATAATAGAATTGCAGTGACTGCAATTCAAGCATGGTAATGTGCCTTTGTTTACAGTGAGTTTGGGAGTCGGTTTGTTGAGTATTTCTTGTATATTCTTACTCCTAGAGTATGCGAATAAAGGAGGTTGTTGAAAAATGTCCCGAAAATCTGGGTCCACTTGTAAAATAGGCCAGTGTTTGAGGATTATTTTCTTGTAAATCGTACTTGATGTGGAAAATTTGGAGACAAGTACATTTCTTTGGCTGACTGGTTTAGGTGCTTTGGATAGAGCTTGTTCTCTGGTGATATTCGCCACTCTGGTTTGTGCCTCGGTGAGGATAGATTGCGGATATCCTCGACTTGCAAAACGTTCTTGGGTTTCTTTTATGCGCTCAGATGCAATCAGTTCATTAGACACTATGCGTTTGACGCGTAACATTTGTGAATATGGCATGTGTTTTTTGAGAGCTCCCTGATGGAAGCTAGAAAAATGGAGGGTGTTATTGCGATCAGTTGGTTTTCTGTAAAGATCTGTGCTGAAGCCTTCCGATGTTGTAGTGACATTCACATCAAGGAATGGAATGGTGTTGTTACTGATCTGCCAGGATAGTTGTATGCGTTCGTCCTTGGAGTTCAAATCAAGTAGTGCTGCATTGAGAGATTGTTCAGTGTTAGTCCAAATAAAAAAGAGGTCATCGATGTACCTGACGTACATGACGGTGTTGTCTTGGAAGATGGAATTCCCATAAATGTAACGTTTTTCAAAATGTTCCATGAATATATTAGCGTATGTGGGAGCTGCGCAGTTTCCCATCGCCATTCCGGATAACTGCAAGTACCATTGGTTGTTGTTTTGGAAATAGCTGTGGTATAGGGTGAAGCCCATGAGTTCCAAAATGAATGTTTGCATCTCGGGGTCAATATCACTGTTGAGAAGGGCGGCTTCTATTGCTTCAATGCCTCCTTGGTGTGGTATGGAAGTATAGAGTGAACTGACATCAGCCGTACATAAAACATAAGTCTGTTGGTCTTGTGTGCGAATTTTGGATAGTTTGAGCAGAAAGTCTGTTGTGTCCTTGATGTAGCTGATGGATTTGGTGACAAGTGGCTGAAGATATTTATCTATGAATTTGCCTGCAGGTTCGTGTAATGATCCTCTGGTCGAAACGATGGGCCTGAATGGCGGATTCTGTAGATCCTTATGAATTTTGGGACTCATTTGGATGGACGGACTTCTAGGAAATTCTGTTAGGAGAAAGTTTTTTGTGCGCTCTTCAATGATACCATTGCGTTGTGCTCTGATTACGATTTCTTGAAGGATGTTATAAAATTCCCTTGTGGGATTGGTGTCAAGTCGCATGTAAATGGTGGTATCTAAGATATGTTCTTGAAGTCGTTGGTTATACATTGTAGAGTCCATTATAACAAGGGCACCACCCTTGTCTGCTTTGGTACACTTGATGGAGGTGTTATTAGCCAAGGATTGTAAAGAATCGCGGTCTTTAATGGTAAGATTTTGGTGTTTGAACTTTTTCTTGAAGTTCATTTTCGACAGATCATTGCGAACAAGATTTTCAAACAAATCTATGCTTTTGTGACTACATGGAGCCTGAAAAGTGCTGATAGGTCTTAATCCTCGTAATTCGTCAGTACGGGATGTGTTGGTCGGTGGCAGGACGTTTTCAAAGAAGTTACGTAGTCTTAATTTTCTGGTGAACTTAAATGTGCTCACTTCTAGTTCCAATAAGTTGGTGGCGGTTACTGGAACGAAGGATGTGCCCTTCTCAAGGAGATCAATTTGATGTTTGGGTATATCGGTGCTGGAGATGTTGATTACGAGACGTTCTTTTTGCCTTTGGTGTCTTTCTTGGTCACTGTGCTTCTCGTGTTGGGAGGCATTGCATCTCTTTCTTTTAGTCTTGCTCCTCCTGAGTCTTCGGCTTGGGTTGGACCTAATTCTAAAAAAGGAACCGCAGAGGATGTGGTAGTTTGTTCTCGATCAGATGGGATGGTAGTGGACTTGTGTGGAGGTCGTGCTGAGAGGTCGCTGTCTGAGGATGAGGTGTCAGTTTGGGCATTTGGTGGTCTGTTGCGTCGACGTTGTGCGTAGACGTCTGCCCACGAGTATACCTCGTCAAGTTTATAATCGAGTGTATCTCTTCTAAATTTCCTTAGTTTACGCTCGTTGATTTCCTTATAATGCTTATCAAGGGTATTTTTAATGTCCTCTAGGGTCTGATGTAGTTCCTCAGCAGAGAGCATGTTTTTTAGTTCGTTGTCCACACCCAGCCCGAAATGCATCGGAGGCGTTCCCCGCTTTCTACCAAGCTTGATTAAGCTGACACTAGATATGAATTAAATATCTATGGAGAAAATGAAAAGCATTTAAAATAAACCTTTGAAATATTCAATCGAAACTTTTGAATCATTACTTTGAACTATTCCGTTGTGCCTCCATTGGGGATGTAGCTGCATAACCATGCCTACACGACAATTCACTAGTAGCTTGCACTGCCACCTGTGCTGTGTCTGCTCTTGAGAGCAGGAAAGCTACCCCTTTTGCTTTGAGCACTTTCCTTCTGTTTGTGATGAATGCAGGCACTGCCCTGTCTGCTTAGTACCTTTCCAGTACGTATGAGGAAGCCTTGCACTGTCCGCTGTTCATATTCTATCTCTTTTTTGTGCAGGTGCGAGTTAATCTTTCACTGCTGCTGCTTGTGCAGCTCTTGCTCATACTCAGCACCACTGGAACTGTGTGATTCTGCAGCCTCTGCATTTTCCACATAATTATAGATTTGATGGATTTTCTACATAATCCATATGCTGCACAATTTCAAGATTTTTAACAAAAAATATTTCTAGACAAAAAATCCGGCAATATTGGGCGAATCCAGTAATCTTCTTTAGCATGAATCCTATCTGAATAGTCTGAAGAAGATGCAGAATAAAGAGAATCGCTCCACTGGATGTTTAGTGTGAAATACAACCCTACACAATTCCACACTATACAATTCAACACCACTCAACATAATTACACTCCATATAATGCTACTCAACACAACATGATTCTGCTCCCCATAATTTCACTCTACTCAATACCACATAAATACACTCCACATAAAACCACTCACTGCCACATATCATCAATCCACATACATACACTCCACACCCTGCCACATAATTCCAATTAGCATTATTTCACTTAACCCCGCTCAGTTCCACACCACGCAATTCAACTTTACACATCACACCACATACATCCAATCTATACCACAGAATTCCACATCATCCCACAAAATTCAACAGCACACCACATAATTAAACTATATTATATACCACTCCACTAGTCTATGACATCCCACAGCCTATCCTGGCATTGTTTAAAATACACACTCTAAACCCATACTTTGATATCTGTACCACTTAAAAAAAAAAATCAAATCGAGGTTCAAGTCTAGACACACTTTACTGTCCATCACAGGGCAGACAATTCTGCCGCCATAAGTGCTCTTGCCTCTTCGTCCAAACATATCATCATCTTAGTGATCTTTCACAATCCATTTTGCTCTCTGACCAGCTTCCCTTTTATCACAGTCTATATCTCAATCCTTATCATATGCAGCAGTTCTAGAACCATCCACAAATATATGTGCCTCCTCATAAGTTCTAATCTAAATCTTTTTTGTGCAAAAAGGGATACCTGCCAGGGTGCCGCAAAGGACGCCTCCTACTTCTGTGGTGATTAGAACAGCTCTCTCTAAGGAGGATAACACCACACAGCCCTCCTTACCAATATGCATTTTCTTTTTTTTTCTTTCTCCACCATTCTTCTTACTTTCTCTAATATCTCCCTCGACAAGGATTCAGAACTCCAAATCTACATCTGAACGATCTTTAGACTTCCTCTTTCTAGTAAAGAGGAAGTGAACTGGCTATTTAATGAAAGACTGTATTTCTTCTAAATCAATCTCCTTATTAACTCCTCTTACACGTGGATTCCTGATATCCCAGCTTTTTCCATTTTAATAAATAATTAAGAGTTTATTCCACCTGAAACCTTATTTAAAGTATTACAATTAAACATCTGCAATACAATTCTGGAATGTTGTGTTTGGCTAAGTGCTTACTATGAAAGTTGCATGGAGCAAGCAATAAAAGACTAATGTATAATGTTAGCCTCTGGTCTTGACACGAAATTCAGCTAGTCTCACTGCTTAATGCAATAAAAAGAAAATGTCCAAAGTATAACATTACAAAAAGGGAAAACAATTAAACAGGTTGAAAAATTGTCTCAAAACCTTAGTGGATGTTATAGACTTTGTTACTAAACTACATTACACACTTTTAGCATAGGAAAACGTATACGTATACATAACGTATTTGGCTATAAACAGCTGCATATTGGCACAGTTCTGTCCTTTGGCCATGCCTTGCGTCCAGTTTTCCTACCCTCAATGCACATTTTATCAATGTGAACATCTTTATCAAATTTGTAATAGTTTCTGATCTGAAGGGGGCTTATGAAGGCTGTATGAAGATGGAGGCTGTACACTTTATCTGTGATACCCAAGTGGTTAATTGGTTTCAGTGCATTTCAAAATGGTGCCCATGATGTATGTGAGTCCTATGTGCAGATCTGTGGATTTCATGACATTAGAAAGAAATTTCAGTTTTGTATGCAGTTATCAGTGTTCTATAATCCCCATATCCTTTATGAGACTGGTGAATGCTTCCCTTGCACTCATTAATCCAGCCACATATCTTTTTTTAAATTGTTATCAAAAATTAAACTTATGATCATCTCAACATGATTCACAAAATAAAGGGAAATATTTCGTTATTTCTTCAAAGCTGAATTGTCACCATTTTGTTAAGGACATTTCTCAAAATTGACTGACACTTTAAAAAGGTACCTATTCAGAGTACAATTATACATTCATGCCACGTTTGATGTAATTCTGTTTTGCAGTTTTTGTAGGAGTACAAGTCAACATTTCTCTCTCAAATAACTTTGTACCCTCCTTTGGCTAATTTGCTCAAGATCATAAATGAAAAACGAAGCAAATGCAAAGCATAATGTGTGTTCACCCAATAAGTTATTTAGTAAATGTAAAAAGCTATTCGTATGAAGTGCAACTTGACCTTTACTATGGAATCTGAAGTGATTATCTCACGGTGAGAAGCCATTCATACTTGGCTCAGCCTGCATGTATTTTCTGGGTCGGTGAACAGATGTGTTCCAAAATTGGAAGGGCACACAGAAGATATTGGTTTCTGTTGGCAAGCCACATTTGATGTAGTTCCAACGAGCAGATTTTCTGTAGCTCATTCCAATCGTCCCACAGAAGTAAATAGGGAGAAATCATGTTTTGGGCCAGTAACAATTTGCACACAATTAAGGAGCAATCAAACATAAATACAATTTTTTAAGATTGGCGCAGTTCTGTTATATTGAACCAAAATTATTAATAAAACAAAAAAAGAAATTCCTTTGTGCTAATGATCTTTGTGTGTATCAATGAATGTAGTGTAGTTGTGCATTAACCTAGCTAGACATCAATGGAGAGCTGAGCAATCGGCAAAGCCCCGGTTTAACGTAAATGATAGTTTAAAATGATGGGTAGTAGTGCTTTTCAAAGAACTTGCTTTGTATATAAGACATTTTCAGGAGAGAGTAAAATTGTAAATTGATACTTGTATAGCGCACTACTCACCCGCAAGGGTCTCAAGGCGCTTGTACGAATACCGCTGTGGAACCCATCCTGGCTTTCCCTGTGAGGTGTCCACTCCTGGGCATCCCCAAGGTGGAGGCCAGGCATCCTTAGCGTTGTGGGGGCCGTTGTGGAGATTAAGCAAGCTATTGCCCAGAGTTGCAGAGTGGGACTCCATGATTGGAATAGGCACCGAGTCGAGAATTATCAGGTCAGTGGAATTTTGAGCCCATGACCCGCAGAATTGAACCCTGGTCCCGGGCTAGACCTCTGCATCAGGGTCTGCCGCTCTAACCATTGAGCCACACTTCTCCACAGAGTGAGTTGGTGCTATGCTCCCTTAGTTTTCTTGGCAGTATGAAGGAGAGGTCTTTGTGAGGGGTGAATTAAAAGGTTCTTGCTTTGTAAGTTATCTGGGAAGTGAAGGTGTTTCGGTTCGTTTTGGTAATCCAAGCTTAAATCATAGGTAGTTTGGTAGAGGGGTGAACAGAAAGATGTTGAACTTTTCGGGGGTGGCTGGGATGTAGATAGATGCTCTACATCCAATTTTGTATTAACTCAAGACTGATTTGAGATGCTGAATAATGTGAGCTGAGGAGGCCTTGAGCGTATTGATAGGTCTTCAAGTTGTAACTGAGTATAAATGTGAGAGAACCCAAAGAGAGGTTGAAAAGGATGAGTGGTGCATTAGATTCCTAGGGGACTCCCCAAAGGATTGAGCATTATGGATGTCAGTAGAATTTGGCTTTTAAGGTTCATCTTCCATGTTAGAGCATATTGGTGAGATAAAAAAGAACTATCGCTGTAGTATGCCTGAGAAGCCAATATGTGTTTTCAGTGTGTGGATCAGTGCTTGTTGGTCGCATGTCCTGAAGGATTTAGAGGTCTAGCAGCACTAGCAGGCAGGTGTCATTATTGAAGCAGAGGTCAACATTAACTGGTTGGAGGGGAGCTGTGTCTGTGTTGCAGGTCGATCTAAAGCATGTTGCTAGTTATGAGGGATGGTATTCTTGCTGATCTACTCCAGCAGTTGGTTGAACACTGCTTTCTCCATGTTTTTCTGCTGAAAGTAAGGAAAGTGATTTTGTAGACAAGGGTGGCTTATTTTATCAGGGTGGTACCTATACTGCCTTGAGAATGTTCAGCAAAGTTCTGTGGCTAAGTGAGGAGTTGATGATGCTGTGGAATGGTGTAAGACATCTCCTTGAAGAGATTTCACAAAGGATAACAGAGGAAGGTTGTCTTTTTAAGAGAGCCTTGACAGAATTGAGCATGTGAGGAAATTCAGTGTGTGAGAGGACGTTGAAGGCAGTCCGCTTGTTGGTGGAATGATATCTTATTGAAGAGTCAAAGTCTAGTCTGTATTGTTGATTTGGGATCTGATTTTGGCAATCTTTTTACTGAAGAGGTAACTGGAAGTATTCCACTTGTCATGTAATTTCAGTATTGAAGGTGGATGAATGCAGTGTTTCACAACCTGAAGTGTGCTTTCCTTCTACTAATCGGTTAATTTACTTGAATCTGATGCATGTATATGCTGAATGCACCGTTTTGAGTTGTATGAGGTCATCAAAGGTTTTGTCCTCCCCCATTTATTTTCTTGTCCTTGTATCCATAACTGCGGAGAGATACTGCCATCTCTGTAATATATGTTTGTGTGTGTATGCATGAGTATATGCATGTACGCTTGTGTGTTTAGTTTGAAAAGCCACTATTTAATGTTAACTGGGTGACAGGTGTTACCCTATAAAAGAGTTTGAAATACTTTCCATAGTTGTAAGAATGAGAACTCTAGTTGCCTCACTGAGACCGAACCCTTCCAGTAGTTGCTTGCAAAGCCCCCTGAGGAGACACTATGCTGCATACCCTGTCTGAGCTTCAGAATAAGCTGGTAGGTCTCAACAGGATCGGACAGGGACAAAAAAGTAGGCCTGGGCACGAAAATTAAAATTATCCTTCATTAGCAAACCAGATAGCTCAAAAAGTGGTCCCTAATGTGCAAATCACAACAGTTCTGAACTTGTAAAGACAAGCAACATATGTGTTTTACTAGGTATGCGAGACTGCATGCATTTTTGTTTGCTGCAGGCAATACTTGTCGTCAGTGGCGCAGCATAGTTAGTGAGATTTGGGAGGAGGGGGTGAGACTCTCAAATTTCCCAACTGAAAAAGCAGTGGTCGGCAGGGTTATGGGTGAGACAGGTGGACTGTTCAACTGAGGAGCAGGGTCACTACTGATAATTGTGGTTCCGGGACTGATTTAGAGCTTGGCAGACAGGTTCCCCATTGCAATGGTTACAGAGTACCCTGTATGCATTCTCAAAGGCAATCATGCCCACCCGATTTTGAGTCAGCTGGACCTCATGTTGTATGCTTACATTGGAAAACGCTCTCAGATGGCAAGATGGAGAAGGCGCCATCGGAGATGAGCCATTCGACCGTCCGCACCATTTAGAGTGGGTGATCGAATTACTTTCTTTTTTAACTATCCGTTAATGCTAGGTATAACCTGATTGTTCATCTCTTCCAAGGATATCCTGGCCATTAGAGACAGCGAAAATAAAATGATCTGCACATCATGGCAGAAAGCTCCACAATGTGGGACTCATTAGTTGTTTTTATTTTTCACTTTGAGCATTTGTTTTTGTAAAATAAAAAACTTTGTAAAAGTTTGATGACCAGCCGTCATGTGGGACAGAGCCACCCACAATGGCAGCTCTGCAGGGCTGGTGGACATCTCGAAATTTGGCATGACAAGTAAAGGCAGGTTGGTGAATGTAAAGCCCGCTTGCCGCTTGTCTGCCTTTACTCTGTCTGCCAAACCCCAGATCAGGCCGTCTGTCTAGATAGGCACAGTGGGTGAAAAACAGTGGTTTGTACTTCTACCCTAAGGAATTGCCTGTGGTTAGCTTACTTGCAAGCATTCGTCCCATCACCTGTTGGGTGTTTGATTGCAAGGAGTATGCCTATAAGGCTGAGAGTGGTATAGATTTCCAAGAACACCACTGCCAATATTTTTGAAATCTAAAAAGTTCTACATTTCCATCCATGCAAGAAATACTTCCATGTATATGGATTTGTCACTTTTTTGGTAAACCGATATCTATATAAATTTAGGTTGCTGATCAAAAATGAGCCTGAAATCAGGATGATGAGAAAAACCAACACAGTCATAGCAGAGCCGACTCAGAACCTCCAGACCTAACGCTCTGGCTAAGAATGCATTTATTTGGGAGCTGCCACTCCTGAAACATCTCCCTGTAGCTACATCCCTGCTTGTGGCAATAAGAGGGAAATTAATAGGTAAGACTGGCTCTAAAACAGGCCCACAAGCTACTGAAAAACAAGGCCACACACTGACCTGTCAGACCATTCTTTGGGCACTGTCAGAATGCCGTATAGGCCAGTATTACCCTGCCTCTCATGTCAACATGTGGCACACTGAGGTTTTACCAGCAACAGCGTCTATCCATTTATTGCTAATGTACGTCTTTGATTTAATCAATTATCTGTTTGCTCGTCAATGTTGTCAATACATATTTAAAAATTGCATTCCTGAAGTTGCTCATTAGAGTAGTCATTTTTTTCTGTGCACATGTTACTGCTTTTTGTATTTGTGGCTATTGAAATGCCCAGTCATTTCCAAGGCCCAACCATGGCTCTTGCTAGTCTATTGATAAAAACCCCTACAGCCTAATTAGCAATACAAAAATCCTCAGCACTTTGGGTGCTATTCTGCTCAACTGGCCAAAGCCAACTCAACATACCTACGTTATATTGAAGATTAAAATCAGCTAGAGCCTCTGCTATCCAGGGCCCGCAATACAATATCAGGCTTCATGTTTGTGCCACAAGCAACTTTAAACAGGTGCGATGGGGCACAAACATGAACAGTGCACTGGAGCAGCTGCATTAATCAGCCACTCCGTGTTACACTGTGCAGGCGACACCATCCTGTACTTTAGAGAGGGAGCAGAGATCTGCTTGCAGGTTGGTGCAGCCAGTACTGCACCCACTAACAGTGGGATATCTGGGGGGGGGGGGGGAATGGACCTCCTTTGTCACCTTCAGAGGGTTGCCCTTGGGGCGTACTGACATTCTGCCTCCTCATGGTGCACTGACAGTGCACCTCCTTACGGCTTCTTTATATTTTGCCCACATCCATAGTATGTCACAGGTGCAAAGAGAAAGAGATTTCCTCATTTGCATGAGGTCACGCCTCCATGGAAATGAGGAAATGCCCTCTCGATATTCATGTACGCCAGGGCTATCAGCTGTACAAAAGGGTGTAGCACAAGCATCTGCAACCCTTCTGTAATACCAAAGTGTCCTGGGGCACACAAGGCAGACTCACTTGCCCGTTGTGTCCCCAGGGCACTTGTGTAATACGGCCCCTGGTAGTGTAATGAAGTTGCTGTTAAGAACTGATTTTTAAATTTTGCAAGAGGGTCACATTGACCCTGAATGTAATATTATAGCCAACCTTGACTTCAATGTATAGGGAATTAAATTTGAATAAAAGAGGTGCTATTCCCCACCAGAGGAGATGTGTTCAAGTTTGTTAGATGCTATAGCGTGTTTACCTCCGAGGAAATATTTTAGTTTTTGTTAAAGTTATGATTGAACTATTATTGATCCGGACATGAAAACTGAGCATAATCCTTTATCAAAGAGATTAAATCACGTTACGTTACTCAATGTAAAACTGCAGATTAGAATAAGAAGCTTAACTTAAATGTAGGCACCTTGTACTGGCATTATAAATTGACACCTGGCAGAGAAATGTACATCGATTATACAATACCTCCTATTTTACAGCGCCTGTAATTAAAATTCCTTCGGGTATTTTTCTTCTGAATGCATTTTTTTCTAGATGCCTGCAGATATGTCACAGGCTTGTCTCTGCTACATTCAAATGGTAGAAATGGTGGAAGACTATATTAATTTTCCGTTTATATCTCTAGCTTTTAATACTTAAAAAAAAGGATTGGTGCCTATCTTTAGGAACTTTTGGGTTGTCCACTAGTTGTGTGCTGTCCCTAAGTGAGGATGCTATTAAGGTGTCTATTGATTATTATGTTGCAAATTTGATCTTGTTAAGGAGGTAGAGGTTGGTTGTAAGTAGTTGATTAGTTTGTTACCCTTTAATGTCAAATTAATTGATCTGGAATACTAAGAGAAGGTGTCTGTCTTTTTATGATTTGTAATTGAAAAAAAATTACAATGTCTGTTTTGCTAGCATGAAATCTGGTTTTGTTGTAATACCTCTTGTGAATACAATTGCACTTTTGAAAAAAATATCTCGGCATAAACCATATATGCAGATGTGCAGAGTTAAACCCCTTCGCTGCGGGGGTAATTCCCCCGCTGTGCTGGGGGGCGAGTGGGGGAGCACCCACATGCTCATGACGAGCTCAGCTCGTCATGAGTCATGGCACTCCTGTGCTCATGACGAGCTGAGCTCGTCACAGGTGCACCGGCTCCTGTGGAACGCTCAGCACAGCAGGGGAATTCTCCCCACGCCTGAGTGTTCCACGGCTCATGACGAGCTGAGCTCATCATGAGCACCGGAGCACCGTGCCTCATGACGAGCTCAGCTCGTCATGAGCATGGTAAAGGTTAATACTACTGAAGGTGCAGAGGGGAATCATGACTCACTCAAGGGTTTGCTTCTTGTGAGACATATTGATCACTATCAATGGGTAACATCGGTTGGACCCCTACTCTTTTAGCACTCATTAGGATGCTATTAAAGCCCTGGAGACTCCTTTTCTGGTTCTAGAATGTTCTATTGCTACAATGTTGCTTTCCAATATCATGTGATAGGCAATAAATCAAATCAGCCAATTTTCATCTACACACCCTCAAAATGATCACGGACTTCTTGCACATCTGAAAATTGCTGCACCTTTGCTAGTGATTTTCTGACTAGATGTTGGCAATGTTTCTTGCTGGGGTCCCTAAATACTAAACTGCCCCATCAAAGCGGTCCTCTATTCAATGACAATAATTCTTCCCTCTTCTAGAAACTTTAACTGTAGCTCACTCATCCTCAAGGAACTAAGGGCCAGATGTAGGTAATTCGTATTTACCGATTCATAAATACCGAATTTTACCGATTCGGTATTTATGAATCGGTAAATATGAAGGGGTGAGATGTAGCTAATTTTAGAAATTGAAATACCTAATCAGTAACATTCGGTATTTACCGATTCGGTAAATACCGAATCGGTATTCCCTATTGATTCCTATGGGCTGTGAAGCCCATAGGAATCAATGGGAAATACCGAATCGGTATTTACCGAATCGGTAAATACCGAATGTTGCAAGGGTGCAGGGGGTGTCACTTTGACACCCTCTAGCACCCCGAATTCAGGCACGTGTGCCATGTGGCACACAGACATGCCCTAAGGGCATGTCTGTCTGTCACATGGCATAGGTGTGCATGCACACATGTGCATGCACACCTGGATTCGGTATTTTACCACCCAATTGGATTGTGTGGTAAAATACCGAATCTGTAAGGCCTTTGGGACTCAGAAGAGTCCCACCTACATTTGGATTTACCGAATAGGTAAAATTACCGATTCGGTATTTTACAGAATCGGTAAATTTACCGAATCGGTAAATTTACCAATTCTGTAAAATAAAGGCCCCTACATGCCAATTTCTAAATACCGGTCGGTAACGGCCGAAATCGGCCGTTACCGACCGGTATTTGGGCTCCTACATCTGGCCCTAAACTGTCTTTCCATCGCAGTGAGGATTAAATTCAAGATCTGCTGCCTTGCTAATATCAATTTAGCTGAACCTCCAGTGACACATCAGCTTAACACTACAAGGACCATACTACGACAATTGCTCTGCTCTGGTGTGCAACGGGTGTATGCATCACATTTTGCTCCTGTGGGGCAATTTGGTATTACAGAAGTAGCCACAAACACTTGCGCCGCCCCTCGTATAATACATATTGTGCAGCACACGTGTAGCGTTGGCACGATCTGAAGTGGGGGGGTGTTACGGATTTGGGTGCAGAGGCAAAGACGCTGTCAGCGGACAGACTGACCATGTGCCCTCTAAAGGTGGCACACAGTCAATGCAACCCCTGAGTGCACCTCTTGAAAAGAGTTTAAGGGGTTCCCATTGACTGTCCACAAGTTCCTCTGCAGGCGGCTGGGGTGGATCACTGAAATATTATCGACGGTCACATTATCGACTTGCTAAAATATCGTTGAATAATTATCGACTACAAAAATATCGACTTTGTATACTTATTACACAAAATACACAAACATCGACTACAAAATATCGAGTACTTAGAATATCGAGTACATAAATATCGTCTTATTAAATATCGACTACTAATATATCGTTGTTCATGAAATTACACCTAACACTACCAAAATATCGACTACTAAAATATAGAGTACAAAAATATCGTTTCTAAAGAAATATCGAGTTAGTTTTTGTACCCTTTCAGGTCTAAAATACCATATTACTCGTCTATAAAAGTCATTGCTCTATACAAAAAACATTTTACATATAATACCTGTTACTTTTATAACATTCCTATTTATCTACATTTACTATACATTCTATTAAATGCGTTCTATCATTTGAAAAATAATCTTTACATGTAAGTAACATTTTCATTATTTTTGTTCCACTTACACATCTATTTTATTTAACAACTAACCTGCTTTAATGCGGAAATCACCACATACCACCATTCTCACATCAACAAACACACCAATTAACTTAAAAAAATTCTAACTAGCCTATACAATCCTTCCTTCCATCCTACAACCAATCAAATCAAAGCACACAAAATACACATACTATAAAAGGGATACATGCATTCTACCATTTGCTGCTGCTAACTCTACAGAAAGAAGATGCCAACACTATGAAGATTTTGTTCCTGAACAAACATCTTTAAAGATCCAGCTCACTAGCTAATCATTCAAGTAAGTTACATTGCATTATTTAAAAATCTAAATTAGTAGTCTACTATTTTACTTATATCTCCTAACTCTTCCACTTATGTAATTTTTATCTCCTCCTACTTTTCTGATAGAAACTACCACAAACAAAATCCTAATACCTGCTCCTATTTCTTCCCCTGCAAAAGAAGATAGTAAGTATATATTAATGCTCTGTTCTACAACAACAGCTGTTTTTAAACACTATTTCACAAGATTCATACTTTACTTAAAACATTTTATTCACAGATATTCAGCGATTTTCCGATTTCAACACTACAAATGTATAGAACTACACTAATTAAACATGTAAGTATATATGTTTTTGTTATTAAACAACCAAAATTTTAAATGCTAGTTTCTAAACAACATATCTTGCATATTACATATTCCCTACAGATCCAATAAAAACATCCTACATCAACTATACCAAAACACAAGACTACCCTTGTAAAAAATGTAAGTATACATCAATTAGTCTAAAACTTCAGAAAAAAACAAGAACTATGTTCTTAACACCATGTTATGTATTTTATATTTCCTCTACAGATATTGTGAATACATCATACATCTATTCTACCTACAGCAAAGAAAAGTACATATTTAGAAGTTAGTATACTTTTAAATATTTCCAATTTCCCAACGGTAAAAAGTAAATCTTATAATATGTGACATGTATTTCTTCTATTTTCTCTACAGATCTAAACTTGACTACCTTGATGTACTCCACCAAATACTACAACTCAACTATTTAAACAAGTAAGTATATGTAATGTTCACATCAAATGTACTACTAAGCAAATTAAAAAACTGCTTTCTCCTAGGAAAAACGTGTGTTATGTATAAACATTAACTTAGCATTTCTATATTTCCCTACCAACAGTAAATAAAGAAATACATACAAGAAAGTCCTTCAAAATACAGTTCTGCATTTGTGATTACTACTTTTAGTAAACGTAAGTATAAATACAACATGAATTATGTTTGCACCACTAAGTGAAATATATGTTATTTGATTTTGTTTCTTTCTACTCTTTCCTAGAACAAGTAAAACAAAATGACAGAAGGTGCAGAATTTGTAATGTCACAGGAAAATAAATTACTGTTATGTTATATGGGTTATGTTTATAGTCAGGAAAGACAAAGTGGTAGAAAAGTTTTCTGGAAATGTACAAAATATTACTCAAACAAATGTTATGGAAGGGCTACTACAGAGGAAACTAATGTGCTATTTACCAGGGAACACAATCATCCCCCCAATGTCACAGAAATTGAAATAAGAGATGCTTTAGAAAGTATAAAGACTGCTAGCACACAAAGTGATAGACCAACAACACAAATCCTTAAAGAGGAACTGTTAAAAGTCCCAGCCCATGCTTCAGGTCAACTACCCTCTATTGACTCACTGAAACGCACAATTGCATACACTAAAAGACGCACTTCCACCACTCCACCCAACCCTACTACTTTTGAGGAAATTATTATTTCACCAGAAATGTCCATCACACACAATAAAGACAAATTTATCCTTTTTGACAATGAAAGCAGTACAAACAGAATCATAATGTTTGCAACTGCAAGTAATTTAAGAAAAATCCAACAGTGTCCCCAATGGATGATGGATGGAACATTTAAACCATGCCCAAAACCTTTTTACCAACTATATTCCATCCACGGGTTACACCATAACTATAACATCCCTTTCATTTACTGTTTGCTACCAAACAAACAGCAAAACACTTACACAGAAATATTAAATGTCCTCAAAAATGAAATCAATAATTATTTTCCAGAAAAAATAATTATTGATTTCGAATTAGCTATGATTAATAGCATTTTGAAAATATTTCCCCACACAGCAATCCAGGGTTGCTACTATCATTTCAATCAGAGCATATGGAGACATCTCCTAAAATCAACTTTAAGTATTTTGTACTCAACAGATAGCACCTTTGCCTATCAAATTAAAAAATTGATAGCACTGGCCTACGTTCCTGTTACCGATGTAGCGGAACACTATAATTTATTAATTGACAGCACATATTACAAGAGAAATGAAGATAAACTAACCCCATTACTGGATTATTTCGAAGATACTTGGGTGGGAAGGTTGCACAGATCTGGACATCGACGCCAACCCAAATTCCAAATCCCTTGGTGGAATGTCTATCTTAGTACTTTAAACCAAGAGTCAAAAACCAACAACAGTGTAGAAGGGTGGCATAATGCTTTCCAAGCTACCACAAGCAGAACCAGACCCACATTCCATAACCTACTAGAAGCTTTGATAAAAGAACAAAGCTATCAAGAACTAAGAATGGAACAATCAGTGACCCAAATTGGTCCAAAACTAAGTAAACAAACTAAACAAATGTTCCGACTACTGCAAAGTCAAGTCACACTATACCCTACAACTAGAGGATTAGAATATCTGTCAATAATAGCTAGAACCCTACTATAAAAATGTCTACAAAATATACTAATATCTTCTTACAATAATGGTACATATAACAATCATAAATATTTCTAAACAATTATAAATAATACATATTTGTTTTACAAACTTATCAAAATTTTGGACATTATTTCTGAACAAATATGCAATATTTATAATTACATCACACATACACATTACATAAAGATCGACATTTCCCACCCAATAAATAGAAATATAAAATTACTTACAATTTTTGTAGATGACAGAGACGTAATGAAGCAAAATACAATCCATACAATCCATTACAAAGTAAGAGAAATCCAATATGGGAAACCATCAAAAACCCGAAAATAATGTTAAAATAAAATAAACGCTCCAGGAAATCCCGAAAACAGTAGTGTGGACACTTTATTATTTAAAGTGATATACACACAACTTTTAAAAAAACGTTGACGCATACCAATGTATCAATCCAATACGAAACCCTCAAAAAACCCGAAAAAAGGTAAAAATTATTAAAATCCGCTCCTGGCAAACACGAAAAATAGGAGATACATGTAAAAATATAACGATAATAAGTCATACATTAGTATCTCCAAAAAAAAACACGCTTCCTTCCATGTAGTTTTCATGCGAGGAACCGGAACCTGTAAAAAAACATACATAACGAAACCCACCCACAAATAGCCCATAAAATTTGTAAATACACTCACAATTAACATTAACCATGTAAGAAGACATTTCCTAACAATTCAAATAACACTAGAACTAAAACATACACGACGCATCTATAACGACGACATTACACCTAAACGCTACATAAACAATTCATACATACACTCAAAAACACTACACAGTTCGAATATACCCTCACACATTACAACTCAGTCATAAATAGTATATAAAATTTACCTTACCTCTCTCCACACGAAGCAACACCCAACCGCGAGCTTCTCCAGTCCTGAATGAAGCGCAATAACCTTACGCGGTAAAAAAGTAGTCCCCTTAAACCAATTTTGAGAAGGTATCATAGAAAATACAATGTTATAGTCTAAAAATATAATACATACACATTGTTATTGTAACAAATTAATACAGTAGACTCATTATAATTTAAACTGTTAAAAAAAAAATTTTTTTATTTAATATTAATAAATATATATTAATTAATATATATTAATAATATTAAATAAGTATGTAACACTTGAAATAATATATGTAAAAAATTTATTTTTGTGTACATTTATAGGAAAAAATGTGTGTTTCTTTATAACTAAACATGAATAATTGTTTTGTTAATAATTAATAATAATAAATAATATAACTTATTTATTATTATTAATATAAAATTTATAACCATTTACTATATAAATAATTGCCTTAAATAATGTATTTTTATTTCTCTGAATGTATGTATTTCTGAAAAGAAAAGATACATGTTTAAGTTAATTAATTATTATTAATAATAATAATTATATTTGTTATTATTGTTATTAATTAATTATACATTTTTAATAAAAATGTCTAAGTATTATAAAAGTATATAATTGCATAACTAATCTTTTACCAATACCAGATATTATTATTATACATATTATTCCCCTTTACAGTTATAAAGTTAACAACATAATATATTTATATGTATAATTTAAAAACAACATTGTCAGAAATATGTGTAAAAAATGTCTTAATTAGTATTTCCATATTTTGAGCAAATATAATAATTGTCATGTTACTTTATACAAATGTAAATATAAAAATTAAATATTTAATAATATTAATATATAATATTAAAATTATTAAATATAAATGGAAGAAACAGAAAAATAACTGGTATTTTATTTATTTCAATATAAATACTTGTAACAGAAAGTAATTGATAATAAGATTTTGTTTTGACATAAAAAATGTTGTGAAAAATTGTTGTGTCACAAATTAAAACATGTACATAAATGATAATGTGTTATTATGCAAATACAACATTTCCAAAAATCTGTATGTTATATTTGATAGTGATTGTATTGTATTACACATGAAAAAATAAAAAAATTGTAATAAAGTTTTGTGAAAACATCCATTTTGCATTGTCTTGTAATATAATAACACACTAAATAAATGTATATGCAAATGTGCAGGACACTGACCAATTAATAATTGCTATTCCTACTCCAGTCAAAGTATTATCAGAGAAGTTGCTGGACACTGACCAATTATTATTTACTATTCCTACTCAAGTGAAAATAATATCTGGAAAGGTGCTGAAGACTGACTATGTATAAATTAGAATAGCTACTTTACTATAATGTTATTGATTAAAAATAGTCAAATATTTATATATAATGTATAAATATTATAAACATATTTTTTTACTAAATTTTTTGCTGAGTAGTTCAAAAAATTATTATTAGCATACAAAATAGCAAGTATTTGTCACTCAAAAAGTGCAAATATTTGTAACATTTATTAAAAAAATTCACAATTTATATACCCAAACAGACCCTGAACCCTAAAAATACCCCTTTACCCTAAAACTAAAAAGTGTCCATGAACTCAAAAATATACTCCTTTACCCAAGAACTGGAAACTGACCCTGAACCCTAAAAATACCCCTTTAGCCAAAAACTAAAAACTGACCCTGAACCCAAAAAATTCTCCTTTATCCAAAAACTGAAAACTGACCCTGAACCCTTTAAAATACACCTTTACCCAGAAACAGAAAACTGACCCTGAACCCTAAACATTCCCCTTTAGCCAAAAACTGAAAACTGACCCTGAACCCAAAAAATACCCCTTTACCCAAGAACTGAAAACTGCCCCAGAACCCAAAAATATACCCCTTTACCCAAAAACTGAAAACTGACCCTGACCCATTAAATATACCCCTTTACCCAAAAACTGAAAACTGACCCTGAACCTAAAAATATACCCCTTTAACCACAAACTTAAAACTGACCCTGAAGCTTAAATAAACCCCTTTACCCAAAAACTGAAAACTAACCCTGAACCTTAAATATACCCCTTTACCCACAAACTGAAAACTGACCCTGAACCCTAAAAATACCCCTTTACCCAAAAACTGCTAACTGACCCAGAACCTTAAATATACCCCTTTACCCACAAACTGAAAACTTACCCTGAACACAAAAAATACCCCTTTACCCAAAAACTGAAAACTGACCCTGAACATTAATTATACCCCTTTCCCCCAAAACTGAAAACTGACCCTGAACCTTACATATACCCCTTTACCCACAAACTGAAAACTGACCCTGAACCCTGAAAATACCCTTTTACCCAAAAACTGAAAACTGACCCTGAACCTAAAAATATACCCCTTTACCCACAAACTTAAAACTGACCCTGAAGCTTAAATAAACCCCTTTACCCAAAAACTGAAAACTAACCCTGAACCTTAAATATACCCCTTTACCCACAAACTGAAAACTGACCCTGAACCCTAAAAATACCCCTTTACCCAAAAACTGCTAACTGACCCAGAACCTTAAATATACCCCTTTACCCACAAACTGAAAACTTACCCTGAACACTAAAAATACCCCTTTACCCAAAAACTGAAAACTGATCCTGAACATTAATTATACCCCTTTCCCCAAAAACTGAAAACTGACCCTGAACCTTACATATACCCCTTTACCCACAAACTAAAAACTGACCCTGAACCCTAAAAATACCCTTTTACCCAAAAACTGAAAACTGACCCTGAACCTTAAATATACCCCTTTACCACAAACTTAAAACTGACCCTGAACTCTTAAAATACCCCTTTACCCTAAAACTGAAAACTGACCCTGAAACATATAAATACCCCTTTACCTAAAGAAAGAAAACTGAACATGAAAACAAAAATTCCTCCTGTACCCAAAAGTAATTAATATTATTTAATTAACTATTAATGAATTATTAACTATAAATAATAAGTTAATATATTAGCAAAGTTGCTGTAATTAATTGAATGTAATTATTGATAATATTTATTCCCAAACAAATATTTAATAATAACAAATTATTAAATAAAATATTTGTATAAATAATAATTAAATTAACTAATTAATATTAATTAATTACTAATTATTTACTAATGATAAATATGTACCAAATTATATGAATTAAATAAAAAAATAATATTTATTCGTTACCAATTAATTGATAATTTAAATTTATAAGAAACATATCATAATGAATTATTTTTTTTAAATTACTCCCCACCCTTATCCCCTATTAACCCAACATCCTGCTCCTAAACATTAAGTACAATTTATACCAATAACAACAATGAAAATATTTTAGCACATTAACTGAAATTAATTTCATTTAATTGTTGATGAATTTTCCCCCAATTATGTAACAAACTATACCAACTTTTATATATATAACAATTACTCTAAATAATGTAATTAACTAATTAATATTAATTATGTACCAATTAATTAGTAATACAAAATTTTAAAAAATTATAATTAATTAACTAATTAAGAATATTTATTTTACAATTAACTAATTAATCATAATTAATTACCAATTAATGACTACTTAAAATTTTATTACCAATTATATTAATTAATTAACTAATTAATAATATTCTATTTCCAATTAACTAATTAATAATAATTACTTACCAATTAATTACTACTTAAAATTTTATTGACAATTATATTAATTAATTAACTAATTAATATTATTTATTTTCCAATTAACTAATTATTATTATTTAATTACCAATTAATTACTAATTAAAAATGTATAGAAATTTATATAAATTAATTAACTAATTATTATTAAATATTTCCCAATTAATTAATATATAAAAATATTTACAAACATATATTAATTAATTATTTATTTTAAATTACTCCCCACCCTTATCCCCTATTAACCCAACATCCCGCTCCTAAACATTAACTACAATTTATATTACTATTAACATTTATTTATATTTTTTACCTTTTTTCAACATAATATCGATATTTTTTCCTTTGACTAATAATCGATATTTTGTCATGTCGATATTTTTTAGTCGATATTTTTGTACTCGATATTTTATTATCATTATTGTAATCGATATTTTTGACAACGATATTTTTGTTATCGATATTTTATCATATTCGATATTTTTAACTCGATATTTTGTCCATTCGATATTGTGGAGTCGATATTATGTCTGTGCACCGGCTGGGGTGACTTACTGCATTTTCCAGCAAGGGTGTCTCTGAACCCCTTTAAAATGCAGGCTGGGTAGCTGTCTGCTTGGTGAAAGGCAGGCTGGTAGTTTCAAACAGCCAGTCTGCCTTTTACAGGCATGCGTGAGGTAAAGTCTGCACTGGGCGAAGCGCATTCTTTGTATACGGTCAGCACAGACTAGGACAGGCACCCTATCTATAATATGCGCCCAGGTGGTTAAAGTGGTTCTAGGAGAAAAACTGTTCATACCTTGAAACTAGAACATTTTAAATCTCTCAAGCACTGAAGCAAACTTTCTCAGGGGCTGCTATCGATTGCTGCAACTCTCCTCCATTCGATTTCAGAACTGAATCCAAGCATGTAATAACGCCTCTTCCGTATACATCTGAGGGGCATATTAACAAGGCAAGGCAATAATTATCGCTAAGCGCACTTAGCGCTAGGATAATTATCGCAGGCCAACTCTGAATTTTATCGCAGAGATAGTGTGCTATCAGCAACGCTTATCTCCAAAGTGATAAAATTCAGAGCGCAAGCTGCCATTTGGGAGATTATCGCTGGAAATACAGCGATAATCCTACAAGGTTTGGCTGTAGCTTGCTGATAGGGATATACATACTTAGCCATGATATCCACCTTACATAGGATATCATGGCTAAATCAGAAAAATACCAGACGTAAAAAAGCAGCATTAACCGCGGTTAGCGCTGCTTTTTTTTATCGCTAACAGGGTTAGCGATATCCTTGATAATAGGAAAAATGTCGCTTAGTGACATTTCTTCTATTATTTTCCTCTGGAACACCCTCTTTGCATCTCATTAGAGATGCAAGAGGAAGCGTAGAGTAAAAGGGTGCTACCATGCGAATTTGCATGTTAGCACCCTGTTGCTGATAGGGCTCTAGTTTCATCTCTGCTTTTTTGGCTTTTGAGATAAAGCCCTTGTTAACATGCCCCTAAAGGATATTTTTCTACTCGTTCACATTTTGTTGATGTCAGCATGGCTTGTGTGAAGCACATGCATTTTTTGTGGTGAAAATGTCTTCCGCAAAACATTTTCTGCAAAGATTACATGGAATTTCGAGGAATTTTGACAATTTTGCACATCAAATATTTAAAACCCATGCAAACAACTCTCCAAAATGTTGTGTTTTCTAATTTCAATAGAACATGTGATCCATTTGCAAATATACATCTATGCATCACGTTGCTCTATTTCTCTGTTGCCAACATTGAGTCGCCTGTGTCTTTGCAGTTCTGAAGAGGGGTGCACAGATGATGAGCAGGCGCAGTGTTGAAGCTCTAAAAGCAGAGCATAAATGGCCTTCAACTTCCAGAAATGTAATAGCTGATTAAAAAATCTTCTGGCTGTACAGTTGTAAAATCGAGTGACAATCACACTTCTGCTGTCACAGACACAGATCTGCAACCCAAACGCGATTTAATTACAGACCAAAATATGTTAAATATGAGCAGTGAGAACAGCAGCTATTTTTGTGTCAAAAAGGGCATAGTTTGTGCTAGCATTTCCATCGCAAATGGATGGAGTATTTTCAATCGCACAATAAATACATAATCAAATTTCACGTGTATGATTTTATCTTTTAAAACCGAATAAAGTATTTCATGATGACCTCCCTCAAATGATAATAGAATGCGTTTTGAGACTTTTTAATGACAGTTTTGCAAATACATATACTTTTATAGAACTTCAACGACACTGCCTCAGCAAAAAGACAACCATACGAATATTATCTAAAGGAAAGCCTGGAGAGCAAAAAGTATTACGTTCCTATTAAACAGGACAAGAAAGTTTTCACTTAACCTCGGATTCACTGTATAATGTTTGTGTTTCATCGTCACAGAAACAAATACAGCAAAAAGGCAAATCACTGGGTATCAACATCTAGAAATGCCATCAAATAATATGTTGGTACAGTTAGTAATTGATGATGTTGGTTAAATTGACTTCACTAGAAAAAAATGCATGCAGGTTGATCACAACAAATCAGTTTACAATCTGTACAGGGATACGTTCTTGCACAAGTTTGGAGCATCGCCGCCCTAAGCAGTACTTTGACAAGAATGTTATCTGCTTAGCACGCTATGCATACATGGTGTGTGAACCCTTTACTTCTGTAAGCGATTCATGAACTTTGAAGATGTATTATCTTGTGAAATAGACACTGCCATGGTGACATGGTAGAATGCTGAAGGTATGTGACAATGCTGGTCAATGGGCATATATGCATCACTACATACTATAATCAGTCTCTGCCCTACACAGTATGATGAGTTTGCCCAACACGCTGTATGATGATGGCAATCCGTTAATATTTTGTTTGGATCCTGGATTGGATAACACAGTCGTGGCAATTTAAGATAAATATCCCCAAACTAGAAGGTATCCTCAAGAATACGTTTCACTTCTTTAAAACACCACACCCACGTTGACAAGCCCATACCTCACACTTTCTACTTGATAAATAACAACTAAAGTCAACTGAAAAGAGAATAATATTGGAAATACAAGTAAAGAATGTCCTAACACTAAAATCAATCAAGTTTGAAGCTTAAGTTTATTGCTAGAGATTCATTAAAACCATCGCAATTGTTAAGGATTTCATATACAAAATACAAAATCAATCCCTTTATCAAAGTAGTACTATTTACACACAACATAGAACAACATAATTAAAGGAATGTTCATATCGTGGGAAAAGGCCCTTAATTTGAATAGTAGTACATACACATCTACCAATGTAAGACGGCCCTGTGAGTCGAGCTATAAAACCAGATCTTATCCCACACAGTCCTTCAAATATTTAGAATGCTCACACATCTACTTTCTCTTTCCTAAGTGTTAGACCTGTCAGTATTTCTGACCTAGTTTTTGCGTCCGTAGGGCTCTGAGCTCTTTACCACTGCTTACTAGTGCTAAAGTGCATGAGCTCTCTCCTCTAAACATGGTAATATTGGCTTATACCCAATTGGCATATTTTCATATACTAATAAGTCCCTAGTAAAGTGGTACTATATGTACCCAGAGCTTGCAATTTACATGCCACCAGTGGGCCTGCAGCACTGATTTTGAATACATATCAGTCATCCCTAGGGTAGGCTCTAGACAGCCCAGAGGGTAGAGTGCAGTTCATTAAAAAAGTAGGACATGTATTTTAAGGATTACATTTTACCTTTTAATTTTACTCTTAAATTCGTTTTTCACTACTGAAAGGCCTTTCTCGCCCATAGGATAGCATTGGAGTTGCCTTATTATATGTTATAAGTGTAATTTCCAAATGAGAAGGGATGATCACTTCATGTTTAGTGTCTCTGGAATCCTGACTGAAAATCTTAACTTCTGATGAAGTTGGATTTTAAATTAGAATTCTGAAAATGACACTTTTGGAAAGTTGGCCTTTTCCTGCCTTAGCTATTTGGTGCCTGCAGCCTGTCTCGGGTTACATGACTGGGTTTATTTGGCAGTTGGACTTTTTGGGTTCCTCCTAGATAGCCATACACAATGGAAGCTTAGGTGTGACTAGAAGGACAAACACTGGCAGCATGGAATGAAGGAAGGAGCTGAGCCAAACCTTACTTACACTTGAAAAGACTGTGTTCTATCTTCACAAAAAAAGGTCTGACGACCCTGCATTATCGCTTCAGTCAGCTTGGAGCCAGGGCAGAGAAGGCAGGGAATCTGTGCACTTCAAACCCATTGTCTATAAACATCTCCCACCTTCTAGAACCAGGGCACCAGGGTATAAAAGGAGGACCAATTTCAGTACACTTCTGGACCTGTGGATACTCTGCCGGGAAGAAGGGCTGCTGTGCTGCTGAAGGACTGCCACTCTGCTGGATTACTGCTCTGAAGGAACTGCTGTGCCACTGTGCTGCCAACTGCCTGCTACCTTCTTGCCTTGGTGAGAAGGACTTGACCTACATCTCTTGAACCCAGAACACAGAGTGACTTCAAAGGCTAGTTGGCTGGCCTCTTGATCTGAAGTCTCAGGGACATAATAACAGGCTACCAATGTGTCTGTGAGTCTACCCTGCCAAGTGGTGCTACCCTTGTCCTGAACCCCTGAAAGTGAGCCTAGGGTGCTTGTCAGCCCATGTGGATCCAGCAGAACCAACTCATCATCTCTGCTGAGCAGTGCATCCCCAAGCAAAACCAATGCATCTTCTCTGCGGAGTGGCACATTCCCGAGTAGCATTGATGCCTCTCCTCCGTGGATGCCCCGACGGCACAGCACATCCACAGCCCAGGCCCTCGCATCATTCATCACATCACTCATCAGCGGCAGCCTCGATGATGATACCGGACACCACATAGCTGCTCCTTGGAACTGCATCTCAGGCTGCGTGCTGCATCGTTGTTGATGGGGGATCCTAGACAAAAGTGTGGGACCTCACACTGCAGCAGCCTCTCCGCATTTCAGAACCGACGCATTGCCTCGGCTGCACGGCACATCTCCGACGCGGATTCCACAACGGTTCGCAACATGGATGTTAAGGTACTTTGTTCAGCGGGCCGAACTGGGTCCCTGTAGCCGGCCAGCTCTCCATCATGGTCTGGCGGGACCAGATATCTGCAGTTGGCACAATTTTCACTAAAATATTTTAAATTTAATATCTCCGGTTCTACTTCTTCGATTTTTGTCATTGTGGTCGTTTTATTCATTAAACATTACTCTCTTTTTCTAAACCTGTTGGGGGCACTTTTTATGGGTTTCACATTGTCTCTAAGTTAAGCCTGGCTGTTCTATGCCAAGCTACCAGGGGGTTGAGCACAGGTTAATTTGGGGTTTGCTTGTGCCTTACCCTGACAAGGATTGTGGTTGCTACTTGACCAGGACTCACACCTCAGTCAACCAATGACCCAATTTCTCACACTGTTATGTTCCTTTTCTCTTCCATCCCATCTTGTCTTATATTCTTGTTACATTCACAGTCCTGTTAATATTACAAATGTGATTATCTGAAATTTTGACTGCACTGCTGAATAACATCGGCACTCTGATTGGTTCTGAAAATTTGGACTAACACCTTCATCCTACTGGGAAGTTCCTTCTAACCAAGTATCCCACTTACACCATGTGACTTTCACTGCTTTGACCCTGTCAACCATGATTTTCCTTCTCCTCACCCTGTCTAGTATTCTCTCTCTCTCTCTCCCCTTCCCTTTACAAGACACATCCTCTTCTGGCTTATCTTCTTTAACCCAATCAGGACTTACTTAGGTTTCATCTTCCTGAGCAACTGAAATGGAGTTCTTCCTGTCAACATGTGCAGTGTTACTCAGTACAATATTACTTGTGTTTCTTACACTTATACCCACAACGTGTTGCCAGCTGTATGTTTTCTTTTAGAGTTTTGTTTCACCTCCTCATCATAGCATTTGACAATGGGTGGTACATTGCACACTTATTTTGCCAATTGCTCTACTCTCCAAATAGATCTCCAACTCCTTTGAAGTCAACTGTACCCCTCATAGGAAACCCTCTTTGCTAAAAGGTCCAACTTGAAACCTTATAACTGTCTTCTTCTCAATAGTAATTCTCAATAGTAATCACCATTATCACTTTGGGCCATCAAGTTATAATAGATACGGACAAAACAACCTACTTGCAGGGTTCATAAAATATCAAGTGCTATTTTGTCCCATGGTTGGGATGGTAAATCTCTCTTTATCAGAAATTTACCCTAGGCTTACGAATTGTACACTCCACATATTCATTTACCATTCTCTCCACTTGACTACACATCCAAGGACACCAGTAAACTTCTTGTAGCCTTTATTTAGTTTTATACTGCACATATGTCCTTCGTGAGCCATACCTATCAGTTTTCCTGACTACCGGGAGGAAATAATTCTGCTGCCCCTTAAAATCAAACTAATACTCCATGAAAGTTCCTCTTTATTCCTCCAATATTTCTTACACTCTTCAGGAAATATATGTCTTTCTCTATTCTTCCTCCCAATCACTCCACCTGTAACCAGACAACAATATATTTTATTGTCTTCTCCTTATGTATTTATCTATCTTGAAAAGCAGTTAGTAATTGTATTGTTGAAACCTGTGATGTACTTATTTTCAAAGTCATACTACTGCACTGCCACTACGCACTGTAATATTTGACTTGATATTAAGTAAACTCCTTTCATCATATCCATCTGTTAGTGGTCTATGGTCCATTTTTATCAATAAGTTGTTTCCCCATTAACAACTTCTTAATGTTTTATAACCCGGTATACCACAAACACTTCTCTACCACTAAATATTTTCTCTCAGTCTGTTGGGGCTCCTGGAAATTAATGTAATGGTTGGTCCGTCTCCCTGGAGTAGCATAGATTCCAATCTTTTTGTGCAATCATCAAGATACAATAATACACCTAAAGTTTGGGCCAAAACGTTAAAGACAAGATGCTTGCGCTAACTTGTCTTCCATTTGTCTAAATTCCAGATCGCGTGCCTCGTCCTACCCAAATTATGTTATTGTTTTCATTAAACATGTAATTTCTTGAGTGTTGCTTGCAAAGGTGGTTATACATTTATTATATCATTTCTTCCTTGCACTTGCATACTACATAATCAAATGTGGATATTGTTTTTATAAGATACAGTTGTCATTAGCTATTTGAGATCCTTACCTGCATCTTTTAGTAAAGCTTAGCCTCACTTTCAATGTTGCCAATCAGTAGTGTGAAATTAGCAAAATATTGAATTAGGCAGTATTTTTAAGGATCTTTATCTTCATTTTAAGGTTTTCTCACATTCCCTCTTTGTGGAGATCCTCCCTTCTGTTCATTAGATAGTTTTGTTAAAGTAACACTTTTTGCCACCTGTTTATGTTCTATAGACTTGTATTGAGAGAAAAGTGTTTAAGAACCACCCAAAATGGATGCATTTTTGCAATACATGCCCCAGCTGACCTTTTGGGTAAACCCTCTGGTCAGTTGAAATGACAATGACCATCCATTATTTGCTGTCCTGCTTGCTATTTGTTCATTTAACATATGTAAGACTTTAAGGCTTCCCAACATGTTGTGTTTCATTTCAACAGATGATGCACTTTAAACAAGAAACCTCTGCATAAAGAAGACAGGTGAGCAATGGACTGGGCTCCGAATAATGACCCCAGGATCCAGAAGTAAGGGACGAGTTTCTCCAGGGAGACTAGAGAACAGTGCAAAACAGCACTGGACCTGCTGAATCAGACAAACAGTGTGAGGACATTGAACTAAAATTCTAGGTAAAGTCTAACTGTGCTACGGTTCTAGACAAGATAATATAATATAGTCTTAGAGCCCGTCCTAGCAGGCTCTACAAGCCATTAACGGCCTGCTGCATCGTTAAATGCAAAAAGAGCAAATGATGGATAAAATGCAGAACAATGTCATACATTCACCCCAGTACAGAGATCTGGGCCTAAATCCATTATTTTTTTGCTCACCATCGTTAAAGGCTCAAGTCGAAGGCGAGGGCCTTTAACAAGGGAGTGGGCCTTTATTGCCTGGTAGAGCGTGCTGGGAGGGCTCTAAGGCTATTAGAACATTCCGTCCCAGAGGGCAGAATGTTCTAATTGGTAAAAACAAAGGGCTCTTGGAGCCCGAGGGAATTTAAATCCCCTCAGGGCCCGAGAAGCCTTTGTTCACATTAACAGCTGTGAACGAAAAACATTAGAATTATGTTCTGCTGCCTTCTACAGACCCATAGAAGTCCAGAGCACTCCATTTTCTGCAATAGAGTGCTCAACATTCTAATGTTCTAATAAACCTCAGCAAAGCCAAAGTGTACCGTTTACTAATAGAATAGCAATATGGATGAGATTCTGAGAAGGTGAGATGAGGCAAAAAACACATTTTAAACTCTCTAACATGCATAACATACATTGTGTGCATAACTCGATCGCTGCCATAGACAAACTGGACAGACCATCAGCCCTTCTCCTTGTTGACATGTATTAAGGATTTGATTCTGTCAGCTTGTTTTACATGTTTATATTATTATGACACCTAAACATGGGCCCCCGGAACATAGCAGTGGTGAGACTGTTAAACATGACTCTCATCGCCTCTGCTTGCATGGCAGGGTCCTTGGCTCGTCAGCACAATTCCCAATACAAAAAGTACCCAACAGGGGTGCCCTCTATCCTCCCTACTATTTGCTCTTGCCATAGAGCCTCTAGCTACATGGGCGAGAAAAGACGCACTCATACTAGGCTTCAAATGGACTCCTGAAATCTCCGAACGTATAGCATTATATGCCAATGATATCCTGTTTTTCCTGTCATAGATCAAGTAACAAGCATCTTCGGCAAGACATTGGGCCTCTATATGAATGCTTCTAAATCATTGCTATGGCCAATAAGAGGACATATGGGAAACAGCCGTTGGGTGGAGGGTCTTACATTGATGACACATGGCTTCATCTATCTGGGCATATACATCTCTGATAATCAAGCCCATTCTTGACACCGTAATATAGATGTAACAACCGAGAAAGTAAAGATGGAGGTGAAAAATTGGTTGACCCTTCCACTGTCCCTGTAGGGAAGATCGGCCAACTTTAAGATGGTCTCCCTACCACACCTATTATACAAACTCCAATCACACCCATATCCAATCCCCATATCATGCTTTCGTCATGGGGCAATTCTTATGGGGAGGTAGCACTGCCAGGGTAGCCTTACGCTCCTGTATGCAATCCACATACTGTGGAGGCATCGCGCAGGCAATATGCAATCATATCACGCAGCTGCACACCTCAGATATTGAATGAATAGTGGTATGGGCCCAGAGAGGAACCAGCTTTTAAAGTTGAACAATGATTAATGGGAAACCCTTCTGTACACTCATTCCTAAATGGTAGGGCCGACTCCAAAGACTGCCCCCCCTCCCCAGCGACAAAAGTGGTAATCATGACATGAATTTATTTATTTATTTATTTATGGGATTTTTAGTGCGCAACTAATACCCTAAGGTGTCCAGGCGCAGCAGATACTCAGGATTACAGCACCAATCAGAGCACGTTCTCATTGATTGAAAAGCCAAGTCTTCAATAATTTGCGGAAATTAATAAGGGTGGGAGCGGTTTTAATGTGCAAAGGGAGTGAGTTCCAAAGCACAGGAGTTGTTACCAAGAATCGTCTGTCACCCCAAGTAGCCGTTCTTGTCCGGGGGACGGTCAGAAGATAGCTAGCTGCTGATCTTAGATTCTTTTTGGGAATGTACACCTGAAAAGCTTCTTTTAAAAACTTCGGTCCTGTCTGGTGAATGGCCTTATAGGCTATGCAAAGAGCTTTAAATTTGATCCTGCTTTCAACCCTTAACCAATGGAGAGGGCGTATGGCTGCAGAAGTGGAATGTCGCCTAGGAATGTTAAGCAGGATCCGTGCTGCCATGTTTTGGACGGACTGAAGCTTGTTTAAGATATATTTGTGTGTACCAAGAAAGAGAGCATTTCCATAATCTAATTTTGAAAATACTAGGGTGGTAACTAGCGTTTTTCCTGCAGATACTGGTAAATACGGCAAGAGTTTTTTTATTTTCTTCAGTACAAAGAAAGCAGCCGAAACCACCTTGTTAACGTGGCATCCAAAAGATAACCTGTTATCAAAAATCACTCCCAGATTTCTGACCTTAGTGGCTGGCACCGGGGGGGGGCCCATCTGACTAGGCCACCATGTGTGAGACCATTCTGGGGAAATTGTACCAAAGGTCATAACCTCGGTCTTTTCCGCATTAAGTTTCAGGCAGTTACCGTGCATCCATGATTGTACATCCAGTAATCCCTCCTGAAACTTAGCTGCTACCACAGGGCCATTCTTATGCACCGCCAACACAAGCTGGGTATCATCGGCGTAGGTGGTTAAACGCATCCCGTGGGATTTAATGACCCTCGCCAAGTCCGAAACATAAATGTTGAAAAGTGTAGGACTTAACGAGGATCCTTGAGGGACCCCACAAGGCAATTCCGTAGTGGGCGAATAGTAATTGCCCAGCTTTACTGCCTGTCTACGGTTGGCTAAAAAGGAGGCTATTAGGTCTTTGGCCAGATGATTGATCCCAAGGGTCGCGACACGGTCGACCAAGATGGTGTGGTCGACCGTGTCAAAGGCCGCCGATAGGTCCAATAAAATAAGAACTGCAGCTCCTCCTGAGTCCATAATCTCTCTAATTTCGTCCGAGGCTTTTATTAATGCTGTCTCAGTTCCGTGTTCCCTCCGGAACCCGAACTGAGTGTCATCTAAGAGTTTATGATGTTCAATAAACTCTGAGAGCTGTTTATTCATAATTGCCTCCATAATTTTGGACGTGAAGGGAAGGCAGGCAATAGGCCTGTAGTTGGACGAAATAGTGGGGTCTAAGGAAGGCTTTTTAATTAAAGGTTTAACAATGGCCTTCTTCCAGCTTACTGGGTAGACACCTGATTTAAATATGGAGTTGCATATTTCAGTTAGCGGCTGTGTAATAACATTCTGCAGTTTATTCATTATAGTGGGGGGGCAAGGATCAAGTGGGGAACCTGATTTGATCTTACAAATCAGTGCACTGATCTGATCTTCAGTGGCTGGTTGAAACTGATCAAAGGAGGGATGATTGAGTACTGGATAAATGATGGGTATAGCATCAGTTTTTCCTACCTGTTCATTAGAAAAAGTGGAATAGATGTCCATCACCTTGGTTTTAAAGAAAGTGGCTAATGAATCACATCATTCCTGCGAGTTCTCAATCACGGGTCCACTTGGGCTGGAAAGAGAATTTACCACTTGAAAGAGCATCCTAGCTGAGTTGTGTGCCTGCTCAATTTGGCCAGTATAAAAAAGATTATTTTGCGTGTTAATAGCTTTTTTGTAAATTGCTAGAGCACTCTTATAATCTTGCTTAGCAGAGGGACTGTAATGTTTCCTCCATCGCCTTTCAAGATTTCTACAGTACTGACGCTGGAGGCGCAGTTCGTCTGTGTACCATTGAGCAGATGGAGTAGCTCTATTGGGGCGATAACATTTTTCAGGTGCAACTTGGTTGGCTGCCTTTAAAATCCATTCCTGAAAAATAGTGGACATGGTCTCAGTATCACCTATGTTTTCTGGAATAGATGACATCAAGAGATTAATAAAATGCGGCATATCTGCCTTATTCCACATCCGTGCCCCCACTAGCGGGCAGACTTTAATCTGAGAAGGTTTAAGAGGTAACAGTTTAATCCTGAAAATTATGGCTTGATGGTCAGACCATATCAAAGGAAGTACTACTGGTGTCTCAATTTTGGGGTCGTTGGTAAATAAACCGTCCAATGTGTGCCCAGCATTGTGCGTGGGGCCCCTCACTAGCTGCTGCAGTCCTATTGCCTGCATGTCAGCGATAAATTGGGCTGTGTCATGATTTTCCATGTTTTCAAGCGGAAAATTGAAGTCCCCAAGAATCGTATATTTGGTGAACCTATTACTGATTCCGTGATATCAGTAAGAGCTGCTAAAAATTTGGTACGTGTTCCTGGAGGTCTGTACACAAGTGTCCCTTTAAAAGCTTGTTTCTGGGTAAGATTAATAACAAATGTAATAGCTTTGCAGTTAGTGCTGTGAACAGGATCACATTTTGTTCGATAGATGTCCCTGTAAATGATGGCTAAACCTCCACCTCGGCCAGAAATCCTATCTTGTCTGGCTACACAATAGCCTTCTGGGGTAGCCAGTACGAAATCAGGGCCAGATGCTTCATCTCCCCATGACTCGGTAATAAGAAGTATGTCCAGTTCTTGGTTAATAATAGTCTCCCTTATTACCAGACTGTGTTGGGGGAGTGAGCGTACATTGATTAATGCTGCTTTTACATATTGGTAAGTTGATGGGGGAGCGTTGGGGGTTTCCTAGGAGTAGGATGTAATGTTTGTCGCATGCTGTGGGGGTGGCAAGGAAAAAGCGCAACCTACACATGATATAGGTGAGGTAGGCAGATGTTTACATGGCAATAGTAATTTACAAGACCTACCCACAGCTATGTTCCACTGTTTCAGCTGTGCGGAGGTGTAGCATAGGATAGATGGTGATTTATGAATAGCAGCTGGACCAGGGGGGGTGGCCCTGGGCCCGGATCTGGCTCGGACGGGCACAGACGGGCTTGTCTTAGGCGCGTCTTCAGCGCGCGCGCGCTGCCCACGTCCGCTGCGCATCCTGAGTGAGCGAGGCCTATATAGCTCTCTCCCGGAAGTGGAGAAGAGCTAGAACGCGTCCCGAGCCAGCCCTAAGATGGCGGCTGGTACTCGTGGACGTGTTCGAGTGCCCTGTTCCCCCCGCTCTAATGAGTCGGGTAGGTGCCGATTTTAACTTCTGATCACAGGGTAAGGTGCAAAGGGTGTTGCAAAGCGCTCAATAAATAAAACAATGAAAGTTTTTAAAATTTCTATAAACCCTCCAATGGCAGCCTAAAATATCTGAGTATCAACAAATAGCAGCGCTAATAGATCTGAGGCTCGTTCGTGCTCTGTGAAGTGTGGAATGAGTATCCAAACCCTACAAGAGAAGACAAACCCTACATCGAATGGGCTGGTGGGGTCGTCTAATGCAAGAAACCCCGTTGTGGCGAAATCGCCTCCTTCCGCAAGTAGTGGACTGTTGGAAGCCAGTGTCCCAGTCCGGCGCTGTCTCCAATTGGGAGACCGGGACTCTTCACTCAACGTTAGGCCAAGTAAGAACACCGTTTGAGATAGCCTTGCTCACCCCCTTAGTAGCTTGGCACGAGCAGCCAGGCCTATCTCCAAGGCACGAGTGTACAGTATGTGCAACCACACTCACAGCAACCCACTGGTGACACCACAAATGGACTCCACACGAGTTTGATAAAACAAGTATAAACTTTATATAAAAAGATATACGATCAGACCACACAATACAAAAGCCAACATATAATAAAGGGTAATATTCGTTCTGGCTGGCTGGCTGGAAGGTTCAAACCACAACCACTGTTTTAAAAATGCTATGCTGGTCGCAATGCTAGAATCACACATGTTGCAATGGACAAAAAATAGTGTACTGCATAACGATACAATCCTGTGCTCGGCAAAGGAGAAATAATACAATGCGTAATGATACACCCCGAAACCTTGCAAAATGGGAGAAATAATGCAATGCGTGCTGCTAAAATCATGTACTGCACAATAAAGGAATAATGCAATGCGTCATACCCCAATCATGTACTTTGCAATGAAGAAATAATGCAGTGCGGGCCGACTCAATCCTCTACTTTGCAATGGAGAAATAATGCAATGTGTACTTCGTTATGCAGAAAAAATGTCAGGCATCATAAGAAAGTAGGGCAGTTAATTAGCAGCAATATGGCAATGTGAATTACGACAATCAGCCTCTAAGATAACAGTTTCCCCCCACACGTATCAACGATTACATAAAGTACAGCTTCTCACTCTGGCCCCAGTACTGCCACTCCTTTGGTCAGTACGGGCCCCAATCTGAGCTGAAGCAAAGGCTCACGTCGCCAGAAGGGTTGAGAGGCCAAGAGAGTGCCCCTCTGTGCCCGCACCCTGCTCAGGTAGGGATCCACGTTACCTGGGGGCACTACCCCACTCTCCTCTCCTCCTTCAGCGAACTGGCCTTTCCGTGCAAAACTTTCTCAATTGGCCTCAGTGGCTTGGCCTGGCAGCTCAGCTCCTCCGGGGCTGCTGGTCTGGGCCGCACCTGTTAGGAAGATCTCAGGCGGCAGCAGGGCACATGTACCCCACGCCCCTGAGATTACATTACTCCGGGTGCACGTTCACTACAGCACCCTCCGGGTCGCCTCTGACACGATGCCACACACACAACGCTGATGGGACTTCACTTCGACTCCGAGTGCCCATTCACAGGCACTCCTTCCTGCGGTCTTAGTTGGCTCCAAGGCACGCACACCGCGCTGCAGAGACTCACTTTCTCCCGGTGCACACGATGATCAGCAGATCTCCTCCACAGTCCCAGGTTGCACCAAAGCACGCACGCACACTGCTTCACTGAGACTTACTCCAACTCCGGTGCCACAATAGCCAATCGCTCTTCACCAATGCCTTTGGCCACGACACATTCACCATGTCTGAGCCTCACTTCTCCTCCGGTACACTCGATGACCAGGAGCTCTTCATTAGTGCATCCGGTGCACCCCGACACACTTCCTGTGCGCCCGAGACTCACTCCACTTCCGATGCACACGTTGGCCAGGCGCTCCTCAATAATGCCTCCTGTGCACCACGACACGCACACTGCGCATCTGAGACTCTCTTCACCTCCATTGCACACGCTTACCAGGCGCTCTTCGCCAGCGCCTGCTGTACACCACGACACGACCATGAATTTTAAACGGACAGAGTCTCCTCCAGAGGCTCAATATGGGCTGCAGAAATGGTCCTTAATTACACGTGAGCAGGTAACCCACTGGAGGGCGCAATTGGTGCATAATTAAAACTACATAGCCCAGCATGCATAATTAAAACTACATAGCTCAGCATGCATAGTGAATCTATACAGGATTGATGGACTCGAACTTCCAGACTGCACTGCACACAGTCCCATCCGGGTAGCCTATTGAGGGGCGTGGTATACTATAATTTTGCAGCCGTGGGAGCACACGTCATTTCGTTAATGCCGCTGAGGAAGAAGAAATTCGAAACGCGTACGGCGCACAAAGAGACTGTTTCAACCTTCCGACATGTTGCATGCCGTCCGTACCATTGATTAAAGGGTTTGGGGTTGAACCTTCACTGCTGCTCGAGTGATTCCTGCATGTGTGAGAAACCCTTGAGCAGGTATATATATTATATCCAGCCAAACAAAGTCGCTTAGGATCCCTGCCGCTTCCAGTGGCGGGCCTCGGACGGGATAGCGAATCCCTACACCTCCAACCATACACTTTCCTTGGTTCAAGAAAAGATTGTCCGGGCCACTTCCAAGGTACATAAGCGTGTTTATTTCAAAAAAGGCTTTTCTCGACGCGTTTCGCAGGTAAACCTGCTTTCTCACGAGAACGAGTCAACTGAGTTACGTGCATTAAATACATTGTCACCTGGTATTCACGTCATACCAATAGTAATGAAAAACAGACTAGCTGATGTTGCTTTGGGCTGAGTTCACTTTTTTTCACGATATTTGGCATAATGATAAGAACACAAAATATATCATACATTGCATTAAATGGCAGAGGTAAGAGACCTGTGTAGGTAATACACAGGTCTCTTACCTTGAGGGTAAGAGTCACTCGCACTGAGCAGAGCGGCTTGGTTTGTACTTTTTTTTGCATTTTTTTCGCATCATTCCACTTGGAATGCTTTACTGTTCCACCTCTCCAGATGCACATCCCGGAGGTAGTCGTAATACTGGGCTGTCTTGTAAATGAAATGCTTTACATGTCTACTTCATTTGTATCGCCTTTCTATTTAATGCCATTTAATGCAATGTATGATATATTTTGTGTTCTTATCATTATGCCAAATATCGTGAAAAAAAGTGAACTCAGCCCACAGCAACATCAGCTAGTCTGTTGTTCATTACTATTGGTATGAATATCCCTTACTGGGAGCCAAGTACCCCATTGTAGCACTTGACTCTCTCGGGGTAGCAAGGCAGAGCAGTCCAAGGCCTATTCAGGGGAGGTGGTGTGAGCTAGTAATCACCATTCACTGGCATGGAATAATAGCACTCAATAAATGATTGTCCAGTCAGTACTTTTTCTTTAGAAAAAGGTGAAGTGCATTTCTTACACACACTACTAAATACTGTGCAATAATTTACAAATATATGCATTGGCAGATGGAAAATACCATAGATGACATTCCATATTCATGGTTGACCTCCTAAAGTGGTCATACACACATATCAAGTTAGTCTATTGGCTTGGTCAAGGTTCAAGAGGAACAAACCACATGTTAAAATCATCATTTTGTACTTAAATGCAGTTATCAAAAATCTTTATCCTGTCTAAATTAGCTTGATAAAGTTAATACAGTGTTTACAATTTGATTACTAATCATTGACATTATTCAATCTATAAATCATTTAAAGTGAGCAAAACGTATGTTTGTGTATTTTTCTCTACATTTTTTAACAATAAAAATGCAATTTTATAAGCAGACCCAAAGGACATCACATTTTAAGTACATTGCATTGGAACCACAGACTTGGCCCCCAGAGTGCGCTTCAGGGTGTGCATTTCCTTCAACCACATTTAGGCCTTTCAAGGCACAGCAACTACAACTATAAATACAACCCCTGAAGAACACAGCACTCCCAGCTATAGAGCAAAAGCTCCAGTATTGGGAGTGCCTAAAAACACTGAACAAATCCTGCATATGTCATGGATTCACTGTCTCCACAAACTTAGTATAGTACTTTTAAAACATTGTTATAGGGGAAGTTGCTGCACTCCTGTATCTTCCCCACACCTCCTGCAATTGTTGGTGATGCTCCTGTCATCCTAGGACCAACACAGGAGGTAAAATATGAACAATCAGAGATCCCCGGAGGGAATATGGGTCCTCCAGTCAGATCAGTGAATTCTATTGTAGCAGCTCACCCGCTGTGCCCGGAGAGGGCAGGGCTTATTTTCTTAGTTTGGGACATGGCCATTGATGTGCGTTGCTTTGTTTTCTTTTTGGGGGTGCCAGTTCCGGACTTGGGCACAGCACATCCTCCCAATGTTAGAGGCAGCTCAGGGAGCCAACACCTGACTACTCCACTGGCTCCCGCATGGCTTACACCTCCATCTGTGGCTGTCACAGCAATGTAAAAAGCTTGTCTATGGTTCGAATTCATAACAATGTCGAGTAGGGGCAAATGATAAACCCTTGGATAATATATTTAACTCCCCATGGCTTAATGTTCTGGAAGATAGGTTCACCTTTATACTGGGTTCTGTTTTTTCGTCTCCCCTTTTGTTTGTGTTCATGTTCTGACTCTTATGTTTGAGTTTGTTTTCTTCTCCTTGTCTGTTCTTTTCTTAAATTAACTACTTGCCTTGCAGTGTGCCTGCTTACTCCTGTGTCAGATTCCTTCCCCAATGCAAATATTGGAGGTGCCCTACCCAAAATATATGTAGGTCATGCCCATGACATACTGGGTCTGATTCACAAAGGGCCTCAGCCCTCGTGGTGGAGACCCCGTGGTCGTGGGGAGTCTCCACACTCGGGATGGAATCTCCACAATGAGAATTCTCATTGTTGAGATTCTGCCCTAGATTCTGCCTCAGTGTGGAGGACCCCCCCCCCCCCACGACAGCAGGGTCTCTGACACAAGTGGGGATGCCCTTTGTGAATCAGTCCCATAGTTTCTACATCAGAGTGCATAATGAGCACTAATTTATGAGATGAGCTCAATAAAGTGTCAAGGAATTAAATAAATTAAATGAAAATTGTGAAAGCTGAAGAAATTCTTTCTTACTAGAAAGTGTGCGTGTTCAAGGGTATAATGCAACCCACATTGGCTATCCCGGGCTAAGGAGCATGTTGAATACCAGAAACCATTTAATATGTTTCAAAGTATTTAGTACATAAATGCAAAGGTGCACCACACAATTCCAAAACTACAATGCTAATAATCACAGACGTAGATTTCCTTGGTTGTGATTCTCTTTATTCCAAAAGGGTGTGCAATCAAAACACGGGTGTTCGCAGCCGACGCGTTTCGTCCTCAAGGGACTTCTTCAGGGCAAATTCTTTTTAAGTATGGATAGTCGTCGTGATAGGTAGATAGTGTCTTTGTAACTCAACGTCTCAAAGGATTTCTTAATTAATAATGCTTTAATCCGGGAAGGAAGACGTTTTTACGTGGTGTGGTACGAAGAAGGATGGTGCAGGGAACATAGCACTTTATCAAGAGTCACCCCTGTTGGAACAATCGTTTTTCTGTCCATCTCCTTCTGAGCTTTAGTCCATATAGCAACTAAAGAGGACTGACCATAGACGTCTTGCCAAATCTTTGAAGACGACTTTTCTTTTATCTACTTGCTTGTGCATACAATAATTATGTGGCATCCCAGCATTATTAATTAAGAAATCCTTTGAGACGTTGAGTTACAAAGACACTATCTACCTATCACGACGACTATCCATACTTAAAAAGAATTTGCCCTGAAGAAGTCCCTTGAGGACGAAACGCGTCGGCTGCGAATACCCGTGTTTTGATTGTACACCCTTTTGGAATAAAGAGAATCACAACCAAGAAAATCTACGTCTGTGATTATTAGCATTGTAGTTTTGGAATTGTGTGGTGCACCTTTGCGTTTATGTACTATTTACCTGAGTTCTTGGATGAACTATCACTGTGACAGTGGGTGTTAACCAGTGTGCACACACTTCGCCCATACAAACTATCGGGGGCGACTTAAAATTTGGGAGTGATTCAGGTTAGGTGCTATAATTTAGGAAGTTTCCACTGTCTTTCTTTTCTCTTGAAAATGTTTCAAAGTATTCTTTGAATTAAAGTGAAATGCATTACAATTTTAAAGTCTCACTTGAAGAAAATAGATTATTATTTGGGCTGGACAAGTGTTGACCTCAAGAAAATAAATAATCACCTGGTAGTTTACATAAAATAAACCTGTGCTAATTTCCTGGTGATGTGACTCAAAACAGGCTTAAATCAAAAGAAACCATTTGAAAATGCTTCTAGGTCCCAACTCAAAATGGGAGTTTGTCACTTTTTAAGCAGAAGAATTCACTTCACATGAGAAGCTGCTGAGAAGCACTGTTGTGAAACCAAATTCAGATATGTGAAGGGGAGGGTCCAACTGGCCTTCTCGAGCGTTTGAGATTTCTTGATGAAAATTGTCTAAATACCAAATCAAAATGGAATTTAGTAATTTCTTTGGAGGATAGGAGCTCTCCATGTGGGATGAAGTTGAAATTCAATCCGTCTCTGTGTATCTGCTAGTCACATATTTTTTCTGACTGATCCAGAATAAGCCCTGGAGGAAAAATTTCGAAATTTTGCCAATCATTATTCTGATGGACGGGGGCGTGGTTTTCGCGCCGAGGAAAAATGGCGGACCTTGTGTGAGCTCCGCCGCTAAGCGGGACTCAATCTACATTTTAATACCTCCTTACTTGGTTTTGCGAGCGCTGAAAGACCATTTCTAACCTCCGATGATGCGTTGAGTCTTCTGACTGATTTCTGGATACCTGCATCTCGTCGTTGCTTTTTATCCTCCGCTATATGGTATAATAAATTTCTTAAATACAAAGGCAAATCATTCTATTACAAATACTGGAAGGAAAAGGGTATTATTTGTATACACCAATTACTTCACCAAAATTCTATTATTCCCTTTCATGCCATACAAGTACAGTATCAATTGCCTGATTTTTGTCTCAATGAATAAAATATCATTTTCAATGCCTTACAATCTCACTTAGCCTCTTTTCTCCTTCCAACTCATACACCATCTGTATCCCCTTCCACTCCTTTGTACCTCTTATTTCCAACTCACAGACCTAAAGCCGCTCTTGTATATTAGTTATTGTTATCAAATGTTACTGAAAGACCCAAATCCCATATTGAAACTGCGTGGGAAACTGATTTGTCCGTTTCTTTTCCTATTACAACCTGGGATAAATTGTGGTCTAAGTTATTCAAAGTCTCTGCTTCTGCTCGTATTACCCAATCTCTGTATTTTATTTACCATAGAGCTATTATTACTCCTGTTTCTATTTCTAAATTTTCACCGTCCTATTCTCCATTATGTTGGTCTTGTTCCAATGATACGGGCACGCTGAAACATCAACTTTATGAATGTTCTAAGGTTTTATCCTTTTGGAAATCTGTTTGGACTATTTGCATGTCAATTTTTATATGCGATGTTACTCTATCATTACAAAATGTTTTTCTAGGATCGTTATCACCTGATATTGTTGATTCTTCTTCTGTTTCCATGTTATTTGACCTTTTTATTTCATTAGCTTTTAAAATTATCCTATTCTCCTGGAAAGACAACTCTAAAATGTCTCTAGTTACTTGGTGGAATTTTATTTGTAATGAACACAGGATTGCTACTGTTTCCTCCATTTCTCTCTCTCAAAAAATTAAATCTGATCTTCTTTGGCTACCTTTTACTACATATCTCTCCACTCATACTCCATACACTAGTTCTTCTCTTCCTTTCTCTATACTATTTTCCTATACAATTTTAGACCTTCCTTCTCTTTCTTTCTATCTTCTTTCTCCTCTTCTCCTTCTTTTGCTTCTTTTTTCTCCAATTGTTACATTCCTATTATACAAATATGTTATTTGTCTTAATATATATTTTAATTATGCTATCTCTATTTTATTATTGCTTTTCCCTTTTTTCACATTTTATTGTTTCTATTTTCTCTTTTGTCTTATGTATTTGAAAAACTCAATAAAAACTTCTTAAACACAAAACAAATTATTCTGATGGACAAAAATAAACAATGTTGTGCACTTCTGAGGTCCACGGGCCTCAGGGATAGGTACTTAGATACTCTCTGGGTGGGAGGAATGTAAACTCCAGTCTCAGTCGAGTTGTCACTATTGGACCGGGATTCTTCACAGGAATGTAATTGTCAGGTTTTTTGTTTCTGGAGCCAAACCGGGGATAAGCCTTATGTCTTTGGAGCTATTTCTGTCCTTAGATTTGAAACGGAAGAGGGTCCAGCCTCCTCAGATCCTGCTCACTTGTTACAGATACCAAGTGCAGCAGGTTCAGTTCACGTGGTGTAGTTTCACAAGTAAGACAGTGTTCTGAGGAAAGCTGGTTGAGGGTCAAGCTTTGAGGGGTTCAACAGCATGTGGGTAGGAGACAACCTAAGACACTCCTAGTCTTTCTCTTAACAATGAAATACATGTTCCCAGACTTTGCCCTACCTACCTTTTCAGCAGTTTCCATTTTCCTTACTGTTAACAGGCTCAAAATGTAACATGTCATGGTAAATTCAACATGACCAAAGTCTTCAGCCACGCTAATCTTGGACTCTGCAGGTGTGTACTGGAGGGCACTGCTGAAATTACTAGTGTCCTACCAAATCTAAAACTAAAATCCAGTTTGAAGTAGGCCCTGAACCAACAGGATAAAATGAGACAGACATCCAGTAAGACAAACCAGGGTCCTCACAAATTGTGATCTTGGTCTGTTTGATCCCTTCCAAGGGTGCAAACATTTTACATGTGCCTCAGACAGGCCTGTTATGTGAAATTTGGCACTGTTGTGCGAGTAGGAGGGGTATCAGCACCCATCCTGAATATCCTGCTGAGCTCTGATCGGTCATCCCAGCCTGTTCATATTGACTTGTCAATTAAAGTGGTTTATTGTGTGGGTCCTAGAAGAATTGTCATACCTCTTGGCAGGCAGGGACAGCAGCAGCTGCAGTCTAAGGCCAATTAGCCCATAGTGGCTCAGGCTAGTAAATATAAAATTTCGGAAAGTTATATTCTTTAACTAGATAGGATAAATCTGACTTTACGGAATACGTTATATCAAAAACATACGAGTGAGCCAATAAAAGCTGATTAGCCCTTTAGGTCCCCCCAAAAATATGAATCCGTGTAGTCAGAACTGCAAAACAATATTTCTTATAGCATGAAGTCCGTAGTTTTTGTGTGAAAATAACGCTTCAACCTATAAATATGGAAGGAGTATTAAAAATATGACAGGTTAGTGTAATGGTTAATCAGTTACTTAAAAAAAGACTACTTGGGTTGGCTCAAGTCTATTTGGTACTAAGGAAAATATCAAAAGAGAAGGGAAGGATTCTGGGTTTGTTAAAACTACAAAAACTATTCAATCAATTTCACGAAAATTACACAAAATGCACTTCAAGGGCACCTTGCATAATAATATACCATGAGGAACTACCTTGCACTCAAAAGTCACATTAGATATCAGCAAGAGACAGTTTTGAGGAGAAAATCTCTCCTAGTCTTGTTTTTATTGTTTTCTCAAGACATTTACTGCTCAAGCCAGTCTAACTGAAGGGTGAAAATCATTGGGAAACTTCCCATCAGTGAAATTTCATGACATTTCACTAAACTTACATAATATAAAATGTGCACATTTTTAAGGAATAGAAAAAATACCTGGGTTTAGCACTGCAGTCTTTATGAACACTTAACACAAACATCATAGCCACTCTGTTTTCGCAGTGAATTCCTTAAGGGGACATGTTTTACCATCTGCTATGTGTTAATCATGAAATAAAAGTCTCAACTACTGGAATTAATAGTCTTTTGCAGTGAACCAACAACATAGGGAAGATTTTTATACAATTGTTTTCTAATTTGAAAGTTCATTATTGATTTATAACTATATGATTAGAAAAACTGTTTGCATTTTACATAACTAGTGTTGGACGTACAGACATATGCCAGATTATGGTCAAGTTAAAGGTTATAATGATTATTCGTAAATAAAATGAAGAGAGATCTGAAAATAGACTGAGATGATGTTGCCACACAATATTGTTGGTTCAGTTACAGGCTTCTATTAATGTATGTTGCTCTGTAGATTTGGTGGAGTCACAGAATAGTAAAAGAATTGTAGATGTCAGGCTAGCCACAATGAAAGTGAACGAGACAAATTTACATATGATAAATGTCAGGGCAGGCATTTGCATGATTGTTGGGAATTCTGAAATCCTGACTGAACTTTACTGTTTAGTGCGGTGGCAAGTTCCGAACATTTAATTTGCAATTTTAGAAGAGATTTAGACTGATTGTTGGGTTTCAAAGAGTGATCCAGCAACTTTCAGTGCGTGTAGCCTCCTTTCACTTTCACAGTTTATCATGAGTAATGTCAAAGTAGCTCACTAAGACAAATGATTCCTTATATGGGTATTAATGTGAATAAAAGAAGGCACTATGAAAAGCAATCAGATACACACGGTATGCCATACCATATTCACAATAAAGTCGCTGGCTTGATTTAAAGAAAATAAACACAAATCCCCATAGCACAATGTCCCCACTCTGCACCTGGACAATTTAAACACCATAGGAAAATCCCTGAATCAAAAACAGGACGTCAATTTTGGAGGAGTATACTGGACTGTATTTCATTCCTCAGCAAAATACTCTGGAATTAGGTGTGCACCAGTTGTCTTATATGTTCACTAAGTCCCCTTTCCTTTTGATGGAGGGAAAGAGGATTACTGAAAAAAAGACGTGCTTCTTCATGTTTGAGATTGCAGGCCTTTATTCCAAACGAGGGAAAGCTGTCCATGGAGAAAATATTTTCCTTAGACTCTATGATTCACATTTGGTAGCTAAACCAAGTAGCCAAGCAATCCACACAGAAAAATGTGTGAGGTGTTATTTGTAAAACTAAGGGCCGGATTACGATGTGGTTAGGAAAGCATTCTCACTGAATCGGTTTGTGAATGGTTTCTGACCAACTTGGATCGGGAGAGTCCGACCGACCGATTACGATGCATCCGGATGCTTCCAGATACGATTGGGTCCGACTCCCATTGGCTTCAATGGGAGCCTATGATCCGACTGAATGCATAGGCTTCCATTGAAAAAAGGGGAGGCTGGAGAAAATTGGGCACCCTGTGGTGGGCACCCCTGGTGCCTCCCACACTGTGCATGGCTGGTAAGGGGGGACCCATGGTTTGCAGGAGGGTCTGCTAAGGGCCCCCAAAGTCTAATTCCGACTGCCAATTCGAGTCGGATGGCACGATTCGGAAAGGCTGTCTGAATCCAGCATTGTATTCGGTCATTCGGAAAGGCGACCCGTAGAGACGTACAATTCTGCTCCGTACGACTCGGTCATTCCAAATGCCGTCGGGTTCGGATTGAGATATTCCTAACGCCAATTCAGATGGAGCCTGTGCCATTAGGAGGCCTTCCTAACTGCATTGTAATCAGGTCCTGTGAAGTAAATAACAAAAATGTAAGGACACATTAAATACTACTCTTTAGTAAACAAAATGCTTCAAAATGTGTAGGAAAGAATAGGAACAAGTGATGATAAGTATTAGCAAAACAAAGGTAGCTATACAAGCATAGGTATAACTCAAGCATGATTACATCATTACCATAACCAAATATTCAGTAGCACAGCAGACGAGCTTTGTAATTATTCAATGAAGGGGAACAATAAGCCACAAGGCTAGAAACACTGGCAAATGTCACTTATCTTGAACAGTTGCACAATAATCTTTTGATGCGAACAATAAGGTTCAAATAGCTTCCAAAATTGTGCCAGTCAACAAACTTCAAAGTGAATTCCATGGTTTAACCTACTTTGCAAATTGGCATGGCATGCACTCCGCAGACAGACAGGTCTTCTCTGGTCTTAATCTTTTAGTCCACAGGAAAAGCTGTCAAGACATCAGGTTGGTTCTAAATAGGGGTGGGTGTAACTTGTGTAATTCCAGTAGTGTAATCACTCTGAATCACCTAAGAATTCCTCAAGATTATGCTTTAATTATGTGAGAAGAAGCATTAGGTGTTTAGAAGTAATTCTTAGCACAAAAAAGGCTGCCTTGCATCCGTCAGGCATGCTTAAAATGTTCTTGGGGTAGGATTTTCCACCAACTTTCCACCAACATTTCGCACTATTTTCTTAGTGCAAAATTAAGCTTTGCATCCAAAATAGAGGCAAGGATGCATTTTGCACTAAGACATAGCACTAAGTGCAACAGAGCATGAATAGTGGGTGCAAGCGGCCACTCACGCTTGCTTAATGTGTTCTTGGGGTAGGATTTTTCCCCAACTTACTACCACAATGTAGCACTATTTCCACGAGGATGCATTTTGAGCTAAGAAACAGTGCTAAATGCACCAGAGCATACATTGCGAGTGAGAGCGGCTGCTCCCGATGGCTGAATATGCTCTTGGGGTCGGATTTCCCGAATACAAATTACTCTTCATTAAATGAGAATGAATCGTGTAGTTTTTGGTAACTCTGCAGTAAAACATAATGCAAAATTACCAAAATTATTTTGGTTACTACGGCATAACTGTAGTTCCATCCAGGCCTTGTTCTAAACTTTACAGGACCCTTCTGATGGGATCTCGCTGTAGCCATTTCATTGAGTTCTTGTGAGAGCTCGTGCTGCCTGTGGGGTTCCATTCTAGAGTGGTGTGGTAGTAGTAAAAGCTTTATTCGATTTTAAAACAAGGTAAAATCATAAAAGCGACAGACATAATATACGATTTCATACACAGTCATAGAAGCAAATTTAAAAATAGTATTAAACAGTTAAATACATGAGCAAAATAAAGCCTTTTGTTTTAACTACTATTCTTTGAGAAAAAGTTTAGGTACCGCCAACTAGTTGTGTTGTATCATACATATGTGCAATAAAAGCTATGGATTCCGAGCGAGAAAATTTAAATGAAACACTGGGACTATAATTAATCGTGGGTACTCCGAATTTTCAAGCAACCTTTGAGAAACATTGCTATACATTTGGCATTTGATACTGTTTCTAAATGTTGAAGTGCCAGAAGAGCAGGACGGCATCTCCTCAAGCCCTTGGATAACAATATTGGAATAATCCAACGTTTGCGTGGTAAATCATAGTATTTGAAATGAAATGAAATGAAATGAAATGAAATGAAAAATTGCATTTGTATAGCGCATAACTGCCCTGAGGCCTCGCAGCGCTTGAAGATAAAATGGTTTAGCGCAGGCTCAGGGCAGATCAGCAGGATTTAGCAAACAAATGCGTTTTCAAGGCCTTTCTGAACGAGAGGAGGTTGCTATTTCCTCGGATGGCAAAGGGGAGGGCGTTCCAAAGTCTGGTCGCCGAGTGGGAAAAAGAACGGCCACCCCAACGGGCTTTATTAATTTTAGAGGAGGTGGCCAACTGCAGAGTACCAGACCGAAGGGGGCGTGTAGGGACATAAGGCGTGACCAGAGGGTGCAGAATCGCTGGGCCTACACGATGAAGGGATTTGTGCATAATGCACAGAGCTTTAAACTGCACTCTGGCAGTCATTGGGAGCCAATGGAGGTCCCTCAGAGCCTTCCTCGCCGACTGCCGACGAGACAGATTGAACAGTAGGCGGGCCGCACTGTTTTGTGTGACCTGGAGCCTCTGAAGAACCGAAGCCGGTGCTCCCAGGTAGAGAGCGTTCCCATAATCCAGGCGGGAGAGAATCAGGGCCTGGACCATGATCCTCCTCGCCTGGAAAGGGAGCAAAGGGAGCACCCGCCGGAGCATCCTCATGAGTCCGAAGCAAGTGGCCGCAGTCTTAGTAGCCTGGACCGAGAAATCAAGGGCGGTGTCAAGCCAGATCCCGAGGCTCTTTATCTGGGACTTGGGGACAGGAGGAGCGCCAAGACATGGTGGCCAGACGGGTGCAAGAGCAGAAGGGGAGGGATTTCCGAGGAGAATGATGTCTGTCTTCTCCCCGTTAAGCTTGAGACAGGAGGCTTGCATCCAACTGGCAACAGCCTCTAGACAGGGGCCTAAGGTGTTGGATGATCCATCAGCGTGGTCTAACGAGACCACCAGCTGCGTATCATCCGCGTAGGTGACTATACGCACACCAAAGGGATGGACTATCCTGTCCAGAGGCTCCATGTAGGCGTTAAAGAGGGTCGGGCTCAGGGAGGAGCCCTGAGGGACCCCACACCTGAGAGGATGTTTAGGAGAGACTATCTCACCCTCGAAGACCCGGAAAAAGCGCTCACTCAGAAAGGAGGTGAGCCAGTCCAGAGCCGCGCCCGACACGCCCATGCCCGCCAGTCGGTGTACTAGCGTGGCATGGTTCACCGTGTCGAACGCGGCGCTAAGGTCTAACAAGATAATGGCCACCTTTCCTCCCCGATCCAAAGTCATTCTTGCTTCCTCTGTGACCGCCAACATGGCGGTTTCTGTGCCATGTTGAGGGCGAAAACCTGTCTGGGAGGCACGCAACAGACAGTTGGACTCCAAATAGTCTGTTAAGATATTGTTGGCGTGCCTCTCCAGCAGTTTACTCAGCCAGGGAAGCAACGAAATGGGACGGTAGTTGGACAAGTTGTTTTGGTCCAAGGAGGGTTTCTTGAGAAGCGCCCTCACCATGGCACACTTCCAAGCAAGCGGGACCGACCTGGACAAAAGTACATGAATAGTAGACTATTCAGAAATACCATCACAGGGGCACCGGATAATAAAAGAGGACCAATCTTGTCTCCTTGGAAATGTTACCAGGCGGAAAAACAAATTGAGCCTAAACCGAGTCAGCAGATATTTTTCATAGTTGGTCAGGCAAAAGGTAAGATACGGTTGGATGCCCAGAGTGCATTGAATAGTTAAACTGTGTCGGTTTGAAACTTTATTGATTTCTTCGGCTATACGTAATTCCCTTAAATGTGACAAACAAGACAATCTCAAGGTGTTTCTAGTAATACTCGCTAATATCGCAGGTTCTTTAAAATATATTAAAAGATCCAAATCCATGGGAAAATTGTGCACAAATGACAGCCACGGAATATCTGACCAATTGTCTAGACCCATGCAGTCTGATAATAGCGCACGAGTTAGGCTACATTGCTCTGTTGTCCAAATACGGTGCCACAATAGTATTGGCTGAATTTTTATGTAATCAGCAATATAGTCCATACCCATTTCGACATGGCAAGCAAACGTTGGAGAACACTGCGGAACGGCCAGCAAATAACAAATAAGAATATTCTCTACCCTCTGCAAAATATCCACGGGTACATAGCCCCACACCCCAGCACCGTAGACAGCTACGCTGTGGAACTTAGCATAATAAATTTGCATGAGTTCTTTTGGGGGAGGCTTCCCTATTTTACGTGCAAAGGCAATTAGGGCAGATGTAGCTCTTAAAAATAGGAGATGCCTACTAGCGATGGCCGGTTTCCAAGAAGAAATATTATCAAATAGGATACCAAGGTAAGGGTATGTCTTGGTGCAGTCCAACTTAGTTTCTTCAATTAGTATCGATTTTTTCTTGGATGACTTTTTACCAAAATGCATAGCATAGGTTTTTTTTAATATTAACCATTAAATCCAGTGAAGCCATGAATTTACAGTAGGAATTTAACTGGGTCTGAAGTTGTAGTGGGGTTCGCGCCATGACCACCGCGTCGTCCGCGTAAAGTAATGCGGGAATGGGGCGACGGGCGATGCTGGTAAGTCCTGACTCCCCTCTAACATGGCCTTCTCGAGACCGTTTGTATAAAGGTTAAATAAGAAGGGAGCCAGGACACACCCCTGTCAGACCCCCTTTGTGACTGAGAAGGGGAAGGTAAGCTCCCCGTTCACCCCAAATCTCACCCTGGCCGATGCTCCCAAGTACAGCTCACGCAAGAAGGATATTATCGGGGGGGTCTACACCCAGTTCCGCTAGGACTGACCACAACTTTGAATGTGAAACAGAGTCAAAGGCTGCGGACAGATCCACATAGACCAGGTGTAGATTGCCCCTCTTTGCCTGAGCGTATTTCCCAATTAGAAGGGAGAGATTCAGAGCCTGCGCCACCGTGCCCAGCCCCTCCCGGAAACCGTATTGGAGGTCTGTCATGATGTTGTTATCCTCAGACCAGGTCCTTAGTCTATCTAAGATCAAGCGGCCTGCAACTTTGCCAAGAGAGTCCAGGAGGGAAATGGGCCTAGAGCATGCCGGGTTGTTGCCGTCTCCCTTCTTAAAAATGGGCAGCAGAATAGAAGTTGACCAAGATTTTACAAGACCCCCTTTTAACGCTGCTTCAATTACTCTGGTCAATACTGGTGACCATCGCTCCTGATTATGCGTATAAATATCTAGCGGTACGCCGTCCGGCCCGGGAGCTTTACCAGACTTCGAGGATGACAGGGCATCAATTACCTCCTCATGACTAAAGGATAGTTTAATAGGGTAAGGTGATATATATGTGTTTTCATTAAGGTTTTCACCTTCAGCTAAAAATATTTTAGAAAAGTGGGAACCCCAACCCTCTGCACTGATTGCTACCTCGATACTTGGACCAGTGTTCACGTCATTCAAGGAGGGTGAGTTGACCACTTTCCAAAACATTAAACTATCCTTTCTGTTGCAGCTCTCATGGAGCTTCTCCGACAGTTCTTTTTTCCTTTCCTTCCTACATTCTTTTTTTGCCAAGTTATAAAGCTTTCTCAGCTTCCTGATTTCAAACTGATCCCTCTCAGGTTTGTGTAGGGCTATTTTTAGGGTCGACAGGGCTTTGCGGCATTCCGAATTGAACCATCCTTTTTCCTGCGATCCAATCTGTTTTTGATTGCGGAGCAGCTCCTTGCTGATTACTTTAGTAATATTAATAAAACTAGTCAAGATATCGTCTACAGAGGAGTGCAAATCTAGACATGTTTCTAGCATAGGGAGAGCTCTGATGATGACGTTAGATGTGATAACATCCGGGTCGACTTTAGCCCATTTCACCGAATAGCTGTTACTTTTATGTAAACACAAAGATCTTTGGTTTAACAGCCCAGGATTACCAGTTGTGTCACGTCCATTTGGGACTGAGATAGTGACACTGTTCGGGAAATGATCACTACTAATGTCATTACCAGTGATAAATGTAAGCAGCTCATCCTTCATATGATTAGATAACAAGATAAAATCAATTATGGTATTACAACCCCTGCCGTGAAAGGTAGGGAAAAAGTCAATTGGGGGTTCAGCTAATTGGTTCGCAAACCCCAGTCCTAAGGTGAAAATTTTTTCGTTTAAAAAGTTCCCAGCACTGAAGTGTGTGAAGTGCGTTAGGGGGCTCCCATCCTCATCCACAACACCACAATTAGAATTAATGTAATCTTTACATACAGTAATATTGAAATCACCACCCCAAATCAATTTAAAAGGTAAGGAGGAACAACCATTCCGGTGGTCATCTAGAACCAAAGTTATCTTATTTAAGACTTTCACAAGGTCAGGTGGCAACAGATTGTTGTAAAAATTTACTAAAAAATAAGTAGGTCCTTGGTTCACTGAGAGTTTAATTATCTGATAGTTCTCTTCGGTTGAAATTTCTACAATATTCTTAAGTGTAAGGGTATTGGATACATATACTGATAAGCCTCCCTTAGGTCTACCAAAAATGGAAGGACGTGCGCTTGAATGAAACAATCTGTACCCCTGAAGATGGATAGGAGTAACCGACCAAGTTTCCTGGCAACAAACTATATTATGATTTCTAATGATTTCTAGCCAGTTCGGTTGGTCGACTTTGGAGCGCAAACCTGCAATGTTCCAAAATAGAATAGAAAAGATCAAACTACCAGATAATAAAGTCTCAGGGGAAAGATGCTGTTGATTGGAATGGATTTCAGTTTCCGCGATTAACCCCTGAGACAACAAAGAGGGATCTTGTATTGGGTTCCAGGGCCCTTGAGTCAAAAAACTAATGTCCTGGGCCTTATCTCGACGGTCACTGGTGGAAGAAAAACTGTCACAATAATCCTCAGATAAAACGACCTTTTGGAGTGTGGTTGACGTATCTAGGGGACACATGTTGGAATTGTCCTTGGGTATTAGGGTGGGTAATGGTCATTCATTATCATCTAAACCTGACAAAATATTAAATCGATTCTGTGTAGGAATCAGATATGGTCTTGTTGTCGGTTGATGAATAAAACTGCCTTCTTGAGTAAAGGGAGTAAACCATGGTGGGGGATAATAATTATCTGGAGGCTTAATATAATCATTCTGATAGTGAAATGTAGATCTATACCGATCACCCTGATGGAAAGGTTGGGACCTAAAGGCTTCCTGATGTTGGTATAAAGGTCTAGGGTGAACTACTCGTGAATCGAGTTGAGGCCTAGAGTAATTGTCCTCACGGTAGAATAAGGGACCAAATTCGTCTTCCTGAAAATTGACCAATGGCCTGGGATTGGTGGAGTTCAAGACATTTCTAGGGTAAAAGTAGGTCAAAGCACGAGGTATAATTGCATTACTACCATTGGGAGGAAACCAATCTAGAATATAACTAACTGCCCTTGTATCTCTAAAATGTATTAAAATGATGTCCCCCGTGATATTCTTTGTGCTTGGACCTAACCAGGGAAGGCGCCTAACATGTAGAATTTCGCCGTTCACATTAGGAAGAATTGGTCTGTTTTTCTTAAGCCAAAATATGACTTTGTTCTTTAGTTGATTTTGGTTTTCATTTTTACTAACTATACCATCCTCTAAGAACGGTACTCCAGTGAGCACCACCACAAGCGGAACAGCTTCCGGGGGCAGTTCCACATTGTGCCTCTTAGGAGCGGATGGCCTTACTTGAGCTTCATGAACGGGATTTTTAGAAAGATTACCCTGTAAGTTAGGCTTTCCTACCTCCTGAACCACTTTATCAGTACTTTTCTCCTTTGGCCGCAATATTGTGGGGGGCATTAGTTTTGGCGTTATCAAGTTCGTTTGATTCGTAGTTTTAGATGCCGTATGACCAATAGGATTTAGAGGTGGTACAATAGTTGTAGACACTGGTGGGGGCACTGAAACACCCTTGATTCCTTCTTTACTTTCCTTAATTGCCTGTTCTAAATTTCCCAGTTGTTGGCCTATTCTTTGTAGTCTCTCAACCAAGGGCAATGTGAGAGACCTAATTAGTTTTTCGATACTACTCATTAAAACAGTGCCAGATGGATCTGATGTTGAAAAGGAAAAATCAGTAGGTAATACGGGTAGTACAGGTACGTCAGGAGTGGAACTTATAGGTTTGACACAATCAGTATGTCTGAGTTTAATTATCTGTGATCTACTACCCCCCTTTTTCCTTCTTTTCGGGGGAGGGCCTTGTGGTCGTGTTTTTTTTGGAGGATTATTGCGTTTTTTAGTAGGCTCAACCACTTGTGACAATAGGGCTTCAGAGTCTCCAGCCTCTTGCAACATATTACCTGAGGAGATGGAGAAATTTATTAACAAATCATTATTTAGATTGGGAGGTGGGGTGATATCTTGAAGAAGTAGGGGGATACTATCTCCGAGCAGATCTTGAGCTCCCTCGCTTTCGCAAAGTGTACTAGGAAGCGGGGACAAGGCTAACTGTAGCGGGCCCAGAGAGGAACGTTTATTCTTGATAAGCTCGACTGAGCGACGTCTCTCAGCCCGTCGTTCAGCGAGGGTAGCGTCCCTGTCTGTTCGTGTACCAGCCCTGATAAAATAGTTGTCTAATGTCCCTTGTTTGTCTCCTCCACCCACCGAAGATGCTGTTATTGGGGCAGGAGAGGACATCATGCCCCCCTAGTTCTATTGAAGCCTAAGCAATGAAACAAAATAACAATCGTATTATCACAAACCTAACTGTAGTCACGCGTTCCACAACACCCAGTAATTAAGTTTATCGTGTGACAATGTAGGTGAGTCAGGCTACTGAAAAACAGGGATCACATTCTAGGAGGTGCTCATACCCTACCGAGAATTACAAATCCAAGGGGGGTGGCCCGGTCCGGGCTCTAATGGCCTCTGAGGGCCTAAGAGGGCCCGCCCTTTGCCCGGGCTTAGTCCCGGGCTCTGACCCGCGCGCGTCCCGCGTGCGTGAGCCCCTTAACCCTAAAATAGGAGGAGTAGATGGGGGTGGGAAGAGGACCAGCTGCGGCAAATTGATCCACGCACTGCCCGCTGGTCCTCGCAGTCCCGCTGGGGTCCGGCCCGAGCCCGTCCTTAGCCCTCCAGCAATGTCTCTACACTCGAGCGGCTCCCACGAAGCGGGGGCCGCGAGGAATGGGCTGGCGTCCACGGGGCAGCAAGAAGCAGGCACAACAGTCCGATAAGTCCGCCTCCTCCGCGCAGCAAAATAGCGGAATACAACGAGATGGCAAAACACAGTCCTTAAACCAGTCCTGGAGATGGGGGCGGGAAGAGGACCAGCTGCGGCAGATTGATCCACGCACTGCCCGCTGGTCCTCGCAGTCCTGCTGGGGTCCGGCCCGAGCCCCTCCTTAGCCCTCCAGCAATGTGTCTACACTCGAGCGGCTCCCGCGAAGCGGGGGCCGCGAGGAATGGGCTGGCGTCCACGGGGCAGCAAGAAGCAGACACAACAGTCCGATAAGTCCGCCTCCTCCGCGCAGCAAAATAGCAGAGGTGTGCTTCAAGGGAGTTCAGTTGCTGCCGGGACCTGGAGGTTGTTAGATGCAATAAACTTCACACCTACCTTCAACGCTCCCTGCTTCGCGCTGTCTCCTGGTGTGCCTTAGTACTCCGGTACATGATTTTGAGGCTTCATCAAATACTGACAAGTTTTAAACATTTACTCTTTGGTTGTGCGCGAGCGCCCGCTTAAATGGCAGTTGGATTTGTCCTCAAGCTTCCACGAGGGCTTGCGCACAGTTCCTTGGCAACCGGCTCTGGCTCCTGCGCACCATCATCACTGGTGTCACACGTCCTTACGTTGTGACGTAAGGCGCATCGACATGCCAGCTGCCATTTTGGAACAGGCTGTTTCTGATGCTTCTTCCCCTGTACTCGTTGTTGGTCCCTCGCATCCTGATCTTCAGTGCACATCGGTACTGCACACATCATCAACTTGCGATCTATACATCGATCTTCATTCTTTCGATGCTGCGCATCCAGTGATGCGCACACCTGTTCTTCTATCCTACCAGCCCACAAATTTGTCGTCTTCCTGCACTACATTGCTGTGCACTCGGTGATGCACACACCTTTCTTTCTTCAGCCTGGTATGATTTATTTCATTTCTTCATTACTGCGCATTCGGTGATGCGCACACCTGTGTCCTTTTGTTGCGTATGTGGTGATGCGCACACCTGTGTTCCTTTGCTTGAAAGCTGCATATTGTGTGTCCAGTGATGCACACACCATTGTTCGTCATGCACTCAGTGATGCACACACTTTAATACTCCTCTGTGATACTTTACCGATCCCCCCTACGTTTACATTTGTTGTGCTTGTGCTATGTGTTAACTTTTGTTATCCATTTCCATTGATTCTGTCAATTCTAATACAGTTGTATTAGTTGTAGGCAGCAACTCACCCACGTTCGGCCATGGACCGTGTTACGCCTCCTCCACCCTTCTTACAGTCTGCAGGTACACCACCCATCATATGGGAACCGTGGAAAGATACTTTTGAGGCATATCTAGAAGACATTGATGGTGAAACTTTTACTTCTAAAAAGAAGAAATTGCGTTTAGTTTATAACTTTGGCGCAGAAGGCAGGAACGTTTTGAAAACCTTACGCCTTGAAGTAGTGAGTAACCTAGTAAGTGGTGGTGACAGTGGTGATTTTCTGCTGGTTGATGACTTGACTATGCCACAGTCATCAAGACTTTGGACAAAAGATTCAGCCCTAAGAAGAACATTGTTCTAGAATGCCACAGGTTTTTACAACGCACCCATATTCCAGGTGAATCGATCGATGACTTTGTTGCTGCTCTTAGAATTTTAGCAGTCAACTGTAACAATAGGGGATTTAGAGATGAGATTATTTGTGACCAGTTGATTGAAAGGACTTCTAATAAAAAGATCTAAGAGAAACTATTGTCCTCTGATGATCCCGATTTAGAAACAGCACTCACCTTAGAGTGTTGAACATGCTCAGTATTGCATGAAGGAAATGAGTAATGTTGTTTCCACTAGCAAAGTTAAACTTTTAAATTCTAAGCCTATTCCCAAACCCAAAGAATTTGTTTCTACTTCTGCCACTACTACCTCCTCCAAAGACAGATCTGAACTGAGCACTGGTGCATCTTTCTCCAATGTCAAACCCAACGACATTATGTGCTTTCGGTGTGGCAGCAAATCACATCTTAGTAATGCTACCTTTTGTTTCGCTCTTAATCAAACCTGTTACAAGTGTGGAAAAAAGGCCATTACTCTAGAATGTGTAAAGCTGTGATGGTTAAAAGGAATTCTTCTCAAGTTGTAAAGGCCATTGGGAAGAATTCAATACAATCTGATGAGGAGAATAATGAACTGCTGATGTTGTCTTCCTCATCGTCTCAGGCTGAAGGTGTTGTCAAATTATCTTCTCTGAGAGGTTCCCAAAAACAAAAATCCCCTTGATGCAACATCAATGTCAATGGTGTTCCTCTTACCTTTCTTGCTGACTCTGGTTCACTGTTTACACTCATTAATGTCAAGGATTTGGGAAAAAATGTGGACGTTCCATTAGAACCATACAACATCAAAATATTTGCATATGGTGGCAAGAGAGTAGAAGTTCTAGGAACATTTTCTACAAATCTAGTTTTCAATACCGATCAGGCTTTGGGAACTGTATTTGTGGTCAAAGAGGGTGCAAACTTGCTGGGTTGGGATAAACAGAGTGCTCTTAACATCATTCTTGACCCAAATCATCCTGATATGGTGGTGTCCCGCAGTACCCTCAGTCAATTTTACAATCTTGCAGCTCCTGCTTCTTCCTCTGCGTGCAGTGTTTCTCAAATGTCCAACAGCATGTGGGCTCATATTTTTCCTGATGTATTCAAAGCGGAACTGGATAAACTCAAGGGGTTCCAACATCGTATTGTACTGAAAGATGGTGCAAAAGCAGTTGCTCATAAGGTTTGTAAGGTACCATTGAGTCTTCGCAATGAACTTAAGTGTGAATTGGAACATCTATGCAATGCAGGTGTTATCGAGCCTATCGAAGTGTCAGAATGGTTAGCCTCCATAGTTTTAGCACGCAAATCTGACAAGTCTCTCCGGATGTGTGTTGATTTGAGAGATCTCAACGCCAACATTTGGATTGATCGTCAACCCCTACCAAATATCAATGAAATGTTGTCCACTCTTCAGGGCGCCATATTTTTTTCGTTCCTAGATATCTCTTTGGTGTACCACCAAATCGAATTGTGCAAAGAATCTAGACATTTACCATCTTTTGTCACTCCGGAGGGTGCTTATCACTACATCCGCATGCCCTTAGGCCTTGCTTCTGCTTCAGCAGTTTCCAAAGACTAATGTCCAACTTGTTTAAGGATATTCCTGGCGTTGTATTTTTCCAGGATGATATCCTTATTTATGGAAAATCTGAATCAGAACATTATGAGAGAGTTAAACAGGTATTAAGTATTATTAGTTCCAGTGGTTTAACGTTGAGAGCAGACAAGTGCAAGTTTCTTCAAGTGGGTGTTGATTATCTTGGCCACCATGTCTCAATTAATGGTATTGAACCCAAGCTGAAGATTATTGAAGCTATTCAGAATGCACCCACACTTTTGAACAAAGACCAACTCCGTTCATACTTAGGGTTGGTAGAATGTTATGCCAAGTTGGTCAGCAATTTTTCCTCCAAAACGGCCTCAAGGCGGAACTTACTTAAAAAGAATGTCAAATATGTTTGGGACGCTGACTGCAACAACAATTTCGAGTCTATCAAACAAGACATAGTTCATGCTTGTCCTCTCAAACTGTTTGATAATAATGATTTATGTATTGATTCTACAGATGTCAGCAATGTTGGGTTGGGGGCAGTTCTTCTTCAGAGAAGGGGCGATGGTCGTGAAGAAACCATTGATTTGTGTCAAGGACTTTGAAAGCTGCTGAAAGCACCTATTCTACTAATGAATGAAAAAGAAGCTTTGGGTTTGTGGTGGGGTGTTTACCATTTCAGAAATTTTTTGTGGGGAAACAAATTCATCCTCAGAACTGACCACAAACCTCTGGTTGATCTGTTTACCACCAAAGGTGGTGGCAGGGCTAAGCCACGCATTTCTAAATGGCAGTATAGATTGCAAGAATTTCGCTATCGACTGGAGTATGTAGCCGGGGCCAAAAACCTTGTGGCTGATTGCTTACCCAGACTACCCCTCTCATGTGATGATGATGTTGTGGGGTGTGGTGTTTTAGAAATTGTTTGTGCTGTGCGTCCATTACAGGATACCATTGGGGGTGCTCTTTCGGAACATGAATGGTTGGATAGTGTGGCTGATGATGCTGATGTGGTCAAGGTCATTGATCTATTAGCCAGTGTGTGGCCTAATGACAAGGATTGTCCTTCTGAGCTGGTGCCATACAAGAGAGTCAAGGATGAATTATTTGTGGTTGATGGTGTATTAATGCGTGGTGTTTTGCTAGTTGTTCCTGCATCTCTACGTAAGAAGATTTTGAATTTGGCTCATGAGGGTTATCTAGGTATTTGTGCAATGAAACCCAGGGTTAGCCAGGATTTTTGGTGGCCTGCCTTGGATAGGGATGTTGAATATTTTGTGTGAGACTGCTGTGCATGTGTTACGAATGATAAGTTCCAGGTTACCCATCCTTCTCCAGTTGAACCTGTTGTGTTGAAGAAAAACTCCTTGGACCAAATTAGCCTTCGACATTGCGGGCCCTTTTGGGCTTATTGGGAGTTCTCCCAGATATGCGCTTGTCTTAATTGATTACATTTAAAAATGTCCTGAAGTTAGGTTTGTGGACAATGCTAATTCCTCTTCTGTCTTCAACTTTTTGCAGGATTTCTTTCTCAGAGTGGGGTTTCCTGAGGAGTTGGTGTCAGATAATGGGACTCAATTGGTTTCAGGTGAGATGGTGACATTTCTCAAAGATGTTGGTATAAAACACACCCTTAGGTCTCTTTACCACCCCCGCAGCAACAGCCTTATTGAGAGAGTTAAGAGACCTGGCTTCCTTCGTAAGGGTGAGTCTCGTTATTTTGCACCCAAAAGAGTGACAGCTGTGAAGAATCATGTGGTCGTGTTGAAGAACGGGAAGGTGTGGAACAAGCATGCTTTTTCAACTGTACCTGAGTCCATGCTTTATTATGTGAACAGTAAATTTGGTATTCATAATTCCCCTACTGTTGTGTCCTCCAATGTTCACGGCAGAGAACCTTTTCACCATAACCGTGTTCTTTCTAGAGGTGCATCCACCAGAATGAAATTTGTTCCTGCAAAGTTTTGTGATTACGAAATTCTATAATGTGTTTCTTTTGCTTCATATGTTGCCCATTTGGTTTTTGTATTCTATTTTTTTTCCTCTCTTCCCTTTACTGGTAACTTGTTTTTCTTGGTGATGGAAGGGGGGTGCGATGGGATCTCGCAGTAGCCATTTCATTGAGCTTGTGTGAGAGCTTGTGCTGCCTGTGGGGTTCCATGCTAGAGTGGTGTGCTTCAAGGGAGTTCATTTGCTGCCGGGACCTAGAGGTTGTTAGATGCAATAAACTTCACACCTACCTTCAACGCTGCGGGTTTCCTGTCTTTAATTCACCTTCTGATCCAAACTCATAGATGTTCAGGCATTTGTTTTCATCAGGAGGTCAACTTGATACATGATCTTACTGTTAGCACTTAGGTTCATGAAGCTGCCTCCTTTCAGTAGATTGCATCCACTGCAGATTCAAGTCGAAATAGCTTCTTGAACCATATCTGAAAACTGATTTCCATGACTTTTTAAACAAATCCTGGACATAGAAAGTCAGGAGAAAACTGATTTCCATGATTTGTTAAACAGATCCTCGACATAGAAAGTCTTACCTTATGTGGGATCGGAGAGCAAGTGGTCCATGCAAGGAGTCTTAAAGGTAAACCCAGCATTCTGTTGGTAAGTCAGTCTTTATAAGAGTTTCAGAAATCACTACTTCCACTTTTACTCCAAAGCTGTGTCTTATTCCTCCCAACCCTTCCCTGAGTGATTTGTGCTGGAAAGTAAAAGAAAGCAGAGCTGAGCTGTAAAGATGTGAATGCCATCATTCAATCCTGGCTCCACCAATCGTCGACAAGTACACCCCAATGCACTCCAGAGCAATTCCAACCTCCTCCTGCATCCATTATTCTTGGAACTCAAAGTGCCTGTTGTATAACATGAGAAGGCACAGAGCCAATTCAGTGCGTGCAGTTTGATGAATGTCCAAATGTCCAGGCATACTCTCAATTAAGGTTTCAGCACCTCTTCCTGGATATTGTGAGAGTTCCCTTTACATAGAACAACATAGAGTAAACAAAGGGATTAAATGGAATTGACTATTGGACAGAAGTGCAAAGCCAGTATTTAAAAGTGCATCAAGGAAATAAAGCGTACTTTTATAACACTCTGGTTCGATATTTGATCAAATTTGATCGAGTTAAATGTTTGAGCCAATTTGATCAAATTGTAATATTTGGAAAATAAAGCTGCAGGTAGTATTTTTCCATGTGTATTTGCCCAACAAATATAGAATTGTGCCAGGATACTTTAAGTATTTTGTCAACATACAGTTGGCATATACATTAAACCATAACATACTTTGGAAAAATAGCATGCTAGGGAGCATATTGAGGCTGAATAACAGGGGTCGTATTATGGAAGTGCCCTGTGGGTGCAACAGGCCTTTGCGCCCCCTTTGCACGCACCCGGGCCACTTTGGTATTACAGAAGGGGCCACAGACGCTAAAGTAATACTTAAAGCGCTGGCACACACACTGTGCCAGTGCTTCCTCAAGAGGGCGTTCCCTCATTTGTGTGGTGCATGACCCCATGCAAATGAGGTAGTCCCACTGCCTCTGCCCCGGCCCCTTATTAGCAATGCAGAAGCTCTCGGAGGCGCACTGACAGTGCGCCACCTAAAATTGTCAGCACGACCCCTCATTGATGGTCTCTGACTAGGGGACCCCCTAGACACTCTCTCGCAGGCGAGATCAGTCACTGACTGCACCTGTCTGCAAGGGTATCTCTAATCCCCTTTAAAAGTACAGGCAGGTTGCCACCTGCACTGTGAAAACACGGAACGGCTTTAAAGCAGATGCTCTGTTTTTCACATGCATGCATTGCCCACGTGGCAGCATGAGTTCACAGCTGCCCTGGGGGACAGTGCATTCACCACAATGCAGCATATTTTCCTGCATTGTGCTGCGTTGTTACTCAACTCAGTGATACATACTTTATTGATCCTTGAAATATGAAAGTCTGAGTGGGCATCAGAGGATTTAAACAATGACCATGAGGTGAAACTCAGCTTTTTGCAATGGCTGCATTAGTTTACGGAGTCACCAGGGCCAGTTTTATTATCTGAATTGCAGTTTAATTCCACACACAATGATCTTCACTGAATTTCTATTGTGCATAAATCCGAAGGTATATCAGCACAGAGAAAAAGTGTCCTCCTGTGAAAACTCTGACTAGAGATCCGAAACTGAAGCCCTTAACATCAATTCAAAATAGCTATTGCTGCATACAATATTCAGAGAAAGGAGTTACGATATTCCTGTAAAAACACTCAATCAGACAGTCCCTGGTGTGATCACAAGCAAGAGAAGTTATGTAAAATATGAATTTTGGTTAAAAAAATATTTTTGCTCAAACATACTTCCAAATATCAAAATGCTTTACTGCTTACTAAAGATGACTTTCTGAGGTAAACAGTATTGGAGGGTAAATGGACACAGTAGTGGGATGGCTGCGGAGGGAGAATACGTACAAGGGTATTTCTGATGTATTTACACTTAGCATACTGTCATTTTGCACAGTCATGGCCTAAAGGGTTAAAGACTGCATCTCAATTCAAAATATCTATTTTAATTTATTTTTTAATGAATTTAAACAGGCATGAAAGCGTCTTGTTTGCATCTGTCTTTATGTGTTTAAATAAAATAAGAACGAGTAGCCTTGCTCAGACGTCTCAATGCTAATAAAAATATTTCAAATGTGCTTATAAGCTTGAGTTAATATTTCAATTATATCTTTGATATGGATTGTATTTTCTAAAACCAAGAACCACGTTAATTGCAAAGTAATGCTTTTTATTTAAAAGAGACATGGTCTGTGACAACAGCTGTCAGATGTCACAGTAGCAAAAGGTAAGCAAGAAAGATTTGCCTGCCCTTCATATATTTTTAGTTTTGCAGTTACTGAAGCAACAATGATAAACACGTTTCTTCTGTTTATCATGGAAATTTATTTATCATTCCATTCATAATTTTCATTTTTTGAACATATTTGTACGTGAAAAAAGATACCATTGGCTTTTCAACTTCTACTCACATACCACAATTAATAAGTTATGTCTATAAAAAGACAGGTGATTTTCATACAGTGAAAAAATTAATCAATGTGTAATTTACATACAGTGAAAATAATAGTGCTTGTCAAAACAAGTATGCAAGTTGACGAATCCAACAATACATATACCACTTTTATAACATTAGTACATTGGAAACAATAACGTTTTTTTTAGACAAAAAGAAAGACCAGCTTGTCGATTTGAAGTGAATACAAATCAATGTGCCTTGCTATACTACGAGGCTTGTGCCCACTGAGGGGTGCAGGGCCCCCTGTTGGCTATGTGCCAGGGGATGCATGCAGGGGAGCACATGGTGTACCTGTTAATGTTTTGTTAATTCTTTGCAGTTGGAAAAATCAGTAATTTGCAAGTGTAAATCTAAGTCACAAGAACAAATGTTTTGCTAATGAAGCATTTATTAGACACAAGTGTCACTCGTATGGATTTTGCTCTCCAATTGTGCCATCAATGAGTTAATCAAGTGATTCGGATCCATAATCATATGCATTAAAATAGTATCTATTTTTGAATGAGGAAGCCATTGCCATAGGAGTGAATACTCTCACGAGCAAGCCCCTTTCACACAACTGTGAAAATGGAAAATGGAAAATTTAAGCTTTGGTTTTGCTGAAAATGCCTCTTGGATGTGCATTCTCCTTCTTTGTTGATTCCCTTTAAGTATTTTTGTTTATTAAAAAAGAAATCAGTTGTTAACTACATGCAGAAAACGTGCAATTAATATTTCTTCCACATGTTTTATACCCGAAGGAACATAGGGCCAGATGTACAAAGCCATTTTGCAGTAAATGTAAATGTAAATGTATGTGTCTTGTAAAGCGCACTGCTGCCCTGAGGCGTCGTGGCGTTGTAGACCGCTGGGGAACCCGTCCTGGCTATCCCTGTGAGATGGTCCCTACTGGGTATCTCCAAGGTGAAACCAGGCATCCCCGGCGAATGTGGGGGGCCGTTGTAGAGATGAGGCAAGCTAATGCCCAGAGTTGCCGAGTGTGATCCCTGGTTAGAGTAGGCACCGAGGCGAGAATTATCGAGTCCGCTGACCCTGGTCCACGACCCTGCCGCGTCAGGAATTGAACCCTGGTCCCGGGCCGTTCTCTGCTTCCGGGTCTGCTGCCTCTAACCAGTGAGCCACACCACTTCACTCAGTCACAAAGACTACGATTCACAAAATCACAGGGTCTGTGACTGCAAAGTTTTTTATTTTAAATGCAATAAACCTATTTTGATATTTGGTTACAGGTTACCAAATCGCAATAAAGGTTTAGAATGGCCTAACGAATCACAATTTGGAAGGTTATTGTTAGAACTGGCTATTTCTGGTAGGCTAAGGCTGACGCCAAAGCCAGGCAGAAACCACCATTCTAGTCAGGGCAAGGAAGTCACACGCCAAGATAACCCCTGCTCACCCCCTTGGTAGCTTGGCACAAGCAGTAAGGCTAAACTCGGAGGCAATGTGTTAAGTATTTGCGCCAGCACACAACAGCAACAACATCCTAGGCACACCACAAAAGGGACTCCACACAGGTTATATTAAAATAACTTTTGTATTGTAAACACACATCAGATAAAAATCACACATGTACATTGTGCCAACTGGCACGGGCAACATTCATAAGGGATTATGTACAGGACAGGGCCACATGGGCCACTGTCAGAATCAACACTTTTAGAAAATACAAATACTGTCAGAAATTAGAATAAAAGGATATAAAATCACTGTAGCACAAAGTAACAGTTATAAATCACAACCAGTATCTACTGGTAACAGGTAAGTACCACCTACGCAACCCTAACCACCTTAGGAGAATGTCACGCAGGGGACCAGGACCTCACTAGGACCACCTGTACTAAAAAAAAGAACAACCACCTAAGTATCACACAGCATTTAGGGGTCTAGGAAAGAACACATTACCCATGATGTATAAATATACATTCAGAGGAGTAGTAAAGGAAAACCACCTAAGTATCACACAGCGTTTAGGGGTCTAGGAAAGAACACATTACCCATGATGCCTAAATATACATTCAGAGGAGTAGTAAAGGGAAACACATAATGTATAAACCTACACATTCAGCGGTGTTAAGAATAAAGCACATGATGCAATAAAAATACATTCAGAGGTACCATAACAATACAATAGCGCAAAAGTCACATGATGTCTAAAAACATTCAGAGGTGCAGGAATAAAAACCATACAATTGCATAAACCCTACATAAACCACCACCTGTGGCAGTCCCTAGGCCAACTGGCCTTGTTGGGGCTAAGACGCCCTTAGTCTCAATGTCAGGGGCCTAAACGTGGCAGGTGCCCACTACTTGCTGGGCACCTGGGAACACTCACAAGGGCCTAAACGCTGCAACTGGCACTAAGTGCTGCGCAGCTGTGACTGGCCGGGCACCTCTGTGCCATCTCTGTCCCTCTCAGGGACTCACTCTCCATCTTGCGCCTAAACGGTGCAGCTGCCCACTAATTGCTGGGCAGCTGGAGACTCAAAACTGCGCCAGGGCCCTCACTGACCCTTAGGCGCAAACTGCGCCACTGGAGCTACACAGGCTCTTCAGCAAATCCTCTCTCTGGAGCCCTCTGGCTCCTCAATAAAATGCCCCCCTGAGCCTAGCAGGCTCTTAGAACAACTGTGGGGTCGTTGGAGCCCCCTCTGGGGCTCGACGTCATGAAAATGGCCCCCAAGCCTCTCTGGGCTCTTAAATCACATAGGGCACCTCGAGACTCTCTGGGCTCGTAAAACAAATGGAGGCGGGGAGCCTCTCGGGCCCCAAACTCAAATGATGCCCGCAGAGCCTCGTGGCTCCAAACAATACAATGCCCCCGGGGGTCGCGCTACTGAGGGGGCGGGGGGGCGGACACCGGCAATGTGTCCCGACGCCCCCCTCTCTTTGAAAGCACCCGCACTCACCGGTTGTCTTCTGGCGGGCGGGGCTCTCCTCCTCACACGGGAGCCTCGCTCCCTGCAGCACTCCTCCGGCGGTCGCTTTGGGGCCGCGGGCGGGGCTCCTCTCCTCCTGGGCTCTCCTAGATGCAGCAGGGCTCCCTCGCATCACGGAAGCCCTGCAAACCGGCCGCCAGGCTTCTTCTTTCTTCCCCCCAGGCTGCGGGGGCGGGCCCTTCCGGCCGGCCGCGCTGGGATTGGCCGGCCGGCTGGCCGGCCAACCACTTCCGGGTCGCTGCGGGCAGCGCAGCGGCCCTTCTCCTTAGGCAGGCAGGCGGGGGCTGATTTTTGCGGGGAAATGCCGGGTGGGCACCGGCTCTTTAAAAATAACCATAAATCGAAGTGGGCACTCAATCGGCCCACAAGTCCGCCACAAAACGGGCCTGATGCCGGGTGGGCACCGGCGAAGCACAAGGGAAGCGCTCTAAAGCGCTACGAGCGAAATAAAGCGCTCTTAAGCGCTGGAAGCCAAACAAAGTGCTCCCAGGCGCCAGGGGCCAGGCAAAAAGCGCTTCCAATCGCTGGGGGCAAGAACAAAGAGCTAAAGACAAATAAAGCTCCGGTAGAAAGGTCCCCCCAGCAGGAAAATGCAGCTTCTCCATGCTGCAAAGGTCCCAGAGATTCCCAGGGGGCAAAGCCAAGTCCCCCCCATCAGCCCAAGCAAGGCAGAGGGGTCCCCCAAGAGTCCAGGAAAGTCCATCAGGTGTCCAGGGGCTGGGCAGGGCCCAGGGATTCCCCTGAGCCCAAGCAGCAGCACGCCCCTGGCAGATTCAAGTCCAAAAACAAGAACATTTTGGAAGGGGACACAGCCCCTTCTTATACACAGAAAAGTCTTTGAAGTCTTTGTGCAGGCAGTGTGAGAACCAGGTAGACTGGTTAGAGGGAAGTCCCTTCAGTATCAGGGACAGAGGTGACAGTCGCCCAGCGGGGGGGTGGAGCCAGCATTGTGGCAGGCAGGCACAGCCCTTCACTATTAGGTGCTAATCTCCTCCCACTTCCCTGGCAGCAGATGCTGCATTTCATCCACGGGCTGACTCAGACAACCATCTGGGGGCTCTGCAGCCCCTGTCACACTCAAACCAGACAGTCAATCCACAAGCAGGCCCAGGCACTCCTGGGCCAGGCTCACCAGCCAATCACGTGCCAGCAGCCTCACTCCACAAATATGCCCACTTCTAAAAGTGGCACTTCTAGACTAGACACAACCATGCCGCATACACCATTCTGCAGCATTCATTCTCCCGAGTTCGCACATATCAAACTCGACCCTGCACTCCCCACACAACAGGAACTACCATGGGCATACATATTCCCCATTCATTCCTATGGGAGGGCAGGTCACTCACCACACATACAGAGAGCAGACGCACTTTACACTGTACCACAGTGAAAAAGTGCGCAGAGGCCTAAAATCACCAACCCAGGTTCCAGAAACAGGCTAGGAAAAAAAGAAAAAAAATCTCGGGGTGAACCTGCCAAAAGGGCCAGGTCCAACACAACCCCCTTCCAGCCAAAACGCAGGGTAGACCAATCACTCCACTGATGGGCTGCACTGCTTTGGGCGACAAAACACGGACACGGGCCCGCACGGCAGGGACACCCTCCTGTTTTTCGCCACTCTGAACCCACATAGATTTCCCTCAACAAGAACTCTCTGTCACAACTAGAATACCCCACTGGTACTCTCTAGTCATCCATAGCCAGGACCAGGCCCTAGGCCATCCAAATATCACAGGTCCTAACCACTTCACAGAGTGGGGGGCAGTAACCCCTGGCACACAATAGCCATTCTCCACTCTCTCTCTCAGTGTAGCTACAACTACCACTGATCCTTCAACCTAGGGACCACACCCTCAGGCTGACCAGAGGTCACGGGCAGCATGCCCCACCCTACCTCTACTTCTGGGTTTCCGCACCCTCACAGGGAAGCACTCACCAGAACACAATTCTCCTACCAGATCAGGACCTCACTCCATCACTGGTCTACTACCTGGAAACTATTTCACTCCTGAGGTACAAAGCACACAGCACCGTCCCTTTTCAAGCAGGTGGGGGGACACAGCACACAGCAAAGCCCCCTTTCCCCTACCTTAGTGGAAACAACAATCTGCAGGTGGGCCCCAGAACACACAGCAAGGGCAGCCCCCTCAGTCTCTTAAACTGATCCACTTTGGTAGAGATTCCTCTTGACCTGGAAGCTTCCTAATCTCCCAACCTAGGATCTAAACCCTCAGATTGCACCGGAGTCAGAAGTCCACCGTCCCTCTGCACCCCTTTCCAGTTCCATGATTACAGGCCCAGTATGTCTCAGGCTAGACAGAGCACACGCCAGCGGCCTATCAGTGACACACTCTCCTCCAGTACTCCCTATCACAGGGTGATTCTCAGTATGTCCCAGGCTAGACAGAGCACACTCCAGCGGCGTATCAGTGACACACTCTCCTCCAGTACTCCTTCCAGGTCAGGCTACAACCCCAACCTGGCTTTCCCCCTCCTCGGGGAACGACCTCCAGAGGCCCCACAAATGGTCAAGCACTCTAGACGGTCAAATGCCCAGCGAACCAGGACTTCTGCACCCTCCACTTAGGAGCGGTACTGCCCAACACTAGGACGGCCGGAGTTCTGGTTACAGACACTCCCCGTCCTCTAGACACAGGAAGATCCTCCTCAAATGACTTGTAAGTACAGCCTAGGCCCTGACCTGGCGCTCCCTTAGGGAACCCTCCAGGCCCTGAGACAGGGTTTCGGGCCAACGTGGGACACACCGTCCCACACTCACTCCGCCTCCACTGAGACAGGACGTGAGCCCCTACACCCCTACCATCCTAATGGGACCCAGCTGGGCTACACATGAACCTCTTCACTTACACAGGATCATTAGATACACAAGCCACTACTTTTAGAATCACTCCCTAATGCCTCTGCAAGACATCTAGCACGCCGCCAGACATCCACCTTCTTGTCCATTGCCTCTGCAGGACCTCCTGCACACCACCAGAGGTACACCTCACGTGCAAGCTCCTTAAAAAAACCTCACACCAACTCCTCCAGTTCAACACAACACTCATCCACACACTCCCCCTCCAGACTGGTGAGACAGTTCCTCACTGCCTCTGACTCTCAACCTGTACCCCTCTTACTGAGCACCAGGCACCATACTCTGGGAACTGGGAATGGGACTTCACGCACTGGACACATTTTAGCTGCCACCACTGGATCCTACCATACTGGGGAATCCAGACACACACACTACACTCAGGGGATAACCACCCTCCCAAGCGAGCAATTTCTCCTCCACACTCCCTCTCTTCCATCTACCCACACAGGGACAGGAACAGGAATTGGACACTGGACCCAGCAAGGGATTCCTAATCTATGGGAACCTCCCCTCTCTACTGGCGTCCCGCCCTGTCATTTTCTCTCATCTGCCACTAAACATAAAGCGCAGGAACACCATCCGAAAATGACACTCTTGAGGAAAAACAAAATCAAAAACAATAATCCCAAACATGTGACTATCTGAAAAATGCAGAGTTTTGTAATGTAGCCAGCTGTCGCTGTGGCACTGCGCAAACACAAGTCCAAATCCGCACCGCTGACCAACAATGTTAGAACTGGCTATTTCAGGTAGGCTAAGGCTGACGCCAAAGCCAGGCAGAAACCACCATTCTAGTCAGGGCAAGGAAGTCACACGCCAAGATAACCCCTGCTCACCCCCTTGGTAGCTTGGCACAAGCAGTAAGGCTAAACTCGGAGGCAATGTGTTAAGTATTTGCGCCAGCACACAACAGCAACAACATCCTAGGCACACCACAAAAGGGACTCCACACAGGTTATATTAAAATAACTTTTGTATTGTAAACACACATCAGATTAAAATCACACATGTACATTGTGCCAACTGGCACGGGCAACATTCATAAGGGATTATGTACAGGACAGGGCCACATGGGCCACTGTCAGAATCAACACTTTTAGAAAATAGAAATACTGTCAGAAGTTAGAATAAAAGGATATAAAATCACTGTAGCACAAAGTAACAGTTATAAATCACAACCAGTATCTACTGGTAACAGGTAAGTACCACCTACGCAACCCTAACCACCTTAGGAGAATGTCACGCAGGGGACCAGGACCTCACTAGGACCACCTGTACTAAAAAAAAAAAAAACAACCACCTAAGTATCACACAGCATTTAGGGGTCTAGGAAATAACACATTACCCATGATGTATAAATATACATTCAGAGGAGTAGTAAAGGAAAACCACCTAAGTATCACACAGCGTTTAGGGGTCTAGGAAAGAACACATTACCCATGATGCATAAATATACATTCAGAGGAGTAGTAAAGGGAAACACATAATGTATAAACCTACACATTCAGCGGTGTTAAGAATAAAGCACATGATGCAATAAAAATACATTCAGAGGTACCATAACAATACAATAGCGCAAAAGTCACATGATGTCTAAAAACATTCAGAGGTGCAGGAATAAAAACCATACAATTGCGTAAACCCTACATAAGCCACCAACTGTGGCAGTCCCTAGGCCAACTGGCCTTGTTGGGGCTAAGACGCCCTGAGTCTAAATGTCAGGGGCCTAAACGTTGCAGGTGCCCACTACTTTATGGGCACCTGGGAACACTCACAAGGGCCTAAACGCTGCAGCTGGCACTAAGTGCTGCGCAGCTGTGACTGGCCGGGCACCTCTGTGCCATCTCTGTCCCTCTCAGGGACTCACTCTCCATCTTGCGCCTAAACGGTGCAGCTGCCCACTAATTGCTGGGCAGCTGGAGACTCAAAACTGCGCCAGGGCCCTCACTGACCCTTAGGCGCAAACTGCGCCACTGGAGCTACACAGGCTCTTCAGCAAATCCTCTCTCTGGAGCCCTCTGGCTCCTCAATAAAATGCCCCCCTGAGCCTAGCAGGCTCTTAGAACAACTGTGGGGTCGTTGGAGCCCCCTCTGGGGCTCGACGTCATGAAAATGGCCCCCGAGCCTCTCTGGGCTCTTAAATCACATAGGGCACCTCGAAACTCTCTGGGCCCCAAACTCAAATGATGCCCCCAGAGCCTCGTGGCTCTAAACAATACAATGCCCCCGGGGGTCGCGCTACTGAGGGGGGGGCGGGCACCGGCAATGTGTCCCGACGCCGCCCCCTCTCTTTGAAAGCACCCGCACTCACCGGTTGTCTTCTGGCAGGCGGGGCTCTCCTCCTCACACGGGAGCCTCGCTCCCTGCAGCACTCCTCCGGCGGTCGCTTTGGGCCCGCAGGCGGGGCTCCTCTCCTCCTGGGCTCTCCTAGATGCAGCAGGGCTCCCTCGCATCACGAAAGCCCTGCAAACCGGCCGCCAGGCTTCTTCTTTCTTCCCCCCGGGCTGCGGGGGCGGGCCCTTCCGGCCGGCCACGCTGGGATTGGCCGGCCGGCTGGCCAACCACTTCCGGGTCGCTGCGGGCAGCGCAGCGGCCCTTTTCCTTAGGCAGGCAGGCGGGGGCTGATTTTTGCGGGCAAATGCCGGGTGGGCACTGGCTCTTTAAAAATAACCATAAATCGAGGTGGGCGCTCGATCGGCCCACAAGTCCGCCACAAAACGAGCCAGATGCCGGGTGGGCACCGGCGAAGCACAAGGGAAGCGCTCTAAAGCGCTACGAGCAAAATAAAGCGCTCTTAAGCGCTGGAAGCCAAACAAAGCGCTCCCAGGCGCCAGGGGCCAGGCAAAAAGCGCTTCCAAGCGCTGGGGGCAAGAACAAAGAGCTAAAGACAAATAAAGCTCCGATAAAAATGTCCCCCCAGCAGGAAAATGCAGCTTCTCCCTGCTGCAAAGGTCCCAGAGATTCCCAGGGGGCAAAGCCAAGCCCCCCCATCAGCCCATGCAAGGCAGAGGGGTCCCCCAAGAGTCCAGGAAAGTCCATCACGTGTCCAGGGGATTCCCCTGAGCCCAAGCAGCAGCACGCCCCTGGCAGATTCAAGTCCAAAAACAAGAATATTTTGGAAGGGGACACAGCCCCTTCTTATACACAGAAAAGTCTTTGAAGTCTTTGTGCAGGCAGTGTGAGAACCAGCTAGGCTGGTTTAGAGGGAAGTCCCTTCAGTATCAGGGAGAGAGGTGACAGTCGCCCAGCGGGGGGGTGGAGCCAGCATTGTGGGAGGCAGGCACAGCCCTTCACTATCAGGGGCTAATCTCCTCCCACTTCCCTGGCAGCAGATGCTGCCTTTCATCCACGGGCTGACTCAGACAACCATCTGGGGGCTCTGCAGCCCCTGTCACACTCAAACCAGACAGTCAATCCACAAGCAGGCCCAGGCACTCCTGGGCCAGGCTCACCAGCCAATCACGTGCCAGCAGCCTCACTACACAAATATGCCCACTTCTAAAAGTGGCACTTCTAGACTAGACACAACCATGCCGCATACACCATTCTGCAGCATTCATTCTCCCGAGTTCGCACATATCAAACTCGACCCTGCACTCCCCACACAACAGGAACTACCATGGGCATACATATTCCCCATTCATTCCTATGGGAGGGCAGGTCACTCACCACACATACAGAGAGCACACGCACTTTACACTGTACCACAGTGAAAAAGTGCGCAGAGGACTAAAATCACCAACCCAGGTTCCAGAAACAGGCTAGGAAAAAAAGAAAAAAAATCTCGGGGTGAACCTGCCAAAAGGACCAGGTCCAACAGTTATGCTATGTGTCGACATTTCGAGACCAAAATGTGGTCGCAAAACATTGAAAATTTACTGACTCCCAAGTTTGGGTGCCAACACATTCTCAAATAAGAGCCGGGGGACCCGTTCACGTCTGTGAATGTGAAAAAGTTACCCTTGACTATTGCCAACTCTAAAACAAACCTGAAAAAGTTCACTTCATTCAAATATGATTATAGACAATGGGCCAGATGTACAAAGGTTTTTTGCATGCGCAAATGGGTTTTAGACCCGTTTGCGCCCACAAAAAACCTGTGGCCCATTTACTAACCCTATTTTGCGAGTCATAAATCAATTAGCGACTCGCAAAATAGGATTAGGGAATCGCTATTAAGAAGGGGCGTTCCAAGGGCGTCCCTTCCTAATAGCGACTCCTTGAGCTATGTAAGAATGTTTTGCGACCACAATTGCGGTCGCAAAACACTCGCAAGTTACCACCCTTCTCAGAAGGATGGTAAAGCACTCGCAAATGGGAATGCATGCATAAATATTGTTTAAGGGCAGGCAGTGGTCCAGGGACCACTGCCTGCCCCTAAAAAATTACATCGAAAAGTTTCATTTTTATTTTTTAAATGCTTCTCATTTTCTTTCAAGAAAAACGGACAGCATTAAAAAAAAACTGCTTTATTTAAAAGCAGTCCCAGAAATGGAGGTCTGCTGACCCAGCAGGCCACTATCTGGGAGTGCCAGCCATTCCCAATGGGGTCGCAAATTGCGGCAGCCTCATTAATATTCATGAGGCATGCAATATGCAACCTCATTGGGAATCGCAAACAGTGCCTCAGACACTGCTGTGCATCCTAATTAGCAAGTTGAAAACGAACGCAATTTGTGACTCTCTAATTGGTAAGTCGTACATCTGGCCCATGGTGGTCTGCTGACAACAACAGGACACCATCCCTGTAATAGCATTCGATCATAGAGAGCCGCAATTTGCGAGCTAGCTCAAAATGTGAGTCAGATTGCGGCCCATGGAGATTCTGAATTTTCTGCACTGCCCTATTAGTGCATAGGTAGGCTCAAAAAATTATTTTCCATTTTGAAAAAAATCAGTGCACAATTTGCTACCACTTTTTGGGAATGAAAAATTCATACATCAGGCCCATTGCCTTTAGTAAATAAAAAAATACTGCCTGTCTGCTTCGGTCTGCTTTGGTCCTAGCATCAGAGAGGAACAAGAAAGAGGAATGTCATCACTCAAAAATCTGGTGCATGCTTTTAGTGCCCTTCAGAGCAACGTTTTGCTTCACCAAGGTCAACATAATACACACTGGCTCTGGCCCAGGGCCTGGATCCTGCATAACATCCAGAGATAGACTGTGTTAAACGGGAAACGTCGTTTACAACGCGGTCGTTACATCGCGATGCTATTACATCGTGGTTTTTAGAACGCAAGTCGTTACAAAGACTTGCGCTGGATGGCGCTCTAGGACTAGGAATAGTATAATTTACTATCCAACACCTTCCCTACTGTATGTAGACTGGAGTTGGAATACTAAATTATACTACTCCTAAGTCCAGCGCCCTCCAACGCAAGTCGTTGTAACGACTTGCGTTGTAAAAACCGCGATGTAATGTCATGCGATGTATTAGCATGCGTTGTAATGTCATACTACCGAGTTAAACAATTGTAATACATGAAGAACGAAGAAAAATCATGGTGCTCTGTAGAAACCTCACAGAGAAGGGAAGACCTTAAAAAGTAATACCATCATCCCTTCTACAGGCACTTTCACCATTCCCAGTGTTCTTTTTTAATCTGGTCTGCAGTGCTCAATTTGTGCCGGTGGTCTCTGGTGCTCAGGACTGGGACCTAGACCTCAACATAATGTCAGTCCACCACATGGTGGCAGTGCGGTCTAATTTTGTGAGGAGTAACAGTGTTTATTAATTCCACATGAATTACAAATGAATAAAACCTGCTGTTCTAGCCATTCTTATTTCTTTGGGTGTCCTGGAACAGTTTGCACTGTCAAACTTGGAGGAGTGCGACGGTTAATGCTTGTGTTTGTACTGTTATTGACAATACGGATGAGGTAAGTGGGTGATGCAGGTACCGGTGGCTTCCAGGGAAGGGCCCTGGCACTTACCTTTTTACAATTAAGCACTGCTGCCCTGTATGTCCGTACCTCCTGGAAGTGATCAGCTAGTTATGTTTCTCTTTAAAAGTCTAGGGAAGGCATAGAAATGCCTCAGGCAGATGGTGAGTAGACAGACACAGTGGTGCTGGAATTATATATTCAAGGTGCCTGCCAGTAACATCACCTTATGAAAAGCCCTGGGGATATTTGACAGTGTTTCTTTGAAAACACAAAAATGCTGCCAGAAGAAAAATATTTGAATGGCCACTTTATTGCTCATTCTGCATCTAGACTATTCCAAGTTGTATGGGGAGGCTGCACCGCGTTGCACACCCCTAGTTCCAGCGCCACTGCAAAGGACAGTAATTGGGTGGGGTGAGAATGCTAAAAAAGTAATGTAGGAAGACAACAGTTTAATATCTTCCTAGGGACTTCCACCAACTTCAGCTGCATACTAATGATTTGATTGGGAGAACATCTTTGTCACCCATGCAAATGGTTTCCAACTCCAAAGGTCCATTGAAGACCGTGGCTATGGGTACCCCCAGATCCTATTCTCTTCAACACAGGGTTGTGTGGATTTCTCTTTTTTATTTCGCTTGTTCACATCTAGAAAGTACCTCCTTCATTCTCCATTCTGACGTAGTGTGATTTATTTTATATGACAGGTAATGCACTTCATGCATATGGCAATTTGCTTCTTTAATGGCTCACCATAAATAACCCCCATCTTTACTGTTAATTGTAGTCCTTTTGAAAAATAGCGAATTGTTGAACCTGAGATGAAGGGCATATTTCACACATTTAACAGATTAATTAACTGTCACTTTTAATGTATCACTAAAACCCGACGGCGTTTTCAGCACTAAATTCAAATAAAAAACGTGTTAAACATAGTTTAATGGGATAAGTCTAAGAATGCTAAAACTAAAAGTTTGGCTTCCAAAAGTAAAAAGAGAAAAGTGTTTAATTCCTTTAATATTCCAGTAATCCCAGCCTTTTTGGCCTTCCCTAAAGTGATGCCTCTTACTGAGTCAAACTGTATAGTAGGTGAAGGGTACCCAGGAAGTGGAAACTTCCTTTTGTGGTAGTTTCTGTAGGGCTGGAACAAATTGGGACTAGACAAGCAAATCCAGTGCCATAACTGGGGAGGGGCGGGGGGGGGGGGTTGTTCCGCCACAGGCAGCACTCTATTTGGTGGGGGCACAGAGGTGAGCAAGACATGTCTGTCGACTACCACCATCCTTCCACACCCTAGAACAAGTAATCTGTCGGCCGCCAGCCAAACCCTTTCCCATACCTGCACCACGTGGTAAAGTTAGGGACCATCCCGGGTGGCAGTAGGTCTAGCTACGCCACTGAAAGAATCACTTCTTAACAACCATTTTTGACGGCTCACTTGTGTATTATGATTTTCCTGGTTTATATATGCTACTTTGCATGCAAGTCAGGGAAAGTTTGCACCCACTTTTAATACGTACGATGCATTTGTAAGGCAGGCATTCATCCTGATTACGCTAAATGTAGTCATTGCCTTCCCTTTCAAATTTAGCACTGATGGTCTTTTATTTGCCTGCTGAAAGTGGTTGAGGGGCGTAAACTCACAATTTAGTCATGCTTATAAGACCCCAGACTTCGAATTCCAGTTTATGGATTTTATTATAAGGCCAAAAATAATTGAATGTAAACACATCTGATAATGAACGAATATAGGTACATAAAGATCAATACAGAGCCGAACCTACGCATATAATTAATTCGGCACAGAAGGCATAATGTGACAAATTCCAGAATTAAAATACAACAGAGGATTGAGGCTGAGTCTAACTCCTTCTTCATTAGGAAGGAAAGCATAAGTTATATTTCCCTACACTACTCTCTCTGAGGGTCCTGTCTATTTCCCCTATATCAATTCCCAAAGTTGTCAGCACGTGTAGACTTCCTAAGAAGTACTCACATCAAATGGGTCAAGATAGCTTAAGGCTATGGAGCCCCGCTCTTAAGATGCTCCTTCTCCTCCGAAAATCTAGAAGTCTGATCTTCTGTCCGTGCGCATAATACAAATAGACAAAGCTCAGCCCATCCTAAATGTATCACATGACAAATTATTTCACTTGCAAGGTTCCACAGTAGCTTTCCGTTACTACTTTAATTAAGTTCTTCTTGTCTTCCAGTGGCCTTGAGGTTCAGATAGGCCAGGAGCAGAAGATATCCTCCCTTCCCGCTTCTCAGACTCTTCAAAGACATTCTGGTTATCTCCCTAAACTAAGAATAAGGAGTTTGAATTCCTGTACCTGCAGAAGGATGAGAGCATACTGTCCTGGCACACTAAAGACATTCATTTAATTATTTCTTTAGCAACACAGGATTTTGAAACTGTCAACAAATTGCAGATCTGGGCCTACAGTGCAGGCAACTTAAACACACACAGTTACTTTGATATGAATATAATGTCATCCTAAGCATTATACATACAGGAATGATAGTATCTCTAATACATATAAATTGTTTCCCAACTCAGCGATACTCTGATCAACATGAGAATGATGAAAGGCTTTGTGGACCTACCAAAATATGAACCTGTGACAATGATAGCAAACAGATTAATGGAGCGGATGCGTCAGTCCACTGAGCCATCAGAACAGACCTCATTATAGAAGATGGGCTTCAGGCAGCTAGGCTAACATAGTGAGAGCAATTTGTTGACCAAATTAATGCTATTAATCCTGAGTCCCTTTGTGAACCATTCGGTCACACCTTTCTGAAACATGCATTTTACTGGCACAATTCTATTGCCTTTTAAGTCTTGTTAAGCTGTTTAGCAGCCTTGGTCCATGCAGGTAACAGAGGTGGGGCCAGGTGGGGGGATTGCAACGGACGATAATGAGGGGAAATTGAATAAATAATTAATTTTCCCGCGTTCTGGTCTGTCGGAATACCCTCCCCCCCTTGCCTCACCAATATTCCCTGCATGGACCGCGGCTGCTGTTTAGACAGTTTTTACAACTTTTAACACAATATTATGTCTCTTTTATTCACCATTTTTACTGTGTCTGTGTAAATTCGTTTTTGTGTTTTTAGTTATGTTTAATGATGAATGTAACCTGGTGTTTTTAAATGTGTTTTCTGCACTTCTATGATTGCATCGCATAATCAAAATAAAGTTCTATTGATTGATTGATATGCTATTAATAGTAAAGTACATTTGACACTTTAAATATATATAGTAGATCTTTGCTCTCCTCATCGGATTAATGAATGCCTAAGTGACTTAAGGGCAGTGGAAAGAGAGAGGAGGGTAGACTGTTAGGGGCACTTAAAACAACATTTTTCAAACTAATCAATGTTTTCAATGCCTTCAGAATAGAAAGTGTGCATGTGTGTGTGTGTTTTTTCAGCGTGGGCAAGTAAAAATCTAAGGTGAAATTCAACAGATACTTCATTATATCCCATTGAAAACACTTGCACCAAACTATTTACCACACAATAACTTGTTAGGGGAGTGCCACACCCAAACACCCACTGCCGCCAAAGCTATGCTCCTAATGAGAACACAGCCTCAGATCTAAGGGGTGCGGGTCAAGAACTGACGTGTAGTGTCAGAGAGAGAAACTGTGCAAATGGAGAAAAAAAGACCGAGAGATACCAACAGGGATGGCATGAGAGAGAAAGTGAAGCAAAAATGGTAAGGACATGAGAAGGCTTTTATAACGTGGTGCCATTACAGGCATGACTCAAAGTGGGGGGTATTTTAACTGTTTAGCTCCTACCTTGTCTTTGATTGCTTGATACCAACAGAGGTATGGAAATAGTCCTGTCGGTCTCTTAGTCAGCTCACCTGGATACTGTAAATGTCAGCTCAGTCACTCTGACAATGCAGTTAGGACTTTTCCCTGCATGTTGACATCCTGGAACACAATGTAATATTACACCAGCTGCTATCGGATGCAGGGGCATCATTAGATAAGTATGCAATAATACCAAAGTGATGTTTTAATTGAACAACTCACCCGGTAATTACCGCATATCACCTGTTTATCCTATACCCATTTGACTGAATATAAACCTGTTGTGTATAGATAAAATAAATCTAACTTAGTATTGGAAGGTTCATAACAAAAACTGGATATAATGAGATCTGAATATGAATATTTTAGGCGTTTTCCTGTTCTATTACTCTCCTCAGGCTAAAATGAAAACTTTGGGTACCACTTCTGACTCTCCTATATCCGTCGAAATGCATGGTAAAAGTAGTGGTGATGCAGCAACTCACTGCATTTAGTTTCTATGGAGGATAGGCTTTTACTAGTTGAATATCACAGAAATACCACTGCCTCAGCCATCGTTGGCTGTATAGGTAGTCTGCTAGCCCACCTTAATCCATCGATTGCATTGTGCACTTAAACTAGAACCCTTTGTTTCCGTAGCAACCTTCTTCGTGAGATCCTGAAGGCAGCGTGGCCATGGAAGTTTATTGATTAATCGCATGATTACTTAAAACCATTGCAGTAAAACAGTAATTTAGAAAACAAATTCACATATCTAGTTATGGTAAAACAGTGATTAAAAATGCAGTTTACATGGCCCATGAATACATCATTAAAATGATTCATCTTCCCGTGGCCATGGGGTATTTGTTACCATACTTTTGCATATGTTCGGTACTAGGTGGGCTTCTTGTAAGAGCCTCTAATCAATGGTGCTGGCACAATTGTCACCGACATCACAACACTAAATTAAGTGATATGACTTGTGAAAAATTCAAATGTTACTTTATAGAAGAGTGCACAAACTCAGCAAAGCCCAATTAATATGAAAAATGGGCAGGATTTTGGAACACATGTTGACAAATACATCGTTACATGTGGCAAGGCAATCAATTATCATTTCTAAATAGCACAGTCTATATACAGATAAACATAGAACTGGAGTTATGAATTTTTAAAGATTATATTGACATATAATGCTTAAAAGCATAAAGCGCCAACCGGGACATCTGGTCATGGTGGACTGGGTCAAATCTGAAAAAGTAAAGCCGACCGCAATGGAGTGCAGTTCATCTACAGAAGCCACTCAGGCCTCACTTAAAACAGTACCTTTCCAGAGAATGTGTTGACTTCAAGGAGCAACTGCATTGGTTCCTAGTCTTTCAGGTGGGACCTGTGTCACTGTCTAGCCCCTTATGATGAAGGTGCTCAGACGTCATCAAGCCAAGCTGTTTATGGTGTGGAGGTTCTGGAGCGTCACTGCATTGGTATCGAAGGCAAGTGCTTCAGTTCCAACCAGCGTAAAGCAGGTGATGAGTGGAGTTTGGCAGAAAACAGCTGCAGAACCTCTTTTGAAGGCCCAGGACTTGATTGGTTGCTCTTGCCAGACCAGGATTCACAGTTCACGTCCCAGAGACTTCAGAGCGGGAGGCAAATCAGCAAGCCCTTGGAGTCACTTGGCTCTGGGATTTAGAGAGTCAGGTTGAGTCCTTCTCACCACAAGGCAAAGAAGCAGCAGGCAGCAGGGAAGGTACAGCAGAGCAGGAGTCCAGAAAATCCAGCAAAGTCCAGCAGAGTGTCAGTCCTTTCATTAGCACAGTAGTCCTTCTTTCTGGCAGAGTGTCCTCAGGTCAAGAGTGTACTGGGTTAGTTGGGTCAGGGGTCAAGTACTAATAGCCAGGTGTGCTTTAGAAGTAGGGTAGACTTCAAAGAGACATTTGAAGTCCACAAGCTCCCAGCCCTCCACGCCCTGGCTCCAGACTCACTAAAGGGGTATATAGAGCCCTTTGTGTGGGGTCTGGCACAGCCCTATTTAGGGGCAAGTGTCAACTCCTGCCTCCCACCTAACCCAGAAAGACCCAGCAGCCTGGAGATGAGCCATCAGGATGTGAATGTCACACCTCAGCTCCCTTTGTGTGTGACTGTCTAGAGGAACTGCACCATGCCCGGCTGTCATCCACCCAGATACCGAGACAGGCAGAGGCACAGAATGGTTGAAGTAAGAAAATGCCAAATATCTGAAAGTGCCATTTTCAGACTTACAATTTAAAATCATACATTACCATGAGTTGTGATTTTAAATTGTGGGTCCAAAGACACCAAACTCGAAATTTCTATCTTGTCACAATTGGACATTACACTTATAAGATGGAATAAGGTAATTCCAATGTTAACCTATGAGCAAGATAGTCCTTGCAGTAGTGAAAAACGAATGTAAGAGTTTTTCACTACTTGGACATAGAAAACGTAAGAGTACATAATCAATGTTTTAAATACGCTGCACCCTCCCCTTGGGGCTGGCGAGTGCCTATCTTTGAGGAGACTTATCTTGCCAGGTTGACATGGCAGTTTAAAACTGCAAACTCAGGCTCTGCAATGGAAGGCATGAGACATGTTTGAAGTGCTACTGGAGTAGGTGGTACAATCAGTGCTGCTAGCCCACTAGTGATATTTAATTTACAGGCCATGGGCATATGCATTGGACTTTACTTGGGACACATAGGTAAATTAAATATGCCTTTTGTGGATAAGCTAAGGTTGCCATGTTTTAGGGACGAGCACCTGACTTTAGCACTGGTCAGCAGTGGGAAAGTACCCAGACTCCCTTAAGCCAGCAAAAATTAAGTCAGCAAAACAGGAGATCAGCAATCAAAAAAGCCATGGGAAACCACGCCAAGGATGTCAGGTATCACAGTGGCCATCTGAGGCATGACGCTGGCCATCAATAGAATATGGTGCCCGGCCCTTGTATGAAGTGCCTGTCTCTCTCTTCTGCTGTGACTGCTAAGCTTACACGATTGGAGTGACCTTCCATTTTAATCTATTAGCGCAGTAAACTGAATTGTAGATATGCTGATGAAGCCTGTATTACCTGTATCACTGAGGGGATGGTTCTCCATGCTTAGGTCCTAAATTGTGAAATCTGTGTAAGTATTCACTTCCCCATTCTACCCCTTTAGAAATATTATCAAAATGAAATCTATTTAGAAGGGTCATAAGTAGTAAACAAAATGAGGGGAATGGTCGAGATAAAAAGTTACAGATAATATCATGCCAAGTCAATTAGTGCACCCAGATCATTTGAAGTGCTCAAGACGAACCATAGGAAAGAGTTGGCCCCAACTAGTGCAACAGGAGAAGACTGGAACATTTTAAGATCTGTCTAGAGCTGCCTGTAACACCAGTGGATTTTTGCTAATGCATTTGAAAACTGTGGCAAGCAATGCACCATTTGGCTTATGTTTTTTTTGTTTAACTCTTTCAGAAGAAGGCCCCCAAGATAGAGCGTCCTCACTCAGGATTCTCAATGTACTACTCATTACTTTGAATATGCACCATTCTCCACTGGCCTTCCAATGTGTTTTTAACGTTCCCCCTTATGTAAGATATCCCCACCATTTGTAAAAAGCTATATTTCATAATTTGATAACATGAAGAAGCCAGGTTTCACAGTTGGATATTGTGCCATGCAGCATATAGTTTTCAAGCAACGAGGCACACAACTCCCCAGTGCAACGTAGAGTAAAAACAGCTCTTCACAATCTGAATCTCGGGCGTCAACCTATCCCATATTCACTGCAATTTCACAGGTCAAGAATTTACTTGCTGTTCACGTGGATGTCACATCTATTTCAATAGGTGTTTCATTATAAATTAGCAAGAGTTAATGGGTGCTGAGAAAAATACCCTTTAGCGATTTTTAAAAGTCTTATGCAGTCATTACCTCGTGTGGAATTATAAAAGAGACGGCTGACAAATCTGCAAGGACATGCAACTCTAAATGGACTGCAAACACATTTGTTCTATTCTGCACATTTATTTGTGAATATGAAAACCGCATATCAAACTTACTATCTCCATTGCAACATTCTACTAAAATAACACAGCGGAGCTCCCATTTCCTTGCACTGTGCGCTTTCTATATCATACTACCTAACTTGTGATGTTGTGATTTACGGTTTCTGAAAATGTAACTTTGAAGAAGATAAAATGTTGTCTTAAATATAAAACATGTATTAGAATGATTTGCCTTGTGTGTGTTTGTTGGCTGTTGTTTGCTTCAATGGTACAGGCCTTCTATCCTGCAACGGCACATTGTAGCCTCATGTGGCAGCTGTCCTTTATGCCACTGGATCCTTTCGAGCAATATTACCGTGGTCTTAATTGTGAACTAGATTTGTTAATTAGAATTAATCACAATGACTATGTTTTAAGGAGGAGACACCAGCAAGAGGGTGCTTGCAATAAAAAATGGCAGTGCATTCAGCTAGAAAAATGGAGTGACTTTTCAAAAAAGCCCTTTCCAACATGCACGTAATCAAAACATTTTCAATGCAGTGTGTCGCTGAAGCGATTAAACATACATTTGTGCACCGTGGTTCCCTATTTTTCATGTTGTTAGAAAAAGTACGTACATATTCAGAAAATGAATTCAAGAAATCCTCTTGAGCATAAGCACCGACTCCTGCTCATCAGCAGGTTGCAGTCTCACAGAATGCAGAGCAAAGTAGTAACCGTATAAATAAAATGATATTTAATGATAGCGCTTTAGACAAATGCAGAAATATCACAATTTTTTTTTTAGTTGTATTTATAAATAACGTATCTATTATGTATGCCATCACAAGTTAATACAACACTATTGCTCATATTGCTTTCCATCAGAAGCCTATATTGATTCTACAAATATTTCTCTATAATATGAAAGCCTGTTTCAACCTTAACACTCAGCCTACTAAAGGAATTGTGTTAGTGTCTGAGATAAATCCGCTGTGATCATTTACTCAGACATTGAGTCAATTGAAAGGTCAAAAATGGGTACCTTATAACGGTAAATACATCATTAGTCCTGCTTTAGCCTTCTACGTTGTTGCTTTTTCTGCACTTTATGTTTGTCGCCCACTGAGAACTGAAATCTATGTTTTTGCCTCAGCTCTAGTGTTTCCGTTACTATTAATCACTGAACAAGTCATTCTTGTGATAAGGGAAAAAAGCGCGAATTTCGTTGCGCGCACTGCATCACATTTGGGGATGCAGTGCACGTAAAGAAATTTGTTTACTTACCTGTAAAGCTCCGTAATCCATAAATTACTACCCCCCACCCTGCCCCTCCCCCTCCCCACGTCACCGCCCTGCAGGTACACCCATTACCGATCGCGGCTGCTGATCAGTGATAAAGGGCTGATGCTCTCTGGGTAAATTGTTATTATAATTGCTTATCCATGATTGGCATATTTGATTTACCGATAAGCCCCTAGTAAAGTGCAGTGAGTGTGCCCATGGATTGCAAATCAAATGCTACTAAGGGGCCTGTGTCCCTTGAATCAAGCTATCCTGTCCTATGCCACTGGAATCAAGCTATCCTGGCTGAAGAGGGGTGAAACCCCGAAACCAGTGTTAGGATGCTTGTTTCTGGTCCAGGGAGGACCTGCTTGGCAGTTCGGGCTAGACTGTTCCCATGAGGCACAGAGTCAAGACTGATTTGCATATGGCCAGGTTTAAACTGGGGTGGCATGGTGAGCAAAAGAATGATGAATTTAACCCAGATCTCTTGACTGGGGGTGAATGTTTTGATTTGTTCTGCTTTCCGTCCATCAATTGTGTGTCTTTTGCTTTCTCGCCCTAAGTGCGCCAGGTCTGTCCAGACGTGGGTCCTGGCCCCACTGTGCCACTGGAATTAAGCTATCCTGGCTGAAGAGGGGTGAAACCCCGAAACTGGTCCTAGGATGCTTGTTTCCGGACCGGACCTGACTTGACAGTTCGGGCTGGACTGTTCCCATGAGGCACAGGGTCAAGACTGGGGGTGAATGTTTTGATTTGTTCTGCATTCCGTCCATCAATGGTGTGTCTTTTACTAATGGGTCTACAGCACTGATTGTGCCACCCACACAAGTAGCTGTCCAAATGTAACTCAGACCCGCCACTGCAGTGTCTGCGCAAGCAGTTTTCAAACTGCCATGTCGACCTGGCAAGTGCACCCACTTGTCAGCCCCTAACTTTCCCTTATCTTACATGTAAGGCAACCCTCAGGTAGGACCAAGGTACCCCCATGGGCAGGGTGTAGTGTATGTGAAAGGCAGAACTTGTACAGGTGTGTGTGACATGTCCTGATAGTGAAATACTTTGTATTTCGTTCACTATTGAAAGGCTATCTGTCCCATAGGCTCACATGGGAGTTACTTTGTAACATTTTACAAGTATGACTTTCCATTGGGACAAGACTGAGAAATGGAGTTTAGCCTCTTTGAGCTCAGAATTTAATAACACATCTTTTTATGGAGATGGTTTTTGAATTGTGTGTTTGAAAATGCCCCTTTTAGAATGTAGGCATTTTTTTATTTAACCATGTTGTGTGCCTCTGCTGGTTTGTGTATTGACTGTTTGGTTTTGGAGTGACGGGGGCTCAGGATGTGCATTCACTCTAGAAAGCCACTGGGGGGCGGGGATAGTTGAGGTGTGTCCTGCCTTTTGTGGGTGACTTAGAGCTGAGCTGAATAGAACATGGCTGCATTTAGATTGGTGGGAGAAGTTTCACTTACACCTGGATAGGCAGTGTCTCCTCTGCACAATGCTGGACCTACCTCCTGTAGTGAGGCTGCACTAGAGAGGACAGAACTGGTTCGGTCTGGGCGCAGGGACCCTTGCCACAAGGAGAACTAAGACAAAATGGGATTTAAGTAGTGGATCTTAAACCCAGAGAATTAGAATACTTCTGGACTCAAGAGGAACCTCTGCCACTGAGAAGAGCTGGAGAATCTGTAAGTAGGAGTACTGCCCCATTGCTGTGTGGATGCTTTGCAGTGTTGGCCTACAGTGGCTCCTTCTGCCAAGAAGAGGACAAAGACGGAACTATGCTGTGTATCCAGCTTTAAGAAGATTTCCAAGGGATTGTGTAGAGCTTGCCTCCTGTTCTGAAGTCTCAGGGACACAAATATGTTGTTTCCTCTATCCTCCTGAACCTGAAACTGCGGTTTCAGCTACCACAGAGGAAAAAAGCAACCCTGACGCCGGTGAGTGATGCTGTGACCTGCAATGAAGACGTGGACATCGCTCGTGAAGTGCATGACGCTCCGCTCCGACTTGTACCGCAGCCCTGACACCTGCTGACGCCACCCCATATTGACTCTGATGCCGTCACCGAGGCCGCTGCCTACATCAGAATAGAGGGCACGCCTTGGGATGCTCATGATGCACCGCATGACACGCATCGCAGTCCCGACCTTACTGATGCCGGTGCCTCATCATTGCGGAACCAATACCTGACATGGGTGTCCTCCTGAATCCATCAACCCGACACCGTTGTAAGGAACTGCCACCTCACTGTCAACGCGATGTCACCACACCCAGCAACAGTAAGAAACAAACTTCTCCCCTCCCCTGCCTCGCAGTAAGGAACCAATGCCTCACCTTCCCAGTGGCCGTAAAAGAAACCTATGCTTCAACTCCCCTGTGGTGGTAAAGAACCGACTCCGCCCGGTGCCAACAACTCATTTCCTCCCCGATGCCGTGCATTGTCATTCTTTTCATTGTGGGCCAATGTACTGTTCTTGGGGTCCATGCAACTCTGAGCCTGGCCTGCGCACTGAGCGTTTGGCGCTGTAGTTTGGGATTTTCATCTCTCACGAAGTTGGAATAGACCCAGAGGGAGCTATTTGTTGATGCAAGCCTTATTTTTGCGAATAACCTATTTATGATGATATCTTGATATATGTATGGTGGATTTTTGTTGTTTGTCTTGTTTTGTTTAGATAATGAAAACCTATTGTTCTAAACTGTTGTGGTGTCCATTTGTAGTGTTTTTCCTGCGTTACTGCATGTGTGCCCAAATACTTTACACATTTCCTCTGAGACAAATACAACCCAATCCTGGGCACACATAAAAATAATTATACAGTGAAAATGTATCAACACAGTTAGAGTGAATTTGTAAGCAAAGGTCAATTGTCCTGGTAGGTAGAACGTTTCCTTGTCTTTATTCCATTTTTCATTTGAGCAAAAAGAAACAAATTCCACGACTTCCTCAGGGCTGTATGATGGAGAAAATGATCTTGGTAGTCGCTCCGCTGGTGATAATTCTGACCCGGCTGGCCAAGGTAAGGTCCTAAAATAGTGAACTGCTCCGTAAAAGATGCACCACGGTAATGGTGATCCAGTTATTAGGTGTGCCATGAGTCTTCCGAAGGCGATAATTGGTTCTTGCCCGCAATGTGGATCTAAATCGTGTGCACTGTGGCTCCTCACGGGAGTCTGCTGTGTATATGTAACAGTGCAGGGTTTCCCTACACGAGTGCTAGGGGTTAAAGAGCTTATCCCCTTACCTGGTTGCCCCATACACAACAGAGCTTACTAATACTTATGTTTATAGAGCAGAGCGCCACACTTCCCGAGTTACTAAAAACCCTCCAATATAGACGATTTCCTCTGAGAAAAGCCTTACTGCTCCTGCCAAGCTACCAAGGGGGTGAGCAGGGGTTGTCTAAGGGGGTAACTTTCTTACCCTTACTAGAAGCAAGGGTCCCAAGATGGAAAAAGGTGCAAACCATTGCCAACTAGAGACCCCCAATTTCTAACATCTACCCACTCTTAAAACCTAAAAACACCCTTATCACTCAATACCCTACCACACCTAATTTCCAAAAAAACCCTTACCACACAATACCCCTGCCCATCCCTAACCCCTAAATATCTATATAAGTTTATATCTATATAAATATATTTATATAAATATGCTATATATCTCGATATATACACACACACACACACATATGGACACACTAAACTTATATATACTTACTTTGCGATGTAAAGCATGTGTTGTAAAAGCATATTGGTGGTAAAGGCGTGTTTTGTAAAGACAATCCATGGTGAAGGCATTGAGTCGTAATGGATGCATGGTAAAGACATTACCTTGCATTGACTATGTTGTCAAGGGGTTTCCCATAGGACTGTGGTACTTATAAGCAACCAACAGTATCCATTAATTCTTGCCATGTAGTATGTAGGCCAATATCGACAAAACTGGCTATAAATGTGAGATTTGCCATTACAGTTAGTATAGTGCATGAGGATATTTTTTTACTCCCTGAGATTTATTGATAATTAATGGTCCAGTAATGTTAGAAACTGAACTTTCTGAACAGCCAAAAAAGACTTGAAACTCACCATGTAAGGTACTTTCCTGGACAGTTGCAAGCAGAGGTAAATGAAAGCATCTGAGAGTTTATAAATTACAGTGTGAGACTTTTAATGATTGAGTGATGAAGTTAACTGTGGTGCAGATGAGAATGAGATTTATTGGTAATTGTGGACTTGTTTGTGTGCATAAGTGTTGATTTTATTAAAAGCATGTGACATTCAGGATGTGATCCATAGGTTTGTTTCCATGCTGCTCATGTGTGATCCGCTGTATTAGATGATCTTTACATGGCAGCCTGTGCTTGTCCTTTTTCATCTGTTCTGTAGTTTTCCACTTGTATGCTGTCTTACAATGCAAGTCCAGATACTTGTCAACAATAGTGACATGATGAGTGATATATTTGTAATGTGGTACTGTGTACAAAATAATGCAAAATGTTAAAAGGAGTGTCATGTAAGTGGTAAAGCTAGAAAGTACTTTAATAAGTGAATTTCCAGTATTTTAGTTTTTGTGTTTCAGTCACTCTTGTCTCACACATCAATTAGAATTACACCTTTACTTAAGTGTTTCAAGTGTCTTTGGGAGAAATCCCAAATCTCTAGCTTGAATAGGAGCACGCATGAGTAATCCTTAAATGGTGCAATATACCAATGAATCTTACTGACCACATGTTGAAAGGAACCTCAATATCCCCAGGTATTAATTAATCTGAACTGCTCCTATCAGTATGATGTTCATTGGTCTCAGTCAGACCGAAGCATGAGTGTCCCTGGCTAGTAAGGCACACAACAACAATGTCTGTGAATGGGTGGTTTGTAAAGACCATCAACAGTCCCACGCAGTAATGAGGATGAATGGGATCAGGACATAATGAGCATCCTTCTATACAGGCAGGAACAGCATTTAATTCAGAATGTCATGCACATCAGTAAAGTAATAGGAAGCAGCATTGGGATTAAGCAAAAACTAGACTAAATGGCTCTAGGAATTAATAGGCTTCTATGGTCCCAGACAATAATGAACATCAGTGAGCAAACATGATAATCATCAATGGAACCAGACAGTAATCAGTATGGCTGACACTAGAAAGTATTAACAGCAGTGGCCACAGGCAGTAACAAGCATTAACAGGGGTAGGCATTAACAAATCTAAATTGGCCCAGAAATTAAATAGCACTAATGAAACCATAAAGCAATGAATACAAATGTTTGCAGGCAGTAATAATCATCAGTGGCCCAAGGCATTAACAAACCTCACTTGTCACAGGCATTCATAGGCATCAATGCTTTCAGACAGTTATGATTAATAAAGTAACTTTAAAAAATCAGTTACATTTTTAAAAAAACGTTTAATACATTTATAAATATGTCTAAAATAAAATAACCTTAACATTAGTTTTATAACTTTTAAAAACAGCAATGGATACAAATATATGTAAAAGTGTTATAAATACATTTTAAAATCGAATTATACATTAAAATTCAGGTATTAAACAAATATATTTTTGAATAAAAAGATAATACTAATAATGTATAGTATCTTATAAAAACAATATTGTAATTGCATTTATATAGCGCATACTACTCCTGATGAGGTGTTGAAGCGCTTTTTCAGCGAGTAGCACGCTACTCCGGAACCCATAAATGATTAGTGTTGAGTTAGTATAGTGAAATTTGAAAGTAATTTGAGTGGTGGATAGGTTAGTCACAGTAGCGGCCCGTGGTGGGAGGGCTGGTGGGCGCTGACGTGGGGCAGGGGAGGGGCAGGTGGGGGTAGTAAACTACGGATTACGGCCGATTAGAGGTAAGTAAACATATAAATAAATGACACTAATTTTGTTGCACGCGCTGCATCGCATTTGGCGATGCAGCGTGCGCAACAACATTTGCTTTGTTTATTTATATGTTTACTTACCTCTATGTCATCCCAATAGTCTTCGATTGTGGGGCAAACCACAAACATATGAAAAATATTTTCCACCAGAATTCCACATCTTAGCCAGCAAATACCACTCATATACTCACGTTCACATTAAAATAAATGCTCTAGTGTATAGAATAAGATTGTCATTGCTTTATATTGTTGCAGCTTCAACTTAGCTAATATTTATTGTGTTGAGGATAAAGTAAATGCAGAGGTGATCATTGTGGAATCCATCACTCTTCCTAGCAAATTAGACCATTTTCTAATCAATATCTCCAGATAAATTCCTTTGGACTCATTGAAGAACATGTATAGCCTCTGAAACCAATCCTATCTACTCCCTTTAACATTAGTTCCATAGATTGTGCCTCCTGACTATACTGTTTGAATACCTGGCTAGTAAATCACGTATCTGGATGTATTTAAAAGAACTTTTAGCTGGAGGTGCAAACTCCCCTTTTAAATCAGAAAAGGAGAGGATTGTATCGGCTTAGAAGAACTGCCCAATAGTTAAAAGAGACAGATTATGCAATACCCGACAAGTAGTCATGAAAATGGATGGTAACAAAATATTTTTATAGACGTGTGTAGGGGTGGATCAGTCCAAAATTATTTTTTTACCCCAATCTATTAAAATAGCCCAAGCTCCCTGTACCACCCTACACAGAACCTGCTTGAAATAGTTGGGGATCAAATCTGGAAAAACAGGCAGGCGCTTCTGTCCCCAAGCTAATTTCATAAATGTAAAGTATTTTCGGATCACACTTTTCTGATACCTAGCCGCAAATAAGGTCCCCGAAGGCAGCCCAGTAGTAATGTTGAACATTTGGTAGGGCCAATCCAAACTATAAATACACTACTGTAGGTAAATTCCTACAAACAATGGGGAAAACACTTTTTGGGGAGGAAGAAATCAAATGTACTTTTCTAGATCCAATCTAGCTGACATTAGGGAAAATACATACCCTGCGGGGTCAAACATACTATTCTAACTAAGAGATAACAAATACTGGGGAAAGTGCATACATTAGCCATTAACACCATTCTAACTCCAACATTGGGTAAAGCTCATAGGGGCATATTAGCAAGAAGTTGCGATATTTAACGCGCTTTGCGCGTTTACTTTTATCGCTGCCTATTGCTGGATATTTTAGCGGGGAAACATGCTATTAGCAACGTTTATCTCCACTGTGATAGAATATCCAGCGATAGCGGCGAAATGCCTGAATATCACTGGAAACGCCATGGTGGACTTAGCCTGAAAATCCACCTCCCATTGAGGAATACAGGTAAGTCGGCTTTTCAGCAGGTGTTAAATACTAGCAATAATCGCACTTAGTGTAACTTTTTTTATCGATTCGCCTGCGTTGGTAATAGGGGGAAGTAGTGTTAGTGACTGTTTTCAGTCGCTTCTAGTTGGGAATGCCCACCTTGCATGTCATTAGCGATAATCATCGCTGGCATGGAAGGCGATAGGAAAACTGTCGCTATCGCCAGAAAGCTGTCGCTAATGCCTGTTAGCTACAGCTTGCTGATAGGGCAATAAAAAAATCGCCGCTTTGGCGGCAAAAAGTGCAGCTAAAGCTGCGATAAAGCCCTTGCTAATATGACCCTCAGTTTTGCGGGAGGAAAGGTCAAATTTGCTATTCTTAGTCATTGGGGAGTTATATTTACTATTTTAACAACTATTTAAAATACATTGAATAAAGTGCTTACATTTGTGCTTACTATTCTAACTCCAATCATTGAGGAAAGAGCACATAGGTGAGGGGGCTCTCATTCACAACATAATATATGTTCTCCTTAAAAATGTTAAAATAAATAACTAATTACAATATATTATTTCTCATTAGTTATTTTCATATTGTATCTAAATTAATGAATAATATATAATACATAATCCAACAAATGATAAATATTTAAACACATAAATAACAGTTTAAACAAGTCACATATTAATCACTTAGCATTCATTAACATCTAATAAAACAAAATACCCACTGAAACATTGAATTAGGCCTGCAAACCGTCCTTAAAATTTAATACATAAATGCAAAAGTATAAAAAATTAAAACAAATAAATAATAATGATAATATAATGTTAATGTTAGGAATAATTTGACAATTATATGTATGTTAAAATAAAAGCATAAAAAAACAACAAACACCATAATTTTTAATAATATTTAAGTAAACAATAAGTTAAACATTAAAGCACTTTTCAAAAAGAAAAAAATTATATACTTATCTTTGATATTTTACTCCACAATATTTTGGTATTCTCAAAATGTCTCTACAAGACAAACACGTTCTCCTCTGCAATGTCTCTACCAGCAATGTTGGACCATCAACCCTGTTATCTCCGTCATCCCATTAGCTCTCCCTTCTCTTTACTAGGGTACACACATTTATTCTCTTAAGGATCCCCAGTGTGGTCCGTTCTAGGGCCACACAATTGATAAACATCCTATGGTAATCAAAGGGCTGGCACAGAGTGCAGAGTTATAGGCTGGATTGGAGAAGAGACAGCCCGATTCTTGTAGTAAGAGGTACTTTCATTGTAACCATTCCACTCTAGGCAGTGTGCTATAGTACAGCTTCAGATCAAATGTTTCAAGTCCAGATGGAAACAGTTTCAACAACAAATGAAGCTAATATAAGTATGGTTTGTTACAGTGTTTCTTTTTAGCATGTAACCCATAGTTCTCTACTAATGGGTATTTCATGAAGAACAGACCTGGTGAATATCAAGTTCAAAAAGTCAGGCTGATGAGGTCAGCTCTGATTTAATATCATTTTTGATTGATAGTCAACATGCCCCAAAAAAAGGAAAAAAACAGATCGACTTAGGGGTCAAATCTCACCTCTATTTTCGTTTCGAAACCCCTAATACATTGCCACAATTCTTAAAAGGTAAATGATGAAATGTGCATTAGTTAAAAACAAAGGAACATGCTGCAGAGAGGAAGGGAGGCAGGAAACAAGACCTAAGTTACAAATACAAATACAAACAACATAAGGTGAAGAAGTACAGGAGAGGCAAGGAGGAGAAAAAATATGGAAGGGTGCATTTCAATCAAATACATGATATCCCAGGGAATTGTGGTGTAATTAAACAAATCAGAAGATGATGCAGACGAAGGTGGCTGAGAAGGGAATGATGGGGTCAAATGAGGTTGGGGAGTAGGATATGGAGGAGCATAAATTCAAAAGCGGGGACTAATAAAACAGAAGATGTTCAGAGAACTAGTGCGAAGGCCAACAGATACAAATATCCATGAATACGATTTCTAACAACATTTTCGCATTATAAATTTAATTCCCAGTATTTTCTATAGGAATACATTGATGCTTACTGAACACTAGGAATTCCTTGCTTGAAGGATTCAACATTTTGTTGCAGGGTTGTATTGTTGTGTATGTAGTCCTGTAGTTATGGTTATAGTGTTGTAGTGAGCCTGTGTTAGTGCAGTAGTGTGACACAGCTGTAGCTAGTATTATAGTAATGTGGGTGTTGTTCTAAAATCATGATGTTTGAGATTCCTGAAGTTGTGTAGCATAGATCAATCTCTGAAGGAAATGTTGCATGTGCAGAAACAAAGAGTCATCACTTAAAAGAAAAAAAAGATTTATAATGACACATATGCAGTAAAACTTAAATTGTCAGCCAAGAACTCACAACCTGAGGGGTTATCATTAAAGGGTCGCTAGACAACTGGCCAGTAAGTAAGACTGAATGGATTTTTAGGATACCAACCATAAACATACGAGACAAATTTACAGATAATGAATGCACTTGGAGATATAATGAACATACTGTCTACCCAATAAAATGTATTGAATTTTGCACATTATCGCCATGTATATTCCTTATATGATCTTAGAGATAATAGAATATGCACAAGCAATTTGCACATAGATGTATGTAACAACACTTTAGATTACCTTTAATGCTGATCAAATTTCAATATTTAAGTTTTATTTTCCAAATGTGCGCTGATGTTATTGAGTAACTATGATTAGATGTGATCCGCTTCTCTTGTATTTCCATCAAGTTTTCTTTATAATAGCCACTTTTTTTCTCACTACATTCTCTTGTACTTCACAGAGCCAGTCTTCACATACAGTCTTTCACTGAATTGATGTATAAGTGGATCATGAATATCGTTGTTGAATTATTATGATTATGGATTGAAATGAAGTCCATCAAATAGAACCATTGGATTGCAAACTTCGACTACCGTGCTTTTTTTTACCACACAATACTAAATGATTTACACCCGCCTTTTATAGGGTGAAGGATTGTGCCCAGGCGGATTCAACCCGGTCTTCAGGGCTGAGCTGTTGATTAAATGTTCCTCTGCCATTTCATACTGACCTTAGTAAGAAAATATCCATTTATATCTCAAATTTTGGCTACATGGTAATCCCAGGAAAAGATGGTTTTGGACAAAGTTTTTTCATGAAAAATGGACAAAACTAGAACTCTTTTAATACATAATGGTGAAAAAATGGAAGGGTAGTCAAACTGTGAAAAGATTAAACTCACCGTAAATCATGTCAGCAATGAATTCTGCATTAATAAACCAAATAATACCTTTCTGATGCTATGATAGATCTTAAAAGAGTGAAACAAGTAATATGTAATTTTATATCATGTACAAACAGAAGACAATGAGGGATTATTTGCCTTATTTAGCTTCTTTCAATAGCCTCTACTTTGTGGAAAGAGTGGTATCTAGCAAGAAATCACAAAACTGGAAAATCACTATGACCAATTCCAATCTGTACTCCTGCTAAGTAGAGGAACAGAATACACACTGGTTCCTGTAAAAGATGATCTAAGGATTCATGTGGTTGGCAGCAGTATCACAGATCTGATCATAGTGGGAGAATCTGCTGCTTTTGCCGCCGTTCATCACACAACCAAGCAAGGGCCTCTTAGAAAGCTGAACCCCAACTCACATTGTATTGATCGGTAACTGTGGGGGTTCAAAGCAACAGCAGTAAACACTTTCTTTTGTTTTTTTTGCTCTTTATGTTCAGCCATTTGCTGTCCTCTTCCACCTAAATAATTTACGTGTACTCAGTGTTAATTCCGATTCTACTCTGAGTAGTATATATATATATAAACTTCTTTATTCGGTTTTTTTCACAAGTGAAAACCATAAAAGAAACAAATAAAAGAAACAGATAATAAAAGCACAAAGGATAAAAAGTACAATTTACATTTTGTGAACATAAGTAGGAATTCACACAAATACGTTACAAAAAATTTTTTTCAGTCCATTTCATTTCCTCAAGGCGTGTTTAAACAATACTATTTGCACAATGATTACTATAGGCTTTTCCTGTGTTTCATAATACATTTTAGGAAATTAAGAACAAAGTAGCAGACAGACTCAGATTCGAGCATTTGAAGTCTAAGAAGTGCCGGCCTACATTGTCTAAGGTGCCAACTCCTCAATGTGGGCAGTAGCCAGATTTTCCTGTGTGCATGGTGGAATTTGCAAAACAAAATAACGTGTAGGTTAGATTGAGTTGATTTCTCGTCACAGGGGCAAAGAGGAAAACTTGAAACCCATCCATTATTCATAGGGAACGCAACCAATCTGAAGAATGTATCCAGTCTGAATCTGGTCAGCAGTATTCTGTCATATGTCGTCACCGACAAAGTTAAATACGGCTGAATGCTGTGAGTTGTTTGGACCATATTCGCGTGAATGGTCGCGTGTTTCAGTGACTCCGAAGCCAGTCTCAGTGTCTCTAGATGACAGAGAGCTTGTTGTTTTAGTACCTTCTTCGGAAGATTAACTATGGATTCTGGGTGGGCATAATATTTCTCGAGACCGAGATCTTTAAAGAATTTTCTGATATAGGAAAGCCATCTTACCTTGGAAGACTTGTCAAGGGCCATTGTATCTGTAATGATGGACTGGGACAGGGTGTTATTCACGGATGTCCAGATACGCCGCCACAACATCAGCGGTTGGATCTTGATCAAGTCCTCCAGGTAGGGGATTCCTAATTCTAGATGTGAGGCATAGATTGAAGTGCCTCTGGGGGTAACTAAGAGAAATCCCAGAAAAGCATTTTCCGCTACTTGAATGGGGCTGGTGTCCGTGTGTCCCCACACACCCGCTCCATAAAGTGCAATCGCCTGGCATTTGGCACTATAGATCTTCAATAGCTCCACTGGAGCCCTTCTCCCCAATCTCCGAGAGAAACTCATCAGCGCCGCTATTGATCTTTTAAATAGGTGGCATCTTGACTCCACTGCTGGCTTCCATGTCAATCGTCCGTCTATCATGATACCAAGGTACGGATACTGGGGAGTAACCTCTAGCTTTTGTTTATCGAGGTAGATCTCTTTTACTCCTTTTTTCTTAGTACCTGCTATCATGACAAACGTTTTCTTGACATTTACTTGTAGATCTAGGCCTCCCATGAATGTCGTATATCTCTTCAGCGAGCTCTGTAGCTTGCGCGGAGTGCGTGCGAGGATGACGGCATCGTCCGCGTAGAGCAGGGCGGGAATCAGGCGCTGTTTTATGCGAGGAAGGTCCTGGGCCCCTCTCAACATCTCCCCCTCCAGACCATTGGTGTAGAGTGAGAAGAGAAAGGGGGCCAGGACACAACCTTGCCTGACTCCACGCTCCACTCCGAACGGAGCCGTCAAGCTCACCATTCCTCCCAAAACGAACTCTAGCCGAGGCTCCTGAGTAAAGCTCCCTTACAAAGTCTAAAAGGGAAGGTTCCACGCCCATTTGACTCAAGACCATCCACAGCTTTGCATGCGACACGCAATCAAAAGCTACGGATAGGTCTACGTAGACCATGTAGATCATATTCTCCTTAGCCTGTGTGTATTTGCCCACTATCAGGCTAAGGTTGAGGGCCTGCTCTACAGTTCCGAACCCCTCCCGGAAGCCGAATTGGAGGTCAGAGATCATACCTCTCTCCCCAGCCCATTGCTGAAGGCGTTCCAAGATTACTCTTCCCACTACCTTACCAAGCGAGTCCAGCAATGAGATGGGGCGATAGCACTTCACATCTTGGCGGTCCCCTTTTTTGACAATTGGGACCATGATGGACCTGGTCCAGGAATTCAAAACCCCCTCATTTGCAGCTGCTATACAAACTCTTGTGAGGATGGGCGCCCAGAGGTCCAGGTTGTGTTTAAAAAAGTCGACTGGGACCCCATCCGGGCCCGGGGCTTTACCCATTTTACTTGCTTCCAAGGCCAAAAGCAAGTCGGGAATGTCAAAGAGGAGCGGGATAGGGTAATGTACTTTCAAATGGGTGCTCTCAGAGCTATCTGTGGTTGAGCCATTTTTGAAGATCCTGGAAAAATGAGCCACCCAAGTTTCTTCGTCGATGGCTACTTCAATCTTGGGGATGTTGTTATCAGTGAGATACGGTGCCCTAACTGTGCGCCAGAAAGCCTCGCTATTTTTTGATACGGCACTCTTGTGCAGGTCTTCCCACAGCTTCTGCTTCAGTTCTTTGGTTCTTTGCTTTCGTTCCCTAATGTATTCACGTCTGAGAGATTGGATTTTCCCCGTGTCTCTGGGTTTATTTTGTAGCGCAAGTTTTAATTTTGTGAGGGCTACAGTACAATTGTGGTTGAACCACCCTTTATTGCCGGATGGCTTGGACGATAATTTAGATGAAAGGAGTCCCTTGGTTTTATCCAAGATTTGCTTAAAATTGTTTAAGACTTCTTCGTGTTTTACTGAGAGGTCCAAGCCTTTGATGATATTAGGGTATGCCAGCTTGACCAACTTTTTAGTGATTTCACTCGGGTTGATTTTTTCCCATTTTATTGTATATCCATTCTGTTTGCCTACTTCTAAAGTATTCTGGGCAAGAGTGTTTACTATTTCTATATTTTGGTGCTTATTGTTAGGTAATTGAAGATACAGCCTGAGCGCAGAGTGGTCACTCAGAGAATTGTCAATGACCTGAAAGTCCTTGGCCATCTCTGACAGTCCAGGGGACAAAAAGATGTAATCCACTGTGGTTTGGTGGCCTCTGCCCACGTAGGTCGGGACTAAACAGCGTGAATCCGAGCTTGGGGAATTTGCAATTTGTAGGTCCAGCTCAGAAAGCACGTCGTTTAAGGCGTTCCCTGCCTTGCTGTGTGTGAGATGTACTAATGGGAGGTCAAATTTGTCCACAATCCCACAACAGTATGAATTCGCCAGTGGGCACGGGTGTAGGTTGAAGTCCCCTCCCCATAGTACATGGTTTGCCCCATGGGTACCTTTCCACAAATAGAGTTACTACTCTGAGTCGTAGGAAATCTAGGTGCATCATCAGCCCACTTTACAGCTTCAGAGCCTTAAGTTCATACATGAAAGGAACAGCTAAAAAACAGCATTTTCAATAATGTATATGACTGTCACAAAGCAGAAAAAGATGAAGCACTTCTGCTATGATTATTCAGTTGTAATTTACCTATTGAACTTGGCTACCGAATCCTGGTCCTGTTTGTGTAGCCAAATGGGTTGGACTGTTAATTGAAATTTGATTAAATGCAATAGACTAACTTCCATCACCTCTCAGTCGGATTTGAAAGGTTTAACCGAGGACCAGTGGTAAGTAAATAAGCTCAGAAAATGCTGTATTACCTACAGTTAACCCAAAAGGGCATATTTGTTAAAGAATTGTGCAGCCCAGGGCAGCAAGTCAACTTGTTGCACTGCATGATAGAGAAAGGGCAGGAAGGCTCTGTATCTAACATTATATGGCATTTTCTTGTCTTTTCCCAGACCTAGTGCACAATGTGCTGCCTAGTGCAAACGCAGGCACTCTTTAACCAGGGTGCATGAGTGCCTGCGTTGTAAGCCGGATTGTTTTTGTGCAGGAAGGAACACCTTACTGTACAAAAACAATCCTCTGAAGCATTTTCTACTTTGCAGCATGCATAGAAAGAGAAGGTAACGCCTACACTGGGGAGGCATAGCATGTTGATGCATTCCCAGGTCTACCAGTAATGGTAAATCTGTGAATGTGCCAAAATCTATGGGTGGTTGTGTGGGAACGCCCATGCTCCACCCATGCAGTGCCTCAATGGGGCAGAGTAACCAATGCAGTGATTTGCCTGGTGTTGCAGTACTCTAAATGTATCAAGCCATGCAGGGCTATGCAAGATTATATTTTCACCATCCTACTAACCCACTATACTATTTCTTCCTCCCTACTTTGTTCTGCTTGCCACTCTCTTTTCCCATTCACTCATCACCTGCCCTCTTTCTTCCACTACACCAGGATTTCCTTGTTAATTAGTAGGTTTAGTGAAAGTGACAACAGAGAGCGACCATTAGTACACCAAGACTGCAAATTACCACTCCTATCATTTAAATACACTACTTGCAAGAACATGCTGTAAAGATATGGAATAACAAATGGAAATCCCTGCCGCCTGAAGAAATTGAGACAAACTAGTATTAAACAAGAAAGAAATTCTTGTGACCACAATACGGAATAACAGTATCAAAATCTGGCACTCAGAAAATGATCTAAAACTGTCTCCCCTATACATTAGTAAGCTAGGCTTTCAAAATCCAGAAGATGTTTAGGGAACAAACGATTCACAAATCGCTGAATTTCCATGAAGGAAGTTAGAACAAAAGAAAGTAAGTACAGAAATATGAGCATCTCAGAAGCTCGGTCAAGAGTCTTTTGTGCGTCAAGCATAAGTGTTCGACCAGGACACACTTAATAATCAAAAGGGGAAGTATTTAGGTCTAAACATCTAAAAGTGCATTCAGATAGTGAGGAATCAGGGAAGGTGTTTGCAAGGAACCTACAAGAGAGATCAGCATAGAGTCTGTAGAAAAGGCGTTTGTTGTACAAAGAAGAAATCTAGTTCCAAGGTAGATTATGCAAGTAGGTTTATTAAGTAAGATGATAAGAAGAGCCCACCAGGAGCAGCCTTCCTGCTACTCAGCCCATCCTGCAACTGACAATACACTCATCCAACATTTCACCACTTCATCACACAAATGTTCAACACACCCAGTCACACAGGCTAAGCAGCAGGTATAACACATCTCCCTTCTTTACAAAGGATAACAATAGAAGCTCCTGCATGCAAGCTTCACTAAAGCAAAGAATAACAATAGAAGATTTTGCATGCATGTTTACACTGTATAAAACTAAACATCATAAAGAAGCATGTGATAATTAGAGATGGGAAACATTTCACACAAGAAGCATAAAAGAAGAATATCCAGCATGCATGTTTACACTGTAGCAAACTAGGCATCATAAAGAAGCATGGGAAAATTAACCATGGAAACATTTCACACATGAAACATAAAAGAATAAGCAACATGTCATAAAGTATTACCAGGAAAGCACCATTCAAGTTATCACAGCAAATAAAGGAATCAAATTTAACCATGAAATAAGCATACAATCACACCACCCTTCTATACAAGGCAAACATATAGATATATAGATATCTCCTTCCTTTCTAACCATCAACAACCAAATACACTCCACCCCACCACAACACCTCTATCAAACCCTTAATGGCACAAACAAATGCCAGCTGACATTAAGACAGTGTGCAGGGACCCACCTACAAGAGGCGCAGTTGAGAACCGTCCATACAGACTCACACAAAACATAATAAAAACTCAAGGCAAAAGAGAAACACCTTAGCTTAAACTGCCTCTCACCCTAAACCAAAGTAAGGGTGGACAACGCTTCAGGCAGAAAGCGCTTGGCCTTTATCCTAACCAAAGTAAGGATGGAAAGCTCTTGACTGACACCAAATATACAGAAACCTCAAACACCCATGAACACCCATGAATTGGCTTAACAGCTGCCCTACCCCATAGTAGGGATGGAAAAACTCTTGAATAACAAGAAGTTCGGCTCAATATCTGCCCTTCACCCTTAACCCATAGGAAGGATGGCACAAAAAGCATATGAAACAACCCTAATTTGGCTCAATTTCTACCCTTCACCCTAAACCCATAGTAAGGGTGGAATATAAACAATTTCACTCACACATCAAATCTTCAAACATTCAAGAATTGGCTTAATCCTTCACCTCACCCTTACCCCTTAGGAAGAGTGGAATAACAAACTTCAAACACATTCATTTGGCATCAACACTGCCTTTTACCCTTTTCCTGTAGGAAGGGTGGTGAAGAACTTCAAAAACACTAATCACCATCCATAACCAAACCACGGTTTACCTAAGGGCCATAGGACTCACACTTCAGAACACTCACAACTAGGTCCAAAAAGGTACACATCCCACCCCAGATACAACACTCTGGAAGAAATAATCCCATCCTTGTCGCCAAAATATGTTGTACAAAGAAGATGTCCAGTTCCAAGGTAGATTAGGTAAGTAGGTTTATTAAGTAAGATGGTAAGAAGAGTCCACCAGGAGCAGCCTTCCTGCTGCTCTGCACATTCTCCAACTGACACTACACTCATCCAACATTCCACAACATCATCACACCAACATTCCACACACCCAGTCACACAGGCTGAGCAGCAGGTATAACAGGGTTCAGTAAGGCAGTCTGGCAAGAGTCAGGAAGGAGTCTCAAAGAGCCTCAAGAAGGATCTAAAGTTAGTCCAGAGTGAACAGTATATCATAACGTGCAAAGTCCACTAGTTAACAACCCCTTGATCACACCATCAGGGGTTCATTGTCCTTGTCAAGTTCACAAGTTGCAGACTGCACCATCCATGGTTTATCTCACACTGGACATGGGAACACCATTTCTCTCACAGACACACGTCGGTTGAAACGGTTATTAAATACTCCATTCAGATAGCGCTCCAGCTCTTAATGTACCATTGGCAAGGTCATCTTCTCAGGCTCTTTCCCCTACCTTTAATACAGTAATGTTTCTGTACTTATACTAACAATACATGTGAATATGTGCAAGAAATGATATGCTAGCACGAAATGGGAAACAGTATTTTATGAAATGCAGCATGGTGAAATACAGGCCTAAACTGTTAGGACAAGTTAAAGATTTAATTCAGTGGTGCTCATTTAATATGTATGCACGTTTAAACACAAACGAAAATATGTTTCTAGTATATGTTATTTAATTCAGACCATATGTGGCATGATCAAGTGTAAGTATGACCAAGAACTACATTTAAATGCATATAAGCTTAACATTAGTGCACACATTACATGAACTCTTTTGTTTTTAATAAGATCACATTCTAAATATATAAGGATGGTTTTAATCACAGTTTCTAGTCACTAAGGGCCAGATGTAGGTAGGCATTTACCGGTCGGTAACGGCCGAATTCGGCCGTTACCGACCGGTAAATGCAATTTGAGATGTAGGGCCCTGTATTTTACAGACTCGGTAAATTTACCGATAGGTAAATTTACCGAATATGTAAAATACCGAGTCGGTATTTTTACGGAATAGGGAAAATTGATATGTAGGTGGGACTCTTCTGAGTCCCACAAGCATTAAAAAATCGGTATTTTACCATCAAATACTATTTGATGGTAAAATACCGATTCTGGTGTGCTTGCACATGTGTGCATGCACACCTATGCCATATGACAGGCAGACCTGCCCTTAGGGCAGGTATGCCTGCCACATGGCACCCGAGCCTCTTTTGGGGGTGCCAGAGGGTGTCAAAGTGACACCCCCTGCACCCTTGTGTCAATCGGTATTTACCGATGCGGTAAATACCGACCGGTAAATGCCCAATCATTCCTTTGGGCTTCAAAGCCCATAGGAATGCATGGGCATTTACCGGTCGGTATTTACCGCATCGGTAAATACCGATTGTTTCCGAATCGGTAAATGCACATCTGCATTTACCTACATCTCGGTACTTTTATTTTACCACTTCTTAAATACCGAGTTGGTATGATGCGGTATTTAAGAGGTGGTAAAATAAAATTTACCTACATCTGGCCCTAAATGTTATTCTTACGTTATAGCATACATTTAGGAAAGTCGTTTTTCCTCATTGTAAGCACAATATCTATTAAACGAGGATGGTTTTATTTCACCAAGACTTCATTGAATCATCTTAATTAGCTTGGTTAAACACATAATTGTGAGTAGATAATCTAATTCTACAAGAAACACACTCTTCATGGGTGTTGGGAACTCGCCACTTTAACAGCTTAAGCGGGGCTGCCACTGGACCTGATAAGCTGGGGAACCGTGTCCAGATAAATAATAATATGCTGCTTTTGGACCTCTTATGTCCGCAGACAAAATGTTTATTTATAACAATGCTAATAAATACCAAGAGAAAGGGTTGGGATCATTCACTGGCATGCATTGGGAACAAAACTCATTAAGAAAAACATTATATAGGGGGAAAACAGAGAGAGTAACACATAGAAAAACAATGAGCGTGGTAAAGAAAGATATGAAAAAAGGATGAGAAAAAAAGATGGGTAGCTAGAAAGGGAAAAAAAGAACCAGAGGTGAAAGGGTGACAGGAAGGAAGGAAACATGAAAGGAAAGTTGGAAGAAAGGTGAAAGGAAGGATGAAAAGGTGTGTTAGACTTGACATCTTTGCCGTGGTTTCCCCTGACTTTTTGCCTCTACCTCCTATATTTTTAATGCTGTGCTAGATTGCGTTTTTGCTGGCTTAGATGCTTTGGGCACTTTGGCACTGCTGATCAGTGTCAAAGTGCAAGTGCTCCAGGTGTAAATTGTTATTATAGTTGGTTCTCCCTGATTGGCATATTGATTTACTGGTAAGTCGTTAGTAAAGTGCACTGAGTATAGCTTCCCATTGGCACAAGATAGAGAAATAAAAGCTCTCTGAACTCGGAATTTATTAACATATCTTTTAGTAAAGATGATTTTTAAATAATGTGTTTGAAAATGCCACTGTTAGAAAGTAGGCATTTTCTTGTTTAACCACTCTGTGTGCCTCTGCCTGTTTGTGGATTGACTGTCTGGTTTTGGAGTGAACTGTTATGGGGATATGCATTCACTGTAGACAGCCACTGGGGGAGTTGAGGTGTGCCTAGCCCTTCTTGGATGACTCAAAGCTGAGATGAATAGACCTTGACTGCTTTTAGAGTAATGGGAGGAGTTTTCCTTGCACCTGAATACGGCCTGTCTCCCTTGCACAATTCTGTCTCCACCCCCTGTGGTCATACTGCACCAGTGAGGACAGAACTAGTTTGGACTGGGCTCAGAGACCCTTGCACAAAGAGAACAAAGAGAAATGGGGTATAAGTACTAGACCTTAAACCCCAGAACTTTAGAACACTTCTGGATTCAAGAGGAACCTTTGCCTAGGAGAAGAGCTGGGGCGCTGTGAGGAGGAATACAGCCCCTTTGCTGTGTGGGGTTGGCCTGCAGTTGCTGTTTCTGCCAAGGAAAGGACAAAGACTGGAACTTTGCTGTGAATCTGATTGAAGAATCTGCCACGGAAAGACAAAGACTGGAACTTTGCTGTGAACCTGCTTGCAGAAGAATTTCCAAGGGCCTGAGTGTGCTGGCCTCCTGTTCTGAGGTCTAGGGGCCACTGAGACTTCACCCCCAGCTCCCCTGAACTCTATTGGTGAGAATTCTGACCTGCCAGGAGGTGCCTATTCCAGTTTTGGTCCTCTGGAGGTTGTTCCTGCTGTTGGGAGCTGGAAGAAACCTGAATGAAGGAAGAATACCTGTCTCCAATGCCATCAGCGATGCCGCTGTGACTCCGCAACCGGCACCGAAGCCAGGGGCGCCGCTAGTGAAGTGAACGGCGCACCCCATGACCAGCACCATAGCTCTGACTCCTGCAGATGCCTGCAGTTATTGGCATTTCCTAACATCAGCATTCGCACCGATACCATCATTGCTAATGCCTCCATCCTGTTATTGCGGAGCTGATAACAGCAGAGGGTGACTCCACGAACTCGCTGACTTCTCATCCTCACCGTAACCGACGCTTCGCCGCCAATGCAGCTGTCTTACCCTGTCCTGGACTGGACACATTGCCTCCTCGGGACACACAACACTTTGCCTCCCTCATGGCTGCCAGGGAGCCAGCCTCGACCTCTGCACTGATGCCTCACCTCCACGACAACGTACATAATCACAGACTTTGTTTCCAAGGTACTGTTTGTTTGAGGGTCTGTGTGACTCTGTGCCCAATGCTGCGCTTCTCTCGGTCAGCGCCGTACTTTGAATTTATTGCTGTCACAACGTCACAATAGCCCCTGGTGTAGGTATTTGTTTTCTATAACCTTTATTTTTGCGATAATCTTCTAAATTTTTGTCATTTTGGTCTCGTTGAGTTTAGATAAAGATACCTTATTTTCCTAAACTAGTGTGGTGTGCATTTGTGGTGTTATCACTGTATTACTTTGTGTTTTGAGTACAAATACTTTACACATTGCATTGAGAATAAGCCTGTCTGCTCGTTCCAAGCTACCAAGGGGTGAGCAAGGGTTATCTAGAGTGTGCATCCCCCTTACCCTGGATAGAAGCAGGGATCCCTACCTCTGCCAACTAGAGACCCCCATTTCTAAGAGGGTGAAATACTGACTGGATGGATGTTCAGCTCAACTTACAGGATTTTGCCCTGCTTTTGCCGCCACCGCTGCCAGAGTCACTTGGGGGTCACTGCTGGCTTGCCGGTCGCGAGAGAGGAGGCCAGTCCAGCCTACAGCCTACAGTTCCCAGCAGCTTTAGCGGTGCGCACGCCGCCCATGCTACAAACACCGCCACAAGGCGCTCAAAAGGGACACAAAGCTCCCGCGGCACGGGATGCGTGCGGGCGTACTGCAAGACCGAATGTAGTCGCTAGGGCCCAGAAAGTGAAAATCAGTCAAGGGACAAACTCAGCACCTCCTTCTAAGAAAAGAAAGGCCCACTCTGCTAATAAGAAAAATGTCCCACCTTCCAAGGCTACAGGATATAAACATAAGGCTGTGGAGAAGGAGGTTTGTACAGGATATTACATGGCACCTAAGGTCACTGCTCAAATAGCCCATATTTTAAGTCAGGAGGATGAGAATATGGAGTTCTGGAAGAAGTTAGAAACAGTAGTATCAGCCCTCTCGAATCCACTTATGCTTAAATTATCTGCTCTGGAGGCGACTGTAGCAAAATTGGAAAACCGGGTGGGTACTCTCCCCCAAGCCCCCCAAGTGACTTGTCAATGTATGACAGTGGGCGCTTTAACAAGTAGATCCATGGGTCTAAACCACAAGGAGATTAGTAACCCGGGGCTTGGGGTCATGCCCCGGCAGTACCAATAAGATTCCCCCCATATAACCATCGCTCAGGCTGGGCCAGAGCCACTCCACCCAAGAAAACAACCTGTACAGGGTATGAATGGAAGCAGCGAGCAGTTGCTAAACACACAAAGAGAAACTCTCCCTGCTGGGGATTTTTATAAACAGGGTGTCCAGACTTTAAGTGACTCAAGACATCAGAACCCAACTAGGGGTAACCTGGCTGACCGCACTAATTTGCACCTCCCTCCCGAAGTAACCCCATACACAGTTATACTGGCCAATATCCCCAATATCATCAGGGGAGTTGGAGCACTGGTCAACACTTAGGAGTAAGTCCTTACACCTACTAACTGCCAGAACAGGTATCACAAATCTGCTATTAACAGAGTTTAAGAGGGCTCGGACAATTGGCTGGGTTGGTAATTCTTAAAAGATCTTATATGGAGATTGTGAGGTCCTACCTTTTAGGACTCCAGCTCTGGTTCGAACCATACTAGGTAAGGGGGGCAACTGGCAAGCCAGTACAACGGGGATAAACATCTTACCCTTGGGCTTTTTCTACCAACCACATAGATCCCCACAGTATATGTTAGAGGAAGCCAGAACAACCGGGTTAAGGCAAACTAGGTATGCTATCCCAGTCAACAATCGTTAAGATATCTTTAACACCCTAGAGGATGTCGATTGACTGGCACCACAAAGTAGCAACCCAAATCAGGACGAGGGTCTATCTAGATCTTGTGGTGATGTAACCCCATTCAAAGGTAGTTCCCTCGTGTTAGAGGAACTAGTGCCTAAGCCACCACCTAATACATTAGAGTTGGAACCCTAGGAGAGAGCATATAGTACCAGCAGCATAGCTGTAGTATGTGTGACTGTGGAGCAGATAAATTAAGGTAATTATCGTATCCCCCCAAAAGGTATAGAAGCAGATACCAGGGAAGCGCCGCAACTAAATGTTTGTTATGATCCCATCTTTCAACAAGCTGCCCATTGGTAGGGTCACTACAAATTATGTCATGGACATTGCATAATCCAGTATGGCTTAAATGTATTCAGCACTGCACTTCGATTCTCTTACAGGAAACATGGTCGACAGAAGTCTTATTTTATCAATGGTTTTAAAACTATTTTTTCTAAAGCAATACTGCCTAAGACTGGGAGAGCGAGTGGAGGCCTGGCTGTATTAATTTCTGTGTCTGCACCCTGACCCTAAAGAAAACCTATACAAATGCACAGCACTTCCAGTTCTTAGTTTTTACTGTCAAAGGAAAGCAGAATATTGTACTTATTCATTTATACAACAATATTTTTGATAACACAAGTCAAGAGATAATTATAAAACAGGAGATCCAAGCAGCCGAGACTAAGAACTCTGGGGCATATTATCAAGCATGTTGATAAAATTATCGCTGTTTTAGCGGCAGAAAGCTGCCGCTAAAGCGGCGATAATGGGTTTGATAATATGCCATTGAGAATTCCAATAGAAGCCCATGTTGACACCAGAACAGGGGCTTCTATTGGAATTCTCAAGGGCACATTATCAAGCCCATTATCTCCGCTTTTGCGGCAGTTTTCTGCCACTAAAGCGGCCAAAATTTGAACGTCCGTCCTTGATAATATGCCCCTCCATCCTCTTCTGGAAAACTATAGACCAACCTCTGTTTAAAGATGATACATCTGCAAAGGTTGATACATTCGTTATGCCAGAGGATTGGCGAATCCATTTTGAAAATATCTTTAATACCTCGCAGCAGTCTTCAGAAGTAGACGAAAATCGCTTCATCACCATAACATATACTCCAAAGGTGGAAACAATTACCATAGAAGAGTTAAAAATAGCTTTAAAAAATAGCACAAGAGGAAATGCTGCAGGACCGGATGAGGTCCCCATTTATGTTTTGAAGCATAATGTAGATCTCTGGTCCCCTATTCTAGTTTGCTTGTTTAATGTTATTATTAATGGGGTGCTACCAGTAACTTGGGCTGAAAGTGTGATTGTTCCTATTTTTAACCCCTTCCACGCTAATGACAAAGCCAGCTCGTCATGGGTGTTACCTGCGCTGCGCTCATGACGAGCTGGCTTTGTCATGTAAAGTGGGATTTATGAACCTTCAGCGCACAGCGGGAAACCCCGCTAGAACTGTAGTGGTTAAGAAAGGCTCTAGAGGTAGCGCAAAATGCTACCGACCAACATCCCTTCTTGATTCCACCTCTAAACTAATGGGCAGAGTTTTACTAGCCAGGCTGGAATGTTGGGCAAAAGACAAAAACATCCTAACCGACGCCCAGTACGGTTTTCGAAGGATTATTGGAACAATTGAGCAGTGCATCACCTAAAGCTGCTTATAGGGAAATACACACTTGCCAAAGAAGGTTTACTCCATCTCTGTTTTGTCGACCTATCCAGTGTGTTCGACCTGGTAAACCACTCTAAGTTATGGCAAACATTAGCAGAGATGGCGCCCCGCGTGATATTATAAATTACCTATCTCAGATATATACCCATTTAACCTCAAAAATACGCTATGACCAGAAGGGTGAATGCACAACGCACTTTAGAGTAACTAGAGGAATTAGACAAGGCTGTGTCCTTGTCCCCCTTTTATTTTCTCTTTATATTAACAGTGTTGACTTTTTATTACAGAGTTTGAAAGCTGATGCCCCTGTCGTTGGTAAACGTGTCACCCCAGTTTTATTATACGCAGATGATGCACTCCTAATATCTAGGATTGCAAATGGCCTCCAACTCTTGATAGATAATTTTACAGACTTCATGACCCAAAAAGATTTAAAAATAAATTTTAGCAAAACACTTGTCGTGACATGTTGGAAAATGAAAACTAAGAGCAACACCCATAATGTTGGGGGAACACCTATCAAAAGGACATCAACGTTTTCCTATTTGGGGTTACTTTTTAATAGCAAAGGACCGTGGTCTGTACATGTAAAATCGTGTGAATTAAACTTTGTGAGATCAAGCGAGGCTATCTTTAGATTCTCTCAGAAAATAGGCATTAAGCTGATACGTGAGATCTTAAAGTTATATGGGAGCAAGTGTATCACAGGGGTTTGCTATAGTGGAGCAATATGGGGCATGGCAGATATCTCCCAATTACAACCCCTTGAGAATACATTTCTTAGAAGGGTATTATTGGTCCCAAACTCAACAGCTATTTATATAGCCCACAAGGAGCAAGATGCACCATATATGAGCGATTTGATCAATGTGGCTTCCCTCACACTGTGGCATCGAATTTGGACAAAAGACGAATCACACTTTACTAAAGATATAATCCTGGATTGCCTTAAATTAGATTACTATAGGAATATACTATGGTTACATTATATTGGTGGATTAATAACTGGGTGTAACATGGTAACTCATTTTAAAGATCCAAAGAGCATCCAAATTTATAGTAAAGCGGAGCTCAAGAGGAGATTCCTAAAATCTAGAGAAAATGAGGGTAGCCAGATCAGCACAAAATGAGGTGTTAGATCTTACTGTGAAGGACCGATCCCTTTGGGCATACAACCGTATTTAATTTGTAAAAGAAATGTACAACATGGATTTTATCTAACAAGATTAAGGTTGAGTACGCTCCACTTCCAAGAAGCTTTCCCTGAGATGGGTAAGTGGAGCCTTAAGTTACTCAGGTGCCTATGTGATGGTAAAACCCCAAAGAGCACTTTGCATTATATACTTTTCTGCAATTTTTACAGGGACCTTATTAAACAAATTTTACGACCACTTTTAATTACTAATAGGTTGTATTATAATAAATCTGCTTTGTATCATGTTTGTAATCTGGAAAATGCATTGATATGTAATATGGTTATCCTTTTCATTCAGGTGGCTATCAAACGGAGAAAGGATCTTACATATCTGGAACTGCTAAATTATGAAATCGAATAGATTGCATTTTAATATATACACTTTAATATTACACATCCTGCTACAAAGTTTTTTAATGATGACAAGCTGCTATTTGAGGCCTTTTTATTATTTTGTATGAATCAATGTATGACTTCCTTCCTTTAGCGCATACTGTAAAGACTTGCAAACATATAACGATACGCTTCATTAATGTTTGTGCTTTTGCGAAAATTTACGATACGAAAATGTATTTTTAACATTATATTTCTATATAATGAATAAAGCTTGTTTGAACCTGGACTGGATAGATGCATGAAAGAGTCAGAGGTTGGATCGAGAGTGAAATGATTGACTGTCGAAAGAGTGAATGGATGGATGGAAGGATGGAAGAACGGACAGATGAGAAAGAGTGAATGGATGATTTAAAGAGGAATGAATACATTCACATATTGATGAGTTGATAGGTGAACTGTTGGATAGATGAATGGAGGGATGTGGTAATGGGTGAGAAGATGCCAAGTGTAAGGGATGGACAGATGGATGAGTATAAGGACGAGTAAATGGGTGGATAGATGAAAGGAGGATTCCATTTGCTCACTGTGCACACTCGATCTGGTTACAGGTATGATTCAAGTGGGGGGTATTTAAATTTTTTGTCTACTCCCTTGACACTCTTTAATAGTAATGTCAAGTAAAATATTTTCATTAACCATTGAAACAAGTAAGAAAGGAGTACTAAGTGGACGTTCATGTCATGTATCTGCTAACAATTTATGTTGAAATTTGTGACATGTAATGAGTGGGCACCTTTGCACTGCACATAGGCTATGGAGTCTCCCACAAGCATAAGTAAAAATCAATTTTGATATCACTCAATATTTTGTACAACTGCATGCTAAATAGAAAGACTGATGCTTTTGGCAAGGTTTTACACATTATGCAATTGAATATAAAATAGTGCTCTGGAGATGTACATAGCTCAAGGTATGCACAAGTGACGTTCACACATGAGGTGCTTCTTTGTAAGCAAGCTTCTGAACAACCACGGTCCATGCAGGTAACAACGGTGGGGCCGCTTGGGGGGGGGGGGGGGGGGTCGAGGGACGATGCAGAGGAAAAATGTAATAATTAATACATTTTCCCTCTGCATCGTCCCTCGAAATCTCCCCCAACGCAGCCCCACCGCCCCAACGCAGTCACCTGCGTGGACCGCGGCTGCTTCTGAAGAAAGAGCGCGAATAATGAAGTGTGGGCGGATAGACAATAATAGAGTACTCCATTCATACTGTATACATATGTTCTCATGCTAACAAACATTTCAGGTTTGAGAAAGCCAGCCTTTTAATGAAACAGCTGCTGCACTGAAAATGTCTTGTATTTTATTGTCTCACAGCAGGAGGAAGGTGGGCATTTCCCGTCGTCAGTGGCTGAAACGTTTTAAGAGCTAGAAAAGGGAGAATAAAGACATCTTCTTGACAGAAAAAAACCCGGATAGGTTGCAGCGCCTGAAAAAAGCCCACGGTTGTCAGGCAGTCAATTAACTCTCCCCCCTCCCCCCCACTAATCACAAATCTGGCACGGTGAGAGAGGTGTTTTATGTACAAACCTAGTGCTGCTGATTAGTTCATCAGCAGCAGATTGATCAAGAGCCAGTGGTAGAGAAAAGTGTGTGGGCTGCAGTACCAGGCGTAGTTTTCACTATGTGTTCCTATTTGACAGAAAGAAAGAACATTGCGTTTTTACAGTAATGCAGTGTGTGTTATTTTTTTTTATTTCATTAGTATGTCATCTAGAAACATCCTTGTCTTCAGAGCTTAGATAGCAGCTCATGACGTAAAACATATTTGAGGATGCGTGTCATTCGTGGAATACATTCTTCCTCAGTTTTCCTCAGAGGTCGGTTTCGAAAAGATCTGAATGCCGTTGTAGCCTAGGCTGTTTCATGTAATAAAAAACACAGGGAGGCCCTTCGGCAGACGCCTTCAGTAGACAGACTATAGTGATGCTAGAGCTAGGCCCCACAATATATGAGTGGAGCCCTTCAAACAACAGAGTGGAGTAGAGATAGAATCCATTAGCAATTTGATTTTATTTGAAAAGTTTTAAAAGTGTAAACAAGACACAGAACGGGTATCAGAGCGCTGTACAAAGAGGAAAACTAACGTTGGCATGAAGAAACAGTAAAAGTACAATACAAAAAGGCAACATAAGAAGAACTACACAATACAATTCAAATCTAAAGTGAATAATGATTGTCAAGTACATATTTCAAAACATAAAGAGAGAATGAATGTCAGACATACATTTCAATACACAGAGTAAGAACGATTGTCAAACACTAGAGGGAAGTGAATATCACATGACATTGAAGCTATTGCTGCTGAAGTTCTTCCAAAAGTAGCCATTTGAGCTGTTTCTTGAATGAAGCAGTTTAGGGGTTGGCTCTGATTTCCGTTGGTAGGGCATTCCTGATTCTTGAAGCCAGCCCTGAGAAGGTGCGATTATAAGTTATTTTTTTGTTAAATGTAGGTGGTTTCAGGAGTAAAGTATTGGAGCTTCTTACGTTTCTACTCGAGCCAGAGAGCTCAAGTTTCTTTGCCAGTTACTGTTGAGGTGTATAGCTTTATGTGTCCAGAAGATCTATCTTGACGTGGATCCTTGCTTCAATGGGAAGCTAGTTAAGTTGAATTAGGTCAGGTGTAATATGATCATGCTTTCTGGAGCCTGTGATTAGTCTGGCAGAGGCGTGTAGAGTAGCTCTTAGCGGAGCTAACCTGAATTAAGGAAGCCCTGCTAGGATCACCAAGCCATATTCTACTCATTATAACAAGTGATTGGGCTGCTGACTAGATGTCCTCAGGAGGTAGGAAAGGTTTGAGTTTCCTAAGTGTGTTGAGCTGATGATGGGCACTCTTAATGGTGGCACTGATGTGTCCTTGCATGTTTAGAAATGTGTCCAGGGTGACACCTAAGGAGCAAGCGGAGTCCACCATAAGCGGGGTGCAGTTGAGTGCAGAGATATTTTTGATCCAGTTTTGCGTTGGGGTCTCCTGGTTGCGAAGGGTAATCAGGAGAAATTCTGCTTTGAGGGAATTTAGTAACAGATGGTTCTGTGTTAGCCATTGCTGAGTGTTTTGGAGCGCTCCATTACGAGTTTTAATTTCATCTGGAGAGGAGATCTTCAAATACAGTTGAGTATCGTCCGCGTACATATGGTATTGAAAGTTTGACCCGTTCAGAAAAGCAGTTAGCGGTTTCATGAAGAGATTGAAGAGCGTCGGCGAAAGGGCCGAACCTTGAGGTACCCCAATAGTGACTGTGGTGCTGGCAGCTAAAGATTGATTGACTTTGATTCTTTGTGTTTGGTTGTGCAGGAAGGAGGAGAACCAATTTAAGACAGGGCCAGATAACCACATCCTATATTGCACAAGGTTAAGCAAGTTATAATGTTTGATAGTGTCAATGGTAGAGGACAAGTCCAGAATTCGAAGACACGGCGTATCCTGGTCGAGAGCTCTCAAGGCATCATTAACAATGTGAGTTAGCACTGTTTCTCTACTATGACGTGATCTAAAGCCTGACTGCTGTCGGTCTAGTAGCTGAAATTTCTCGATGTGGTCACAGAGCTGTGTGTGAACGCGTTTCTCAAGTAACTTCGTTAAAGACATGATGCTGGTGATCGGCCGGTAGTTATTAGGGTCTGTTAGGTCTGCATTGGGTTTCTTGGGGATTGGTGTGACTTGCCCCTTTTTAAGCCAGTCTGGAATCCTCCCCTGTAAGAGAGATTGTTGGATGATCTTGGACCAGAGAGGCAGAATGGCCGGGTTGAGGTCTTTGAGCAACCTAGCGGGGAGTGAATCACTGAAATGGTTGGATGGTTTAAGAGATGCCAAGGAATGTAATAACTCCTCCGAGTCCGGAAGTAGGAAGGTATTCTAGCAAGCATTGTTTTTGGGTGTGTACTCTGTTGGGTAGATCGGAGCACACACTGCTGCAGGGACTGTCAAACCCGGGAGCTCATCGACAACAGGTTAGCAGCGGCACGTTGCAGCACCCCCTCAATACACCTAGACTTTTCAGTAAAGTGCGCTGAGAAGTCCTCCTCATTGGGGCCAGCGGTTTTGATTGCCGTAATAAGATTAGCCTGTTGTTTGATGATATCAAACCATTTTTTGGGACGGTTTTTAGTGCTGTCAAGCTGATCTCTGACATGATCTGATTTAGCAATGCGAATGTGTTTGTTATAAGAGCTTCTCATCTACCTTAACTGTTTGAGACTAGAGGTGGAGGGGGCATTTCTCCAACGTCTCTCAGAGAGCCTTAAATTGCATTGTTCATCATTAAGGGCACCATTGAACCAAGGTTTGGAATCAGATTGTTTGCAAGAAATCCTTTTGAGTTGCTTCGGGGCTGCAGAGTCGAGAATGTCATGGCATTGAAGTAGTGATCCGTCAACTCTTCCAAATTATTCATGTTATTGGGAGGCTCTAGAAGATTCTTGCTCAAGTAGGTGAGGTTAGAGATGTGGATGGCTCTCAGATTACGAGTCAGTTGCTTGTTTGTGAGTGGTTGACCTTGTCTGAGCAATACATTTTCCTGAATGTGAAAAGAGATTTGGTGATGATCTGACCAATCGCATGGTACTATGTCATCCAGTTGAAGGATGTGATCTCTATCTATGATAAGGTCAAGGGTAGTGCCCGTGGAGTGGGTGGGACCATTGCAGGCCTGAATATAGTTGAGGTCAGAGAGAAAAGTCTTAAAAGAGAAAACTAGTGGATCAATAAGTGTAATTCCAGTGAAGGTTGAAGTCACATAGGAAGACATGGTTAAGGTGAAGGGCTGAGCTGGCAGAGATGGACTCCATCAGTTGCTCTAAAAAGAGTAAGTTATCCCCGAGGGGATGATAGATCAAGTCAAACACACAGACAATCGTGTCCTTGTTCCAAATTTCAGTGACTAGAATCTCCCAGCAGGATATTATATCCTAATTACAGATAAAACATGTAGGCCTCTGGTACAAACAGGGAGATAGGACAAACCTCCTGGTGGGAACTTACTGCTCTTCTGAAGTGGAGCTTGGAGCGGGTAAACAGCAGCGTGTTTTTGATGAGGGTGGAAGAGCGCCACCCCCCTGCTGCGAGCCGCGCGCAAATGTGAAAAAATAAATGGCACATCAATTATTTCATTGGCATATTATTTTTCACTGATGCCCCAGCAACTGTTGTCAGCCTGCCCCTGAGCCGGGAGAAATGCGGAGCATGTCCTCTCCCGCTGACTGGCAGCATGGAGAACTGGATCAGGGGCTGGCCAGACACTCCAAAGTAGGCATGCCAGTTTGGTTGGCTGTCTTATGACGGGCAGCCCAACATGTGAACTTTGAAGCTCTCCAACCAGAGTGGACTTAGAAAGCTGGCTGGAGAGAAAGCACGTGCCTCCAGGGCCTGAAGGCTCATCCAGCCAACCTGCTCAATCCAATCCTGGTGCTTGATTTATGCAGGTTAATAGCATGTGAGTGGCATCTGGATTGGTTAGGGGGCTCTTCATGCCACAGACTGCAGTAGAACACGGAGGAGGACGTGCAGTCTGCTGGTAAGTACCATTTAATTGTAATTATTAGAAATGTTATTGTAATGCATGTCAGTATAATGATTTAGTTTGTGTTTATATTGCATGATGTTTGTTTTATTTTGGGCTTTTGGTGGGTGGTATTTTATTTTGGGCTTTTGGATGGAGGGGTTGTTTAATTTTGTTTTTTGGGAAGCAGTGGGGCACTTTTCTCGTCCCACATCTTTTAAAGGTTACCAGCTGCCCCTGCTGGTAAATCAAATCCCAGAAATCTTTCAGCCCAAGTTTAGTCCCTTAACATCTGGGCCTAATGCTGAGCCCTTTTTTGGCTATTTGGGGTAGTTTGCTCTTAGGGCTCCATAACTTTTTTCTACGTAGAGTATCCATGCCAAATTTGTTTACTTTCTTTTCCAGCACCCTGCGTATACTAAAGGTACCCTGGATTTGTGGATTCCCCTGAAGGAGACCGAGAAAAGAGCCAAAATATAGCAACATTTTGAGTTTTTGGGGAAATAGGAAAAATGTACTCTGGATAAAAGGACCTAGTTTATATTCTTAGAAATAGCATTAACGTATGCTTTGTTTTGCTAAATTCTCCATCTTCCCAGCTTATAGGGACATGCAGAGTAGAATACATTTTTTTACATTTTTTGATTTTTAATATTTTTTTGTACATTTTCTATACAAAGTACATACATTCATCATCTGGGGTTACTGCCTTTGGCATAGCACATGGTATAAAGAACATTTATGGCGGGTCACCTTTGCTGGCTATATTCCCAGTTTTAGCATTTTTCAAAGAGGTAGCCATTTGTCCTATTTTTTGTGCTCTCAACCTACTTACAGTTTGCGGTGGAAACCAGTGTGAAACCCATGGGCGATCCTGAAAAGATATAGAGGCAGATTACGATGGCAGATGGACTGGTCTCTGTCTGCCATGGTGGTGTAAACCGGGACCTTCTGCCATGCATACGGTGGTCCTTCATACCCAAATAGGATGGGACCGTCACAGCGGCGGTCAGAGTCTGCACATTTAACAATGCGATGGTGGCAGCTGACAGCAGCACTGCTGCGATGTCAAAAAGAGTATGTGGAGCATTTCACTGCACTACGTGGCAGGCACTACACTGTGCCTGCCACTTGGTGCAGTGAAATGTAGGTGGGGTACTATGGGTACCCCCAGTACACCCACAGCTCCCCCCAACACAAGGAGGGCCTGCAATGCATCCCCAAAACCAAACTCTGCATGCCTTTCAACGGCGGTTGCACCACCGCGGACGAGCTGGCTGGAGACCTCACCCTAATTTGGCAGACGGTGCTTGCTAGGCACCGCCAACATTTTTTGGATACAGACCGCTCCGCCGGGTATTCGTGACGATTGCCAGTTGCGGTTCCGTGGCGGACGAGCTTTGCCTCCACCGCGGTCACGGTCCGGATCTCACTGTCATCGTAATCTGGCAGTGGGAGAATTACGGTCCGCAGTGCCGGCAGACCTCATTGCCGGGCCGGCGGTGGCAATCTTTCCGCCATCATAATGAGCCCCATAGATTTCCAAAAAGTAGGAAGGATTTCAAATTCAGAAATGGGTCATATGTGTAGATCCCTTATGGTTGTCCCAAAGAAACTAACTGTTGAAAAAAGAAATATTGAAAACGAGTAGGAAAAAACAGCCATATGCGACACCATTTTCTTCTGTAACATTTCGTCACAATAGCCGATTTACAAAAGCAGTATACTATTACATCTGCTAGACCTTTTTGGTTGTGGGATATATTGGGTTTGTTGGTTCTCCAAGAACCCTAGGTACCCAGCACCAACAATTGAGGTGCACATTAAAATGTTTTTTTATTGTATACCAAGTAGACCAATTCATATGCTGAAATATGTATAGTGAAACATGGGTATCAAGGAAACCCATGTATTTCTGAAATGGGCTCGAGATGTGGAGTTTAGAAGTGGTTATTAGTACATGTCTGAATTTGTGGGTACCTGTACTAGCATATGATTTAGAAGGATATTTTTCATAAATATCTTCTTTCTTACACACTGGCTTACATTTCGATGGCATACATGCAGCTAAATCACATTGGTAATAACACATATTCTACTATTTATGCTCCCACATGTCTTCTGATAAAAAATAGTACCTCTCTTTTGTGGGTAGGCCTAATGCCTGCGATTAGAAAGCGCCCACAACGCAACGTGGATACATCATATTTTTCCACAGAAAACTGATCATTTCTTTACAAGATGGGTAGCTGTGGATTTTAGGCCCTAGCTCAGCTGCCACTTAGAGAAACCTAGCAAAAATGCACATTTTTAAAATCTAGACAACTCGGAGAATCCAAGGTGGGTGACTTGTTTGGCTCATTACAGGTTTTTTTTTTCTCAGAATCTTTGAAAAAAAAACACATTTTCATCACATTTCTGTGATAGAAAGGCATGGAATCTGTAGGAAATCACACATTTCCTTCCACACAGCATACTCCCAAGTCTCCTGACAAAAATGGTACTTCACTTGCATGAGTAGGCCTAGTGCCTGCATCAAGTAAAGGCCCAATACACAACATGGATACATCACGTTTTTCCACTAAGAACTGAACCTTTTTTTGCAAAGGGGTAGCTGTGATTTTTGGGCCCTTTGTCAGCTGGCACCTAGGTAAACCTAGATACATGCACATTTTTGAAAAGTAGATACCTGGGGTAATCCAGGGTGGGGTGACTTGTATGATTTACCTGGTATGTGTTTACCCTGGATCCCTAGCAAGACTCAAACATTAACTAAAGAACACATTTTCCTTACATTTCTGTGATGGAAAGTTATGGAATCTGCAAGGAGCCACAAACTTTCTTCTAAACAACTTTCTCTCAAGTCTCCTGATAAAAATGGTACTTCACTTGCAATGAGTAGGCCGTTACAGGAGACAGCCCAAAAAAGCAACATGGACACTTGACAATTTTCCACTCAAAACTGACCCTTTTTTTGCATAGTGGGTAGCTGTGGATTTTGGGCCCTCGCTCAGCCGGCGCCTAGGAAAACCTAGCAAACTTGCACATTTTTGAAAGCCTTCATTCCCCCCAGCATTCTACCAAGTTTCCTGATAAAAAATGGTATCTCACTTGCATGGGTAGGCCTATTGCTCATGAAAGAAAAAGGACCAAAAAGCAACATTCCTACCTTCAAGTGTTACTCCACTTGTGCCGATAAAAACGCTGCACCACTTGTGTGGGTGGGACTACTGTCTGCAACAGGAGCAGATCAAACCATGGTCAGTGGGAGCCAGGAGACTCCCATTGACATCGGTTTGATCCATTCCTGTCACAGCACTAAGTCTGCCACACAAATGGTGTACTGTTTTCGTCAGCACAAGTGAGGTAACACTGGGTGGTAGGAATTTAGTCGATTCCTGTGAATTCTGGAAGTTTCAGTCAAAGGAATGTTAGGAAATGCATAATTTCAGACAAAGTTTGAGGTTTGCAGGGCACTGTAGGTAAGAAAGCCTTGGGGGACTCCCCTATCTGCTCCCTTTATATGCTTCCCCAGTGTTGACCAATGGCTGACAGACACACTGGGTAACTAGTGCAGGTGTGGCCGACACCCACATTCAAGGGGTTAATCATGTGCTGTCCTCAGCCATTACAGCCTGATAATCCTACTACCGGACTTTTCACTATTACTGGAGAGTGATCTGTAAATCTGTGCTTGTTACCTGAATAACAAAACTACAAGTGACATAATCTTTTTATGCCTGACTTAGGACAACCTGAGACCTCCATTGGAGGTTAAAAATACCCACGTACTATGTGAAATAAAATACCCCCACCCATATCCCTAAAGGATGTTATAAGTCACCTCAGAGTTTTGTGACCTCATAAAAGTTTCAGTCTGTGGCCTTGTATGCCTGAGTATAATGTCTAGTGTGGGTTGATAATTTCTTCAATCTGTGTTTTTTTTTATTCTATTGTTGCAGGAGCATTGTGACATCAGAACATGCCTGTAATGAGAAATGTTTACACAATGGATGAATGAATGAATGATGTTACTTTTAGGGCCAGATGTATGACCTGGCATTTTGCGACTTGCAAATTGCGTCGCTTTGCAACTCACAAAATGCAATGTACAACAGTGTCTCAGACACGGTTTGTGATTCCCAATGGGGTCGCAAATTCCATGCCTCATCAACAATAAGTGTGGGTGTAGCGCTCCGCTCTGTCCACGAAGTGTGTGTAGTGTTGCCTACTTTGCGATTCGCAAAGTAGGCGTAGTAGGCAACACTACGCACACTCCATGGCGGAGCGAAGTTGCCTGCCACCCGCCTCCCTCCCGTCCTTAAACTGTTTTAACACCTTCTTCAGGACAGACTTAGAATTAAAACCAAATTTCTTCAAATCTAAAAACAAATACATACAATTAATATCATATATTTTGGTGAGTACAAAGTGCATTATTTTGGTGTGCAAGGTTGCCCACGTGTCACGGTATCAGCTCAGAGAGATTATCTTACTTGCTAATATATTATCGGCGGATCTTGTATCTTTTAAGATTCCACACATGGGAGGATTAGGTATCCCTGGATCCTCTATATTACGTGTATTATTTTCTTCTCTAAAAGTTAAGAATTGCATTGATCAGTCATGTGTTACAAGTTAAATTTCAAGACTCCATGTCTAAGTTGTTTCCCGTTTCACTTACTTTAAACTGGGAGAATAAATGTCAAGTAATATATGATATTAATTGTATGTATTTGTTTTTAGATTTAAAGAAATTTGGTTTTAATTCTAAGTCTGTCCTGAAGAAGGTGATAAAACAGTTTAAGGCACCGAAACGCGTCGACAAAGGACTTTCTTCTACTGTTTTATACTTATGTTTTGATTTTTTGTAAAATTGTTCTATGTATGAATATCATTTTGCACTAATTGTTTTTAACTTTATTGGGAATATTTGAAAATGAATATCGTATGTACTAGACAAAATTTCTATTGATGATATGTTTTTAAAAAATGTTATGTAACAAAGGAATTTATATGTTTTTAATATAATCATAATAAAATCTTGTGAGACAAAAAGAAATCTTAGTTTTGTGCAGATATAATTATCCGTGTCACGTCTTAACACTAAAAAGGTCAGATTAGTGTGTAGACCTACGGGTCACAAATAGAAAGCTAGTTACACAGAAAGGAACTCTTCTTCTTTTTTTTGCTATTTACTAATGTATACTTTTCCTTGGACGATTGCATTGTGTTTTTTTTCACCGTAAAGAAGGGAGATGTGTTATACTTGCTGCTCAGCCAATGTGAGTGTGGTGTGGAATGTTGGAGCGTGATGATGCTGAGGAATGTTGGATGAGTGAGGTTGGTAGTTGGTGTATGGGCTGAGCAACAGGAAGGCTGCTCCTGATGGGGCTCTCTGTACTTTTCCTCTTGATCCTACCTTCTTAATAAGCATTACTTAAGCTACCCAGGAAGTTGGGTCTTCATTCATTTACAACATCCTCCCACTTCTACAGAAACCTACACCAGATCCTGATGACCACTTCAAACCACTGGCTCACCACTCACATTCCATTCATTGACAACATCATGGAAAAAAAAGGTCTATGCTTAACTCCAAAATCACTTTAATGCTAGTCATCCCCTGCACAACTGCTGGTCTGCCTTCAGATCAAAATGCTGCATGGATATTGCTACCTTACACCTCATAGACAATGCCCTTATGACTACATATAAAAATCACCCCTGCCTTCTGATATTGCTGGACCTCTCGGTTCCCTGGAATCTTGAATGGGATTCACCAGCAATGCTCTTCACTGGTTCTCCTCACACATTTCCAAACCACACCAATGTGTTCACCTTGGCACACCCAGGTCCCAAAAGATCTCTATCACCTATTCTCTTCTAGAGAAAAGGAAACCATTTCTTAACTTAATCACTGCTGCTCAAGCCCCCTATATTTTGGATATTTTGTATTTGGATACGGCAAGGCCCTGTTCCATGGCCTCCTGGACTCCACACTGCCACACCTTAAGTGCATCCTACATGCAGGAGTATGCTTCATGCAGAACCTGACAAAATATGATCACATGACGTGGACCAGGGTCAGCGGGCTCGATAATTCTCGCCTCGGTGCCTACACTAGTCAGGGACCACACTCGGCAACTCTGGGCATTAGCTTGCCTCATCTTCACAACGGCCCCCCCAGACCGCCGGGGATGCTTGGTTGCACCTTAGAGATACCCATTAGGGACCATCTCTCAGGGTGAGCCAGGACGGGTTCCCCAGCGGTCGAAGCGCGGAGATACTCCTCCGGGAGTCGATCCTAGCGCTATATAAACCCGCAATTAAATTAAATTAAATCACTACTATTGTAATGGAACTCCATTGGCTGTCCCGGCCAGCCCACACCATCCCATCCTCAAAACCTATTGCATCATTTATAAAGCCATCACAATGACCAACATAGCGTATTTTGTACACAAGATCACCATATTTAGGTAGTTCTCTGCACACCCACAGCCAGGACATCATCAGGCTGCAGCCTATGAAATGTAAATGAAAAAGCCAGCAGGTCATTTCCATGGACCCAGGAAATGGAGTAACACCTCTATATTCAAAATATCCTCCACAATACTCCTCCAAATAGGAAGGAGTTAAAGATGCACATCTTGAAAGAACACTGTATTAGAGTGCATTTTCCATCCACAAAAAGGTGCCTCTACTATCACTTGTTAACTTCATGCATGCATTAGACCTTGTACAGAACTGCACTGCATTTTAGCTAGGTATGTGCAAGAAATACCACATGTATTCTTTTCATACATCAATACATATATACATACATGCATCTATAAATACATACATACATATATGCATAGGCATAGGAACAAATGGACAACTTTTCCCAACCCAGGTGCAGGCAAGTTTAGAGAAAATGTGAAAAATAACAAAGCTGTATTCTTATCCCTACGAGAATCCCAACCTCCATCTGTAGGTGGAGGTTGTGTTGCAGTTTGGTTCCACCAATATAGTACGCTTGCTTTTTAGTTTTTTTGGATCACCTGGTTTTGGACTTTTTACTGAGTCTCGCTACTTGTGTCTCACCCACAGTAAGCACGTGGAAAATGGACTGCATGTGTTTACCACCTGTGTCCACCTTTTAGGATGTGGGTGCTGCGGTGCAGCAATGGCATGGTGCACTTGGCTGGTTACATGTGCACATGTGAGCAGTCTGCGTATGGGAGGCTACTGTTGTGCGTAACCCTGTAACTGCGCATAGGGAGTCGGGCGCAAAGGAGACTCTGCAGGATTAGATATGACCTGGGGTAGGCATTATACTGGTAGTGTACACTAATAGGGAAAGTCAGTCTGAATTACTGTTTTGGATGTGGTTACACTATTATACAAATATGGAGAAAACTACCTTAGAGTGCAGTTCCACAGTTCCGCTTGTGCCCTATGGCCTACAGAGACCAGTAACTAATTCCTCTGTTGATCTCTAAACATGGCGAATGAGTGAGCCACCTACCAAATTCTAAATCAGCCCTTAAATAATATTCTAACATGCTAGATGAGAGAAACATGGGAAGAGCCAGTCAAGTACCTACACTTCTGTTAGAGGAGTCATTGCCTATGAAATCAGCCTGTGCATATGAATCTGTACCTCCTGTACCCTGGAAGCGAGAAAGGACAATTAATGCTCTATATTTGTGTCTAGGCAGCAAGTGACAAGTGAAAAGCAGCTGCATGGTGAAAGACCCTGCTATCATTTACTAAGAACAATATCATTGAACACAACTTACTTTGTCATAGAAATACAAATCAGCACAGAGGTCTGCTACGCTGAAATAGACCCACAAACAACACAAACATTAGGAAGATAAAATGTTTTAACGCACTGCTGGCACCATGGCAAATCTTTGTTTCAAGGTCTTATCTATTATAAAATATTGAAAACGCATTATGGTTAGAATCTATTTTGTTAAAAATGTACACAAAACATATTCAGAATTAAAGTATTTAAAATATGCACATGCAAATTATTCAGAAGCAAACTATTTTTCTCCTATATTTCTGATGAATGAAGACCCAGAGGAAAGATATATTATTGTTTTTACTGATGCGGTCAAGAAGACTGACAGAATTGTTATTTTTTGGTTGAGAACACAATGCACTCATGACCTATTGTATCATTCACAAATCATAACTCATTAAACCTGGGCCTCCCCAGATTTCTAAAGGATAAGCTCCAAACAAGTGGAGTTGGAAAAATCACACTAGAAGCAACTCTAGTCAAACGTTTAATCGGGCCTCCTTTTTCCAGGCTTCAGTCTGAAGAAACGTCTATCTGAAGATCTCAGCATTTCAGTGCTAAAGAGAGGGGGCATAAAGGTAGCCAATAGGCAATTTAGTATGCAGGTAAGAACTGCTGTAGAACTCATTGGAAGCTATTGACAGAGAACACTAATAGTTCACTCTATAAGAATCCTTCTTTTGGTGACTTACTCAGGAAATCTCCATTCATTCTACACATTTTCCTTTGAGCGGTGGTGGACTAAACCTTTGCATTATTAACACTGTTCCAAATTCTGTATAATTCCCAGAATTGAAAGTGATCATGCTCCAAATTAACTGAGTTGGACAGTCCCTACAGCAGAGATGAACAGATACAGCAAGGATGTATTTAATGATTCACAACTAAACAGGCTCAAATGTTCAACAGCCACTTCAGTACTCTGGACAGCATGGAAAGATAACTAAAGCATTGCAGAAAAACCTATTAACCTCGCCGGTCAGTAAGCTGGCTTGGATGAAACCACAGAGTGGCAGGAGTTGGTGGAATCTCTGCACAAACCTTTTTTTGTATAGGACGATGAAATATACTTGTTTCAGGTTCCTTTCTTCAAGCACCATTGCTCCCCTGTTATTTTAAAAACAAAAGAGAGAAATTGAATGCAAATATGCAACCAAAGACTCCCAATATCTGGAAAACTAAACCTAAAGTCTGGGTCACCAATCAAAGTTTCCAGCAAAAACAATGGCTCACCACCACTGAAATATGCAAAGAAAGGGACTCCAGAAAATTCTGGTGCTACCTTAATTGATCTTTTGGATAACTCGTCCCCAAGGCCCAAATGCAACAGCATCTCTCTACACATAATACTAACATAGAACAGCACTGTTTGTAACAAGACCAACTCCAAAGGCCCTTGGAATGAAAAATCAGAGTAACATCAATATACACTCAAAGGTTGGATATTAGAACTCATTGGACGACTACCATCAGATGGTGCACCAGGACAAAATGGCTTTCATGTAGCACTTTTCAATTGTGAAGTGTTTGCTAAACATCTTTATCCACTGTTCAGGAGTGCTATTTCCACACAAATAACAGATTTCAGAAACTGCTCGATACTTCATCCAGCAATTTACTATTTGGTAGCTCTTCTCGACATAAAAGTTACGTTAGTTGGCTTGGCATTGCTTGTTGACCTTAAAGTTTGGGCCACCTCGTATGGCTTGATCCCACCGTACCAAACAGGTTTTAGCCCAAAGGGTGAAACCGAGGACACCTTAACATCACTATCAATGCCTCTCAGGAAATGCCCCCACATAAAGAAATCAGAGGTTTATTCTTGCTTCCTTGATAAGAAAAACTGCCTTTGATAATTTCAATTGGAGAATCTTGTTGCCCAAACTTACAGCTCGGTCGATCTCTTCTGTACTACAAACCAAGATGTTCAACCGCTAAAATCACATTCTGCCTGCACCTACAAATGAACCCATTCTGAAAGTGATTTCTGCCAAATTAATGCCAGCACTAATCTAGGCTAAAAGGTGCAGCAAAGCCCATGTAGATAAAGATAGTAATGGGGCCCCAGTAAAAATCAATGTATATAATGGAGTCTCCTTTCTACCATCGATTAAAACGATATTTGACATTGATGGACAGAGATTAGTTATGATTCTATTCAAATATGTTTTATAAATATTTATATGAAGGCTGAAGGTAACAACGCAGAGCGTTTCAAACTTTTTATATAGACATGATATACTTTAATCCATATACAATACTATTAGTTAGATGTAGTATAAAAAATCATGTATATTAATGATGCAATGCTTCACCTATATATATATTATATAGCAGTGTTTAAGAGCCTGATTCAGATCTTGTCGGTACAACCGCCCTCCCGCTACCGCGTTGCTCCCAAGTACTCCGCCAATTAGAGGTCAGTTCGCCTACCGTATTTACATTTTGTGGCAACAGACAGTAGACCACTACAATGGCATTTGTTTCTGCTGGCCAACAGTACTCCGCTGCCGTCAGCATGCCGGCGGGGTTCCACCTAGCAGATTTAGATGCTCCCATTGGGTGTCCTGGTGGTGGTATCCTGGCAGCAGTGTCCTGACAGAGTGAAGTCATGGTGGTGTAGATAGGGATAAGTGCTACTCATCATTATTTTACTACACATATATGTTGTGAATGTGTCACAATGTATATGTATGTAATATGTTATGCCCCTTTTTGGCACATATTGCATACCACACAAACAACACACACACTATTAAATGCATGCCCGCAGGCACCACAACACCCACAAACACCACTACAATAATATTTTTTTAAGTGTCAATGCAGGTGTGTTCATTATACCTTGTTTAGTAGGAAAATAAACACTACTTTATTACACCTAAGAAAGATATTGCATGTAAGAGCAATGCAGAAGTCCATAAGGCTGCAGCAATTGTCAATACACGATACCTAGGACATTTGTACAAGTAGCTTACGGTAGATCTCGGTGACAGCGGAGTCATTTGGCATTGTGGTAGAGTCAGGGGGGGCACTGGACGATGGGGTACAAGATGGAAATAGAAGGAGGAAAAAGGTATATTTTTACCTCATTTCTTTTGATTCGGCCTACTCAAAGAAGGAGGGATTCCTGCCACAGTTGCCATGGTGGAAAGGCACATCGTAATCGAGACAGTGAGAATCTGGGCTGAAGTCCCACCGTCAGCTGCTTCTGCCTATTCCTTGACTTGTTTGGAATTCCTGGCGGAGTCAGCAGGACTCTGGTGGTCTTTTGGTTATGGACAAGCCAACATCTTAATACGGCCAGCTGATCGTCAAGTTGGCGGATGGGAAACCTGTCAAAAAAGCGACAGTGGGACCTGACCCGCCAATATCTAAATCAGGCCCTAAACCTTTACGGTCTAACGCTTTAAATATGTCTGGTACATCTAAGGAGAAAAGGTCTTAGTAGGGGTGCCCCTGCTCCAGTGATAGCCTGTAATGTGACTGAGCAGTGGGGAGGGCCATAAGCACACATACATACTCACATTCACCCATCCATGTGCAGACTCACTCACACCATCCATTCAAAAGCGCATGGATATACACCCACCATTCACAAGCACATACACATGAACACATCCATTCACACCACTTGCTCGCAAGTACACATTCATTCATACATATATGCATGCACCCAAACATTGAAAAAGGTACTATGGCAGTGATGGCAGGTCCAGTGGGAGGGGAAGCAGAATCACCAGAAGGAACTGGACGCCAGTGGCAGCTCCTCCGCTAAGGCAGAGGAGTACGCCCCACTGCCTTGAAGAAGTAAAAGATAATAAAAAATAAAATTATAATAACTTAATGTTATTATCATTTTATTTTGTCCTCCTGCAGCAGCAGGCTTGCATGACGGGCGGGGCTGCAGAGGAGGAGTGATAGCACCCTCCTAGGTACACAATGACTTTTTGGCCGGCCTAAAACAGTCATGCTGCATGGAGGACATGCCCAGGACCCTATGTTATGCTATGTTATGTTATGTTAACTAGGTATTTATAAAGGTCACAGCTACTCAATACAGTCTCCCGATGCTAACAACCTTGCGACGGGCTGACATTGTGCTATCAAAATCTAGAATCATGTATTATTGCTGACATAGCCAAGTTTTCAAAGATGTTCTGAAAGTGAGAATGTCCAACATCAGTCTGAGTGCCAGAGGCAGACTGTTCCAAAGTTGAGTGGCTTGCACCTGAAAGGAGCATCCGCTTATTCGAGCGTGGAAAGATTTGGGAGTAAGCGCTTGCTTCAGCGCTGAGGACCTCAACATGCGGTGCGGGCAGTAGAACTGGACTCTTTTCCTGATGTACGAGGCACCAGTGCCATGGAGGGCTTTGAAGGCCAGAACCAGCACTTTGAAGCGAATCCTCTTGCGGATCGGGAGCCAGTGTAGGGATTTCAGATGGAAGGAAATCTGTGTTCTAGAGGCCAGGCATGAGTATTGCCCTAGCCGCCGTATTCTGGACCACCTGCAGACATGTCAATAGATACTCTGGTAACCCCAGATGCAGGACGTTTACATAATCCAGCCTAGATACAATTAAAGCCTGGACCACCTTTTTCCTGTGCACAACCGGAAGAAGGGGCAAGAACTGCTTTAACATTTTAAGCATGCCGAAGCAGGATCCCACTACTGCTTGAATCTGGGCATTCATGGATAGGTTATCCTCCAGCTTAACTCGTACATTTTTGACTGCCTTTACCTAGGTTGTAGGAGGGGACATGTCCAAAGGCCACTATTTTTGCCACACATTGCTTGGGAGGAAGCTAAAGAAAATGATCTCCGATTTCTCAGAATTACATTTGAGTTGGTACGGTTAAAGCCAGGAGAACACCTCTGATAGGCAGGTGTTGATCACATCTCCTCTAAAATGGGCATCCTTAACGCAGGTAAATAGCAGCTGCGTACCGTCCACATATGAGACTATTTTTGCTCCATGGGCCTCGGCCAGATACGCCTAGGGGTCATGTAAAGATTAAAAAGTGTTGGGCTCAGAATTGAGCCCTGCGAGACCCCCACCTTCAAGAGGGGAATTGGGGCAGCAAAGGGTGGGGTCCAAACCGTTTGCCGACGGTCCTTCAAAAAGGAGGAACGCCACTGGAGTACCCTGCCCCCAAACCAGCACTCCTAGAGTCTCAGCAGGAGCCGGTCATGGAGCACGGTATCAAAGGCTGCAGATAAGTCCAATAGTATCAGCACGGCCTTGCCACCCTTATCTAAAGTATCCTTGATAACCTCAGAGACTTCCAAGAGCACTGTTTCAGTGCTAAAGTTTGCCCTGAAGACGGACTGGCTCTGGTGGAGTACTTAATTGATTTCAACATATTTTTCCAGAGTTTTGGAAAAAATCGGGAAGCAAGGATATTGGCCTCTAATTTGGAGCTATCCCTGGATCAGATAAAAGCTTTTTTTAATAGGGGGAGGATTTTTGCCTTCTTCCACCAGCCCATTCTGCAGTGAGGCATTAAGAATCAGATTCACAGCCGGATTGATGATCTCCGCAATTGCTGCCAGAACTATGGCTAGATACGGGTCGGAGGATGAGCCTGATTTAAGGGCTCTCATGATTTCCAGAGATTTATCCATGGGGAGGGGGGAAACTGCGTAAGAAATGGACCCCTTGCTTGAGTGGGTGGGGACAAAAGCTCCAGGAATTAACTCTGAACAAGGGGCGCTGCACAGGAAAAGTATCTTGGATATTTTTAATTTTATCATAAAAGTAAGAGGCCATGTGGCTCGTCCATGCCTCAGTGGGGTTGAACGGCCTGACCGCCTCTCTCGGAGATGAGAACTCTCTTACTATTTAAAAAATGTCTTTACTTTTGTTTTCTGCCGATTGGGCGAAGGGTCAAGACTGATTTGCATATGGCTGGGTCCAAACTGGAGTGACATGGTGAGCAAATGAATTATGAATTTAGGCCCAGGTCTCTGTACTGGGGTGAATATATGCCATTGTTCTGCATTCTGTCCATCAATTGTTCTTTTTGTATTCGTCATCCCGAGTGGGGCGGGTATGCCCAGATGGGGTCCTGTGCTCTCCATGCCACTGGAGTCAAGCTATCCTGGCTGATGAGGGCTGAAAGTGGTGTCATAGTAATTCCTTTCCTTGAATTGTCGTACAAAGTGGTTCAGTGTATTGCACTGGAGCCGAACAGAAAGATAGCAAGTATGATAATTTGTGCAAAGGAAAATCGATACACTGTGTCGGTTGTTCTGAATCTTCTTCTGTGACCTACTGAACCACTTCGTACGACATTTCAAGGAAAGCAATTTCTATGTCACCACTTTTCTGAAAGGTTGACATATGGACGCTCATTGATTTTGGGAGCACCCGTAGGTCATCGTATTCCGGAATGCCTATACTAGCCATTTTGCGTGGGTACATTCCAGTGTTCTCTTTCATTGCCCTGCTGAAGTTCCCAGAGTGGGAATGAAACGCGTTGGATGAGGTCTCAGTTTGGAGAAGTGTGGCTCAGTGGTTAGAGGCGGCAGACCCGGAATCTGAGATCGACCGTGGACCAGGGTTCGATTCCCCGCCTCGGCGGGTCTCGGGCTCATAAAATTCCATGGTCTCGACAATTCTCGCTCCGGTGCCTACTCGACTCACGGGGTCACACTCTGCGACTCTGGGCAATAGCTTGCTTAATCTCCACATCGGCACCTCGCGGCGGGATGCCTGGCTTTCACCTTGTGGATACCCTGCCGGGGTTTCTCACAGGGGAATACCAGGACGGGTTCCCTAAGCAAGCGCGCAGATGCCCCAGGGTAAGTCCTGCGCTATATAAGTTTCATACAGTTTGCTGAATTTTAAGAATTTGGAATAAAGAAATTGATTTTGTACATCACTACTTGACTATTGAACTTTATGATCTGAGCAACCCCATTTCACAAAATGGCAGTGGCAATGGCAGGATTCGAAACTTCAGTAAGCCACGACTCTATTAAAAACAGGAAATTTGGTTTATTTCCACTAATTGAGTGTGGATGTGAAGAGCATGTTTTTTCAGGGACCGGGTGTTAAGGAGCGGGGCTCGCAATTGGCTAGTCTCTCGAAACCCCATGTCCTCTTGGGGTACAGGAATTCCCATGGCCCCCGGTTTAGGCATCAACCCTAACTTAGGTGTAGAGGCAGCCCAGATAACTTTTAAGCAGACCAGTTCTTTAAGCTCCACATGTGGAGATAAGAGGGAGTGGCAGCTCACACCCATACCTATTTCCAAGAGTGTCTGTCTGCCATAGCCTAGGCGATTACAATGATCTGGAATCCTACTGGCAGCTAGGCCGGTGCCGGCCGCCTCCGGGACGCTGAAGGGCTTCCCTTGGGCACGCCTGCTGCGCGCCCCCACTGTACGGTTATAGCATCATGCGTTTTATGGAGGGGGCGAGAAGTAACTAGAGTGCTGACCTATCCTGGCGGGCCCGCTCTTACGGATGGGTACCACGGTCGTGCACCAAGAAAAAATTTGTTAAAAGTATTAAAAGTTGTTAAAGTGTAAAGAACCTTTTTTTTAAAAGTGAATTATCAAAGTGCAAAGTACAATTTACAGATATAGCAGCAACTAAGCAGCTCCCCCAAGCTTCAGCAAGTGCAGCAACACATCACACGCTGCGCGGTTGTAGCATCGTGCGTTTTATGGATGGGGCAAGAAGTAACTAGAGCGCAGACCTATCCAGGCGGGCCCGCTCTTACAGACAAGCACCGCGGTCGCGCACCAAGTAAAAAACAGTTAAAAGTTCCCTGGCTGAGCACTGAACCACAGCACTCAGACCAATCTCAACGCTGCATTACAACATTGTGATTGGTCAGGAGAGCCTGGGTGCTTACCAATCACAACGCTGGAGTGCAGCGTTATGATTGGTCAGGAAAGCCTTTCTGCCTACTTCCTGTTTCATTCCCGTTGCAAGGAGAGACGATGGAGAGACAACTCCTTACTTCCCCCACCCTCTCTCCCCCGACCTCGCCACCCCTGATCCATGCCGGCCACTACTGCTGAACACTTCGGACAGGAAAAACATGAACCTGCTGCCTCCACTCAATGGCTGACACTGTGGTGAGTCAGCCACTGATAGGATGACTTTCCCTTACTCATCACAGAGAGGGATGGGGTCAGTGAGAGTTGCTGACCCTACTCAACTCTATGATGGAGTGTCGCTGATTGACAGTGAGCCCTGAGCACTTCAGGGTTTAAAACTGAAGCACCCAGGTCTTAGTCTATAGGTGATGGGCAGGGTCGTCATGAGGAAGAAGATGTCACAGGGCTTTCTTTCCCAGGGTAAGCAGGTCAAACACTCAGGGCTGTGAAATCTTCAGCTCAGAAAGGTTGGCTCAGACCGCCTGGCACCTGCTTATTTTGCGCATGAACAGCGCCTAACTTCCTGACCCGAAAATGATGAGTGTCTGTCAGGCTGACCTTTGCTCAGCTTGACAGACACTCTTCATGCTTTGCAAAAGGGTGGCGTCTCCTCTGCCTTTGATGACAGGCCACACCTTCCCTGCTCCATGTTTGTTCACACACAATTAAATAACATGATAAGCAGCACATCATTGATTGTTTCACACTTTTTAAAATGGACAATACAGTTTATTCCGCACCCTAGTATCTAGTGTTCAACATCTAAATGAGAGTAAACAGTTGCCCTTCTATCCCTCTCAAATGCATCTTTTTGAGGGTGAGACAGTGTTTTGCATCAACTGAGCTACAGGCTCAGACTCAACAAGCAGAGCTTTCCGGCAGAGCAAGATACATTAAATGTATTTACCATAACAACTATGGTACCATGTTATCAGTGAATAAATCAGTGAAATATATTCCCTGCTGAGAGTGGAGTTTTAGAAATAAAGAACACACCACTACTTGTTTCGGTATACACCTATCTAAGTGCCTATTATCAGGGCTGGACTGGTCATAGCTGGCACTGGGCTTTTTCATGGTGGGCTGCCAGGATGGGGCCGGTTTTGGGCACCTGGGGGGCCGGTTTTGTTACCGGTAGCTGTCAGTATCGGCCCGCTATAACAAAATCGTCCGATACCAGCCCTAGCAAACAGTTCAGCCGCACCCCCACACACACCTGGGCGAGCAGAGTGCCAGGGCCGGTTTCGGTCCCCAGTGCAGCCCTGCCTATTATGCATAACTACTTTTGTTGATGTGCAGGAAGACAATTTACATTCTGTCTATGGCGCTCTCGTTCTGCCCATTGTGATTAATAGTGCTGCATTTTTATTGCATAGTATTAGAAGCCTTTATCTCACATTCACTTTATCTGTCCCGTACTTTAGATTTTTTTTTAAAACACAAAAACAAAGAAAAAGAAAGTCACTCCTGTCTGTAACAGCTTCTGAGTTCGTCCTGTGATTTTGTCTTGGCAACATGCACAGTGATAAGGTTCTGGGTATTAACATGATAACAATATGAAAGTTTAATAACTCTAATCCTTATAAGATTAATAGCTCTGAGTGAAACTTTAATTATGCTCATCAAAATTGGCAAATTCATAAATGTTATATTACATGAAATTCACAAAGCTCATAACATGTTGCATTGTGCAATTTTGAATTTTTTTTGCCTACAGGAAACTTGTTCCAGAGGAACATGTTTCGGAAAGAGACATTTCCTGCTTCAATCTGTGATATGTCGTGTGGCTTTTTAGAGCAGTGTATGCCCTTGCTTTCAAAATGTCATGAAAGATATTGACAAGCCTCATTTGGCACGATTCACAAAATATTGCATTATTTTGCATCATTTTTGTGAAATTTCACTAAATTATGTTAAAAAATTTACGATTTTACTCACCCCTAGGCATTTATCATTTAATTTTTCTCATTTTTTCTGCACCTTCCTTGTGCGTAGCCAATCAGTAGCATATGGGAGTTTTTTGAATTTGTGACGTTTTCATACTCCTTCTTTGACTTTTCAAATTAAACTAAATTACATTCTAGATCGTTTCGTGATTTTGTGTCCTATGGCAATCCAACACATGAGGCTATTCAAATGAGTCTAAGAAGTACAGTGCTAGGGTGACTTTCTAATTCAGGTTGTAATTTAACACTGCTCACTATTTGTGTTGCTTGCAGTGTATGCTTAAGGATGTGTTATATCCAGCAAAGACATGAAAGTGCTTTTAACTGACGAGTGGCTCACATAAAAAATGCAGAAATTCGTAAGAGAAGGAAAGAGTACATGGATAATAGATACACATTACAAATTTGCAAATGCACTTCATGTGGCTTGGTACCAGTGGCGGCTCCATCGCTAAGGCTGAGGAGCATCACCCCACTGCTTTTTTTGCAGTGAAACACAGAGAAAATAAAATGATAATAACTTGCGTTATCATTTTATTGTCTCCTACTTCCACCCACAGCTTTGCATGAGGGAGTGCGGGCAGGGGAGGATTGGTAGCACCCGCCTAAAGTGCGCAATGACTGCTTGGACGGCCCTCTCGCCGCCTATGTGGAGATCATGACCAGGCCTCCAGTCAACGTTTGTGTGCCGTAACACTGCACTCAGACCAATTACAATGCTGCTAAGGTAGCGTTGTGATTTGCTGACTGGGAGCATGGGTGTGTTTCCTGTGGCTGAGCGAGGGAGGACTACGGAGGAGAAACATGGCAATGAAGTGGCGAGAAGGTAAGTTTAAAAAATTGTATTTAACTTTTTTACAGCTGTTTCCCCCTCGTCCTCCCTCCACCTCAAGCGTCCTCCCCACTCCTGTGTCCTCTCCCCCCTCCCCCTCCCATCCTCACTCCCCTACCTCCGATCTGTGCCGGCCACCACTTCTTGGTACACAAATCAAATAGCAATTAAATTACCCTGCAAGGAATTTTGCGATTTACCAGCATCACCCACCCTCAATTTTCCTAAAACATTTGGAGATGTGTTTCAGAACTACATGGAAACATTTTCTTGGCTGCACAATATAGCAATATGGGCAAATATGGGCAACACTTTTACATTTCCATTTTGACACAATTTTTCGGGAGGTCCATTTATTTTTTCTTTACTTTTCATTACCTCTTTCTTTAGTTGGGCTCTAGGTCTTTCTTTTCCCTCCACCTTCTGAGGATCTACTTAGCAGAATGACATGACTTGCAATTGAGCTTGGCCCCACTTGTCCTAAAGAATATTATAGCAGACTCAGAACAGAGTCTGATAAGAAAAGTTTTGAAAAACAGAAAGAGCTTGGGACAGAAAACAGACTCTGTCTACCTGAAAAAACACAAAGTGAACATTAAAGATATTACCAACTATGGCTCAGTCCACTATGTGCTGTTCCTTGAATAGTGATTTGAGGAAACAGGCAAAGAAGCCTCCATTCACCTGCAGGAACATTTTGATATAAACAACATCCAACACAGATCGACCAACAGCTCTCAAGCAGTCCAGTTAATTTATGATAATTTCTTCCCTTGTTCCTCCGGGTTGTCTTGCAACCCCTTTAAATTGCGTAATGCTAGCTGATTTACCTACGCATATAGCAGAAGCAAATTTGTTCTCTTTCTCTAAAACCAGGGCATGCAACTATCAATTGCACGATATCCTGGCTGAAAAACTATATAAAATAATAAATGAGTCACATTTCAGGAACTAAAACAGACATCTGAAACATAATTAGAGCTTGCTGCGTGACTGAATAGATTACAATTACTTACCTTTATGGTGAATATTAAAATGAAACCTCAACCAATATACTTTCATTAATGTAACATTATTTATAGCACGCATGCCTCCAGTTAACTTAAAAGTTGAAAGGTATTGAAGATTTTCCCCTTTTTAAACATAGCATAGCAGAACTGAAGCCTGTACAGTAGAGGCCAAAATCGTAGAGTCAAAAAAGACTTTTTTACTGATTTTTACCAAAGCAGATCTTTTTTACAGCCAAGGCATGCTAGGTCCTGGGGCCCTTCATCATCTTGCATTTGAAGTGAACCTAATATTAGAAACGTTGGTCATAAACTTTGCAGTCCCTCCAGATATCATTCATTCTCGAAAAATAATTAAAGATCAGGCAGTTTTCTGTAGAAAAGAATATGATGCCACAGTGTGAAAAATGTGCGGGGATGGAATCAAAAAGACTATTTGGGTAAAATGTGGCTCTTCACCTTTAAACATTTGATGTTTTCTTGATTGCTGATTTGAGGCTATGTTTTACGCCATAACCTTTATTTCTGATCAAATACAGACGGGCACACACACACACGCACATTAATATATGAGCTCATGAAGCACGAGCATGTGCCGTACGCATTCTACCACCATTTGTTATTCCTCTGCAGGAAAATTGAATTGTGGCTATAAGCCAGCTCATTCCCCAACAACGTTGTTATGGACTGAGGGCAGCCACAGTTAAGGAAACAACACTTCCCTGCTCTCCAGCCCCCATTTAACAATGTTACATAATATGTATTATGTGGGGCATGTGTTTTGAGTGATTGTCTTGATTTATCTTTTTGTGCATTTCAATACATATGCAAATGTATCAGATTCTGTTCTGATTTTTATGTCACTTTCCCTATTTGCACTATCCTCACTTATCACTAACCCCTGTTCCTGGGCACTATCGAACCTATTCAAATTTATAAATTGATGAATTGTTTGATACTATATCTTGGTTTATCTACTTTGTGATTAAAACATTGTAGACTCATTAAGTGTTTTACTATTTGTGTTTATCTCTAACCTAATAGTTAATTCTCACTGGGACCCCCCCTTCTCAGTAACTGTTTGCACCCTCAGACATGTGCCTTTGGGCCTTGGGACAGTTCTCCACCCAGCTCACCGGCGTAGCTAGGGGGGGGGCGAGGGGGGCGGTCCGCCCCAGGCGGCACCATTTTTGGGACGGCGGCGGCGGCACTGGTGGCCCGTTGAGGCGGCCCTTATAATTAATTTGCGGACACTGTGTCCCCAAATTAATTATAAAGGCCGCGCAACAGGCCACCAGTGCCGCGGCCGCCGCCCTGCTTTAAGTGCAAGTGAACCGCCACCTGCTGCTTGGAACTGCTGACTGCAGCAGCGTGTAGCACGCGCACGCACGCACGCCACCACCACAATCAGGCCCATTACGTACAGAGCAGGCCGGTGAAGTCGGTGCAAGGAAGCAGCGCCGGCGGCCGGTGTGGAGTACAGAAAGGGAAAGAGGTTCAGTTCCTCTGCGAGCAGTAAGTAGAAGAGTGTTGCACACATGGGGCTTTCTCTCTGAGCTCCGCTCGTTGGGTCCCTAAAAGTATGGGACGGAGGTGGGGAGCAAGGGAGGATGCTGCAGAGTAACTTATTTTGGTCCTAATCGTGCTCAACTTCTGGCATACAATGCCCTCGTTAAATTACATTAAATATGCCACTGCACTGGGCCATGAATCTAGGTTACCCTGACCTGTTTAGTAAGGTGGAAAATGTAGGGTCCAAAGACAATGTGGTATTTGAAGTTGTTTGTAGTCTGTAGTTCGAGCGAAAGGGATCCTCCCCGTTTAATAAATAAATGAATCAATGAATGACTTTAGTGACAGCGGAACTCTCCCAAGACTACCTTTTGGATGGGACCTTGCTTCATGTTAGTTGTGCAGCCTTTTTGAAAGATATTTAATGGTGAGATTTGGATGTGGCACAGTTAACCATCTAAAGGCACAAACTAACCTTTCATATGATTTATATACAGAAAGTGGCAACAGTGGTACAAATGTCGCACATCATTATCATCAGAGGAGCATTGTAGTACAGACACCAGTGGTGCTCTAAACACTGTTGACACATTTGTCGCCACAATATGTCCCAGCTAGATCCACAAAGATCGTTGATCATAGCCCAAACCACATGTTAACAAAGAGCTCTCCTAATGTATATGTATTGCTCACTTTCTGCGTCAAGCCCCCTAGTTTATGTTGTTGCAACCAATGTCATATGAAACATTATTCCCTCATTCCACAGCATTAAGACAGAAAATCAATACATATACATTAGAAGTGCTCCGCTTTTTAATTGTTAACCTTTCACATGAAACCGGTGAAAATTATTCTTGGCCTTGCACCAGCTCATCTAGTCACACATCAATGCACTTTTATTTTATTGTCAACAATAAGTGGGCAAGTATTTCACATAAATCTGAAGAGATTTTATTGTATCTGTGTGACTCTTTATTGTTTTTTTTAAGTTGGTCCGTCTTAATGTTAAAGTGGAAATTGCTAGTTTTAAGATTTACACACAAAAAATTAACTTTGAATGAACTGACGTTATGTATATAGTTTGAATGTCTGAAGACAGTTTCTCCGAGCCTATTACTCTGTGATGGGAATTCAGTTTCTGGCACATTCAGTTTGGTATACCCCCTGTCCCTGTCTCAGAAATAAGGAATCTTGGATTACACTTTGAAGATTACTGCAATTTTTCCCAGTAAGTTTCAAATGGCAATTTATATGCATCTTTTAACTTTGATGATACAGCACCTTTGAGTAGGGTAATAATATGTTATAAATTCCAGAGGTTGCATCACACGTAAATGTGAGCCTTAGAAACTTTGCAGCCATTCAGATTACTGAGTTGTGATTGACAGACTACGGGTATTTTAAACTGCACAACACTTATTTTGTGGAATTAGAAGAACAGTGATTGTTTTAGCCTGTGTTGGCATCCCTCGATTAAGCTACCTGTTCATAGGCGGATCTGTAACAAGCTGCTCTGCCAAATACATAAGGCACTTAACATCCCAGTCTTAGCATTTTGATCGACTTGTGCAAGATTCTCCAAAATCGGTCCTGGAGGGCCGGATCCATGCCAGATTTTTTAGATGAATACATTTATCTAGGGGGGGAGGAGGGGAGAGGAGTTGGCCAAACGGCTAGGGTGGTCGTCTCAAATGTGGGGAACTGAGTTAGAGTCTCATCAACGACGCTGAACATCCTGTGATTCTCGGCAAATCACTTAATCTCCCCAGGACTAACAAAAAATGAATGTGTCCTCATGTAACGCAACTGGTGCTATGTAAAGCGCTCTGATACCTGATTCAGGTCAAGTTTGCGCTATATAAAACTCCGTAAAATAATAAATAAATCTAAATGAGGATATACTCAAAATCTGACATGGATCCGTCCCTCTAAGACCAACTTTGGAGAACCCTGCTTGCGTGTAGATCCCAGTCCACCATGCATGCATCACCTCCTACCAGTCCGCTTAATCGGATATTTATTTTAAGGTTGACTCCTTCTGGAATTCTTTTCCTGAAACACTACATTAACAATCCAAGCATTTGAAAGTCAGACGAACCTCAAAGACCTGTCTTCGCCTGTTTCAGTCATATCATACCTTCATCTAATCAGATGGTGCTTACAGAAGGGGTAGTCTAGCACTTATTACAGAATATACAAGAAAAAAAGCATCAATGGTGGTCACCTGGACTCCTGAATATTAAATGACATTGCAACATTAAGAGTGTGATTGCACATATCAGAACTAAAAGCTCCAGGCTACTGCCAGGATGCTATTGTGCAGATGCATGAATTTATAGAAGCTTATGGAACAAGTGGTATGACTCCCATGCATAATGAAGTGTTCCTGTCTGAAGACAAGTTACCCGACCTCTCGCAAGACAGTATGGCTACACTTCCTGCTTATCAGTATCTTCTGATAGGTCTACAGTGTTGTGTGCATATAAATAGTGAACGTGTGCATATATAGTGAGTGTGTGCATGCGCGCGCATCCATGAAAACACTTGTTAACTATTTCCTCAAACAACTGAATTATATAAAACACTTTAAACATAGGTATTTGGCAACCTCTAGGACATCCTATAATTAAACTGTGTTTATTGTGCTGCTACCTGTAGTAACTTACACTACTACAGTAGCTCTAGTTTAAAAGCTATGAATCTCAGGGCCCGTGTTGGCAAGGTTGTGGAGCTGACTGACCCCTTTTTTGCTGAGTTTAGTTCTAAGGGCACACAATGAGTCATTCCCTGTGAATAATTAATTTGCTGTTTTTGAAAGATAAAGAATCACAGGCTTCAACACGTTAAGTTGGTTTTGGATCCCCAGAGCACATCACTTTTGTGCACGTCCCCACTCGTTTAATGGGGAGACCATGATGTTTGGTTATTTAATGTCAGCTGTAGATGATGGATCCCCGAACAGTATCATGCATGTGCATGTTTGCATTGTGCTGAGGAGATTACCATGTAATCGTTCACGCAGCTCTCTGATGGATCTCACATGTGGTTTTTCTGAGTCCCCAGATAGATCATGCAGTCTGTGTGTTCTCCTTTGTACTGCCGGTCACCGGTGTATTCAACTGTGTAGCCTTGGACCGTGTCATGTATGTGCATGTAACTTTCATGATCGTGGTAACTATTAGCGGCGATACTACGTGTCTCTCGGACCTCTTTCAAGTGCTCGCCGGCCTTTTTCCCCAGCCTCTACACCCCTCTCCCCAAATCCCCCCCCCCCGTGGCGCCAAGCTGAGGGATAGCCCTGGGCGCCACAAGCTCTAGCTACGCCCCTGACCCAGCTGTGAAACACAGCCAGTTGTAGAAATGCTAAGAGTGAGTGACGGTTTGGACGGTCGGCCAAACTATCATGCGCACTTGTGGTGAACCAACCACTCCTCCTTCCCGTGCTACATTCTAGATCCTTGGACGAGCAAAATAAAAACTACAGGATCGGAAGAGTGACTCCCCTCACTATCAATTATTAAGATTGTATGAATAAGAGTATGTCCTGGTTAAGTTATTTAATATGTGATATTTGTGTATCAGATGTGTTCTATAAATACATTTTATTCAGTTTGAATATCAATGTATTATGTGAATAAGGAAGAAATTAAATAAAATAATTTAGTATTTTTGAATGGAACTAAGTTTCTCACCGTTCTTTAAAAACATAATATAAGATGAGCATAATACTGCACTGTTTTTAATCATGTATCACATAGCCGTGCCCAAAGTCTCCCCTGCTGAAACCTCTACATCCCGCTGTGCATGCAATAAAACAACGGTTGCAAGTGATTTAGAGCAAATGTATATTCTTGAGGGTTTTGACCTCACAACATTGTCTATGATCATGCAATCATATACACCCTATACACCGGAGTGCTAGTTGATTAAACACCCGAGTAGCAATCCATGCATTCCAGATCACGTGTGACATCAAGTTTCATAACTCATCAGAAGGCCATATTGGTAGGAGAAACAATCAAATGGTGAGCTGGAAATCCCTACACATAAGTGGTTTCCATCTCTGGTGTAAACAATCTGCACAGCTGGCGACAAGTAAAACCTCTCAGGACATGAATGAGTTCTTTATTGTTGTGGGTGATGGTAACCGTTTAGGCAGAGCCCCTGTTGCCTTGGTTTTGCCCCCTCACAAAAGCCACACACCCTTTTCCCTCTACACAGAAGATAAAAAATATGCTTAGGTTTGCAGGTAGAGCAGTCTGTAGTTGTTTACACAAGATATGTATTGTTTTATAGTTGTTCTGATGATGCACTGATGTATTCTTTTGCTGTCTGTGAAAGTAATTGTGGAAAAGTAAATTTTGCCATGTTCTGTGTCCCTACGCCTCATCCATCATATGTTATGTGTGCATGACCAATATGCATATGTTATTCCCCATGTCCGATTAATGACGCAATTACAGTTGTGTCCACCTCTAGTATGCCAGTTTCCAGTCCTCGTGAATACTACGAATATCAGGCCTATGTAAAGTTACGTTGCCACGTTTCTCAGTGTGCACGTTATTCCATTATAAAGTCCCCGTTTCCAGGCCTCAACAGGGCCTGGACATCAGATTCAGCTCCTGTCTCCTAAAAGCCTCGCTGAGGAGCGATACAGCCCCCACCTGTATCCTCGACCCTTCACTTACTTCCTGCCTCGCAGTGCCCGGTGCAGCTTGGCTCTGCCTCTGAGTCTGCCAAGAGTATGTTATGATTCCAGCTATCAGTTCAGTCCTCCTTCTCTGCATTCCTAAACTACTGAACTGCATCAATAGTTTCCGTCATTGTCTAGCCTTCTCGTCTCCATGTTAGAGAAATACTGTATTTAATGGTCATTTAGTATTCTTCATCACGCACTACATGTAGAATAATGCATGGTCCAGTCTTAGAATCAAGTTAGCTTTTCCCCTCATGACTTCTAGTTTATATCAACATGTTCCCTAAACATCAGATACTAGATAGGGTTTAGGTACAAGTCGCTCCGACCCTCCAGACTTTAGTCTCTGCTCCTAGCACAGAGTTCATAGCCCCCAGCTTCTCCTAGTGATACGTCATTGCCAGTTTGCGCGCACCACCAGGTTAGAGGTCCCGGCTCCTTAGGTAGCCCCCTCCTATGTTTCCGCCCCATTCATGACATATTCTGTTACGTTTGCACCACATGTCTATGTACACGCCCAGTTACACCTACTTTTACTGTTATCTCTCGCGACTGCTACGCGTCACGCCTTCTGCTCCACCCACTGCTACGCCTACTGCAATGTAATGCTATGTGTTTGCGCTATGTATAAATGCTCTTGTATTGTTATGAAAAGTTAGCGCGCTCATCCCAGACCCAGCCCCGGCAGCTGCCGGGCCACTCTAGCCCTGCCATTCTGTTCCTATGCAGGTTGTCCTGATCCTGTCCTCATGCTGTAATAAACCTGCAGAAACTCCTACTACCTCGAATCTTGACTCTTATTTATTGAGCTATCTGTTATGCTATATGCCTAGTCAAAAATAGGGTATTATTTATTTATTTACCACATAATGGCGCCCGAATAGGGACTTGCCCTTTCCCCACGCGTCGGTGAAGCCACGCCGGCCCCCTGACCCTCTGCAGCCGTGACGGAACCATACCGTGCACGTGCAGATATTTCTGCTCCAAGTATCCCTCAGGCCCACGGAGGAGACGGAGGAGGCGGTCCAGCATCCGAACGAGACGGTGGAGGAACGCGGCGAGTCCCGACCAGAGCCTAAGCCGAGAGTCCAAGGTCCGAGGTATCCGGAGGCCCACCCGTAACTGAAGTCCGAAGTTCGTCGTCGTAGCAGTCCAGTCCCGTCCAAGGCCTTCCGTTCCGTGCTGCCCGGTGAGTACCATTGCTGGGGTAGTATCTAGACAGGACCAATCTAAATTGACTCCTGGTCCGTGGGTTGGTGGTACCCAGACTCACAAACGAAGTGTTCACCTAGGTGGATACGGGTCTTGATGCGTTCCTTTATGGGACCGGTATGTTCCGTACTGTTATAGCAGTGCATCCAGTAACTCTAGTCTGTTCCGTTCTCGAGAAAATTCTTGTATTTCTGTTCTCAGTATTTCAGGTAATATTCTGTTCGAACTGTTATTTATAATGTTCTTTATGTATTTTAATGTTGTGGTATGAGTGTGATGTGATTTCGTGTTTTCATTGTATATTGTATTGCGTCCAGATTACAGTTCAGTCATGCCTATATTTTCCAAGTTACGTCAGTTAAAAACTAGAAAGGGTCTGCTGGAAGCAGCAGTTCCTGTTCCGCCTAGGGACAGTCCAGGTCACTTTATGTATCAGAAACATGGCATAAGCGCCATATTGTATCTAGATTTATGGGTAGAGTACACCAAACAGTTAGAAGAAAAGTATAGATGGCCCGTATCGGGTACATGGGATGCCGAATGTATCATGCGAGTAGAAGAAGCATTATGGAAAAAGAAAGCCAGACAGTCACAGAAAGATGCCATCGAGTTATGGCGTAAAGAAGCTCATAGAAGAACCGAAAAGGAAATCAGAAAGTCAGAGTTAAGTAGAGAATCCCAAGAACGAGCCCAAGAAAGAGAATTAATCGAGATAGGTGAACAAGTCAAAGCCGAACAGTTAGACAGACAGAGGCATGCCCTCATTAAGGGTATGTATCCTCTTCTTGCCGAGGGCTTGCCAAAAGCGACCCCGGAGGCATCCAGTAATTTCCCGCCACCATTAGTTCCGACCAAGCTACGTCACAAACAGACCGCAGCTGATATTTTTATTTCGTCCTATTTGGACGACACAGTCCCCGAATATGCAAATCCTGTTCGCGCTCCGCCAGTCCCTGTAAATCAGGCGCTTCCCGCTCTCCCAGACACCGGAGTACCTGCTACGGTACCCCCGGTCCAGCCAGCATTTCAACTTCCCGCTCCGCCACGAAGAATGTCCGTCGATGATTCTAGTTTAGGGGCCGCAGGAGGAGGTCCTCCTCAAACCCCGCCGCCACACAAGCGTTTAACGTTAGCCGAATTACATGCACAAGCATTACAGCGTACGCCTAGGTATCAGTCTGTTGCAGAAATAAGAAAATCCCTTGCCGAATGTTGCTATGATCCAGTCCCAGGCGAGGATAATATGGTTTTATATTCATTTCGCGTAAGAAAGGTGGCCGAGTATCTAGTCACCTTACCGAATATGAAAGAAGATCTAGACAGAATATATCGTTTCATCCGTACAGGGGATGATCCAGAAAGTATTAGCGAGACTATGTCTCAAAGGAAAGCCGAGATCCAGCTCATGATATTAAAGTTCCTGATCAATTGTCTAATAAGAGAACAAGACTACCCCGTCTAAAGATTCCGCCGAAATGAGAATCCTGACAAGGTGGAGTGATAATATAGCCGAGGGTAAGCACAAGACCGTCGGTGCTATGGAGAGTATGTACAAGAAAATCCGTAAAGAGATAATAAAGATACACGAACAACGTAAAGCAGCACAAGTAAGCGAGAAAGAAAGTATCTCTGATCCCGAAGAAGAAGAGGACGAGAATCCCGCCAGAATAGCGTATGTAGGAAAATCTAGATTTCCAGATCGCCATTTACGCCTAGAACACAAGTCTATTTTCCATCATCCAGCTCCAGAACAAGGTTCTCTAGAACAAGTATTTCAAGCTACCGATCATATCCTGAAATCACGAATCGGTAATAGTGAGTTAAGTACCGTGCACGAACAAGCACTAGCCCGATCAGCAGTCCGATGGATTACTGATTCTACCACTTTTCCAGACGAAATAGTGGCACAAATGTTTCTGAAAATGCCCCCAGCCGAGCAGCGACTGGTGGGTATGTATATGATCCAGCACCTCATTACTCTGTATGAGGGTCAGCACTCTGATCCAGGTCCGTTACATGATATCCTGAACGAGTTACTCCAGTATAAATGGAGAGGTCTAGGTACCGATTTAATTAGTGTCATTCTAGAACAGCGTCACAAATATAGAACGTTCTTGAACCCGCATTTTGTTCATGTCTCACCCCCAGAAAGTAAACCGTTTTACATAGACAGACAGAATCCGTTACGAGAAGTCCACCCAGTCCAAGGGGCGGGTGGCGAAATGCAACGAGTGTTTGTATACACTCCAATATCAAAGATGGAACTTCTTGAAATGAAGAAATTAATTCCCTGTCATGACAAAGATCCAGCGGGGTTCCATAGAGAATTAAAAGACATGCTCCGTATGGGAGAATATACTTACCCAGATATCATTAAAATGCTAAAGGTCCTGTTACCCGCAGGGGTGTATGAAAAGTTAAAGGAAAAAGAATGGGAGGTGGGAGAGAAAAAGATCGATTGGACAGCTCTAGAAGCTGAAGACAAGGCACGAGTACCAGGTACCGGTCTTGGAGATAAATGTAGAGAATTACCAGAATTATTGATTCAAGTTTTACCCAGATTATTGACAACGAGAAAAGAAGACTGGGATGCAATCTCAGCCTGTAAACAGAAACAAGACGAAGATATTAGTGATTTTTATTCTAGGTTTGAAAAATGTTTTAGTATTAACAGTGGTCTCAAGACAAGTAGTGAGTCATACCCTCATCTTTTCGTTACTAAATTAGTCGAGAATTCAAGTCCACAAATTAAAAATCGAGTTTTGAAAGTCGAAAGCACCTGGCAAGCAAATACTCCGTCCCAGATGCTCCAGATGCTCCAGTATCACCAGAATAGAATCAGGGAAGAGCAAGAACACGAGAGAAAACGTATGAAAGATACGAAAATGAAAGTACTAGTTGCACAATCTGTTCCTCAAGACAGTCAGAAGAGGGGTCCGAATCAAGCCAGTCATCCTGCAGCTCCCGTTAAAGGGAACTGCAATTATTGTAAACAGCCAGGTCATTTTATAAACGAGTGTGCAGTTCTGAAACACAACATAGCTACTGGTAAGACTAAAGAAAGACCACGTCCGCCTAGACAAGAACAAGTTTCACAGACTCCTCAGTCACAGAATGCACAGCAGACAGTTACAGTACCGCAGCCTATTGCTGCAACACAGCACGTCACATCACAGATGTACCAGTATGCACAGTCCGAGTATCCAGAGTATCAGCCATATTCATGAAACAGCCTAGAGAGGGAGGTAGGCTTGCCTCTCATCGAGATACCTGTAGATCAAGAAGGTCCCTATGTTCACAGTCAAGTATTAGGGAAAGACAGAAAGTTTTTGATCGATACAGGGGCAAGTAGGACCACAATTAGTCACGCCGAAGTTCCAGGGGCTCCGCTCTCAGGCTCAAGAAATGTTTCCCTTGGATTTTCAGGAAAACCAATAGTTAATGAGATATCAAAGCCAGTTACTCTAGAAGTAGGTCCATTGTCCCGTACTACTGATCTGTTACTTACTAAGTCATGTCCAGAAAATCTGTTAGGCATTAAGACATTGAAAGAGTTAGGTGCAGTTATTTGCTGTTCCCCAGAGGGAATACGTCTGTTCCTACGTGACTTTAAGGGTCACTATGTATTACGAGATTTTGATTCCAGACTGTCTAATGTTCCGCAGCATCTATGGGCACAAGGTCCAACAGATGTAGGTTATATGCAAATCACACCCTATCGTGTGACTCTCAAGCCAGGTGTAGTGTTACCACGAATCAGACAGTACAGATTGCCACCTGAGGCTGTAGCAGCCTTATCCCAAATTATTGACGAGCTCATTGTCCAAGGAGTAGTTGTAGAAACTGACTCCAATGTATGTAATTCTCCGATCATTCCAGTCATGAAACGTACTGATCCAAATGCACCCCCAGTATATCGATTAGTGATTGATTTACGAGAACTTAATAAATGTATTATTCCTCAGTACCCAGTTGTCCCAGATATCTCTTCCCTGTTAACTGCTATTGATTCCGAAGCCATGTTCTTCACTGTCATAGACCTCAAGAATGCATTTTTTAGTGTTCCAATTCATCCAGACAGCCAGTTTCTTTTCGGATTTTGTTTAAATGGAAGGAGCTATATGTTTACACGCGCTCCTCAAGGTTTCACAGAAAGTCCTAGTATTTACAGTCAAGCACTCAAGAGACAACTAGACAACATTCACATGCCAACGGACACTGCCCTGCTCCAGTATGTCGATGATCTACTGATCACAGCCCGTTCTGAACGTGCTTGCGAGCGAGCATCACTTACAGTCTTGTATTTTCTAGCCGAGATGGGGCACAAGGTGTCACCTTCGAAGCTTCAATTCTGTGTCCAGCAAGTGGTATACTTAGGACACTTGCTGTCCAAGAGGGGTAGGCAGTTGACACCCGACCGTATCCAGTTAATAGCGAGTCTTCCCCAGCCCAGAACCCAGAAGGAGGTACGTGCCTTTATCGGCCTTACTTCTTATTGTAGGCAATGGATTCCCCAGTATGCATTTCTAGCCAAGCCACTGATACAGTTAACGACACAGGAGGCAGCCGTATCGACTGTCCTCCCTTGGACATCTGAACATACACTTAGTTTCAACGAGTTAAAGAAAGCCCTATGCCAAGCTCCAGTTCTAGCTACACCGAACTACAGTAAGCCTTTTACACTTTTCGTTACTGAACGTGAAGGTACAGCATTATCTGTTCTTACACAAGATCAAGCAGGACAATACAAGCCCTGTGCTTATTTTTCGAGCACATTAGATCCAGTCGCCCAGGCGTTGCCTGCGTGCCTTAAGTCAGTTGCAGCCACAGCACTAGCTATCAGACAAAGTGATTCCATAGTTTTAGGACATTCCCTGACAGTACAAGTTCCACATTCAGTAGAAGTTCTTTTAAACCGAACACAAACTCAGCACTTGACAATTGCACGTTTAACAGGTTATGAATTGACACTGTTCCAGCCACACATAGAAATCAGACGCTGCAACGTTCTGAATCCTGCTACACTGTTACCATCAGTTAATCCAAATTCTGACCCACATGACTGTGTGGAAGTAGTTAACATTACGACAAAGCCAAGACAAGACCTGACAGACATTCCGTTACCAGATCCTGACCTGACACTTTATGTGGATGGTTCATGTATGAGAACTAGTACAGGAGAACTAGTCGCCGCGTATGCAGTGACTACTGACACTGAAGTTATTGAAACACACCGTATTGATACCCTGTCCGCTCAAGCAGCAGAGCTAGTTGCTCTGACACAAGCCTGTATACACGCCAAGAACCTGAAAGTTAATGTTTACACAGATTCACGTTACGCATTCGGAGTTGTACACGACTTCGGAGTGCTCTGGCAGGAGAGAGGTTTCATGACTTCTCATGGAACCAAGATTCAGCATGGTCTCCTTATTCAAGCTCTGTTAGATGCCATACATTTACCGACATCCATTGCTATCATGAAGTGCAAAGCACATACGAAAGTTACTGACATTATTTCTCAAGGTAACGATCTAGCAGACCGCACAGCCAAGCTTACAGCACAGACTCTAGACATTCCAGTTAATCAGACACACACTCCAGATCCGACTACATGCATGACAGTTAAGGACCCTACTCAAGATGTCATAGATATCCAGTTACATGCTACTTCCGAAGAAATCAAGAAATGGTCCGAACAAGGAGGGGTCCAGACAGATCAAGGATGGTTAACAAAGGGTAGAGCCACATGGTTTCTCCCCGACTCTATGGTTCAAGTTATTATCAATACCGCACATAGTCCAGCACATTTAGGAGAAAAAGCTATGTTAGACAGTATCCAGAACATTTGGTTCAACAAGCATTTACGAGCTGCAGCCAAGCAGAAAGTCCGTACCTGTATGATATGTTGTCAGTTTAATCCAGGTAAAAGTGTCCCGGTGGAACAAGGTGGTTTCCAGCCCCCTGACCACCCTTTTGAGGTCCTCCAGATGGATTATATTCAAATGGAGCGATGTCGAGGTTTCAAGTATGTCCTTGTAGTTGTATGCGCTTTGTCCAGATGGACAGAAGCATATCCAGTCCCAGATTACACAGCCGCGACCACTGCCAAGCAGTTGGTTCGTGAATTTTTCCCTAGGTATGGACTCCCTAGAGTCGTATATTCTGATAACGGTCAGCCATTCTCCTCAGAGTTAATGAAGCACGTTTCCCTGTTGTTAGGGTACCAGTGGAAGTTCCATTGTGTACGCCATCCTGAAGCAGCCGGTCTAGTCGAGAGACATAACCAGACCCTGAAAATCCGTATTGCAAAAGTCTGTAAAGAAAAAGGTGTGGACTGGCTAGTAGCTCTGCCAGTCGCTTTGTTTTATATGCGCATGGTTGCACATTCCAGATCAGGTCTGTCCCCGTATGAGGTCGTTTTCGGCCGCCCCCCTAACATGTGGGGTACTCCTAGACCCCGAAGTATTACCGATGTTTCATGTAATATGTTGACAGATTACCTAGCTTCCTTGATGTCTGCCCTCAACTCATGTCGTTCACAGGTTGCTGCCGCCTTTCCAGACAACACCGAGGTGGCACCGCATGAAATCGTTCCAGGTTCCCTTGTGATGGTCCGCAATTTTGACAGATCAAGTCCGCTGGAACCTCGTTGGAAGGAGCCACGTCAGGTCCTCTTGACCACCCGTACTGCCGTCAAGCTGGAAGGCAGGAAGGGGTGGGTCCACCTTTCTCATGTAAAACTTTTCAATGGATTGAAACCGGTTTCTAAAACCATTTCCAAGGATTCCCAGGATTTTAAAGACTGCCAAGACATTGTTTTAAAGGACTGTCCCGCAAAAGACATTGACACAACCCCTTCCCTGTTAGAGAAAACTCCGCAACAGGAGTATAAGTTAAAGCTCAGGTCTAGTAAAATAAGTCAGTCAGTTTGATTGTATAAGTCCTCCCCTAGGTGAAACGGTTAGATTGTTTCTGACATGTATAAAATAGACCCCCATAGTGAGAGAGTCAGTCAAAGTTCAATCAAATGTATCGTTTTTCTGAGTTTCATATTATTTCTCAGCATAATGATTTCCTGCACCAGTTATGCATTTTTCCTGTATTTTCCAGTTCCTCATGTAAATAAGTCTGCTAATGCTACAGCAGAGCACACGTTTAGTGATCTGCCTCCTCACGAATATTCTTACCGCCTCGCTATGCGTAACAACACATTTATCCGTATGTTACATTATTCACACCAGACCAGCAATGCCACTAATTGTTGGGTGTGTGGTCGACTCCCCCCTTTCCAGACACCGAAGGGAGTTCTGCCACTCTTTCCTTATCCATTCTCACATAATGGTTCGTGTGGAGCATGGTCCACGTTAACGTCATCCGCAACAGATATGTCTTTTCTTAACAGTACATGTTTTCCAGACAAGCAAGGTTTCCCCCACAGAACAGGTTTAGATCTAGAAAATGAAGTGTATAATTTAGGTAATTATTCGTCGAATTTCATGGTCCTGAATGTTCAGTCTGATCCTACTCCAGACACACCTGCTATTTCAGTACTACCAGTCAAAGGCGAATTATGTGTCCGTAGTTATGGTTCTGTACACGTAGGACATAGTGAATGTACTACTGTTGTCAAGTATAGTGACAGTGGGAAATCTATTTTCGAAGCTTCACGTCATTCTTATTTTGTTTGTGGTCAAACTGCATATGTTCGTTTGCCCCTCGATTGGGAGGGAACCTGTTACATTGCCTTCCTACTGCCACCTGTTTTTCTAGCCCCACCTGACTACCATAGGAATTCCTTCCTAGTACACACTAGACACAAGAGAAATCTCCCGATTGTCGATTATACTGAAACTGCCGCAGAACAATTCATTGATATAGATAAAGGTGTTTTCCCTTATTTAGGTACAGTTGTAAATAGTAAGCTAATCCGTAGGTTAACAAGAACCCTTGAAGCTGTAGTAGATGAGACTGCCTCTGCTCTAGGTAACTTAACTGAAGAGCAATCCTTTATGAGAATTGTCGTTTTACAGAATCGTCTCGTCCTTGACGTCATACGGGCCGATAGGGGCGGGGCCTGTAGAGTTCTCGGATCTAGTTGCTGCATTTTCATTCCAAATAACGCGCCGTCTGTTTATTCAGCTATAACCAGACTTCATAAAATTGCCCATCTGTTACATCAAGATCCAGGCACCTGGACATGGTCCGGTTGGTTCTGGAATATAATTTCCGCATGGGGATGGAAATTCCTGTCCTTTCTAGGTATTGCAGTAGCGATCATATTTAGCTGCTGCCTCTGTATACAATGTGGCCCTGCGATTTGCGGCATTTGCGCTACCTCTTGTATTCCTAGTCCCAAGCCCCGTTCTAAGTCCCGTTCCAAGATAATTCGAGACGAGCAAATGGTACTGTATGAAATGATAGACGGTATCATGAATATTGATGTTTCCTGATGGAAACGTAGTGACAAGGAGGGAATGTGGAAAAGTAAATTTTGCCATGTTCTGTGTCCCTACGCCTCATCCATCATATGTTATGTGTGCATGACCAATATGCATATGTTATTCCCCATGTCCGATTAATGACGCAATTACAGTTGTGTCCACCTCTAGTATGCCAGTTTCCAGTCCTCGTGAATACTACGAATATCAGGCCTATGTAAAGTTACGTTGCCACGTTTCTCAGTGTGCACGTTATTCCATTATAAAGTCCCCGTTTCCAGGCCTCAACAGGGCCTGGACATCAGATTCAGCTCCTGTCTCCTAAAAGCCTCGCTGAGGAGCGATACAGCCCCCACCTGTATCCTCGACCCTTCACTTACTTCCTGCCTCGCAGTGCCCGGTGCAGCTTGGCTCTGCCTCTGAGTCTGCCAAGAGTATGTTATGATTCCAGCTATCAGTTCAGTCCTCCTTCTCTGCATTCCTAAACTACTGAACTGCATCAATAGTTTCCGTCATTGTCTAGCCTTCTCGTCTCCATGTTAGAGAAATACTGTATTTAATGGTCATTTAGTATTCTTCATCACGCACTACATGTAGAATAATGCATGGTCCAGTCTTAGAATCAAGTTAGCTTTTCCCCTCATGACTTCTAGTTTATATCAACATGTTCCCTAAACATCAGATACTAGATAGGGTTTAGGTACAAGTCGCTCCGACCCTCCAGACTTTAGTCTCTGCTCCTAGCACAGAGTTCATAGCCCCCAGCTTCTCCTAGTGATACGTCATTGCCAGTTTGCGCGCACCACCAGGTTAGAGGTCCCGGCTCCTTAGGTAGCCCCCTCCTATGTTTCCGCCCCATTCATGACATATTCTGTTACGTTTGCACCACATGTCTATGTACACGCCCAGTTACACCTACTTTTACTGTTATCTCTCGCGACTGCTACGCGTCACGCCTTCTGCTCCACCCACTGCTACGCCTACTGCAATGTAATGCTATGTGTTTGCGCTATGTATAAATGCTCTTGTATTGTTATGAAAAGTTAGCGCGCTCATCCCAGACCCAGCCCCGGCAGCTGCCGGGCCACTCTAGCCCTGCCATTCTGTTCCTATGCAGGTTGTCCTGATCCTGTCCTCATGCTGTAATAAACCTGCAGAAACTCCTACTACCTCGAATCTTGACTCTTATTTATTGAGCTATCTGTTATGCTATATGCCTAGTCAAAAATAGGGTATTATTTATTTATTTACCACATAATGACTATTTATATGTGACATGAGATATTCGAAATACTCAGGTTGTATGATTTGACGAGGTGTAGTTAAACATCTTTGATTGATTTTAAACATAAGGTGTGCCTACAAAAAGGCTTAGGGATAGTCTTTATATGCTTATGCTATTCATCAGTGGAAGGGTGGTCTGCTACCCAGCTAGGTATTACTTAGCATGATGCCAGTCAGAAAATAGCTCTGTGATGTTTAGCTATGGCATTGTATGATTTATCAATGTCAAATGAAGCAGCCACTGCACCAGGAAATTTCTGCTATTCCGCTTTAGCAGGCATGACTATAACACCTCTATCAAAACTAACAAGTTTATCAAGCATATTATGAATCAATTTCTGGATGTTAATAACGTTGGCCAAAGGGCTGTGATTTTACAAGAAAGTTTGTGTCACTTTGGCATTCTAGTAGTGCCACCTGGTCTCACACATCCTGGTGGATGGTAGGCAGTGTTGGTTCTCTCTTCCGACAGAGTATGTTGGTTTGAAAATAGCATGACTAGTATTCGCTCCAGTTCTCCACCCAACTTTCCATAAGTGGTAGTACTCTGCCACAGGCGTTAAATTTCTGTTTCTGCCAGTGGCACACTACCACCCTTTCTGTGTTTAGGGTGCAAATGTCTAGGTTACATTGTTGGTTTGTATTTTTCTACAACAAAGCACAGCACAAAAAAACAACAAACTGATAGCAATGTGTAAATATTTACAAAATGACTGCCTGCACCCTGATAGATCAAAAATACCCGATACATATATGGTTCTCATATTTATCAGCTACCTGGATGCTGTGTAAGTAAAGGAGGCAACATGTTTTTCTTTCTTTCTTTTTTTTGTTTAAAACATGTTTATTGGTTTTAAGAACAAAATAACATTACAGTTCAGTTACTTGTCACGTCCCCTCTCCTCCCCTCACCCTAATCAAGGAGAGAGGTGTGAGTCACACCGTGTGCAAATAAATATAAATCCACACATAAAATTGGATCACTTAGACAGCATAATTAGTACTATTGCATCAAATTGCAGCAGGTCAGTATCACAGACATACCTAAGTAGTATTAATCATCTTTCCCCTCCACAGCTTGTTCCTGGTTCAGGCTCTCCCATTTTGCGTTGTTGTAGCCGGACTTTAGCTAAGTCTTATTCCATCCTCCCTCCCTGTTCCACTCCATTATAAACAAACCTGTGGCATACCCCACATTCAGCTTGTACCCACCTCGTAAATTCCCATAACCATTGCTTTTGTGTGGGCAGTTGTTTGGACATCCATCTTAATGCTACACACTTCTTTGCAATGTTGAAGCCTAGTTCCAATGCCTAGTATTCACATCAGTATCGTTGACTGTATTTACATTTTGGTTAGTATACCTAAAGTCTGAATTACTTTAGCCCAAAAGGCATGCACATCCAAGCATGTCCACCACATGTGAAAATAGGTTCTCTATGTTATTCCGCATTTCTGATCTGGGGGAATCTAGTCTGTGAAGCCACTGTGGTGTGACATAATCCCTATGTACGCATTTATAATGCACATATCTCAGTTACCCAATATAGATGTGCAGTCCCCTTCCCCTAACTCCATGCCCATATCAGTGTAGTTATACGAGTAGTCGTGTGTAGTATCATCAATCAGTAAATTCAAGTGATGAATTTGTCCTCACCTCACATGTCTGGAAGGGTCTGGTTTAACACATGTGTTTCCGGTTCTCATTGAAATCCTGCCCAGACCTTGCAAATGAGCCGCCAAACCAGCATTTACCAGGAAGCATCCACCAGTTATCCCCCATTTACCATAGAAATCCGCATCGCCCACCATTCGGCTATCCTCAAACAGGTCTCGCATGTCAAGTAGAGTATCACTCTCACCTCTAAGTCTCAGGAATAATGGCATTATTGGGCTTATGTCAAACACAATGGGATAAATAAAGAGCCCAGAAGACCAACACACTGACCTCCAAACACTTATATAACACACACATGAGGTGCAGTGGCTGTATCTCAAAGACCTTAGGATAGAAGGAATCCCTGGTCGGGGTAAATGAGTTTAATGTTTTATTGTACACAGACCCGTGTAATGATTTGTGGTCTCCTATAGAGGAAGTTCAATCCAAGAATTGGACGAGGTGGGCTCACTCATGTAATGTGACATGTTTCATCATAGGCCACCATGTCCCACCCTGGTAGGATGATGCCACTAGGGCAGACTCAACCTCGGTTTGGACTTTCCCGAGGGATTTCTTAGATATTTTTCTAATCTGGATAACAGTGTTCCAGTTACTAACTTGGGGCTGCAAGGATCATAAAGCCAGAGCCATATCCCTCAATTACCTTACGGTAATCAACTTTTAATCATATCTAAGGTTCCACATGAATGAAAGGATACTAGGTGGTATTCCTTGAGGTATTTTTAGTTAGTAACTGGATCACTGTTGTCCATATTAGAAAAATATCTAAGAACTCTCTTGGGTAGTCCAACCCGAGGTTTAGTCCGCCCTGGTTGTATCATCCTACCACGGTTGGATCAGGTGGCCTATGATGAAGGATATCACATTGCATGAGTGAGCTCACCTCGTCCATTTCTTGCAATGGCCTTCCACAATAGGTGACCCCAAAACATTGCACAGGTCTAAATACAATAAAACATTGAACTCACTTACCCAGACCAGGGATTCCTTCCTTCCTAAGGTCTTTGAGATATAGCCACTGCATCTAATTTTTGTGTCATATATGTATTCGGAGGTCGGTGTGTTGGTCTTCTGGGCCTCTTTATTTCTCCCATTGTGTTTGACATGAACCCAACAATGCCATTTTCCCTTAAACATGGAGGTGGGGTGATACTCTACATGGCATGCAAGATCTGTTTGAGGATAGCCGAATGGGAATCAGCTGATGCATGTAAATGTAGTCATCCCCTTCTCTTTTAGTTCCCTGTCCCTCTTAGCTAGTAGGGTCTTAACCTGTAACAGCATAGCTGTCCATTTCTTGTAAGGAATTAAGGGCAATGCCAGTAGTGTCCATGGTCGTACCAAAGGGGCCAACATTTCTGCTGCTGGATCAGTGCCTCCCTCCTGGAACCACAGCACTGTCTGATGAATTTGTGCTGCACAATAATAGGTCTTGAAATGTGGTGCCTATAACCATCCATTATCCCATTGTATTTTCAGTACCTCAAAACTTTGCCATGTCCTTCCTGGTACCAGTTGAGCAATCAGAGCAATCCATCCAGTTTGTGGAAACAAGATTCTGGTATCCGCATGTGATGCAATACATATAGTACTCGAGGTAGCATGACCATTTTGCTAATTGTGATACAACCTATTAAGGACATCGGGAACCTCAGCCACTTGTGTACACTTCGCTTAAAGAATATCACTAAATTGCCCACATTAGAATCATATGTTTCATTGCAACCTGAGCGCATATATACTACTAGGTACTATAATGGGGTCTTAATGTTTTGTAGGCATTCCTCCCCTGCTACAGACGATTGTATGGGACACAACACTGATTTGTCGGCATTAAGCCACAACTCTGAGTGCACCTCCAGCCATGCTCATGTACTGTGTTGAGCCGGCCATATGGTCATCGGGTTTCTCAACATTAACAGTATATCGTCAGCACATAATGAAATGCTTTCCTGCTTACTACCCACCATTATACCATTGTGTGTGTGTCAGATAGATATACTTTTTAACACGTTTTTGCAACTTGTTTTCAAGATGCCATTTAAAAACATGACTAGTTTAGAAAATTCTGTAAGATTGGTAGGTGTGTCCGTAAATGAACAAATGGATTGCCTTATTTATACTATGTATGCAATGGATCAATGTTCATCAAATTTTGAGTTGGTAATACTTTATTGTGAATCAGGTATTTGTAACTTTAAAACTAAAATCTAAAGACAGTGCCACATTTCACAATAGCTTTTTTGAGTAGGTGCCATTTAGTTCAGTCGCACTCCTGAATTTCCAGTCACACCTACTCTTGGAAGAAAACTTGGTGAATCTGGCCCATATAAATAGCACGTTTTACCAATAAATGATAAATCTACATAATATCACATGCAGGTCAATTTTATTTGAAACAAAAAAATACTCATGTGGTGTTTATGTAGTGTTAATTGTTCCACAGTGGGACCCCTGGAGGAGGCCGACTGGAGGGATGCCCTGATGGCCCCAAGTACCCTAACTACGTCCTCCAAGTTGCGGTTGGTACAGATATACTACCTGCACACATCCTCCTCACCCCTGAGAGGCTTTATCGAGCCCACTTGAGAACCCTTCCAGACTGTCCCAGGTGTGGACAATCCCCGGCCGATATCTTTCACATGGTATGGACATTCCCGGGGCTCGGGTGGTTTTGGAGGGGGTGGAGAGAGAGCTTTCACAGGCCTTGGGCTGGGAGATCCCTCATGGCCTGCTTCCGCTGCTCCTGGGGATCTTTGATGGCCTGGATGGTACTAGATCAGATAAGCGTCTGCTGGGGACGGCGGTGGCCGTGGCTAAGCGGGACATAGCACGTCACTGGCTGCGAGAGTCCGCTCCCACGGTGAAGGGCTGGAGGAGAGGGATGGATTGGTGTGGGGTCCAAATGGAGGCCCTCTTCGAATCCCGGGGTTCGCCAGCACAGTTCTCCAAGATTTGGGGGAAATGGTACAATCTGCTTCCACCGTGAACCCAGAGGTATGCTTTGTCTCTTACCAAGATCATGTCAATGTAATGTCGGACCGAGTTGCTCCAATCCCTTTTATGTATGCTGCTGATTTTTTCCCACTGCACCTATTAAATGTCGGGCTGCTGCCCAATAATTTTCTTTGTTGTTCTCAAAATGCCAATAAAGTTTATTATCAAAAAAAAATGTTCCACATACATTGTTATGTTCTGTTGTACCCAATATATATGAAAGAAAGATAGATATATTTCATCTTAACCACAGCTTCGTTTATAATATACAAGAAAGATGCATTTTCATACAAAATTAAATGCAATGACATTCATTGACATTCATGGGTGGGGGCACTAGAAGCTCATCTGATACAAATACATATATTGGCTTGTTGTATTTCTATGTCACCACACTGTTTCTCTCTGTGACTGTTTGAATGTTTTTGTGGTATGTCTACTGAGTCTTGCCACTTCAAAGTGGGTGTCCTCTCCTCGCACTTATCATATTTGTGCCCTATGCCATACAAATGTCTGCCTCCCAATGCACTTCAAAAGTAACGAGCATTTGGTCAGCATTGTGTTTCTCTGAACATACTGGAATGGACTGAGTCTGTACCCATCCATGGTCTTATAGAACATTATCAACAGACGCCTCACCAAATACCTCAACGACCACCAATTCCTTTAAGCCACTCGGTCAGTATTTAGACCCAACCACAGCAGGGTGATACATATTTCAAAAAATTGCTCAGCGGTTTCCAATCTGGAGGACTCTGAGCCTGGCTAATTAATATTCTACCTCTAATTGACAATAGTAGGGCCAACGTAGCCCAATGCGAAGAATGTCTTTTCTTTCAATATCTTATAAGTGTACTAACAGAAATGATTCTTCAAAGCTGAAGGTAATTTGCTAAATGCACTTCAAATCATGTGACACACTAAAATATTTCCACATATATGTTTTAGTACTAAGAATTCCATTAAAAAATCATGCCATATCACAGCATTTCATTATTACCCTTCTACTATATCAAAATCAAAAAGTAGCTATTGCGAAGCTTACATAGAGATGCCATCTAGGAAATGGATTAAAACCAACACTCATGCTTTTCTGCCACTAGCCTCTTCATCTATATTTCTTTATTCTATCACTTTCAAGGGATAAATGATACGATAATTTAACAAATGGTTCCTGTCTATGCCCATCTCGACTGTTCCTCAGCAGCCATCTTGTGATCAAACGTTCACATTGATTTCACATACTTGTATCTATATTACATGAAAGGGACACACCTTCCACCACAAGGCTTTAGAGACTTACTCTTTTTTATGGATCCAGAGATTTTAATGTATACACTACAGGACCAGGAAAGTATGAGAACACTTATAATGAAGATGCTTAGTTCCTCTTGCATTTGTACCAGCTGCAGTTCTTTAAAATAGTTTGAAGTAACTTTAAGTACTGCAAAATAATTTGTATATACTACACCAGGAATGCCCTAAAAAAAATAGTGTTTTCTTAAAGAGTGTTGTAAAACTACAGAGAGACATTCTTCTATGGCCACATGCAACTTTGTATCACAGTGAAACAAATTTTTATTCTACCCCAGCTCTTCTAAAAGGAAATAGGCTCCAAATAAGTGATATTCAAGAAGAATCAAGGAACATCTATATTCAGCCACATAGTAGCAACATTTCCCTTCCACTGCTGCCTCTATAATTGATGGAGTAGGAAGGAAGAAATCTAGGTCAGTATTTCTTAAACTTTTGACTCCTGCGGACCCCTGCTGAATCATTACTGGAAGCAGAGGAACCTGGTCTAAGCAATTTCTCCACGAAATTACAGAAACAAGTATACAGCAAATGCACAAATTAATATATATTTTATTTATTAAAAAAAAATACAAAAATAAAATGTTACGGGAATGTTTGTGGCTTTTCAAAATGGGGCTTTATTTTTCTAAGACAAAGCAACGTGCTAGACACTAGCATATCGCTTTGTCTTTATTGCACCCAATAAATCCTTTTTTTTGCCAGAGCAAACTAGTGCTTAAAATCAAGCCATACGTCATGCATACTTGCTGTACTTTTGCTGCTCCCATGAATCAAGTTAAGGATACAGACTTATTTTTTAGCCCCCGATTTCAGATACGTTCAAGTTTGCAGAGCTTTTTATAATTTCAATGTTCCTCTTTTTTGTGTATATATTTAATAATTCTTATAATATTTGATTTTATAAATAGTCTTACAGCTCCTGAGTCGGAGCCACCGATCCCCATGGGTCTATGGGCTACAGGTTAGGAGCCATTTTTCTAGGAAGCTTTTGCTCATCCAATCTTATTTGAATTAGACCAAGGAAGGCATGCATTTTTTGTTCAGAAATATTTGGATTGGGCTCGTCTGTAAGAAAATCCTATAAAGTATTTACTTACATTGATTCATTTAATTTCTTTCCATCCATTAGCATTTTCATAGTTCCCCAAACACATGCAGGTGAACTTAACTTTGATTGGTGAATGATCCCTAAATTGCATAGTTTTGCAAAACTTTTTTTTTTAAATCTAAGATTGTGATGTGAAGCCAGGATGATCATGAAGGTATTAATTGCTGTCTCTTCCTCAATCAAAGCCACCTGTCTGTAGCAAGTGCTTAATTAGGAATAGGGAGGTGTTTGCAAGCTGCATAAACAGCTTACATCAGAATATAAGACAGGTGCATGGACATTGTGTAGAAATAGATATTAATGGTATATTTTAGATTTGATAGCACAGTCATACCATTGATGAAGATGGATAGAGTACACATAGTACAGCAGAATGAACCTATGGTTCCACTGAGGAAAGATTATGTTGTGATCACCAGTGACAAGTCACCAGTGATACCAGTGACCAGTCACCAGTGATACCAAAGTTATGTCATTCAAAGGTATATCTGTGAAAACAAAAGCAAAGTCAGGAGAAGTGTGCCAGGAGCATTATGGTTGCACAGCTAACCAGGCCTCTGGGATATCATTTTCTCAGATGTTTTATAATTACCAAAATATGCCTTTAACTAAAGTCTCTAAGGGAGACTTTGTGTGTTTTATTAGATATGTTACTTTCTCATCTAACTAGCCAACCATAATGCTTCTTTAACAAAGTTTTACTAGTGAATATCTTGGGTTTGTTAATGCTACGCTTTGGGCCAAATTGTGATGACCCACATTATCTGGATACCCTACAACAGCATTTGGCAGCCCATTATCTTGCATGCTAGGCAGCACATCACCTTGCCTGGTGGGCAGTGTTTTAATGTCATCTTCGTTAAGGAATGTGAAAGAACATCAAAGTCAAACCACTTAAGTATGGAAAAAGTCAGAAAGAGGTTAAAAGATATGATGGCAGATCTAAGGTTAATAGATATCTGGCGTGAGAGGTTGGGAAAGCAGAGAGGCTATACTTTTTATATAAGAAAATATGGCCACTGTTCTCACATAGATTTTTCTCTCTTAGATAGATTTTTAACTCACTTACTCCAGTCAGTATGCCACATTCTAGCAATAATCTCTGACCATTCAGCTGTCTTGCTGTCTCTGAACCTACAAACATTAAAGACTCCTGGAAGGTGGGTTTTCAGACAAGTGGGTCATTGAGGAGTTAAGAAGGTTGACAAAATATTTTTTAGCTCATAATGTTTGTTTCTGCTAGAGGAACCACGCTTTGGGACTCATAAAAGGCTTATATTAGAGGGTGCGTTATACAAATCTTGCATTTTCGGAATATCAAAAGGCAAAATGATGAGAGACCTGGATGCAAAAAATTGAGCAGAAGATTCAAGAACTACATTCTGATTGAATGCAATCATTCAAACTGAATTCCCCTTGAAGGGATGTACTTGAATCTGAATATAAGATCAGTATAGAGAGAAAATTGCAAGATATGTGGAAGGCCAGTAAGTTGCAGCACTTTGAGTATGGTTAAAACACTGGAGCTCTATTAGCTTGGAAGACGAAGGCAGAGCTCGGCAAGAACTATGTTGAATGAATTATCGAGTCAGATACAGGAGTTCTGAACTCAGCAGAGGAAATAAAAGCAGACAGGCAAGGTAAGTTTAGCTTAGTATACACTGAAGATATAGATCTGGACCCATTGGTGATTGAAGGTTGGCTGAAGGATAAAACCCTTCCACATCTCTCGGAAGAGCAAAATACAGATATTCAGCGAGAGGTTACAGAAGAAGAGCTCAGGGAGCTGGTCAAAGGACTTGAAAATGAGAAAGCACCTAGTCCAGAGAGAATCCCTACTGAATTTTATAAGCAGTTGCTCATTCTTCTGGTTACTTTCTGGAAAGCTTTATTCTTTGCAATCTATTTAGGCAACGATTATATTTCTCCTTCCTGGCATGAAGCTATAGTTGTTATGATTCTTAAGCCAGGCAGAGATGTAACAAGAGCAGATTCTTACAGACCTATATTGCTGCTAAACTGTGTTATAGAATTTTTATAGGAATTTTGGCTTGTAAACTGTCAAATATTCTCCAAATTATAATTAATCCTTATCAGAAGAGATTTATCCCAGGTAGTAAGCAACACAAATTTACTGATCGCCTTATTAGGGTCTTAGGTATGGCTGAGACTTTCAAACTTCCATTGATGATCGCAATGGTTGTTGCTCCAAAAGCATTTGATAGACTATACTGAACCTACCTACGGGCAGTATTGCAGAGCTATGGTTCCAGCAGTAGTATCATCAAGTCTATATAAACTCGATATAAGGCAGCTGTAGCCAGGATCCCAATTAATGGTGAGATTTCTGCATCTTTCAGATATCCAGAGGCAACAGGCATGGGTGTTCACTCTTGCAAACTCTTTTTGACCTATATATTGAGCCTTTCGATCAAATGATCTGTCTCGATAAGTCTATGCTCCCTTTTGAAGCCCCAGGTATATCCATAAAAATAGTGTTATATGCTGATGGCATAATCATAATACTACAACCCCAGAGTATTCTGTCCCCAGACTTGAGCAGCATTCTGAAGAAATTTGGGAAATTGTCTGGCTATGAAATAAAGAGGGAGAAAACAGAGATCTTGATGTGGGCCAGTGAGAACCCGGTATGGATGTTAAAGCAAGGGGGTCTGGCTCCTGCCAATTTTCAAATATAGTCCTATGCTTTTCAGTTTAAAGACTTTTGGCTTCAGGCCAGAAAACCAGACAAATCCTACATGGGATAATTGTATATGGCTATGCTAGACCTAACTGGATCTGAAAAAGTATTGTTTCAGTTTGGGGACCTGAAATATTGCAAACAAGTTAGATTGAAGGTACTCCTTACAGCTCTTAAGGCGTGGGTGTATGTGAAGAAAGCCTTAGGGATACAATATTATGCTGACCTGGTACCCATTTGGGACTCTCCCTGTACTTCCACGTGGCTCACAGGCAATCTTAGCTATACTCTTCAGAATGGAAATTGTTCTACGTGGGGGATCGAAGGGATGGAGCTGCTTCTATCACTTGGCGGGAGTTTTTAGATCTTTCAAATGGAGGAGTCTCAAAATTCAAATACCTGCAGCTATGCTTCGGAGGTGAGCTATTGGGCTTAGAGAGACCTCGTTGGTTGGTTAGGGGATACGTGGCAACTTAACAAAGACGTCTCTCTGTGGTATTGAAGAATCATCGCTGCAGAATATAAGAAAACGGCGGATCTGTTGTGGGAAAAGAAGCTTCTGGGGCTGGCGAAAGAACAACTATAACAAGCATCTCTGAACTTACTATATTCTACAGAAAACTGCACTATTAAAAAATAATCACTTATTTACTCTCCATAGAGCCAACTGAACCCCTATGAAACTGGCCAAATTTACCCAAGAGACTCCAAGATGTAGGAAATGTGGCTGGCCTGGAGCTGATGATAAGCATATTGCCCAGCACTAGCATCTTTTTGGAGCGATGTATGTAAAGTCCTAAAGGAAATCATTGGCCCAAGACAGTGTGTGATTTATTTTATTTGGGTCTGACCCACTATCTCAATGTGATAAGTCGAGCAGGAAGTATGTCATTGATCTTTTTCCTGATATTGCTTGCAAGATGGGAAATTTGTAAGTAGTGGATCACCCTCGGCCCACCATTGATGTAAGATTGGCTTATGTCTGTGTGTTATATTAGTAGATTGGACCAGGAACGCAAGGTAACTTCACTCGAAAAGACATGGAAACCTTTTATGACCTGGCAAACAAATCACAATTGTCCTATGATTACACTTTAGATTTGCTGAAATATGGGTCGACCTCTGAAGTAGCCCAAAATATTCACCAAGTATGTACATCAGGCAGTCTGATTTCGAAGGTATAGGCTCAACTCTTTGAGTGGGGTATAAACTGATAGTCGAATGAGTACAAAAATTAGAAAAATGCTACATGTTGGTACCTGCCTGCCATTTCGAGTGGGGACAGCACATGGCCTTTGTTGAGGTTCTGCACCCACTACCACAACCACAGTAGCCAATGGTCACAAAGCATGACCTCCAGCCATCTCTAATAGTTAAACCTCTACCCCCAGATCTTGCTGTGCATGGCCTCTGAGTGTGAAGGGTTTCTCAGCCATAGCACCAAAGTCTTCAGATATTTCCTGTACCAATTATCCCTGCCCCAAATGAACAATGGACACAGTCTGCAGCTGTGCCAATCTGAAACTGGGTAGAGGATGAAACCTTAGGCCATGAGCTCTGGCCATGCATGGAGGGTTATCAGCATTGATATTTTTCAAGGTGAAGCAATGTTACAAAAAAACACAAACAAAATTGTGTTTGGTTGGCTACATGCTTCCCTTTATGTGAATGGAAAATGGAAAGATATTGCATAGCTTATTTTTCAGAATATTGACATTTTGTCTACAAACATGGAAGATGTCTGTAGTAGGAATTCATTTCCAATTTTTGGTACTCCACATAACACTGAAATTGTGAATAATGCTTTTCTGTTCTGTTTTCTTTTGCGTGTATCTTTGTTCCATTTCACTTTGAGTGTCTAAGAAATGTATTTATTCAAATCATTATTATAAAAATCCCAAAATGATTTCAGCACAGTCATCATGCTCAAAACGAGATGTGCAGTGTAGACTTTCCGGCTCAGCAAATTGTATTCATGCAATCAGACTAAACAGCTGGACATTAATAGGGCTGCGTTTATAACCTGCGCCCCCATGTAGTGTTGGAGCAGTGCTTCTAGGCTTTTATTTACACGTGGTGCATAAACTGGGTACATCTTCCAAACAAATCTAGAATGTGGGTGCCAATACATATACGATAAAGCAGGTTAAGCCACATAAGTTGGATTTGGGGGCTAGCCTTTTGGGACCACATTTTAAGATAACCATGATGTCTCTTAGTAACTTTAGTCCACATGATTAATTTGAGCAGGTGCAAATAGCAGGTGTCACTTTACAATATATCTAAAACACTTTCCTACAACTACTGCTATTTCCAAGATATTTCCAAGCATACAAAAAATTACTGTCTTTCGATGTTTCTCTATTGCTGCTTTTCAATAGTACTTTCCATATGGAGTAGTCCGTGCTCTGACAGGGCCGACTTTAGGGCAATGCGACCGGTGCAGCCGCATTAGGCACTGACCTCAGGAGGGGCACTGTGTTTAGCAATAATGTATGATTAGAGAGATGATGGGCACTTTTGCTTGGTGGTAGTGAGAGAATACGAGGGGGCTGTCATTGGATGTGGAGGTGCCAAAAATGATTATTGCACCAGCCGCCACCAGCCGCCACCAGCACTAAAGCCGGCCCTGGGTGTTCAGCTAGGCGTCGGCTTCCATGAATCCTTTTAATTTTGAGTACGTGTGCCATGAAGTGCGACAAGAGAAAGATCCTTTAGGAAGAGGCAAGGATTTAACCATATACAGTTAAATGCTCTGCTCAAAACATTGACAAGTCATGTATATCTGAAGATCAGTACTGCAAAAATGTTGCGCTAATGAAAAAAGGTGAACTGGGCAATTGTATTTGCCCCATGTTTGCTACAAGAGGAAACAGGGCAAATAGTGTGTGAACCAAGGCAAAACTTGGACCAGGAGGATATGACTCCATTGCGTTGTATTTGTGTAAAAAGAAACGGAGCAAATTATGTTCTCAGCTGTTCAAATGGGAAAGAAGCTACTAAGCTTGAGGTAAAATCACTTTGTTAAATATTTTATGTGAGGCAAACAAAGAACAACATTTTGACTTAATGTGTCCTAAAAAAATGTGTTTTTATTGTTAAAATCTTCAATTCCTTTGTAAAACAAACTAAAATCAAAAACAGTGTGCTAAAGTGAACCACAAACTATTTCATCTTTGTGTGCCTTGGCACATTTTGTGTGATAAGGTGTAGGGCTCAATTCTGTATCCATCAAAATAGTTCAAAATGGATTTGCCAGCTTCTTGTGTTTTTGTAACGTAGAACAAGTTTTGAGACTAGGATCTAAGAATATAAGTGTGTCTACTGTAGGATACTTACTTTACCAACTAATCCTCATTGTCACACTTAAAGGGGCCGATTCCGATCTCGCCCGGAATGGCTCCGAACGCAATTCTGCCAGGAAAAGTACGAGCCGGACGTGTGTTTTCCGACAGACTCGTACAACTGTACGAGCGCGCAAGTACGATGCGGGAAACGTGAAATTGCTGACCGACACGTTTCTGGGTGCGGATCACTCCGTTCGTGTCGGCCGTAAGTGAACCGTGCTGTGCAATAGAGGCAATTTTCAAACGAGCCAGTACGATGCAAGATTGGGACAGCCGGATCAAGACGGCATTTCCGACTGATAAAAGCTCTGGGAAGCGGACTTTGGGGGTCTGCGCCGGGCCCCCCTTCACCCGTAGCCTTATAAGTAGGTCACAGGGGGGGGCCCAAGGGTCCCCCAACACGTGCATGTAAGGTGCGGGTGACACTGACACTTCCCCACTACAGGGGGGTGCCCTTTTGCGCAACATACCTTTTTCGTCAATGGGAGCCTATGTACACATCGTACAACAGGCTCCCATTTACTTCAATGGGGCTCCGAGCGACTTGTGTCCAAAAGCGCATGTTCGCATCAAACTTGGGTGTTCGGAGCTCCAGAGTGCAAGTCGGTCGGAAAGCACTCCAGATCCGACTCGGACGGAGGGCTTTCCCAACAAGATCGGAATCGCCCCCAAAATGTAACAACTAACTGTGCAGTACGACAAAACAGAATTACTCAGCTTAAGTAGATAGGATCGGAACCTTCGTAAAATGTTTAAAAATATGTTCTTACAAGGAAGACCTGCTATTTACAATCAAGCTCTTCACAACAGGCAAACCACATTTTTTATACCAACGTGTGAGCAAACGATATGCGAATTTAGATTTACATATTCGTAGCATGGTAAGCCATAATATACCATTACTTCTAAAAAACAGTTTAATTTTACGAAGGAACAGTCTATTGTTTTTCTATATGAAGCGCTACGAATCCGAAAAGGTAGTTTGTAAAATGTACATTAACCCGCTTAAATGGCTGTTATTGAACCAATTGCTGCCAGCTGCAAGCTCCTAGTCAAACAAGAAAATTCTCGCGGCCTACCTTCCAATGAGCAGGAACTCTCCAGCGACGCCGAGGCGCCTCATCGCCATGAGGATGCCTCTGACAGTCATTCCCTCACAGAAGCAGAGCACCACCCTGGCCTTGGGCAGGCGCTCTCGAAGCTTCTTTAGTAGGCGGTCGAAGCTCTTCTCGCCAGCGTTGCTGTAGATTTTGTCACTGTGTGCTATGCACAAACCCTCCTGGGCTGCAAGCTCCTTGAAGGCCTCCATTCCACTCTCACCATAATTCCCTGAAAACATAATAAGGAAAACACACGTATAAACATGGATGCTCGATTTGTTATCGAAAAAATGCCACACAAAAGCAATTATGTATTAGCAACGCAGTTAATATAAGCTTTTAATCACTGTACCAGTGGAAAATTTGTTTTAACAGATAAACAGAAAAGAGGGAAGTAATTGAAAGGAAGAGGGGAAAGTCTAAAACAAAGTAGTTTGGAGCTTAAAATAGGAAGGCCTTGATGACAGGTGGGCAGCGCGGAGTTCTTGTGTGAAATTTTGATCCTCCCGCTCACACACCTGCCAACTTAAAAATAAAATTCACTGTGTGAAGAGGGGTGGTCCCTTGGAGGGGGCGGGGTCTTGTAAGAACTACCTAAAAGGCACATTTGCACCCTCCCCCACCACACCCCATCTTCCAAAAAACAAGCTTGCCTTAGGATAGTGCGAATGTCTTCGGGTGTTTTCACACCCATTAACATTAAGACAAGCTGGAAATCCACTCTTCCCAGTGGTTTACAGTAGTTTTTCCCTGCCACTGTGTGATATTAGCTTCTCACCAGATGACTGTGTGAAGGGAACTGACATCGTGTGACGCACAGAAGCACCGTGTGAGTAGGCAGGTCTGTGATCATGACTGACCAGGCACCCAGATCTGTTTTTCCCTGGTGCGGGACCATCAGACCTGATATACCGACCACAAATACCGACTGGTAAAATGGCTCCAGGCTTCAACTGCAAAAGCAGAAAGGACTGCAAACTTGACCCCACCCAGGTTTTTTTTTATGGTGAACGGAATGAATGAGCATACAGTGCTTCCACTACCAAAATTATTATTCCCTACCCTCTTCTTCGAACTCAACTCCAAGAAGAAGCGCCCTCACACATTTAGCACCTGCTCAAAGCAGGTGTTAAATGTGTGGATTAAACCCCTCAGAATAGAGAATAACATATAGAATGGTGAGTTGTAATTGAGTGCCCACACAGTTATTCCACATTCTGAGGGGTTAACTCAAAATTGCATTGTACTGATGAGAACCTTACTGCAAGGTAACAGTAATTGCGTGTGCAGAGTTTGCACCCTGCCAGCATCATGCAACTTGTAACTTGGGCCGAAATTGTGAAAGTGTACTTCAATATTGGTTACTCCAGCGAGTAGCTTGAATTGCCTACACTCTTTAGATTACTTACAAAAGATACTTGTTTTCTGCAGAGATGCAACTACATAAATATATTCATACATGATATTTAAATCTATATGCATCGCTTTGGTAAGGAAGATGTACACAACTTGAAACACCAGTGAAATTCTGTACAATATAATTTAATTTCCTTCATAGCTGACTTTGCTTATTCCTCCCATTGAGAAATTTGGTAAGGTCCCCTCCAATATGAGTTGAACGAGTAGAACAATAATAAAGTGGCCAATGAATTTTGGCATAAAATAATATTGGACACACATGAATATTTATTAGCCATTTCAAAGTTTCACAGACTGCACCCCTTTACCACTAAACATATTGCCATTGAAAATGTTGGATTAAACTAATTGCACACGAAAGCCAACACATGCACTAACAAGCATTAACCATAGGTCTAGTGTTGTCTGATAGCCTTTTGGCAATACCTGTTTTATCATGGTCCTTGCAAAAAATTTTTGTTATAGAAGTTGCCAGGTGTTTGACAATTTAAAAAAACTGACTAAAGGTGAAAATTGTTTTTGGTCTCAAAAAGTACGCATTAGCATAGGACTTTGTCGCACTGAAGGGAACTATTTTGTGTGTGGATGTTCTCAATATGAAAGGGTAGCATGCTGTAACTCATAGTGAAGTCAGCCCAAAGCTGAAGTGGGCAGACACCTTTCCCTTGATGCATGCTTGAGTGGGTTGGAGAAAATGTGAATCACATAACCACAGACCAATGGATGAAGAGTGCCTGAAACCCCCTACATTAACTATCTATACACATCATTTTATTAAAAAGTAAAGGTATTTTCTAACCCTGACCTGAAAAAGCCAATCGTCCTACCATTGGTTATCAGTCTCTTGCTTGCGAGTGAAAGAAATTAAAAAAGAAAGAAAGAAAAAAGGCAAAAAAGTGACAAAACTGGAAAGAAGGGAAGAAAGCAAAAAAGAATAAAAGAAAGACAGCAAAAAGGAAAGAAAGCATGAAAGGAAGCAAAAAGAACATAAAAGAAGGAATGCAAGTAAGAATGAAAGAAAGAAAAGATAGCAAGACAGGAAGGAAGAAGGAAGGAAGAAATAAATGAACAAAAGAAAGTACAAAAGAAAAGAATGACAGAAAGAAAGAAACAAAGAAGAAAAAACCTGAATGTAAGAAACAGAAAAAAGGAAGGAAAGGAGGAAAGAAAAAAGAAAAAGGAAAATACGGAAGAAAGAAGGAAATAGGACATAAAGAAGGAAATAAAGCAGAATAAATGCAAGAAAGATGGTAAGAAATCAAGAAAGAATGATAGAGGGAAAGAAACAAAGAACTAAATCAGAAAGAAAGAAAGAATGAAGGAAAGAAAGAATGAAAGAAAGGATAGACGGACAGAAAGATGGAAGGAAAGAAGAAAGAACAAAATAATGAAGGAAAAGAAAAAAAAAGGAAAGAAGGCACAAAAAGTGGAAGAAAGAAGGAAGCAAAGATGAAACGAAAAATGGAAATATGTCAATAAAGATCGAAAGAATGAAAAGAGAAAAGAAAGAAACAAGAAAAGAAAGAAAGAAGAAGCAGAAAAGGAAAGAAGTAATGAAAGAAGAAAATAAAGGAAAGAAAGCAAGAAAGAAAGAAATAAGGGAAGAAAGAAGCAAAGAAGGAAAGAAAAATGGAAAGAAAGAAGGAAGGAAAACTGGAAAGAAAGACAGAAGGAAAGATAGAAAGAATTGGTATGGAAAAAGAGAAGGGAAGCTAGGAAGAAAGATGGCAAGAAAGGAAACGAAGAAAAAAGAAACTGAAAATTAAAAGAAGAACAGAAAGACTGCAAGAAGAATGAAAGGAAAAAAGGAGGAAAGAAGCAAAGAAAGAAAGAAATACAAAACAGCTACAAGTTCTGCAATTCAACATGATAAAGACTGATTTTCTTCTTGGGCAAAGTTTATTAAAAAAAAACATTGGGGAAATTGAGCCCAGAATAAATGTGTTTTGAAGAATTGCCCACTTATGAATTTTCATTTATACTACTGAAGTCTTCAAGATGTGTACTGAATGCATAGAAAAAAGAGAATAGCTTAATAGAGAATAGTTTCGAATGGCACAATCATTTATGCTGTGAAGCAAAAGCAGTCAGATAAACAAAGAACACATCAAAAGGAATTTACAACAGTATTGTCAGGGGACAGGAACAGATAAAGCATTGACTGCGGTCTACGCTCACAATAAAGTAATTATAAAGTAAAAAAACAACACTGGCACTGAAGGGAACTACTGTGTGTGTGGATTAGTTCATTGTAAAAGAGCAATATGTAGCCACTCAAAGTGAAATTAATAAGTGTCTAAAATAGGCTTACAATAAACATACAATTATTTGAGGGTTCGAGGGAAGTTTTAAAGACCTAAGCACAGTTATAACCCCCCAAGCAAGCTATAAAGAACAACAAATAACTGTGGGTCTAATGTTATACTCAGGACATGATATGTATAGCTGGCTATGTGTCTGCTAGTACTGTTTTGAATAGGAGACAGACTGGACAATTATCCACTGTGAAAAATGTCCATCAGTTACTCGTTCTTAGTCGCCCAGTACATCATCTGGTCTACTCCACAGTAGTTTGTCCACCACTCTATCCCCATAGATATGTGTTGGAGATAAGTAGTGTGGGATGGATGTCTGGTAGTTGTTATTCACTTGTAACTGAGAGCAGTGCATAAATAATAAGTGAAAAAGAATATATAAAGTGTAAGATTGGATAGTGCATACAATATTCACTTTATTCTGGGGTCATGCACCTCCAATATTAAAAACAACAATAGTGCAAGAAAGTCAGGTGGTTCAAACAAATACCTTCTGACTGGGTGATCTGGTCGACATGTTTCTGCGGACTATGGTCAATTGCTATACCTGCCGCTTCCTCAGGACCCATAAACTTAATTGCTACTGCTTACGTGAATTAAATAATAAATAACAGGACATTCGTGAACAGAAAAAAGTGTCACCTGTACACTTCCATTTTCCTCCTTTAAAAGTCCGGTTGTAAATAAGCCAGCATATCCACATGAAATGAGAAAATAATAATAATAACACCTTCATTAGTAAGGGCTACAAAAGAGACATTGCTGAAATCATATTAGTACCACATCTTGGTCAAGTGACCTTAGTATGTATTTCATTGTGTACATAATCAATGCCTCACCTTAATTTGTAAGGGGAATTGCCTCACCTCACCTGGCAAACAGCTCAGGAAAATGAAGCACCGCTCTAAAGTGCAGAGAATGTAGAAAGGTCAAAATTAAAAATCTGTGTCAGGTAGAGCCAGTGCAGAGTCACAGCCTGTGGGTTGCTAGCACACCAACAGGGGTTGTTGAATTTACAATACTCAAGTTTCTTAGCATTCTTGAAGGTTGGCAGATTTATTTCAATGTCGTCAGGCATGAAATATGTATACAAAAGTCTACTAGATAGCCAGTTTACATGTTTATAAGGCCATCATAATGCGAGATATAATAGCCTCTAATCCTGATCTATTAACTAAGGAATTAAAGTTATCGCTGAACGGAGCTACCCTAAGAAACTTATCAAGCGCTCAATGAAGAGAGCAGCGAACAATAACAGGGAAGCTCTACTGGAACCACCGGTCCCCAAAGAAAAGAACGAAAGGTTAACATTCGTGAACACTTTTAGCACAAGATCTAATGCAATCCAACGCATAGTCCGAAAGCACTGGAAGATCTTGAACACCGGGAAAGAGTCTCTGACACAACCACTTTTTGCTTTTAAAAGAGCAACTAGTTTAAGAGACAAGCTGATACACACCAGACCCCCACCCAAGGAGATCCATCAAGTGGGCACAATATGGAATATGCCACCAGTGACAGGACATCATCCATGTGGCAATTGTGCCGCGTGTCCGCAGACCAAACACACCACATCAATCGATATAGGGACTAGCCGTCCCTGGGAACTAAAGCGGTTCACAAATTGCAATAGTAGCAATCTGATTTATCTCATTACTTGCCCGTGCTCACTGAGATATGTCGGAATGACTACCCGAAAGATCAGAACGAGGATTTCGGAACATAAAAGCACAATAAGGTGCAAATAACAAGCAACAAGGTTGACGAATCACTACATCCAAGTAGGGCACAAACCTACAGAGTTTGAATGGACTGTACTAGAACAACCTAACATCCCCATGCACATCACAGATATATCCAAACACCTGTTTAAAATAGAGCAAAAATGGGTGTATAAACTCAATTGTGATAAATCGGGGCTGAACGAAGACATCCCATGGATGACACTATAGAATCATCACCTTACGAGATTTCATGAACGGTAATATGTCTTGTAAGATGACTGACTTAAACAGATTCGGCATATATATCACCGGCCACCTGCTAGTATCCTGACGATAAAGTGTGGTTACTCCGCTAAATGATTATAGGAGTGACTGACCATATTGATTAACATCAGTAATAACAGCTACTTCAACTGACTGTAATAATATCTATAAGGCCATGAACCTATCTGTCTCCTAATAATGTCCATGGTGATAATTGTAATAAAGTGCATGAAAACGCCTGTGAACATATCGCTTGACATCTGTGAAACATAGTAACCATGAAGTTTCACTAACAGTACCTTAGTAGCGCTTACACTTCATGAGTAATAGTATCCTCAATAGCGCGCTGGATTTCAATCAGGTTTAATAGTTCACGATGATATTTACATTTATCACGCTATTTCATTTGCTCGCCACACTAATAACTACATTTCCCATGAGCGTGTGTAGTCCAAACACTCTCCACTCTTGCGAGAGTGTACAGCGCGAATTAGACTACATTTCCCAGAAGCGCGGGTAGTTTTAGCAGACGCGTGTTTGACCAATCACGCTCGCGCAGAAACAATAATGGAAGTGTTTGTCTCCCCCCGCGGCACCTCCCCAAACAGCCCGGCCGGCTGCCTGAAGTACCGACGGAGAGGTAAGGGTGCAGGAGAGATCCTGATTAACTCCTTACTTACACGAAGGGATTAGTGTAACTTACTTTCCAATAACGAGTGGTTTCTAAATAAAGTGAGAGCGCAATAACAATGAATTATAGCGCGTGGGCATGCAACGTGACATTTTGTTCATACTTTGTCAATACTTGGCTCTGCCTGAATACTAACGAGTTAGGGCTTAGAAAGCAAATGCCTGAATGCGATAACTTTAATTCCTTAGTTAATAGATCAGGATTAGAGGCTATTATATCTCGCATTACGATGGCCTTATAAACATGTAAACTGGCTATCTAGTAGACTTTTATATACATATTTCATGCCTGACGACATTGAAATAAATTTGCCAACCTTCAAGAATGCTAAGAAACTTGAGTATTGTAAATTCAACAACCCCTGTTGGTGTGCTAGCAACCCACAGGCTGTGACTCTGCACTGGCTCTACCTGACACAGATTTTTAATTTTGACCTTTCTACATTCTCTGCACTTTAGAGCGGTGCTTCATTTTCCTGAGCTGTTTGCCAGGTGAGGTGAGGCAATTCCCCTTACAAATTAAGGTGAGGCATTGATTATGTACACAATGAAATACATACTAAGGTCACTTGACCAAGATGTGGTACTAATATGATTTCAGCAATGTCTCTTTTGTAGCCCTTACTAATGAAGGTGTTATTATTATTATTTTCTCATTTCATGTGGATATGCTGGCTTATTTACAACCGGACTTTTAAAGGAGGAAAATGGAAGTGTACAGGTGACACTTTTTTCTGTTCACGAATGTCCTGTTATTTATTATTTAATTCACGTAAGCAGTAGCAACTAAGTTTATGGGTCCTGAGGAAGCGGCAGGTATAGCAATTGACCATAGTCCGCAGAAACATGTCGACCAGATCACCCAGTCAGAAGGTATTTGTTTGAACCACCTGACTTTCTTGCACTATTGTTGTTTTTAATATTGGAGGTGCATGACCCCAGAATAGAGTGAATATTGTATGCACTATCCAATCTTACACTTTATATATTCTTTTTCACTTATTATTTATGCACTGCTCTCAGTTACAAGTGAATAACAACTACCAGACATCCATCCCACACTACTTATCTCCAACACATATCTATGGGGATAGAGTGGTGGACAAACTACTGTGGAGTAGACCAGATGATGTACTGGGCGACTAAGAACGAGTAACTGATGGACATTTTTCACAGTGGATAATTGTCCAGTCTGTCTCCTATTCAAAACAGTACTAGCAGACACATAGCCAGCTATACATATCATGTCCTGAGTATAACATTAGACCCACAGTTATTTGTTGTTCTTTATAAAATAGGCTTAGCCATTGCTCCATGCAGTATTGTTGTGTAGCGGGCGTAAGCAAAATGTGAATGCACAGCAACAACGCCCCTTTAAGTAAGTATATTACACATATAATTTTAGTGCAATCAAAAGGTCTTGGCTAATGCCAGACCTAAATAGTGGCAAAAACAGTGTGGTTTTCTTCCTGAGTCTGTATTATGTTTGCATAGAAAGGGCATCCTAGGTTACTAAGTAGACAGCCTTCAGTCTTCTTTGACAACTTAACAAAATGTGTGACCTAATGTGATTCTTGGAAACCTAAGAGCAAGGAATTACCAAATCGGACACATTTTCTACGTTATCTCTTTTTAGGAAGGAATCAGTGAGGGGAGAGGAGATCTTTTAACATTCTCTCATTGTACCTATTGCAGGCCTAAGACTGACACTTGATAGATAAATATAGCGAGAGCAAAGACTATTAGTATACCCAGTTTGTCTACCCATGCTACCTAAGATGGGCAAGCATTCCTATGTTTTGTCCCGAACAAAAGCTCCTTTACGCACCTCATGACATGAAATCCAGAGGATTAGTTACTAAGGTGTTGTGCAGGTGCTTGCATAGCACAAGGCAACACAAAGTATTGCATCAATTTGAATTAATGAATGCAGTATTTATAGAACAACAACAATTACTAGGGCTGCCAGTATAGTAAAAGAAAGGTTGGGTCAGATATTGAATACATACTCATGTTTGGATTTTTTCTCAAAGACAGGTAATTGGATTGAGAGTTGATGTTTAGTGCAAGCTCATTCCAGGACTTGGGGGAGCTTTAAAAACAGATCGCCCACCCAGTTGTGCAGTGGAAAGTAGTGACCCAGATGTTGAATGAGAAGGATGGAAAGGAGTGACATGAGTCCTCACATCCTTTGCTTAAGCAGGCTATGTGACAGATGTAAAGAACTTAAAAAGTATCGCTTTGAAAGGAGCCAAAGCACTGCATATAGATGCAGACAAATAGAAATAACTAGTATCAAGGGGGCTCCATTATTAAAACACACAATATTTGCTACTTCCAAGAGACTTGGACACTCAATGAAAATGAACTAGCTGGGTATTCCCCGTACTCTGTATAAGCAATTAAAGAAGATGAGGGTAGACCAAAAGGAGAGCTAAATATCTGGGTCTCTTTGAATCTCCATGCATGAGTGCAGGAAAATAGTAAGATACATTCCAACAACATTCAGCCATCTTAGGATCAGCCATGACTCAGGGGTTTTAGACCTATTTAAGATCTATCTACCACCTGTGAATCTGAATGAATACTTGACAATTTTAATCACATTAGACAATTGCATTAATAATGTCTGAAATTGAACCCTAGACCATCCATCGAATACAAGGAAAAAGGTGGCCCCCCACACTATACTTTAACAAAAAAAACGATGTGTCGCTTGTGGAAATAGATGTGTGTAAGGAGGAGATTTGGAGAGGCCTACCCAAATCTCAAAGCAACACCCGAGGGTCCACCAGGCGAGGTGGGGAAATCAATGCCTCTTAGAGCCTTACGAACTTTACTTTCTTAACCCCTTGCAGGCGGGGGTGATTCCCCGCTGTGCTGGGGGGGGCACGCACAGCGCCCCCATGCTCAACACGAGCTCAGCTCATCATGAGGCACAGTGCTCGTGTGCTCATGACGAGCTGAGCTCGTAGCAGCCACACCCATTTTCGTGGAACGTTCAGCACAGCAGGGGAATTATCCCCGTGTGTGAGCGTCCACGGCTCATGACGAGCTCAGCTCGTCATGAGCACATGAGCACTGTGCCTCATTACGAGCTGAGCTCGTCATGAGCGTTCAAAGGGTTAATGGTTGTAAACCTACAGACTCCCCTGCACAGCCTACTTTTAGATCAGCCAACTGGGAGAGCCTAGTTGAATACTTTATTAACCTGGAGTTCTGGCATCTGGGTGCTGACATGAGAGTCAAGAGAAGAATTTAATGTGACCACCACTCAGTAGTAGCCCTCTTCAGATCTTTCCTTTAACATAGATCAACGGAAGAGTACTTGTCTAATGGAGTCCCAAAATCTGTTCATAAAATCAAATTGGAAAAATAGGAAAAATATTCCCTGGAATACTAATTTTCCAAATAGGATTTGTGGTCCAGCGGCCGTTACCCAATGGTCGCAAGAATATAAGGAACTATTAGACACAAAGTAGACACTTAACCTAAAAGCTTTCCAGAAAACAAATACATTTCTAAATTTAACACACAGTGTTTGTGTAGCAAAGTAGGATCTGCTTCTTACGGTTACCCCCACTTTTTGCTTGATGTGATGCTGTATTTTACTAGTCTGTCTGGGATCCTGCTAAGCCGGACCCAAGTCAATCTGCTTTTTCCCTAAATTGGTAAGTTCAGTACTTATGTACATCCCAGTCACTAGTATATGGTACCCATGTACACAGGGCATAGGTACACAAGAGGGCCCCCATCGGCTGAAGCATGTATTATGCCACCCATGGGATACCATTCCGATTGGAACTACAGGACGGCCAATGAGGCCTGTGTAAGTCAGTGCTTGCATCCTTTAGTAAGGATATAGGTTTTCTACATCTTGGGTGACTGCACTTAAAACCTATGTCACTCCTATAGCAGGCCTTTACAATCCTGAGGGCAGGGTGCTTGGTTCTAAGTGAGGGGGTGTCCCTCCATGAGCAGGACACCCCTACAGCATATGGAGTCCTTTTTCCCTGGTTGGCAGTGAAGCAGCCATATTCTATATAGAGGGGCACCGCCTAATCGTGCGATGACCATCTCAAAAACAGCTTCAACGAATCCTATCATGTTTGGTATCAAACCTGTTAGAATAATACCCCCACATCGTAAACAGTGTGAGAGGTATGATTCCAAGCACTGGAGGAGCTCTCAGTTAGGCTCTTAGTGTTCCCAGTACAAGCCTTCTTGACCCGCACAGCAGAAGACGGGTGCTGCTGACCAGAGACACATTTCTGCCCTCCTCCTGCTGAGCCGAGCTCAAGCAGAGGAAGGTGGAACAATAGGCATCCTGTCACAGGGAGGTGTGACCACCTCCCATACAGGATTTAGTGTATTAGGGCTGGGTGGGTGCACTTGCCAGAAAGTCTGCATTAGGGGCCCATTTGGTGTCCATGTGCATAGTCCAGTTCAAACCAGTCCTGAGAGCCGTTTGCTCCAGCTCTGGCGTGAAACTGGACAAAGGACATGGAAGTAACCTCCCCCTGTCCAGACCCTCCCCTGGGAGGGTCCCTTGAATTTTCCAAAGCCTTTCCCTAGGGTACTTAAGGGCTTATGGGTGTCGGTCTTTAGATTTGCCATGAGATAAGATTCAGATCAGGTACCATTCCACTTCTGAAGTCTGGGCACTCTGGACTTCGTTTGGGCCTGACTTCATCTTCCTTCCAGTCTGCTGCAGCATCTATGCCTGTGCATCATACAGGAACCTTCCAAGAACTGTGAAGCATGAAGGATAACCAAAGTAATCTCCCTTGGAGTGAAGGAGTCACTCCCCTGCATTTGCAGGCACTGCAACTAAGTCGACCGGTCTGCAGATCCTGAGCTTCTCCGGACTCCATGGGCTCTGCAATCCAGGTCGTGGTTTCCCACAGCTCCCAAGACCTGCTCTACCCTCTCACCAAGTTTGAGGTCAGTAGTCCTCATGGGGGTTGCAATATCCGCATCCCCTTTGCAGTTGCAAAGGCTTGCTGTTCTCTTGACAAGAAGATCTTCGGGATCCAAGTAGCTCCAACATCGTGCACCTCCAGTGACCAGAATCTTCAAATTATGACTCATCTGGCTTTAAATGCATACTGAACCAGATTGGAGGGACTTTTTTTAACAATTGACTCCACGTCCTGAAGATGGTCTGACAGACAAATCAGCCACAACAGACCGAAGCGTCGACTGACACATTTACTTCCTTAGCATCTGTAGCTTTTTAGGAACTGTTTTCTGTTGTTACAGATTCCTTTCCTTTCTTATATTCATTTGGAATAGATCTTTACATCTATGATTTGCAGGTTGTTTTATATGTCCTCTATCATGGTGTTTTGTTGTATTTGAATGTACCCCTCTTAATTATGTTTACATTAAAAATGGTGTACCTATGAAAAAAGATATACTGGGTTTATAACATTTCTGCTATTGAATATTTATGTTCTGGATATCCTCATTGATGTATTGATTTGTCAATGGTTAGCTACCAATTGGGGCTTAATCACAAGTTATTGTTTTTGTTTAAAATTCGACTAAGAGTAGCTAATGAAATCCCTTGAAGGTATCTTTACATATTACTAGATCTATCCTATGGCAGATCTTTCACCACCTTGGCCTACCAGAAAAGTTTGTGACTGCCTTATATCAAATGCATCCCGGTAACAGAGGCACTGTCATATATGATTCCAAACAGGAAACCAGATTCAGTTTTTGAATAAATGTCAGTGTAAGACAAGGTTGTGTTCTTGCGCTGTTTTAATTCAATGTTTGTATCAATGATGGTGACACAGGCTTTTAACTAAATTTGGATTCCTCATCTATTGGGGGAGATAAAATACCAATTGTATTTGCCATCGACACTGTCGTTTTGTCCGGCACTGAGATATCAATGCACAAGTTGAATAAAAGAGTGGATAATTACTGTATAAAAAGACCTGTACGATTAATACGTCGAAGACTAAATGCTTGAACTTAAATTCTCAGTGAATACTGAGGAACACCTCCAAAAGCTACAACAAGCCCCTACTGTGAGCCAGCCATTGCGATTACTTGGGTGTCACGTTTGACGAGGAGCTGTTGTGTGGCAAGCTGTTAAATAAAAGCAACTTGAGCCAGTATACCAATGCAGTCCTAAAATTGTTCAACAAATGCAGTTGCAGTACTTGCATATGTCTTTCAAGCCTTTCAAGTGAAAACTGTGGCAAAAAATTCATATGGGGCAGGACTCTGGAGGTTCAAAAAGAAGACTGGTCTTGAAAAGGCTGAAAATAATTATTTGATGTAGCTTATTTCTTCTAGGCCCTAGCGCTCCCATGAACCTGGGCTTAAAGACTATTGAGACAATGCTAACATTTAAACCAATCCTTTACTGGCTATGAATTTGGCAAAACCCAGAGCTGGCCATCTATTCCAAAGCCATGTGTGAACTGTTTGACGAACAGCAGTGCAAAAAAGTTGCCTTGGTCCAGGCACATCACACATATCCTATTGGCTTTAGGTTGTGTGGTTTTCTGGACTAATCCCAAGCTAATGACCCCCTGCAGCATTCAATTAATCAAAGGACCTGCATGAGAGCAAAGCAGGTGGGTGAACTCATGACTCATTTCCTGAACATAAAACCCATCTCCGGATTTGAACAATATATGGACCAGTTATTTTCAGAACAGAAAAGGTGGTTGTGCTTAAGGTTTAGGTCTAGACGTTTATCAAAAACTGGATCAATAGAGCTAAGGGGTAAGTCACCTGTGCAAACAAAAAAGCTGTATTTACAGCAGGCGTGGCTGGCACAGGTAACAACGGCAGGGCGGAAGAGTGGGGAAGTCGACAGACGATGGAATAGGGAAAATTAAATTAATAAAAAAATAAAACCACTTATCTTCCACTCGCAACATTGCTGCCAACTTAACAAAAATAAATAAGGCTGCTGAAACGCCTCATGCACAGTCACAGACAAGCACTTTACTCAGACAAAAAGTAATGCTAGTAAGCTATAAGCTATATTTAAGACTCTGCAACCCACATGTTGGCCCAAAAGTGAGTGGTTCTGCACCACAAAAACAATAAAGATTGTGGAGAACTCATGAAAAAGACAGTATTTTGAACTGAGGTGACCCTGGAACTTCATTTTGAGAAAGACCCGTTCATAAACTCGCAGAAAGCATCTAGCATTGTCAGTAGCTTGTGCCTTCTTATCTCACAGTGGAATCTTGCAATACCTAATTATTGTCTAATTTATACCTTCACCGGTGCGGATACCAGGGTCACTGCACATGACTCGAAATCATAGTTTTATTACACGGACCAACAGCACTGATAGTCACAAAACCAATATTCTTTCCCTCAGCCTCTTAGTTCATCTCTGTTCCCAATAACTTATTATTTTAACTGATGAATGAACAGGTATGCAATTCAGGTACATTGGTGTTTGATGTATTTACGCACCAGTCTTCTTAGCTTTGTAGCAATAAACACTTTTTAAATAGCAGGTGAATTAATTAGGGACAGGCAATTTTTTAATTAAACACCCAATTCAAAGGTCAAAATCAGGAATTTTCAACAATCCTGAAGTTAGTAATTTTCCCTATTCACTTAACTGTGCAAAGTATAGTAAAGAAAATACTAGGCCACCACCCCGTGACCACTTTTTTACCAAGAAAAACCTGTGGTATGCCATCCTATGGAAGCAAATCATGAAAAGTATGTTGCAGCCCTTAGAGATCAGGGTGAGACAGAGGCGGCTCATCATTGCGGGCACAGAAGGTTTGCTCACCCCTTTTTTTTAAGGTATAATGAGTGTCTGGAGCTCTACAATGGCAACATATCCATTGTGGAACTGCAGTGCGATACCTTTGTCTTCTTAGTCCTTTCCTCTGTTTCTGTCAAAACTTAAAAGTTGTAGACACACATTTATGCTTAGTCCTTTGAAGTGGTACAGGGTGAAATGACCTCCTTTAGGGCCTAATTCACAGAATTCACTTAAGACAAAATCCTAATCTTACTACTTTTGGTATTCACAGAATGCATTTACTAATTTTGGTATTCACAGAGTGCACTTACTACTTTTGGTATTCACAGAATGGATTTACGACTACTAACTTTACGTCCGCACTGGGGCTGAAGCTTCTGGCCCGGAGGCGGAGCTTCTGGCCCGGAGGCGGAGCTTTTGGCCCGGAGGTGGAGCTTCCGGCCCAGAGGCGGAGCTTCCGGCCCGGAGGTGGGGATTCCGGCCGTGGCGGAGATTTAGCCATGGCCGAAATCTCCACCTCTAGGCTGGAAGTCCCACCTCTGGGCCGGAAGCTCCGCCTCTCAGCCGGAAGCTACGCCTCCGGGCCGGAATCTCGGGCCCGAGTGTGGAAGTAAAGTTAGTAGTCGTAAATCCATTCTGTGAATACCAAAAGTAGTAAGTGCATTCTGTGAATACTAAGAGTAGTAAGTGCATTCTGTGAATACCAAAAGTAGTAAGTTTCGGATCTTGTCTTAAGTTAGTTCTGTGAATCGGGCCCTAAATCTCTGCAGTGCTGCAAGTGGGACTCTAAATTGCAACTGCGCAGATGATTTGTCAGACATTGTGTGAAAGTCAATAGCTATCCAGGATACCCTTAGGGCCTGCCTTCACTCTGTCGCACGACAAGGTAAAAAAGAAGAGCTCAGAGAGTGGTCTACAGTCTTCAGAATCTCAAAAAGGTTATATACCACCTCGGAATTTCTCCTCCTCTTGTTTTAAATTTTCGTGTTCACTATCAACTAGGTGGCATATTTTCATTCCAGCCTTCTGCTACCATGGTAATATTATTTTTGCTTTTCACACATCCCTGCATAAAGTATAAAGTAGATTGAAACTAAAACATATCTTCATAGAATAAAACTGGAAGAGCTCATGCACTTTGTCTGAAAGGTTGAAGATGTGTTATTAGTTTTGCAAGATCTGCCACGACTATCAGTACAGTGCTTCAATTTCTTGTTTTTCAGTAATTTCTGAAACACATATTTGCTCTCCTGTCTTTCGCCTTATTTAGGCACACCCCAGTATTTTCCACGCAAATAGGTATTAAAAGGTGTGAGGTCATTTCACATGCAGTAGTGCTGGAATCCAAAATACTGCAGGTGATTTCTAGGACAAATTCTCCATATTAAACCCAGAAAATCAGTTTGAAAAAAGGTATGGAATGTCGGAAGATGTGAGGAAATCAGTGCGGAAACACTAGTTTTTACAGTTATTCTCCATTCTATAATGAATTTATGTGAGGTGACTCAAGATTCCATGGTAATTCTGCATTCTAAAATGACTGTTACCGGTGGTGTTGTTATTTCCAGATACAATATTGCCACACTGCGATTTCTGTGGAACCAGTAAAGAGGCCTTAGTGCGTGGCTTTTCTCCTTCACCATTTGAGTACACGTCTTCTCCATCAGGAGAGATCCTCGGGCCGTATTACACAAAGTGCCCCAAGAGCACAACAGGCATTTGTACCCTCTTTGCATACCCGGGGTACTTTTGTATTACAGAAGGGGCTGCAGATGCTTGTGCTGTCCCTTATGTAAAACCAATAGTGCTGGTGCACATAAAGCTTGCGTTATCTTCAAGGGGCCGTTCCCTCATTTGCGTGGGGATATGCCCAGGCAAATTAGGTAATCCCTTTGCCTATGTATCCTCGCCGTATTACAGATGTGGGCACAGAGGCAAAGAAGCTCTCAGGAGGTACGCTGACTGTGCGCTACCTGATAGCAGCCCTCTGGAGGGTGGAAACGGGGTCCAATTGACCCCCCCCAAACACCCCCTTGCAGGCGGGTGCAGTCACTCACTACATCCGCCTGTAAGGGGATCTCTATTTCCCTTTAAAAGTGCATGCAGGTTGCAGCCTGTACTGTGAAAACACAGAGTGGCTTCAAAGCAACTGCTCCATTTGTCACATGAATGTGCTGCCCCCAGGGCAGTGCGAGTTCGCGGCTGCCCTGAGGGCAACGCATTCTTCATAATACAGCGCATTTTCATTATTCGCGCTGGGCGCACCTTTTAAAAGGGGACTGACAACATGTAACTTTTTACACCTGCCCTGAGTGAGAAAACCAAATCTAAAATGCCATGCACATGGGATAAACTCATGTGTATTTTGGAACATTTCAAGACACAACTAAGGGCCACATTACATGTGCCCTCTTAATTCCAGTTGGGATGGTAACTGGAATAGCTACCTCTGTGGGGCTTTAAAGCCCTGTGGGAACACCTCTGTATCAGTTACATCTTATCCGAACATCCCACCTAACGACAGCAGAAGTAGTTTCCTTATGGAATACTGGGGTGAGTGAGGAATAAGTAGGAGAATGTGGACCGAAATTAATGATGCCCCAGTCATTCCTCCTTTCTAAGGGGGTACTCAGAGATTCAAACGTAATATTTATTTATTAAGTATTTATTTATGTATTTTTATGTACCCCAAAGAAGTAAATTACATAAGAAATTAGAGTAGCATGGAAGTAGGTGCAACTACTTATAGGTACTTGTGGTGAAAGTTACATAATAACAAGTCATAGATACATTCAAGATTATAAGAGATGAAAAGGTGGCTCGAGTAGGGTGATATAGGTACAGAATACATCTTAACAAAAATTGAGCACTCGTAAGTGCCATGTGGCAGTCAGGGTCAGGGATGAGGTGAGTTAATCATAGAAGTGTCTTTGGAAGAGAAGAGATTTAAGGTCAGTTTTGAAACCCAGTAACTCCACTCCACCAGAGTTACTGATGGCCCGATATCGCTAATTCGGCATGAGGGAAAGTGGTTTACAGGGCATGTTGCAAAGTCATCCTGTGCCCAGGGCACCCCCCAACATTTTGCTGACTGATACTAGTGGTAACTGACTCTGATTGACCATAGGCTCTGCCTAACCAGGCCCAGGGCCAGTGCTATGCTGAAAGAGACACATTAGAATACAGTTAAAACACCTACATACACTAGGGTACACAATGGTATGATGGGGTACCCCTGTGATTGGCATGACCTACCCTATAAGCCGCTAGTATATAATAGGGCAGGGGGATTGACACTACCTAGAAGTCCGTAGTACCCTAGGGAATGGCAGTTTAGAGGCAAGCATCTCTTTTTGCACTTGCCTGTGTGCACTGATGAAGCCTGAGGTAAGTTTAAAAGCAGCCCTGGGTGTCAGGGCTGCTTTTAAAAAGTACATTGTGCCCATACTCAACTTTGGGGTTTGGGGCACTTAAACATGGATACCCTACAATGTTTTGGCATATTAGGAGCCCCCAGGGTCTCCCCTAGGTGTCCCAGGGGCGGGGGTCAGATAGGTATAAGGTACACCTTTATAAAAAGGAGTTTTGTATGCCCTGGGTTAAGTGAAATTTCACATTTCTCTCCCCACATTGTGGTTAAGTGCTGCTCAAATTCGACTTTGATGCTAGGAGCATTGTGGAGGGAGAATCTGCAGTATTTCTACAGTTCAGGACCCCTAAAGTCTATCCTAGTTGCACATTGGGTGAGGGTTTCTGTAGATATAAGACAAGTACTTATAAAATATGTTTTTGTATGTCCTGGTGCTGGAAAATTGGCCCAAGTCATATTTCGCATTGCAAATCCCCTGTTGCATCAGTTAACATGGTAGGAAGTTATTGATTAATAACTCCTGATAGGAGAGGGCTAGAAATGCAATTAAAAAACTTCCCAGAATGGTAATAATAAATCCAACAATATCATATTTTTGGATTTCTCCTAAAGTCTACATACAATAAGTTATAAGACTGTCTTGTTTGTAAGTGTAAATTCAGCCTTCCAGTGGTCTGCCATGATTGGTCAGATTTAAGTGGATTAGCCAGGCTGCCTTGAAGGGGTGATAAAGAGTGCCTAGGTTAACCAGCTCTGCTTGCAGGGCAGTGTGCTGCCACTGGATTCAAGATAGCCTGGCTGATGAGGATTATGAATCCGAAACCGGTCCCAGGATGCTTGTTTCCGGTCCAGGGAAGACATGGCTTGGCAGTTCGGGCTGGACTGTTCCCATAAGGCACAGGGTCAGACTGATTTGCATATAGCCATGTCTGAACTGGGGTGGCTGAGTGAACTAAAGAATGGTGATGGATTAAACCCAGATCAATTGACTGGGGGTGAGTGTTTGATTTGTTCAAACGCTCCGTCCATCATCCCCTTTTGTATCGCTTTGTTCGCCCTAAGTGTGGCAGGGTATACTCAGACGTGAGTCCCTTGTTCACTTGGCCACTGGATTCAAGATAGCCTGGCTGATGAGGATTATGATTCCGAAACCGGTCCCGGGATGCTTGTTTCCGGTCCAGGAAAGACATGGTTTGGCAGTTCGGGCTGGACTGTTCCCATAAGGCACAGGGTCAGACTGATTTGCATATAGCCATGTCTGAACTGGGGTGGCTGAGTGAACTAAAGAATGGTGATGGATTAAACCCAGATCAATTGACTGGGGGTGAGTGTTTGATTTGTTCAAACGCTCCGTCCATCATCCCCTTTTGTATCGCTTTGTTCGCCCTAAGTGTGGCAGGGTATACTCAGACGTGAGTCCCTTGTTCACTTGGCCACTGGATTCAAGATAGCCTGGCTGATGAGGATTATGAATCCGAAACCGGTCCCAGGATGCTTGTTTCCGGTCCAGGGAAGACATGGCTTGGCAGTTCGGGCTGGACTGTTCCCATAAGGCACAGGGTCAGACTGATTTGCATATAGCCATGTCTGAACTGGGGTGGCTGAGTGAACTAAAGAATGGTGATGGATTAAACCCAGATCAATTGACTGGGGGTGAGTGTTTGATTTGTTCAAACGCTCCGTCCATCATCCCCTTTTGTATCGCTTTGTTCGCCCTAAGTGTGGCAGGGTATACTCAGACGTGAGTCCCTTGTTCACTTGGCCACTGGATTCAAGATAGCCTGGCTGATGAGGATTATGATTCCGAAACCGGACCCGGGATGCTTGTTTCCGGTCCAGGGAAGACATGGTTTGGCAGTTCGGGCTGGACTGTTCCCATAAGGCACAGGGTCAGACTGATTTGCATATAGCCATGTCTGAACTGGGGTGGCTGAGTGAACTAAAGAATGGTGATGGATTAAACCCAGATCAATTGACTGGGGGTGAGTGTTTGATTTGTTCAAACGCTCCGTCCATCATCCCCTTTTGTATCGCTTTGTTCGCCCTAAGTGTGGCAGGGTATACTCAGACGTGAGTCCCTTGTTCACTTGGCCACTGGATTCAAGATAGCCTGGCTGATGAGGATTATGAATCCGAAACCGGTCCCAGGATGCTTGTTTCCGGTCCAGGAAAGACATGGCTTGGCAGTTCGGGCTGGACTGTTCCCATAAGGCACAGGGTCAGACTGATTTGCATATAGCCATGTCTGAACTGGGGTGGCTGAGTGAACTAAAGAATGGTGATGGATTAAACCCAGATCAATTGACTGGGGGTGAGTGTTTGATTTGTTCAAACGCTCCGCCCATCATCCCCTTTTGTATCGCTTTGTTCGCCCTGAGTGTGGCAGGGTATACTCAGACGTGAGTCCCTTGTTCACTTGGCCACTGGATTCAAGATAGCCTGACTGATGAGGATTATGAATCCGAAACCAGCCCCAGGATGCTTGTTTCTGGTCCAGGGAAGAGATGGCTTGGCAGTTCGGGCTGGACTGTTCCCATAAGGCACAGGGTCAGACTGATTTGCATATAGCCATGTCTGAACTGGGGTGGCTGAGTGAACTAAAGAATGGTGATGGATTAAACCCAGATCAATTGACTGGGGGTGAGTGTTTGATTTGTTCAAACGCTCCGTCCATCATCCCCTTTTGTATCGCTTTGTTCGGCCTAAGTGTGGCAGGGTATACTCAGACGTGAGTCCCTTGTTCACTTGGCCACTGGATTCAAGATAGCCTGGCTGATGAGGATTATGAATCCGAAACCGGTCCCAGGATGCTTGTTTCCGGTCCAGGTAAGACATGGCTTGGCAGTTCGGGCTGGACTGTTCCCATAAGGCACAGGGTCAGACTGATTTGCATATAGCCATGTCTGAACTGGGGTGGCTGAGTGAACTAAAGAATGGTGATGGATTAAACCCAGATCAATTGACTGGGGGTGAGTGTTTAATTTGTTCAAACGCTCCGTCCATCATCCCCTTTTGTATCGCTTTGTTCGCCCTAAGTGTGGCAGGGTATACTCAGACGTGAGTCCCTTGTTCACTTGGCCACTGGATTCAAGATAGCCTGGCTGATGAGGATTATGAATCCGAAACCGGTCCCAGGATGCTTGTTTTCGGTCCAGGGAAGACATGGCTTGGCAGTTCGGGCTGGACTGTTCCCATAAGGCACAGGGTCAGACTGATTTGCATATAGCCATGTCTGAACTGGGGTGGCTGAGTGAACTAAAGAATGGTGATGGATTAAACCCAGATCCATTGACTGGGGGTGAGTGTTTGATTTGTTCAAACGCTCCGTCCATCATCCCCTTTTGTATCGCCATAGGAATGCCAGGCCAGGGGTAGGAGTTGTAAACTATGTTCGTCACAGAGGAGAGCAGAGAACAGTGCCATTTACAACTCTGAACTTCCCACCTTAGGCTGATGGTAGGATTAAGGGAGGTATGAGCAGATGCAGGGGGGAGAGTCTAAGTAAATTAGCCATCCTAGGGGTGTGTTTAGCCAGCTCTTACCTCCTTGCTGGAAAATCAGCCATTATGGATTTGGAAGATTAAATGCACTCTGGGACAAAATAATGCCACACTCTACAGGGTGTGGTCATATATTGGAGAAGTTACCCTGCTCCCATTGGTTGGAAGTGACCTCCTGCTTGACCCAGAGAACTTAGAATAAGTATCTGAGAGGGGCATAGCCCTCCAGATCTGCTGCTTGAAACGTACTGAAGGAAGACATTGCCAAGCTGAGAAGATTGCTGTGCAAAGATTTCTAAGGCCTGACCTCTGAAAAGTGCACCACCTGAAAGTACAGTCCTGTGGATTATTTTGCTGAAAAAGAACTAAAGAGTGGACTCCCTGAAAGCTACAGGTTAAAAGAGCTCATCTGGAACATCACCACCTAAATCCGCACCTTGGAGAACCACCAGTAGATTTGTAAGGGTTTTGTACCTGTGGATTGTGGGAACTGAAGCCTTCAACTTTCAAGGACCATCTTGGAGCTTCCAGACTCTTGTACTGAGTTTGAGACACTTTGGGACCCTTTGAGGAACGTCAAGAAGAAGTTCAAGAAGTTTGGAGAACTTTGGCAAAAGCTCCATAGAGGGACTGACTCAAACTGGCCAGCCAGGCCTCCTGCCTTTAACCACGAGCCGGCCAAGCCAACCAGGTTCGTCCCGCTAAAAGCTTCATCGCTCCAACTTCCAGAGTTTGCCCGGGACTAGAAGAAATCTGAAGCCGGCGAACCCTCACCGGATCTGGCTACATGAAGAGCATTGAGAGACCCTGCGAGAAGAAGCTCCAGAAAAGTTTCTAAGTCTGCTCGTAGAAAAGGTGACCGGGAGCAACCATGAACCCCAAGCCGCCTGCCTTCCATTGCGTGTCGGTCTGGAATTCTGGGTTGCCCCGCTGAAGCGCTAAAGAAAAAGTTTCTAAATCAGCTCCTGGAAAGTTGAGCTGGAGCTCGTCGAAAGGCAATCCGGCGAACCCTCACTGGATCCGGACTGGCTGGTAGCTTCATGGGGCCTATGGGAGAAAAGCTCCAGAAAGGTTTCTAAGTGTGAAGGTAGAAACTGAGACCGGGACCTGCCATGAGCTGTAGCCACTCAGGGCTCCATCCAGGGTGGAAGGGGGGCCCACTAGGGACCCCCAAAGTCACTGTCCGCCAGCCTTCTCCTGGCATGTTAGCTGCCATGAAATGGCCGTCGGAAACTGACATTGTAATGCCTACGGCGGTGCCTGAGCAAGCACCATCACAATTGTACGCCTTACAGATGGTCCGACGGGTTCCTTGAGCCCGTCGGAATAGTGCCGGACAGTCTTTCTGCCCTCGACCATCCACCAGCCATCCTAATATGGCGGGCATTCTTACATGGTCCGATGGTGGTTGGACCACCGCCGACAGGCTGACTGTGGTAGTCCGACGCCATCGCAATCAGGCCCTTTGTTTGGAAGACTATTAGTTTGGAAAAAATCTCAGTTTGAAAACTTTGAATGTGCACTTCCATCTAATTCCTACTAAAGCCTCCTGACTAGTAAAATCGGCTCCACCTGGAGTTAGTAAATATGTCAAGTTGAAGTAACTGCAAGCCACAATAAACTATGAGAATGTCGTTATTGGTAGGATGAGGTAGTAAAAACAGCGTTTAAATCTTCATTGTTCATACTTTTCCCATATAAAGCTCTTCTTTCATTTGTCTAGTAATCCTATTTCGGGCACTGACAAAAGTCTGCATCCGAATCGAGATTACAACAGAAATATTGCCTCATCAAATGTATGCCTCCAATTAGAGAAATAACATATGCTGGGCGAATAAATACTGTAGTCTTCATGGCCATTCAACCACTGCCTTATTTGGAGTGATCACATTTTGGTAACAATGCTGTCATTTGCTGTCCCATTCCATCCTTTGCCTGTTTTTTATAACCCACACCCGTTGCATCACAATTGAACACCTTCATGTCTACAATACTAACATTTGACACACATAGGTTTACCAAATGATTCAATTTACAACAAGAATTCTCCTGGACTTCCCTTGAAAAATGATTGTTATGAAATAAGTTGGTTAATTGGAGAAAACTAAGACAAAAACTCCCACTCAGCAATGAACTGATTTGTTAATTGAAAGCAGGATTAGGAATATTGTCAATGGCGGACTGTGAGAGAGCTTTCATTTAAAAAAAATATATATTTCTAAATTCAAGATAATTGAGTTTCGGCATTTGAGGAGAAAAATATGCAAGAAAATGAGTATTCATTTGCATTCTTTTACTATACTAAGCTTACATTTAATATGATGCCTTCTTTTTGTGTTTATGTTTTCCCACAATTTAAATGATTTAGGGGGATATTCACAAGGACTTAAATCGGATTTATCTCCACCTTAACGCATCAAAAGTGGAGATAGATATAACACTCCATTCAATAGATGGTGTAAACTGCAGACATCCCCTGTATTCCCGCGATAACTGCCCCACAATTTATCTCCATGGTGGACACCATCAACTAACCCTAATGAGATGCAGAGTAGGCGTTCCGGTGTAAAAACACACGAAAAAACCACAACACCACTTTCACAACGAACTGCCAGATCTGCGCAGCGAACCAACAACAGGCAATAAGCCACGGTAGCAGCAGGGATTTAACACCCGCCTTTTGCTGGTCTTAAGCAGGACGGCTACCTGCAGCATAAAAGGGAGCCCAGCCAAGAGCCACACCTGAAGACCCACAGATGCCATGGAGACAATGATCATGCAATGCCGATATTCCTATGCCATAGCTTAATTCCCTCATGTGCCAGGGACAAACAACTGCTCACATGTACCCCCTGTGCCCCCTGCACACAATGCACACAACTGCCACAACAGAAAGCACACGCATACCATGAAGGTGCAGCCAATAGTGGACCGCCCGGGACTCCTCAACAATGTTGTGGCCAACTCCCCAGGCAGAGTGCATGATACTTACATCTTCCGACAGTCCATCATCACCCAGCGCTCCCAGGATGGCACACATGGAAATGCAGTGCCCGTTGGTAAGTCCAAAATAAACATACCACACACCTCTAGCCCACAGTCATGCAACTCACGACACTGCCAATAGATACACAGCACATGCCAACCTACCAGACACAACAACATGATTCAACTGGGAATCCGGCCTTACCATGCCCACAACCCAGCCACAGCATGGCACCACAGACACACAATAGCAGGATGTGAGGAGGGGCATGGAGCAGGCCTGTGAGAGAGCGGCAAATGACTACTGAATGTGAACCTACACAATGCCAGGTGTGGTACCACAGAGTGCAAAGCATGGAGTGTAGTGGCCAGTGGACGCTACCATGTCCCCACAGGCTGTGGGGTAGAATGCGGATGTTACATCCCCCTTGCATGCGCGTGCCTAGTCGGTTGGACCTGTATACTCCAGGCCTGAGTAGGGGTGTGAAGAAAAAGCCCCCGCTCTGGTCGTGGTTCTCATTCAGAATGGATAACGTGTCTGCCAGGGCGGCGCCTCTCAGCCTGCCACGAGACCTGTGCCGAGCGCGGCGGGCCTGCATCCCTGTGTGCCTATTGCACCCCGGGCCGCTGGTCCCCAGCCCTGCCATACCTGCCCCAGTGCACCAACGGGGCTCCGCTCACCTGCCTACTCCGGCGTGTGTCAAAGAGGGCCCACCACGTGCCGGTACAAGCTCCAAGCACCAGTCTGCGACCTTTGCAGCCTCCGCAGACCATCGCTGGCCCCCAGACGCTGGCTCACATTACGCCTTTCTCATTTACATACTCCACCGGCATCCTCTTCGGCCCAGTAGGTCCCACATGTGGAACTGTGTCCCGAGTCCTGAATGGCAGTGACCCCAAGTCAGTGGCCGCGGCTACAGCAACAGACTCCCTTCAATCAGTGAAGCATAATTCCATATGGCAGGCCTGCGACACGTGGATGTGGGCTCAGGCCTACCCTGTGGACCAGTAGGTCACACATGTGGAACTGTGTCTTGGGTAAGATGTGGAGGAGTCCACACCATTGGACATGCCTCATCAAAGGCGGCATCCCCTAACAGCACGTGTGCCACTAACTCTGTGCGCAATGAGTCATGGGCAATATCTGGTTAAACCTTGGTGGTGTCTGAGTCCATGGCCTGGTGGTTTTCTGCATCTTCATTTGGCTGGGCGGACTTCGTGTCCAACATGTGTCTGTTCCATACATCTCCATCATAGTGACTGTTTCAGTGTGGTCCTGCCCTCTGCATCATGCCCTGGGGATACACCTTCCACTGTCCACCGAGACACTCTGCGACAAGCTCCTTTTACATCCACGGAAACCTGCTCTGCACTTGTGACCCTGCCCCAGTACCCCGTAAGTCACCGCCCTGTGGCGGAAGGCCTGTGCAGGACGCTGTGCATCTAGGGCCACTAACTCTGTGCAGGCCTGTGCAGGACGCTGTGCATCCGGGGCCACTAACTCTGTGCAGCACAACGGTTTTGTCCTTTACAATGTACAGTGTTGTCGATTTCTGACTGCACCAGGCAGCCCTTGCAGGCTGGTGTGCACACACCCCACACACATCCAACACAGATGTCACTCGGTATGTGTGCCTGCTAATAAATGTGGCCGTGCGCACGTGCCCGTAGCCATTCAGACCATCTGAGCAAGTGTATCCGTGTGTTCATTGTGTCAGCATGATGGGCACGAGCCCTGCAACATCACAGTGTGCTGTCTTCAGCGGACGTTGCCACGGCACTTCAGCGTTGGAAGTGACCCTGGACATGTAGCTTCGCACGTACTCCCCTGCATGCACTAGCGGCGTGTGCTGGTCTGGCGTACATCAGGTCAACAAATTGCAGACTTGAAGAACGAAATATTGGGGGATTCAGCATTAATCAACGCCAAACAAGCACTGGAGAGAGCGGAAAAAGCCACATCTGAATTTAATACCATCACCTTGAATAGAAAACTCGACAAATTGGCAAAAGATATTAAATCGTATGACAAAAATTTAACCTATCCGTATTTGAGTGACGACTACTACGTCCAAGACGCACAAGGATATTACACCAACAGGAATCGACAAACTCCGAGACGTTTCCAAACTTTCTCTAATTCTTCCTTTGGTAGTAGTTCAAGCACTGAAGCAGACAACTCAAATCAGACTGATACAACCAGTGGATATCAACAACAAGGCCATTTTCAGAGTGGTGTACAATATCCAACCGGAGGACAATACCAAGATCAATTCGGACAGCAATCTGCTCCTTTTTTAGGGAATCCCGGATGGTCGAACAGAGATCCCAATTGGGGACGCCCACAGAGATGGAACCGAGGGAGGGGCAACAACAGAGGCAACAATACCAAAGTACGATTCCAGGCCCAACCACCACGTCAGCAGAATCACGGCGAGATAAGTACCAGGCGCCAGACCTACAGATGGTAATAGAAGCTGGGATTGAACAACCGAATGCTGCTCCTCATAACTTAGCTATCAATATCATGGACCAGGAGAGCAATGTACAGACTGAAATAAATCAGGAGAACAGTAACATGTAAGAGAGAAATTGACTTGATGTCCTTCCGTCTAAAACCCAAGACAAAAGAGATCCTATTGTCAATATTTCGAGACACACATTAACCAAAGAGGAACGTAGCCTTTTAGCCAAAGGTTTATCATTCATACCCACCACTACTCCGAATTCCTTTACTATCAAATTGGAACTCCAGCAATTTTTTAGGAAAATTAGATTAAAATACTACTTTTCCAAAAGAGATGAATATACCAGAATACAAGCAGCAACCTCTTTTCGCCCAAGCTCTACCTTCACACCAGCAAATCACCTTGTAAATGACAGGGTTATAGCCTATGAAAAAGTAGTAATGTCTGAAGTAATGGATTTACTCAACAACACAAAGTATATCAAACACAACATTTCCAAAGGAGAAAGACAAGCACTACAAGATTTAAAATCTAATGATTCTATCGTCATCAAGACAGCAGACAAGGGGGGAGCAGTGGTGATTCAAGAAAGAGAGGATTATATAGCAGAGATAGAAAATCAACTCAGCTGCGAGAACAGCTACATCAAAATTCCAGCAGATCCAACGAAGGAGATAGCCAGATTAATCAAGACCCTTACCACTAAAGGATTAGAAGAGGGTTACCTTTCCGAACCAGAGTTCAAATTTCTAAATAAAACAGACCCAAGGATCCCGACGATATATACTATCCCCAAGATCCACAAAAACATCCAAAAGCCCCCGGGAAGACCGATTGTCTCGGGGTGTGAATCTATTTTAGAACCTGTAAATCAATACCTTGACAGCTTTTTTAACCGTTTGTGCTAAATACCAAGTCATACTTGAGGGACACTATGCATACGATAAAATTTTTTGAAGATTTGCTATTTGATTCGAATACACAAATACTGGTTACCCTCGACGTATGCTCGTTATACACGAGCATACCCCAATTAGAGGCCATTGAGATAATTGAGAAGATTCTCCATACTCGCCCCGCACCACACTGGGTACCGACAGAATTTCTTGAACAATTATTGGAAATCGCCATGTCTAAGAATTATTTTATGTTTCAAAATAATTTCTACTATCAATGCGGAGGAGTGGCGATGGGAGCTGGATTTGCGCCAAGTTTGGCGAATATTTATATGGATGACTTTGAGCACAAACATCTCTATAATAATCAAAATCCATATGAAGAGTGTATAACAAAGTGGCATAGATATATAGATGATGCCATTATGATCTGGACTGGTACAAAAGACATGTTAGATACTTTCTTAATTTGGCTCAATCAATGTTCTACAGACATCCAGTTTACGATGTCCTATGACAAAGAATCAATACCTTTCTTGGATTTAACTTTTGAGATTGAAGAAGGAAAGATCATAATGAATCTGTACAAAAAGCCAACAGATCGGAATACGTTATTACAGTACAACTCCCACCATCCCAGGAATCTACGTGACAATCTGCCATATGGACAATTTTTAAGGTTACGTAGAAATTGTTCAAGACGCAAGGACTACTTCAAAGAAAGCGATGACCTCATTTGTAAACTTAGAGAGAGGGGGTACCCTAGAGGTCTACTCAATAGATCTCGCAAACAGGCATGGTATCGCCCGAGGGAAACACTTTTGGAAGTGCAAGAGAAAAATGCAGAAATGGACAAACTTATCTGTGTAACAACGTTTAATACAAGGAGCCATGAGATCTCGAAAGTGGTTAGAAAATATTGGAACCTAGTGGGCCAAGAAATAGGATTACCAGAACCTCCGATGTGCTCATATAAACGGGCAAAAAATGTGAAAGATCATGTTGTATCATCCTTCTTGGAGTCCGCTAAACCGGATGACATCAGAAGCCAATTGGGCCTACAACCGATCAAAGGCCATCAGAGATGTGGCCACTGCAAAGTGTGTAAATATACTAAAACAGGGAACAGTTTTAATTATGGATCAAAGCAATACACGATGACCAGGTTCTCAAATTGTAACAGCCAAAACCTCATATATGCCATCAAATGCCCTTGCCAACTAATCTATGTGGGACAAACGACTCAACGAGTCAAAAATAGAATCATGCAACATCAGAGTAGAATTTGTTGTAATACACAAGGGGCCCCACTAGTAGAACATTATAAAGTGACAAACCATACACATGATGAACTAGAATGGTGGGTCATTGAAAAAGTTGTTTTACATCAGAGAGGAGGTAATATGTCTTCCACTTTAAACTATAAAGAGTGTCTGTGGATACACATTCTCAATTCAGTATCGCAAGGTTTGAACGAACAGGAAGAGACCTACATACAAATGAGTAAATTATGAGACTGACATAAATCTGAAACTATATGCCTTCAGTCTACGTGTATAGTTTGTATCACATTGCATGTACTAAAATATAGGAATGTTAGAACTCCCCTTATATGTTACAACTGTCATCCAGAACTATATGTGACAAATGTAGAATCATCGACAAAGTTATCTACAAAGATAGACTATTACATTTGAAGTTATATACATGTAAGAACTATATATGTTTAACATAAATGTTGCTTAAATAAGGTATGAGTCTTATATCAGACATAATTGTATACGATGCTGTAAAATCAGGTGAATACTGATGTTGGATGTAATTTGAGAGATATACTTTAACCAGAAATGTATTATAAAGTAGCACCATTTCAATCAATTACACTCTTGTACAACATCCTTGAGAATTAGATAATTTATTTATTTATTATTTATTAAAACATTTATAAAGCGCGAACAAAGGCCCAAGGGCATCTCGGCGCTGAAGATTCTGTGTTGAGCAACCATCAAGGGGAACTGAAGTTTATTGTTTAAAAAGCCAGGTCTTGAGCTGTTTGCGAAACATCCAGAGGGAGGTACTCGATTTAATTGCCAGTGGGACAGTATTCCACAATTTCGGGGCAGCTACCAGGAATCTTCTATCTCCCCACGCTACCGATTTGGTGCGTGGAACCAGTAGTTCCTGTAACGAGGACGGTATGGGATAAGATTTTGGGTAAAGAAAGCAGGTCCGATATTATGTAAAGCTTTGTATACTAGGCAGAGGGACTTGAATTTGATCCTCTTTCTCACCGGTAACCAGTGCAGCTGTCTTATAGTAGCTGACACTGACTGGTATTTTGGAATGCGCCCAAGTAGCCTGGCCGCGGCATTCTGAATGATTTGCATTTTTTGAAGCACCTTCTCTTGGGCGCCCAAGAACAGGGCGTTGCAGTAGTCTAAGGTGGATAAGACCAGGGAAGTGACCAGGGTTTTCCCAGCATTTTCAGGTAGGAAAGGCAAGATTTTTTTTATGAGCCGTAATTTATGAAAAGCTGAGGAGGAAATCTGATTTGCATGGGGTAGGAAGTTCAAGCGGTTATCAAACACCACCCCTAAGTTCCTCACCTTGTCGATCGGATCCGGGGGCTGCCCCATAGATGAAGGCCACCAAAGTGAGGGCCATTCCGGGGATAGTTTGCCAAAAATGACAACTTCCGATTTGTCGGAATTCAGCTTCAAACAATTGGCGGCCATCCAGCTCCCAATTGCCTGCATGCCTTGGTTGAAATTACTGGCAATCTTAGGCCCATCATTCTTGACTGCTAGGACCAGCTGGGTGTCGTCTGCGTAGGAGGTAAGGCTCATCCCATATGCCTTGATGACTCTAGCAAGGTCCGACACATAAATGTTAAATAGTGTCGGACTAAGGGATGAGCCTTGAGGAACTCCGCACACAATGAATGTAGACCCCACGGTCTGGTTATCCATCGTAGTTTGACTCAAACTATTGTAGCAACTTGAGAGTCTTTTGAGAATGGTAACCCCGGTCCTAGGTTACGTTCTGTTCATTTAAAATAATTTCCTTCGCACATTAAAACTGCAACTCGAATCCGGTCCGAGTTTTACTATTTACTTTTCGCATTGGCACTTATGTCCCGAGGGTCACGTGTCTCGTGTGAAGTTTGTCTCAAATGAGACACCGTAACAAACGGGTTTCAAGTATTTCGAATTAACGCACAAAGAAGAGAGACCTGTTCCTCTAACTTCCTAAAAGTAAGTAAGATAAAGCCTTCGTGCCAGTAATGGTTGCCCATAGACGTCTTGCAAATGATAATATAAACGGGGCACACTCTGTGCCTAAATAGGAGAGAACTATCATGTACTAAGATGTTTTCGGAAACCAGAAGCACTAATGGGAGCGCAATGTGTACACAAATTGTTTTTAACGTGTGTAGGTGTTGCATGTATTTACGCGGTTTGTTACTTGAAATGCGGAACACGAAGGGTAACGACTTCGTGCTCATTCTACTCCTAATTAGCTTAGATGCACCAGGTGCACACGTGATCTTTCTGAAACACACGTTCTCTTAAGATGAATGTATGATAGGCCGTAAGTTTAACAATGTTTCTGGCCTACACAACTAAAGTGCCTTTAGAATCAACCTCATATGTAAACATCAGTTTACAACCAATACCTCATCGGGTTGATTTATCCTTATAGAAGGCACACGGTATAGAAATGGTATATCCATCAACCCTTTGAGCACTTCGACACTATGAAGTGCACGTAACGATACCTCTTTTTAGTAACAATTCTGTACAAATACAAGCAGTATTTGTTTATTATGGCATAGTTTTTGTAAAAGTCATAAATCGCTAGTAAGCCTGTTCTAAGTAGTTCTGTTTCCGTTGTCACAGGTGATCGCATTCCGGCGCTTGAACAAGTGATTTTCAGATTCTCCGCCGGCTGGTGGATGAATTGAATACATTAATTGTTAACGGTACGTACAAATATTAAAACGTCCCAGTTCACAACGATGAATGAAATATTGTAAAGCAAAGGGTCATATGTAGTGATTACACATACCTCATTTACAGAAATCTGGAAGAGAATGATCCCTGAGGAGTGAATATTGTCGGCTGACAGATCCTCAAACCCGCGTCTGAAAATCAGACGTAGGCACCTTATTTATACAGGTGAGATAACCACACTGGTTATTTACCTTACCAGACAGTATAACACACCCAAGACGCTAAAAGTCTTTCCTTTCACCCATAGGTTGTTCAACAGTACTTTTAGTCCTGAGGAAGACCCAAGCTGGTTGCGCAAAACAAGCACCATAACATAGGGTCGAAACGTCGACATCTTGTCATACATCAGTCCTTACTAAGCTTCAACTATAATCAGAAAAATCATATGGAGTTGAAACCCATGTATTGTGATTCCATGGACTGTTTTTAATTGTCTACATGTATGTCTTTGTGTAAATTGTATTATATGTTATTGTTTCCTTTTTTCATTCATTACAATTCATATAAGTCCATTGTATGTTTTTGTGATAATGTATCTAGGACAACCTCTGTCATATGTATAGCACGTTTTTTGAATACAATTTAAGGATTACGAAATAATGAATATATGGGATTATATCCAAACACGGTGTGTGTGCTTAATTTTAATTGGATATTTGTATTTTCAAATAATATTACAAATAGCATATGAGATTAATCAGTCCTTAGGACGCACAAAGTAATTTTCTTCCCAACAGAACCATTGTTGTATATAGTACATCAGGTCAGGGCAGGGGTCTGCTGCTTCGGCAGGGTGAGCAGGACGTGGCTCGGACGTGGCCTTGGGCAGGAAGTGTGGTAAGTGTGTATCTGTGTTGGGGTGTAGTTGCCACCAGGGCCACAGTAGTTGATGTTGCAATGTAGCATGCACCAGGAGGGTGGGCCCGCACGTACGGGGAGATGTAGGAGTGCAAGACCACTCGGGGTCTTGGCACATGCATGCAAAGCGTTATGTGTATCAACCCTGTGGATGCACGAGTCAGTTGCCTGGCCTCATTTGCAGCGCGATCACAGCCAGCCATGGGCTTTACACCTGTGTCCACCCTGTCCGGTCCATTGGCCTACACTCACGTGGCCACACACCTTCAAAGGCCAGCATCACGGTGTTCCCAGGGTCGCAGACATCCCACCACAACCACGACCGGCCTCTGTACATCTCCTGTATGCCTGCAGATGGTGAAGTGACTGTAGGGATGAAAGGTCCTTTGTCTGAACTATCTGGAGGTAGCACATCTGCAGCACCAAGCAGGAACTTGCATGTGGCCAGCACCCCCTGACAGATACAATAGCAGTTGCTTGTGACTTCCTCACTACGCACTGCCCGACGTTAGACCAATGTGTACACATCCCACACACAGAAGTCCTTGGTCGTAGTTGGTGTGCATGAAATGGCCTTCACACATACTCCCACCCCACCCCAGGCCTGCACCCATTGCACACAGACACTGCTCATTCCACCGAGCTGTGCCATTTCATCCACAGGAGTGGCGCAGGGCAAGCCAGTGCCGCTTCAAGCAGAGCCACTGATGCAATGGCAGACCATCCCGGACACATGCTCGAATCCAGTCACGTGGACCTGTACCATGCACTTCTGCTGCATGTACTGGGGGCACTGCCGTTGGCCGTCTTGCGGACGTCACCTGCGTTCAGCCTGTGTTGCATTGTCGCTCTTGCATATTCGAGTGGTCCAAGGATGTCTGTCTCTCCAACGTAACGGTAGCTGACCTGTATTTCGATGTGTGTGTGCGCTCCCTGGTGGCCCACAACCTGGAGTGTCACTGTGATGCCCGTTTATGGCATGCATGGCTGTTTGGCATGCAGGCCGGAAACTGGACCTGGGAGATTGCACAAGTCCTCGTTTGCAGTGAGCACATTGAGCCACTACCCGATTGAGCTTTGGTGCACATTGGGTCCAGTAGTTTGAGTCAGCACATCTGTCCGGGTCAGCTGATGGATTACGTTGACGACATGTCAGATGTGGTGGCCGACGATCGCTCATTGGAGATGTTGGCCTACGCAGCTGTAGTCGCATTTATGGACGAGTGACAAGGTACCTGCAGCCACAACTGGATGTGACCCATTGCACGTGTCCCGACGCCTGGATGCATGTTGTGAATCTGGTCACATGTCCCAAGATGACAGTGGAAATGGCTGCATTGGCCTGGACTCAAGATTGATGCACGGACAACCGACGCAGGTTGGCACTGACTTGTGTTGGTGATGGACTCCCCCGAGGTGGATAAGGGTGCTTTCCTACGTTCCTCATTCAGACATGCTGCTGCATTGGTCTGCATATCATGGCACTTCTCTTGGCTATACTGACACGCACTTGTTGATAAAGTTTCTGCACTTTCACTTGACTCCAACTGTGTTGTGTCTTGATTTGTATGCCAATGTGTATGTCACGGACTCTCTGGCTCCCTGCCATACGTGCATTGCTACCCCATCAGGACTGTGGGTTTGTACTTGTGCATTGTCATGTCCCTGTTTCGTGCTTAGCCAAATGCGTATGGCCCTTTACGGGTAACAGGCGGGTGCACTTGTGTCCTGTTCGGTTGTGCAAATGTTGGTGTTTGTACCACATTGTGATCGATGTTGGGGTGTTCTGCTTCCTATGTGTGTGTGTGCTGCATTGTGTGTGAGATGTCCCTTCAGCTCTGATTTGGCTCACCCTTCTCCCTTTCAGGCAGTGTGGTTTTCACTTCTGTGCTTGTTCAGTGGTGTGATGTGGTGTGATCGGCGTGGGAGCTCCGGTGGATCTGTCCAGTCGACCCCAGACGGGTTTCGTCGCCCTTGGTCCGGGAGCTCCGGACAGTTCATCCAGTCGACCCCGGCTGAGTTTTTTCCCCTCTCCTTCCTTTGAGGAATTCTGTAAGGTGGCTCACTCGGTGTCCTCAGGGTCTCCGCTTGATCCGCTGCCCCCCAAGTTCTGGAAGGCCTTTCACGTAGAACTTTTTCCGCCTTTGTTCTCGATCTGTCTCCAATCCTTGGAGTCGGCGTCGGTGCCAGAGTGCTGGAAGTTAGCAGTAGTGTCACCTCTGCTAAAAAAGCCAACTTTGGATCCGGCCTGTCTCTCCAATTACAGACCGATCTCTTTGCTCCCTTTTCCGATTAAGATCCTGGAAAAGTGGGTGACCCGCTCACTCTCTGGCTTCCTGGAGAACATCGGGTGGTTTGATGAGGCCCAGTTTGGCTTTCCCCCTGGACACGGGACGGAGTCCGCGCTGGTGACCGTGTTGGATAATCTTCGTTCGCGTGTCGACAGTGGTCGGGCAGCCTTTTTAGTGCTGCTCGACATGTCGGCCGCGTTCGACACGGTCTGCCATCGGACCCTGGTCAGGAGGTTGGAGGAGTGCGGGGTCACCGAGGGGGCTAGAGATTGGCTAATATCCTATCTTGATGGCAGGCAACAGTTGGTCTCACGTCCGCCATTTAGCTCTGAGCCAAGGAGTATAGGACAGGGGGTTCCACAGGGCTCGGCCATCAGCCCTATATTGTTCAACCTGTACCTTCGGCCTTTAGTCCAGCTAATAAAATCTTTCGGTGTCTCGGCATTTAATTATGCCGACGACACCCAGCTGGTCTTCTCTCTGGAAGGGAACAATGCGGTCTCGCTGGATACTTTCCATCGCTGCATGGCAGCCACAGCGGACTGGCTACGAGCTAACTCCCTGCAATTTAATAGCTTGAAGACGGAGGTGCTCCACTGTTCTACTGACCGGATTCCGCGGGCACTCCCTGAGAACTTTTGGCCCAGCACCTTCCTCGAACCAGTGCTGGCATCGGAATCAGCTCGTAACCTGGGGGTAATGTTTGGCCCCAACCTACAACTTGACATACACATCAATAAAACCACTGCGACGTGTATGATGCTGCTACGTATGCTACGCAAAGTTCTGCCTCTTCTCCCCGCCCAAGCCAGGCCGGAAGTAGTCCGTGGGACCATACTAAGTCGTCTTGACTATTGCAACGGACTTCTTCTGGAGGCTCCAAAAAATCTGATAAGGAAGCTACAGCGGGTGCAGAACATGGCCGCCAAGCTGGCCCTTTCCCGCCCTAGGTCTAGCTCTTCCACTCTTGCTCTTCGAGATCTGCATTGGCTTCCGGTAGGTCTGCAGGTACAGTTTAAAGCGGCATGTTTGGTGTTTAAAGCTGTACACCTTTTGGGCCCCATCCCTCTGCAAAATATGTTTGCGTGGTACTCGGCTCCACGGCTCCTGCGGTCTTCATCGGCTCACCTTTTGGTGGTGCCAAGGTTTCAAAGAGTGAGGATGGGTGGCCGCTCCTTTAGTGTGGCAGCAGCCAAATTTTGGAACTCCCTCCCACTTTCTCTGAGGAGTCACAAGGACTATTTTCCGTTTAGGAAGGCTTTAAAAACTTACTTATTCCCTAAAAATGCTTGAGCGGATATAGCGGTCAAAGTGCATGGTTCCTTGATCAAAGCGCCAGGATGCCCTCTGGGTGACAGGTTATGCGCTCTATAAATATATTAAATAAATAAAATAAATAAATAAATAAATGTTGCCGGGTTGTGTGACTTGTGCTCTTGGTTGGTGTTGTTACTCTTGGGCATGGTTTGTCTGCAGTTGTGCTGTGCTTAATTGTGCATGTGTGCCATTGTGCCCATCTCCCCCATTCCCCCAGTCCCTGCTGGTTCCTCTCACTGTTGCTGTTGTGTCTGTTGTTTTTGGGCAGTTTCCGGTCCCCGAGTCCTGCCACCGTCTCCAGACTGATGTTATGGACATCATTTCCTTCATGTCATCCAGCTCCTGGTGTGGCGCTGGCCTCCCACCTCCGGTGTGCATTGCTGCCTTCTTGTTGTCAGCGTATTTCTGATTGTTTGTGCGTTTCACATCATTCCGGATGTTCTGGTTTTCTTCCATTGTCCTCCTCCGTCCTCAGGCTGCATTCACCTTGTTCAAGATGGCCTGCCATGTACAATGTTTTGTTGCCAATGGGGCTTGTGGGGTTGTATGCTGGCTCGGGTTGCCTCCATTGTGCATGGCTGTTGTTTTCTGTTTGGTTTGTCTTTTTTTTCCGGCTTTTGTTGTGTTTATTCCCGCCTGCTGTGTGTGTCGCAGGCCTGGCGGTGCTTATCCCTACTTTCCTCATCGCGAATGGGCTCTTTGCATGTTTTTTCGGGTTGAGGTGGTTGTATCGCGGACATTGGCCGCGGTTTCGGCAGATTAACGCATGGTACCGCCTTGTTGTGAATTCCACGTTAACACAGAGTTAGTTTCCCGCAATAGGCTGCTATGTGTAAAGGTGCGTTAGCTTTTTTTGCTGATGTTTAGCACACGTTCTTCTGAATATACCCCTTAGTAATTTCACCATGTACAACTAGTTATTTTTAATTATTTCCCATGCCCAGCTTTCTGCATCTGTGTATGTTACTTTCTTACAAATATTTGCATGGAATTAATGAATATAATGGCAGAAGATGAGTTCTGATTTGAAACTGGGCGACATACATCTATCATCTATCCACTTATGTCTATAGGTCATTATCATTATCATTGCAAGACACAAACACAAAATTACTGCTTGCAAGATGCAGTTTAATCTATCTATCATATAATAATGAATTAAAACATAACTTGGGCAAAATATGTTGGACTGACAAATGTCTTAAGTTTAACTCAATTCTCAGAGAACAATAACTTTTCTCACGTACATGACTTTTCACTGGAGCTGTCACAGCATAAACAAGTTGAGAATGGAAAATAAACAATTATCCACTGTATAATTGACTGCATACTGCTGAGATTATCAGCTTTAATATTTACAATATTGCAGTATTGCTATTAAAATAATAATGTTGATATTTGAATTGGGAGGTTTCAGCAACGCGGAAATGAGGCTCCAACTAACCTGCAATGATTGCTTGCAGGTCACTGGTTATATTTCAAAACGCACATTATTTTTGAGATTAGTGAGTTTGCCTTGAATTGATTTATGAGAGAAGTGTGCACAACCCCTTAGGATATGGTTTGAAATGGGAGGATTGGATACAAGGCATGTTTGAAGAGCACTAGCAAAGCGTGCTGCTGTCTAGTTCTATTCTGATTGATTCAAAGGGTGACCTATCAGAACTGCTGAAACAGCACAATTTTCTAGCAATTCTAATGGCCCACCCTTTGAAATACTAATAATAGCCATCTGTGTAGGAACCATTTTGAGTCACTGTTCGAAGCCAATTAAAATTGATGAAGGTAACATGCATATTCCTGGTTTCCGTTTAACAGTAGGCGTTACTCAAGCTGTTTTCTGTGTTCAGGCAAGAAATCCACCATTGCCCTTGATTTTGGAATTTTGCTAAACACATTCAATTCCAAGACAGGTAAAAAAAACTGGTGGAGTTTGCCATGTTTGCATTTCGGGAACAATCTCACTCATCCCTAGTTACTCACTCCTAGTTTTGACTGAAGGGACACATGCAGTTCACAGGTTTTGAAATAGGAGCAGGTGATTACATGTGGTTTAAGTGGTGGGAAAGGAAGCAAAAAAACACGTTGAAATTAAAGCAGGATTGTAAACAGTCTTTGAAATAGGGAACTCAGGACAGCTGTTCTCTCTTGTTTTCGTATGGTAACAAGCTTTGTAAAGTTCTTTTCATGAACCATCGTCCTTCTTTCTGTTAAGTGTACCCAGTGGCGGCTCCTCCGCAATGGTGTAGGAGCGCCACCTCCCTGCCTGGTGCAGAGCCAGCAAACGAAAAATAAAATGATGCTGGAGCATAGTTAAATTTTTCATTTGCACGGGGTGAGGGAGTGAGGCATGGGCGGTTGGAGGTGAAGTGCTTGTGCACCCATAAGTGCTTATGTGTGTTTAGCCAGCCTTCTCAGGCTGACCAAAACACACATGCGCACTTAGGTTTCTCCAGCCCGGCTGCATGGAGAAACCCCACAGACTCCTTAGTCATGGCAGGATGTCTTTTCAGCCGGCTCAGACCAATGCCTGCGCTACTCTGCAGCACAGGGATTTGCTGTGAGTCTGTTCTGGGGCTACTGGGAACCAGGAAGAAGCCAGCAGGAGTGGCACGGGAGGCGGCCGGCGGTGTCATGTGCATTTTTAAAATTATTATTCACCTGTCCTGTGTCCCCCCTACCCAGAGCTCGCTCTCCCACTGCCCCACCCCCACGTTCCCTCCACCCACCCCACCACCCTTTGTTAGTGGTGGCAGCCCCTGAGTGTACCATGTATACAAAGCACAACAATTCATCATCATTACCAGAGCTTGGAGTCCTAGATAATTCTCTTGGAATTCTGATAATAAAGCTAATAAATGTTTTTCAATGTGGTAAATAAAATATTACCCTGGCAGAATTTCTAGGCATTAACAAAGTATCATGCATCAAATGAGAGACAGGGTCCGTGGTGTCCAAGTTAAAATGGGCTTTATTCCAATAACTCGAGTCAAAGGGAGAATATGTTCCATCACCTCTGAGGTTCAGGAAGAGTCTTCTAACATTTAATAACAATGAACAGCATATATACATTTTACTCCTTGTACATAGGGAGGAGCGCTCCAGGCACAGCAAGAAAGAAGGAGATAAGAGCATGTGGGCGTACACTTGATGAGTCATAGGTAGATGATAGGTAGGTGTCATAGGTGGGTGGGTACTTAGGGGAGGAGTTTGCATGACCAGCTGGAACTCTGCCCTAATTGTGCAACTCGAGCATGGCGTGCAATTGACGTGTAACTGGGAGGAGAGCTGACTTTCGGCCTAGCAGAGACATCTCTTGTGTCAGGGCGAAAAGCACATCTTGTACAATCTGATATGATAGGGGATGTATTGTCTGAAGCAAAGGTTCATCACTAGAAATAAAGAAAAAAGCATATATTCCTCCGTTCATTGCATGGGGGCTGAGACAGAGAGTTAGGCCTTATCTGTCGCGGACGGGTTCTGTTTGCTTTTCCTCACCGGGCAGGGATGCCACTCTGTACAGCAAAACAGATAACTGTTATTCATAACACTGTCTTGGCAGGCTTCTTGCTGACGTGACTGCAGTTTTCAATGTGCCAGGAGTCATGAAGACAATGTTTCAGAAAGTGGTTTCAGGCTCCAACCACAAAAAATAGGGCTCAGTACGATATTTATTTAAAAGTGCACAATGCAAAATGCAAAATACATGGGCCTTCATTTTAGCTTAACGTTTGGGAGACTTTGATGACTTGACTTGCAGGACATGTTTGCAGAGGCCTAGTGATTCAGGCCACTACGAGAAATATGCATGGGTGACATGCACATGAATGTAACATAGGGTGTATGTAGTGGACATTTTTGGTCAGGCAAAATATCATTTTCCTCATTCCCTCCTTGTCACCTACATAACCCTTTAGGATACATCTATATTCATGAGACCGTATAGCTGATCATACAGAATCATTTCTTCATCTTTATCCTTTGTACATATGGATGGGGAACGCAAGCAGTGGCACAAAGGCTGCTAATCGCCAGGCCACACTGCAGACAGAGATAGTATCATGGCAAACTGCTCCTGGATCAAGTCGTCAGGGCAGATGCAGTCACATTCACTACTGCTTCAAGGGTTCTTGTTAATTTGCGTATCAGTTTACTATTTTGGACGGGGCCAACAAAGAAAAAGAAACCTTTGTTGAAATCTGTATATTGCTCCCACGCTGTTTCTGTCTGCTATATAACAAATTCCACCCCAGTCTAAGGGCAGATGTACATAAGCTGTCTGACCGCAAATGAAATAGGTATGGCGTGACGTTTTGAAAGAAGAAAGTCCTTCTGAGAGTGAAGTTCCTTGTAAATAGCTCCTTGTAAATATGGTTTATGAAGAGCATGTCATTATTATACCTTGTTGAGTTTCTTGTAAATATGGCTTGTGAATAGCGCCATGTGGTCATGGTTTGTGCAGAGTATGTTTGTCAATACAATATCTTGTATTGAGAAGGCAGTATTTGTTTTAACATGCTGTATAACAAGGTGTTCAGGGATTTTGGCGTTGTTTGGCGTTTGCGGGGGGGGCGTGTATTTGAGCGGAAATTCGTACCCGTTCCAGTGGAGGGATTCGGTTGCTTTTTGGTGAGGATGTAGGGCATCGCTTGGACTACTGTGATGCCAAATTTCAAAAGGATCTGAGCTGTGGAAGTGGTGGAAAAAGCATGCTTTGTGCGGAGGTGCGATTTGCCATGTTATCCAATGGGCGTTTTTTCCGGAAATTTTTTAGAATCTATTTCGGCAGAACTCCCTTTGTTTTCTGATAAGGGGGTAGTTGCGCAACATACCCAGCAATCAGTTGCATTGCTGATCTGGCTGGTCACTGAATGTACGCATACTAGATGAATGTATATGTGAGGAAATGGGTAAGAAAACATGTAGCAATAAACTAACACCGATTATAACAATGCACAGAATAAAAAGGATGATCAAGGTAACGATACATCTACTGCGTAATGTCTTGCAGTATTTTTCTCTCTTCTTGCTATTCTCATATGTGATCTTATACATGTCAGAAACTAGACTTTAACATGCTGTATAACAAGGTGTTGAGGGATTTTGGCGTTGTTTGGCGTTTGCGGGGGGGCGTGTATTTGAGCGGAAATACGTACCCGTTCCAGTGGAGGGATTCGGTTGCTTTTTGGTGAGGATGTAGGGCATCGCTTGGACTACTGTGATGCCAAATTTGAAAAGGATCTGAGCTGTGGAAGTGGTGGAAAAACCATGCTTTGTGCGGAGGTGCGATTTGCCATGTTATCCAATGGGCGTTTTTTCCGGAAATGTTTTAGAATCTATTTCGACAGAACTCCCTTTGTTTTCTGATAAGGGGGTAGTTGGCCACATACCCAGCAATCAGTTGCATTGCTGATCTGGCTGGTCACTGAATGTACGCATACTGGATGAATGTATATGTGAGGAAATGGGAAAGAAAACATGTAGCAATAAACTAACACCAATTATAACAATGCACAGAATAAAAAGGATGATCAAGGTAACGATACATCTACTGCGTAATGTCTTGCAGTATTTTTCTCTCTTCTTGCTATTCTCATATGTGATCTTATACATGTCAGAAACTAGTCTAACCGATTCACCACCGGGTGGGCTTAAACAATTAAACTACGTCTGACTTACTAGGTCTTAATTTGGACCTATACTCTTGCTGAGGGGTCTTTTCAAGCAAAGGCGGCGCAAAGTTTGTATTTTCTATATTGTCTATCAAAGTTCCAAATTTTCCAATGTACTTTTTGCAATGCTGAAGATGAATCCACCCCTTGCGTCCCTCCACCTTCACTGCTGTCCTCGTGGTTAGTAGCACCAACTTCGGCGTCTTCCACCGTGGCTCAAGGGGGCTTGATCGGTCAAAGTTCCTCACAAGAATGAAATCACCAGGGACAATGGCGTGTTCCTCGACCTGGGTGTTGTCAGGGAAGGCGGCAGCAACCTGTGAACGACAAGAGAGTAGTTCAGACATCAAGGAAGCCAGGTAATCTGTCAGCATGTTACTATCAACATCAGTTATCTTTTTAGGCATAGGCGTACCCCACATATTTGGCGGTCTACCGAAAACCACTTCATACGGAGATAGGCCTGTTCTGGAATGAGCTACCATACGCATGTAAAAGAGGGCAACCGGCAAGGCCACCATCCAATCCACGCCTTTTTCTGCACAGACCTTTGCTAACTTTGTCTTGAGGGTCTGATTATGTCTTTCTACAAGGCCTGCTGCTTCTGGGTGTCTGACACAATGGAACTTCCATGTATAACCTAACAGAAGGGACACTTGTTTCATTAATTCTGAAGAGAATGGCTGGCCGTTATCTGAATAGATCACCCGAGGTAATCCATACCTGGGGAAGTACTCGCGCACTAATTGTCTGGCTGTTGTCACAGCAGTATAATCTGGAACTGGATATGCTTCTGTCCATCTAGACAGTGCACATACAACTACCAAGACGTACTTGTAACCTCTACATCTGTCCATTTGGATATAATCCATCTGGAGAACCTCAAAAGGGTGGTCAGGAGGATGAAATCCGGCTTGTTCCACCGGGATGTCTTTACCTGGATTGAACTGACAACAGATCATACATGTTCGTACTTTCTGCTTCGCTGCTGCACGCATGTGCTTGTTAAACCAGATGTTCTGTAAGCTGTCTAACATTGCTTTTTCTCCTAAGTGTGCTGGACTATGGGCTGTGTTAATGATTACTTGTACCATGGAATCTGGGAGAAACCATGTGCCTTTTCCCTTAGTCATCCAACCTTGGTCAGTCTGGACCCCTCCTTGTTCAGTCCATTTCTTTATCTCATCTGCAGTGGCATGTGTCTGTATGTCGAGTACGTCTTGAGTGGGATCCCTGACTGTCATACATGTTGTCAGTAATGGTACCTCTGTCCTTGTCGTGTCTGTTGGTGTCTGGGCTGTAAGTTTGGCTGTTCGATCTGCCAGGTCATTACCCTGGGAAATGGTGTCTGTAACTTTGGTGTGAGCTTTGCACTTCAGGATAGCAATGGCTGTAGGTAAATGTATTGCTTCTAACAGGGCTTGAATAAGCGTACCATGCTGGATCTTGGTCCCATGGGAGGTCAAAAAACCTCTCTCCCTCCATAGTACCCCGAAATCATGAACAACGCCAAAGGCATATTGTGAATCAGTATAAATGTTTACTTTCAAGTGCTTAGCTCTTATGCAGGCTTGTGTCAGAGCAATGAGCTCTGCTGCTTGTGCTGACAATGTGTCTATTTTCTGTGTCTCTATGACTTCTTTATCAGTGGTCACAGCATAGGCTGCTACTAACTCTCCTGCACTCGTTCTCATGCATGATCCATCTACATAGAGCGTTAGGTCTGGGTCTAGAAGTGCAATATCTGTCAGGTCTTGTCTTGGCTTTGTCACTATATTCATTACTTCCACACAGTCATGTGGTGATGCATTTACTGTACTTGAGGGCAAAAGTGTTGCAGGATTCAGAATATTACAACGTCTGATCTCTATGTGTGGTTGAAATAATGTCAGTTCATATCCTGTCAGTCTTGCTACAGTCAAGTGTTGTGTCTGAGTCCTGTTTAAGAGAACCTCCACTGCATGTGGAACCTGTACTGTCAGAGGGTGACCCAGCACTATGGAGTCACTTTGTCTTATGGCTAGGGCTGTTGCTGCAACTGATTTCAGGCATGCAGGCAGAGCCTGGGCCACTGGGTCTAGCGTGCTAGAAAAATAAGCACAAGGCTTGTGTTTTCCTGCTTGATCTTGTGTGAGGACAGATAACGCTGTTCCTTCTCTTTCAGTTACAAAAAGCATAAAAGGTTTGCTGTAACATGGAGTCGCTAACACTGGCGCTTGACATAAAGCTCTTTTTAATTCCTCGAATGCCAAGGTGTGTTCTTGTGTCCAAGGGAGGACAGTCCCCCCTGCCTCCTGTGTAGTTAACTGTATGAGTGGTTTGGCTAGAAAGGCATACTGGGGAATCCATTGCCTACAGTATGAAGTGAGGCCAATAAAGGCACGTACTTCTTTCTGTGTCTTGGGCTGTGAAAGGTTAGAAATTAACTGTATGCGTTCTAGTGTTAGTTGTCTACCCTCATTGGAAAGTAAGTGTCCAAGGTACACCACTTGCTTTTCACAGAATTGCAACTTCGAAGGCGACACCTTGTGTCCCTTATCTGCCAGAAAATGTAACACTGTCAGTGAAGCATCTTCGCATTCTTTTTCTGAACGTGCTGTAATTAGGATGTCATCTACGTACTGGAGCAGGGCAGTGTCAGTAGGCATGTGAACACTGTCTAGCTGTCTCTTTAATGCCTGACTGTAAATACTAGGGCTTTCTGTAAAACCTTGAGGAGCTCTTGTAAAGACAAAGCTACGACCTTTTAATGAAAATCCGAACAGGTACTGGCTGTCTGGGTGAATGGGAACACTAAAGAAAGCGTTCTTCAATTCGATAACAGTAAAGTAAGTAGCCTCTGAATCAATAGCAGTCAACAATGAAGAAATGTCTGGCACCACTGGATATTGTGGTACTACACATTTGTTCAATTCTCGCAGGTCAATAATCAATCGGTACACTGGCAGTACACTAGGATCAGATCTTTTAAGGAAAGGAATGACAGGTGAGTTACATACATTTGAGACTGTCTCTACCACTACCCCCCGTGCAATAAATTTGTCAACTTTTTTCAGTAATGCTGTTTCGGCGTCAGGTGGTAACTTGTATTGTCTAATACGTGGAAGTACTACTCCTGCTTTGAGTGTAACATGGTGAGGCGTAATGTCCATGTAAGCTACGTCAGTCGGTCCTTGTGCCCATAGGATCTGTGGCACATTCTTGAGTCTGTGGTCAAAATCAGTCAGTACATAATGTCCCTTAAAATCACATAGGAACAGGCGTACTCCTTCTGGAGAACAGCAGATAACTGCTCCCAGATCTTTTAATGTCTTCATACCAAGTAAGTTTTCTGGACATGACTTAGTAAGTAACAGGTCAGTGGTACGTGACAGTGGACCAACCCCTAGGGAGACTGGTTTTGATACTTCATTAACAATAGGCTTTCCTGAAAATCCCAGGGAAACATTCTGTGAGCCTGAGAGAGGTGCCCCTGGAACCTCGTCATGACTGATGGTAGTTCTGCTCGCCCCTGTGTCAATCAGAAACTTTCGATCCTGACCTAGAACACGACTATATACATACGGACCCTCTTGATCTACAGGAACCTCAATAAGGGGCAAGCCTACTTCCCTCTCGAGGCTGTTTCATGAGAACTGTTGATACTCTGGATAGTCAGACTGTGTGTACTGATACATTTGTGGTGTGGCATTAACAGGCGGTGGTGGAGGATAATTTGCTACTGTCTGTTGCGTGTTCTGTTGCGTGTTATTCTGTCTAGGAGTGTACTGCCTCTCCTTTGTCTTGCCTGTAGCTATATTGTGTTTCAGAACAGTGCAGTCCTTTACAAAGTGACCTGGTTGTTTGCAATAATTACAGTTCCCTTTGACAGGTGTCGTGTTATGTTTGTTTGAAGTCGCCGGTACCGTCTGGGCAACCAGCACTTTCATGCGTCTCTTTTCATGATCCTGCTCTTCTCTAATCCTATTCTGATGATACTGTAGCATCTGTAACATTTGTGAAGGGCTGTTTGCTTGCCAAGTACTCTCAACCTTCAGTACTCTATTCTTGATCTGGGGTAAGGAATTCTCTACTAATTTGCTCACAAAAAGATGTGGAAATGACTCGCTACCAGGCTTAAGGCCACTATTAATAGTAAAACATTTCTCAAATCTAGAATAGAAATCACTAGTGTCCTCGTCTTGCTTTTGTTTACATGCTGAAATAGCATCCCAATCTTCCTTTTTAGTAATCAATAATCTTGGCAAAACTTGTATCAGGAATTCAGGTAGTTCTCTAGCTCTATCTCCAAGACCAACTCCTGGGGCCCTGCCCTTCTCTTCTGTTTCCAATGCATCCCAACTTAACTTTTTCTCACCCACTTCCCAGTCTTTTTCCTTAAGCTTTTCATAAATCCCTGCAGGTAACAGTACTTTTAATAGCTTCAGAATGTCAGCGTATGTATAATCTCCTATGCGGAGGATGTCTTTTAATTCACGGTGAAATCCCCCTGGTTCTTTATCATGACAAGGCAACATCTTTTTCATTTCAAGAATCTCTAATTTCGTTAAGGGGGTGTAAACATACACTCGTTGTAACTCATTGGCCGCATTCTTAACGGGATGAACCTCTCGTAGGGGGTTCTGTCTGTCTATGTGTACGTTATGTCTGTCATGGTGTAAGACTGGAGGCATGTATGTAGTCAGAGAATCTATGTCCTTATGTCGTTGATCCAGGATTACATTAATTAATTCAGTACCTAAACCTGTCCATCTATCTAGTAAAATGTCGTCAAGTATTTTATGCAAGTGACCAGGATTAGAATGCTGACTTTTATACAACGTTATCAAGTGTTGAACCATGTAAATACCAGCCAAACGCTGTTCGTTCGGTGGAAGGCTTAATAAAGTCTGAGCCACTATATCACTGCTATATATATTGGCATTGGACACCCACTGGGTGGCTGACCGGGCCAACTCTATTTCGTGTTGTGTGGGAGGTCTCTCACTCCCTATCCATTGTTTCAGTGCTTTTTCAGTAGCCTGGAATAATGCTTCAAGGGAATACCTTTCTTTTATAGCTGGCCCTTGTTTACGGTAATCAAGGCACTTGGGTCTGTAAAACTGTCGCGCTTTTCCTACATAATTCATTTTGTCTTTTGGCTCATCTACTTCTTCTGTTGATAACTTACCATTCTCCTCAGACTCTTTTCTGTGCCTTTCTATTATTTCCTTTCGTATTTTCTTGTACATGGCATCTATCTGTCCCTGTTTCTCATGTCTACCGGCATCTATGTGATCACTCCATTCTATCAAACCTGGCTTTACATCTCCGTCTCCTTCGTCTTGTTCCCTGATCAGGCAGTTAATAATAAAACGTAAGACATGATTCTTAACCCCTACTTTTCTCTGTGCCATGGCTTGTGCTATACTATCTGGTCCCTCCCCCGTTCTAATAAAACGATACATGCTATCTAGGTGATCTTTCATGTCTGGTAATGTCTCTAGATATGCAACAGCTTGTCTTAGTCTACGTGAAATCACGACCATTGAACCCTTTCCTGGTTCTGTATCATATACACAAAATGGAATGGCTGCATCTACAGTAGGCACCCCTCCCACTGCCCCGGGACCTACGTCATCTTTTGCTAGCTGCTGCTGAAGTTGCTGGAGCTGATCTGCTTGTGGGGGTGGAGGAAACCCTGCATTAACGTAGTTTGGAAGGGACTCATCTAGATACGAGGAAATGAATGCTTCAGATGCTGTCGGCTTTATTCTATGTACTCTATATGGTACAGGTGGTGGCGTTCACGGCCTACTGGATCTTTCTGAGGTGGTCACTTTAGCTAGTTCTTCTGACAGAACGGGATAAATACCATTGACAACGGCGTTTCTTTCCCTATCAGTCTGTTCTGTTTTGACACGTTCTCCCTCCTCCCGCAGTTCCTTTTCTCTGGCTTTTTCCCCAGCTTGTCTAGTTCTATCTGCTTTATTCAATTCTTTCTCTGTTCTCCTATGTGACTCTTTGCGCCACAATTCGATGGCATCTTTCTGAGAGGGTCTTGACTTCCTTTTCCATAGCGCTTCCTCCACCCTCATAATACATTCAGGATCCCATGTTCCCGAGATTGGCCATCTATACTTTTCCTCCAGGTCCTGTGTATAGTTTACCCATAAATCTAAAAACAAAATGGTGTCTAATCCATGCTTATTATACATATAATGACCAGGTGTGTCTCTGGGCGGGATGTTAACTGATTCTTCTAGTATACCTTTTCTGGTCCCTATCTGACGTAACTTTGAAAACAGTGGCATGTTTGAAACCAATATTCACAAAAATAGACTGAAACAATCAACAATCATTCACACACAAACAAATATTAAACACTATAACAGTTACAACCTAAACTGATACAGAGAGCTAAACATGTACTTGAAAAACTTTATGCACTGAAATACAGTACAACCATACCGGTCTCAAAAATGAGACACGTCTTGACCGTTCCCACGTTTAACCGTGGGCCCGTACTTTACCGGTCTCACGTGAATGAGACACGTCTTTACCGCACCCACGTTTACCATGGACACGTCATTAATCTTGATGCATTCCCCATAGTGGTACTCACCGGGAAGCAGAATCTTGAAACTTGAAGGCCTCGGACATCTACGCATGCGCCTTGGAACAGGTGGACCTCTGGAGACCTCGGACCTTGCTCTCTCACGGGCTGGGCTCTGGGTTGAGACGATCCGCGTTCCTCACCGCCTCACATGGATGCCTGGTCGCAGTCCGTCCTCCTCCTGGGCCTGAGGGAGCAGCGGGAAATCCCAATGGCGTGTACACTTTAAAGTCCGTCACGGCTGTGGAAGGGGGCAAAGACTAGACCAACAAACTCCGGCGAGTGGGGAAAGGGACATGTCCCTGTTCAAGGGCGCCAATTAATGTGGTAAATAAAATATTACCCTGGCAGAATTTCTAGGCATTAACAAAGTATCATGCATCAAATGAGAGACAGGATCCGTGGTGTCCAAGTTAAAATGGGCTTTATTCCAATAACTCGAGTCAAAGGGAGAATATGTTCCATCACCTCTGAGGTTCAGGAAGAGTCTTCTAACATTTAATAACAATGAACAGCATATATACATTTTACTCCTTGTACATAGGGAGGAGCGCTCCAGGCAGAGCAAGAAAGAAGGAGATAAGAGCATGTGGGCGTACTCTTGATGAGTCATAGGTAGATGATAGGTAGGTGTCATAGGTGGGTGGGTACTTAGGGGAGGAGTTTGCATGACCAGCTGGAACTCTGCCCTAATTGTGCAACTCGAGCATGGCGGGCAATTGACGTGTAACTGGGAGGAGAGCTGACTTTCGGCCTAGCAGAGACATCTCTTGTGTCAGGGCGAAAAGCACATCTTGTACAATCTGATATGATAGGGGATGTATTGTCTGAAGCAAAAAAGCATATATTCCTCCGTTCATTGCATGGGGGCTGAGACAGAGAGTTAGGCCTTATCTGTCGCGGACGGGTTCTGTTTGCTTTTCCTCACCGGGCAGGGATGCCACTCTGTACAGCAAAACAGATAACTGTTATTCATAACACTGTCTTGGCAGGCTTCTTGCTGACGTGACTGCAGTTTTCAATGTGCCAGGAGTCATGAAGACAATGTTTCAGAAAGTGGTTTCAGGCTCCAACCACAAAAAATAGGGCTCAGTACGATATTTATTTAAAAGTGCACAATGCAAAATGCAAAATACATGGGCCTTCATTTTAGCTTAACGTTTGGGAGACTTTGATGACTTGACTTGCAGGACATGTTTGCAGAGGCCTAGTGATTCAGGCCACTATGAGAAATATGCATGGGTGACATGCACATGAATGTAACATAGGGTGTATGTAGTGGACATTTTTGGTCAGGCAAAATATCATTTTCCTCAAATGTGTAAAGCAAACACACAGGCCATTAATGTGCCTAGGGCCCGATGTAGGTAATTCTTATTTACCACTTCTTAAATACCGAATTTTACCAATTCGGTATTTAAGAAGTGGTAAATATGAAGAGGGGAGATGTAGGCTATTACAGATTCTGTAAATACCGAATCTTTAAGATTCGGTATTTACCGAATCTGTAAATACCGAATCGGTATTGCCCATTGATTCCTATGGGCCTTGAAGCCCATAGGAATCAATGGGCAATACCGATTCTGTAATTACAGAATCGGTAAATACCGAATTTTGCAAGGGTGCAGGGGGTGTCACTTTGACACCCTCTGGCACCCCAAAAATAGGCATGTGCGCCATGTGGCACACAGACATGCCCTAAGGGCATGTCTGTCTGTCACATGGCTAGGTGTGCATGCACACATGTGCATGCACACCTGAATTCGGTATTTTAACACCCAATTGGATTGGGTGGTAAAATACCGAATCTGAAAGGCCTGCGGCACTCAAAGATGTGCTACCTACATGTGCTTTTACGGAATCGGTATTTTTACGAGTCTGTATTTACCGATTTGGTAATTTTACCGAATCTGTAAATACAGATTCGGTAAAATACCGATTCTGTAAAGCATGCTCCTACATCTGAAAACCCTAATACTGGTCGGAAACAGCCGAAATCGGCCGTTTCCGACCGGTATTAGGGCTCCTACATCTGGCCCCTAGTCTTTTAATTCTGATGGGCCGTGCTGGTATTCCAGCACATGCTGGAATGTAAAATGCTGTTGAGGACTGTAAGGGTGCAGGAATTCCTGGGCAGACAGATGGAGGCCGAAGTACTGGTGGTCACTGCATTTCCGCAAAACTTCAGAAAATACACACTTACCTGGAAACACATTGGTGTGGCATCTTCTTTTTAGTGCCAATGAGCAGTTCCCATACCTTCGGTGAGCTGCCGACCACCTGTTTGCCGTCTTCACTATTCATTAGCGCCTAGCCTTTTCTGTGATTTGAAGGCGTCCTTTTATCAAGGAGCTGGGCTGGTTGACACTTGCTCCTTCTTGGGAAGTTGTTGGTCTAGGAGTCCTATGAAAACTCTAGGAGCAGGCTGCATGCATTCTTGTGTCACACTTGTGGTGAGTCTGTCAGATTGGATAGCAAATAACATTGAAATAGAACTTTGAAGCATCCTGATCAGCTTCTTATGTGCCACTGCCATCATTTGTAGACATCTGCAGTTTAACAGCCATTTTGAGTTGTGATCAATACCCTGCCACCATTTTAAATGGGTCTAACTCTTTAGTGACTTTTGTTGTATTACATTTTACACCGCTATTTTGGATTGAGTTAATCCAACCCAGAGACATAGAGTTAATGGAGCTAACCTGGCTGATATTCAGGGACACGAGCTCCAAATAATGGTATTTGAGTTGTAATTTTTTGGCTCGCCAGACGCTAGGATTCAGTCCCGCTCCAGCATGCAGATCTTTAAGGACTCATGCTGATGCAGACGTGCTTCACATAGCCGCCTGGTCCCTCTATATTCGTCCGCTTCCTCAAGTTGAAGCAAGCTTACCTGCCAGCATCTAGCCTGAATTTTCCAGACTTTCGGACGCTGTCCTACGCCGGCACGCTGATCCTAAAGGACTCGTGCTGGTCATCGGCAGTTATTACACGGCTACCTACCTTCACTGCCGTGCCCCTCTGCAGATTCATTCCCCCACTGACGATCTCTTTTGGTCGCACGCTATCAAGCGTCTCTTCAGCACACCCCAAGCTAGACAACCCAGTCCTGATGACGATCCCTACTTACGTGGATCGAAACGCCGTTGACTCTACAGCTCATTAACAGGCGTACCTTACCAATGTGGTTTAAATAATGAAAAAATAATCCTGAATCTGTGATATCACTTTGTCACATGATTTGAGCCACCCACTGTATATTGTTTGCACTTTGTTCACTGTGCGCCGTCCATACTGTTCACCCCTTCACTTGCGTCGCCACCTTCACCACAGTCACTTTTGTAGAGCACCAAGTTTTGTATGGTTGTCACAAATTAAGTTTATGCAGTGCTGCTTATAACTGTATACCACTGACCATCAATTTATACCATAAAATAAGATGAATGACTATCTTACTTTAAACTAAAGAGTGTTCTCCTTTTTCTTTGTTAGCAATGCGATACGCATGCATGTTTAATTGACTGTCAGTTTATCCTATTAGGACATTGTTTTTTGATTACAAACCTTCATACCCAGTCCTAATCAGGTATATGGGTCACACTCCTGTAATATTTACTAGCATGCATTCTTGTGTCACACTTGTGGTGAGTCTGTCAGATTGGATAGCAAATAACATTGAAATAGAACTTTGAAGCATCCTGATCAGCTTCTTATGTGCCACTGTCATCATTTGTAGACATCTGCAGTTTAACAGCCATTTTGAGTTGTGATCAATACCCTGCCACCATTTTAAATGGGTCTAACTCTTTGGTGACTTTTGTTGTATTACATTTTACACCGCTATTTTGGATTGAGTTAATCCAACCCAGAGACATAGAGTTAATGGAGCTAACCTGGCTGATATTCAGGGACACGAGCTCCAAATAATGGTATTTGAGTTGTAATTTTTTAGTGCATTTTACATGCTTAATTTTCTGTTATCACATTTTCTGTGAACACATTACTCTGAATTGCATCATAAGTTTTTTTAAGCAGCTGCATGTTAATAGCATCACTGTTCCGCTTTCCTTTTTAAGAGTTCCTAGCTCACCCCTATTGGATTGGTTACTCTGGAAAGATGCTTTTGAATCATACGTGGATGCTATTGATGCTATTGATAGGGACATGTTTACCACCATGAAGAAGAATGCATTACTAAATCACACTTTGGGTCCTGATGGCAGGTCTATATTCAAAACACTACCTTTTCATGTGCTATTAAAAGTAACATTTGAATCAGGAGGGGACATCAGGTGAAATGATGGTTGTCAAAATTGTGGAAGGTCTCACTGTCCAAGAATGTTGTTTTGGAGAGTCACACATTCCTATAAAGGTTTCAACAACATGGAATATCCATTGATTATGTTGTGCCTGCCTTGAGAAAGTTAGCAAGCAATCAAATGTACCTATAGTGAGTCCCAGAATGTAATTATTTGTGACCAGATGATTTAAAGAACTACTGGCCATGGAGGATCCTGATCTTGAGTCAGACATAATAATTGCAAGGGCAATTTAGAATTTAAAGGATACTTCAAGGCTCTATCAATGCCTGTTGAACATGGAAACAATAGGGAAGTAACAATGATAAACGTGATAGATGAATGCAAAAATTTAAAGAACGATCCAAACGGTCAAAAGCGAATGTCAGGTAGATGGCAAAATATACAAGACAAAAACAGTGATTATAAGAAATTGGGTTATTAGTTGACGGGGTTGGAAGCCCCACTCAGGCAATAACCACAGTCCTTGTCAGGGTGAACCACAAAAGTCACTAAATTAACCAGTTCTTAACCCTCTGGTAGCTTGGCACAAAGCAGGTTTAACTTAAAGGCAATGTGCAGAGTATCTATGCAGCACACAACAGTGATAAAGTGAAAACACAACACAAGAAAAATCCCAAACCAATTTAGAAAAAACATAGTAAATTTTATTAAATAAAATGAGATCAGAATGCAGTAGAATTCCAGATGTGCAATCTTAAAGTTTTATGTAGATATGCTGACTAAAAGCACAAAGCACCACTCGCAGTCATCTGATCGTGCTAGACCAAATGAAAGTCACAAATTCATACTAACCACGAAGAAGCGTGGGTCAGTGGCAGGGACTAGGCTAGACCCGCTGAAAAAGTTGCTATCTCAAAGTCCGGCACAACCAGTTCAGTTCGCAATGGAGGAGACCACAAGGATCAGGGAACAAGTAGTGGATGTCGTCACTGTTGTGTGAAGAGTATGCCGGGTTTTGCGAGCTGTCATTGCTGTGGTGCAAAGAGCCAGTCAGATGTCCTGAGGGTCATTGCCAGAGCTTCGCATTAACGGCCACCGCTGGCTGTCATTGTTGAAGTGCGAGATGCAGATCTCGTGTTGCCGGCTGTTGCTCGCTGTAGCAGGAAGAGTCTGGTTCACTGTAGCTTCACATTAGCGGTTGACACAGGTGGCAGAGTCTTGGAGCAAACAGGCCCAGTCATAAACGGCCACAAGAAGTCTGTGGTGACAAAAGACTAAGGGGCTCATTAGGATGGCGGACGGACTTGCGTCCGTCCGCCACCCTAGAGGAGGAGGGACCGTCCGCAGGGGCCGCGGCGGTCCCTCCAGTGCAATTAGGATGTGACCGCCAGGGTGGCGGTCACATCCTCTATCTTTAACATTGCGGCGGGTGCAGCTTCAAGCTGCACCCGCCGCAATGTTAAAAATGCATGCACCGCATTTGCGTGCACAAAGCGGCAGGCACCGCGCGGTGCCTGCTGCTTTGTTCACCATATGCAGGGGGGTACCATAGGTACCCCCCATGTGCACCCCCACCCCCCTTCACCCAGGGGGCCCGCAACGGGCCCCCGAAGTGAAGGTCCGTATGCTTTTCCACGGCGGAAAAGCCGCCGCGGAAAAGCATACATTTTACACCATCCTAATATGGCTGGCGGTGTCTGATAGACACCGCCAGCCATGTTAGAGCTTTTCCGCCGCAGTTGTAAGCCAACCGCGGCGGAAAAGCGGCGGACTGAAACCAGGACCCACCAGCCATCCTAATTTGGCGGTGGGTCTTTGGTGGGTCCGCAGAGGATTTTCCGCATCCGCCGGGCCGGCGGTGGCTTCCGCCGGCCCGGAGGATGCGGAAAATCCTCCACCCTAATGAGCCCCTAAGTTCCTTTTTGTGTGCTGGAGGCAAGCCCTTTGAACTGTGAGTTGGGTTGGGTGCTGCTTCACCGACAACCATCCTGGCAGGATGACCCATCCTGTCCACCCCACATTTTATTTGTGTCACTGCCTGGAAGGCATACACAAACCAAAACTGTAGAGCCCTTCACCGAAATGTGACACAGGATACCAGCAGAAGGCACAAATTGTTAAGACAAGAAAATGCAAACTTTCTAAAAGTGGCATTTTCAGAATTGTGATGTAAAATCCAACTTTAGCATTAAAGGGGATTTTACATTACAATTCATTTGAGTGTGAACAGCATATCTCTATCTGCTTCCAATCCAAAGTTAACACTTATTAAATGTAATACCGTAACCTAGTGTTAGCCAATGGTAGACAAAGCACTTGCAACAGTGACAAACTACTTTAAGAGTTTTTTTACTACCAGGACATGTAAAACTTAAAAACACATGCCCTACTTATTTTGTTTTTAAAATGCACCCAGCCATATGGGCCGTTAGGGTCTATTTTAAGGGTGATATGTATCAAAACGGAAGGTGTAACCCGGGCAAAATATTTAATTTGCCAGTTCGAAATGGCAGTTTAAAACTGCACTGCGGGCTGCAGTGCAGGCCTGAGACATGTTTTTAAAGTGCTTCTATATTGGGGTGCACATTGAGTGCTGCAGACCCACTAATAGCATTTAATGTGCTGGCCCTGGGTACAAGTAGTACAATTTACTAGGGGCTTACAAGTAAATTAAATGTGCTAATTTGGTGTAGGCCAGTTTTATCATGTTTGAAGGCGAGAGCACAAGCACTTTAGCACTGGTTAGCAGTGGCAAAGTTACATTGAGTCCTAGACCAACAAAAGCGAATTCAGTAAAACAGGAGGGGGGAAGGCAAAATCTTTTGGGGAATACCACGCCAAAGATGTAAGGTCTAACACAGACCTATGGCTTTGCCAATGCTAAGTGTCCTAAGAGTCACAACGTTTTCTGCGTCCCAAATAAAATTATAGTTTACCGATAGCACACTATCTTTCCAGTAAACACAAGACTTTTTTAAAGACGTGTGTTGCAATATGACACTATCCTTGGTGGTGGTAATATCAGGCTCTACATTTTTAAGACCTTAATATAGCATGCGCCCTGGTTAGGCCTGTGCAATTGGAGTGCAATGCAGGCACAGCTTCTATTAGTCACCTTTCCACACCCCAGTCCTGAATGACTGTGTTGTAACGTCATCCTGTGCCATAGGCACCACCAACTTTTTTTAGCTGACTAGTACTAGTAGTAACTGACTATGACTGACCCTGGGCTCTGCCTAACCAAGCCCAGCGCCAGTGCAATGCTGAAGACATACTTAGAATACAATGGAAATTCCTACATACACTAGGGTACACTATGGGTTAGGGTGAACCTATGATTGGCATGACCTCCCCTATAAGGCCCTGGACATAATAGGACCGGGGGATTGAAACTACCTTTAAGGCCCTAGTACATAACAGTACATGCTAGTTTAGCGAACAGCAGCCCTTTCCGCACTTGCATGTGTGCACTGCTGAAGCCTGAGGTCAGTTTAAAAGCAGCTCTGTGTTGCAGGACTGCTTTTAAAATTCATATTGTTTCTAAACTCGACTGTGGTGTTTGGGGCACTTAAAAAGTAATAAACTACAATGTTTTGGCATATTAGGGACCTCCAGGGTCTCCCCTAGCTGTCACAGGGTGGGGAAGGGGGGAAGGTAGTTATAAGGAGCTCCCTTATAAAATGAGTTTTATATGTCTTGGATTTAGAAAAATTGCACATTTCACTTCCCACGTTGCAGTAAAGTGCTACCCAAGAGCGTCTTTGGTGCTAGGAGCACTGTGGAGTGAGAATCTGCAATATCCTTACATATTCTGAAACCCTAGGGTCTCCCCTAGGTATCCCAGGGATGTGAGATCTGGTAGATATAGGCAGGGTCCTTATAAAATATGTTTTTATAAGCCCTAGTGTTGGAAAAATGGCCTAAGTCATTTTTCCCATTGCAAATCCCCAGCCACATAGGTTACCATGTCATGAAGCTATTAAATAATACATAATGTCAAGGAGATGATAAAAATGTCTTTCACAGACTTCCTAGAATAGTATTGACAAATCCAACACTCAAACGTTTAATGGAAACCACTTACACTTGATAACTATTGATATGTTTTTGTTGGATTCATCCTAAAATGTACAGACAAGGGGGCATATTAGCAAGCAGGGCGATAATTCTATTGCTCTATTAGCAAGCTGTCGCTAACAGCAGTTAGCGACAGCTTTGGCGATAGCGAGCGGTTTGGGTCCAGCTTTGCATGTCAGCGATATTTATCGCTAATGACATGGAAAGTGGGCGTACCCAACCTGTTAGCGACTGAAAGCAGTCGCTAACTTCGCTATCGCCTATTAGCAAGGCAGGCGTAGCGATGGAAATATTCCCGCTATCGCCAAAAACTAAGGCCTGCTCTGATCAGTTCTTAGCCATGTTATCCAATGGGAGGTGGATAACATGGCTCAGAGCATTTTGTCGCTAATGCGTGAATATCGCTGTATTCTCAGCGATATTCACGCTATCGCCGGAAAATGTATCGCTTTGGAGATAAACGTTGCTAATAGCACGTTATCTAAGCGATAATTTCCGGCGATGCTTAGCGATAAAAAATTCGTTGCTAAGCCTAGTTAGCGATAAATATCGCTAATCGTTGGTAATATGCCCCCTGGTGTTATAAGACTTTCTTGTCTGTAAGCCAAAATTCAGCCTTCTGTCCTGATTGGTCAGAGTTAAATGGATCAGCAAGACTCCTTTGAAGAAGTGATAAATGACACTTGGGGTTACGGAGCTCTTCTGGGAGAAGAGGTTGCTGGGCATAGGAATGCCAAAGCCAGGGGGAGGTGTAGCAAATAATGTTCTTCAAAGGAAGGAGGGAACTGGCTGCATAAACCAGTTTCATTTACACCTCTATCCTCTGCCCCAGCCAGATTACAACATTAAGGAAGGAATTCCCAGATGTAAGGTGAGTGGATGTATGGAGATGAAGCCATCCGGAAGGCTGGTTAAGTGAGGTCTTCTCCCTCTGCTGGAAAATCTGCCATGATGAATTTTGGAGAAATGGTGCTTCCTGGGAGAACATAGTGTCACATTTTGGAGGAAGTGGTTATACCCTCAGGCGTTGCCCTGAACCTCATTGGACAGGAGTGCCCTCCTGCTTAACCCAGAGAACTTGAAATAAGTATTTGAGAGGGGCAGAGCCTCTCATATCTGCTGCTTGAAATGCAAAAAAGAAGAGGGGTCCATGCTGAGAAGTTTGATTTGCACCAACCAGGCCCTGCACTCTGAAGACTGGGCCTGCTGCACAATCTACAACTAAAGGCCGGTGGATTACCTTGCTTCAAAAGGACTAAAGAGTGGGCCCCTGCAAGCTACAAGTTAACAGAGCACACCTGTAACATCACCATCAAGAATCCTCAGCCTGGAGTACTACCAGTGGATTTGTAAGGATTTTGTCCAAGTGGATTGTGGGAACTAAAGTCCCAAACTTTCAAGGACGGTCTTGGAGCTTCCAGACCCTCAGAGTACGTTTTGGACACCTTGGGACACTTTGAGGAACTTCAGGAAGAAGTTCCAGAAGCTTGAAGCAACTTTGGAAAAAGCTCCAGAAGTGGACTGACTTGACCTGGACATCCAAGCCGGCAAACCTCAATCACGAGCCAGCCTGCCATCCAGGTTAGTCCCACTGAAAAAGCTCTGGATGTCTGACTTCCTGAGTTTGTCTGGGAGTAAGCTGAAACCCAAGCCGGCGAACCCTCACCGAAGCCGGCCTGGTTAAGAGCAGCAAGGACCCTGCAAAAAAGCTATGTAAAAGTGACAGAGACCATCCGCGAGAGCTACCAAGAGTTGAGCATGGGAATAATTTTCTAAGACCTGTACTATGCCTTATATTCTGTATGTGGTCTTATTGACAATGACTGGTATACATTTGCCACTACCATTAGCCCACTGTCTAACAGGCTGCGATTATGTCAAGCATTCCTTTAATTACTTTTTTGCATTCTTCATTGTGATACCCTGAGTCTTATGGATCAATCTTTCTTCCCATCACTTTTTTATTCTTCATTGTAATACACTAAGTGTGACAGGTATGTCCAAACCTGATTCCTGCTCATTGTGCCTCTAGAACCCAGCTACACACAACAGATGAGGCCCATTGGTCGTGGACTGCTTGTGGTCTGATTCTGAGAGGTCCGGTCTTAACATTTCAGGGTGGACTGTAGTTTATGGTGCATCATCAAGGCTGATTTACATATGGTTGGGTATCATCTGAGGTAGTTATTACAAGTGGCAGAGATTGATTCAGGCATTCCTTCCATCACTTTTTTGTATTCTTTACAGTAAACATCAAAGCAAAGAAGGAATGCTTTCTACTTACAGTGCATGACTGAGGTAAAATGAATGTGTGATGCTTCAGTGTACTTCTGAGGTGTAAAATAGCCCTTCATTCATAGCAATACAAACACTCAACAGAAGGCAGACTGATACACCAAATGACAAATAGTATTTCATGAAAGAGAAATGTGTGTCTGGGTGGAACCAAAGCCCACTCTAATATATTTTAAATAATAATTGGGAACTATAAGTATTGCAGACAGTTTTTCTGTCAAGCCAGAACAGTATGTGATGACTCAGTGTACTTTATGGATGTAAAACTGCTCCTTTTATTGCAGGTCAAGTAGTCAATATAGAAGGTCGAGTGATACACAAAACAGCCAATACCATGTGTTGAGAGAAAAATGGTGCCCTAAGTGGGGCCAAAATCTTCTCTGATGGGAAGTTCATGAGGCTGCTTATTCTGTAATACTTTGAATGGATAACCTACAGAGACTATGATGTGATGCATGCCTCTGTGTGTTAATTGTACTGTTGAATATGGATGTATGTCATCACAACACATGCTTCTACTAAGCATGCCTTTACAACGCAGGATTTACAACGCACGTCGTTACAACGACTTGCGTTGGGGGTGCTGGATAGTGGAATAGTTTAATTTACTATTCCAACTCCAGTCCCCGTGGATAGTAGGGAAGGTTTTGGATAGTAAATTAAACTATTCCCTATCCTACAGCGCCCTCCATCGCAAGTCGTTGTAATGACTTGCGTTGTAAATCCTGCGTTGTAATGGTAGTGCATCGTAAAAGTTGCGTTGTGATGGATGTTTCCCTTGAATATGGGATATCGATAAAATAAATTTACAAAAAAGAGTTGGTAACAATAGGCCATGCAGGCAGCTCCTCTGTCAAGCCAGACCTGAAAATATCCCCAACCCATAGACTACGCACCCATTCTCGTTTAGGGAATCAAAACAATCAGTCCGAAACTATATTTCTCAGATGGTTCATTGGGGTGGGGCAAAAAGGAAATGTAAGAGTTGAGCTGGCAGCTGTTTCAGTAACTTGTCATTTAAAATAATAACTTCACTTTGGAACAGGAGAACCCAATCGACGCCAGTAGCTCTCAGGCGGACAAGGACTGACTCTTAACCCAGTTGTTTTAAAGTTGGCAGGGTTGCTCACCCTTTATTTTTGAGTTTGTATCTCTGAAGGTGATCACTTGCTCCCCCACCCTGCTCTGGGATTCATCAATAGAAATAATAATACTGTTATATTAGCATAAACAGAAATTAAATAATGCTAAGTCAGAGTTCTATGTACACCTATATTGCTGTAGCCCTTCATTTTAAAACGAAGCTCAGTTTTCCGCAAGGTACTGTAAAAACCGACTAGACCCTTGTCATTACTGAAACATTTATCCATTCCTAGATCTGTGTCCGGCAGCATGATTTCTTCAGGGATTTGTAGTTTTGCTTTTAACGAGAATCCAGCATGCAAATTGTGTTTCACTAGTTTAAAGAGCCAAACATGACATGTACGTCCATGACAATGGCCGGATCAGCAATGAGCAAGTCTGGTAGACTGAAAGGATCTCTTGGAGGGCATGCGCTCTGTAAGACCGGCAGAGTCCCAGCATGGTTGCCAGTGGGCAACGCTGCCTCTATGGATGGCAATGCAGAGCGCGGGAGCAGGGTACAGGACTGCCAGTGCATGGGTAGATTGCAAACCCCTGAAGGACTGGCTGATGGAGCACTGGGTACTAAAATGTAATCTCTTAATCAAGTCATCAAAGATTTTTCCCCATTGGTCAAATGGACCTTTGATAACTGACGTGAAGCTTTGAAAGGGAGAAAACATCAACCATACATTTCAAATTTGTGAATCCGATGTGTCCCCACAATAAGGACCATGAATAACTGAATATAGTTGAAAAGTTTATTTTGTTTTTCCAATCACTCCAGCATATATCTAAATCAACAATAAGTTCAGTAAATGCAACAATACAATAGGTAGGCTTAAATATCTTAATAGGTTAAGGTGCAATAGAACGACATATCGAATTGCAATAATCACATTTGTATAAACACAGATTAAGAAAAAAAATGTTCCATAAAGAAACTTCCCTTTTCTTTCGTAAACATGGATCAAATATTAGGTCATCTATCAAGGTTCTCTGAATTGTGAACACTGCAGAAGAAGGTGTCAGCAAGATCAGACTTCAGTAAAGGTCCAGAAATGAAAGGAAATAAGTGTTTAGCATGAAGCTTCACCCTTGCAAGAACAAGATAGGCAGACAGGTCTATACCTAAATCTATTGGGAATCTGCTATACCGTCAGCTGTGAGAACACCAGTTTAAACATAGCAGGATATTCTGAAACATTCACACCCCCAGGGACCAATCAGAACACTACTTAAGTGCATCTGAAACATGGCCTCAGGTTCACATTGCATCAAACGAAAACTTCAGTTCTCGACCTTGAACTACTTGCCATCCTGGTACATGACGAACAGATGGCCTCTTTCGATCATTGTTTTTCCACGTTCACTGCCAGGTTTCTCTCAGGCCTCTCTATCAGCCATCTAGAAACAGACAATAAGTCTTTCTCTAGCTAACATAAATAATGATAATATAACTTGCAAGGAAATAAGAAACAAGCAAAATGCCTGTAGTCAGTTAAGCAACTAATATGTTTTCAAAATGGGGTTCCCTGTTAGCTGAGGTATACACCCAGACCAGGCAGGAACCACCACACTAGTCAGAGTAAGTGATGGACACACTAAAAGTTTACCTGTGCACACCCTTTATTAATGTGGCACAGAGCAGTCAGGCTAAACGAAAGAGGCAATGTGTAAAGTATTTGTGCAACACAACACACAGTATGACAGTAAAAACACCACAAAAAGACTCCACACAGAGTCAGAAAAATAGTATTTCCTTTTTACTCTTGAAAACAAAAACAAAACGACAAAAATACCATTTAAGAATCTTAAGATATCTACTTTGCAAAAGTATAACAATAATGACAGTGTTTAAAGCAAATGTAATTTGTAGGTATCATTGGCACATATCCCAGGAGGGGATAGATAGATATGTCTCCTCAAAGTTCACTGCATGCCACGGGATCCAACTGGCACCAAAACTGAAGAACTTGACAGGTCTATCGGGACTGGTGTAATTAAGAGATTTTTGCCATCTGCGATAGCACACAGGTTAGCTATATGAACCTCATTGGTTTTGGGTGCACATAGTACCTTTAGCTGGCAAGGTCGTCTGCCTCGGGTTAAGGGTCTAGGTTGGTTTCTACTTGGCGTCCTTGTTGGTCGGGCAACATGTGGGGAAAAGAAGGTGGGCTCAGGTGCCATGTGCTGCTCTTGATCCAGATTCTTCTGGGATAGGTGTTGCCCCAGGAACGCTTAGGAAAGGAATGAGGCAATCATGCATGACACACTGCTTCTTGGTCCAGGCTCCACTGTCACTCAGAATGAAGTGCAGCTTCTGGGATCCATGAAGCTCTGAGGAGCCATGTAGATGAAAATAAAGTCATTGATGGCCCTGAGACTTCATGAAGAAGGATCAGGCCAACAAACTCTTGGATTTATGTAAGCTTCTTCTAGAGGCAGTAGAGATAAGGTTCAGTAAATCTCACTGTCCAGGCAAGTGGCAGCAAGCCAACACAGCAAAGCAAGAAACAAAGTGGCAGCCCGTCCTAAGGCGCAACAATCAGCAGGCAGCAGGCCAACACAACAAAGCAGTTGGCAGAGTGGCAGTGCCTCTTGCAGCACAGCTCCTCTTTCTTGGAGAGTCTCCCCAGGTCTCAAAAGTGAACTTTTGGGGAGAGGGGTTGGCCTAACGGCTAAGGCGCTCGACCTCGGACCTGGGGAACTTGGTTCGAGTCTCGGTAACGACGCCGAAAACCCCCTGTGATTCTGGGCAAATCACTTAATCTCCCCGTGCCTAAAAAAAAAAAAAAAAAAATGAAAATGTGTCCTCATGTAACGTAACTGGTACTATGTAAAGCGCTCTGATAACTGATTCGGTTCGGTTCTAGTTCGCGCTATATAAAACTCTGCAAAAATAAAAATAAAAAAACTAAGTACATGGTGTCAGAGGTCCAGTACTTATATTCATGTTATCCTTTGAAGTAGGGAGAGTTCAACAAAAAGCCTTTGCAGTACACAAGATCCTGCACTGGCTTCCGACTCACAACAGAGGCCCTTTGTGTGAGGACAGGACGTATCCCATTCAGGTACAAGTGTCAGCCCCTTCCACTCATCTTGCTCAGACAGACCCATTAACATGCAGCTGATCACTCAGGTACACCTATCCTTCCTTTGTGTGTTTGTCTAGAGGGAAGGCAGGAAGCCAGCTGTTTCCCAGACGTGCATTCTGGAGACATGCAGATTGCTATTTCAGACTGGCAATTCAAAAATCAAGTGTTTTTAAATTGTGAGCCTAGAGATGCCAAACTTACTATTCCAATCTTTTCTCAATTGAAAGTTACACTTGTAAAAGGTTACAATACAGCTCCTCTGTTACCCTTTCGCAGAGATAGGCCTTGCAGTTATGAGATACAAAATTAAGAGTATTTCTCTACCGAGACATGTACAACTTAAAAGTGCATGTCCTACCTTTTAAGTGCACTGCACTTAAAAGTGGTCTGTCCAAGACCTACTCTAGGGGTGAACTATATGTTACAAAAGGGAAGGTTTGGGTCTGGCAAGTAGACAAACTTACCATATTGAAATGGCAGTTTAAAACTGCCCCTACTGCCTCTGCATAGGCGGGCCTGAGTCATGGTTAAAAGGGATGTTCGGTGGGTGGCAAAAACAATGCTTTAGACCCACTGGTACCATTTGATTTATAGGCCCTGGGGCCAGGTAGTGTACTTTACAAGGGACTTATGCGTTCACCAAATATGCCAAGCACATTCACTTTAACACTGGTCAGTGGTAAGTGCTCAGAGTCCTAAAGCCATTAAAAATGAAGACAAAAACAGGAGGTCAGAAAGCAAAAAATCAGGGGAAACCACTGTAAAAGTTGCCAGGTTTAACAATGTGCACTTGGGATACGTTAATTCATGTAACTTTAAAAAATAAATACAAAACGTGAGAAAATTAATACATGTTCTCATATGCAAATATCTCTTGAAGTGCTAGTGCAAAACATGAATAAATAGTACATGCTTTCATGTTTAAATTAAACTTTAGCACATACGTATATAAATGTCTACCTTCTACAGTGAATATATTTCAGTAATGCGTGTAAATGTTCCACACACGTTAATAAAGTTAAGGCACACAGTAAATATAATGTCAAATGCACATATATAATTGCATTTCTGTGACGTGTAAGGGAGGAGCCTAAATTGTGCTGCTTCAACTGACAAACAGTGAAGTGTAGGCGCAACAGATATCTGCTGGGCTAGTTCTGTATGGGGACTGGTAGGCAGACGGGCAGCAACCACAGCTGGCAGACAGCATGCAGGGCTGGCACATCATAAGGCTTCCTTAAGAGCTACAAGTGTGCAGGGGGTGCAAGGCTGCCAGTGATTAAGGCTGGAAGGTTGCAAGGCAGAATTCAGTACTGGTACTGCATAAGGATAGCACATTTTAGGTTGGCAGCATCCACTGCTTCCTGAAAGGTTGGCAGAGCCCATGACTTCCAGTGCACAGGGTTGGCAGGCAGACTCTAGGGTAGACAGACAGTGTGCAGACTTCACAGGTCATACTGCTGGTAAAGCTCAAGCCTGCCCTTAGGGCTAGCAGTGTTTAGGCCTTCAAGAGTGCAAGACTCGTTTCGAGTGTGGTGGACTGTCTTCTAAGCTGCCAGAGTGCATGCCAGTTAGGCGACGAGTATGTTTGGGATCCAAAGTGCTGGGCAGCAGATGAACATAGCTGCCAGTAAACACGGCAATCTGGAGGACTCCGAGTGTGAGTGATTGTCTGAAGGGCTAACAATGATGTTGTCTGTGCACATGGTTGTCTGTTCTCAGGGCTGCTCAGATATAGGGCTAATAAGGCACATGTATTTCAGTACACAAAATTGTACAAGGCTTTCAGTGTTCTCGGTAAAAGATTTCCTATCAGACTGCAAGATTACCTTTTGACATGGATACATAGAAGCTTGTTTTTCAAAGGGATGTGAGGGTATAGGAGAATGGGAAACTCATGATAGGAAGGAGGGCAGACTGTAAATGTAGTGTCTGGTAAGGGGGGGTAGGACAATCACAAAATGTGAATCCCGCAAAAGATTGGAGATAGAAACAGGAGAGAAACTCATATAAGACACATAAAGAGGATGGACAGAGTGTCACAAGAGTTAGGGTGAAAGAGGGACAGAGATGCAAGAGGTTGGTAGTGAGCACTGAAATAGTGTGTTAACGAGCAATGAAGATGAGTAGACCCAGAGCAAAGGGGGAGAAAGTAGAGGCCAAGAAAAAAGGGGAGATAGGATATGTGAGAAGAGAAAGGACTAGATGGGTGATGAGAGAGAGCACGGTTGGAAGGGATACAGAGTGAAGACATTGATAAAGCAAAGTGTGGAGGAAAGAGGTTGGTCTTGAAACACAAATGAGAAAAAAGAAAACAGATGAACCATGGATGTGATAAAAGCTAAAACGTAGAGTATGAAGAAACGGTAAGAAGAAAGAGAGCTGGCAAGAGAAAGGAGATTGAAGAACAAGATGGAAGATAAGATATGAATATACAGACTTATCAAAAAAATGAGAGGCTAAAAGAAAAAGGACAGAAAAATATGAGGTCCTCCTGGTTTAAGACTCACTTCTGGGTTCAGACCAAACACAGGCCCCTCAGATGGTTGATGCAGGTGAGGGGTGAGAGCCCAAAATTGTTGAGGTGGTTAATTTCCCTATAGCAAATGGACTTCACAGAGGAACAGTGCCCTGGTACAGAGTACGCCAATGCTGTTGGTCTGTCCAGATTTTTACGCCTTAGTAAAGACAACTCCCAAGATGGTGGGTAGTTCTCCCCATATTTCAGCTGGATGGGACATGTGTTAGACCTCGCATCATTGGTGTTGGTTTCCCCTGTATTTTTGCTTTTGCCTCCTGTGTTTTTGCTTTGTGCTGGACTTCGTGTTTGCTGGTATAGATGCTTTGGGCACTTTGCCACTTCTGTTCAGTGCCAAAGTGCAAGTGCTCCCTCTGTAAATTATTGATATGGATTGGTGATTCCATGATTGGTATATTTGATTTACTAGTCAGTCCCCAGTACAGTGTACTGTGTGTGCCTGGGCCTGTAAATCAAATTCTGCTAGTGGGTCTGCAGCACTGACTGTGCCACCTACATAAGCAGCCTGTAAATGTAACTCACACCTGCCACTGCAGTGTCTGTGTGCAGTTTGGTACTGCCATGTCGACCTGGCTAGTGCACCCACTTACCAGGCCCTGACCTACCCTTTATTTACATGTGAGTCACCCCTACGGTAGGCCCAAGGTACCCCTGTGAGCAGTGTGTAGTGTATGTGAAAGGTAGGATATGACTTGATGTGTATGGCATGTCCTGATAGTTAATAAAATACTTTCAATTCGTTTTTCACTATTGAAAGGCTATCTGTCCAATAGGATAGAATGGGGGATTATTTATAACATCTTATAAATATATCAATCAATCAGTCAGGGATGTGAAGTGCACTACTTATCCATAGGATCTCAAGGTGCTGGGGGAGGGGAGGGACGCGCAGTTTGGAATCAGCTGAAGAGTCAGGTCTTGAGGCTCTTCCTAAAGGTGTGCAGGGTGGGGGAACGTCTGCTGTTGAGCGGGAGTTCGTTCCAGGTCTTTGCTGCGATGTAGGAGTAGGCTCTTCCACACAGACTTAGGCTCTGCAGATGCGTGGGGTTTCAGCAAGGGTGAGGTCAGTGGAGAGGATATCTCTAGTGAGTACTTGGAGGAGACTCTTTGGTTGAGGTACTGTGGTCTGGTGTTGTGGAGGGATATGTAGGCACGAGTGAGTAGCTTGAAGGTTACCCTCTTCTCGATGGCGTGCCAGTGGAGGTCTTGTGGGCGCTGGGAGATGTCTTCATGTTGTGGGATGCCGAGGACGAGTCTGGCAGCGGTGGTCTGGATGGTCTGGAGTTTACAGAGCAGGGATTTGTTGATTCTGGCGTAGAGGTTAATTCCTTAATCCAGTCTGCTTGTAATGAGTGTATGGGTGATAGTCTTTCTGGATTCGGGGGGGTCCACTTGAGGGTCTTGTGAAGGACGTGGAGGGTGTTGAAGCACGTGGAGGAGACAGCGTTGATCTGTCGGGTCATGGTGAGGGAGGAGTGATCCGTGGGAGTAGCAGGTTGCAGTAGGCGGTGTGCCACCAGCTGTTGTCCCATACTGAGGGGATGGGCCCGAGGACGAGGACTTCTGTCTTCTCCGAGTTGAGCTTCAGACAGCTGCTGTCCATCCAGCATGCAACGTCTTTCATTCCTTCCTGGAAGCTGAGTCTGTTGGTGTTGGGATCCTTCGTGAGGGAGAGGATGAGCTGGGTGTTGTTGGAATAGGATACTATGCTGAGGCCATGCTGAATGATGATGGTGACAAGGTGGGCCATGTAGATGTTGAAGAGTGTGGGGCTGAGCGACGATCCTTGGGGGTACTCTGCAGTTGATCTCTGTGGGTTTGTAGAGGAAAGGCAGGAGTCTAATTCTTTGGGTTCGGCAAGTGAGGAAAGAATTAATCCAATCGAGGGCGGTTCCTTGTATGCCTGCGTCGTGGAGTCTGATGGTAAGAGTGTGGTGGGAGATGGTGTTGAAGGCAGCAGAGAGGTCTAGTAAGATGAGGGCTGTGGTGTGGCCCTGGTTGAGGAGACTGCAGATGTTGTCTGTGGCAGCGAGGAGGGCGGTCTCCATGCTGTGGTTGCTGCAGAATCCGAATTGGGAAGAGTCGAGGATGGAGTTGGCTTCAATGAAGTTAATTAGCTGGATGCTGATGATCTCCTTGGTGGCCTTAGCCACAAAGGGGAGGAGAGAGATGGGTCTGTAGTTTTTGAGGTCCGTTGGGTCTGCAGAGCGCTTCTTGTGGAGAGTCAAAGTAACAGTAAAAGGATAATTGGGTATAGAGCTGCGCTGAGTTGCCAGAAGTAATATCCACAATATCAAGATGCTCATAGGGATAGGGGTGATGTCTATTTAACCATCACCAATTATGTAGAACAAGTCCACACCATTGAAGCTAAGTCCGTTGTATCCCGAGCAATAGAGGTCCAATATATTCAAAAGTTCAAAGAATGTGCATCCGCAAATCAACTTTTTTCTTTTATTTCTTAAAACAGCATACAATTGGATCCTAGCCAACACGTTTTTTTGTCTGTGAGCAGAATACGCCAGAGACTTCATCAGGGCAATTTTATCAAAAGGTGTTTCCATACATCAAAAGTCCATAACAACACTGTATGATATAATGTCTCCTACAGGGCTCCAAGGAGAAGTCAATACATGTAAAGTGAAAGGGTTGAATGTCGTAACATCAGACATCCCATGAAATTCTGCACGTGTATTCACTGAGAGTAACCCCATGTCAAGGGATTAACCTCACAATCCTGAGATCCGTGTCGCGATTAAAACGTATCAAGTTCCAAAGTAGCGGTGTCTTCTTAAGGAGGGGCTTGCCTTCTGTGTGTTTCCAGTCATCAGGGAATATGCCGGATTGAAAGGTGGCATTGATGGTGCATCGTAGCTCGGGTGCTATGGCAGCAGCTGCGCTGTGTAAGATGTGTGGCAGACAGGAGTCTGTGGGGCTACTGAGTGAATGCTCCTGATCATCATGGCAGTGTCTTCAGTGGTGACCGGGGTCAAGGCAGAGATGGTAGGCTGGCTGGTGTTGCTGGAGGTAGGTGTGGTTTGGATGTCTGCTCGTTGAAGTTGTCGTAGAGGGGCTTGATTTTGAGGTGGAGCTAGGAACTGAGTTTGTTGCAGAGGTCCTGGGAAGGTGTGACATCCAAGGCTTCACTGGGAGCTTTGGTGAATTCCTGAATGATGCTGAAGAGTTCCTTCGAGTTGCTGGAGTTGGCGAAGATTTTGTCCTGGATGAAGGTCCTTCTGGTAGCTCTGATGCTTTGATGGTATTCAGTCATGGCATTCTTGTAAGTGGTTTGATCTTCTGGGGTTTTGCTGTTTCTCCATAATTTGGATTCACAGAGGTCGATGGTGAACCAGGTGGCTTTCATGGGGTGCTATCTGCCAGACTTGCAGAGGGGGCGAGCTTGTGTGTGCAGTTGGTGAGCTATCTGTGTAGTTCGTTGGCTTTACAGTCAACGCTGGTCATGCTGGGAGGGGGATCGTCGTTGAGGGTGAGTTGTGGTGCTCCTCAGTGACCTTGCTCCAGTTCCTTTGTGGAGGCTGTGGTGGAGGTTTGTGAGCGATAGCTTTGTCGAAGGAGATGTGTACGCAGCAGTGGTCCATCCAGGGTGGTTGTGGGTTGTGGCTGAAGTGGATGTTGTTCCCTCCTGTGAATATGGGGTTGAGGGTGTGTCCTGCCTTGTGGGTATGGGTGGTGATGAGCTGCCTCAGTCCGATGTTGGCAAGGTTGTCAAGGAGGTGAGTGGAGTTGGGGTCGCTGAGGTTGTCGAGGTGAAAGTTAAGGTATTCGAGCAGTATGTAGTCCATTGAGGTGATGGCATGGGGTGCGATGAGGTCGGTGATGGTTGTTGTAAATGTCGTTCATGGTCGGGGAGGTCTGTAGGCGAGGGTGTTGCGTAGGGTCGTTCTGGGGCTGGTCTGGATCTGGAAGTGGAGGTGTTCCATGGGGGAGTTCTTGTGCACGATGGCGAGTCCTTTTCTTGGGTGGATGGGGCGGTCCTCCCTCTGGATCTTGTATCTATCAGGAATGGCAGTAGCGATGTCGGGGGCAGAGGTGGAGTTGGTCCAAGTGTCCGTGAACAAGGCGACGTTTGGTGAGAGGGTGTCGAGGAGTCCCCAGATTTCTACTGCGTGTCTCTATAGGGAAAGTTTGTTGAGGAGAATGTATCTCAGGGGGTCGAGTGCGCTGGCATCCGGCGGGAGGGTGGTGGGTGTGGGGGTACGGAGGTTGGTGAAGGTTTGTCGGCAGTGTTGGCAGGAGAAATGGCCATGTGTTGTTCAGGGTGGACAGCTGGCAGTTGTTGTTACTTCCGGGTTTGAGTGCGTGGAACGCTGCTGAGTTGTAGCGGTGGGCGGTTGGAGAACCAGGGTCCCTGGCACTCTTGCGGTCGGGTCGCGGGCGGGCGGGCGTAGACGAGCTTACCTTTGGCACACCAGTGGCATGGCCACCGCTAAATAGGGAACGGGGAGGGAAATGCAGCTGGGGAGTGGAGCGGGAACCAGTAGCAGGGAGGGGCTGCGGGGGTAGCAGCAGCGAGAGTGGCAAAACAAGGCAAAAAACGTTGAGAGGGGCACAACAAGGCAAAAAATAAAACAACAAGGCATAAAAAAGAATAGCAAAGAATAAAAGGCAGGCAGTAACCAGGCAGACAGAAAAATACAGACTGAGGCAGATCTCAAGTTGGCAAAAAGTCTACGTGGTCGCAAAATGGTCTGCGTTATACTAGTAGTGTACACCAATCACTGTATGTAAGGCAAAAATGCAAGTCCAGATCCTCACCACTGACCACCAATGTTAGAAATGAGGGTCTCCAGTTGGCAATGGTTTACACCTGTGTCCAAATAGTGAGCCTTCTTCCTAGTCAGGGTAAGGGGGATACACTTTTAAAATAACCCTTATCACCCACTTGGCAGCTTGGCACTAGCAGACAGGTTTATCTCAGAGGCAGTGTGTAAAGCATTTGTGCACACATACAGTGATACAGTGAAAACACTACAAATGAACACCACATAAGTTTAGAAAAATAAGTAATCTTTGTCTAAACCAAACAAGACCAAAACAACAAAAATCCACAATACAGTAATAAAAATATGGCTTTTAAAATGTAGAAACAGTCCCTGACGTTAGGCACCCCAGAACCACAGACAGTTCCTCTTCTGTAAGGTCGCCCTCACGGGTGTTGCGCATATCTGCAGTTAGTGTCTGGAGTGAGAAATCGGCTAGAAATTCCTTGCAGTCTCGACTCCATCTTAAGCCAGCTGGGGCATACAGGTTTTCATAGTAGAACGCAAATGTCTCCGCAATTTGGGCACTGGTTGCTTGAAGGGTATTCCTCACTATCCCTGACTCCAGTTATCCAAGATCTATCTTTATCACATTTATCTAACCAGGCTAGTAGTTTAGAGTCTTTATCTCCTATGTCATACAGCCGACACCGCATGGCTAGTGCATGCGCCCCCGCTGCATTGTCGGCCAGGTCACTTAGATACTGCTGCCGCAGAGTTAGTCTATGTTGCAGGCCTACCCTCCCACCCTAAACCACCTCTCGTTCCAGTGCCACCATGTTGAGCTCCAGGGTCTGGATTTTAGATGCCTCTTCTTTCCTTTTCCCCTCTATGATCACCTGTGCCTGCCCTCGCAATACGGTATTGAAAGCCTCCCATAAAGTCTGATGAGACGCCACCGTCCCTTCATTCTTCTTGAAATACATATCGACTCCCCCATGTAGTTTATCTCTTATCTCAAGGTCTCTGAGGTACCAGTTATCTATCCTGGGGAATCCTGCCCTATCAATAGCTGGCCCCTTGAGAGTAACGCTTAATGGGGAGTGGTCCGGGATACCCCTTGCCAAGTATGCCGGGTTCTTGAAGCTCCCAACCCGGTCTTGCTGTGTGAGTATGTAGTCAAACCTCGAAATTTACCTGTGGTGTGCTGAATAGTGTGTGAATTGCTTTGCATGTGGGTTATGGGCCCTCCATATATCTACTAGTCCCATTGCTGCTAGGAAGCCTGGGAGAACCTGCACACGCGTGTGCCCCACTGCTGCACTTAATTGATCCAGTTCTGGGTCCATTACTGTGTTAACATCTCCTCCTGCCAGGAGAGTGCCTGTGGGCTTTTCCAACAGCAGGACACTAATCTTTGGTAGTATGGCTGTGTGCAGCCTAGGCGGTACATAAATTGAGCACAGGGCAAGAGAGCGATCCTCCCAACTGTCTGCTAGGACCACACTGCATCCTGCGTCATTGCACCAGACTTTGTGGATTGTAAGGGACAGGGAGTTTCGTACTAGGATACCTATGCCGAGGGACCCAGCAGAGTACCCAAAAGTGAGCTGCCAGTCGGTAGCCGAAGCGGTCCAGGGCTTTATAGTGGGTCTCCTGGAGCAAACCCACATCAAGAGAGTGGTGTTCAATGTGTTGTAGGACCAGCATGTGCTTGATCTTATTCCCAAGGGCGTTTACGTTCCAGGACTACGCCTGCACGCTGGCCATTCCTCCCTTTGTGTTAGGCATACTTGATTCAATTGGTGACCCCGGTACGTCCCATGATGACCCTGGTGTCTGCATGTATTGTGTGTCGGCTATATTGGTCATGAGCATCAAAGAACATCAGAACAGAACATTCAAACAATTCCCTCAACTCTCCCCTCCCTGCATCCCTGCTTGGTGAGTTAGAAACCCCCCATATCCCCAACATGCAGAGAGCCTGTCGCCCAAACAGAGTATTCATGACTATAAGAGGGGGCAAGTGAGTGTGCCACCAGCGTCGTGGACAGCAAAACTTGAGACAGATGTGTCAATATCCCCAGTTCTGTATGGGAGAACGTCCAGCAGATGCCGCCACTCAACAGGGAGCGGTACGTAGACATAGTCTTGAGGTTCAAAGAAAGAGCACCCAAGGGCCCCTCCCAGGTCACAGCTTCATCCCGCCCCCCACCTCCATTGCCCAAAAATCATAGTTGATTTGAAATGTAATTTGGACCACCATTGTCACTTATTTGCATCTCGTTGGCTTGATCTGCCTGGCGGGGAGGCCAGGCCTTGTTTCCTCTGAAGCAGTTCTTTCTTGGTGGGTGATTGTTCTCAGTCGCCTCTCCACCTGACCGTCCTCCAGCCCACCAGCCATTCCCACACTCCCTCTGGAGTCGTGAAAAAGTACAATTTCCCATCGGCCAACACATTGAGCTTGCAGGGAACAGCATCATAATTTTTTGTTTTTTTTCCGCTGAGGGCCTTTTTCACCGAATCAAAGGCTTCTCTTTGGCGCTGTACCTGAAGTCCAGAAAAAAGCAGAGGGTGGCATTCTCATATTGGAGGTCCTCCTGTGTACGAGCCGCCTGTAGGATGTCATCCCTGTCTCTAAAGGTAATGCCTGGCCACAATTGTGCCCACGGTCGCGGACACGGCCCCAGCACACGGTGCGCTTATTCTATGGAGAAGAAGGTGGACAGCCATGCTGGCTTGAGGGTATGGAGGATCAAATTTTCTAAGAAGAGGTCCACTGACTCCCCCTCCGCCCTCTCCGAAACACCCACAACGTGGATGTTATTGCGACGGGCCCTGCCCTCCTGGTCCTCCAGTCAAGCTATGATTTCTGCTTACTGCTTCATCAGGACAGTGATTTGCTCTTCCAGGCATTTAGCCTGAAGGCCCCCAATGTTCGCTTCGGCAGTATATTTTTTCTGCCAATTTCCTTAAGTCCACTCTAAGGAGGTTCACTTCCTCCGTTATGGAATCCAGTTTAGGTTCAAGGGTGCCCATAAGTCTGTCATCGCCCTCAAGATGTCCTTCAGCGAGGGGTCTGGCCCTTGTTCCTCTGCTTCATGCAGTAGAGGGGTTACTATCACGCCACCATCAAGGCCCATCATGACTGTGCATTTGTCAATGTGATTGACCTGGCCCGGGCCTTTGGTATGCACCATTATGTTATTAATCTCTTAGTCCGGAGGAGGTAGCAATCTCGCAATCGACCAAGAGGCCCCTCAGTTTTATGTATTTTATGGTTAGGTCTCCGTCCTGTGTATTCTCTCCGTGGGCCAATCAGGTGTCCCCAGATTACCTTTGGGCGTGCAGTGCCTTGCGGGGGGTCACCTCCTCTTCGACGGGGGTGGGGCGGAGGCCCCAATCACATACCTTCCGCTACTACCTTGATGTCAGGTGCGCCCCCCTGAGTGTCTGGTGCCTTCCTGGGGCCCAGAGGCTACTTGTCCAGGCAGCGATGGTCTGATGGCCGTGTTCAATGCCCGCGTTTATCTCCCAAGTGGGAGAGCCTTGTGTGAGCTTTTTCGGCCTAGCCTTGGGCCGGTCTTCCAGGTGCTGACCACAATTTCTTGGCCTATCCCCTGCTGAGGTACTCGGTGCCGGCCCGGTCACGCCTGGTCGTCGGGGTGCCTCCTCTGGAGCAGTTCCAGTTGTGCGGATTCGCGGCTGCGGCGTCAATCAGGCTGCTAGCAAGTTTGCCTGTGATGAGCGCATCAGCAGCCTCAGTCAGCCGCAGAGCGCGGCCGGCGCTATGTTGTCCTTTGGTAGCCAAATTTGTTCCAGTGTCCTCAATGAGTCATTAAGGACATCCCTCCGAGCACACCTGTATCTCCTCCCTTAGTACAAGAGGATTCCACACATTTATGTTGTTTCTGTTATTCAATATTTATTCATATTCGTTCTCAGTTTTCGATTTTGTTTTGAAAATATTCTATGTTGGAATTCCATTTGGAACAAATTTGTCTACAAGGAGCCCAGGGACGTTGGCCGCCACCAACGAAGCACCCGAAACGGAGTAACTTAATTAAAGTGGGCTGTGCACTGACCTCAATTCGAGTGTCCTTTGGTAGCCGCCACAGCCCTTCACTTCTTCTCCAGCACCGCTACCTCTCGGATTGCCGCGGGTCTCTTTTTAGATCTTCACTGCTTCTTCTGGGGCCTCAGTGCCTCAGCGTCCCTTGTCTGAACGTCTGTATAATGACTGATTTAGTGAGCATAGGTTCAGATGGCTAGTGCAGCGTGCTAAGAGTGCGCCCATCTTCGACGGGCTCAAGCCACGCCCCCATGTTTGATATTCTTGATCAAGCTGCCAATGTCTTTGTGAGCCCATTCAAAAGTCGTGAAGTTATCCTTTCCTAATTTATATTCCTAGTCAAAGTGCTGGCAAGCCTATAGAAGATCCCTGAAACACACCATTATCCCAGTGGTTATAGCTCAAAGTGACTCTCACAAACTCAATCACAAAACACAGCAATCCCAACCATGTCCCACTATGTATAGCTGTTGATCCTTCAGCTCATCCACATTTGGGCTAATAGCTACTGCAACTAATTGTAAATGACACAATGCTTTGAGTATGTATTCACAAATGAATACATTTACAAAAACCAATGATGCCAAAACAATGCTTCTCAGGCATAACTGCATTTCAACAAACTGAACTTTGACCTGATCCATGGAAAGTTGAAGAAAGCACAAAGCGAAAAAAGGACTTCCAACAGTGGCAGTAATTCCAATCCCCCAACCCCACTGTAACATTCCAAGACCTACTGCCACAATACTGCCTCAAAGAAACTCCACTCAACGTAAGAAAGTTATTTTCTGCCACACAGGCCCCAGGAACATAAAAGGTTGCCAAAACTGCCACAGATCCCCCCACCATGAACTTATCTTAACATGAGGGAAGGAGAGGTGTGGCGCAGCAGCCCGAGTGGCTGACTCAAGAGCACGAGGCTCACGGTTCGAGCAGCTCAGCATCATGTGACTCTGGGCAATAGCTCACTTAATCTCCCTGACGGCCCCCGGTGCCTTGAAACCTTTAGGGGTGATATGTTTGCGCTTTAAAGAGTGGAATTATGAATATCTTACCATGCAAGGATCACCAGTGTGTGTGCACTCAGAAAGCCTCTGGGAAAGGAGAAGGTGGCCGCTGAAATAATGCATGACTTCGCCTAAAATGAAATGCTTATTCTTGAACAGGTGAAATGGGCCCATTTAAAGCTGCTGTATCATTCAGGCGAAAATCATAGATCCAGCTTGGAAAGTCATGTGATTCAACAGAAAGGCACAATTTAATTATGCTGCTACACAGCTGAAGAGAGACACAAGAGACAACGTTTCTTGAAGTACCTAGACCAGTGAGAGGCTCACACATGCACAATAATATGACAAAAATGCTAAGAGGCTGTGGCTTCCAATTTCTTGAGAGATCAAATTGCAGGAATCATAGTTGCTGCCAATGATCACCAAAGTACGCAATGTCTAAGTATGGCACTCTCTGAGCTCTTGAACCGTGGATGTTTAAAGTAAATGGAGCAGGAGCTGGGGTTGTCAGGCCCACTAACTAGCTGCTACCAGAGACGTTGCATCACCGGATGGCACAGAAAATAGCTTAGAATCACAGAATCACATCACTACCAAAAGTATGTAAATGTTGCACCATGCACTGCATTGTGCTGGTCCACTAGGGTCAGTATGCATGATTTCTCCTGCATATCAGTCTTTGCTTGAGGGATATAACCCTACTGAAAGATTGTATTGTCTGAACCATTCTGATGCTGTCCTTCTCTGCTTATAGTTAGATCCTCTAGTGATACTGACAACTTACTGCTCTATGCAACATTTGAAATGGCGCTGCACGATAAAGGAGGGAACTTCATGTCATGTTAACTCTAACCTACAACCATCATCTTGCCACTAATTATGCTAGCCCCTGAGAGGTCTACTTGCCATGATGGACTTCAGTGCCGCTCCCGCTGAGATGCTGCCATGGTTTCCTAGAAATTGCTATTACCCTTTTTATGCTGACAGGGTATGCACATGCCAGAGTCTGCAAATATGCAGATAAGCATTGTAACAACCAGCATTCAAGAGAAAGGAGAGAAGTCGGCATGGCCAGATAAAGGTTGACGATGATGTTACAAGAGGGTGCTGACTGTGTGTCATATCACACCACAAATGCCTCTACATAATTGGTGCTGGTCTGGTTCTCCATGATGTTGGATAGTGTGATTGCTACGGATTTGTGAGACTATGGCTGGTCTGGCAAGCTAGTAATGGTAATTTTGAGCAACTGTGCCCGTGCTCAATCAAAACCTTGATGCACTCATCGATTTTGTTATCCTGTTTTCTGGTTCCCTCTCAAATGGGCTTTTCCTTTATTCAGGACCTGAAACTCCTTCAGGGTTAAGGGATTACTAAAGCTGGGGCCACAAGCGGCCAGCACAGGTAAGCACCAGCACGGTGTGGCGGCAGGGAGCGGCAGGGGGGGAAGTCGACAGATGACATAATAATTATTATTTATTTATTTAAATATACGTTGGAAAACGAAGCAGCATCTGTGAGGCCTGCACAAATAACATGACTACATTTGTCCTTCACTGGAATCAAACACCCGATTGTAGCGCCTGACTCTCAGAGGGTAGCATTGCAGAGCAGTCTAAGGCTTACTCAAGGGAGTTGGTGTGGGCTAGTAATCACCATTTGCAGGTGCGCAGAAATAAAAGTCAATATGGATTGTCCAGTCTGTACTTGCTTTATAAAAGTAAGAGTACATTTATTAAACACACACACCACTCAATACTATGCATCACTTTATAAATATACATAAGCTGTGGAATTACTTTGTGACATTGCATAACATCTCCACCCCTCCCGTAGGGGGGTGGGGTCTAGTACCACCACTCCCATGTATGCACACCATCATGCCCCCAATGCAGTTAGTTGAACATAACCTGGAGCGAGGGCCCATCCCAGTGGCGATCCCCCCATTATCTCAACAAGCATTTAAAATAAATAACCCTGCCTTGGTGACACACAACCCTGACCGAGCATTTCCTACTGATCATGAAGTATACACCTCTACATCTTAAGGGCTAGCAGTCTGGGTTCTTCACCTAAGCGCAGAAGCAAGAATACATGTTTACGCATCACTTTAGATTGACAGCACTCATCACATTTGTGGATCATTAGAATGCATTGCAATTCCAGCCCCTAAAGGCATCACATATGACATCACAGAATTACGCATATACAGCCAGACACCCTAGCAGGAATATCTGGCAACATAACCCCACTTTGCTTATGATATCACCTTACACAGGTCCTTCACCATACACATGTGACCTTCAGTCCCTCTAAAAAAATTAACGTTAGTAAAAGCATTTCTGGTGCAATTACCCTCTTCACCTCCAGAGGATGCTCTTACCCAGACATCCCCAACTCAGCCCTTCAATCCTTGATACACCTTTCAATACACCCTCAGCTGTAGAACAAAAGTTCCAGCCCAGCAGGTGTTAAATGATTGCGCTTCTGCAGCAGCTCCCCCAGCACCTTTGCACTAACTTGGTGGTGACCCAGTTCTCCTGGGGCCACCACAAACAGAGAAAACACTGCTTTCCTTTGCAGGCCAGTGGGGCCTGCAAGGCATTATGGGCCACTTCTGACATTTTCTTGAATATTGGATGAGCGGCTCTCCTGCTGTGGTGCTGGTGGTTCTCCCCCGCGTTCTCACCTCGGTGGGGGGCCCAGTCCCACCCGGACCCCCAGGTGAGTGTACCCTGTGGCTTGGGGAGTCCACCCCGGGCCGCTCTTCTTTTTGCAGGGCCGGGTCCCACCCGGGTCCCCGCACTGCCACCTCGTCTCTTCCTGGTGGGGGTGCCGGTCCCACCCGGGACCCCCGGATGCCCACACGTTAGAGGGCAGCCCAGGGAGCCCACCCTGGGCTACCCCCGCCGGCTCCCCGCTCAGCCAGCACCCTCCCGTGTTGCCGCAGGAGCCGGCAGCTTAGTTCTGGCCTGCCCGCTCCGGCTGGCAGACAAGCTGGACTTCTCCGTTCCTTGGGGGAGTGCGACTGTACTCCCCCGGCCTCCTCCTTCCCCATGGGGCCTGGAGATGGGGTCCCGGGCCCCTGGATATCTTCGAGGGGGGGGGCACGACAGCGCTCCCCTCCTTCCAGAGTTCTCCGGGGCCAGGGTGGGCTCCTGGCGCACCGATCGGCAATCCTCACGGTGAGCGCGATGGCGCTCCCCGACTGGTCTTCTCCCTCTTCCGGGCCTGGCGATGGGGTCCTGGGCCCCTTTGGCATATTTTTACGGGGTGTGCGCCCATGCACCCCGACTTTGGCGGGGCCAGGAGTTTGGATCCTGGGCCCCTCCCCCTCACCCATCTTCATGGGGAGCATGATGGCTCTCCCCGGTTTCACATTCGACGGGGGCCAAGGTGGGCTCCTGGCACCCCACTGGGGTACCTTCACGGGGTGCGCGATGGTGCACCTCGACTTCACTTCAGGGCCCGGAGGTGGGATCCCAGACCCCCCAGAGACCTCTCCTTGGGGGTGCAATGGCGCCTCTTCCTTTTACTTCTCGTTGGGGGCAACCCCCAGGATCTGGCCCACACTGGGGGCACATCATGGACCGGCGGCGGAGCCCCACGCACTTTGTCGTCGGTCCCTTCAGAGGTCAAAGGTAGCCTACCTTCTGGGGGGCGTATCTCGGCCCCCAGGAGTCAAATGTTGATGATCTTGGCCTCTTCTTGCTCCTGGCAGCACTCCCTAGCCACTGGGAGCACTCTCTTTTGCCCGATGGGTCTCTGAGAGGGGTGATTACACAGGGAGCTGTCTTCACTGGCTCCTTGCGCCAGCCTTTTGCCTGTTCTCCGCCTGGGCCGCTCTTCTCCCTGCGCAGAGCCCCCTGCTTCTGCGCACTGGTCCTGGTCTCTTCTCCTGGCTCTGGTCAGTATCCTGGGGGAAGTCAGGGGGTTCCTCCTTCCAACTGCCCATTACGCCAGGCTCTAGCACCCTCTGCCTCAGCAGACCACACCCCAGAGAGAGCTTCTCTCCCTGTGCAAGAACTTTTAAAAAGTTGAGTAGGGGGCTGGCAGGAAGTCTCTGTTTGTCCTATCACACATCACTTCACTTCCCCTGCTCCCTCCTTCCTGCCCAGCTTCTGGGTTTGCTCAAAATGCCGTTGTCCAGGGTCTCTTGCCACATGGTCCCTGAAAAAGCCCCTTCCCCCCTCGCTGCCTTCCCTCCTTGGTGCTGCCTGGTGCCTGGAACCCAGTGATAGCTGCTGATGGATGAGCCTGTAGCCCCACCCATCTTCTCTGAGGAAGCCTTAGCTTGTGGAAGAAAGGTTATCAATCCATCCTGTTGCGGTCAGGCTTCAGCCAGGCCCAGTTTATGGCTGACTCAGATAAATGTGACATTTCTGGATGACCCAAAAGCAGTACAAATATGACTTTGGACTCTGCAGAATACTCTTCTCACATCCGTTACAGTGGAAGTGCGTGTCTGGAATCTGTAGGCCTTATGAAAGTTACTCTAGCCCATGGGCTCCACACCCCTATAGGGGAATAATGAAGTGAAAACAGTAAAATACACTGAGATTCCCTGCCATGTTCCTTCCCAGTGTATAAAGCCTATCCCATGTCACCACTCAATTCTGTATAAGTCCAGCCACACCATTCACTTTGTACATGCTCCTGGACTGCGCACACTAGGACTCTCCCCTGCGCAGCCCTTACACGTATGCACACGCATGTACACCTGTGTCTGCATGTAACTAACCCGGTGTCCCTTACTCCAGCTGCTGCACAATCACTTGGTCAAGCCAGGGGGACACAGTCAAATCCCCATGCAGTCTCTTTCATTACGAGTGTACTGTGGGGGAGTCCAAACTTATGAGGCTCCCCCACAGTAAAATCTCAACAATTAGGTGCTCAAAAAGTGAAAAATCCAGGCGGCCCATAGTGTCAGAACCATCTTCTAACATATACCTATTCCATCGCATGTCGAACTCCCCCACCTCCTGCCCCACCACGTTTGCCTGTGCCAGCCGCTGCTGGCTGAGGCTCTTTTTCCTGTAGCACAAACTACATATATGATATGGAATCGTAAAGTCCAGTGAAGTATGGCATCAGTAATAAGCTCTATGTGCTGCAACCGTCAGACTAATTCACCGCTGAAAAACATATTCTCCTGATTAAAAGTTGGGCGGTTAATTCCGACCCATCTGTTTACGCACAGCTTGGAATTACAAGTTTTTAGGTATTTAATGGAGCTGATAATTATCGAATGCGTTAAATACCTCAACCATCATTAAACTTTGGCAGGTGAAAGCAGCTGAAATTTAATGAAGGATTTACCATATCATGCGGATTTTGGTGCGTTAACCACCAAAATCCGCATCTTATTCCACAACAACTCATAATAGGTGCTGTTAATTGCACTCGGTAAATAAAGAACTCCGTGGTATCGTTATTTATCATATGTGATAAATACTACCTATACTCGTAATCAGGGTCACTTATTGAACACGGATATGTTGTCTACTTTTCAAACTAGTCACAATTATGTAAAAAGAAAAACGTGCTAAGAAATATTCTTGCAACATAACATAAAGCTTTCTGCACATTCTAGTTCTTCTTTTTGCATGCATTAAAAACTGATATAACACTTAATAATCCTTGTTATGATCGTCAAACTAATAGTTGCACCAAGATTGCAATGTGAAGCACCCTTACTATGCTCATATGCAGTAATATAAATTAATGTGTTAACACACGTAGGGGCACATGCATCAAGGGTTTTTGCATTCGCATCTGGTGCGAATCGCAAAAATCGTCCGTTTGCGAATGCAAATCCCTTTTTTGGGATGCATCAAGCTTTTTGCTTTTTTCGCATTTAGGAAATCGCAATTTTGCGATTTCTTAAATGCTATGCAAGATTTTTTTTTTTATTGAGATTTCGCAAATAGGTAGTGGTAAATTACCATGAAGTTGAACTTCATGGTAATTTGTGAAAACTTTCAAAAATGCACAAAAGAGCATTTTTGAAAGTTTCATTTTACACATTGTGTGTGAAAAATGTTTTTAAAGTTAAATTTCAGGGGTGCAGGGGGGGGGTCCTTTGGACCCCCCCTGCACCCTTGAAATAGCATTCTCATTTTGCGATTCCTTAATTGCGAATCGCAAAATAAGAATGGCTTCCCATTCATTCCTATGGGCCTCTAGGCCCATAGGAATCAATGGGAAGGGATTCCTTTATTGCGATTCGCAAATTGTGAATCGCAATTAAGGAAAATTAAGAAATCGCAAAAAAATCGCGATTTCTTATTACAAAGCATTTTGCGATTTCTTAATTGCGATTCCTTAATTTTCGCAATTAAGAAATCGCAAAATGTAACAATGATGCATGTGGCCGGTACTGTGTGTTGCGTACAAAACAGGTCCAAGTCCCAGTGACTCTTGTTTTGACTTTCTACTACTGAGTTGAAAATCTGAGCGCCCTTGAAATTTGTATAAAAGTGACGTTTCGTTTTTTTATGCTTAGCATAAAGTGTTCTGTGCTAACCCTGAAATTTGGACCATCAAAAATAGAAGCAAACGCTGATATTTTGTAATTTACATGTAGTTGCCATAACAACAAAGGCAATAGGCAGAATAGAAGAAGTGATGCTGACATGCAAATTATGTATCCTCTTACAGTGGTGTTGCCACTGACTCATGATGTGCATGTAGTTAAGACAAGCCTTAACTCCTGGTCTCTGCCATATAAGGTCAACTCTATGTTCCGGCTGTGTTTTTTTTTTTAAACTTCTATTTATTTATTTATTTGCTTTTTGTGCCAAATACAATAAACATGCTTCGTATTAATACCACAACAAATTCACACACTTGTATGCAACATATTACAAGTCCAAGAACCTTTGAACAACGCTACAGCGCCGAATTCCTTACCTTCTTGTGCCAATTAATACAGGCCATTAAGATTAAGAGTGATGTTTCCATTAAAATTGCAACATTCTATGCAGCAGCCAATCACATTTATAGGGCCGAGTGGTGACCTGCTAGAATGGGACGCTATGTCTGTGTCGGGGATCTTCACAACTGTTCATTTATAGAATGGAATCTGTGTTTTCCCAGTAGAGACAGGTGGACAGGCCTTTTCTTCCATGGGCATTACCCTGGTGGGATGGAGCCCTTGGGGGCCGGTTTTGAAAGCCCTGTGGCACCCCTTGTTTCTTTGTCACTTTTCCCAGCTCCCCGAAGTTAATTGCAGCAGGTACTGGAAGCTTCAGAAAGAGGGAAAGACAGGGGGAAGGGAAAGGGGAAAGTAGAGCGAAAACCAAAAGAGAGGGACAGGAGAGTATGGATGAATGGAAAGTGATAGATTGTTTTAGGAGACAAAGGGAGCAGGCTTGTTTGAGCATTTTTGCCTGGGCTGCTTTTGGTTCCTTATTCTAACCCTGGTTCCAAGTGTCATTCTATTAACTGCCCCGCCCATCAGAAGTACTCCATTGAGGATTTTTGCATCTATCTGTAAACTATGCCAATGGCCTCATTTCGGCCTACTTCATGTCGAAATCACCCCAGGCAGGCAGGCGTAGGTTAGCTTCACCCATCCATGTGCCTGTTTGACACCGTGAGTCTGTGATACTTTTAAGATTACTCCAAGAACACACGCAGATTAAACACACACACATATATAAGTAGACATGTCAGCTGCATACATACAAACATGCGCAAATAAATGCGCAAGCATCCATACACAAAAAAGGTACTCTTTGAAGTAGCACGCTCTGTACTATCAGCAGTTTCATTTATCGTTATTCACACTAATGACCTTTGCAGCTCTACTACCTGCATGAAGTCAATACTATTCCTGTGTCCTCTTTCTTGGAAGAGCCCCTGACTTGGTTTGACTGTGAAAGAGGGGGTGGAATCATGAGCAAGCTGGCCCTTTAGATCCCCATATAGGAACCTCGTAGGTGCCCCAAGTACACAGGACTTTGCTGCTCAATTGCAGCGACAACTATAAAAATATTGTGTGGCGAGACGGTGCCAAACTCATCATATTTACTGCTCCCATAGGTGCAGATCTTCTCTGACCACATATAGTCATCCTTGAGCAGGAACGGGAAGGACTTCCTTCCTGCTCATTGGATCACCAACAATCAATCCTGGAGCTACTCTCAGCGTGAAAGCATCTCCAGGAGTGGTGGTAGCAGGCTAACCCAGCGCTCCTTTTGAGGCTGGGGGCCTGTGCCAGCAACCCTCTGGCTGTTTCACAACCATGGGATTGCTGGGTGTGCACTGCGCATGTTGGGTTGGCCGTAACAGACTAGATGGCCAACCTGACATGCGCACTGCAGAGGCAGCTGTAATCCTGCAAACATAGGATTCAGCCGTGCCCCCGCACTCACACTTCAATTATTAGTAAAATGGCATTCATGTGCCATGTTACTTATTTGTGTGTGCCTGCTGCACTTGCAGTAGGTGGGGCGATGCTCCTCCGCTCTTGAGAAGGAGCCACCCCTGCTGCTGCTCAGTATTCGAGTTGGTGACTTATAGCACCTTGTCTTCTGCACCTGGAGTGCTTGTATGCCTGTGAGATTCGTTATTTGCTTCTCACTAGACTCACAAGTATATTTTGTGTATTAGATGTTAAATCGCGTGTGTGCTCCTCACATGAAGAGCACATCTTATACGAGTCTCACCTCAGCACAGCCTCATTTGAACTGATGGGGTCCAGTGAGGCCCACTAGCACTCATTTTCGGAGGACCGTCATTTATAGTCCTTATCTGACATTAACTATGAGTAAGAGCGTGAAAACATATAAAGGGAAAGAAGTAGAAAGATGAATAAAACATCTCAGAGGGAGTAAGCAGGAACCTGCACAAGTGAGATAAAGTGGCAGGTTGAGTCTGGCAGTGGACAGAAGAGCCATGAAGTTGGTTCAAGACTACGTAGCCTTTGGTATCAGGTGATCCGACATTTAAATTTAAAAGTGGGGACGACTGAACGGTCAGCCCCTATAAGTAGCCACAATGTTTAAAGTGATCTACGAAAAGGTTTTGTGTAGGGCTTTGGAGAGAAGGAATACTTCAGGGTTCATGTGCAACTGCCAAACAACATGATTGAAATTACTGAGTCCCTGAATATTTCTCACTTCTAGGTGGATCCTCAGGGTATCCACTTGTAATCCCCATTAAACTCATCCATGCTCAGAGCTCAGGTCGTCATGAGCCGTGGAACGCTCACACGCAGGGACAATTCCCCTGCTGTGCTGAGCGTTCCAAGGGAACGGGTGTGGTCATGACGAGCTCAGCTCGTCATGAGCACACGAGCGCTGTGCCTCATGATGAGCTGAGCTTGTTATGAGCACCGGGGCGCTGCGCGCTCCCCCCAACCCCCCCAGCACAGCGGGATTACCCCCGCATGGAAGGGGTTAACCCTGACCCCCCCACACAGTACCAGTATCCCTCGTATTGGATGCTGGGGCAACTAGCAGGGCATTTGTATTGAAGTCCTTAATGCTGAATATATTAAACATACCAAGGGCAATAATATGCACTGCATCCTCTTATAATACAGTCCTGATCTTTTGTCACCTGTGAGGATTTCATTTCTCAACTACCTGGTTAGAAGGAGAACAGTGAACCATAAAGAAGAGACATACAGGGTTGCCAAGTTTTATGATAGTGGGAAAGTCAGCACTCCTGCAATGGTTTTCATTTTTAAATCCCCAATTTCACTACCTAGTCATTAAAACAAATGATCTTGAATGACTTTCCCTCTCTACTGTATGCCGTTTCTACCCATTGAGCTGTTAACGTTGCCATATCAGTGTACACAGCACACATCCAGGTTCACTGTTCTTGGAAAACATTTCTGCTCCAACCAGCACTCCTGCACACTAAAGCTACACAGTCAGTGTTAAGCATGAGGGAAAACAGGTACTAACACGAGCTAAACACCCCCTAGAAATCGAGATGTAGGTGAGATTACCTTTACATAATAACAATTTAATGTACAGATACAAAAACGAGCATTGTTTTAAATAATCAAATGCTGGAAAGAGTGAAAGAATTTACAAATATCACGGAACAATACTATTGAAGCCAGACAAAGCAACACAGAATTTGCAGATACAGTTTACAATTTTAAAAGAAGTTAGGCAGCTTTACTTAATAAATAAAGGCCTCATATATTATATTGCCAGCAACTGCAAACTACACTACTGCCTTTCGTATGGCTGCTGGAGAACTGCACAGTGAAAGAATCCTTTATAGGAAGATAATTTGTGAAATACTACCTAATTTTTGTAATTATCCAAAGGTGGGTCTGTAAAGTGGATTTATACTTTTTGGACAGGAAAGCACCGGTCAGATGCTTGTTACTTAGGGCTAGATGTAGGTAAATCATTTTTACAGATTCTAAAATACCGAATTTTACCGATTAGATATTTTAGAATCAGTAAATCTGATGTAGGTAAAAATTCGGTATTTTTTACCAAATCGGTAAGCTCCGGTATTTACCGATTTGGTAAATATCGAATCGGTATTTGCCATTGATTCCTATGGGCCTTGTAGCCCATAGGAATCAATAGCAAATACCGAGTCGGTAATTACCGAATCGGTAAAAATACCGAATTTGCTTGGGGGACAGGGTGTCACTTTGACACCCTGTTACACCCCTGTTTCTGGCTTGTGTGCCATGTGACACACATACATGCCCTTAGGGCCCTTAGGGCATGTATGTGTGCCACATGGCACAGGTGTAGATGCACAGATGTGCATGTACACAGGAATTCGTTATTTACCATGCAATAGTATTACATGGTAAATAACGAATTCTAAAGGCCCTGTAGCACTGTTTAAAGTGCTACCTACATAAGAAAATACAGATTCGGTAATTTTACCAATCGGTAATTTTACCGAATCTGTAAAATTTACCGAATCTGTAATTTTACCGAATCGGTAATTTTACCGATTCAGTAAAATTACCGATTCGGTAAAATTACCGAATCTGTATGTTTTTCAAAGCCCTACATACCAATGTCCAAATACCGGTCGGAAACGGCCGAAAATCGGTATTTTCGGCCGTTTCCGACCGGTATTTGGACACCTACATCTGGCCCCACGTGTGGTATCACTGATTCCTAAAAGTTAATGGGTGGCGGCAACCAATTTTGAGAAAGTTGAAGCATGAAGAAAGACAAATAAAAGCATTAGCGCGCAAGGATATCAAATAATTAAGAAAACATACTTCATACCTACTAGATTTGAACGAAATTCAATTTATATCAGCTTAATCGTGAGTAGTTTGTGGCATTTCGCATTTTGCTTGTTACTCTAAATGCCTCAGGTTAGCCATTACACAACTTCCCTCAATTAAGATTTTGTGTGGGTTTAAAATCCTATTTACGGGTAGAGGAACAACAATAACACCCAGGTGATGGCTATTATTCACGTCACTCGCAATTTTGTGCAATATATTTTGTTGAACAAAATGCATCCTCGAACGACGTGAAGATGCCACTAAAAAAATAGCGCAAAATACGAAAACCTCATTTTGCGTATTTTTTGTGGCATTTGGTGTAATATCCGCGAAGAAATTATGCAAATTTTGCCCAGTCGAAAATCTATATATCTCCTTCTGAGTATAGCCAGGCAATCCCGAATGAAGGAAGAGCAAATATTTCCCATAAGACAAAAAGCTGCACTGCCTTAAAATGTATTGACGAATGTACGAAGCAAAATCCAACGGTGGAAACGAGCTTGTTTGTGGTGACAAAAAAATATTGGTATTGGAAAAAACATACAAACCCGCTGCTTCGACCATAGAAAGTCAAAGCTAAGCAGAAGTCCCACCAACTGTCAAGGCAGCAAGCAGATGTTGCAAATAAGCAGTTAGTTTTGACTGGAGGTAGAAAGAACACCAGATGTGTTCTGGACGCAGTCTCGCATTTCCACAGTCATGCCGCACCCCTTTGGCTTGCCCTACCATCATTATACACGTCGGGTGGTTCTTCTCCAAGTATATCAACTATGCACTACACACTGGCTCAATTTACCAGAAATAACACCTACACAGATTACAGAGTTGGCGTTAGAAAACGTCAACTAACAAACACAGGGGGATATGTACAAGAAGTGGCGGAGTGAGACGTTAGCCGTCATGGCTTAACGCCTCACTCCGCCACTTCAGAAATGCAAGGCTGCACCATATTTACAATGATATGGTGCAGCCTTGCATTTCCACCTGGACTGGCGCTACACTTGGCAGTATAGCACCAACGCAGGCACCCTTGTACCATAGCGCAAGGGTGTCTCCGTGCAGGGGAGGATTGTTTATGTGTAGAAAAGGACCCTTCCTATATATAAACAATCCTGAAATGCTATTTTGTCACCTTCATGTGTGCTGCTTTTTTTAGATTGTTTTTGTACAAGACGAGGAAGCTTCCTGTGAATACACAATACATGTACTTTAGCTTTTTCCGTGTGTGCTGCACAAGGCAGCACACATGGAAAAATGAGGAGAAATAATACATTTCTCCTACTTTTGCCAACTTAAGACCGGGGGGGCATATTACCAAACCCTTATCGCCACCACAATGTCACTTTTTGTGACGTTGTGGTGGTGATAGGGTCAGCACCCTATTATGAAGGCAGCGTTAAACCACGGAACGTGGCGAAAAGCCACGTTAAGTGGCTCATTGCTGCCATAGTAATAGGGCCCCTTTCACGCTAAAATTAGCGTGAAAGGGGCGTGCAGTGGGTGTTGCAGTCTGCGTTTCACCGCAACACCCACTGCACGCCCCTTTCACGCTAAGTTTAGCATGATAGGGGCAACATATCAAGGCTTTGTATGAGCTTAAGATCTAGTGGGAGTCTATTCCAGAAGAGAGGTCCTAGATAAGAAAAGGATCTCCCACCCATTCTGTGGCCATCAATGCGGGGCAACTTTGCCAGGCACGCCGAGGAAGATCAGAGGGTGCGAGTGGGAGTATAAGTACTGATTCTCCTTTTGAGATATGATGCCCCCGTCCTGTGAAAATCCTTATGCATGAGGACCATATCTTTAAACGCCACTCTCTTTTTCAACAGGAACAAGTGCAGGGCCCTTAGTTGAGGGGTTATGTCTGACCTGGGAGGAAGTCTGAGCAGCAGTCTTGCTGCGGAGTTCTGAACCACCTATAGACTGTTAAGGAGATAGTCAGGGAGGCCGAGGTACACAGCATTCCCATAGTCTAATCTAGACGTAATCAGGGCCTGCACTACCTTTCTGCCAGCAAACTCAGATAGTAGTGGAAGAAATCTTTTCAGCATGTGGAGCACACCGAAACAAGACCCAGCAATAGCTTGAATCTGCAGAATGAAGGAGAGGGTGCTATCTCTTTTGATTCCGAGATTCTTGACGCAGTTTTGAGGGAGGCCAGGGTGCAACAGGTTGCTTGGCCTAAAGGCTTCCACAAATGTGTGGGGGACAGCTCCAATGGTCATGATCTCTGTTTTATCCTGGTTGCATCTCAGATGTGCAACCCCAACCACTGAAACACCTTGGTGAGACAGCAAGAAATCAACTTCCCATCTAAGTCCAAGCCTTTCTTTCAAGTAAACAGAAGCTGCTTGTCAACTGCTTCCGAGATGACTTTTGCACCAAGAGAGTCTGCGAGAATAACATGGGATGTCATATACATAGCACAGAGTGGAACTGAGGGCCAAGCCCTGCGGAACACCCACAGACAGTGGTCTGGCCTGTGCTGTATAAGGTGGCAGCCAGACTTCCTGAGTCCGTCTGTCCAGAAATGAGGCTAACCAGTTGAATAAATAAATCAATAAGTGCTAATGAAGTCACTGGTAATACTGTTTACCCTCCTACAGGAAAAGACAATCAAAAGGCAAGATTTGTAGGGAATAAATCCAATAAATACATTATTTAATAAGTATTCATATATACAATATAGTTAGCACCAAAAGATCATAAAGGCAAAAATATATACATTCCCACACAAAGTTCATTCAGATTCATACTCACACGCATATGTTCCACATTCATACAATAACATTCGTCCTGATCCTGAAGGATCCAATCAATCACACACAAATTTCAAATAGAGGAAAAGGCGGCAAACCACAATAATTAATGAACAATCAAAAAATAATAATATAATAATGGGACTGAAATCAATAGTTTATAAAATTCGTGTCACATCAGGTAATTAGAAAATTAGTTGGATAATGTCCCAGTGATAGTTCAAATTAGAAGAAATAACAAAATCAGAGCGTAAATATATACAGTCAAGATGACAGTTTTAGAACAAAAAAACAAGTGGAATGCTCCGCCAGGTTCTTTCAGTAGTGGTGTCAATTGCCGACGTACGTTTCGGTGACAGACCTTTTACGGGTCTCACCTTCCTCACAGTTCAAGTGCTCTGCCCCTAAAAAAGCACTGTCAAAATAGATTTTGCCCTAGAGGCCTATTTAACTTTCCTATAAGCCCAGAATAGATGGCACAGCAAATGCACTGATAACATGGAATGTAAATGTCAAAAGGCTGGGCAGAGGTTTAAAAGTACTACAGTGACACATGGCGTTGGGGAAAAGGGTGCTAACATGCGATTATGAATGTTAGCACCCTCTTGTAAATAGGGCGCTGGTTTTATCTCCGCTTTTTTGGCTTAGATAAAGCTCTTGTAAATATGCCCCCATGTTTCTGTCTCCTGTATTCAGATGGGATGACCAGATTTAAATTATTCGTTCTTGACACCTAACACCTCTCAATTCTCTTCAAAGGCATTGCAATATAAGAGGAGATAGAAAGCCTACGGTTCACCCCTTCTTTGAAAGAGCTGTGTGATGGCAGAGCTTTTCCCTAGCAAGAATCTGAGCTGCATACTTGGGTCAGCGTATCCACTCATCACCTGGACATAGTGTGTGTGCCATATGTGTAGGCAAAACATAAAAAAACTAGGGGGCGGATTTACAATAACTGGCGCATCCCCAGGAATGCGCCAATTATTGTGCGCCGCAGCTCCGCCACCCATAGTGCGCCGCATTTACAATGCGGCGCACCATGGGGCAAAAATGGCACAGATGCGTGACGCATCTGTGCCGTAAAGGCGGCGCATTGCTGGAGTTGCATCGCAAGCGCGACACAGCTCCAGCAATGCTCTGGGGGGCCCTATCTGTCCAATGCCGCGTCAAGCCTCACGCCTGCTTCAAGCAGGCACTTTTGCGAGGCGCACCTCCCCTGGAACGCCCACCCTGCGCCGGAACGCCCAAAGGTGGCGCAGGCTTTACAATGTGACGCATCTGCCTAGATGCGTCACGTTGTAAATGGGTCGCAGGGATGCGCCACGTTTACGCCGCTGTTGCGTGACGCAACCGCGGCGTAAACATGGCGCAAGTCCGACATAAATCTGCCCCTAGAGGTCCACAATGAAAAAACATCGGGTCTACTGTACTAGTCAATGGACTTCCTAAGTTCTCCTACAAATTTATGATGCCTGATTTTACGTGCTGCAGCTAATTTCCTTTGCGCTGAAGCGAATTTCTAGATAATGAAAACGTAAAATATGAAAAGAAAAAGAATAATGGGAGTTCAGTGATGAAATGAGGAAGAGCAACCTGCGCCAGCAGGCAGAACGCAGGGAGGTTATGAGATCTGTCAAAAGGATTGGAAAACATTAGACTAGCAGGCATTTTTCCAGGCAGGACCACGTCGGAGACAAAATAGAAATGAGACACATTTCAGTTGCAATGAAAAGTCATTTCGCAAGCACATGATCCATTGGATACATTTAATTTCGGACACTGAAGAATTACAGGGCTCTGTATAGTCATATGCAAGCTACTAAGCTAAACATTGACCCTTAATCCTGAACCAGATCTAGTCAATCACAGTGCCCCACCACCGCAGTACGTCCTTTTGTTCTTTGTTAAATGGGTTAGGGGTCCTCACCTTTGTGTTTTTATAAATAAATTGCTAAAGAGATAGGTAGAAAAGATTTTCGAAATGAAAGCAGGAAACGTCATCCTGTTACCAGGAGGAGAATTAAATAAAAACTAGTAGGCAGTCCCATATATCAAAGTATGTTCCTTTTTACATATGGAGACAACATTTAGCATCAATTAAAGTCAGAGGGAATCACCTAGATGATAAAGATAATCTGAATAGTAACACTTTAGCCCTCATTCCAGTTGTTTGGAACAGTGTCTCCAGGCAAGTCTGATAGACCAAGGGGGAGATTTACAACAAATTGTCAAAGCACAGTGTAACGCCAAAATTGGTAACGCAGCTCTCTGACATTTTTAAAATGCAGGGATGCATCGTATTTACAAAAATACGTCCCACCCGTTTTTTTCCCCCTAGCTCTGGCGCTAATTAAGCTGTTTAATGCCAGCGCAGGCACCCTTACTCTATGTAGCACACATATTAAGCGAACAAAACTAGGAGAAATTATTAATTTCTCCTGTCATCGCCATTGTAAGACCAAGTATTACCTGGTCTTAGTTTTTGGCGCTGCCCAGCCTTGTAAATCTAGGGCAGCATAAAAAAGCAATGGGTGTTGCGGCAAATTTCTTTAAACATAACGTTCTGGTGGTGTTATCCCCTTGTCAAAATGCCCCCTAGTCATCCAGCACACAGCATTACGGAGCATGGGAACACCGGGTCTAGTTTTACTCACTGCAAAAACAAGGGTTTTCATGGTGAACAGTTTTCACCTGCTCAGGATGGGTGAAAAAGGTTTATGGAAAAGGCCACACAATCGGGGTAATAACTATCATTCTTTGTCCAGTATTTTAGGGTGCCACAGGTTACTCCCCATAATGTGGCCTGCAACTTGTGGTGACCAGAAACTGTAATGTAGTTCCTATATTCCCAATAGGCTCTGCGCATTGGAATAATATATTCAGCAGTGTAGACGTAGGACTGAGGTTATCTAGGTCTCTACTGACTATATTAGACTTAAGGTTTGCCAGCTAGCTCAGAGGTCACTAGAAACTTTCTCGAATAAACGAGGAGGAGTTTAACCTCCCTGGATAGACAAGAAGGGATTAGCTTCTGACAACCGTACAACATGACAACTTTGCTCTCCCTGAATAAGAGTACATCTCTAGAGTCGTGTGAAAACAAAAGACAGCTATTTCACTCAGCCAAATGTGCGTACTTAGTTTCACCAGAATGCAGAGAAAAGAGAGACGGGTGTTTTCAATAAAAGGTACTATTTATTGAGCAGTCTTCTTCCTCATACAAGAGAAATGAATTGCCACGATTGTTATACTTGTGGTAAAATAAAGCGCGTACAGTAAAAGGAGGATTATAAAATAATACTGTAAAAGCATTGATATGGTTTCTGAGCCATATGATACTTTAAAATAGATAAAATATATACATACATATATACATTGACTAATCGTACTCAACTGGTGCTTCTAACTATGCCTACCCCGGTGTACCTGACCTAAGCCTAATACGTGGGAAGGAGTAAGTAAGTAGCAGTTTAAGTTAAGTTTGTTTTGCCAAGAATCTGACTCAAGAATTCTCTGTAAGGGTTTAGTCAGTTCCGTACCTGGGTAAATAGAAAGCAGGAGGCCTTGTATCTCTCTCTCAGGGCTCGATATCCCAGCAACCCACGAGGGTAGGCTGGAAACGCCGGAGCTGGATTTCTCGGCAGGAGAAAAGACAGTGTCTTTCTCAGCGCGTCAGGGAGGAGGGGCAGCGTCCGTGGGCTCTCGCATCAGCTGGGCTCTCGGGCAAGTAGATAGCTGCTCTGCTCCAGAATTACCACTGTGTCTTTGCTTAAGGCAACGTTGGTATATTTATACCTGAAAGGTGCCTGAGTTTGACGTAAGGTTGGACATAAGACGTAAATAAAGATGTCACTAAGAACTGGCCGTTCTTACAGTGCTTTACTGGAGTTCTAGGACGAAATCAAAACATTAGCAAGGGGGATTTCCCAGGTTGCTGGAGGCTTGGTTTTGTTTAGAGAACTCAGTGTGCTTACTAGGGGGCCGGAGAAGTAGCCTTGCTTAATGTGACAGCATGTGCTACGACTGAATTATGGATATGATTATTATGCCGTTTTATGGATATTATTGATTATAGCCGGACAAGGGCATAACATAGGAATATCGATTCAGGTTTCCTAGATAACACACTACACCCACTCCACGAATTATTGTCCATCATTACTAAACTTAAGCAATAGTAAACATAAAAGGTGCACGTGTATACCAACCCACCCCAAAATACATTTTTGCATTTGAAATGGTGTATGCGAAATACATGAAAATGAATATAGTACTGTACGCGTTTCAAGCAGTGTAATCATTCATTAAAAAGGATGCAAATATATATCGGCATGAATGACTTGCAAAATTAACACATGAAATGGCTCTTAATACAGAAAAGAAGTGCGAGACCATTCCATCACATATAAATACAGTTATTTGTAAATATGCTAGAGGCTGAGGTAATATATTGTCTCTAGAGTTCCTAAAATAGAAGCTCTGTTCCCTAAGAATAGTTCTACTTCAAGCAGAGTACATGTGCCCCAAAAAAAGTAAATATTTTGGAATCGAGAAAAAAATTATTTCGCTTTCAGGGGAGAGTGAGAAAAAATATAGTTCCAAATATGTTCAGTAGCTTTTGTTTATTAAAGCCGAAGGCCGAATTCAGAGTTCAGGGAACGCTGCGTACTAGTGTGCTTAAAAGTTATTCTTTTTGTTCGGGGGAAAACATCATTTCAGACAGACTTTCAAAAAAGCAGTCTATCGCTTCAGGTGAAAGTTCGACCAAGTTGGAAAATGCCGCAACTGTGCAGTCGTGAGAATGATTGCTATCATCGATGTATTGATCAGCAATGCTCACAGAAGGTCGTACCTGGGTGGTGTTGCTCTCATCTCGCACTTCACTACCCTTTAATCGCAGTGGTGAAGTCTCAACGAATGCCGTCATCAGGATGGGTAACCGCTGGGGACAACACGATGCATGAGCCGTTACAGGACTTAGCAAAGTATCTGTATCCAATGGTACTTCTGATTGTAGTGTAAGACAGACGTCCAACACGCATTCTTCTCCGCATAGCATACATCAAAGCACAGGTAAGATACAATTCTGCCAGATGGGTCTGAATGAAAGAAACCAGGTCATATTCAGATCTCTTAGCCGGGCTAATCCAAGGACTTTAGTTATGCGGCCCCGATAGCGTATAGCTAGGATCATTTCTTCCATCGTTGCAGGAGTCTTGTCTGCGTTTTGGCTTGCCATAACGAAGCAGGAGAATCAAAAATAAAATGCCTGCTACGAGTCCCAACAGGAGTGGTAGGCCACCAAAGACAGAATGGACAAAATTAGGAAAAAAGCCCAGAACTGTTGTGAAGGGTGTTAACAGTCCCGAAAAAATTGTCTTAAATATATGAGGGATACCGCCAGTATCGGACATATTTAGGATTTGGCTTAACATTTCTGCGAAATGTAGGGGGCAATTTGCTGATAAAAGGCTATGTATCTCTGTCGTTGTCCTTGCGACTTGCAGAGCATACGTTTCTTTTGATGACGTCAAGGGCACAGTTGTCTGCAAAAGGACAGACATTATTCTGCTTAAAGTATCAATTCAAATAGAAGAGATATTCAAAAATGGTCAAATGTTTTCCTCCCTGTCTGGAGTGCTGTTTGGAAACAATACTTGCATACAGCAAGTGACCATGGAACTAACACTAACTAGATAAGCTTTTCCTGGCACCATGTCACAACATCTGTGGTCCACTATTAGAATGTAGCTCCCGTTAGAAAGCCGTCTAAAGAATGGCTCTATTGGAGTTGCAGGTGTGCCATGCTGGTGACATGAAAGGTTATTTGAAGTCCCCTCACAGGCCCCATGCAGATTAATACCTTGACACAGAAGTATACCACTTAGTGACCGTTTACAATTATTACCACTAAGAAATACATTCTGTTCCTTTTCACTATAACATGTGTGTGTGTAAGGTAATTTCCATGATGACTTAATGTACCCTTTACCCAACCTTTCATACTGGCCTGCTGGTATATATTCTTGACAGAATTTAAATTTGAAAGTTGTTATCGGAATAGTGATTATTCCGTGTATTATCCATTCAATGACAGGTCGTTCTGACATTGTCAATGGTAATCTCTCAAGTTTTTCAATGCTCAGAATTGTATATTCTGCTCCTTTTTGAGCCAAGCTGATTTATGTATCAGTAAGGTTAAAGATAGAGAATAATGACGTTGTGTTGATTAAACGCCAGGGCATGTAGCCTGAACGCAAATTTTGTAACGTCCAGCCAAGCTGTACAATAGAACGTAATTGGGACTGACCATGTTGTAACAGTAATACGTCCTGTTCTATTATATCTATAGCAGATGATACAATGCTGTCCAGTGAATATATTCTGGAAGACAGAGTCATTAACCCATTGTCTACAACAGAAAGTGATTTTTCCAAATTAATACGGTCAATTTCCCGTATTTTTTCTGCTGTTTCAGTTTGCATTATTTTCCAAGCTTCGTTGTAAGCTGCAAATATACCGGCCGCTGTGAAACGTTTTTGACACTGTTTGCGTGGCCCCATTATGAAATCACGCAAGTCAGCACCATCTTTAAGTAAAGTCAAGTGTTGCTTAATTTCTGCCAGTGTGGATTTCTGTAGCCATTCGAGGCAGAGTTTTCCTACACTGTATGTTGTAACTATCCCTGGATGTTGTCTCTAGGAGTATCTAGGGTCTGGCCTGGTCAATTTGAACCCCTGTAATTTGTTCAGGAATCTATCTTGACAGCTATTTGTGTCTGTGGGCCAGATCAACCATTTTTTCCAATCAGGATGTGTTCTGTTTTGGTTAAAAATATGTGATATGTCTATCTCAACATCTGTAGTGCTATTACTGTCAGGTGTTGGCTTTGGAATAGACGGTTTGTTTAAGTCTTTAATTTTGGCTAGGCCAAGACAGGCTGTCTGTTGAATTGTGTCATTCAAGAATATAATTTGTTCTGGGATCATGCAGGCTCTAAATAATGATTCTATACCTTGGACCTGCCAATCTTTGGTACCCCAGATGGTTTTTGTTTCAATATTGTTTTTCCAGAAATCAAAACCAAATGTAGTCATTTTTTCATAAAATGCTTCTGAATAGATCAATTTAGTATTTGTCAGCATCGTTTTTATTCCTGTCTTATTTAACATTTTGAAATAAAAGGCTTCTGCTTCACTTGTGTTAAATCCTGAGAAGTATGGGAATTTCTCATAAAATGTTTTTGAACTGCCTTTTGGTGGAGTTGCACAATGTTCCCATTCATTATAGTTTAAAACATTTCTAGGTTGAGCAGATTTATGCAAATAGTGATGTGCATAGTGTTTGTAGCAGTACAATTCGTCATAATTAGATGAACCCTGCAAGTAATCATGTTCTGTAAATTTTGCTGACATTACTAAATCTGACATCATATCATTAATACTTTCAAAGTCCCAATCATCAGAGAATGTGCTCGGTTTTACAAAGTCACTTAATGAAATCTTGAACTGGTGTGGATACTTCAAGAGCTCGATCGGGCCATAAATATCGTATTCTGTTTTGTCCCAAGCTACCCCACCGGGTATTGGATTGGCTGTGACATTCACGGATGATAGTTCTCTTTTCTCGATGTGAGATGACTTGTGTGGCTTTAGGACCAAGTTGATGTTCTGACTAGCTGTGTCCATTGTACTGTATTTTCCCTCAATGAATTTTGCCAAACAAAGTACCATGATGAGCCAAAGCAGGAGGAAAAGTACCCCTAACACAATCCAAAGTTCAATCCATGGAGAAATCAGATAGGTTTCTTTGAGTTGATGAAAGAGTTCTGTTGTTTTGTCTTTCAAAGATTTTGTTGTTGGCTGTTCTTCAGGTTCGCTCGGATCCTCAGAAAAGTCATCGAAGTTGATGAAGTAGCCAGATGCAGTTCTGTCAATTGTTGGAATCGCTTCCGGATTTTTATTTGCTTTTGGAATTTTCTTTGTTTCATTAGTATAGTCTGAGGCTACATCGTTGTAGACAGGTGTTTCTTGACGAACTGTTGCAATTTGGGTTTCAAGAGGCATAAGTTCCATGGCATTGTTGCATAGTCCTTTTTTATTCACTGCAGGTTTATCAAATGTGATTAGTCTCTCAGTTTGAACCTCTTGTATTGTAGCAAACTTTGGTGTTCTGCTATTTCTTGGGAGTCCACTGGGCCTACTACTTATTATTGGCCACATGATTGTGGTTTTACCAGGTCGATGGATACAACTCGGTTCTCCTTTTTACCAGCAAGGGGCGGTAGTACAACTGATCTTGTTCCGTTGACAGCTAAGACAGGTACTGCTTTTCTGTAAGAAGGCCCAAATTCCTTCTTCACCGCGATCTTCTCTCTGACCAGATCCCCAATCTTTGGAATCCAGACAGGCCTTGCTGGGACAGGTTGTTTCTCTTCAGTGGCTGTTGGCTGGTGTTTTAGCTTTACGTTGCTCAAGTCTTTTCTTGTTTCATTTAAGTCCTGTAAAATAGCCAAACGATCTTTGATATCAAAGCATTTTTCTTCTACCACTGAAGTCTGACTATCGAGGTCCTGAATATGCATTCTAGTCCCGAACAATAGTTCATACGGACTGAAACCTTTTAGAGAATTTCTTGGCAGATTATTAAGACTACGTTGGACACTTGTTAAATGTTTGACTCACCCATCACCCGTACCTAATACCCTCGCCGTTATAGATTGCTTTATGTCTCAGTTTTTTCTTTCCACAATCCTGTTTCCCTCAGGATGGAAGGGACAAGAATACCGCAATGCAATGCCCATGCTGATCATGGCCTCCTTATAAGCTCGAGAGCTAAAAGCAGGACCATGGTCAGAAAAACCAAACTCAAACAATGGATTACTCGCAGCGCCGATGAATTAGCACCCTTGAAAAAACACCAGATCAAACAAGGTAACAAAAAGGCCCCCTGGTTCAACGAGGACCTTAAGAAATCCAAGAAACTATGCCGCACTCTCGAAAAAACATGGAGAAAAAACCCAACCACTGACAACCTGACCACCTTCAAGGCAGCCAACCGCAAACACCACCAATTGATCCGAGCCACCAAGAAATCAGCATTCAAGGATCGACTCGACAACAACACCCATAACAGCAAGGAACTTTTCAACATCGTCAAGGAATTTACCAACCCAACCGCAGCCTCAAACGACATCACCCCCTCCCAAAACCTTTGCGACTCGCTATCCTCATTCTCCTACAACAAAATCGCCGACATACACAACAGCTTCAAGAACATCTCCATAGAATAGTCCACTCCACCCACCCCCAAACTGGAACTGCTTGCTAACAACCTTAACACATGGAACCCAATCACCACTGAAGACACCATCCGCCTAATGAACTCCATTCACTCGGGTTCGCCTACCGACCCCTGTCCCCATCATCGCACCCCATCTCCGTGATGTCATCAACTGCTCCTTCAACTCCGCTACCTTCCCAGAAAGCTGGAAACACGCCGAACTCAGCGCCCTTCTGAAGAAACCCACAGCTGACCCCTCTGAACTTAAGAACTACCGCCCCATCTCCCTCCTCCCATTCCCTGCCAAAGTCATTGAGAAAGCCGTCAATAGCCAACTCGCCGCTTTTCTTGAATCCAACAACTCCCTCGACCCTTCACAGTCCGGCTTTCGAGCCAAACACAGCACTGAAACCGCCCTCATTGCAGCAACAGATGACATCCGAACACTGCTGGACAACGGAGAAACAGTTGCCCTCATCCTACGTGACCTCTCCGCCGCCTTCGACACAGTCTGCCATAGCACCCTCATACAACGCCTCAGCAACGTCGGAATACAAGGAAAAGCCCTGGACTGGATCATCTCGTTCCTCGCCGGAAGAACCCAGAGAGTCCGCCTCCCCCCTTTCAAATCAGAGGCAACTGAAGTCATCTGCGGAGTACCACAAGGATCATCACTCAGTCCCACCCACTTCAACGTATACATGAGTCCCCTCGCATCCATCGCGCGCCAACACAACCTCAACATCATCTCCTACGCAGACGACACCCAGCTGATCCTCTCCCTCACCAAAGACCCAAACACCGCCAAAACCAATCTACACGAATGGGATGAAAGAAGTAGCAGAATGGATGAAAAACAGCCTCCTAAAACTCAACTCAGACAAAACGGAAGTTCTCATCCTCGGATCCTCCCCTCTGCCTGGGACGACTCATGGTGGCCACCGGCCCTGGGCACAGCTCCCTTACCCACGGACCACGCACGCAACCTAGGCTTCATCCTTGACTCCTCCCTCTCGATGACCAAACAAGTTAATGCCGTCTCATCTTCCTGCTTCTACGTACTTCGCATGCTTAAAAAAATCTTCCGTTGGATCCCCACTGAAACAAGAAAGACAGTCACCCACGCACTGGTCACTAGCCGACTGGACTATGGAAACACCCTCTACGCAGGAACCACAGCCAAATTACAGAAAAAACTCCAACGCATCCAAAATGCATCAGCCAGACTCATACGGGACATCCCTCGCCAAGCTCACATTACCGACCACCTGAAAGACCTCCACTGGCTCCCCGTCAACAAGAGAATAACGTTCCGTCTCCTCACCCACGCACACAAGGCCCTCTACAAACTAGGACCCGACTGCCTCAACACACGACTGTCCTTCTACACACCCACCCGCCAACTAAGATCTTCCAACCAAGCGCTCGCCACAGTTCCGCGCATCCACAAATCCACCATGGGAGGAAGATCTTTCTCCTACCTGGCGGCCAAGACCTGGAATTCTCTCCCCACCCACCTCCGCCTCACACAGAACCACTTCTCTTCCAGAAAGGAACTTAAAACCTGGCTATTCGATAAATAACGATCCCCCTCCCAAAAGCGCCTTGAGACCCTCTGGGTGAGTAGTGCGCTATACAAATTCTTGAACTTGAACTTGAACTTGAATGTAGCATGCCAATTGCGTATGTGCCGATATAGACTCGCAAATCTTTTATAACAGTTCTGGCGTCAGCCGAGCGCTGGTGTCTACATTCTAAGTGAATCTAGTCATAAATAATATACATTGGGACGCATGTTTCCTGTTTAATCATGCGTATAGATCGCCTTATGCTTTCTATTAGGTGTTCTGGCACTATTTCGGCCAGTTCGCCACTGCGATTTCTGTTGCAGTTTTCACAATATCTTGCAAATTTGTGATTATCCAAGTTCATTCCCGGCCACCAGTATTCTGATTGTAATTCTGTCAGAGATTCTTTGATCATCTGATGCCTTAGACCTAATCCCATATGTGCTTCTTGTATTAAGAAGATTCTCCTGTTCGTGTTTGGAATTACTCTATCCCCCACTCCAGGGATTCGAGCAAAAGGAACGGAGTTTGCATCGATTATGTATGTATAATTGAGTGGATAGTTCACGGGTAGCGCTGCACAGTCGCCTTTTCAAGACGTTTTTACCGCCAGCATGGTTTCCCCGTCTACGTATTTTTCTGAATGCTTTTTTGTGGCTATGGAAGCCGGATTAGTTGCTTCCGCTGTGGCTGTCTCAGCCAATGAATTCCCTGCAACGTGAACGCCATCACGCTGATGACTCAGTGTATGTAGCACGTGAGTCTTTTGTAGTTCTTTCTGTAAAAGAACTACTTGTTCCCAAAGCGATGTTTGCTTGATTGTGGCACCTGTGTCATCTTTGTAACCGTTTTGAACCCATTTCTGCAAGTCATTATTGTATGATTTGACGCAGGAATGCGAATCGCACACTATTAGTGTCGGGAATTCGTGATCGGCAATGTCGAGCGCCATTTTTAAAGCTATTAATTCAGTTTGTTGACCTGAATTGTCTTTTACAGATTGTGATATTGTTACCAGTGGCATCAATTTACCTCCGTGTCACCGGCATTTAACAACCTCGCACGTAGCGTTATAAGCTTGTTTTCCCCAAACTGAGGGTTCTGCATAACTGTTTGTGTATATTACGCAGGCGTAAAGTTGTATGGGCAGAATGTCGTTAAGCAGAGGATATTCTTTTTCATATGTTAGATATTTCAATATTTTCATTTCCGGGTCAAAATAGTATTTCACTTTGTCTGTAGCAAGAGAATGTTCCCATTGTATCCATTTTGGATCTAATGCCACGGTAGTTAAATTACATGGGCTTGTTAATGCCTCGAAGGCTGATTCTGCTGTTAAAACAGTAATCCGTCTGCCTTGGGCCTGGGCTCTTTCTTTTGCTACAGCTATTTGAACCGCATTTACAACATTTTTCGCGAGACTGAATGTTTTTTCAGCTTGTGAGTACAAGTGTGAATTGTATGCTATTGGTACCTTTTCCCCCTCATTAGAGGTCAGGTACGTGAATCCGCATCTTCCTGGGATGACTCGGATTACAAGGTTGCGTGTATTATCGCGAGTTTGCAATTTTGGTTTTGCTAACATGTCTGTTTGCAATGATCTTAACATTTCTGTGTGTTTTTGAGTCCAATTGATTGGTTTAACATCAGGTTTTATTAATTCATAGAGAGGTTTAACCCTCTCTGCATAATTTAGAATGTAAGTTCTTCCGAAATTCAGGAAACCTAGTATTGATTGTAAGTTCCTCAGCGTTTTTGGTGCTTGGAGTACAGCACACTTCTCTAAGAAATTGTCTGCTAGGCTTTTGCCTTCACTTGATAATTCATATCCTAAAAACAGGACAGTTAGATGGGCAATTCGTGACTTTTTAAAGTTGAATTTGTAACCCTCTGCTGCGAACCCAAGTATTATGGTGTTCACTCTTTTCAAGTGAGTATCCAAGTCATCATCTGTTAGATAGATGTCATCGACATAAGATAATGCCTTATCATCATATATTTGTATTAACTCTGTTACTCTTGCTGAGAATAATCCTGGGCTATTCTTGAACCCCTGTGGGAGTCTACAGAAATGTTTCTGCGAGCCCATTATTGACAAAGCGGTCAAATACCTGCTTTCAGGTGCAATGTTTTGACAAAAGAATCCATTAGAGATGTCTAATGTTGTTTTGTTGCGTTGCAGCACACCCAAGAGACATTCGGTCTCTTTGGTGAAGCCCGATGATGAAGCATGTCATCACTAGGTGGTGAGTGAGGGCTTTCTTCAAACGTCCCAGTGAGGTTGTCTCATAAACTTGAGTTTGTTGCTCCCTACTTTGGCAAACCTACCTCTCTAGACACTCTTTGTTTGTTTACTAGTTATTGACCGGGGACCAAGAGTGTCAAACTACTCTCCCTATCTCTCTTCTTGTTGAACTAAGCCAAAAACTATACATAGAAAATCTCTTCCTACTAAGTTCCAGCGGATTTTTAACCTTTTACCCACTCCAGACGTCTTTTGGAGTATTTACGGGGAAAAGGGTCTGTGTGAAAAAGCACGACTGAGTTACTCTAACGTCTTGCGTTAGATTTATCGCCTTACCAAACGTTGGGCGCCATGTAGTGTAGTTCCTATATTCCCAATAGGCGCTGCGAATTGGAATAATATATTCAGCAGTGTAGACGTAAGACTGAGGTTATCTAGGTCTCTACTGACTATATTAGACTTAAGGTTTGCCAGCTAGCTCAGAGGTCACTAGAAACTTTCTCGAATAAACGAGGAGGAGTTTAACCTCCCTGGATAGACAAGAAGGGATTAGCTTCTGACAACCGTACAACATGACAACTTTGCTCTCCCTGAATAAGAGTATATCTCTAGAGTCGTGTGAAAACAAAAGACAGCTTTTTCACTCAGCCAAATGTGCGTACTTAGTTTCACCAGAATGCAGAGAAAAGAGAGACGGGCGTTTTCAATAAAAGGTAATATTTATTGAGCAGTCTTCTTCCTCATACAAGAGAAATGAATTGCCACGATTGTTATACTTGTGGTAAAATAAAGTGCGTACAGTAAAAGGAGGATTATAAAATAATACTGTAAAAGCATTGATATGGTATGAGCCATATGATACTTTAAAATAGATAAAATATATACATACATATATACATTGACTAATCGTACTCAACTGGTGCTTCTAACTATGCCTACCCCGGTGTACCTGACCTAAGCCTAATACGTGGGAAGGAGTAAGTAAGTAGCAGTTTAAGTTAAGTTTGTTTTGCCAAGAATCTGACTCAAGAATTCTCTGTAAGGGTTTAGTCAGTTCCGTACCTGGGTAAATAGAAAGCAGGAGGTCTTGTATCTCTCTCTCAGGGCTCGATATCCCAGCAACCCGCGAGGGTAGGCTGGAAACGCCGGAGCTGGATTTCTCGGCAGGAGAAAAGACAGTGTCTTTCTCAGCGCGTCAGGGAGGAGGGGCAGCGTCCGTGGGCTCTCACATTAGCTGGGCTCTTGGGCAAGTAGATAGCTGCTCTGCTCCAGAATTACCACCGTGTGTTTGCTTAAGGCAACGTTGGTATATTCATACCTGAAAGGTGCCTGGGTTTGACGTAAGGTTGGACATAAGACGTCAATAAAGATGTCACTAAGAACTGGCCATTCTTACAGTGCTTTACTGGAGTTCTAGGACAAAATCAAAACAATAGCAAGGGGGATTTCCCAGGTTGCTGGAGGCTTGGTTTTGTTTAGAGAACTCGGTGTGCTTACTAGGGGGCCGGAGAAGTAGCCTTGCTTAATGTGACAGCATGTGCTACGACTGAAATATGGATATGATTATTATGCCGTTGTATGGATATTATTGATTATAGCCGGACAAGGGCATAAAATAGGAATATCGATTCAGGTTTCCTAGATAACACACTACAAAACTAGTGCACAGATACCAGCCAGAGGCACCCTTTCAGGGCCAGTAAAGCCCTCATACAATTTCTGGCCATGTCTTAATGCGGTTTGAACAGGCCATTTTGACTGTGAAATAAGTGTTGAATTTAGCACTTGATGCAATTAAGAACTGAGAGCAAACTACACATGCTCCATTTATTACATGAGAAATTATTGCCAATGGAAAACAGTCTAAAAAGGGTAATAACTTAGAAACAGTTGGGGAACAAAAGAAACCAAAACTTTGTGGCAACTTGCAAATGAAAGGGCTGTAAGCTAGAATATCATTAGCAAAAATATTGTTTGACACAAATATGGTGTCCTAAATATCATTTGTAAAAATGTTGTCTGATTGAGTGATGATTTTCTATTAAGAACTCCAACGTGTGACATTTTTGTAAACAATGTTTGGCACACAATATTTCTGTCAGCTGATATTTTGGCTATGATATCCCTGGACCAACTGCTATTGGAAGAGTTGCTCCTTACTCCCACATTCCTCATTGCTAAATCTACCCTTCTCACCCTCTACATCTCCTCTTCCAAATGAATGCTTCATGAATCCTCCTACATCTCTTGAAATAACTCTCCCTGCCTACCATCTATAAACATAGTAATGTTTTGTTTCTTTCTCTACGATTATAAATAAGCGTATGTCAAAATGAAATGAGTGAGAGATTGTCAACCCTGTGTTCCTAAAACATGGAGCGATCACATGGTGTTGTAGCAATGTTTGGTTCATCTTATATCTTTACTGTATGTCTCACTCATCCTCGTTGTAGTGCAAGAACATGCAGATCTATTTTAGGGGAACCATCTGACTGCAGGAAATTACAGACATTCCCTCCAGTCCTGAACTTTTCACCTTCGAATCATACATTTCAAATGTGTTAGTCTAATTAGTTCAAAGAAAGCAAAACAAGACTACAACATCCAAATTGCATTAGGCTTTCGCACAGCAGTCCAGGACTAGAAACTGTGCTGCTAATAACCTGGTAGGGGAAACTACCTTTTTGTACTGATTGAAAATCACAATCATAATGGCAGTTAAGATTACAATGTTGACATATAAAGTGTCAAAGACCACACATTCATTTGCAAGGGTGCTTTCATTTGAAAGTCACATATTTCAAACTTCTGATTAGGCTCTGTAATATCCAGAAGGTTACGTAGGAGATTTATACGCAGAAGTACATTAATTAAGTTATATATGCAACTGTACCTCACTGGTAACAATATATTTTGCTATTCTGTTATTTGAGTTTTTATTTATTTTCTTGTTAAGGAACTAAATTATGGCCTGCAGAACTTTGGATCGCTGTCTTTGTTCTGTAGGTTTGTTCACTATCCTGATTGTGAGAAAGTAGCCAAAACGTGCTCATTTATTTAAACACTATCTTTATGGATTACAGGCATAGGCAAGAATCCCACACTCTGCATCTAATTTTTTTCCAGTTAAAGGCATTTTTAATTCCCCAACCATACTTACTCTCTTACATACAACCATTTATAAGAGACAAACTTCTTAGGCTAAGATTTGGCCGATACCCAACACAGGCACTCCAAGATGGATACAAAATCGGTCAATGTACAGTTGTAGATTATGTGGTCTTGCCAATGAAACGCTGCATTGTTGAAATCTGTCTTCATTGAAAATGGGGTGAGATCATATAATCAAGCTATTTTACTTTGCCTCCTCGGTAAATTAATCCGCCTCACAATCAATTTGTTAAGTTTATTCTCATAGCAGATAAAATGTTAAATTTGGACCCAAAACTCTCAGAGATAAATATGGAAGTTGTAAGGACTTGCATGCACGATTATCCATTTTTTTATTAATTGACCGTGTTTATGGACTTTTGAGATGTAAGTATGCTGATATTTTATTAATTTGGATTCCAATTTCTACTAAATTGATGTCGAAGGTAGTAATGGCTCATATGGATGGAAATACTTTATTGAACCATCACCTGCCCTTTGATCCACAGTGTTTATTATTTTGCTATTTGATTCATGAAATGTGTTTTTAACAATATAATATTTTATTAAGATGTAAGCACAGGGAACTTTATTGACCTAAACGCACTTTATTGATCTTTATTGATTCCGTTTTCAATGGAAGCACTTATTGAATCATGTCATTTTTATTGAACTACAGGGTTTATAGTTTTATCTGACTTATGAAATGTGAATTTAACAAAGCACTTATTGAATTTTGTCATTTTATTGAACTACAGGGTTTATAGTTTTATCTGATTTATGAAATGTGACTTTTACAAATGTAGTTCAGTTTGGAGATGCACGCATGGAGGCACTTTATAGATCTGGTCTGATAAATTCTACTAACTGTTGTGGTAGAGAGCCGTAATGATCAGTTGCATAGAAGCACTTTATTGAACATCTATTTGCTCATAGAATAACAGTGTCTTAGTTCTATTTGATAATGAAATGTAATACCCAATACGATATGTAATTAATAGAATGAAATGCTAGTTTAAGTAATATCAATGATCCAGTACGCCATGTTATCCCTATATCATCACAATGTGTCTAGTATAATTGTTTTGAATTTGATTAACCTTTTAACAGGCTCTGCTTTTACATTTCCTCTTTAACTCATTATTATATGGTGCATAAGGTTTTATATTTTCCTTTAAATGTAATGATTTTTTATTAATCAGACAATAAAGATTTTCATTCATAGTAGTCCCCTGGGCTCTAAAATTTTTCACACGCTATGATACCACAAAGCTTCTTTCCGCTGACACTATTATAGACCATATTTGTGAGTCACCAATCTCAAAACAACTGCCAAATAAAAATGCTCATCAGTTTGTCTCTTGTTGCAAAATAAATGTGGATTACTCTGTATAATACTTGACTAATGCAACCTTTTAAGGCCATGATCCTTGACAGTGCTGCAACCTGTTAACCGAATGTTACCATCTCAGAGTTGGGCTTGTGGTGTTGACCAATTGCATTGTGGAGCTTGTATTTTGGTGCTGAATATTGTGGTGTCGTGATGTGAGAAATTGGGTTGTTGGTTGACTGGGGTGTGAGCTCTGGTCATGCAGAAATCACAATCCTTGTCAGGGTACGGCACAAGCAAACCTCAGATTAGCCTGTGCTCAAGCTCTGGAGTCTAAAGAGTCGAGCTGAATTGTTATGTCAACTGACGATTTTCGGAGTTAAAAATTCACAATAGCTGAAAAGAACTGGAACTCAAAATATTGTATGTTTTACTTTCAGAATAAACTGAATGTTGACAATACTGTGGTAAAAAGCACAGAGGCCTGCTAAACAGTTGGAAGTGTGCCTAAATGGAGAATGATTAAAGAGGCACTTGTCAGAGAAAGAAATACGGATGGGGCAAGCCTGATTTCACTCATGAATGCTCAGACATATCCGCTGAAATTGGCAAGGAATAAACGCTGTCATTGAAACACGTTTAAACTATATGAAGAACAACTTATGCCCACCATTACTACCATATGTACTAAACCGCGCTGCCACTCATGGCATTCTAAAGCCTAATTTTATAGTCGGTAAAGTTAAGCATCCCAGCCCCCGTATTTCTCCTCAACCCTTACTAGAACTAGAGACCAAGCTTAAATGCTATTATTTGAATACTAGGTCAATGGCCAAACACCATATGGATATATTTTTCTTGCTGTGAACTGAGCAACCTGATATTTTGCTCCTCACGGAGACTTGGCTCAACGTTGACTCACTCCCATATATTTTGGCGGCCGTTCCTTCTGATTACTATATTTTAAATGTTAATAGATCTGCCGACAAAAGGGGTGGAGGAGTTGCAGCCATTATCCGTAATATTTATAAGTTTTCATTATTATCATCCCTCGACCTTACAGGGTCAGAGAATATTGTTTTTAAAATGGACACTGACAGTGGATCATTGTTAATGATCCTCATTTATCGCCCCCCTCAACCTATGCCTACGTTTGCTGCATTATTGGCAGAACAATTAGCTCCCCTTACAATTAACTATAAATAAATTGTGTTGTTGGGTGACCTTAACCTTTGGTTTGACGCTATTGACTTAGACACCCAGGCAGCTGAACTGAAGGATGTACTTTTAGACCTGAATTTAACTCAACAGATTTACTTGCCAACTCACGAAAAAGGGCACAGCCTTGATCAAATATGGTCCCAGAATATCCCCCTTGTTATTCTTTCTATTACTCCTTGCATTTGGACGAATCATTTTCTGATACACTTTACACTTACCATTGAGAAGAGTAAAAAGCAGTCTTTCCAGACTGGTGGGAAAGTTAGAATATGGAAGAATATTAATACCTCAGTTTTTCTGGATACGTTGGCGTTGTCTCTTCCCCCTATGGCCCAGGACATTGATGGCATCGAAGAAGCCTACTCCAGCTGGCTACGTCAGGCAGCTGACGCTCATGCCCCTTGTACAAATATTCCCCGTTCCCGCCCTAATGACGCACACAAGTGGTTCACTCCACACTTGAAGTCCCAAAAATTGGAAGTCCGTCAAAAAGAGCGGAAATGGCGAACTGGTTATTTGGCACAAGATAAAGCCAACTATTGTAAGGCTCGTAAAGACTATCAGAAACTTGTCCTAAAACAAAACGGACTATTTTTCAGAGAAAATTTTGAATTCTCATAATAAATCAAAAGATCTGTTCAATATTGTAGACGGCCTCAGTGGTAGTGCCAGAACCACTCCATTGGTCACTCCTACGCAGGACCTCTGCAATTCTTTGAACTCTTTTTTCTTTAATAAAATTTGCACCATAAAACAGAGCATCTCTACTGCTCTATCCCCCCCTTTCTGGATGATGCGTATTATAACCCTTTTACGTTGGAATCTTACCCACTTATCAATGGTGACATTTTGTCTAAGCTCTTTACAAGGGTTAAATCGGGCTCACCTGATGATATTTGCCCCCCGCATATCCTGAGAGAGGTGGGAACAGCTATCCCTGAGGGCGTGCTTCCTTTGTTAAACGGATCACTTCTACAGGGTAAAGTTCCCAACAACCTTAAAAAGGCCCTACTTATCCCTCTGATTAAGAAAGCTGGGGGGAGGAGCCAAGCTCGCGACCGTGATGGCCGCGTTGTAGCTCGGCTCCGTCAACCTTCCTGCCTGAACTATCTATCCTGTGCCTTATCCTGCCCCGAGAAGTCATATTTGATGGAATATGGACTTATGACGTTTTGCTGGCACTCACCGTCTGATCCGGATGATCCTAGGTGCTGCGGATCCTGAGCTGTGCCCTTGTTCGCTTCGGAGCCTCCGGGGCGGGCAGGCCTGGGACTCGTCTGCGGCGCCCAGGCGGGGCGGAGCGCCGGGGCCGACCCCTTGGTGGAGGAGTGGGCTCGGCCGGAGTGGCCACTGTGCGGTTGGTCCGGTGGCGACTGACCGGGCCTGGTCTGGCTGTCTGGGGACCCGGTGGTGGAGCGCTGCCTTCCACGGACGGGGGTTGACCGCATGGGCGACTCGTCTCCCCTTTGTTCTCCTGTCCGGCCATCTTGAAACCCTGCGCCCGGTTTCGGTGGGCGGCGCCCGTGGGTCGGTGGCGCCGGCTGCCTCAATATTCTGGTGGCCCGCCTTTCTGCCCTGGGGGTTCCATTGCTTGTCGCCGGCTTGATCCCTTCGAGCTCCATTGGTGGCCGGATTGGGGTCGGAGATTGCCGCGGCCGCGCCGGGCTGCAAAGATGGCGGCCCGCACTCTGCATCTACGCCTAGTTGGGGACGGCGACATTGGCTCGCCGCACGGCACGTTTGCTGAATACCGTAAAGGTGAGCCTACAGTTGGCGACGTCTTCGCCGCCTTGTGTTCTTGGCGCGCTTCCATGACTGTGCCTGTCGCTGGGCTGGATGGTAGCCTTTGTACCGGGCTCGTTGAGCCGTCCCCTGCGTGTATGGCTTCGCCGCTTCAGTGTGCTGCGGTGTCTTTCATGGACATTGAAACTACTAAGGCCACCGCTTGTTTGGACGTACAGATGCCTGCTGCCTTGTATCGTCAGGAGTTTTTCCCTGTGATGGATGCACAGGAGGGCCTCCAGCCGAGATCCGTCCGGATCTGTCTCGCCGGGTCTCCCGGTGATTTTTTGCCTCGGCCTGCCGAGCGGAGATCCTGTAACTGTTTCACCGGGACAATTTTTTCCCCTTGGTCTGCGGAGCTGCACTTGAGTCGCCTGCTGCTGTTGCCGTCCTTTTTTGCTCCTCCGGTCCGAAGCTGTTATAACTTGTGTAGTAGATCGACGATTGGACTCCCTGCTTTTCACCTCTGGCCCCTCCTGTTCTGGTTCTTTGTGCACTCTGTGCCTATGGCACTGGACAAACGAGGACAGGGTTGAGATGAACTTGTACCGCCGGACTATTACTTTGTGGCGTGGCCGGATGACCGCCTTGCGGCTATACATGTATGATTGATTCCTCTTCATATTCCTGGTGCCTGTTTATTTTTTTGAAATGACTTCATCTTCTCGTGGGTTCTGAATGTGCTCGGGCGGGGGAGTTGGGAGCTGATAGTTTTGATTATGTGTCTCCTCTCCCGATAGTTTTTTCCTTCCTTTCCCCTTCCTCTCTTTTTGCCTATATGGTTCCTTCCTTACTATTTGATTCTTCTATATTTCGGGTTTCCGGTTAGGGCGACAGGCACGCTGCTGGGGGGGTAGGCCGTAGCCTTCTGCAGGGGTGCAGGGTGGGGCGGGTGGGGGGGGGGGTCTGTCTTTTTGTGTTTCTTTTGTTTTTGGTTCTATGGCTCTTGTGTATTCTTTTTCTGGACGCTGCGTCTGCATGTAGGCCTCATGGGGTGTTTTTTTGCCAGCGTAGGCCTACGGCCTCCCTGCCACCGATGCTCATTGCGCATCCATTACTCCTGTTTCCTTTGGTTCCATGGGCTGCCCCTTTTTCGTGTGCTTTATTTGCCATGGGGCACATGCTGTGGGGCCGCGTCCTCTCTTTCCTGTTTTTTCAACCCTTTTTCCTGATGTTCTTTTCCCTTTTTCCCCTTCCTTCTCTCTTTCCCTGGGTCGATGTAGCGGATGGCTTCGTATCGCAATCCTGACTTCCTTTCTATGTATTGATGCGTATTTTTGTAGTAACGGGTGGGCGTTGGGCAGTGGTTGGTCTTGTTTGCTGATGTGGGACTCACGTTTTGCCATTGCTATACTGTAGCTGTTCTTTTTTGAAACTCGATGTGTTTTGTTTCAATGCCTGTTGACGACCCGCCATGGACTTTTGGACTTTAATAACTGCAATATTCCTGCTACTCACCCTTTATATTATAAAATTAACCTTCACTTTTCCTATTCATGGTGGTTTCCTTGTGGCTTTTTGCCTCTGCTTGTTGTGTCTGTTTTATCGGAGACCTGCTGGAGCTTCTTTCCTGGCCTATGTGCTTTTACAGTGTGGTGGCCGGCCCGATGGGTTGTAGGCCCGTATTTGTCAGCTATATCTGCACAATAAAGGTTTTAAAAAAAAAAAAAAAAAGAAAGCTGGAGCGGATCCGCTTGACTTGTTAAATTATAGGCCTATATCATTGCTGCCTTATAGTTCTAAGTTACTGGAGGCTCACGTTTGAGCAAATGTGTCTAAATTCATAGAAGAAACAGAATACCTTGAATCCAACCAGGCTGGCTTCCGCTCGTGCCATTCAACGGAAGCAGTCATTTTGGCGGTACAAAATACCTTGAGGCGGAATGCGGACAATGGAATTCACCAGGCCTTGGTTTTACTTGATCTCTCGGCAGCTTTTGACACGGTTGACTACACCATCTTGGTCAACCGTGTCGAACAAGCTGGCCTTAGGGGGCCCGCGTTGAGCTGGATCCGTTCATTTATTACTGACCGCACCCAATCAGTAAGACTGGGCCCTTTTACAGCTCCCACGATTTCTACCACATGTGGAGTACCTCAGGGCTCATCCCTGTCACCTTTACTTTTTAATTTGTACCTGCGCCCGCTATTGTACTCCCTAAGAAATGCGAAAGTTACCATCTTTAATTATGCAGACGATCTGCAACTCATCTTCCCTTTGAACACCAAGGACGCGGTGGAGGAATTTCAAAACACCATGTCACACATTCAGGGTTGGATGAGTTGTAACCATCTGAAACTCAACCCAGGCAAGACGGAATTGGTCTTGCCTGGGCAGAGTGTTCTTAGCTGGAGCCCATGCTTTTGGCCATCTAGCTTGGGGGCACCACCTTCCAGATCGTCCTCAGTTAAAAGCTTGGGAATATTAATTAGTGAGGATCTCTCTCTGAAAAGACAGGTAGGCGCGATAGTGTCCTCCAGCTTCTTTCAATTAAAAAAAAGAAGGAAAATAGCCTGTTTTTTTTCACAGGCCGCCCTCATCCAGATCATAATTGCCCTGGTTCTATCTCGATTGGATTTCTCCAATAGTCTTTACTTGGGGCTCCAATTGGGAGAGTTAAAACATCTTCAGCTGGTCCAGAATCAGGCCGCCAGACTGATTCTGGGACTTCCAAAAAGGCAATCTATCAGACCTGGCTTGAAACATCTACATTGGTTGCCTGTTGCGCAGCGAATCGCATTTAAAACAGGGTGCATCCTGTTTAAATCTTTACAAGACTCAGGTCCAAAATTCATAAAAGATCTGTTTCTCAGATATAATCCATCCCAAATCTCCGCTCTGCTCAAAAATCTTTACTGATTGTTCCATCTTACAAAAGGAAGCGCCTTGGTGGCAGCTGCTTTGACCATCTTGCAGCCACCTTTTGGAATTCGCTTCCTTTACAATTGAAACTGAGCGGTAACCTTCTTAATTTTAGACATTCCCTCAAAACCTGGCTCTTCTCACAGGCCTACTGCTGAGGTTTATTACTGCCACCTTTTAACTGTTGTGTTGTGTTCTCTTCTATAGCGCCATGAAGCCCCCGGGCGTACGAGCGCTTAATAAATACACATTAACATAACATAACATAACAATGGGATGTCTAATTAATGCATTCTTTGAATGACGTCGCACGCAGAGCTGGATCGAAGTATGATACAAAACATGTTGGAAAACTAACAAGATTTACATCCTCTGACGGGTCACAGCTTTCTTTCTCTTCCTTGAAGCTGATCCAGCTTTCTGGGACTAACAACATTTCATTCCTAGGGCCCAATTCATTACCTAACAAGCCCCTTCATGGTGGGTGAGTGAACATTTCTAAACTTACCAACATCCAATTACCATGTCATCTTTGCATGAAATTTGTGGTGATGTGATATTTAGTTATGTAATCAGGGTTTGGCAAAGTAATACTTTGATCTAAAAATACTCTCATGAATCAAAGATTAACACCTCTAATAAAGACAAACACATTTGTATATGTATAATGCTTTATCTAAATAACGTGTGAAATGCTCATCCATACCAATACAGTATGAATCATAGATCTTCACGAGAGATGAATAAATGAGAAATGACAATCATACATCTCAACAAGAATTCATGAGAGAGTAGACAGGCGTAGAGACAAAAGTTTCAGATAAAATACATTTGCAAAGTATTATGCAAATTCAGCTTTCTTGTCTATACAAACCCAATAAGAAATAGGAATACTACTCTCTGGGCATGAGAGCAGTAAGGCCCCTCAAACAGATTTGAAGAGGCAAAGATTAAGGGCCATATGTAGGTGGGCAAATACCGGTCGGTAACGGCCGATTTCGGCCGTTACCGACCGGTATTTGTAGTTTCAGATGTAGGGGGCCAGAAAATTACCAAATCGGTAAATTTACAGAATCGGTAATATGGGATGTAGGTGGCACTGGAAACAGTGCCACAGGCCCTTAGGAATTCGTTATTTACCATGAAATACTATTGCATGGTAAATAACAAATTCCTATGTACATGCACATCTGTGCATGTACACCTGTGCCATGTGGCACACATACATGCCCTAAGGGCATGTATGTGTTTCACATGGCACACAAGCCAGAATCAGGGGTGCAACAGGGTGTCAAAGTGACACCCTGTCTCCCTTGACAAATCGGTAATTTTACCGAATCGGTATTTACCGATTCGGTAATTGCCATTGATTCCTATGGGCCTCAAGGCCCATAGGAATCAATGGCAATTACCGAAACGGTAAATACCGATTCGGTAATTACCGAATCTTACCGATTCAGTAATTGTTACCGAATAATTACCTACATGGCATTTACCGATTTGTAAATACCGAATCGGTAAAATTCGGTATTTACGATTCGGTAAATGCCATTTACCTACATATGGCCCATAGTCAGGAATCAGGAGACAGGGACAGCCCGCTTAAGAATAGGAGACAGCAACACGGGCCTCTCCTCACACTAGGTAGAAATCATGCAGCTCCTTAACCCCTCCCAGCGGAAACCTCAATTTTACCCTAAAACCCAAAAAGACCAACACACATTTGTGTCAGAACAGACAATTTCTCCTCATTCTGATTGGTTAAGGAAGGGAGTGTACTGTCACACCACTCTTGTCATGTCACTTTATTTAGGGACCTCATTGTTCATTTATTCATCTTATCAACGTCCACCCCAGGAAATACAAATTTTAGCCGCTGTCATAATACACATTTCCTCCATCCTGGTCATGTAACAACTTTTGTGCCTTAGTTCATTTACGCCGCTCTCTAACGAAACTTCTTCCGAAAATTATTTTGTTTCTCCATGCAAGCTTTGGCAGGCACACAGGACCTGTGAAGGGCGCACTGCCTGCTCCCTTTCCCTTCTCACTCAGAATTAACATACATTTATTTCTAAAGTGTCTTTCAGGCCTTTTCTGCCGAGCAGAAAACCATACTTCTATGGAAAACAAACACAGTCATTATTATTCACTTATAATGCTATACCATAACACACCTACCCTGTATATTGCATTTATCCATGTGCATTCCAGATTAATGTTATTTTCCTGCATGTTTTAGTAAACTGCAATAAAGCAGCATTAGTCCTTTTATTTTTTCCATTATCCATAAGCATTTGTGGCCTACTCCAGCATTTTAATTTGCGCTTTCGCAGTACATGTACATGTGGGTGTACTTGTAAAGCGCACTGCGACTCCACGGAGTATCCTGGCGCTGAAGACCGCCGGGGAACCCGTCCTGGCTATCCCTGTGAGATGGTCCCTACTGGGTATCTCCAAGGTGAAACCAGGCATCCCCGGCGTCTGTGGGGGGCCGTTGTAGAGATGAGGCTAGCTTAATGCCCAGAGTTGCCGAGTGTGTTCCCTGGTTAGAGTAGGCACCGAGGCGAGAATTATCGAGTCCGTTTTGACCCTGGTCCACAACCCTGCCGCGTCGGGAATTGAACCCTGGTCCCAGGCTGTTCTCTGCTTAAGGGTCTGCCGCCACTAACCAGTGAGCCACACCACTCCACTAGCATTTTCACTTATGTATGCTCTTTTCCCGCATAAGTTTTGCATGCCACACAATTAGTATTAATCACTAGGGGTTCAATTTGAGCAGATTTCATTTCACGAAAACACTGCTCCCTCAAAGCCAATAATTCAATAAACACCTTTCAGAAAACTTTATAACAAATATGCACTCTAAATTACTGGTACTATTAGGCAGTACTGTACCGTTGCCTAGCAACAGCCAGGCACAGCGCAGCACACTCGGTCTACACCTAGTGCACATACGGACAAACTGCCTCAGCACAGATGTAAACAAGAACACAAAACAATCCGAGCTAGAGAAAAAAAATGTCTCTTTTCCTCGTCCTGCATCTCTAACAATCATCAACTGAAGGCCATCCATAGCCACAAACCTGCTGCAATGCAAAAATGCTGCAATTCAAGTACAATGAGGGATTTCCCCCATTGTGTAATGTACTGTATGAACATTATATTCCATCAATATTCGAGCAGCATTTTATTATTGTAAAGTGTGTATTTGAATCACATATGTTTTATTTAGGAAGAAGGTCCTATCATAACCGTGTGTACTGGCACAGAGCAGCAATGTTTTAGACGTGTTCACTTAAATGTAAAATTCTATGAGAGAGTGCAAGAGCTGCAAACAGCACAACTCAGAGCTAGGGAGAGTGGTTGCCGCTCCCTGTTTCCAAGCTGGGTGGTTTGCACTTTATGCTGGACCTTTCCTTCAGGTGTGGGGTGATTAGCTTCTTCCAGAGCAGCAGTCAAAGCTGTGTTGGGAGGAGTAGCTATAGTAAGAATTCAGGGATCTCCCAAAAGGTCCAAATCAGCCTTTCCACAACCAAGACATGGAACTTCCTCCCCATCCACCTACGGCTGACTCAGGACCATCTCTCCTTCAGGAAGCAACTCAAGACCTGGCTTTTCGAGCAGTAACGGACCCCTCCCTCCCAGCGCCTTGAGACCCTAGCGGGTGAGTAGCGCGCTATATAAATTGATTGATTGAACCTGGTGCAGGCCTCTGATAGCAGCCCCCGCACTAGAGCGGACATGGAGTCTCTTGACAGGAGAAGGGAGGTAAAGAGCACGCAGAGACATTTTAAGGCATTGGCAAAATGGGCGATTGCACACGGCCCCCACCTTCCAAGGTCCCTTCTGAATAATGTATGTTTATATTTCACCTCTTTCTGTTTCTTTATCTTACCCTTTCTTCTTCTGTCTGCCTTCCTGTACCTCTAACATTGGTCAACCAATGTCATCTTAACAATTCTTTGGGGCTCCAGGAAAAATATATTTTGACTATTTTTGTGTGACCTCTATTCTGAAAGTTTGAACTTTAAGTTACTATTGTTTGGCATCATAAATCAGTAGAAAATCTGTAATAAATTTAAAGTTTTTCTGGAAAGTGGGCCAACTAGTTCCACCTGTTCATGTCTCGATTATGCCATATATACATGCATGTATTACCATAGGTTTGTGTGTGTAACGTAAAGTGATGCACTTAGCCAGAATACTGAAGCTGCAGTTGCTGTATAATTCAGACATATATATGAGCTTGCATACTAATGTTTCCTTATAATGATACCAAATTGCTGTTTCTATATATATATCTGCATTGTGTAGTTTGAGTAATTTTGTTAACTCTATATATACACACATATTCATTTGATTAGTATCATGCACTTATTTTATAACTGTACATGTACATGTTTTAGTCCTCCCCTGATGAGCTATCTCATAGGTTTTCTCAGGTTTTATTTTCTTAACCTGGTAGTAAGTAAGGATTCCCTAATGGGACCCATCTGTTTTTCTTTTCTTCAATCTGATATGAGATATATTTCTCTTTAGGCATAACGTTGGCTGCACTCATTAGTCACTTTTGGCACCTATTTACTTTGTTCTAAATCTATACACATGTGTTGTAAGAACATTTCTGGTGAATCCTTATTGTACTCTTCCTTTTTCACCTTATTGGCTGTACACACCAAGATGTGGTATTTGATAATGTGACACTCTTCTTCCTGTATGGGCCGACTATGTAAATAGTATTGTAGATTTTATTTATTAAATTCAAAGCCCTGATATATGAAAAACTTTCTTCTATTTTTTTAGGCAAGGCTTTGGTTGCACCCTTGGTACTTTGGCTCTCTGGCACCTATATGTTTTTAGCGCCCTGAGGAAAGTGCAACCAGGACTGTGGCTCTTCGCCGAAATGCACATAGGCGCAGTATTAGAAGACAAGTGCCAATCTATTCAGTCTATGTTGTTCCTATTGGAATATATTAAGAAGATAGAATGCTAATATACGTTTTATTAAAGAAAAAAAACAATTCATGCCCCCTTAACAAAAGAGTAAGGCTTCTCTGTTCTTGGGTCCTTGCATTATTAGGCATGTCTTGTTGTTTTGATTATGATATTTTGATTGCTTTTTTTAGTAGAGGAATGAATGAGGTATAAATTGTGGTGAGTAAGGATAGTGTGGTTAGGGGTCAAGACTTGTTTTTTTGAGTACCAGAGGGATATGATGTATTAGCATAAGGGTATGTATTTTGATATATATTGTTAAGATTTCTTTTGACACTCTTGTTTTGTTTATGAATTACATGAATCCACTGCTTTATAAGCCTTTCTGGGCCTCAACTTGATTTAATTTCCGTCCTTTGGAAATTCAACCGGCCAGTCATTACGGTTGGCTTCCAACAGGCTCAAGGAACCCATCAGTCTGTCGGAGCCTGGCCTGTAATCCCAAACGGCAGACTTTCCGCCTTTGGGACAACAATACTCGGTCTTCGGTAGGTTTTCCATGTTGGGCTTTCTGACATGGAAAGCCTGCCGGAGAGCGAGTATGGGGGCCCCTAGCAGGGTCCCCTTGCCTCTGCGGCCACTGGTTGGGGGCCAAGGGGGCACCATCCCTGTTCATCCCTGCACCTTGTGGCAGGCACCCTGAGGTGCCTGCCACACGATGCAGGTATGAACACAGACTCCCATTCCTCTATGAGACCTTGTGTTCCCATAGAGGAATGGAAGTATATGACCGAGGTGAGTTTGTCCCATTTCCGAGACATCTGCTCGACATTGTAATAGGTCCCCAGGTTTGCAAAATGGCAACATTTCATGGTCTTGTTTCAACATCATGCATTTTTCTTCTACCACCCCACACTTTATGTCATTTTATCTCGCTTTTATGATCCTTTTACATCACTGGGATCCCTTTTGTCTAAGAAAAATACATATTTCACCAGACTAATCATCAAGTATTGCATGGATCTCGATCACCCCATTAAAATTCCCCGGCTACGTCACATCAAATATAAGCTGAGTGGCCTAGGTGTCCGACAGAAAGGGACTGCTGGGCGTACCTGGAAGTCATCACTGGTTACTCCAAAAAAGACAGAAGGGCAGTGGCGTAGCAGGGAGGGGGAAGGGTGCAGTCTGCCCCGGGTGGCATGAGTTTTGGGGGCGGTGGCCTCCCCGCTCTTGTCTGTGGTCATGCGTGGCAGCCGTTACGGGAATTGCCAACACCCCACCGCTCTTACCCGCTCTTACATGCACCCACCGGGCGGCAAACACAGGGACTGCTATGGATGGCACAACGGCTAGCTACGCCACTGCCAAAGGGAGTATATACTCAAAGTCTAGTATGAGAATTGGACCCTTGTAGTTAATCATAAGGTGTCAGTGGGAAGATACATAGCACTGACAAGCATCCCAGTTGTAAATCTTACCTTTTGCTAACAAATAATAATCACCAGAGAAACCTTCTGTCTCACTTTCGTTTACTTATCTTTCATTATTTGTTTTCATTTTCTAGGAAAGAAGGATGGGGTCGCCTCACCCGGAAATCCCCATGTGATAATAAGTCAGAACAGTCTGCCAAACACATTGCACTTTTTTCAGGTTCTATCTGGCACATAGAAAAATTGATCTTAAACCACTTTTTTAATAGAAAGAGTGTTTTATCACTATAAACAAACATGAGAAAAAACTGGGGTAGAGGGAAAGGGGGAGAGGACGCTGAATGGGATATCAGAAACCTGAGCATGAATGAGGGGACAGGTTCAAGGCAAAGGCAGAGGATGGGTTAACAACCCATTTGTGCCTAGTTGTATGTATCTATCTCAGGAGCTTCATACATTTCTAGATATTGGGGGGTGGATTGGTATTTGGATTGGAGGCTATGTGCCCCTCTAAGGTATGATACCTATGCCCACCATGTGTGATGACAAAGATGGCTAAATTATTACCGTTCGGAAAAGATGACCTTCGCTGCAATGGTCAGTAGAAGGTCTAACAATGTCATGTCATTAGCATTGAGATTCAGATTGGACACCTTTGTGGTTGGCAGCGAAAATGTCCTTTAAGAGCAGGCACTGGTCACACAAACCACTGCCTGCTCTTACAAAACTGAAAAGTTTCATTTTTATTTATTAAATGCATCCCATTTTCCTTTAGAAAAAACAGGTTGCGTTAAAAAACCAATCCTTTCTTATTTAAAAAACAGTCACAAACATAGTGGTCTGCTGATCCCAGCAGGCCACCCCCCCCTTGTGAGTGCTGGTCATTCCCAATAGGTCGCAAAATGCCTCATGAATATCAATGAAGCAGGTCCTTTGCAATCCATTTGGGAATCACAAACAATGTCTCAGACACTGATGTTCATCAGTGTTTGCAACTTGCAATTTGCAAGTGGCAAAAATTGCAAATTATGAGTAGCAAAACTGAGGATCCTACATCTTGGCCTAAGATTGCATAAGAGATAGGAAAGTTTTATTGCAAAGCGCAGGTATGCCATTTTCCTGCCAATTTTCGTCAATGATGTTGTCATGCACTGTGTCAAAATGTTTAGCCCAATTTAAACCTAATCACAAAGTTGGTGTGGTATGTGGGACAGATACAAATCTGTACATTTTGGAGGCTATATAACCTGCATAATGCCATATCATCAGCTGAGATTGTAGAGACGGGTACTTAATAAGATTAAGTTTTGAGAGTATGTAAACGCTGTAAAAGTCTAAGTTGGAGAGGTTGTATGTACTGGCCAAGGCTGAGAAGGGGAGTGAGCCATTGTTGTGTTTGGGTAGATCCTTAATTAGTCTAATGCCCTTGGAGGCCCACTGTGTAGTATGGGCAAATACATACACCTTCACCTTATGTTTATGCCATAATAAAACACCTCTGGAGTTGTGAATAGGTTCCTGTAGTTTTTTATCTTGCAGTTTTATGGCCTTCAAGTATCTGAAAGTATCTGGTGTGCTTGAGGTAGTTTAAATTTCAACATTGTAATGAACAAAGAAATACCAAAGGGGTATCATATGTCACGTTTTATCTCCAACCAGCACATTCTATCTTCAACCATCGGTGTGTATTGGGAGATTCTGGGATTAGCCCAGCTGTGCCTTGAGCAGCCAGGAAGGCTGATTGATATAGGTTCCAATTTGGTAAATTACAACCACCGTGGGCAAAACTTGACCTAAGGGCCTTATATGAGATCCTCGCTCTTTTTGTCACACCAGAGACTTTTGAAGTTATATTATCGATTTTGTGGAAGAAGGATGTGGAGAGTTTAAAAGGTAGCATGGAGGACACGAAATTTACTATTGGAGTAATCATCATTTTAAGAGTTTGGAGCATACCCCACCATGAGAAGTATTTGGTGAACATCCTGACAATAAGTCTTTAACTTTGAAAATTGTCTGTGATTCATTATACTGTAGTGTTTCTGTTAAATGCTACAGAACCATATCCCCAAGTATTTAAGATGTTTGGCCCATTTCAGACCTGAAATTGCCTAAGTGTGAAGGAAAAAAAACATGATTTGAGAGGAAAAACCTCAGTCTTATCCTTGTTTAAGGTGCAACCCGAGACCTTGGAATACTGTTGATGATAGTATGAATTCCATTTTCAATATCTTCTGTAAAAATAAGAATGTCATCTGTGTAGGTTGCAGTTTTATGTGATTCCTTATCAGATTGGAGACTTTTAATTTCAGGAGCAGTATTTAGTAACTTGAATTGATCGATGGTGAGTAAAAAAGCAAAGGGGAGAGAGGACACCCCGTCTTGTGCCTTGGTGCAGGTCAAAGTATGGGGAAATGGAGCCAGTAATCCTAATATTTGCTTTGGTGTTCATGTGAAGGGCCATCACCATCTTAATATAGGAGGTGCCCAGGTTATGGGACTCCAGGACAGAATGAAGAAAGGGCCTAGAGAATTTACTGAAGGCCTTGAAAGTATGGAGAGGTGGGACTTTTGAATAATATGGCAAAATGTGCAAATATTATCTCTTGCAAAACGGCCTTTAACAAAACCTGTTTGAGAATTGTGGATGAGTTTGGGTATCTGAGACTCTAGTCTGTTGGCTAAGACTTTGGCAAAAGTTTTGGCTTCCATTTTCAGAAGTGAAATTGGATGAAAGTTCTTAGGATCTAAATGATCTTTACCGTCCTTGAGTATAACCACAATTGTAGCTTTGGATGACATACCAGAGACTTTGCCTTGAAGCGCAAAGTGATCAAGGGTATTTTTCAGGTGTCTGATGACAGAGTTCTTGAATGTTTTTAAAAAATGATGGAAAAGCCATCAGGCCGGGGTGACTATCCTGACCAAATTAATTTGATTTCCTCAACGATCTCCTCTGTTTCTAGTGGCTGGTTCAGGTGCTTTCTGCATCTGAGATTGAAGTAGTAGGGGGGCAGTTAAGAAACACAAGATGTGTTTCGTTGCAGGGGGATTGTTGTGTGTAGAGTTTATCAAAGAAAGTTTTTAAGACCTCAAGTATTTCTTTTGTTTTCAATTTCTTGGTGCCATCTTGAGCCAAAATATGTGTAATTTGGTTGTTGATGTTGTTATTGAATTTGAGAGTGGTGGCAAGAGTTTTGATTGCCCTGTTGCGAAGTAATAGGTGTTTAGATTTTTGTATGTGTATGCGTAGGTATCCCATCTTGCTGATAATGGAATAATAAGTGTATTTTAACTATTTGATATCCATAAGTAGGGACTTATTGTAAGAGTGTCTAAATGCGTCTTCTTAGTTCTTAATTTCAGCACCTAAGGATTGTTTTTTTTTTTTTTTCATTTTTAATGGACAATTGTTTAATGATTTACCCTCTCATGGCGCACTTAAAGTCATCCAATAGTATTACCGGGAAATTAACTAAGTATTTATTTTCTTTTTAAAAGTAATTAATTTCCTCAGAAGATCCGCAACATTAGATTAATTTTCTTGAATTCCCGCATTTAGGCTCCATATTCGATCTTGTCTTTTATCAGGAAGAATAAATATGGACTTGGAGACTGCAGCATGGTCTGAGACATGTATGAGGTATATTTTGGCATGATGAGTGGCTTTTAGAAGCAAAGCATCTACCAAAAGATCATTTATATGCAAAAAACTAGAGTGAGGTGGGGAGAAACATTTAAAATTGCTACTTTTGGGGTGATGAATTCTCCAAACGTGTAATAACCAGTGTGAGGAAAAGAGATTTAGTAGCTATTTATGTGCACTTGGAGGTCTGTATTTTAAAGTAGAGTGGCAATTTAAAATAGAATCCAATAAATAATTTTAGAATCAAATGGCATGTCTGCTAGTTTTTTATTTAGTGTGCAGCAGACGTTTTGATAATCTACATTGGGAGCGTATATATTAATGATATATATATATAGAGAGAGAGCAAGTGAGAGATAGATGATAGATAGGTAGATAGATAGATAGATAGATAGATAGATAGATAGATAGATAGATAGATAGATGGATAGATAGATAGATAGATAGATACAATCCCATTATTCAGCCTAAAGAGGAGCCATGTGCCATTGGAATCATGTTCTGATGCATTTACTGTTAGTCCAGATTTTCTGTAGAATAACATAAGTACCCGATTTTTTTACTGCATGCTTCGAACAAAGAACTTCAGAAACCCAGCCTTTCCTCATTAACAGTGATTCTTTAAAACCTATCTAAGTTTTGAAGAGGAGTACTATGTCACAGTTTAATTACTTACAGTAATCAGGTATTTTTGTTTTTTTAACTGGGTGGATGAGTCCCTTGGTATTCAGAGATACAATGTTCAATAAGGACATTGGTCACCATTTATAGAGGTTGATTGGCGTCCTGGTTTAGTTGGCAATAGGAAGGCCTTAGAGGACATCAGGCATCCCAACAGGTGTCTGATCAGACATCTTTTCCTGAGAACAGGTAACCCACTCAACAAGGGGGTTGGAGGATGTATAGTGTAAGCTAGCAAATAACTTGGGGAGTCTTTTCTGGCTCTGGGGGGTCCCAGATCCAACATAAGACCACCAGGGGATGTCTGTTAGAGAAATGCTGCTTTGGGTGAGTCGTGGTAAAACATGGGTATGCAGGATTGAACAAACATATATTTGCGAGAGGATAGTGCAACTCCAACCAGCTGTTTTGTCATATAACCATCCAAAGTGAGTTAAGTTTGCAATATGAATAAACAAAAAAAAATCAGCACGTTAAAAAGGTGGTTAAGGCTGTGAGACATTCATAACCAATATCCGTAACTAAGCATGCTACCTAGACAAAAGACCTTTATATCAGGGGGTCTAGTTGGTTTAAATAATATGCACGCCTGTTGGAAAAATTAGACAGGGAAAAAGAACAAGAAATAACAAAGTTTACATCAGTTCATGAGAAATTGAGAGAGATCAGCTTAGCCACTTTTACAAAACTGCATAAACAATTTCCGGAAACGCAGTGGTAAAGTGTAGATTAAAAAACAATTGGTGCTCAGTGCACTGATGGTAGAGTGGTGACTAACTGAGCCCTCCGTGAATGTGGCTGGGAACCAGTGTGAACCTATATAGAGTGAGGGCCAGAGTGTAACATTCGCCAGAGATACCACTTGTGCCCGTGAGCTGAGGTGTTCGGACGCGCACGATGACGTTTTATAAGGCGCGTTAGTTGGCGATTTGGCCCTAGTGGGGTATTATTGCTAGTCTGGATCATGGCTTACCTCCACTGGGGTTTAAGGGGTGTGGAGTAGAGCGTAGTCCAAACAATGCGCGCTAGCCACTGTTGCGGTGTGCTTAGCTCGGGCCCCGACTGGTTGCAAATAGACACGCTAATGCTGTGGAGGAATTAAGGGTTAGTTAGTGGACTGGAGAGTTATTGAGTAATTATAGCTTATTTTAGCAGAACATACCGTGGGGATAGAACGGTGAACCTTTCAAGGTATCCGTACACGGTTGGAGATCGGGGGAACGTGGGCTAATTGAATTTCGTTACGCCGCTGGTCATAATGGATCCGCTGTTAAAAGGAGAGAGATTAGATATGGATCCGCTAGCGGACCAAGGTTATGGAGCTTGGAATGAAGGGCATCTATCTCATCTTTTTATGAGCTTACCGGGTTTAAGAGCTATGTCCGAATGGGGGCGGACCTCCGGTTGGGTCCGCTAGCTCCGGAGGTAGGGTGGTTACGGGAGCAACGTGGGCTGGATGGCCTTCGTTGTAGGGCGGTCGATTTAAGTTAAGGATCCGCTGAAAGGGAAACGGAAGTTTAGGATTTAGGCATGGTCGGGTGTCCATCCTTTTAACAGCGGATCCATTATGACCAGCGGCGTAACGAAATTCAATTAGCCACGTATTCTGATACTTATCAATGATGCATCTTAAGTTCATCTGTGCAGCATACATTGGTATGATGGGTCTTGGTACACATATGACCTATCATCAGATATTACATTTGAGCTATCATCAGATTCTGTATATTAATAGGGGCCTCAGTACTATTGAGATCCTAGTCTGAGCAATAAACCGCTCAACTGCTCCATGTAAATACTGTCTAGGTACACCTAGATCGCAGGTCGGTGGAAGTGTATTCCTACTCTCTTTAGAGATTTTTATAGGTAGGTTATTTGTGGGGAGCTAGCCAACACATAGTGGTCCCTCTTCATATGATCAAGACCACGTGAAATCTTTGTTTGTGTATCACATGAATGTATATGTTGTTGTATTTACTTTTTATATAGGTCTTTTTTATCATTAGATTTACGGGTTCCTATAGCCATTCCACACTAGGCTTGACTGGATGTTCATTTAATCGTCCTTGTGACTAGGATACAGCGACATTTTGAAATTGGTGATCAGAGAGTTTCGCATTTTCTTTTCGCTTATATTTTGGACTTTTAGCTGGGTTTATGGCCTTTTGTTCCCACACTTAATCCTAGAGTGGCATGAGGTGTAGGGGCTACCATGGTATTTTCTGACATCACTTATTTACTTCAGTCTTTGAGAATATCTTATTGATGTGTGTGTGTTTCAAGAGCACTTATCCTGTGAGCACGGGGGTAAAACTTAACATAGATCGCTTTACTCTATTTCCTTATGCTCACTGGGATCACCCCTATCAGTCCTTTTCCTCCACTGGATGTATGTACTTGGCATATAGTATTGCTTTTAGTTGAAGTAGTTCTTGAAATAAGATTATTGAGGCTTATTATCAGCATTTATTTAAATGTGAATTGAATTTTTGTAATGGCTCTAACTAACAATTGGTTTTGGACATCACCAGCCTTGTAAATTGTATAAACATTACCAGTCTTTCAAACCTTGTAAATAGGACAATTAGTGTGTTTTTTGACGAAACACGTGTCGGCTAAATCGTGTGCTGGGAATCCTTTTTAAACTAATAAAGACGGGAATCTGCAAAATTGATCTGGTTTGTATTTTCTGTTGGACACGAAGATTATTGATTGTATTGACCTCTTCAGATTTATATGTACCAATAAGTAAATTTTGTCCGTCGGCTATTCAACATATACTAATGTTGGACTGATGTATTAATATAAGGGTGTGCAGTCTAGGCTTTTTTTCTTGGACAAATGGGATCCTGTTGGGGGATGGTGAGCTGCGGGAGCCATCCCACCGTGGCGATATTGGTTCCAAAAGACAGGAACTGGCAAGGTTTGAGGGCCGGCTGTCGCTCCTCCATGATTGTTAAGTGTTCCGCTGCATGAGGGTGTTTTTGTTCAGTGACAGCGGTCACCCGATCTGGCTCGCACATCTAAGTCTCTACGGATCTTCAGGTAGAGACGCCATTTTCGCCCTGCACCAAGCTATGCCCCCCTGTGTGTGCAGTTTTTTAACCACCATTCCTAAATCTCCCTTTTTAATGCATATGAGTACATATATAAACAGCCAATGCAGCAGGGCGCAGTGTATGGCAAACGTTTTGACATGTACTATAAAGTTTAACATGTTCTGCTCGTGTAAAAGTCCTACATTCATTTTAATTGCTGTGAGGTCTTTCTCTTCTAAAGGATAACAATGGGGTACCCTATTGCATTTAATAAGTAATAACTTGTGATTGGGAGCCAGTAGGAATTTCATGTTTAATGTCTGAGGGATTTTAAGTCACAATTCTAAAAATGGCACTTTTAGGAAGTAGACATTTTCTTGTCCTAACATTTGCTGCTTGCAGCCTGTTGCTAGCTCACATGACTATGTGTAGGTGGCAGTTGAACTTTGTTTATTGCCCACCAACAGTAACATAATAGAGCATCCTGGTGTTAACAGGATGGGCCATCTCTGGCTTGATAGGGGTCAGGCTATCACCTATTACTCTTCAAAAGCACTAGTTCAGCTCACACACAAAGGACTCCATGCTAGCCTATTGTGCCCCCAAGACAAACTGGGACCAGGGTAGTGAGGCAGGAAATTCCAGACACCTCTATAAGAGAGAAACTCCAGAACCTTCTCCCACTTCAAAGTGGACACCGGGTATAAATATGAGACCCTCAGACCCACTCTTTAGTACACTTCTGGAGTTCTGGATCCTACAGATAGACACCCAGCTGCCCTGCTGCCTGAGGCCCACCCTGCTTGCTGAGAAGAAAGTCTGGACCCGCACCCTTCATCCCAGGCTGACGTGACTCCAAGAGGCAGAAGACTGGCTTCATGTTCTGATCTACAGGGACATAATGAGCTCCACAGGCCAACCTGTGTCTGCTCAGCTGACCTTGCTGCCTGAACATGCAAATGGAACTGCTGGAGCCCTGTTGGTCTCTCATGGAGTGAGTACCTGATCCCCAAGATCAGGTGCCCCTCTGGTCCTTGGTCCTTGGTTTGTCATCAGTCAAATTCCTCCGTGAATAAAAGAGAAATCCTGAAGTTTTGGGTTCTTCACAACCACAAATGTTCTCATTCGTGCAAATATCCTGCTGCCCTCACTGACTGCCAGCATAAAGTTCCAGTGAACCCGACTCTTTGTGCTAAAGCAACCGCCATCGACAACCGGCAACGCCAGAGCGGCACTTCACACTGCAGCATCAACAGTTGATGGTGACCTCCAACCTGAGGCTCCAGCAATGACTGTCTGTGAGGCTTGACAGGACACAACCATACATGACATCCAGCCTGCTCTTTGTGCTACAGTGACAATCGTCCATGACACTCCCTGATTCTTGTGGCCTCCTCCACCACGAATGGTACTCTTCATGTTAGACTACGGATGGTAACTTTTCTAATGGAACTAACCTAGTCCTTTTTGCCGTCTCACACTCTAACATGGGCGGCGTGAATTTGTGACTTTACCCCCGATCTTGCACAACCAGACAACTGCGAGTGGCACTTGGTGCATTTAGGTGCTATACTTATCTGAAATCTTTTTTATTTGTTTATCTTCAGTTCCATTGATTGAATTTTTGCCATTTTGGTATCAAATTATTTATTACATTTTACTCTATTATTCTAAGTTAATTTGTATTTTTCTTGTGTTGTGTTTTCACTTTATTACTGTTTGTGTGCTGCATAAATACTTTAAACATTACCTTTAAGTTAAGCCTGACTGCTTTTGTGACAAGCTACAAGAGGGTTAAGCACAGGTTAATTTAGTGACTTTTGTGGTTCATCCTGAGAAGGATTATGGCTGTTGCTTGAGAAGGGCTCACAGCCGCCTCAACCAACAACCTAATTTCTCAAACAGTCCAAGTCCTCAAAAATGAGTGTGGGCGCCTTCAACCTGCAACCCCAGGCAAAAATGAAGCACCAGTAATCAGCTCAAATAGGGCCGTTGGGTAGGGGAAAAAAGATGCACTGCCCTAAATGTACACATAGTTCTTTAAACTAAAGATCTAAAAAAAGCAACAGTTAAATGTACAATGCAACTTTCATTCCTCTATGAATATTATCCCAACCACCATACTTCTTCCCGCAAATAAAACACAGCAGAAGTAGAATAGCTCAGAGGCTAATTAAGAACAAATTAGCAACCTCAATGTCCTATTATAATGAAAAAAAGATTTGATGATCATTTTAATTTGTTAAGTGTTCCTCTGTGGCGAAGTTATATTGACTTCTTTTAACCTTTGAAACCAAAAACTTTAAATGGCGCTAATAATAGCCCTTAGTTTTACGTGTTTGCTTTAGTGATTTTTCCTGTCTGAATTATTTTTATACTTGGAGGTTCACCACATCATTCAATTTGGCTTCTGTATGCGAAGAAGGCACAGTAGCACGTTCATTGCTACAGAGAACTTTAGTTAATCTAGCTCCTGTTATTCCACACATATGTGAAGGGGTCAGCCTTGTGTGACAAGTGGCTGACTCCGATATACTTAAAGTAAATAGCAGAAAGCAGCTGTTGTCACGTGTTGTTGATTCTCAAATCAAAGGAAATCTCCAGGTAATTGTAAGAAACAAGCAGATAAACACAATCGAAATTTAAATAGGTTTCTGAAAGCTACGAAGATCAGGCCTGGGCAGTAGGATTGTACACAATTTTTGTGTTTCATATAGTCCTCAACATCTCATATCTCTAGCATGCTATGATGCTCTGCAATGGCGCTCAGAATTAGATTGTGTAAAGCTGCCCTGCCTCAGTTAGACTGTGTTTGAAATTAATTGTTCTCTTTGTAGAATTGCTGGTAGGTGTGAAGTTTTGTCCTTGCCTTTATTTACATGATTATGAAAAATTCTGAAAAAATATGTCAATTTACACTTAGGGGCCGATTACAGTGCGGCTCGTAAAGGCTCCAACCTACAGTCAGAACCTTTCCAACCGCATCGTAATGGGCCGCTCGGTTTTCTTTCCTACCGCCTCATTACATTGGAAGCGGTCAGAAAGGAAACTGGCTGGTCATACCGGCGGGCTTCTGAAAGGCTTGGAGATCCGGCCTGTAATCTCAAGGGTGGGTCTTTCCACCCTTGAGATTACAATGACAGTTTCCGAAATGATGTCCATGCCGGCCTGTCTTCATGTCAGAAAGCGTCTTCGGGTACCCCCAGCAGGGCCCCTTTGGGTGCACGGCCTCAGGTTGGAAGCCCAAGAGTAACCTATGGTGCCCCCCAGTTTATCCCTGCACCTTGAGGTGCCTGCCAAGGACTGCAGGGATGAACCTCACCTCCCATTTTACCATGGGAGCATGCAATATGGCCGGTTTACGGCTGGAATGCATGCTCCAATAGTAAAATATAGGATTGCGACCGAACAGTGTTCAGTCACATCCTAATGGGGCCGTCGGGACCGCTGACCACATGTAGGTCGGTCCCATGACCGATGCGGTGTTGGGCGGAATCACTACCGCCCAACATCGCCATGACCCCCATGATTAAGCAAAATGCGAAACCAGCATTTGGTACTATATTATCGTGTGAAATACATTTTAATGCAAAATTACGTGAGATTATGCCTCCATAGCATAAATTTGTTTTGACCTAAAAATGTCTCAAATCCAACTCAAATCCGAAAACTACTTGAGGCCGCAGCTTTGTCCCTACATCATTTTTTGACTTCTCGCACCTTGACATTACTGTATACATTTATCAGTAAATGCTAGGTTGCGCTATTTATCTATCAGTGGACAGTATGTTGAAAATTGTTCTGCCGCACTTCATTGTTTGCCTTAATTCCTTGGTACAATTACGTTCCCATTTTATGTTTCTCTTTTTACCATGAACGTTAAATGATCAAGTCCAATAGGACATAAAAAGTAGATATCATTGTATCTCTATTTTTATATACTTTGACCTTATACTTTTATTGTTAGGGAACATTGTTCCTTAAAACACCTCCATCGAGAAGCAGCACAGCATTGAAGAAGACATGTACTATCAGCAGCAACACGTGCCTCACTTAGGGCCTGATTACGAGCGTGGCATATAGGGTTCGTCCATTCCAAATGTGACTGCTATTCCGTACGCCCTATCACAATTCTATTATATCCTAATAATAATAATAAAGCCGTTTGTAGAGCACCTGGTTACACTCAAAACGGTGTGTCCCCGCGCTAAAGGTACCTATGGAACTTGTAATACAGCGTACCGGATAGCTGTCACGTTTCTGACCCACTATTCCATCCAGCAAGATCGTAATGAGGCCCTTAGTGAGTGAGTGAGTGAAGATTTGCACATGCCAGAGTCACAGATTTTATTGTTCCCAACCACTGAATAAAATCATCAACAGATGAGCTGTCGCCCAACGAGAAGTTAGGGAAACATGCAAACAGGTATTTTGTGTTGATGTTTCCAAGGAATTTTAATTATTTTCTTCTAGTCTAAGAGGCCCTGGAAGACTGATACAGTGGAGGACACCAAACCCTCTGGAGCTACTGCCACTTAGGGAAACATATTACACTTTGTGATATTTGTCAAGCTTGTCTCTTCTTCTTCTCATAAATGCTGAAGGTACAACCTGACGACATATGTTATGTAACTAATCTATGAGGTGACATCATGTGTATCACCTTTGCTGTGCATCGGCTGTGCACCCAACATGGTTTACTTTTTACAGATAACAATTACATAGTTTAATAATACACAATGCTATGTATGTTACATCTCTCTTATTGAATATTATGATTTCACCTCACTACTGTCATCTATAATTGGGGGAAGGATGTGTCCAAATGGCTAGAGTGGTCAACCTCGAAGCTGGGGAACCGGGTTTGAGTCTCCGCATGGACGCTCAACATTCTGTGATTCAGGGCAAATCACTTAATCTCTCTGTTCCTAACAGAAATGAATGTGTCCGTCTATAACGTAACTGGTGCTCATGTAAAGCGCACAGATACCTTCGGGTAAAGTTTGCGCTATATGAAACTCCAAGAATGAATATATATATATATATATATATATATATACATAATAGATGTATGGAAGAACAAAAAATGATCATGTTAATAAAGAGATTAAACACTGAAGATAGAGGTCTGCCAAATCTTCTGTAAGTAGGAAGGTATTTTATTTCAAACTGTAAACTTGGTTTGACTTGACAGGGGTACAGTTAAAGGAATTTCCCACTAGGTAGAGTAAACCTACCATCCTCACAGCTATTTCTCCCACACCTGTAGTTACTAGAGGAGTTAAGTGACTGTTAGGATAGTATAGAGATACAATGTAGTTCTTCAAAAATGTAATGCTCTTAAAGAAATAAGAATTAACAGAAGGATGTATTACGGTGATGGAGTTAAAACAACTCCTCTGGTTATGGCATTGATAAGGGGTTGTCTAATAAACTCCTTAATCCAAAAAGTGGAGTATGATTGTTTGTCTCTACCTTTCATGGAGTATTCACAAAAAAGTAGGAGGGTGTTACCAAAGTACTCTTTGCTGAGACTTCAAATAAAAATTACAATTATCTCTGCCTTACATATCAATGTCTTTAATGGAGGTTTTAACATTTTAGACATGAAAGAGTTTACTTTGTTGCCAGGATTGCTTGTTATAAAAGGTTTATAGAGACAGTGAGATCCACCAAGGAGATATAGTTTTTGTCAAATATTGGATTGGATACTCTTGGAGTTTCTACTTTTCGTGGTTAAGACTGATGAGGTAAAGTGCCAGGTTTACTAAGAAGTTATGCAACGCAGCACAGCAGCTAAGGTTGCTGTGCTGCATGCATGAAATGGACCATATCTACTCAAATGTGTCACTGCCCTCCTCTTTCCTTGCACTGGTGCACTTTGGACACCCTTGTGCCTTAGTGTAAGGGTGCCTGCATTTTCTAAAGTGTAGGTCTTGTTCTGGAAGGGGCCTCTTCAAGTAGAAAAACAATGTTTTAAGTCTCTTCCCACTTACAAAGTAGGAAAAACGAGGAACATTGAAAACATTGCTACAGATTGAGCGTGCCTCGCAGAGGCGTAGGAATTTGGCACAAATCTCTGTCTATGATTCTTTATAGTTAGGGATTTGTGTCCATGGGTGGGGGAATGGGAACACCCATGCACCACCCAAGGAATATGCCATGATGCAAAGCATGCAATATAAATAACCTCACATGAATGTGCCCAAAAACTCACAAATCCTGGAAAATGCTCCTTTTTGCACCTTTTTGCCTCGTCACCCCCACGTTTTCTAGCTGTTATTGCTGGTTGTTGGACACTGCTGTCCAGTGCATGCAGATTAAATTGGTGTATACCTAATTGGCATGTTTAACTTACCTGTAAATCCCAAGTATATGATACTAGGGGGGTCATTGCGATGTCAGTTGGAGTTGCCTCCGACCAGCATCGCCACGGTCTCAGGTCTGACCCGACCTCCGGTCGGCGGTGCCGACTCTGCAAATACAATGCAACCACACATGGTGCGGTTGTAAGCTCTGATTTCTCTATGGAAGCTTGTCTGTGGTCGAAAACCGGCCGCAGCACAAGCTCCATAGAGAAATGGGAGTTTCTGTTAACCCCTACACCACGTGGCAGACAACTCACGGTGCCTGCCACGTGGTGCTGGGATTAACAGGGGCAACCATAGGTGCCCCCCAGGCCTCCAACCGGAGGCCGCTGAGGCATGGGGGCCCTTCTAGGGCCCCCAAAGGCACTTTCCAACAGGCTGTTCATGTCGGAATGTCCGACATGAAAAGCCGGTCAGAAACCAACATCATAATCCCCACAGCTGAAATGCTGTCCATAAGGGACTATGTGTGGCCTCCAACTGGCGGACAGGCTCCTTGCGCCCATCAGAAGCCAGTTGGTCCAACTGGCTGCTTTAAACTCTGACCGCCTACATTGTAATTTGGCGAGAGAACTTTAAACCTATTATGGCGGTCGGTGAGCCTCTGAGAAGCGGTCGGCTGTCCACAGACCTTTAGGCCCTAGGTGTACCCAGGGCCTAAAGGTTAAATGTTACTAGTGGACTTCAGCACATATTGTGCTATAAGTAAAGCAACGATGAAAGCCGTGACTGCATGCCTGACACCAGCAAGTCAGCTGTGCAGGTTTAAACTGCAAATGTGACCTGTTAAAATATCCTCTTTTGACAGTCCTAAATTCTCCTTTTAAATATTAGTAACTGAAGCCTAATTTAGCATTAAATGTCCATGTGGCAAGGTGTATGATTTTTAAAAGATGGTCAGGTAAAGGATTTATGGTAAACATTTTTAGAGTAACAATTCCCTAAAATATATTTTCATTGTAGCTGTGTTAGCTGTTCCATAAGTAAGCATTGGCACACTTTATTAAAGTTAATAAAGCTAGCTACGTCTAGAAACCAGATTAAAAACTAATTACTTCTTAGATGTTTTAAAAATGTATTCCCAATCCAATTCATTGGTAAAGTCATATTTGTAACAAATATTTTACAAAAAGTACTTTAAAAAGGTTATGTTTAGCCTGCTTAAAGCCTCTTGAAGAGCTACCAGAGCTGAGGCACAGGCCTTGGGTATGGGGAGAAGTTGACCTTCCCCTGACCGGTTGGCCTGGAACTGTGCCCAGCGCCTTGAATATCTTCAAAGGACGCCTACCTTTAACTCGCAGATATACTTTACACCTGGGCCTCTCTACATTTTGTCTAATTAGCCAGGCAGGCACCAACCGAGTGGGAGAGGAGCTGCCCCAGAACTATTTTTGAGTGACCACAGGGAAATGTTTACTCATGTTTTGCCCCCACCTCTTGGGTAGGCACAGGAGCTCTGCCTACGGGGTAAAAGTTCTGCCATCTTAGTTTTAGGTAGAGAGGGGCACTGTGGAATTGTTTGAAGTAGGAAACACAGGAACTTCTGCAAAAGTAGGTAGGGCTGCCCCTCAGAACTTTTTCCCTATTCGTAAGGGAGGGAACAAGAGTCCATATCCATACCCTTGAGTACCCTCTTCAGAACATGACAGGAAGTCTGAAAGGTAACAGAAGGCTGGGTCCTATTGTTGTGACCTGTGAGGAGAACCTTAATGGCTGGACTTGCTACCACTTGTATCCTGGACCATGAGGTTGACTCCAAAGTGAGTCGGTTGACCTCTTGTCAAGCTCCAGGGATACAAAAGCTGCAAGACATCCAGTTTCAACTGGATCTGCCCTAGCCCCTGCAGTCGGCCTCTGTTGGAGCAGCCCCGGACCCCCAGGTGCTCTTCCTGGAGACCTAGATCACTTGGCTGGTGTTATAGTGTACTCCCCCTGCCCAGAATGCAAATGCTGGGTTTTAGAAACTTATTGCTAGCTTTCTACCTGGAGAACAGATGGAGACCGAGGTCGCCATCGATGCGTCTGCTTTTAATGACAAATTGTTGATCAGCCTCAACGTGCTTGAAAATTAAATTTGGATCAATCCCTTCGGTACCCTTTGTTGCTATTTTCTCATCTTAGGATGTCTCCTGCTCAGGTATGGGAGGGTTAAGTGGGCAGAACCCCTGACCATTTTTTTGCTAGTCTTTGCTTTACACTTTGTCAAGTGTGAGGGTGAGTTTTCATAAATACAATTGCAATGTATATTGGATGTTTGAATGTTTAGTGTTGTTACATATATGAGTTTGCATCTTGGAGAGCTCCTTGTTCATTGAGTGGATGATATATGTTTGTTGTTGTGCCTTTTTGGAACACTTTACATAGCTGCATAATATACATGTATTTCACCTCTTTTTCAATACTTAGTTGTTTGTTGTGTGTTCCCATTCCCCATATTCTTGATATATTTTGTTAATGAAAAACATTTTCTTTCGCCTAAGAAGGGTATTACTAGTCTCTACATGTTATATGAAATATGTCCGTTCCTCATCTAGTTAGCTTTACAGAAGGGGACATCAATAGACTTAAACAATTACCATCTGTACTGGGAGCTGATTTGGCTGGAGATGGATCATTGAGCTCTGATAAAGGAGAAAGGTTAATCCAATTGCGTAAGAAGAATACCCGTACACAAATACATGCTGAAGTCTTGCTAGGGCACCTTAAATCCAATACTATACCTGTAGGTTTACAGGTGAGAAACATTCCGGTGATCTTTCTTCAAGACAAACCATATTTAACTGATTTTAGTGGGGTTGGTACGAAATGCTCTCAGGACTGGATAGTCCTATCTATTAATACAGCATTACGTATCAGTGAAGAGGAACTAAAGGAAATTAAAAAACTGGAAGAAGAGTTAAAGGGAGATCCAACTATAACTGACACTAAAGCCTTGCTAGACAGTATTGAAAAGACTCTTGTAGACTTCAAATCACACACTGTAAATCTTAAAACTACCAAACTAAGTAGGGATATAAAAAACTTTAAATTGGAACAGGTGTATCCATATCTACAGGTAATCTCAATACTCAGTATAAGGGAAGATCCAAAACGAGATTCCTTACTTTTTCAAACTCCTCTTCTGACTCAGACCAAAGTGACGGAGGGTATTATTACCCCCCATATCCTCAATACCAACCACATTACCAATACCATCAAAACCCCCCGCCCTTTGCAGATAGAGGTGGGAGGCGAGGTAGAGGCTTTAGACGAGGCTGGAGACAACCACAATATCAATCTTTCCAGCCTTTTCCACAGCCAGCCCCAGCACAGGATCCAAATTTTTTTCGGACACGCCAACCCACGTTGAACATGGTTGATGATCACCAGGGCCCTGGTGACAATGATACCCACGATCGCTTGAACACTGAACCCATACCAATCTATAATTTATCCAAAATAACTTTGTCTCCTGTGGAATTGAGAGTCCTTCAGAAAAGGACTATCTTTTGTACCCTTAACCATACAAGACCCTGTGGACACTAAAACTGAGGTCCTTCAGTTCCTCAGAAAAGTTAGGTTGAAAGCATTTTTTATAGATCAAGAACAACAGACGGACCGGAATGTTAGTGGTCTCAAACTGAAGTCCACTTTTTGCCCTGATTCTGCTAGTATGCCAGACGAAGTGATACTCTTTGAGAATCAGGTACTAAGGGAGATTGATAGATTGAATAAAAAGAAAATCTCTTATAGATTCAATTTCTGGAACGAAGATCGCCAGGCATTGATCAGTCTAGCTAATAACCCCTTAGCGGTGATAAAACCTGCTGATAAGGGCGGGGGCATTGTACTTTGGGATAGTGACGATTACGACAGTGAGGTGCTGAAACAGCTGAGTAATCCTGCACACTACCGCAGAATAGTAAATAGCCCCGCCCCTATGTTGAGAGCCAAAATTCTACACCTGACCACTGAGGCTTTGGATCTGGGTTATCTTGGTAAAAAAGAATACGAGTTTTTGAACACTTCTGAACAAAAGACACCTATGATATATGTACTTCCAAAGGTGCATAAGGATGCAAAAAAAAACCCGGGACACCCGATTATTGCGGCATGTGGCTCAATACTTGAGCCCCTTGCCAAATATATCGATACGTTCTTGAAACCATTTGTGAGTACCACCGGGGCTTTTGTGAGAGACACGATGGATTTTATACATAAGGTGGAAGACTCGGTGTTCGACGGTGACCAACAATTGTTGGTCACCATCGACATCGAAAGTCTGTATACTAATATACCTCAAGATGAGGCATTATTGGTTATGGAGTTGGTTTTAGATCGTAGAAGTAGACCCCACCAGGTCCCTACGAAATTCATCATAGAACTGGCCAAAATCTGCCTTAAAAATAACTTTTTTACGTTCAAGGACTCCCTTTATTTACAACTGAAGGGAGTCCCAATGGGGTGTTGCTTTGCGCCTGAAATTGCGAATCTGGTGAAGGACCAATTTGAGGAGGTGTGTGTCTTCGGTGTGGCGAACCCATTTCGGCATTTGTTGTCGAGGTGGGTTCGCTACATCGACGACATATTCCTCATCTGGAACAGCAACAATGAGGAATTGACCCTCTTTTATGAGTGGCTCAATTCATGGTCCCCCAATTTGAAATTCACTATAAATGTAAGCAATGATAAAATCAATTTTCTTGATGTTTGGGTCTTTAACAACGAAGGAAGCTTGAAGGTTAATCTTTTTACTAAACCTACGGACCGGAACAAGCTCCTAGAATTCAGTAGTGGACATCCTAGGAGCTGTGGTAAATAAATAAATAATTACCGGTACTATTTTTCTATGCATTAACTGAAAAGGATAGCTCAATAAATAAGAGGCAAAATCCGTGGTATCTGAGTCATACGGGCTTTAATTAAGTGGCTCGAGCCAATGGACATCGGGTTCCATCACCTGCTAAGGCTCAGGAAGGGACAAATCTCGACCTCGATCTCAACATTTCATTAACAGCATACAATATATATAGTAAAACCATACAGTTGCATTGAATACAGTAGGCGTAACAAGTGAAAAGAAGAAGATAAGAACATATGGGCGTGAAAAGAAGGCGTGCACAGGGCGTGCACGGAGGTGTGTGATGTAGACATCACAGAAGTGTCATAAGTGGGTGGATACATGGAGGGGCCTTCATGGGCAGCTGGAACCTTTAACCTACTGGTGCGCGCAAACGGGTCATGACGTGTATCTGGGGAGAGCTGGGGGCCGCTGACTCCTAGCACTAGAAGAGGAGACTAAAGTCTGGGATGTCAGAACGACCTGTACCTATAGCATATCTGATATCTTGTGTTTAGAGTACATGTTGCTTGATTCTAAAAGTCATCAGGGCAAAGGCTACTTGTCACTAAGGCTAGTGCATGCATATATTTCTTCATGTATTGCGTGTACTATGGATCTTCTATGGATACTAATTCAGTAAATCACTAGACTATAGATGGATATGTTTATGCAGTTCGTTAGCTAGGAATGTGAAGCAGGGGAGCTGAACAAATAACTGTAGGCATAACATATTTTTGGCAGGCAGGCCAGGCCGAGCCGGGCACCGCGCTGCTTGGCAGGAAGTAAGTGAAGGGTCAGGGATGCGGGCGGGGCTGCATCTCTCGGAGTGGTTCAGGAGGCTTGAGGCTTGAATCTGGTGTCCGGGCCCTGTGAGGCCTAGAAACGGGTGCATCTCGATGATTTAACGTGCACAATGTAAAGACGTTGGCAACATAGACCTAAAAGCCTAGTTCACGTTGCTTTCAGGAGGACTGGATAACTGACATACTAACGTTGGACGCAACTGTAAATGGGTCTTTATTCGGTCATGGGGGGGGAAATATGCATAGCGATCATGCACATATAACATATGATGGGGAATACGTAGGGACACATAACAGGGCAAAATTCAATTTTCCTCATTCCCTCCTTGTTCCCTACGTTTCCATCAGGAAACATCAATATTCATGAGACCATCTATCTGTTCATACAGCATCATTTGCTCGTCTTTTATCTTTTGGGAATAGGACTTTGGACGTGGAATACAAGATGTAGCGCACAAGCCGCAAATCGCCGGGCCACATTGTAAACAGAGACAACAACTGAATATGATCATTACTACTACTCCTAGGAATGACAGTACTTTCCATCCCCAGGCAGATATTACACTCAAGAGCCAACCGGACCAAGTCCAGGTGCCTGGATTTTGGTGTAGCTGATGGGCTATTTTATGAAGTCTTGTTATTGCTGAATACACAGACGGTGCGTTATTAGGAATGAAAACGCAACAACTAGATCCGATGACTCTACAAGCTCCGCCCCTATCGGCCAGTATGACGTCAAGAACAAGGCGGTTCTGAAGAACAACAAATCTCATAGCAGACTGTTCTTCTGTTAAGTTACCTAGAGCGGAAGTAGTCTCATTCACTACTGCTTCAAGGGTTCTGGTTAACCTGCGTATTAATTTACTATTCTGGACAGGACCTATGAAGAAAAAGAAATCTTTATTGAAATCCGTATACTGTTCTAATGCAGTTTCAGTCTGATCGACAATCGGGGACTCGATCTCCCTTCTATGTCTGACGTGTACTAGATGTGTATTTCGGTGATAATCGGATGGGGCCAGGAAAACTGGTGGCAGTAGGAAGGCAATGTAACATGTTCCATCCCAATCTAGGGGCAAACGTACATATGCGGTCTGAACACATATAAAATAAGAATGACGTGAGGCTTTGAAAGTAGATTTCCCACTGTCACTGTACTCGACCACAGTAGTACAATCACTGTGTCCTAGGTGTACTGAACCATTCTTTCTAACACATAATTCGCCTTTCACTGGTAGAACTGTTATAGAAGGCAAGTCTGGAGTGGTCTCGGACTGAACATTCAAAACCATGAGGTTGGAGGAAAAGTTACCTAGATCATATACTTCATTTTCTAGATCTAACCCTGTCCTATGGGAAAGACCGTCCTTGTCTGGGAAACAGGTCCTATTCAGAAGTGACTTATCGTCTAAGGATGATGTTAATGTAAACCATGCTCCACACGAACCATTGTGTGAAAACGGATAGGGAAAGAGTGGCAGAACTCCCTTCGGTGTCTGGTAAGGGGGGAGTCGACCACATACCCAGCAATTAGTGGCATTGCTGGTCTGGTGCCAGTAGTGTAACATACGAATAAAAGTATTATTGCGCATTGCAAGTCGGTAGGATAACTCGTGAGGGGGTAGTTCACTAAATGTGTGCTCTACTGTATCATTAGAGGAAAAGTGTACATGTGAACCAAGAGGAGGAAAAAATACATGTAGCATATAACTTATACAGGTGATCGTAAGACTCAGAAATAACATAAACAATAACGTAACGACGCATCTGCTTCGCAGACTTTTACAGTATTTCATTTTCTTGAAGTTTCGTCTATCTCTCTCACTATGTGGGTCTATCTCATACATGTCAGGAACCTGTCTAACCGCTTCACCCGAGGGGGACTTAAACAATTAAACGCTGTCTGACTTACTAGACCTCAATTTAAGTTTATACTCCTGCTGCGGAGTTTTCTCTAACAGGGGAAGTTTAGAGTCGGTATCGGGGCAGTCCTTGAAAAAAGTCTTTGGACGCAGTCCATGGAAACGCTTGATGTGACTGGAGTGGAGCCAGCCTTTACGTCCTTCCAGCTTTACGGCGGCCCTTGTGGTCATCAGAACGAGTTTTGGCTCCTTCCAGCGGGGCTCCAGCGGGCTTGAACGATCGAAGTTGCGGACCAAAACAAGGTCACCTGGAACGACCTCGTGCGGTTTCACCTGGGTGTTGTCTGGAAAGGCAGCCGCGACCTGTGAACGACAAGAGAGTAGTGCAGACATCAAGGAAGCTAGGTAATCTGTCAGCATATTACTGTCAACATCGGTGATTTTACGTGGCATACATGTTTGGGGGACGACCGAACACTACTTCGTAGGGTGACAAACCAGATCGGGAGTGAGCGACCATTCTCATATAGAAGAGGGCAACCGGCAGGGCTACCATCCACTCTACACCTTTTTCTGCGCAGACCTTCGCTATTCGTGTTTTCAGAGTTTGATTGTGTCTCTCGACGAGGCCAGCTGCCTCGGGGTGTCGTACGCAGTGGAATTTCCACTGGTACCCTAACAGAAGTGATACTTGCTTCATGAGTTCGGACGAGAATGGCTGTCCATTATCTGAATACACGACCCGGGGTAAACCATAGCGAGGGAAGAACTCACGAACCAACTGCTTGGCAGTGGTCGCGGCAGTATAATCTGGGACTGGATATGCTTCTGTCCATCTGGACAAAGCGCATACAACTACGAGGACATACTTGAAACCTCGACATCGATCCATCTGGATATAATCCATCTGGAGGACTTCAAAAGGGTGGTCAGGAGGATGGAATCCACCTTGTTCCACGGGAACACCTTTTCCTGGATTGAACTGACAACAGATCATGCAGGTACGCACTTTCTGCTTCGCTGCTGCTCGTAAATGCTTGTTAAACCAGAGGTTCTGGATACTGTCTAACATGGCTTTTTCTCCTAAGTGTGCTGGACTGTGTGCTGTATTAATGATGACTTGAACCATAGAGTCGGGGAGAAACCATGTGGCTTTTCCCTTCGTCAACCATCCCTGATCTGTCTGGACCCCTCCTTGTTCAGACCATTTCTTGATTTCGTCTGGAGTAGCATGTGTCTGTATGTCTAGTACATCTTGTGTAGGATCCTTAACTGTCATACAAGTCGTCTGAACTGGAACATCTGTCTTTGTCGTGTCAACTGGAATGTCTGGAGTCTGAGCTGTAAGCTTGGCTGTTCAATCTGCCAGGTCGTTACCCTGGGAAATGGTGTCAGTGGCTTTCGTATGTGCTTTGCACTTCATAATCGCTATAGCTGTCGGTAAATGTATTGCTTCTAACAGAGCTTGAATGAGGGGGCCATGCTGAATCTTGGCTCCATGAGAGGTCATGAAACCTCTTTCTTGCCAGAGGACTCCAAAGTCGTGTACGACTCCGAATGCATAACGTGAATCTGTATATATGTTTACTTTCAGGTTCTTGGCTCGTATGCAGGCTTGGGTCAGAGCGATGAGCTCTGCTGCTTGAGCAGACAGGGTGTCAATACGATGTGTTTCTATAACTTCAGTTTCAGTAGTTACTGCATATGCAGCTACTAACTCTCCTGTACTTGTTCTCATACATGAACCATCCACATAGAGTGTCAGGTCTGGGTCAGGTAATGCAATGTCCGTCAAGTCTTGTCTTGGCTTCGTCATGGTGTTGATAACTTCCACACAGTCATGTGTTGCAGGATTTGAGGTAATCGAGGGTAACAGTGTAGCAGGATTTAATATGTTGCAGCGTCTGATTTCTATGTGTGGCTGGAACAATGTCAGTTCATATCCTGTTAATCGTGCAATTGTCAAGTGCTGAGTCTGTGTTCGGTTTAAAAGAACTTCCACAGAGTGTGGAACCTGTACTGTCAGGGAGTGTCCTAACACTATGGAATCACTTTGTCTAATAGCTAGAGCTGTGGCTGCAACTGATTTGAGGCACGCAGGCAGAGCCTGGGCTACTGGATCTAATGTGCTAGAAAAATAAGCACAAGGCTTGTGTTGTCCTGCTTGATCTTGTGTGAGAACAGATAATGCTGTACCATCACGTTCAGTGACAAAAAGTGTAAAAGGTTTACTGTAGTTTGGTGTCGCTAAGACAGGTGCTTGGCATAAAGCTTTCTTTAATTCATTGAAAACAAGTGTATGTTCCTGGGTCCAAGGGAGGACAGTCGATGTCGCGGCCTCCTGTGTTGTCAACTGTATCAGTGGCTTGGCTAGATATGCGTACTGAGGGATCCATTGTCTGCAGTAAGAAGTGAGGCCGATGAAAGCTCGTACCTCCTTCTGTGTCTTGGGCTGAGGAAGATGTGCAATTAACTGGATACGGTCAGGTGTCAACTATCTACCCCTCTTGGACAGCAAGTGTCCAAGGTATACCACTTGCTGGACACAGAATTGCAGTTTCGAAGGGGACACCTTGTGCCCCATTTCTGCCAGAAAATACAAGACTGTCAGTGATGCACGTTCGCAGTCACGTTCTGTACGGGCTGTGATCAATAGATCATCGACATACTGGAGCAGGGCAGTGTCAGTTGGCATGTGAATACTGTCTAGTTGTCTTTTAAGTGCTTGACTGTAAATACTAGGACTTTCTGTGAACCCTTGAGGTGCACGTGTGAATTTATAGCTTCTTCCATTTAAACAGAATCCGAAAAGGAACTGGCTGTCTGGATGAATGGGGACACTAAAGAAAGCGTTCTTGAGATCGATAACAGTAAAGAACGTAGCTTCGGAATCAATGGCAGTCAATAGGGAAGAAATATCTGGAACCACTGGGTACTGGGGTATGATACATTTATTAAGCTCTCGAAGGTCAATTACTAGTCGATAAACTGGAGGTGCATTTGGGTCAGTACGTTTAAGAATCGGAATGATCGGAGAATTACATACATTGGAGTCAGTTTCTACAACTACTCCTTGGGCGATGAGCTCATCAATGATTTTCGATAAGGCTGCTACAGCCTCAGGTGGCAACTTGTATTGTCGGATTCGGGGTAATACAACTCCTTGCTTCAGAGTAACACGATATGGTGTAATGTGCATACAACCTACATCAGTTGGACCTTGCGCCCATAAATGCTGTGGTACATTCAATAATCTTGGATCAAAATCTCTTAACACATAATGTCCTTTAAAATCACGTAAAAACAATCTCACTCCTTCTGGAGAACAACAGATTACTGCACCCAATTCTTTCAATGTTTTAATACCAAGTAAGTTTTCAGGACATGATTTTGTAAGTAACAAGTCTGTAGTCCGGGACAATGGACCAACTTCTAGGGAAACTGGTTTCGATATTTCGTTAACAATAGGCTTTCCTGAAAATCCCAGGGAAACATTTCTTGAGCCTGAGAGAGGAGCCCCTGGAACCTCGTCATGACTGATGGTAGTCCTACTTGCCCCTGTATCAATCAGAAATTTTCTGTCTTTCCCTAATACCTGACTGTGTACATAGGGACCCTCTTGATCTACAGGAACCTCGATGAGAGGCAAGCCAACCTCCCTCTCTACGCTGTTTCATGAATACTGCTGATATTCTGGATAATCTGACTGTGTGTACTGGTACATCTGTTGTGTAACGTGTTGTGTGGCAGCTATAGGCTGCGGTACTGTTACTGTCTGTTGTGCGTTCTGCGGTGGTTGCGTATTTTGCGGAACATGTTCCTGTCTAGGAGGACGCGGTCTCTCTTTCGTCTTACCAGTAGCTATGTTGTGTTTCAGAACTGCACATTCGTTTATATAATGACCTGGCTGTTTACAATAATTGCATGTCCCTTTAACGGGAGCTGCAGAATGACTAGTTTGATTCGTACCCCTCTTCTGACTATCTGCTGGAACAGACTGTGCAACTAGTACTTTCATTTTTGTGTCTTTCATACGTCTCCTTTCGTGTTCTTGTTCTTCTCTGATTCGGTTCTGGTGGTACTGCAACATTTGTAGCATTTGGGACGGGGTATTAGCTTGCCAAGTACTCTCGACTTTCAGTACTCGATTTTTAACTTGTGGTAAAGAATTCTCAACTAGTTTGGTAACAAAAAGATGGGGATACGACTCACTACTTGTTTTCAAGCCGCTATTAATAATGAAACATTTCTCAAATCTGGAATAAAAATCACTAGTGTCTTCGTCTTGTTTCTGTTTACAGGCTGAGATGGCATCCCAGTCTTCCTTTTTCGTACTTAATAATCTTGGCAAGACTTGTATTAACAATTCGGGCAATGCTTTGGCTTTTTCCCCGAGACCGGTACCAGGAACTCGTGTATTATCTTCGTTCTCTAATCCTGCCCAGTCAATCTTTTTCTCTCCCACCTCCCATTCTTTTTCTTTAAGTTTTTCATATATGCCCGCAGGCAACAGGACCTTTAACATTTTAATGATATCAGGATACGTGTATTCTCCCATACGGAGCATGTCTTTTAATTCACGGTGGAACCCTGCTGGATCTTTATCGTGACAGGGCACTAACTTTTTCATTTCCAGTAGTTCTATTTTCGTTAAAGGGGTGTAAACAAATACTCGTTCGAGCTCACCCCCCGTTCCCTTAACAGGATGCACTTCTCGCAAGGGATTCTGTCTATCTATGTAAAATGGCTTCCTTACTTGGGGTGGAACTGGAACAAAATGTGGAGTCAGGAACGTTCTGTATTTATGACGTTGTTCTAAAATGACATTAATCAAATCGGTACCTAGGCCTTTCCATCGGTTCAGGAGTAACTCGTCCAATACATTATATAAAGGACCTGGATCAGAATGCTGACTTTCGTACAGTGTAATGAGATGCTGGATCATGTACATACCCACCAGTCGCTGTTCGTCTGGGGGAAGCTTCAGAAACATTTGGGCCACTACTTCGTCTGAAAACGTGCTAGAATCACTAGTCCATCGAACTGCTGATCGGGCTAGTTCCTGTTCATGCATGGTACTAAGCTCACTGTAACCTATTCGTAGTTTCATAACTTTATCGGTAGCCTGGAATAAATGTTCGAGAGAACACTGTTCTGGTGCGGGAGGAAGAAAAGCTTTCTTGCATTCTAGGCGTGTGTGTCTGTCAAAAGGTCTCGTCCTACCTACATACGCTATTCTGTTTGGATTCTCGGTGTCTACATCTTCGTCTGAAGTGTCATTCTCTTTCTCGGCTACTCTCATCGCTTTCTCCCTTTTGTGTATGCTTAGAATTTCTTTACGAATCTTTCTGTACATGGTTTTTATACAAGCTTGTTTACTGTGTTTTCCTTCTGCTATATTGTCACTCCACCTTGTCAGGGCTTTCATCTCGTCTTTGTCTTTATCAGGATGATCTTGTTCTCTTATTAAACAATTTATCAAAAACTGCAAAATCATACTTTGAATCGCAACTTTCCTGTGTGCCATAGCTTCGTGAATACTTTCTGGTTTCTCCCCTGTTCGGATGAAATGATATATTCTGTCTAAATGTTCCTTCATATCTGGCATGGTAGTCAAAAAGTTTGCAACTCGTCGTAAACGTACGGAATATAATATCATCTTATCTTCGCCTGGCACTGGATCATATCTACAATCAGTAAGGTAGTGTTTGAGGGCTGCGTATGTAGCCACTTTTGGCGTACGCTGTAATGCTGCTTCTCTTAGTGTCGTTCGTTTTACTTGAGGCGGGGTGACAGGAATACCTCCCCCTGCTCCTCCTGAACTAGAATCGTCAATTAATACTGAATGTGCCGTTGCTGGTAAAGTGACTGGTAAAGTAGGCATACGTAATGTGGGTTGGTCCTGGGGTACTGGCGGATTAGAAGGATTCCCGGGACCAATGGCTGGAGGAACAGTAATTACGTTATTAACAGGGTGATGAGCAGGCGGAGTAGGATTCGGATTTGCATATTCTGGGACAGTGTCGTCTAAATAGGAAGAAAGGAAAATTTCAGCTGCGGTCGGTTTATGACGTAGCTTAGTCGGGACCAATGGTGGCGGTAAATTACAGGGTGTTTCCGGGGTCGCCTTAGGCAGACCCTCGGCGAGAAGGGGATACATACCTTTAATAAGGGCATTTCTTTGTCTGTCAGACTGCTCTGCTCTAACTCGTTCACCTTCTTCTAGTAATTCCCTTTCTTGGGTTTTTTCTGAGGATTCCCTACTTAATTCTGCTTTCCTGAATTCTTTTTCTGTTCTTTTATGCGATTCTTTACGCCACAATTCTATGGCATCTTTCTGGGATTGTCTGGCTTTCTTTTTCCATAATGCTTCCTCTACTCTCATGATGCACTCGGCATCCCAAGTTCCTGAAACAGGCCATCTATATTTCTCTTCGAGATCCTTGGTATAGTCTACCCATAAGTCTAGATACAGTATGGCATCTAAGCCATGTTTATGATACATGAAATGTCCGGGACTGTCCCTAGGAGGGACAGGAACTGATTCTTCGAGTAATGCTTTTCTGGTCCCTATCTGACGTAACTTTGAAAACAGAGGCATATTTGGACGTACTTGAACTTAAACACAATACACAATGAACACAGTAATGCAATAGCGGACAAATCATTCATACCACGACATCAATACACATTAATAACAGTTCGAGCAGATACTACCTAGTACATTGAAAACATAATACATCGAAAACATAATACTGGAACTTCTCGAGAAACTATACTAGAGAACAGAATTACTAGAATTACTGGATGCACTGCTAAAACAGTACAGAACATACCGGTCTCATAAAGAGACACGTCATACCGTATCCACCTAGGTGAACACGTCGGACCGGATCTGTGTACCCAAACCCGTCGGACCGGGCACAAATTAATGAACCCGTCTAGATACGTTCCCAGCAACGGTACTCACCGGGAAGCAAAACTGAAGGCCTCGGAAACTCGACTGGACTGGACTGCTACGACGTCTGGTTACTGCTACGCACTACGCATGCGCCTCGGGCTTCGGAAACAGGTGGGCCTCAGGATACCTCGGACCTTGCTCTCTCGGCTTGGGCTCTGGTCGGGACGTTCCGCCTTCCTCACCGCCTCGTCTGGATGCCGGACCGCAGTCTCCGTCTCCTCCGTGGGCCTGAGGGAGATTAAGCAGGAAAACCTGCAGGTGCGCAGAAGGGGTCCGTCACGGCTGTAGAAGGGTCAGGGGGCCTGCATTACATCGCCGGCGCGTGGGGAAGGGGCTCGTCCCTATTCGGGCGCCATTATGTGGTAAATAAATAAATAATTACTGGTACTATTTTTCTATGCATTAACTGAAAAGGATAGCTCAATAAATAAGAGGCAAAATCCGTGGTATCTGAGTCATACGGGCTTTAATTAAGTGGCTCGAGCCAATGGACATCGGGTTCCATCACCTGCTAAGGCTCAGGAAGGGACAAATCTCGACCTCGATCTCAACATTTCATTAACAGCATACAATATATATAGTAAAACCATACAGTTGCAGTGAATACAGTAGGCGTAACAAGTGAAAAGAAGAAGATAAGAACATATGGGCGTGAAAAGAAGGCGTGCACAGGGCGTGCACGGAGGTGTGTGATGTAGACGTCACAGAAGTGTCATAAGTGGGTGGATACATGGAGGGGGCTTCATGGGCAGCTGGAACCTTTAACCTACTGGTGCGCGCAAACGGGTCATGACGTGTATCTGGGGAGAGCTGGGGGCCGCTGACTCCTAGCACTAGAAGAGGAGACTAAAGTCTGGGATGTCAGAACGACCTGTACCTATAGCATATCTGATATCTTGTGTTTAGAGTACATGTTGCTTGATTCTAAAAGTCATCAGGGCAAAGGCTACTTGTCACTAAGGCTAGTGCATGCATATATTTCTTCATGTATTGCGTGTACTATGGATCTTCTATGGATACTAATTCAGTAAATCACTAGACTATAGATGGATATGTTTATGCAGTTCGTTAGCTAGGAATGTGAAGCCGGGGAGCTGAACAGATAACTGTAGGCATAACATATTTTTGGCAGGCAGGCCAGGCCGAGCCGGGCACCGCGCTGCTTGGCAGGAAGTAAGTGAAGGGTCAGGGATGCGGGCGGGGCTGCATCTCTCGGAGTGGTTCAGGAGGCTTGAGGCTTGAATCTGGTGTCCGGGCCCTGTGAGGCCTAGAAACGGGTGCATCTCGATGATTTAACGTGCACAATGTAAAGACGTTGGCAACATAGACCTAAAAGCCTAGTTCATGTTGCTTTCAGGAGGACTGGATAACTGACATACTAACGTTGGACGCAACTGTAAATGCGTCTTTATTCGGTCATGGGGGGGGAAATATGCATAGCGATCATGCACATATAACATATGATGGGGAATACGTAGGGACACATAACAGGGCAAAATTCAATTTTCCTCATTGCCTTAAAGAAAATTTGCCCTATGGGCAATTTTTGCGCATTCGTCGCAATTGCTCTAACAAAAGTGATTATTTCGACAATGCAGAGATTTTAATGAAAAAACTCTGCAATAGAGGGTATCCCAGGAAGTTGATCAGAGCAGCACTCAAACGGGCATGGTATACACCCCGCGAAAGCTTACTAACACCAAGAGATAAAAAAGAAGGCATTGCATTGACCTGTGTATTGACTTTTAATCCCAAAGCGAATAAGGTCAAACAGATTATTTAAAAAAACTGGAGACTGATAGACCATTTGAATATACCGAAACCTCTTTTTGCGTTTCGTAGAGGAAAGAATATAAAGCAGCATTTGGTTAAGGCAAACAGACTGTTACCATTCAAAAAAGACACCAGGGGCTTGCTGGGGTTACCACCAGTAATTGGACATTACCGCTGTATGAACTGCTCTGTATGTCCAAACACTAGAGATCGGAAAGAAATAGAGATCAATGGTCACACACATATGATACGTACTTTTTCCAACTGTAACACCAAGAATTGTATCTATGTGGTTTTCTGTCCTTGTGACCTGGCATACATTGGTCAGACGTCACAAGCGGTTAAAATGCGCATTGGACAACATAAATCAGGCATAAGATGTGAGTACATTGGGGCGCCACTAGTACAGCATTTTATGGAGGCAGGCCACAAGGAAGAAGATCTCACTTGGGCAGTCCTGGTTACCATAGTAGCCAAAAATAAAACAGACTTAGAGACCAAGCTGAATCGAATTGAAGCTAGATTAATAGAGAGATACCACACGTCTGAAATAGGTCTGAATGAACGTGACGAAATTTGGGCATTGATCTGATCCTATTTAGGTGTCTTTTTGAAGCCTTCCTAATGTTCATCCTTCTGCTGCTTTCTCTCTTTAATTTGTAAATTGAAATAGACGATGCAAATATGATGCATAGCACTGTTGTATGCATTGAGACACCATAATTACCTCTATATTGATTACTTTGTATATTTCTTTGTTTATATATATTTTAATAAATTTGGGAAACCAAATTTGGATAGGCATTTTTCATTGGATTATTGCTTGTTCTTTTTTGTAAATAGGATAAATATGTAACACATAGAATGGGAACCCAAGTAGTGGAAATGTAGGAGCCTTATTATTTTTCTAACTATATTTACTTTTATTCTTCTTTCTTTTTTCTTTGTTACTTGGGTGCATTGGTTGCTGTCTGCTAACGATTAATCACTCTCGTTATCCATATGTCTGGTTGTGAAGTGAGTGCTTTTCCTTACATGAGTGTGCCAGCTCTCCACTACTTGAGATAATCTGGATTGAGCACTGCTGGTGGTTCACCCGAGAAGTGTGTAGACTGGGACTGCTAGATTACGTCGTGGGTGGAGTTGTCCTTTTTTAGTGTTTACCTCGGGACTGACGCCTGTGCTGACGTTCTAGATGCGCCCTCTATATGCGTGAGGAGGCCCGCCCTCTCCGAATTGGAGTTGCATTCCCGCCGCAGCGAACACTGGTTGTCCGTGTCGCTTTGGTCTTTTGATTGCAGGTAATCACCTCTTTCCCGTTGCTTTTTGCTCTGAGCCCTCTGGCTCTGTATATGTGACTTCCCTGTGGATCGGGTGCAGGTATATGACCCCGCGAGCCAGCACGATAGGTCTGCCATTATGATAGATTTGTCTTTCTGTCTACCGTGGTTTGTCTTATGGGATGGGGGACATGTTTGACCTGGTCTTTATAGTTTACTTGGATTATAATAACACGGGGGGACGTTAGATATATGAAACGCGTTTTTGTTCCCTGCCTCCTTTTTGACCCTTGTATATCTATTTTGGACGCATTTCTATGTCCTCATTTGGTCCCTTGGATGTTTATAGTGTGGATGTTAGATACAGACATACACTGATATTGCTGACCACGGAGTGATGTCCTTTACCTCTGTGCGCGCACTAGTAGCTTGACTGATTCGTGATTATGAACTAGAGGGAATAGAGGTCAGAGGCTATTTTTTAATGGACGTTTTCCCCTTTCTTCTTCCTCCCATGCTCGATGATCATGTGATGGCAGAAAATACGTGTATTTAAGCCACGCCTGCCCTCCTCTTGCCTTATCCAAGTGGACGTTCTGCTTAAAGATAAAGGTATGACAGACCCATGATTTTGATTGATTCTAGATGGATGGATATTGTGATAAGACTCCTCTGTCCTGAGTTATACTCGGGATGATGACTCAATAGCTTTTTTGTTATATGTCCATTCCAGGAAGAATTCTTGGGACAGGGGTCAGATTGTGATTCCTGCCCCAGCACCACCCCCCCATGTGGGTGGGTGTGTTTGCTGGCCGCCGATATCTGTCCGAGAATTTGCAAGGACCGAGATGAATAGGTAGATTTATTTATTCTTCCTGTTGGGCGACAGGTGCTGAGCTCCTAAACACTGGAATTCATTGTGGAAATATATTGGGTATATATTTTTGGTGCCCTTTTCTGTTCTTTGAGACGTCTGTCTTTTCACAGAGAGATGTGGTTGAAGGTTTCTTCTATAAACACGTTAGTTTATTTAATTCTCTTCTTCTCAGTATGCTTGATCTCTCTTTGCACACTGGGGGATTATTTTTCTTATATTTTGCCTTTCTTTGGCCTTTTACTTGTTTTTTTCACTTATTCGGTGGATATATCAGTAGACCTTGCATTCCCACGCATGGGGGAGATAATGTTATTAATGCAGCTGTGATGTGATTTGAGTATATGTATTCCTACTTGGCAAGTAAGATGATGTAATATATGTACATAATTGTTTGTTGTTACCAGAGTACCCATTGTCCTGATGAAGCCTATATCATCTGGCTGAAACGCGACCGCGACTGCGTCGACACCTTTTGCTTCAATTGGAGTCCCTTGGTTTGATGAAATAATTTGTTTGATTTTTTTCAGATTGGCACCTATGCAAATATAGACTGGGTTGATTCTGTAACCCCCAGGTGCTTTACTCTTGGGACTACCATTGTATTGTGCTCTCATTATAAATGAAGTGGAGGCACTGATCCGAATTAGGATATATATATATATATATTTTTATATATATTTTGTGTTTGGGGTACATAGAAACGTGATACTATAAATGTGATGTATATTTGTATATATGTATATGTGATATTTTGTAGATAGACTGTCGGTTGTTGTGCTTCCCTTGATGTTCGCTCATATGTGTGTTGATGAATTTTATATGTAATTCTTTCATGTTTAGTTTCTGTTTCACAAGATAATTAATTGTTTCTTGTTTGAAAATTTAATTTGGATCAATCCCTTCGGTACCCTTTGTTGCTATTTTCTCATCTTAGGATGTCTCCAGCTCAGGTATGGGAGGGTTAAGTGGGCAGAACCCCTGACCATTTTTTTGCTAGTCTCAGCCTCAACGTGCTGTTTTGCTCCCTTAAGGACAATCTAACTTACATAAAAGTTCCAAAGTCTAAATGTAGAGGGCTTCGCGGGGATCAAAGTTGAGCAGCTCCGATTAACATCAATGCACAGACTTCAGGCTTCACTTACTCAGTGCTTCCCCACCTTCGTTGACGAACGCAAGAGACCCTGCGCTTCAGAAACCCACTGTCGTTGAGCCCCACTTTGGGTTTAGTTTGCAGCTTGCCCTACTGATGACTCGTCAATGACAACCTTTTCTACATAAAATGTTCTAAGTCAGAAGGTAAACTTTCCACTGGTACAGATCTAGTCCCACTGTCAGCCCTAAATTTTGATTTTGACACGGTCAACTGCAGCCAGTTACCTACAGTTAGCGCGTATTGCTTTTTGGTGCTATATTCATTTAAAACTTTACAAATTCATATCTCTCGGCCCCCTTATTGGATGTTTTAGTGTCCTTTATTTGTAAATATTTGCTATTATTATAATTTGGAGTGCGATTTTTTTATTTTGCTGTCATTTTGACTTTTTAACTGTCTTCTTACTTTTAAATACTTTACAAATGTTCTTAAGTTAAGCCTGTATTCTCTGTGTCATAGCTACCATGGATTGAGCTCAGATTTAAATTACTGAAATCTTTACTGGGGCCTAACAAGCATAGTGACATTAGTTTGTGTAGTAGACTGCCATCCATCCCAAATAATAATCCACTTTGGTACACTTTCATTTTCTGAAAAACAGTAACAAATGCCCTGACTTTGTTTAATAATAGACTTATCATTATTTTCATAAATTCCAGCATTCATCAGACTGACACCAGGATCTTACACTGTTCTATTAGGTGCCCTTCAAGGAGGTGTATTAGGGTATTAAGGTAATACTCAGTGCTGCCATTTGGATTTACCCATGCGTTTTCCTGCAAATATTCTTTGTTTGTAACCCTGCTGAATGATATGTCAATGCTGCATCTTGTCATGGGAACATATACCAAGTTGTTTAGGAGTTTGTCCAGTGCTATCACTGCTGGTGTTTTCAGTTGTACTGACTTTACTAGGGCTTGCTCATCTGTGGCATGTGCTTCATTTGAGGCAGCTTACTTGTGGCCACTGCTATCCGTTGCACTGTGGCCCACAGGGCTAGTGTGTGTTGGTTGTGCTCTTGATTGGTCACTCTGCGCCTGCCATCTCCCATTCCAACAATTGTTTTGTCTGAAGCCTCCAAATGTTTTGTGTTTCATGAGCACTTTATAGGTAGCACTAAACAATGGGCAACATTTGAAAGCCCACGAGATGTATGACTGGGTGTGGGTGTGACATAGAAATTGAAAATCAGGTGACTCAACAAAGTGGAATGCCAACAAAGGCAATGCTTTGGCCCTTTCCAAGAACAGGAGCTGTGTTAATTACCAATTGCATAGTTTGACTAGCACTCTTGGTGAATCTGATGCAATGTCTGCCATGCCTAGATGTGACCTTCTGCCCCAAAGAGTTGCTGAGGAGCAATTTTCCTTCATGACATTTGCATGTTTTCAATACATTATTGTTTGAGGAAAAAGAATGTGTGCTTTCTAAAAGCAACAAAGATGTGGTTGTATTGATTCATTGGTTTTAATGTTGGCTTCCCCATATCCCTTTAGCAGGTGTTTCCCATGTCACAGCCATGGGGAGTATCATGATAGCATTGCATTGTTTTGCTAACTTTTTTATGTTCTTGTGTTGTCAATGTTTTGTCATAAAGGGCAGTATTCAAATGTGCACATTTATGCTTTACATTTCCACATTTTAAATTAGGATGTGGTGTGTTCCCAAGGGCAAAGCTTCAGGAGGGGTGTTTTCGATTTGACACCCCCTAAATAAATGAATGATTAGCTTTTTTGAGACTGGGGGACTTGGGTCTGCTATGTATGTATTGATTTTTTTCATCATCCTGATTTCACTAAGAGGTTTAACTTTTTCATTTTTTGTATCAGGAACTTAATTATATATAGTGACCGGTTTACTGAAAAAGTGGTAAGTCTGCACCCATAGAAGTATTCCTTGGGGGTGGTGTGGCTTTGTGTCTGACAAAGATGGCCACTCGTTGATGGAGTTCCGAGGCGATCGAAGGGGTATTTTGCCCTGTAACCATCTTCCAGCCTCCTGACCCCTTCTCTTTCCATATGCTTACAGCAGAAGCCTTCCTAAACATAGCAAAACTAAATACGGGAGGATTTCCTCATATGCTGACCGATGTACTCATCATGATGGTATGTGTGCTGACATCCCAGTCGTGCCCACCATTTTAAGTGCCACTCTTAGGTAATATTGACTATTTTTGCATTACGCTACATCGTTCAATCAATCGGAGTACTTGTAAAGCACGCTACTTACCTGCGAGGGTCTCAAGGTGCTGAGGGGAGGGGGCGCCACTACTGCTCGAAGGGGCAGGTCTTGAGGAGTCCTCTGAAGGCGAGTTGGTCTTGGGTCTGCCGTAGGTGGGTAGGGAGGGTGTTCCAGATCTTGGCGGTGGGGAAGGAGAAGGATCTGCCGCCGGAGGTTGTTCGTTGGATGTGGGGGACAGCGGCGAGTGCGAGGCTGGCGGAGCGGAGCTGGCAGGTGGGGGTGTAGAAGCTGAGTCTGCTGTTCAGGTAGGCTGGTCCGCGTTGTGGAGTGCTTTGTGTGCGTGGGTGAGGAGCTTGAAGGTGATCCTCTTGTCGACGGGGAGCCAGTGTAGGTCTCTCAGGTGGGGGGTGGTGTGGCTGCGGACGTTGACGATCAGTCGGGCGGAGACGTTTTGGATACGTTGTAGTTGTCGTAGGTGTTTGGCTGGGATTCCTGTGTAGAGTGCGTTGCCGTAGTCCAGTCTGCTGCTGACGAGGGCCTGTGTCACTGTTCTTCTTGTTTCGGTTGAGATCCACTTGTGGATCCTGCGGAGCATGCAGAGGGTTTTGCAGCAGGAGGAGGAGACGGCGTTGACCTGTTGCCCAGGCTGAGGGGGTGGGTCCGTGGATGAGTACCTCCGTCTTGTCTGAGTTCAGCTTCAGACGGCTGTTCTTCATCCAGCCTGCGACGGCCTTCATTCCCTCGTGGAGGTTGGTTTTGGCGGTGTGCGGGTCCTTGGTGAGGGAGACGATGAGCTGGGTGTCGTCGGCATAGGAGATGATGTTGAGGTCGTTTTGGCAGGCCACTTGTGCGAGCGGGGCCATGTAGACGTTGAACAGCATCGGGCTGAGGGATGAGCCCTGGGGGATGCCGCAGATGATGCCGGTGGCCTTGGATCCGAAGGGCGGGAGGCAGACGCTCTGGGTTCTGCCGGAGAGAAAGGACATGGTCCAGTCAAGGACCTTCTCTTGGATTCCAGCTTCTAGGAGGCGTGTCTTTAGAGTACGATGGCAGACCATGTTGAAGGCGACTGACAGGTCTAGGAAGATGAGGGCTGATGTTTTGTCGTTGTCTAGTTGGCGCCTGATGTCGTCTGTGGCCGCGATGAGGGCTGTCTCGGTGCTGTGGTTTCGTCTGAACCCGGATTGGAATGGGTTTAAGATGTTGTTGTCTTCCAGGTGGCAGGCCAGTTGCATGTTGACGATTTTCTCGATGTCTTTCGCTGGGAACGGGAGCAGGAAGATGGGCCGGAAGTTTTTGAGGTCCTTGGGGTCCGCCGTGGGCTTCTTGAGGAGGGCGTTGATTTCGGCATGTTTCCAGCTTTCTAGGAATGTCGCTGTTTCGAAGGAGATGTTGATGACCTTCCGTAGTTGGGGTGCGATGGCAGCGTCTGCTTTGTTGAATATGTGGTGTGGGCGCGGGTCTGGCGGAGATCCTGAGTGGATGGAGTTCATGTCTCGTCGTCGTTGACGTTGGACCAGGAGGTCAGGCGGTTGGCGCTGGTGGTATTCACAGGGGGGGTGGGGTCTGGCTTAGTCGGGGCGGTCATGGTGTTGAAGCTGTCATGGATGTCAGCAATCTTGCGGTGGAAGAAGATGGCTAGTGAGTTGCACAGTTCTTGTGAGGACGGTATGTCATTGGCGTTGGCGCTGGGGTTGGAGAGTTCCTTTACGATGCTGAAGAGTTCTTTGCTGTTGTGTGCGTTGTTATCCAGGCGGTCTATGAAGGAGGATCTCTTGGCTAATCTGATGAGGTGGTGATGTCTGTGAGTGGCATCCTTGTGGGCTGCGTGGTTGTCCAGAGTGCGTTCGTGGAGCCATATTTTCTTCAGTTTCCGTTATGCGCGTTTGGAGGTCTGCAGCTCGTGGGTGAACCGGGTAGCTCTCTTGCTGGCATGGTTGTTAGAGGGTTTCTTCAGTGTTTGCCCAGACCTTTGATATTTCATGCTGCACATCGTACTATTGGACTAATGAAAACACAGACAACGGGTGCTAAGGTCTGTAGTGGCCTCAAATGTCTAATGTGTATTCAAAAGATGAAAGTATAGACTGTAAGGGTGAGAGAGCAAAGAAAAAGTAAACCCATCAGCCCACCCATTGGCGGAATTTCATCATCTGGGATTTAGAAACACCAGCCTGGTATCCAATAGCTGTCTCACCTTGAGAGGAATGTGAGTACAACAGCTAGTGTATGGTACACCAGTGATGGGAATCTGGGTAGCCGTGTATAGAGGGGCTGTGGGAAGTGAAGAAAGTTGCAATGTACAAAGCATATGTGCTATAGAAAAAGTGGTGAGATAAAATTGACTAGCATGGTGCCTAATAAACCTTTATTTAGACGGTCACCATGGTGCCAACATTAAAAGCAGAGTGTGAATGGATGTGAGCTTTATAAACACTAAGTGGTCTAAGAAATATATAAGTTTCCAGCATAATCAGTCAGTATGTTGGTGTTTCTCCTTTTTATATTTCTTATTAGAGCTGGGCCTCATTGTCCTGAGCGAGCGCCAGGCGAGGTGAGGCCATCTCCTAGCAAAATTGCGGGTGAGTGATTAATTAACTAATCCATTCATAGTAATAGAGCAATGTCTCTGTAGTCCTTTATGTCTCATCTTTCACAAGAATTCTTTGTTAGCATTCACAACACGTGTATTTGTTTGTTTGTATACACGGTTTTTGTGTTTCAGGAGCAGTTGGTTTCAATATACCATGACTTCATCTCCTACCTATTTATCCACACAAGGCTGGTAGGTCACTGTCATTGGCATGGTATGTACCCTAATATCTAGATATTCGGATATTTGTTCTACCACAGTTGCAGTAGTGTCGTATTAGGTCCTGAAGAAAGCCTTTTTAGGCTGAAACATGTCGACCGATTGATTCACCTATGAATGTTAATATATCACATCCATTCACACTCTGCTTTTAATGTTGGCACCATGGTGACCGTCTGAATAAAGGTTTATTAGGCACCATGCTAGTCAATTTTATCTCACCACTTTTTCTATAGCACATATGCTTTGTACACTGCAACTTTCTTCACTTCCCATAGCCCTCTATATACGGCTACCCAGATTCCCATCACTGGTGTACCATACACTAGCTGTTGTACTCACATTCCTCTCAAGGTGAGACACCTAGTGGATACCAGGCTGGTGTTTCTAAATCCCAGATGATGAAATTCTGCCAATGGGTGGACTGATGGGTTTTCTTTTTCTTTGCTCTCTCACCCATACAGTCTATAATTTCATCTTTTGAATACACGTTAGACATTTGAGGCCACTACATACCTTAGCACCCCTTGTATGTGTTTTCATTAGCTCAATAGGGGTAGGGTGTTGTCAGGTATTTAATCTTACATTCCCCTTAGACCCTTTCCACTTTTGTTTGTTTCCCATCGTACTATTGACCATTGAGTGTTTTTTTGGGAGCATGCAATGTTCCTGTAATCTGGCCTTCACTTGAATCTTATTTTTTGTTCACAATTAGTGACTGCTTGAGTAAATACCATTCCCAAGTGTGGAAAAAGCCAAGACTTTGGAATTCTGGTTTGTCCCTCTATTTTAACATAAGTAAGCACTTTCAGTGGTTACACCTGGCTTACTCCTTCGCATATTTATGGGTAAAACCAGAAATGTAAAACTGAACATGTCCATTATGTCCATATCTCCTCAATATACTGTTGATAGGGAAAACGCCTTTCCTGCACGAGGTTCCTATATGGAAAATCTCAGATTTGCTCTTCAGGATGTTCTCCCAACTTGCTCATCCTTAACACTCATGGACCTCTTTAGGATGATCTCTAAAACTACTATGGCAACCCCTTTACCAGCTAATAAAATACTAAGATAGACCCTTCCTCTCCTATCGAACCTGCTTCCTCTGTTTCCATGGAACGTATACTAGATGAAATTCGAGCTTTGAAGCCTTACATTGAAGATACTGCCAAAAAAACTAAACTACTTGATGAAAAGTGGTCTTTGATGGAAAATACAGTTACCATGATAGAACAATGAATAAGCAACATACAGGACACTGCTCAAGATGTTAAACTTCTTCAAACCAAAGTTGCATACCTCAAAGAAATGACCAAAGATTTGGAAAACTGCAATCAATGCAACAATCTCCGCATTTATGGTCTTGCTGAGGGTGTGGAGGGCTCTCAACCATTCCTAAAAAATCCTTGAAATGCCAGAATCCACTTCTTAAAATATACAACGAGCCCAGAAGCTTGGCCGTCGTTTCCAACATGCTTCGTCAGCGCAGAAACCTCATGGTGTTATCTTCTTCTTTCTGGAATACCGAGATCTCCTCATGATGATTAAAGAAGCAAAAAACAAAGGCCTCATTACTTTATCTGGTAACTCATTATCTTTTACTCTGGACAAACCTACAGCAGATAGATGGAAAAGGTGTCTAAACATGCGTTCTGAATTTTGCTCCCTTGATCGGCAATTTGGTCTCTTTCGCCGGTGCTTTTTTAAAATGACTTATAAGAACAAAACACTGACGTATAAGCATCCTTTACTTCTCAAAATGGTAGTAGTGGTTCCCCAAAGAGAAATCTACCGCACTTCAAAGTTGTACTCAAAATTTTTTTTTTCTTTCTTATCAAATAGTTCTGTGTTAATAAGTTCAAACACATTGAGGTGCTATGTTGGTTCAGCCACCGTACTACCAGCAGGTGCTCACACAATAAATATATTAGAACCTTCTTCTTTGAGCTGTGCTGGGGTAACAGGACAACAGTGCCCATTATCCCTCACCCAGCATCCTGTATTTTGTACCAGGAGGCGCATTAAAGGGCCGCCGCACTCCCGCAGCGCAGGACACGTTTTCTTTGAGCTGTTTTGGGGGAACCGGACCACAGTGCCCAGCATTACCCACGGCAGGTGGACCCCCCAGCAACCTGGTTTCTTGCCAGGAAGCGCATTAAAGGGCCGCTGCACTCCCGCAATGCGGGACACCGTCTTCTTTGAGCTGTGCTGGGGGAACAGGACCACAGTGCCCAGCATCACCCGCGGCAGGATGTCGCCCAGCATCCTGTTTTTGCACCAAGAGGTGCATTAAAGGGCTGCTGCACTCCGGCAGCGCAGGACACCGTCTTCTTTGAGCTGTGCTGGGGAACAGGACCACAGTGCCCAGGATCACCCGTGGCAGGAGGGCCAGCCAGCATCCCGTTTTTGCACCAGGAGGCGCATTAAAGGGCGACCGCACTCCCGCAGCGCGGGACACGTTTTCTTTGAGGTGTTTTGGGGAACAGGACCACAGTGCCCAGCATCACCCGCGGCAGGAGGACCCCCCAGCAACCTGTTCTCTCACCAGGAGGCGCATTAAAGGGCTGTCGCACTCCTGTAGCATGGGACACCGTCTTCTTTGAGCTGTGCTGGGGGAACAGGACCACAGTCCCCAGCATTACCCGCAGCAGGAGGGCTGCCCAGCTTCCTGTTTTTGCGCCAGTAGGCGCATTAAAGGGCTACCCACCTACCCTACCTCTGTGCCCATCAAAGGCTGGAGGACGCCGGGCTGAGCAACCCCTCTAACATTTGACAACCAGGACACCTGACCAGGTGACTAGACAGTCATAATTTCCATACCTTAATAAGGTTTTTACCCTGTACTGTGACCAAAGTCAAGAGGGTTTTGGAGTACTGGAAGTCTTCACGAACAGTGGCATATAGACATTGAACTATATTAAGCGTGGCCTAACTGAGCTCCTAATTGTTTTAATAGTTTTAATTGAATAATATTGTATTGTACACTTGTAAGGGCTAGCCAGAATGGCGAAGAGGAAATTGTGTGACAGTGGCACGGCTGATGCAAAAAAAGGAAAGTTAAAAAGGGAAGAAGAAAAAGTCCCAGCCATAATGATGCTGAGGGCAGTGTCATGGACAGGATAGATAGCCTATTATCCGAATGTGAGGGGTTATTGGATTCCACACACCCTGTCCAGGTCCCCAGTGATAGCACGCAACAGAGCCCAAGTAGGAAACATTCTAAAGGGCCTTTACCCGATATGTTAAAAAAAACTGCCAAAAAATCAATAAAATTAGTGATCCAAAATGTACCAGAGACAAATATATTAACAGAGGGACAGTCCCAGTGCCTGCCAGCCAGACACCCAGGAATTGTGTACCACCTTAGTATGTAGTAATAGATTCTCAATGTTGGCTGACTCAACCGACCCGCCGCTAAATGCCCCACACAATCAAAATGAGAAAAACACTATGGGCCTGGTTAATACAGCTACTAGTAACCCTAATAACCATATGTGTATGGGCGATCGAAGCACAGCCGGCGCAGATAATAGAGCACCTGTTGCTAGTAACATACAACAGGAAAGACCCATAGGTGACACTGTTTACCAAACAGTTTCTAATAAATTGGTAACAATGATGGATGAAATCAGGGCCCTCAAAGTGTCAGTTAGCATACTTAGTGACACTATAAGTAAGGTGCACGCAGCAGTGGATTTGATCAAATCATCAATGGGCAACTTTGTGTCTCATAAATCATCCTTAAATACCGTTAAGAGTGCTAGCAATCATCTAATGGTACAGAGTGGGGCCAAACCATTACAGAGGCCAAGTATAAGTGGTCTCCCCCGGCCCATAATTGTGGATACTCTGAGCAAAAGTCAAAGGCGCTCTGAAATTAAAGGCAGCTAGATGCCCAATTCCAGACCCCCGTTGCCCCCTGTAAGGTAGTTGTCTCACCTCTAATATCAATGCTAATAGAAATGTTGGCCAGGGAGAAGCAGGAGTAGGGAGTAGAACATAAGACACAGTAAATAAGGTGTATATGTTTACTGTCCCCAGACTTCCAGGTGCATCATATAGAGAAGATGAGGGATCACTTAAGAACAAGTGCACCCAGTGGATCCGTTATGGTAGAGGCTGTTGTTCGATAACAAGGGATGACATCATTACAGCAGAAAGACACTCATGCCATAATGCCACATTTGATTACATTGCCCTGACATTAACCCACCAACACTTAGTGGAAAACCTCGTAAGCTTTGGTATTCAAACACAAAATCTAACCCACTCTAATATTAGATTTAAGTACAATCTGCCAGAGATTACCTCGATTTCCAGCACATCACCACTAAGAGAGGTAGACTGAAGGTTACTTCCACTCGCTGGTGAGTCCTTGGCGAATAGAATACATCTACCCCCAGCGCGTGTGAAGTTTCCAAGTTATTACATTTTTTTTTTATATTTCTTTTTATTAAGATAAACAAGAAAATACAAACAAAACATTGCATTGGGTATACTTCGACATCAATATAGCAGTGCTCGGAGCAGAAGAAGACTCGCCAACAGGATAAAACAGAATTTGCAAAAACTGGGGATCAAGGGGAGTCCAGAGTGTCCAAATCAGTTCGTCTGGCCGGGGGAACACAAATATCTCCCCGGTAAACATTCCACGGCCCCCATATCTTCGCCCATTTTTCGGGGCAGCCCCTAGCAACATACACCGCTCATTCTCGAAACATACACCAGTCAAGGTCCTGGGCCCATTTAGTGCGCTGCGGCGGGAGAGCGGCTCCCCACAACTGAGCTATATTGCGCTTGGCAATCATACACGCCAGGGTAACCCATTGCTTGAGACTTTGATTAAGATCTGTGGGTTCCCAAACATTCAAGAGGCACCGACGCACCTCCAATCGCACTTCACAACCCAGGACATCCCGTAGAACATCATGTATATCGTGCCAATAGGCCTGCACTCTATCACAGTGCCACAGTATGTGAAAAACGTTGCGACCTCTCCACAGCCCCTCTTGCACTCGCCAGTCGTACTCCATCCCATCTTCACCAACCCGGGACCCGTAACATAGGATCTATGTAGAATCTTCAATTGCACCAAGCGCAACCTCATCTGGACAGCCACTACCTTGGGGGAGGACACAGCCTCTACCCAGTCCTCATCATCCAATTCAATGCCATCGGCAACCCAAGCCTCCCGCAGAGACCTGAGCGGGTCACCCATGTGGTTAATCAGTTTGCGGTACATTAGAGAGATGGTTTTCTCGGGCAGGTGCCCATCTAATACACGATCCTCAAGGGGGGAGGCTTCGGGGAGGAGATCCCCCGGCGAAACATGGGACAAAAGGGCATGCCTGACCTGCAGGTAGCGGAAGTGCTCATTGGCATGTAGGTTGTGACTCTGCTGGAGTGCTTCGAAAGTCAATATCTCCTCCCTCCCCCAGACATCCTTAATCCGACTAAGTCCGATCAACTCCCACTTATCGAAGCCCTTGGATGTACACAAATTGCCCAGCTTGGCAGAGCTAAAGAGAGGGGTCGCGAGGGTCAACCTACCCTCCCATCCCAGACTTCTATTAGCCGCATGCCAAACCTTCACCGCGTGTAAGGTGGGCCCCGTGAGGGAGAACCATCCCGGTCGATTATACAGGGTCCGAAGGAAATCCCCCCCGGGGGACTGACTACGATCCATTGCATACCCAGGGTCCCCTCCAAGTTATTAAATTTAACATCTCCTGAATCTAGGCAAACACTTGACACTGCCCCATTAATAATGGTAGAGAGGGATAGTGGTACTCTATCTACCAACGAGAGCAGTGGGGGGACCCCAAGTGGATTAACCACACGCAGGCTAGCAGGACTGTCATGGAACATCGCAGGTTTGGCATTAAGGTTACATCCCATGATTGATCAACATTTATCGACCAGTTCAATATTTGCCTCTTTCAAGAGACATGGCTAGTAGACCCTGTCTTTCGAGTAGGCTACCGGAACCATTATATTCCTGCCATAAAATGGGGTAAAGGTTGACCTGCAGGGGGCCTCACGATCTGAGTGCGTCAGGAGACTAGTTATAAAATCCAGTCTCTTCTAATCCAGAGCAAGGATGTCCTCGCAATACGGCTGAGAGTAAGCCCACAGTATAGTATTGACAGTTATAATGTCTACGCAAGAGATCTGAGTAGGGGAAGAAGTCCAAGGTTATAATAGCCCTTGACGATCTCCCGGATATACATTCATGGGACTCTCTAGTGTTAGTGGCTGGTGACTTTAACTCTACCTTTGAGCCTCTTGACCTAGAGGACCTAATCTCACAGGCGAGGAAGATACCCAGTGGGGCATCCCAAAACTGGAATTAGCACCCATAAAAAAATGGACGGATGCTGCAATCCAAATCAAAGCACTCTGTCTTAAAAAAGGGCTGCGGGCAGCAAATGGGCGCACAGTCTCCGATAGGCACGGGGCTAATACTTTTGACAAAGTCCTTAGTGCCAGTCGCATAGATTATTTATTAATTAATCTAAAGTTATGGCACGCCTTAGGAGATATGATTGTGAGGGATCGTTTAGAGAGTGATAATAATCCCTTATGCTCTACCCTAGATTTTATAGTACAGAGCACAGTGGCCCAGCCAGTTTCTGAATTACTTACTCTAGATTTGATCTCCACTAATGATATGCGGCGATTAAAATGGGCTAAGCTTGTTGAGAACCCAGATCTCCTTGATACTATTAATATGGATATTGACTTTGTTATAGCTGACCTAGAGGCCTATTGTGACCACCAAGAGTTCCCTGAGATAATTACCACAAACCATAAAGAATTTTTTTCCCATTCAAGATTGTTGTTTTTAAAACAGCTTACAGATAAGAACACAAAAAGGAAAAAACCTGGTACATGGTTTAATGAGGATTGTAGGCTGGCTCGTACAAGACTGAGAGAGGAAGTTAACACAGGGGAGCCAGACAAAATAAGGGTGGCCAGTAGTAATTATAGAAAGATTCAGGAAAAAGCCAAGAAGCAATAGGATATAAGCAGATGGCAGGATTTGAGACTGGCATGTGCTAGTAATAACTCCAAACAGTTTTGGAACATTGTGAAATGGGATACGGGAGGATAGCCAGTTCTGCCCCAAAATCATGTAGCCCAGGAGGATTGGGTTAATCACTTCAAACCCCAATATACCTGTAGTGATAAAGAGGGGGACCCTGCTGTGCCTACACATGTATTCTACCTAGACACAGCCTTTTCACTGGCTGATGTTAACATCGCCCTTGGAGCTGTAATAGGGGGTAAAGCACTGGGTATAGATGGCTTCCCGGCTGACATTTTCTTGCGTGATAAACCTAAATGGTGCAGGTACATTATATTACTCGCTAAAGGAGCCCCAGTGCCTAATTCCTCAAAAGGGGCTGAGATTATCCCGGTATACAAAAAAGGGGACAAATCCCATCCAGGTTTTTTAGGCCAATAAGTCTCATAGATTCCCTGCAAAAGGTTATGGGCAAGTTAGTGCTGAGCAAGGTCCAAGACTGGATTGATGAGTATGACATTCTCTCACCACTATAGGCAGGCTTTCAAAACCTTATCAGCACCATTGACCAGGTTTTTCGGTTTACTTCAATATACTGGCGGATAGTGGTTTTAGGTAAGGGTTCCTTTTATGCTGCATTTGTTGACCTTAAGTCAGCATTTTATCTAGTTTCCTGCAGCAAGTTATGGGCAGTGCTATAGGAGTTAGGGATGGCACCTGAGCTGTTATCGCTTATTGTTTGCTTACATGAGGAAAATTTCGCTCAAATAAGGTGGAGGCTACAATGTAGTGTTACCAAACCATTTCCCATTGATAGAGGGGTACGGCAAGGTTGCGTAATGGCTCCTACATTGTTCTCACTCTTTATCATTGGGATCGCTACATTTTTATCGTTAACGCCCACGGATGCCCCCGAATTGGTGGGAATTCATATTCCTATTTTAATGTTCGCAGACGATACTGTGATGTATTCCTATAGGTTCTGTATCGATCCCCCTATTCCTGACCCTATTCTGGTTAACAAGCTAACTAGCAGCCATCCCATGAGACAGAAAACCCCCATGATGCAGGAACCGTTATCTGATTAAGCCACACCACGGCACAGGAACGTGTTATCTGATTAGGTCATAACGCTTGCCATCTAATTAGACAAGCGATATTCCTCCAGCCCCTGATAAGGCATACGGAGTTCTCAAAACAAATCAAACCTATGACAACCTGGGAAAAACCCTGCGGCCATTGTTTTGATTTCACCGAGAACTTCAGCAAAAGAATGTGCTAACGACCAAGTCGTATGACATCCTTATTGACGTATCTATGTCCATCCTTACGTCAATCTCGGCACCTTAAAGGTATAAATATTACCGATATTGCCCTATGCAAACACACGCGGTGGTGACGAGATCGGAGCAGCCAGACTTGCCGAAGCCCAGAGCAGAGCAGACCCCGCTGGCGCAGCCCCGCCTTCCTGACGCGCTGAGAACGAGAAGCTGCCTTTTCTCCTGCCGAGAAATCCAGCTCCGGCGCTTCCGGGTAGCCCTCGCACGCAGCCTGGAATATCGAGACCAGAGACGAGAGATACCATCCCTCATTCATCCTAGATTCCAGGTACAGAACTGAATAACCCCTTGCAGAGAATTCTTTAGTCAGTCACTTGGCAAAACAAACTTAACTTAAACTGCTACTTTCTATTCCCGCCCACGTATTAGGCTTAGGTCAGGTACACGGGGTAGGCGTAGTTAGAAACACCAGTTGAGTACGATTAGTCAAATGTATATGTGTATGTATCTATTTTATTCATTTTAAACCATCATATGGCTTAGAAACCATATCAATGTTTTTACAGTATTATTTTATACTTCTGCTTTTAATGTATGCACTTTACTTAACCATAAGTATTGCAATAATATCGATCCATTTCTCTTGTATGAGAAAAGAGACTGATCAATAAATAACATCTTTTATTGAATACGCCCGTCTCTTCCTTTTCTCTACAATCTGGTGAGACTAAGAATGCACGTACTGACTGAGTAAAATAAGTCGTCTTTTGTTTTCACACGACTCTAGAGATACACTCTTGATTAGGGGAGAGCAAAGTTGTCATGTTCTATGGTTGTCAGAAACTAAATCCCTTCTTGTCTATCCAGGGAGGTTCAACTCCTCCTTGCCTATTCGAGAAAGTTTCTAGTGAACTCTGAGCTAGCTGGCAAACCCAAAACTTTAAGTCTAATATCGACAGTAGTAGACCTAGTAAACGTCTGGTCTAGGCCTATACTATTGAAGGTATTATTCCAATGCGCAGAGCCTATTGGGATAATAGGAACTACACTACATGGCGCCCAACGTGTTTGGAAGGGCGATAAAACTAACGTAAGACATTTAGAGTAACTCAGTCGTGCTTTTTCACTCAGACCCCTTTTTTCCCATAATACTCCAAAGACGTCTGGAGTGGGTGAAAGGTAATATACGCCAGTTCCAAAATATTGTGCATCTAATCTTTGTTTCCATAAGAAACCTGATCTGCAAACAAAAGAAATAAGCTTCCTGTCGGTAAAATGGTAGAAAGTGATGATGAAAGAGAGACAGTTAGAATAGCAACTGAACTCGCAGAAGCTGATACTGCTATGCAAGAAGCAGACCCGGGTATAATAATCATCCCGGTCAACACAAGGAAATCTATAACCTTAAAACTTATAGAAAATGGACTGACACCTAGAGGTGGCACAGTCATATTCGTAATTGAGGCACACGAATATCGGCAGACAGAGGTATTCTACACATGGATAAACTTTCCAGCAGCAAAGGCTGTAACTAAGTACTTCCACTATTACAAAACAAAGGAACCTCCTGATACGTACACTCCTTTCGAGGAGGTGGAAGTACCACTTAAATTTCAAGAGCATCTGCTCTTATTTAATGGCGCCCTAAAACATAATAATCACATCACCAGGCTCGGTCCCTTAGGTAGACCAGGAGCAACGTGGCCGGTCCTAGCCGGATACACACCACATCCAGACATCGAAAGAATGCCTGCACCAGAGCTTTTAACACAGCTAAAACAATTAATAAAAGTACATAGACAATTAGTCCAATATGTGATGCGGACTTCAACAATCCAACCAGCAATTAAAATTCCACAGCTGACCCCTCACCAGGGGAACACAAATAAAATTACAGCACAGAACATACAATCATGCCTAGGTAAAGTACCAGCTAAACGGGAACAAATACCATTCTGGTTAGCACAAAAAATCACCCAAATAGAGGCGGTGTTTCCAGACACCACCCCGTTAGAAAAACACAGGATTCTGACTATCTGTCTTCCAATGGGAATCGCACCACACGTGGAGGACTGTGACACTTGGGGTACAGTCTTTGCTTCCATCTACACAAAAACGCACGGTGTTCCATCCATTTCGGTAATACCAGATGTGCTAAAACAAATTCAAGACGAATACGGTCCAGAACCCGCTTTAACTCTTGGTATGAAATTACTAAAAGACTTCAAGCAGGTCTCGGCTATATTATTAGCCAACATAAAGGGAGAAGCAGCAAACGTGGCGATCCGCCAGAGGTTAAAGGAGACAGATATAGCAGACCAACCAGCTGAAATTGCCAGAATTATAGAAAAATCCTATGAGGAACTAGGTAGAGATAGTTTAGGTGGAATACCAGTAAAACCACAACTGATTGAAAGTCCTGAAAAAATATTTTTTAATAATAATTCAACATCACAAAAAAAGAGCTGGGATGGAAACAAACAATCCAATCCTAAAGAAAAGAAATTCCAGTCCAGAGGAAGGTCTCCTCGGCGGAGAGAAAAATCTCCGAACCAAAGACACAGGTCACCCCAAAGTGACCCCTCTGGGAAAAGATATAACCTTAGAAATAGGGATAATATAAAGAAGCCTGATAGATATCAAGACATTGATACACGTCCCTCTCAATCTTTTCAGACTTCCTCGCAGAAATCGGAAAGAAGAGGACGATCAGAACAAAGAGAAGAGCACGCCAAGTCCAAAGACAAGGAATCTGCTCATCTAAAAAAGAAACTACAATTTCCAAAAAAGAAGGTAGCCAGTATCAAGGTAGTTAACAATGCCGAGAATACTGAGGACACAACTGAAAAACGGAGAATGGGCTCAGACAATGCTATACAGCGCAGCAGAAGTGAGCATAGCTCGCAAAGTCCTTATAAATCATCTGGAGACAGTGGACACAAATGAATATCTTCAAGTGGAAACTGCAGACACCAGAGTTAGCAAACCTCACAAAATATATGAAATAACTTTACGTATAGAAGGGGATAAGACTAGAAAAATAAGGGGACTATTTTGGGATAATCTCTCCAAGGGCTATGACATCCTTCTAGCTGAAAAAGACTGGCCACCAGAGTTTGTCAGGGAGTGCCCTCATGGCGAAGAAATAATTATGCCTGCCTTCTCAAATCATATCCCAATTCATAAAAAATATACACTTGCTAGAAAGTGGGCAGTAGCTCTAGCTCCTGCTTTATATAAAAATCATGTAGGATGGGATGAGGACTCTCCTCCTCACAAAATCCAGTTAAAATCACAACCTACTGCACAAAGACAGTACCCAATTAAGCAAGAAGCTAAAAAACAGGTAAAAGAAATCCTAGATCAATTAGAATACCAGGGGGTGATTGAAACTTGCACCTCACAAATGAACAACCCTTTGTTTCCGGTCTCCAAACCAGACAATTCATATCGTCTAGTTTTGGATTACCGACACCTTAACTCATGTTGCAAACCTTTTGCAGTGCAAAACTCGCATAGTGCTGCACTAATGAATAACATAGTGCGCAAAAAATACAAAACAACATTAGACATCTCTAATGGATTCTTTTGTCAAAACATAGCACCAGAGAGCAGATATTTGTCTGCGTTCTCAATAAATGGCACTCAAAAACAATTCTGTCGGTTAGCCCAGGGGTACAAGAATAGCCCAGGGGTATTCTCAGCGAGAGTAACAGAATTACTACAAACATATGATGACGAAGCATTATCGTATGTCGACGACATATACTTGACAGATGATGACTTGGATACTCACTTGAAGAGAGTGAACACCTTAATACTTGGGTTCGCAGCAGAGGGTTACAAATTCAACTTTAAAAAATCCAGAATTGCCCATCTAACAGTCCTGTTCTTAGGATATGAATTATCAAGTGAAGGCAAAAGCCTGGCTGACAATTTCCTAGAGAAATGTGCCGTACTCCAAGCACCTAGAACACTAAAAAACCTACAGTCAATTCTAGGCTTCCTAAATTTCGGAAGAACATACATTGCAAATTACGCAGAAAGGGTCAAACCCCTTTATGATCTAATAAAACCAGATTTTAAAAGAACCAATTGGACTCAAATACACACAGAAATTCTGAGATCCTTACAAACAGACATGTTAATTAAAACAAAATCAGAAACACGTGATAACACACGCAATCTTGTGATTCGAGTCATCCCAGGAAGATGCGGATTCACATACCTGACCTCTAATGAGGGAGAAAAGGTACCAATTGCATTCAAATCACACTTGTACACAGAAGCTGAAAAGAAGTTCAGCATTAAAGAAAACATTGTTCATGCAGTTCAAACCGCAATAGCTAGAGAAAAAGATAAAGCTGACGGTAGACGTATCACAGTCAGAACAGCAGAATCAGCCTTTGAGGCATTAACAACACCGTGTAATTCACCAACAACAGCATTGAATCCGGAATGGATACAAAGGGTGAATTCAATTACAACGGACATATACTACTACTTTGATCCAGAACTAAAGGAATTGAAAAATCTAGAATATGAAAGAACATTCCCTCTGCCAATCGACATTCTGCCCTTACGACAATACGCTTGTGTAATCTATACAGACGGACATGCTCAACCCTCCGTTTGGGGAGAACAAGCATACAACCCCACATGTGAGATTACAAAAGAAGTGTGGCGCGGAGGTAAACTAAGACCTCTATTAACAAAAACACACTCAGTAGAAACTAATTCAGAACAACAGACTGAAATAATAGCATTGAAAATGGCGCTAGATAATGCGGATCGCGAATTCCCGACACTTATAGTGTCCGATTCATATTACTGCGTCAAATCATATAACAAGGATTTGCAGACATGGATTCAAAACGGTTACAAAGATGACACAGGTGCAACAATAAAGCAAAAACTGCTTTGGGAACAAATAGTTCTGTTACAAAAAGAACTACCAAAGACTCACGTGACAGACTCACTGAGTCATCAGCGTGATGGCGTTCACGTTGCAGGGAATTCATTGGCTGAGACAGCCACAGCGGTAGCAACTAAATCGGCTTCCGTAGCTAGAAAAAAGCGTACATTAAAATATATTGACGGTGAAACAGTGCTGGCGGTGAAAACGTCATCAAAAGGCGACTGCTCAGCGCTACCGATCAACTATCCACTCAATTATACATACATAATCGATGCAAACTCCGTCCCTTTTGCTCGAATCCCTGGAGTGGGGGATAGAGTAATTCCAAACATGGACAGGAGAACCTTGTTAATTGCAGACGCACATATGGGTGAGGGTCTCAGACACCTCAAACTAAAAGATTCTCTGGAAGAATTACAATCAAGGTACTGGTGGCCAGGCATGAGCCTGCATCATACCATGTTTGTAAAGAACTGCCCAAACTGTAACAGAAATCGCAGTGGTGAGAGAAACGGTGTAATACCGTGGCGTTTCACTCCAGAAAGAATCAACAGTAAAAAGCAAAGCGTCCGATTAACATATACAGGCTAGTTTCCACTTATAATGTAGATCCTCAGCACTCGGCTGACGTCTGGACTGTTATACAAAGATTTGCGAGTCTAAATGGCATATACGCTAGGAGCATGCTACGTTTGACCATTGTTTTCACTTTAGCCCTTAAGCCTGAGGGGAAACATGGCCAAATGAGCATAGCACAGCGGGAATCTTCTCACTTCCTTCCTGAGGGATACGGGATGGTGTAAAGAAAAAACCAAGGCATAAAGCTATCTATAACGGAAAGGATATTAGGTTCGGGAGCTGGGTGGGTCAAACATCTAATAAGTGTCCAACGTAGTCTAAATAACTTGCCAAGAAATTCTCTGAAGGGATTCAGTCCGTATGAATTATTATTTGGAACTAGGATGTTAGTCTTAGACCTCGACAGTCAGACTTCAGTGGTGAAGGAAAAAAGCTTTGATATCAAAGATCGTTTGGCTATTTTGCAGGACTTAAACGAAACAAGAAAAGACCTGAGCAACATAAAGTTGAAACAGCAGCCAACAACCACTGAAGAACCACCACCTGTCCCAGCAAGACCTGTCTGGATTCCAAAAGTCGGGGATCTAGTCAGAGAAAAGATTGCAGTAAAGAAGGAATTTGGGCCTTCTTACAGAAAAGCAGTTCCTGTCTTGTCCATCAACGGGACAAGATCAGTTGTACTACCGCCGCTTGCTGGTAAAAAGGAGAACCGAGTTGTATCCATCGACCTGGTAAAACCACAATCATGTGGCCGATAACAAATAGTAGGCCAAGTGGACTCCCGATAAGTAGTAGAACACCAAGATTTGCTACAAACACAGAGGTTCAATCTAAGAGGCTAATCACATTCGAAACGCCTACAGAACTACAACAAGGACTATGCAACAATGCAATGGAACTTAGACCTCTGAAAACCCAAATAAAAACATTTAGCAGAGACACACCAATCTATAATGAAGTAACAAACGACTATGCAAGAAACAGTAATCCTGAAGCAATTGGAACTATTGACAGAACTGCATCCGGCTACTTCATAAACTTCGATGATTCCTCTGAAGGCTTCACTGAATCAAAAACACAGCCATCAACAAAAACCTTTAAAGATAAAGTTAAAGTACTTTTGAAACAACTGAAAGAAACATATCTGATTTCTCCATGGATTGAATTTTGGGTGGGTTTTGGTGCATTTATCCTCATACTTTGGCTCATCATGGTACTAACTTTGGGACGCTTCTTTGAGGGAAAATATGCTAAAATGGACACAGCAAGTCAGAAAATCAACTTGATCCTCAAACCACACACATCTTCACACGTCGAGAAAAGAGAACTTTCTTCAGTCAACTTCACAGCCAATCCTATACAGGGTGGGGTAGCATGGGACAACACTGACTACGAAATTTATGGTCCGGTTGAAATCCTGAAATATCCACACCAAATTAAGATCTCGTTGAGTGACTTTGTAAAACCAAGCTCATTTGCTGATGATTGGGACTTTGAAAGTATAAATAATATGATGTCTGACTTAGTGATGTCTGCTAAATTTACCAAACATGATTATTTGCAGGGTTCGACAAATTATGATAGTATGTACTGTTATAACCACTATGGTAACCATTTTCTACATAGATCTGCACAACCTAGAAATGTTTTAAATTATAATCAATGGGAACATTGTGCAACCCCTCCAAAAGGAAGCTCGAGAACCGTTTATGACAAATATTCATACTTCCCAGGTTTTAACACAAGTAATGCTGAAACATTTTATTTCAAATTGTCAAATAAGACAGGGACAAAGACCATGATAACAAACACGAAATTGATATATTCAGACTCATTCTTTGAACAAATGAATACTTTTGGTTTTGATTATTGGGACAAAAATGTTGAAGTAAAGAGTGTTTGGGGTACAAAAGAATGGCAAGTACAGGGTATAGAATCTTTGTTTAGAGCCTGCATGATCCCAGAGCAAATTATATTTTTAAATGACACTGTTCAACAAACTACCTGTCTTTGCTTAGCCAAAATCAAAGACTTAAATAAACCGTCTATTCCAAAACCAACAATGTACAGCAATAGCTCTACAGATGAAGAGATAGACGTAAATTATGTATTAAACCAAAACAGAACCCATCCTGATTGGAAAAAGTGGTTGATCTGGCCAACAGATACTAATAACTGTCAAGATAGATTCCTGAACAAAACACAGGGGTTCAAAATGACCAGGCCAGACCCTAGATATTCCCAAAGACAACACCCAGGGATAATAACCACCTACAGTGTGGGCAAATTATGCCTTCAGTGGCTACAAACTTCCACACTGGCAGAAATTAAGCAACACCTAACTTTACTTACTGATGGTGCTGACTTGCGTGATTTCATTATGGGACCGCGCAAACAGCGTCAAAAACGTTTCATAGCAGCCTCTGTATATGCAGCATACAACGAGGCCTGGAAGGTTACTCAAATTGAGACAGCAGAAAGTATACGGGAAATTGACCGTATTAATTTGGAAAAATCACTTTCTGTAGTGGACAATGGGTTAATGACTCTGTCCTCCAGAATTTTTTCTCTGGACAGCATTGTGTCTTCAGCAATCGACATATTATCGCAAGACTTACTGTTGTTACAACACGGTCAGTCTCAATTGCGTTCTATTGTACAGCTTGGCAGGACGTTACAAAATCTGCGTTCAGGCTATGTGCCTTGGCGTCTAATCAACACAACGTCTCTATTCAATATCTTTAACCTTACTGATAAACAGATCAGTATGGCACAGAAGGGTGCTGATTATACAATCCTGAGCATTGAGAAACTCGAGAGATTACCAGTGACAATGTCAGAACGACCTGTCAGTGAATGGATAATACATGGGATAATTAATATTCCAATATCAACCTTCAGGTTTCAATATTGCCAAAAATATATACAGGCTGGCATGTACGAAAAATTGGGAAAAGGGTACATTAAAACAACATGGAACTTGCCCTATTCACATGCATGTGTCAGTAATAAAGGACAGAAAGTGTTTCTTAGTGGCAATAATTGTGCGATGTCACTAAGCGGTACACTTCTGTGTAATGGAATTAGTTTGCATGGAGCCTGTGAAGGGAACTCAAATAACCTTTCATGTCACCAGCTAGGCACACCTGCAACAGAGATAGAACCATTCTTTCAAAGACTCTATAATGGGAGTTACGTTCTAATTGTGGACCGCAGATGTTGTAGTCTTATGCCCGGGACTCCTTATCTCGTAACTACGACTGCGAAGGTCAAGTGCTGTGGACGCTTATTGTTCCCCAGCTCCCTTCCAGACAGGGAGGCAAGGGCATGGCCCAACTTGAAAATTACTTCTATTCGAATAGATACTTTAAGCAGAATGAAAACAGTGCTTCTTCAGACACCGACAAGGCTCACGTCATCAAAAGAAACGTATGATCTCCTAGTCGCAAGGACGACTGCAGAGATTCACTCCTTATTATCAACAAATTCCCCCATACATTTCACAGAAATCCTGAATGAAATCTTAAATATTTCTGATACCAGTGGAGTATCAAAAGTATTTAAGACAGTATTTTCGACGGCATTAACACCATTCAAAGCCATACTGGGTATTTTTCCAGATTTCGTCCATTCGATTTTTGGCGGACTTCCCCTCATTTTGGGACTAATTGCAGGAATCCTATTCTTGGTCCTAATATTTCGTTATGGCAAACCGTGTCACAGACAAAACACCTGCGACAAGGGAAGAAACAATCCTAGCCATTGGATACCGGGACCGGATATCAAAAATCCTGGGACTATCCCGGCTTAGAGACCTGAACATGACTTGGTTTCTTTCATTTCGACCAATGTGGCATCGATGTGTTTTACCTGTATTAAGGTGCTTGCTATGCGGAGAAGAATGCGTGTTAGACACCTGTCTGACGCTACAATCGGATGCGCCAATGGATGCAGAAACATTGTTGAGTCCAATAAAGGCTCATGCTTTGTGCTGCCCTCAACGGCTACCAATCCTGATGACGGCATTCGTGGAAGCTTCACCACTACGATTAAGGGGTAGTGAAGTTCAAGATGAAAGCAGCATTGATCAGGTACGACCTTCTGTCAGCAATACTAATCAAAATGTCAATGGAGACAATCATGCGCACGAATGCATGGTTACACCTTTTTCCGAGTTAGTGGAACTCTCCCAGGAAGCTGTTGACAACTTTTTCGAGAGTCTAAATGATATGATGTTCTCACCAGAGCAGAAATAGAGACTTTTGAGCAAGCTCGTACACGGCGTTCCCTGAATTTGGCCTTCAACTAGAAAAGCAAAATACCATGAACAATTTTCCCTCCAGTTCACGGACAGCAATTTTTTCAGCAGCCCCAAAATATTTTTCGAATTTTTCGGGACACTTATCTTCTGCTTAAAGTAAGAACTATTCTTAGAGAACTAAAATTTCTAATTTTAGATAGTTTATAGACATTAGCTGCCCGCTGGTATGTTCATAATTATTTTATTCTGTGATGGAATGGTCTCGAACATTTTTTCTGTATTAAGAGCCATTTCATGTGTAAATTCTCATATACAAATTAGTGATAATGTATAGATATGCGTGATTACTTTAGCATTATTCTACAGCTTGAGTGCATATATTACATGTGACTGGTTTTTCCGTATATTTGATAATTTCAAAATGCATTTATGTATTTTGGGGTGGTAAGGTATACACGATACTCTACAGTATGTTTTACTATGCATAGATTCGTAAATATGTCCATAGTTAGCGTGGAGTGGGTGTGATGTATTCCTATAGGTTCTGTATCGATCCCCCTATTCCTGACCCTATTCTGGTTAACAAGTTAACTAGCAGCCATCCCATGAGGCAGAAAACCCCCATGATGCAGGAACCGTTATCTGATTAAGCCACACTACGGCACAGGAACGTGTTATCTGATTAGGTCATAACGCTTGCCATCTAATTAGACAAGCGATATTCCTCCAGCCCCTGATAAGGCATACGGAGTTCTCAAAACAAATCAAACCTATGACAACCTGGGAAAAACCCTGCGGCCATTGTTTTGATTTCACCGAGAACTTCAGCAAAAGAATGTGCTAACGACCAAGTCGTATGACATCCTTATTGACGTATCTATGTCCATCCTTACGTCAATCTCGGCACCTTAAAGGTATAAATATTACCGATATTGCCCTATGCAAACACACGCGGTGGTGACGAGATCGGAGCAGCCAGACTTGCCGAAGCCCAGAGCAGAGCAGACCCCGCTGGCGCAGCCCCGCCTTCCTGACGCGCTGAGAACGAGAAGCTGCCTTTTCTCCTGCCGAGAAATCCAGCTCCGGCGCTTCCGGGTAGCCCTCGCAGGCAGCCTGGAATATCGAGACCAGAGACGAGAGATACCATCCCTCATTCATCCTTGATTCCAGGTACAGAACTGAATAACCCCTTGCAGAGAATTCTTTAGTCAGTCACTTGGCAAAACAAACTTAATTTAAACTGCTACTTTCTATTCCCGCCCACGTATTAGGCTTAGGTCAGGTACACGGGGTAGGCGTAGTTAGAAACACCAGTTGAGTACGATTAGTCAAATGTATATGTGTATGTATCTATTTTATTCATTTTAAACCATCATATGGCTTAGAAACCATATCAATGTTTTTACAGTATTATTTTATACTTCTGCTTTTAATGTATGCACTTTACTTAACCATAAGTATTGCAATAATATCGATCCATTTCTCTTGTATGAGAAAAGAGACTGATCAATAAATAACATCTTTTATTGAATACGCCCGTCTCTTCCTTTTCTCTACAATCTGGTGAGACTAAGAATGCACGTACTGACTGAGTAAAATAAGTCGTCTTTTGTTTTCACACGACTCTAGAGATACACTCTTGATTAGGGGAGAGCAAAGTTGTCATGTTCTATGGTTGTCAGAAACTAAATCCCTTCTTGTCTATCCAGGGAGGTTCAACTCCTCCTTGCCTATTCGAGAAAGTTTCTAGTGAACTCTGAGCTAGCTGGCAAACCCAAAACTTTAAGTCTAATATCGACAGTAGTAGACCTAGTTAACGTCTGGTCTAGGCCTATACTATTGAAGGTATTATTCCAATGCGCAGAGCCTATTGGGATAATAGGAACTACACTACAATACGCTGATTATCTCAAAAGCTCCCAGTGGCCTTCAGCGTGCCATGTTGTTATTTGAGGAGTTTTGCCATCTTAGGGGTCTGGAAATTAACGTAGACAAAACAAAGTTTATGTCTTTTAACCAACACAAAACTTTCAAAGGTATTATATGGATGAATAATCGCCCCTTAAAACAAGTAAGGGATTTCACTTACCTGGGGGTAATCCTCCAAAAAGACATGAAGTGGAACTGCCAACTTGATTGGGCCTCTTTAAAACACCGGCAACTATCTGGGGTGCTAGTTACCAAATTTTAAACTTTGCTCACAAAGCCAATTAACCCTGTACTTCTGATTTATGACATGAAAGTTGTGAGCTCTGCCCTATACAGGGCCGAGCTCTGGGGTTTTGAGAACCTATCTCAATTAGCCATTGCAGAAAATGGGTTTTTACGTAGCATCACGAGCCTTCCGCAAAGTACCCCAGTGTGCCCAATGCTATTTGAATTTGCAGAAAATCTTTGGGTGATATTGCAAGATTACGCCCACTACTCTATTGGCAAAGAATTTGGTGCATGCCAGAATTAGCACCTTATGCTTCTGGCTTTAGCGACTTAATCCAAGCAGATTGCTAGCATAAAATCAAATGGCTACGGGAGATTAGAATTGTATTAGTTAAGCTTGGTCTGGCTATGTTGTGGGAAGATCTCGCTAATGCGTATTTCCCCCCAAAAGAGTATCTGAAAGAAAAGTACTGGGAGTTGGTTTTCTCTGAGATTCATCAAAATAGCACTTTAACTGCTAAATGACATCAACCCTTAACTGAAGAAGTCTCTAAACCTCTTTGATGTCAAAATGGCTTATTTGGTTTTTATGATAATACTAGCAGCCCGTCCCGACCTTGTCCGGGTGCAACAGGCTTCCCCGACCCCCGCCCGCCCCGACATTGTGCAGCAGCCCGGGCCCCGGCCCGGCCCGTCCCCCGCCTGCCCCGACATGGGTCCCCTTAACTGAGCCGCCGCTCCTCCCGCTTGTTCGCTGCTCGCACCGCCGCTGGCCTGTCTGCTGTGTCCGCTGCTCGCACCGCCGCTGGCCTGTCCGCTGCTCCTCACATCACCGCTCCTCCCCCGCGCCATGTCCGCCGCTCCTCGTCGCGCTCCTGGACGCCGCTCCTCCCCGCGCTCCTGACGTGAACACGCACGTCGCGGCGGGCGCTACTTCGGAGGGACTATTTTTTTTTTTACTGTAAATTTTTTAAATAACGTTTTTTTAAAATTTATATAGCCTATAACCATCTACACACCCTGACGATTCCAACGGTGTATCGGGTGTGTGGATTGGTGCTGTGGTTCCTGAGTTTACCCGCCTCAAAGGCTGAAAGTTCTTCCTTTATTATAGTAGTATAGATTTACTCCATTCAATTCTTTTATTATCAGATGTACTCCTCACTATAGATGTTTTTCACATTTTGCATTAAATCTTATACTCTTTATTACATCATTTCATTGCCATGTGGAGTGGTGTGGCTCAATGGTTAGAGGCGGCAGACCTGTAAGCAGAGAACGGCCCGGGACCAGGGTTCAATTCCCGACGCGGCAGGGTCTTGGACCAGGGTCAACAGACTCGATAATTCTCGCCTCAGTGCCTACTCTAACCAGGGAACACACTCGGCAACTCTGGGCATTAAGCTTGCCTCATCTCTACAACGGCCCCCCACAGACGCCGGGGATGCCTGGTTTCACCCTGGAGATAACCAGAAAAAGGGACCATCTCACAGGGAAAACCAGGACGGGTTCCCCAGCGGTCTACAGCGCCAGGACACTCGGGTAGAGTAACAGTGCGCTTTACAAGTATCCCACATTTACATTTACATGTCATCTCACTTTCTTTTCTTTCACATTTTTGTTGATATTTAGGTAATTTAGTATAATTATCAATAGATATCGTAATGCACTCAATTACACTGTTGACTTATTACATTGTAAAATGTTACTAATGTTTCTTTCTATAATAAACTCTAGTTGTAAATTTAAGAAAAGAAGTACTTTTTGAAATGTACTTCTTTTTGGAATTTATACACATTAGCAGTAGCAGCCGTGGAAAGCGGCTCTAGTCTCCAGTTACCAGGCATGCGACTGGCAATCAAACACCCAAAAGGTGATGGGAGGAATACTTACAAATAAACTAACTACTGGCAATCACATGGCATAGCATTTCAATCCATTTTTTTGCCTACTGTTCTACTCTAGAACAAGGGTCTAATTTAGGGTTTGGCAGATGGAGTAGAGGCAAACATAGTGGTGGAGTACTTTACGTTAGCCACCCTGTCTTTACTCTGCCTTCTAAATTCCAGATGTCTGTCAGCTCAGCAGACATCTCTATAAATTGGGATGAACCATCATTATGGCAGTTCCTGTCAGCGTAGGAAATGTTTGATGGATGACTCCATCAAACATGATGGGCGTCCAGCTGGCAAGCTTTTCCAAACTTTTTTATTTTTCAAAAACAATGTCCTGAAGTGGTAGTTTTTTCTGAAAAATAAATGAATGACCTTCACAACATGGTAGCAGTGCAGTGGTCATTTTTCTTTATTTCATTTTTTTTCTCTCTTCACCATCAGGATATGCCTGGCAGTGACGGATAGTTGAAAAAAGTCATCCGGCCGTCCAGTCTGATTAGGGTGGACAGTCAGAAGGCTCATCTATGACAGCCATCTACTCAGATGGGCTGCGAGAAGTAGTTTTACTCTGATGGAGTAGATTTTTAGTCTGCTGAGTATAACTTGTGGTCCGCTTGACTCAAAATCCAGTGAGCAGACTTTGATTTTCATGGACTGTTGCGATGGAGTACAGTATCTACCAAATACTAAATCATCTGCAGAGGCCCACTAAATGCAAATCAGTGTTGACCCCACTCCTCATGGGGACAGCCCATCCACACCTTGGTCATCTCACCCACCCTCCCTGCAGCCCACTGCTTTTGTAGTAGGGAAATTAGAGATTCACACCCCAAATCTCAATGGCTAAGCTATGACCCCATGTGTTACAGTGCAGATTGTGTTGTAAAGTGAGAGCCTTGATCTCAACATATGGGGTCCTTTTATGTATAGGGCATACTTTACGTGCGTCGGGAGCAAACATGGAAAATACGCCCTATTACATAGAGCTTGTGCTGCCCTGGGTGCAGCGCATTCATGCAAAATATAGAGTAGCTTTAAAGCAGCCGCTCTGTGTTTCACTCTGCAGATGGCAATCCGCCTGCACATTTAAAGGGGATTAGAGATCGCCTTTCAGGCGGGTGCCGTCAGTGACTGTACCTGCATGCAAGGGGGATGTCTAGGGGGTCCATGAGACCTCCTTCCCCCTGCCAGAGGGCTGCCATCTTCCTGCTTCCACACCCTCCGCCTCCTTCGTAAGACCTTCAAATGGATCCCCCTCGAACACCGAAAGACAGTCACTCACGCCCTGGTCACCAGCAGACTCGACTACGGCAACGCACTCTACGCCGGAATAAACAAAAACCTCATCCGCAAGCTACAGAACATCCAGAACGCCGCCGCAAGACTGGTCCTCAACCTGCCAAAACACTGCCACATCTCCCAGCACCTGCGCACACTCCACTGGCTCCCCGTCGAGGCGAGAATCACCTTTAAGATGCTCACCCACGCACACAAGGCCCTCCACTGCACCGGACCGGCATACCTGAACAGCCGACTCAAATTCCACGCACCCCAAAGGACTCTACGATCAGCCCAGCTTTCCTACGCCGTGGTCCCCCGCACCAGAAAGACCAGATCGGGAGGGCGCTCCTTCTCCTTCCTCGCGGCCAAAGCATGGAACGCCCTTCCGCTCCACCTCAGACAGACAACATCGCTCCCCATCTTCGCAAGAAACCTCAAAACCTGGCTCTTCGACAGACCCCCTCCTTGATGGAATGGAACCTGCACCCCCCCTAACCCCCCCACCCCTAGCGCCTTGAGACCCTTACGGGTGAGTAGTCGCGCTTTAACAAACTCCTGATTGATTGATTGATCAGGGGGTGCACTGACAGTGTGACACCTTTTAGAAGGCGCACTGTCAGAGCTTCTTTACCCTGAATCTATAATACGGCACGGGCGAAGAGGCAAAGGGAGTCCCTCATTTGCATGGAGCACACCCCCATGCAAATGAGGGAACGCCCTCCTAAGAAACGCTGGTGCTGTGTGTGTGCCAGCGCTTTCCCTATTACAGAAGGGGTCGCACAAGCGTCCGCAGCCCCATTATAATGCCAAAGTGCTCGGGGTTGCGCAAAGCAGGAAACCATACTAAACGATGGAGTCTCACGTGCCAGAGTCAGTTAAAGTGCTATTCGTTTAAAAAAATTCAAAGGCTTGGATGTTTTACCTCAGCTGTGATGGTTATCAGAGATTGCAATTAACTTGGTGTCTTAATTGAGACGTATTGCTGATTTCGTGCTTTCTGAAGTTTTAGACGTCAGGATTATATCTGAGCAAGGACAGGCACTTAAAGATTGAGGGTATCTATTGCATTTACTGAGTTGGTTTAAATTTAGACGCCAAATAATCGGGGGAGAATGTGAAGAGTTAAACGGCCACCGAGCTTATTTTCAGCTATGAACTCTATTCGCAACATGGCCTATGTTTTGAAAGAACAGTACAAACTTTCATGACGCACTATAGTGCTGAACTGTAAACGAAAAAAATCAACACCTCCAAAATGTAGCTCTGAAGAAAGGACAGAAATAACGGACCTCGGAACAGGGTCAGAGCGCGCGCCGCCATTTATGACCAATCAAAATGCTGACTGGAGGGGGGCGTGGCTTGAACGCCGCACAAGATGGCGGCTTAACTCCGGAGCTCCGTCAGCCGTTCACCGGAGCCGGCGCTTTTCTCTGCTTTCACCGGACCACCGTGAGCGCTAATGCCCTATTTCAGCGCCGGAACGTGAGGTGAGCAGGGTGACCTGTGCTGCTCTCCTCTACTCCGGCGGTATGCGCATTTATTATCTGTGACGCGCTTCACCTCCCGGCGGCCGCCATTTTCTCTCAATCAGCCGCGAAATCTTCTCACCAACGAGCGCCGCTTCTGTACTTCAGCGTGAGTGATGCGGTTGCTTTCTATACTGACATTCTGCCTTAACGGGCCCCTTTTCCTCCTTACTGCCTCATGACTTGTGACTTTCAATTTTGGTTTCTCTCAAGAGATACCGTCATTTTCAGCATGCTACAGCGCTATTCCTCATGTCTGACACCTTTTTCCACACACCTTGGGGACGCGCTATTCTGAGTACTACCTATTTCTACTTCCAAGTCGACACAGGCGTTTCCATTTACAATTTTTTGCCATGAGGTGAAATGGTACTCACAATGTTTTGCTGGTTTTATCTGAGGAAGGGTTGTGTGTTTCAGTGACTACCATTTGGCTGCTTCTCATCATTCTTCATTGCAGCAGCATTTATTTACACGCTTTTTACAGTTTTTCACCATAAAGCGTACCTCCTGCTTCATATTTACAACATTTTTGTGGTGTCATTGCACTTCCTTCCCCCTGTCACATATGGGGAAGCTCCGTACCCTCAAACTTACAGCATCAAAAACCAAACCGCAACTCTCCTCAGACTCTGACTCCGCAGCGCATATTATGGATGATCATACTTCCCTTCAACCAAACGCTGCCCAAGGCGCAATCCCTAAAGCTACTCCATCCAGCAAGCTTTTACAACCTGGTTCGATGAAACGTTTGAAAACACACCCTCCATCTCCAGGCTCTTCCTCACACTCTGCGTCAATGGATCTTATTTTAGAGGAACTTCGTGCCCTCAAACCCTTCATGACTGAAACCACTAAAACCTTGCAATTTCTTCATGATAAGTGGTCTACTTTGGAATCTAGGGTTCTTTTGGTGGAACAATCTACAGAAACTCTTCAATCCTCCTGCGCAAAAATTTCGCTCTTAGAAAAAGATATCTCTCTCCTCAAGCGACAGTCAGAGGAGTTGGAAAATCGCAACCGGAGGAACAACCTACGTCTTTATAATCTTCCGGAACTTACAGAGGGATCCAACCCAACAGCTTTCTTTCAAACCTTTTTACCAAAAATCTTGGATCTTCCTCCTTCCTCCTCTCTTAATATCCAACGTGCGCACAGACTTGGGCCGAAAGTTTCCACTAAACCCCGCGGAGTCATCATGTTATTCCTCAAGTATACTGACCTCCTTCAAGTACTATCGGCAGCAAAGACTAAAAAACAAGTTATGTGGGAGGGTCACAGGCTATACCTTTCTCAAGATGTTGCTAAAGTCACAGCTGATCGTCGAAAGCAGTTCCTTGATTTGAGACCACGTTTGAGAGCCCTTGGCGCCAGATATGGACTGCTGCATCCATGTCTCTTCAAAGTGACCTACAAAGAACGAACAACCACATTTGAAGATCCACTCGTCCTTGAAGAGTTCCTTCGTCGCCACGAAACCGAGAACATGGACACTGCAAGATTCGTTTAACCATCTTTGTCTTATCTGTTTTTGCCATGTTTTCTCATTTGTATGTCTCTATGTTTGTTTCTGAATTTTGATCCCTATATATGATTGCATGCCTTCTTCCCTTGTATTTCTACCTCTCTGGTGCAATGCTCTCGTGCTATTTCTTATCTCATCTACCATATGTATCTCTAATGTTTTCTTCTATTTTTTATCTTCTTACAGATCCCATCCTCGTGTTTCTTCAACCCGGTGTTTTCGTGTTTCCCTTCATTTTGTTGCTTCGCTGGTTCCTCCGGTGTTCGACGATGTGAGTCTCCGTTGTTGATGTCGTCCTCTTCTGACGTCGTCATCCCTCAGTTCTTTTTTGACTTGTTCTTTATCTGTTGAGATGTTATTACTTCCTTCATACTTTGCTCTATTTTTTCTATTGTTCTTTTTTCTCTTCTCTTCATTCAACTCTTTCTCTTTTCTTTCTTTACTATATTCTATTTATTCTCTTCTGACCTTTTTCTCTTACACTTATTGTTTTCTACATTTCTGCTACTATTCTCTTCCTTTCCATACTCATCCTTTAATGTATCTTATTTCATATCATTTTACTGAAGTTACAACTTCCGAGTAGTTACTTGGAACGTTAAGGGGTTAAATAACCCCATTAAACGTCAACGTGTTTTAACTCACTTGACACGGCTTAAAGCTGACGTAGCTCTCCTTCAGGAATCCCATCTTTCGGACAAGGAGGCTAACAAACTTAAACGTTGTTGGGTGGGACATGTTTTTCATTCTCCTGCTCTAGGTAAGAAAAATGGTACTGTTATTTTATGTCATAAAAAGTTGAATGTTTCAGTTGTATCTTATGAACATGATGATAATGGCCGTTGGGTTATTACTAATCTTCTTATTGATAAAATTCCTATCGTTATTTTCAATGTTTATGCTCCAACAGGTGTAGATAAATTATTTTGGCCTGCTGTTTCTGACAAATTAGTTACACTTAATGAACAATACGTTATTTTTGGTGGTGATTGCAATCAAGTTTTGGACCCCTTTCTTGACAGAAATTCCAAGGTTAAGTTTATTCCCTCTAAGATGCACTCCCAGTTTATTACTTCTATTCGAAACTATGCTCTAGTTGACATCTGGAGACTATGTAATCCCGACCTTAAAGAGTACACGTTCTATTCCCCCACCCACCACTCTCAATCTCGTATTGATTACCTTTTCCTCAGCAAGCCCCTAGCACAACTAGCCACTCATTCAGATATTGGTTCCATATTAATTTCAGATCATGCTCCCGTCTTTGTCGATATTGACCTTATCCCCTTCTCTCCTCATTCAGGGCGCTGGAGATTTAATAACTCTCTACTCCTAGACCCCATATTCTCCACTGAATTTATGGCTTTTACCTCAGAATTCTTTACAATAAATCAACTCCCTGAGTCTTCCTTTGTCACGGTGTGGGATGCCTTTAAAGCAGCTGCTAGAGGTTTTATCATCAATTTTGTTTCTCAAAAGAAAAAACAATCGATCACCAAGTCAACTCAACTTTTGGATAAAATTAAGAATCTAGAATATACTTATTATAACTCTACCTCTGAATCTTCACTTCGCGAACTTATTTCAGCTAAAATTGAGTTTAATAGGTTTACCACAAATGCGGCATCTAATTCTCTCCTTAAATGTAACTCTCGCTATTACGGAGGCCAAAACAAAGTGGGCAAACTTTTAGCTAATTACCTTAAAATACGCAAAGAGAGAACAAAGATTGAATCTTTACAAGGTCCAGCTGGTGTTTCTTTGTTCAAAGACAAAGACATATTAGCTCAATTTGTCTCTTTCTACCAAACTTTATATACCCCTGAATCTCGCCCTAATCCTGATGATCTTCTTTCGTATTTTCAAAATATTCCTTCCCCTCACTCTTCTCATGTTGATTTTCACTCATTAAATTTAGATATTTCCCTCTCTGAGATTTCCCATGCTGCTTCGATCCTCCGTAGGGGCAAAGCCCCAGGACCAGACGGTTTTACCATTGAATTCTACACTCACTTTTCTTCCCTTCTCCTCCCTAAACTTTTATCATTGTTTCAGTCCTTTGTTGATTCCGGCTCTTCTCAGGGCACTTTTCAAGAAGCATTAATTTGTTTAATACCCAAACCAGATAAGGATCATACTTTGTGTAAAAATTATCGCCCAATTTCCCTGGTAAACACAGATTATAAAATTTTCGCCAAAATTTTAGCACTTAGGTTAGACCCTCTGCTACCAGAACTTATCGGTCCGGAGCAATCTGGATTCGTTAAAGGTCGTTTGTCATCAGATAATTCTCGTGTTTTCTTTAACATTTTGAGTAGAGCCGCCTCTCTTCCCTCCCCGCTAGCTGCCATTTCTCTCGATGCCGAGAAGGCTTTTGATAGAATCGGCTGGGATTTTATGTTTCAAGCTCTTCGTTGGTTCGGTTTCCCACCTAAATTCATTTCTCTTATCTCCTTACTTTACTCTAGCCCCCATGCCTCCATTTTTGCTAACGGTATCACTTCCGCTTATTTTCCCCTTCAAAGAGGTGTTCGTCAGGGATGCCCTCTATCTCCTCTTTTGTTCATTCTAGCTTTAGAACCCTTTTTAACCAAAATTAGACGTGACGAGAATATTTCCGGTTTTCAATATGGTCCCCAGCAACAAGTTAAACTATCAGTGTACGCAGACGATATTTTATTTTATTGCTCAGACCCTCAAACAACATTACCTTCCTTCCTTACTCAAGTTTCCGATTTTTCTAATGTATCTGGATATAGACTTAACACGGACAAATGTGAAATCCTCCCCCTGAATCCTTTATGTCTAAAACATCTATTTGATACTTCTGGCTTTTCCTGGCAACCCTCTAAGATTAAATATCTAGGTGTTTGGTTCGCCCCTCGTCTCTCTGATACCCTCAAATTTAATTTTGAATCCCTCTCTACTAAGCTCACCTCTTCTATCAATCGTTGGAACCCTCTCTTTCTTTCTTGGTGGGGTCGCCTGGATTCCATCAAAATGATGCTAGCTCCTTTGGTCCTATACACTGTTTCTATGATCCCCATTCACATCCCTAATCTACACTTCAAGTCGATAGATTCTATTCTGTTGAAGTTTTTATGGAAAGATAAAAAGTCCCGCATAGCTCTCTCTCTTTTAAAGAAAGATAAATCTTTGGGCGGAGTCAAATTTCCCAACTTTAAATCCTATCACACTGCCTTTTCCTTAAAACAAGCCTTGCGTTGGCTCTCTCCAGATCTTCCGTATTTTCCTCCCCTTTGGCTGACGCTAGAATCATCTTTCCTTCATCCTTATGAATTTAATGAAGTTCTTTCCTTTTCCTCTACCGTCACTTCTCTCCGATCTCCCATCATCTCTCACACACGTTCTCTCCTTCATCCTTACTTGTTATCCTCCTACCCTTCTGCTTCTTCTACTCACACCCAACCTATTTGGCATAATAAACACCTTAAACTCCGTAATCGCTCAATTTATTGGAAATCCTGGCATTCACGAGGTTTAAAATGGGTTTCTCAACTTATTTCTGATACTCGCCCTCTCCCTTTCCACTCCCTCCAAACCCAATTTTCGTTACCTCCCTCTTCTCGTAAACAATATTTATCGCTGCTCCCTTCCCTTATCCAATATCTTTCCTCCCTCCCTGCCACCAACTCTATTCCTATACCTTACCTTTCCATCTCTAATGCTCTTGACCAATCCCCCTCTGCTTCTTTTCTCTATAAATCTCTACAATTATCTACTGACCGCACTAAATCTAAGATTGAGTTGGCTTGGGAGGAAGATTTGTCTCAAACCTGGCCTCCTACTCTTTGGGATAAAATTTGGTCTAAAATTCATAGTACATCTAGAGCTGCCAATACTACCCAAACCTTATTTTTTGTCTATAATCGTACATTATATACTCCCGTACTTTTATCTTCTTTTTCATCAGACTCCTCTTCCACTTGTTGGTCCTGTCCCTGTCCTATGGCTGATTTGAAACACATGCTCTTTGAATGCCCTCCCATTCTCCGTTTCTGGCATTCAGTTTGGTCCCAACTTCATAGAATTTTCCAACTCACTCTCCCCTTTTCAATCCTTCACATTTTTCTAGGTTCCCTTTCCCCTGATCTTTCTGGACCCCACCATAAACACAAGCTACTCGACCTCCTGATAGCCATTGCTTTTCATCATATTACATCGCATTGGAAGCAGGCTAAGGATGTTTCCTTCTCCGCATGGTGGAACGCAGTGTGTTTTAATCATCGTCTGGATACCAATTTTGTCTCCCCTATTTCCCTAGCAATTAAACGTGACCTTCTATGGCTTCCCCTTACCGAATATTTATCTAGAGTTACCAGACCGTCTCCCACTTCTCCACTACGTAATGTTGAAGTTCAAAAACCACCGTGAATATTATACCTTAGTTTATGTCAGTTTATTGATGCATCCTATGATATATGATTCTGCTGTTTTCCCCTTACCCTCACAATTCCTGAAATTTCAATATGTACTGTTTTTGTTTCACGCCTTTTCTTTGATCAACTCCATTCCGTTGTAAGAGAAATTTCTTGTTTTTTATAACTTATGATTGTTTCTTCATGTGCTGCTTTTTCTTCTTTATGCCTTAATAAACTTCAAACTTAAAAAAAAAAAATGCTGACTGGAGGCTTCTCGGTCGTTGTGTCCCAGGTCACGGGCAGCAGCAGTGGGGACTTGAGGTTTGTCGATAGAAATTCAGTCTCGTTCAGGTAAAAAAGAACAGCTGGCAGAAACAGCGCTTCCTCATTATAGCACCGCGTGGTTGTGAGTCTGGTCTAGGAGACTGCACCCGGTAAACTGTGCGCGTGCCAGGGGACAAGTGGTCATTAGAGCCGGCTTTCTTCTATGTGCCAATACTGTCCTTGACGTCATCTGCCGTGCCAGGCTCTCAACGTCAGGATCACCAAGTCAATACACTCGGGGCTGTGTATTTTAAGAGCGTGCCCTCCACATTGATCGACAGACTCAAGAACACATGCTTGTCAGCGTTTGGATTCGCTAATGGATATGGACTAATCTTTCTTACTGTTTCCTGCCTTCGCAGTGCATATTGCCATAGGTTGACACCATAAATAATACCGCATTAAAGGTTAAGCACACAGGTAGAAGCACGTATTTGTCATCTAACACCTTAAGATTCTGTTTTCTGCTGTTGCTTCGCAAGACCAATGTGCTGATGCTCCTTTTAGCTTGTTTGTTCCTTGTGTTCTCTCTTGACACTTGGGGGCATATTTGCAAGGGCTTTATCTCCGCTTTTTTGGCTTACAAAGCCAAAAAAGCGGAGATAAACCCAGCGCCCTATTTACAAGAGGGTGCTAACATGCGTAATCGCATGTTAGCACCCTTTTCCCCAACGCCTCCCTGGGCGTTAGTGGGCGTACTAGGACTACCTTGTAAATATTGCTGGTGTTTACATCGCAATATTTACAAGGCAGCTCACATGATTTTAGCACACATTAGATTTGGCGTTTTCGCCAAAATCTAACGTCTGCTAAAATCCTAATTTAGCCATCCCTTACATAGGGGGTGGATTATGCTTATATGACCCTGTGGGTAGTATCAGCAAGGTTATCACCCTTTTGCAGGGAACCTCGCTGGAAAACCAGCGAAGTTCCCTGCAAAAGGGCGATGACCTCCCTATCTCTGGAATTATTAGCGCCCTGGAGTAACGCGTTGTTAATTACGCGCTACCAGGGCGATAAAAACCAGAGATGGACGGCGATAATAAAACTATCGCTCAGCAAGGCCAGCGATGATTATCGCTGGCCGTTGTTAATATGCCCCCATATATTTACCCCGCCTGGTACATACCGCAGTCCGTAGTATCTCTATTGCATTTTCAGAAATGACATAACCCATTCCTGGCCCCTTGTAACCAGGACCTAAAGTGCTTGCAGGATGGGACTGGCCTTTAGGGAAATCAGGTAGTGCCAGAAGGACTGGTCTGATGTTGTAGCAGTTGTGGGCTGGCTTTATGGACAGGTGGGCCGGGTTTCCCTGTGTATTTCCCTGATATTGCAACTTTTTAGCTATTTGCTTCACTAATGGGTGCCACATGTATTTTAGTGCTGGCCAGTGCTTAATTTGTATATATAAAAAAGGTTCCAGGGCTCTGGTTAGAAGGTTACTGAAGCTTGTACCACACAATGCCCCTGCCACCGCTGCCAATGATAGGAACAACACAACTACTAACCATCACATCCCTACAAGTGTGGCAAATCTGACTATTATGTGCCTCCAAAGCTGTGAGGAGGGCTTGGGCGACAGATAGTAGTCATTCTTAATCCGTATTGAGTTAATATTTACCTGTTGTTGTGATCATTTCTAAGTACCCAGAAAGTGTCACCTTGTGACAGACTGTCACAAGTGCCGGTGTTTAAAATTAAATGTTGATGCCGAGCACCGGAAACCACCAGCTTAAATTAAGCACTGTGCCTGGCCCTATTTTGTGTCCCAGTCCAACCCTGAGAGCATTTGGTATTGATCAGTTCATGCCTACTGTCATACCAAAGTATGGAGCATAGATAGATTCACAGCTTTTTGCTCACCTCCAGAACCTAGTGTACTCAACTTTTTGGGAACTGGGCAGCATTTTTGTAAACTCCATTTGCATGGCGACCTTTTGTCCCAGATTTGGCATTGCAGCCCAGGTTTTTCATGGTTTGTCCCAGCAAATGTTTGTAAACATGCTACATTTCCCAGTTTTCAAAGCAGGGGGACTATGTACCAAGGGAGACATGACTTCTTTTGATCCGTAGCAGCACTCACTCATAACGCAGTGTGTGTCAACCTTGCATTTTATTTCCCCAATTTTGCATGTTCGCGAGTGCTCCAAGATCACTGGCAATATGTAATGCTCCATTCATGCTGAATGGAATGTCCCAGTTTTAGTTTTTTTAAATCTAGTCCTGGAGCCCTTTCGCCCAGTTTACATCACCAGTGGCATGGCAGCCATAACTAAAGAAATTGTGAGCATGTATCACTTTGTCATTGCCTTACGTGCTTTAAATTCTCACACAGTGTTTAATTAAATATATGCAGCACTTAATTTGTGCCAGGGTTGCAAGTGCCAAGCACAAGCACTCATGTTTGGAACCGAAACACCTACATAAAGGAGTAGCAAGCGTTATATAAATGCAAACCTTTTTCCCCTCTGCTATCCACCCACTATCCTTCTCAATCCAAATTACTGACTAGCATATCCAACACTCAAATTACTTCCATATTTCACTATACTAAATCACCACTAATCCTTTATGGGCTCTGGAGTAGCGTGCTACTTGCCGAAAAATCGTGCAGATGCCCCGCTAGGGGTACTAAGCGCTATATAAATGCAATTACAAGACTATACAATCAATGAAAGCAGAAGGGAAACTTTGTCTCTGTGAACTGCTTTTTGGTTGTCAAGGCAACATTGTGCTCAATGGTCACTAGCAAGTAGTTTTTTAATTTACAGATTGAACCCTGACTGTGTGTGTAAAATATCATGTATTTTAACTGCACATCTCCTATAAAATAAAGGCTGGCACTTTCATATTTTGTTCTGTATATTGTCACATGAGGGATCTTCAGTGGATAGTGGTGTCTTTAACTCATAAAGACTGATTCACAGAGAACTCTTTCACATACTCTTGCATGAACTAGTCCCAAACATCCAACTTCCTAGTAGTAACAGTGGAAAGAGAACTCAGGGGTATATTTACAAGCCCCTAACGCCACCGGATTGTCACTTTTTTTTAACGCTCCAGTGGTGCTGTGTGCTGGCCCATATTTACAAGGCCATGCAAAGCCACTTTGCATGGCTTTACACAGCCTTGTGAATATGGCCCTCTTTCACATAGTATCCTGCCTCAAAGGGGTGTGTCATATGCGTTGCAGTAGGTGTTCAGATGGAGCATCCATAACTTTTTGACACTGCCCCAGATTTACAAAGGTTCGTAAATCTGAGGCAGCTTCAAAAAAGTTCAGGAGAGGCGGTAAAGTGCTGCAACGAGGAGAAATACTTTTATTTCTCGTTTTTTGCTCTTTCAATATGTGCTGCATTTTCCGGCATACTCCGGCGCTGGGGAGAGCACAGGGGTGCGCCGTATTCTTGTAAATATGGGGCATTCCTGCATTTTTAAAGGACATAGCTCGTTGCTGCAAAATTGCCATGCCACACCATTTCATTGTAAATATGCTCTTCGGTCCTTTCTATTTGTGCTAATTCTATATAAATGTGAGTTAAATATTCCCATTTTAGATATTTTGGGGCAATTCACAAAGGTATGTAGGCATATGTAAATGAATATTAAAAGAGTAAATTTTTGACATACTCCTACATGCCCTTGGGGTTCTGCCCCATAAAGTGTGAAGACATATTTTGTCAGGAGAGAGTTCAGCCATCAATGCTACATTTGAATACCATTTACCACAAGCTGAAAGACAGCAGATCACAAATACGCCTTCTTAATAAATCACCAATCAACACATTTAGCTAAAGGCAGGTGAAAGTTAGAACTGGAAGACGCTAGCCGAAGATTACGGAAATAGAACTGAATTACTGTGCTCAATAAGTACCAAAAGTTATCAGGTTCTTGGCTATGTTCACCAATTTACACATGAACAAATGATCTTGCAAAGTAATTTTTAGGTGCGCCGCCTCTATTTTACAGGTGAAATGTAATCGTACCACTATCACCTGAGTTAAAATTCTGTCAAACCCAGAAGATTAATGCGTTGTGCTACTGTAGGATCTTATTTTATTTGAAATGTGTCGAATGAAAGATATCACTCATGAATTATGTAGATATTTTGAGACCAAAACAACAATTGTGCTTTCTATGCACGGTGATGCCTGAGCCAGTCTGATAAAAGTATTGTTTTCCTGCTTGTTTTTAGGGGTTGCAAACAGAGAATCGGGCCGTTGCGACTGCTAAAACGGCTTTTACAATGTACTGACCCTATTTTGAAAGTCGGTAACCTCTTACCGATTCGCAAAATAGGTTTAGCGAGTCGCTATTAGGAAGGGGCATTTCAAGGGCGTCCCTTCCTAATAGCTCATCTCAGTTGCATTAATGAATGTTTTTCAGGAGAAATGCAGTCGCAAAGCATTCATAGTTTACCGACTCTATGAAGAAGGTGGTAAACCCTTCCCAAACGGGAAGAGTTCCCCAAGGGACCCATACCCCTTTGTGAAAGTGGGCGCCACATTTTTTTAAGAACAAGCAGTGGTCCCATAGACCACTGCCCAGTCTTAAAATCTGAAGAGGAAACTTAAAATATTTCTTTTTTAAATTTATCCCATTTTCCTTTAAGAAAAACGGGTTACATTTAATAAAAAGCAATCACAGGCTTGGTGGTCTGCTGACCCCGACAAACCACCATCCCTATGTTTACAGGTCATTCCCAATAGGTCGTAAATTTGCGACATAACTCATGAATATTAATGAGGCATGCCGTTCGCGACCCCATTGGGAATCGCTGAATGAGTCTGAGACACGTTAGTACATTTGATTTTGCGACTCGCTAATTGTGAGTCACTAAACATTGCAATTTGCGAGTCGCCCATTGAAATAGTTGTACATCTAGCCCTTAATGCCCAGCTTTTACGATCTTAAGCTGCAGAGCAGAAAAGGAAATAAATAAATAGAGGGGGTGTGCTAATAGGCACCAGAAGATTTGGAGCCCATGGCATTACAGTTCTCTGTCCACAGGTTTTTGAAGTGCTTATGACTTACTTCTGTAAAAATGTGTTATTTGTGTGATGATAACACTTGTTCTCTGGATACCAAAACAAACAGACGTATTAACCCCTTCCCTGCGGGGCTCATTCCCCCGCTGTGCTGGGGGGATGGGGGAGCGCGCGCAGCGCCCCGGTGCTCGTGACGAGCTCAGCTCGTCATGAGCCACGGTGGCCGTGTGCTCATGACGAGCTGATCTCGTCATGACCACGCCCGTTCCAATGGAACGCCCAGCACAGCAGGGGAATTATCCCTGTGTGGGCGTTGCACAACGGTCACGGCCACCGTGGCTCATGATGAGCTGAGCTCGTCATGAGCATGGGAGGGGTTAAACAAAACCATCTGTGTTTTCAACTCCTTTCTGAAACAGCATACTAACATTTCCTCTTGCTCAAGTGTTGAACACCACATTTCTCCTGCTCACTGAGGAAACCGCCATAGTGCTTGCATAGGGTTGTATTGGCCTAAGAACACATGCACAGTACTATCCTGTAGAGAAAGTGGTAGCATAGTAATGACATGCTGTGATGATGTGGACCCGGGCCATTCAATGGTGGACAGATTGGGCCAGGTGTGGGATTTATTACCATAGCCCATGCTCTTTCATTGAAGAAAATAAAAATAGCAAAAATAATTTTCATCCCACTTGTGGGACACCCCCGCGCCGCACGGCCACCAGCTGCTGTGTGTGCCCCTGCCCGCCCTCTGCCTCGCTACTGCCTCGTTTTGCCGGCTGCCGGCTGCCCCCGCAGTAGGGTTGTTTTGACGAACAGTTGTGCCTGTTTCTCTCCGTAAAAACTCCTTGCATCTCGTTTTTTCTTCCTCATTTGCCGTTTTTTGTCTAACAGTTGTGCTTGTACAGTTTTTCTCTGTGTTCCTGATTTCTTTCCCCCCCATACCCCTTGTTTTGTTGAAGATTTGTGCCTGTTTTATTCTTTCTTCGTGTTTTCCGCCGCCCTCCACCCTCCCTTCCCGCCACCGCCGCTTGGCCCCGCCCCTTTCTTCTCTTCTGTATCCCTCCCCGCTCCCGCCTCCCAGCTGCCCCGCCCACCCGCGCACTTGGCCTTAAATGGCGACCGTGCGACGCAGGTGAGTGTGACCCACTTGTGGGACACCCCCGCGCCGCACGGCCACCAGCTGCTGTGTGTGCCCCTGCCCGCCCTCTGCCTCGCTACTGCCTCGTTTTGCCGGCTGCCGGCTGCCCCCGCAGTAGGGTTGTTTTGACGAACAGTTGTGCCTGTTTCTCTCCGTAAAAACTCCTTGCATCTCGTTTTTTCTTCCTCATTTGCCGTTTTTTGTCTAACAGTTGTGCTTGTACAGTTTTTCTCTGTGTTCCTGATTTCTTTCCCCCCCATACCCCTTGTTTTGTTGAAGATTTGTGCCTGTTTTATTCTTTCTTCGTGTTTTCCGCCGCCCTCCACCCTCCCTTCCCGCCACCGCCGCTTGGCCCCGCCCCTTTCTTCTCTTCTGTATCCCTCCCCGCTCCCGCCTCCCAGCTGCCCCGCCCACCCGCGCACTTGGCCTTAAATGGCGACCGTGCGACGCAGGTGAGTGTGACCCACTTGTGGGACACCCCCGCGCCGCACGGCCACCAGCTGCTGTGTGTGCCCCTGCCCGCCCTCTGCCTCGCTACTGCCTCGTTTTGCCGGCTGCCGGCTGCCCCCGCAGTAGGGTTGTTTTGACGAACAGTTGTGCCTGTTTCTCTCCGTAAAAACTCCTTGCATCTCGTTTTTTCTTCCTCATTTGCCGTTTTTTGTCTAACAGTTGTGCTTGTACAGTTTTTCTCTGTGTTCCTGATTTCTTTCCCCCCCATACCCCTTGTTTTGTTGAAGATTTGTGCCTGTTTTATTCTTTCTTCGTGTTTTCCGCCGCCCTCCACCCTCCCTTCCCGCCACCGCCGCTTGGCCCCGCCCCTTTCTTCTCTTCTGTATCCCTCCCCGCTCCCGCCTCCCAGCTGCCCCGCCCACCCGCGCACTTGGCCTTAAATGGCGACCGTGCGACGCAGGTGAGTGTGACCCACTTGTGGGACACCCCCGCGCCGCACGGCCACCAGCTGCTGTGTGTGCCCCTGCCCGCCCTCTGCCTCGCTACTGCCTCGTTTTGCCGGCTGCCGGCTGCCCCCGCAGTAGGGTTGTTTTGACGAACAGTTGTGCCTGTTTCTCTCCGTAAAAACTCCTTGCATCTCGTTTTTTCTTCCTCATTTGCCGTTTTTTGTCTAACAGTTGTGCTTGTACAGTTTTTCTCTGTGTTCCTGATTTCTTTCCCCCCCATACCCCTTGTTTTGTTGAAGATTTGTGCCTGTTTTATTCTTTCTTCGTGTTTTCCGCCGCCCTCCACCCTCCCTTCCCGCCACCGCCGCTTGGCCCCGCCCCTTTCTTCTCTTCTGTATCCCTCCCCGCTCCCGCCTCCCAGCTGCCCCGCCCACCCGCGCACTTGGCCTTAAATGGCGACCGTGCGACGCAGGTGAGTGTGACCCACTTGTGGGACACCCCCGCGCCGCACGGCCACCAGCTGCTGTGTGTGCCCCTGCCCGCCCTCTGCCTCGCTACTGCCTCGTTTTGCCGGCTGCCGGCTGCCCCCGCAGTAGGGTTGTTTTGACGAACAGTTGTGCCTGTTTCTCTCCGTAAAAACTCCTTGCATCTCGTTTTTTCTTCCTCATTTGCCGTTTTTTGTCTAACAGTTGTGCTTGTACAGTTTTTCTCTGTGTTCCTGATTTCTTTCCCCCCCATACCCCTTGTTTTGTTGAAGATTTGTGCCTGTTTTATTCTTTCTTCGTGTTTTCCGCCGCCCTCCACCCTCCCTTCCCGCCACCGCCGCTTGGCCCCGCCCCTTTCTTCTCTTCTGTATCCCTCCCCGCTCCCGCCTCCCAGCTGCCCCGCCCACCCGCGCACTTCGCCTTAAATGGCGACCGTGCGAACGCGCAGCGTTGACGCGCAGCGGGCGCGCCGATTGTGCGCCGAAGGCGCGCCAAAGGTAAGCCCGTCTGCGCCCGTCCGCGCCTGGACCGCGCCCAGGGCCAGGACCCCTGGCCCCCACCGACGGAAGCCGAGCCGACGAACCTACAGCGCCGCCGACCTCAACGCACTCAACACCGGCCGCATCCCGGGATGTCACCGAGCCGCCCCGAAGCACACCCACGGACCCTTCAGCTGCCTCGCCTGCAAATTCACCTGCATCCGGACCTTCCCTGCACCCGCCAAGCCGAACTCCAGCAGCACCCACCTCAAGTGCATCCTGCTCAACACCCGCTCCGTCCACAGACACGCCGTAGAACTCTGGAACCTGCTCGACACCACCGCCCCCGACGTTGCCTTCATCACCGAGACCTGGATGAACGCCTCCTCAGCCCCAGACATCGCCATCGCCATCCCGGAGGGCTACAAGATCACCCGGAGGGACCGCGACAACCAGACCGGAGGAGGCATCGCCATCATCCACAGAGACACCATCCGCATCACGACCAACACCGACGACACCCTCACCACCGCTGAACACCTGCACTTCCAGATCCACACCAACCCAAAGACCACCCTCAGAGGCACCCTGATCTACCGACCCCCGGGACCGCGCACACGATTCAGCGAGGACATCGCCGACTTCGTCAGCCCGCACGCTCTCCCCTCCGCCGACTACATCCTCCTGGGGGACCTCAACTTCCACCTGGAGAACAACAACGACCGCAACACCATCACCCTGCTCGACAACCTCGACAACCTCGGACTCAAGCAACTAGTGACCACCCCCACCCACCTCGCCGGACACACACTCGACGCCGTCTTCTCATCCAGCAAAGACGTCACCTTCAGCCACGCAACAGGACTCCACTGGACGGACCACAGCTGCGTCCACTTCACCTTCAGAAGAACGACGATCCACCACCTCCAGCAACAGGTTGCTCGAAGAAGCTGGAACAAGATCACAGCCGACCAGCTCACCGCCTCCCTGAGCCAGCACCCGCCCGCCAACTCAGCGAACCCCAGCCAGGCCGCCGACAACCTCACGAAGTGGATCAGCAACTGCGCGGACGAACTCGCCCCTCTGAGGACCCCGCCCAGCAGATCCTGCAGCAGAAAAACACCATGGTTCACCGACGAACTCAAGTGCTCCAAGAAGAATTGTCGAGCCCTCGAGAAAGCCTGGAGAAGGGAACCAACGACGGACAACATGGCCACCCTCAAGCTCGCCACCCGGAGACACCACCAACTGATCCGCGCCACCAAGAAAAATGCATACAAGGACCGGCTGGACAACAACGCACACAACTGCAAGGAACTCTTCAACATCGTGAAAGAGCTCTCCAACCCCAACGCCGGAAACAACGACATCACCCCGTCGCAAGACCTCTGCAACTCCCTCGCGTCCTACTTCCACAACAAGATCACGGACATACACAACAGCTTCAACAACCAACCAACGCAAGCCACAACCGCAACGACGCCACCATCCACCACCCTCCGCACCTGGACCCCGATCAGCACCGAAGACACCATCCGCACCATGAACTCCATCCATTCCGGATCTCCGACTGACCCCTGCCCTCACCACGTCTTCAACAAGGCCGACGCTGTCCTCGCACCCCACCTGCGGGACATCATCAACACCTCCTTCGACTCCGCCACCTTCCCCGAGAGCTGGAAGCACGCCGAACTCAGCGCTCTCCTCAAGAAACCCACAGCAGACCCCACCGACCTCAAGAACTACCGTCCCATCTCGCTCCTCCCGTTCCCGGCCAAAGTCATCGAGAAGACCGTCAACAAGCAGCTGGCCGCCTTCCTCGAGACGAATGGATCCCTCGACCCCTCACAGTCCGGCTTCCGAGCGAACCACAGCACCGAGACCGCCCTCATCGCCGCCACCGACGACCTTCGAACTCTGATGGACAACGGAGAAACAGCGGCCCTCATCCTCCTGGACCTCTCCGCGGCTTTCGACACTGTCTGCCACCGCACCCTAGTACAGCGCCTCAGCAACATCGGAATCCAGGAGAAGGCACTGGAATGGATCACCTCCTTCCTCGACGGAAGAACACAAAGAGTCCGCCTACCACCGTACAAGTCAGAGGCCACCAAAGTCATCTGCGGCGTACCCCAAGGATCCTCGCTGAGCCCAACCCTCTTCAACGTCTACATGAGCCCCCTCGCGGCCATCGCACGCCAACACAACCTGAACATCATCTCCTACGCCGACGACACCCAGCTGATCCTCTCCCTGACCAACGACCCCGCCACCGCCAGAGCCAACCTGCACGAAGGGATGAGAGACGTAGCCGAATGGATGACGACCAGCCGCCTGAAACTGAACTCAGACAAGACGGAGGTCCTCATCCTGGGCTCCACGCCCTCCGCCTGGGACGACTCCTGGTGGCCCCCCGCCCTGGGCACCGCACCCACACCGACGGACCACGCACGCAACCTGGGATTCATCCTGGACTCCTCCCTCTCCATGACCAGACAAGTCAACGCCGTCTCCTCGTCATGCTTCAACATCCTGCGCATGCTACGTAAGATCTTCCGGTGGATCCCCACCGAGACGAGGAAGACGGTCACCCAAGCCCTCGTCACCAGCCGACTGGACTACGGCAACGCCCTCTACGCCGGAACCACTGCCAAACTCCAGAAGAGACTCCAGCGGATCCAGAACGCCTCGGCGAGACTCATCCTCGACATCCCCCGACGCAGCCACATCTCCGGACACCTGAGAGATCTACACTGGCTCCCGGTCAACAAGAGAATCACCTTCCGGCTCCTCACCCACGCGCACAAAGCCCTACACGACCAAGGCCCGAGCTACCTCAACAACCGGATCAACTTCTACACTCCCAAGCGCCTCCTCAGATCAACCAACCACGCCCTCGCCGCCGTCCCCCGCATCCGAAGAGCGACAACAGGAGGAAGATCCTTCTCCTACCTGGCCGCCAAGACCTGGAACTCACTTCCGACCAATCTGCGCCTGACCCAAGACCACCTCTCCTTCAGGAAGAAGCTCAAGACCTGGCTGTTCGAGCAGTAGCGGCACCCCCCCCCCCTCCCAGCGCCTTGAGACCCTACGGGTGAGTAGTGCGCTTTACAAATGACCTGATTGATTGATTGATTGATCTTACTTATGCTTTTTCAATTTCAGCATTTTAATTCCGGGTGAGAGGTGATTCATGACTTCACTCCCTGCCACGAAAAATAGCTAGATTTTATATACATAATTTACAATTTTAGCACTTGGGGGCATATTTACAATGGCATTGCGCCGCCGAAGAGGCACTTTTTGTGATGCTCTGGTGACGCTGTGCCTTGCTCCATAGTGACAAGGCAGCGTTAAGTCACTTAACGTGGCTTAACTGCGCCTTGTAAATATAGTCCTCCTCAACGCAGTTTTCTGCGGCAAAGGGGCGTGCAATGGGTGTTGCTGTGGGCATTCCCATGCAACCCCCATTGCTTTTTGACACTGCTCCAGATTGACAAGGGTCTGTAAATCTTAGTCAGCACCAAAAAATACGCCAACCCAGGGGAGGCGCAAGAGTGGCGCAATGAGGAGAAATACTTTTATTTCTCTTCATTCTTTTCTCTTTCTACATGTGCTGTATTCTGCAGCACAGATAGAAGGAGCAAGACGCCATTGATGATTGATTTTGTGCAGGAAGGGGTCCCTCCCAGCACAACAATAATCATCCCTGCAACGCAGTCCCCCTGGCACCATGGTGCAAGCATGCCTGTACTGGCACTAGGCTGCTTTTTTTGCGCAGGGGTGAGTACTGGAATGCACTGCATTGTAAATACTGTGCCTTCCCGCTTTTAGAAAACGATGCAGCTCATCACTGAAAAATTGCTTGAGCCACCACGCTGCGCCCTTTTCTTGTAACTATGCCCCTTAGTTTCCCTTCACGTGTTAACGTGCATGCTATTTAATCACCAACATCACATAGGCCAGAAACACACTGTGGAAAAGCCTGGAACATTCTTGCTAATCAAAGGCTTTTCTTTTACTATTCCTAAACCTTGCCTAAGAGGCTGCAGAGGAAAGAAACGTGTAGTAGTAACACCGACAAAAGCGTTCACCCAGGTAATATTTATTCTTCAGGCTACACGGGTGTGGAGCACGCATGTGACACCAGCAACAGCTCCACAAACAACGGTCTCGCTTTTGAAGCAAAACATTCTCTGCCTACATTGGAACAGAAGAGCATTCCACCAGAGGGGAAACATCCTTTACAACGCAAATTTTACCACGCAGTGCCTTTACGACGCAGCTTTTACAACGCAAACCATTACAACGCATTGCGCTGGGGGGCGCTCTAGGATAGGGAATAAGTTTAATTTACTATCCAACACCTTCCCTAGTGTCCACGGGGACTGGAGTTGGAATAGTAAATTAAACTATTCACTATCCAGCACCCCAAAGCGCTATGCGTTTTAAAGGTTTGCGTTGTAAAAACCGCGTTGTAAAGGCATGCGATGTAAAAGCATGCGTTGTAATGTCATACATCCCACCAGAGCGTTCAGCCTAAGGGTTCCACAACACTATAAATGCTAAAGCAGCATGCACAACACATTAACATACATTTTGATATAAGCTCCTATTACCATAACATTCTAAAGACAGACGCTGAAAGGAAATGTTGAACTGTGGGTTCTTGAAAAAATATATATTGCAATCAAACTAAACTTTATCACACTCCATTTCCTCAAATCATTTGGAGGCCAATGTCTTCTTGGTCTGAACCCCTGCCCCCCAGAATTTGCTTACATTTTCTCTGCAATGGTTATCTTTCAGATGGTATTACAGCTATGCAAATTACAATCTCAACAAACAGAACGCAAAACTCGCTGCCTAATTATATTGCAATGATTAGGTATGGGAATTATGCTAATCTGACACTAGATTGGGTAATTATTATTTTTTCACACAAATCCTTGCTCGGCATGCCAGCGATAAGTGATTAAAATGTGCTTCAGATGGCTGGAGGTAATAATGGGTTTATATAAAACCTGTACTCCCCAAATAAGAGAGCGTAAATTATACACGAAGTTATTGTTGCTAACTGCATGCATTTGATTTTTTTCATGGATAATGATATGGCTTAAAAGTATGAATGACCCTGTTTTGATCGGTGATTTGTGCAGTTAAACAGGTAGCATGCCCTCTTGAAAAAAAAACTGTAAAAGTTTCAAGATCACAAATTTAAAAGAGGAATTTTATGAGCATGGCGAAATATAACACTTTCTATTTCACTTGTCTAAGTGTTACTTAGGTATGAATAACAGGAGGGCGTGGTTGACCAATTAAAGGGCGGGAGTTTGGATAATTGTGCCCCAAAGCCCTCTGACCGAAAACCCACAATTCCAGTTAAAATATTATTGACGATAAATGGGTAGTGCGCCTATTGTAGGGCAGCCTGTGAACTCGAGGTCTGTTATCCGCAGCCCATGCACTAACTCAGATATTTGTAATGTATGCACTAAAGACATGAAGAAAAACATATAGATAAAGCATGGAGGAAAACGAAATCATGATACAACCTGAGGTGTTAAAGCTAATACATTTAGGGGCAAATTTACTATGATTTGTGTCAGGATTGTAACACTTTTGTGGCGCAGCCTTGACACAAAATCATTTTTGGTAGTTACTAAGCCATGGAAAGTTACTTTTTACAGTTAAATAAAAACAAAGTAATGAAGGCAGCGCACACAGCTCTCTTCCATTCACGCAACACAACGCGGAATCTTGCTTGCTGCGCTGTATTACATGGATTTTAGGTAAATCTACCCCATAATTCATAATTTGCAAAATTAATGAATAAAATGCAGACTACACAAGTTGGAAACAGTGTGTAAGAATATTCTCTCCACTTTTACTGTCTTAAGTTCATGTATTACCTGAGCGAATTTCAGAGTTATATGTTTGAACTTTGGGCACCTCAAAATGCAAAAAAGGGCCATATTGTTAATAGCTGCCCTACCTCAGTGTAAAGTTAAGTGGCTCTTATTTTTTAATTTGAGCTGTATAACTTAATTTAAACCAAGGTTTCTCCTATTTGGAGCTTGATTTTCAGGCAGTAAAGCTCAGACACAGTGCACAAGGTTTGTGTTGTTCTGGTTTTGAACTGTGTTGTCTAAAATAATGCACTGACTCGCAGTGGCGGCCGCTAAAAACAGTAACAGGGGGTGGGGGGGGGGGGTATGTACAAAAGAAAAAAGAAAGAAAAAAGAAAACTTCCCCCCTCCTCACGTAGCCAGCCACTGTCTCTCTGCCGCCTCTCCTCCATTGCCAATGTCCATCACCACCCCTTGTTGTAAATAATCTCCTCCATTGCAGCAGGTAGCACCCGTGCTCCCCGTCAATTAAAACGCTGCAATGCAGCGTTGTAATTGGTCTGAGTGCTGTGGTTTGGCGCTCAGGCGGGGACAGGGAGCCTGGACATGTTCCCCACCAGGCTGTGTAATGCAGCCTGGTGAGGAAGATGTAAAGTGTTCAGGATTGTTTGGCCTGGACAAGATGGCTGGCCAAACAGTTATGCCCACTAAAAGTGTGCTCACCACTCTGCCCCCTGGACCCTGCTCTAGCCAGCGCCGCCCTCCCCGCACTTAGGAACAGGAAAAATAATATGATAATAATGTCCAGTTGTTATCATTTCATTTTTTTCTGCACTGCTCTGAAAGCAGTGAGGCAACGCTCCTCCGCCTTAGCAGAGAAGCTGACCCGGTGAAACATTGTGTTCAATTAATTCAGTTTACACACTGCAGATGAATAAAAACAGGTGTACAGCTATGCGTTGAGCCAGTGCAGCCTTCATGACATGACCACTGGTGGGAGGCTCGGCGGTAAGCCAGCGTAGCTCTTCACGATACGGCCTCCATAATTTCATAGTATATATTTCTGATTGGTGAACCCTAGTTTCAACAGATGGTTGGTTGACTTTGGGAAAGACAGTTTGAATCATATGATTATATGGGACACACACTGTGTGGCAGCTCAATCTCTTCTGGGCCCACTTGATTCATCGCTTTGTTATCACATGCTCAGTGAAATACCCCACAGTGGAGGCTACCACAAAATCAGTATATCTAATGACAAATACAGGAGTGGCACATTTATTAACAATTGAAAATACACATGAAATTTTACTCATATAGGGTCTTTAGTTAGTAACATGCTCAATTCGGTCCCTTGTATTCCATTATCACTGTGCCTAGGGACATTTTAAGCTTTGTGCGTTGCTCTTTTAATACGGCATAGTCCAGATTTACTATTCTTCAAGGCAGGCAACGATGAACCAAAGTGGCTTCACTGTTGCATCAAAGGGAAAGAGAAAAAATGCACCATGTCTACAAAGATACAGTGAATCCTTTCTCTCCCCCTGCTGGCGAACATTTAGCACACACTTGCACCATAGTGAAAGGGTGTGCGCCTTTCTCTGAAACATGGGTTTTATACTGGAAAAGTCCCTTCCTGTACAAACACTATGTTTAAGACTTTTCCCACTTCATGTAGCTGCTGTACAATGCAACACACATGCAAAGTTGAAAAAATCTGCAAAAATGAAAACATTTCTCCTTGTTGCACCTGCCAGAGGCATAAGATTTTAACAGAAATCTCTGTCTATCAATGTTTCTAAATTGGGATCTGTGTCAAACCCCATGGGTGGTTGCACAGGGATGCCCATGCAACCACCCATGGAAAGCCACATTCGTGCAATGAAACTCAAAGCAGCTCATAGAGCATTTTTGTGTTACTTTGGTACTCTATTAAATGTAGATCCTCCTTTGCTTTAAATAGTAAACCCACCCTAACATTTTGCTCTGGGTTTGAGCCCCAAAAATGATTCAAACCTGACGCAAGCGTAAAAAGATCTGGGCCCAATGGTATTTGACAAAACTTTGACAAGCCTCTATTTTTGTGGCCATGCGGCCTTCTTGCACTGGTCGCTCATCAGAGTGTCAAGGAAGGCATTAAGATCATGCTGGCAGGATGAAGTGAGTTTGTCAATAACAGACAGGAATCAACAAAAGTTCAAATGGTAAATAAAACAGGGCAGATTTACATGCCCCTCGTGCCACTTTTGCGTCACTTTTCCCTTGTTAAAAGTGATGCAAAAGTGGCAAAAGGGGCTTGTAAATCTGCCCCAGCGTTTTGGCTAAACAAAGGAACAGCATGAGATACTCAAGTAGAAAACACATCCGCATTTAGCGAACATCCCAGTGCCTAATTTGTAAAAAAAAAATAAGTGCCAGGGCTCTAGTCAGGAGGCCTCTGCAGTTTGCACCACTCATTGCCACTACCAGCTTTGCCACTTACAGTACCTACACAACTACTAACCAGCACACTGATACAAGTGTGACAATTCAGACTATTCCAGACCCGCAAAGCTATAAATATAGCTTGGCGGCAGGTATTAGTTGTTTTTAATGCAAACTGAATTAATAAACAAGTGCTGCTCTGCTCATCTCTGAATTATACCATCAGCTTCACCATGTGGCAGCTGTCATAAGTGCTGGTGTGGACAATTATGTGCCGGGCCTGACAATTAATCACCTAAAACGACTGGCTCAAATTAAGCACTGGAACTTCCCTTGCGATGCATCTAGTCATACTATACACACATATTGAAGTCCCATTGATGAGTCCCATGGTGCCACCCTGAAGATCATCTGCTATAGAGAAGAAGAGATTGACAAGAATAGAAAGGGGAAAAGAAAGTGGATTGAAGCACAACAATGAAAATACCACGAAAAAGTATTTTATTATGAAGGGGTGTAGCCCTCAATAGTGCAGCAGGCTCAGTGGGGGTAGGTGTCCTAAGTGCCTTACTGCATCCAAATTATGTTTAGGTTTTCCTACCTAAATCGAGAGAGGTAAACTCCTTCTAATTCTTGCATTAGGCCTATCACACCTTTGCTATACACTGTAACGATCCCAATAAAGACAGTTTCTCTGGCAGTGAGGAACAAATGATAAATAACTGTAACGTTTTTGTCCAGAGGTGCATGTCACACTTTCGGCCATTTTTAGGCACCTTAAATTTCAGACTTTACTATTGCCCAATTTAATGGTAGTCAAAAAATGTCCCTCCGGAGGGTGAAAAGGCTTAGTTGCCGCAGCCAGCATTTGAACTCTTGGCACAGTGGGCACATCAGATAACTGCTGGGAAGGCTGATCTTGCTTAGCCATCTCGTATAAGGAAATGTTAACTAATACAATGAATCAGTATGAAAAATGTTTGATCTGCTATCCAAATAAAACACATGTAAGAAAGTAATAGCATGGACCCCAACAGAACATCCCTAAGCTCAACCTATTGGGGGAAAACACTAGTACTCGAAAACCAAAACACACTATACCTACAGAGCAAGGAAACCGTCAAACCTCCAAGTCTGTACACTTTGCCATTTGGGGCCAGATTTTTAAAAAACTGCATATAACGCAGTGCAGCCCCAAAGAGGCTGCGCTGCATGACATGGAGGGAGCAAGATCTACAGAGATATAGCTCTTTTCTCCTCTCTCCCTAGCGCGGGCACTGATTTCAGCTGCCGAGCGCTACGCAGATACCTTAGCGCCATAGCACTAGGGTGTGTGCATGAGTTTAACATAGGTTTTATACCCTTCCTGTACAAATACCATCCCTAGACAGGTTTTTAAGCTTTGCCCACTTTGCATGTGTGGTGCACAGTGCAGCACGCATACAAAGTTTGAAAAAAAAGAGAAATAAAAGCATTTCTCGTGTTAGCACCTCCTTTGAAGGGGCGTTAACTTTTGACACTAAACCTTGTCTACAACTGCTTGTAGATAGGGTTTTGCATCAAAAGGCATGGGTGGTTGCATGGGAATGTTCATGTACCACCCATGTAATGCCCCGTGGTGCTCAGTAATGCAAAGCAGTGCTTTGCGCTGCTCTGCTTTTAGGGTATTTTCCAGACGCAATCCGTGTTATTCTGATTAGCATCACTTTTGTGACGCTAACACAGGGTAAAATGTGTGAAAATATACCACTTGGTGTTTTTGAAGTTTGAACATAAGATCTTTTATGGATATTTTAATAAATTAGGGGGTCCAACCAGGGCCAGCTCAGGATTATTCACCAATATCGAACATTCATGAGAGAAATCACTTAGGGAGAGGGTGTGTTCTAATGGTTAGATCAGTGGACCTTGAAGCTGGGGAACCAGGTTTGAGTCTCAGTACGTACGCTCAACATCCTGTGGTTCTGGATACATCACTTAATCTCCCCATGCCCAACAAAATGAATGTGCTCGTCTGTAACGCAACTGGTGCACATGTAAATGACCTGATACCTTTGGGTCGAGTTCAAACAATATAAAACTCCCCCCCCCCCAAAAAAAAAAATAGGCAAGGATTCTAATCCAGTTATGGCAATGACCAAAAATAACAACATAGCCCTCCAGAAAACACGGGTCAGTGGCAAAGAAACAAGTACCACTGTGTCATAGAGTCTAAAGAAAGCATAAAGATCTCAATAAAAGAAACTGGTGTTGTTGATACAATTGTAAAATTATTGTAAATATCTCAGACAAAATGAAGATGCAAACGTTTGAATAGTAGCACCACTAAGTTGAATGGTAGACCACAACATCCACCCTGGGTCATCTTGACTCTGAAAAAAGCAGTATCGACAGCCACATTCAGGAAGGATACATTCATGTTTTTTATAACTTATCTAAACTTCAAGAAGTGCGGTTGGGCATAGATCTATATTGGCAAAGGTGTTCCTTCCATGGCACATTCCTAGAGACAGCGTTTACCAGCTTGAGGTTGCTCCAGAGTGGTGCTCTGGACTCAGTTGACAAACCTTGAGGGCTTATTTATGAGCCCCTTGCAACACTTTCGCACTGCCTTTGCATCACTTTTAGTGACGCAGCAGCGGCATAAACAAGGCTCCACATTACGCCATATTTACAAGCTGACGCATCTAGGCAGATGAGTCACCTTGTAAAATCCTGCGCCACATTATACCTAGGTATGGGATAATGTATGCAGGTGGGCATTCCCACACAACAAAGCCTTGTAGGAGTGGCGCAGTAAAAACTATGAGATTTACTTGCGCCACTTCTACGACGCCACTTCATCAAAACCTTATGCCTGCCTCATAGCAGTCGCAAGGGAGACGCAGTGCTGTGTGTATGGGCCTGCCTCGTGTATTGCTGGAGTTGTGTCATGCTTGCGACACAACTCCAGCAATGTGTGACTTTTGCTCCGACAGATACATCAGGATTTCCTGACGCATCTGTCACTCCTTGCAACATGGAGGGCCGTACAGTAAATACATTGCATCCATCATGTCACAAAGAGGGAGTAGTGAAAACTGCTGCATTGCTGTTTTCACGCAGCGATGCAACAGTTTTCATAAATAAGCCCCTGAGTTTTTGGGAGAAGGATTCCGGCATCTATGATAGAAAGCTTTGGGAATGAAGCACAAATCATTATGCTTTATTCTCTCCTGGACAGGCAGCCACGGCAACTAGCATGGTGCTGGTTGGGTGCTATCCCTTTTTTCAGCTTCATTAAGGTCCCAGCACAACAACTTTGAATGGGTCGGCATCTTTTAATAAATGTTCTAGATTCAAAGCAGCTCTACCATAGACGCAAACTTGAATAAACCAAAATGTTAAAAAATGTTGCAGGTAAGAAACAATGGGCCTGATTCAGAAAGGTAACTTACAGTTTTGAGTAATTTTCATGTCAAGTAATCTTACACTCTTGAGTAACGTTACACTTGTTTTTTGTGAATAGTCAAAAGTAGTAAAGTTACTCAAAAGTGTAAGAGTGAATTACGTGAGTAAATTGCTTACAAGTGTAAGATATCTTTGTGAGTTGCTTAATAGCCCCCGGGCCCTTCAATTAGAGAGAGACATGTACGTTTCACGTTTGGAGGAAAGGTACACTTCTGTGAATAACCAATAAGTAGTAAGCTACTCAGTGTAATTTACTCAAAAAAGTAAGTTACCTTTGTCATTCAGGCCCTTTGAGTCTTACCCTTAAAACAGAAACTAAAAAAATGTACAAGATTCTTGCCCCGTGCTAATAAGTAGTAGAAGATCTAGAGAGTAATTTTCATGTCAAGTAATCTTACACTCTTGAGTAACGTTACACTTGTTTTTTGTGAATAGTCAAAAGTAGTAAAGTTACTCAAAAGTGTAAGTGTGAATTACGTGAGTAAATTGCTTACAAGTGTAAGATATCTTTGTGAGTTGCTTAATAGCCCCCGGGCCCTTCAATTAGAGAGAGACATGTACGTTTCACGTTTGGAGGAAAGGTACACTTCTGTGAATAACCAAAAAGTAGTAAGCTACTCAGTGTAATTTACTCAAAAAAGTAAGTTACCTTTGTCATTCAGGCCCTTTGAGTCCTACCCTTAAAACAGAAACTAAAAAAATCTACAAGATTCTTGCCCAGTGCAAATAAGTAGTAGAAGATCTAGAGAAGCTCCACTAAAATGGGAGACAATTGAGGGAGACATGAATATAACCTGAGATTTAATAATTGAGAGATGATTGGGAAAAATGTACAAGGCAGTAAGGAGCAGTAACAAGTCTGCACTGCGCAGCGTTACCATCTCAGGACAAGACTGAAAGCAGGCCCCTGATTCAAAAAGTGATCGGCTGGCTGCCATCGGGATGATGCGCAGTCTGGTATTGAGTTTTTTATAGGCTTTCATTACCTACTTGAGTGGAGAGAGAGGCTCTGATGATCCTACCGTGTGGATGATAGAAGGATATTTCTGGAAAAAGGCCTGTTGGACCTGGCCCTTTTTGCAGGGTAGACCCCCCTCCAGAATTGCTGCGAGCATGACAGTTTGTCTCTATGAGTGCTATAGTTTCATATTTCCTATTTTTTCTCTTTTCACTTCCATCTAAGAGCACTCCCTATCTCCAATCCCCACTTTTCCTCTATATTCCCCTTACCCATGTCTAACTTACTTTACCACTCACTGCAAATTACTCCCCCTCCTCCTTTTGTCTTATCGTCCCTTTCTCCTCACCTCTCCTGCCTGCCTCCTTCCAATTCCCTACCACATTTTCTTCTCTCATCTCCCCTTTCTTGTCTTGCTCGATCCTTGACTTCCAATCACAAATTTGCCTTTCTCATAATCTCTCATCCATCTCTTTATTCCATTTTCTTTCTTCTAATTCTTACTCTATTTCCTATTCCCATTTGTCTCTTTCATTCACATGCCTCTGCTTCTCTTTTTCTCTCCCCCTCTCTCTCCCCTCCCTTTTTGGAAAGTTGAATTAACTTTAAACTAGTTTTAACCAGTTTGGTACCTCTAATTTGTGACATTTGTTTACAAATTTTGACAAAAAATTATTTTAAGATAAAATACCTATAAATTAGACAACAATGACATTTGGTATTCTTCTTTCATACGGGGAAATAGTAATATGAATAGGTTGTGGTTGAGAAATGACTATTGAAATGTGCTAATGGTGTTCCAACACTTTCCAGAGTTACCTGGATGCCTTTCTGGTGTTAAAAAACGAAATTACCTAGTTTTTGCAGTTTTAAAAGCCTGGTAGTGAAAGCACTTTTCCTTTTTATTCTGCATTCTTTCTTTCGGACTATTAATGACATAAAATACTTTTAGCACTGAGAAAAAGCAGAAATATTTTTAGGCTAAAGAAATCGGATTTGAAGTATATAGGCCAGTCTTCCCACATGTACAAAACACTCCAGCAGATGCACATCATTAAAGGAGAGGAGGGAGAGAAAGGCAGCTATAACCTCCTGTCCTCCTGTTAAACAACATTTATTTCAAACATTGGTGCTGGAACAGTATTTAGAGTAGGGGTGCTGCCATCAATGCCTCACACAAAAAACTGCTTGCTCACTGCACCATCAGGATTCAAGCAAGCCGGGCCGAAGACGGCTGCAATGCCAGAAACCGGTCCCCGGAAGCTTGTTTCCTTTCCAGTAAAGAATTGGCTTGGTAGTTTGGTCTGCCCTGTTCCCATGATGCACTGGGCCAGGGACAGACTAATTTGCATGTAGCCAGGTTCTGAACTGGGATGGTGCAGTGAGCTAAAAATCGGTGATGGATCAAGCCCTGATCTGTTGACTGGGTAGGAGTGTTCTGATTAACTCAGATACTCTGTCCATCACCACCCCCTTTTTTGAAATTATTTTGGCCACCACAAGTGTGGAAGGGTATGCTCAGATGTGAGTCCCTTGCTCACTGCACCATCAGGATTCAAACAAGCCGGGCTGAAGATGGCTGCAATGCCAGAAACCGGTACCCGGAAGCTTGTTTCCTTTCCAGTAAAGAATTGGCTTGGTAGTTTGGTCTGCCCTGTTCCCATGATGCACTGGGCCAGGGACAGACTAATTTGCATGTAGCCAGGTTCTGAACTGGGATGGTGCAGTGAGCTAAAAAACGGTGATGGATCAAGCCCTGATCTGTTAACTGGGTAGGAGTGTTCTGATTAACTCAGATACTCTGTCCATCACCACCCCCTTTTTTGAAATTATTTTTTCTCTAGGGAGACACGGCAGCTCGTGGAGGCACTCTGGGGGTTGTGGTTCTACACAGACATCCTTCTGAAAAGAGGAACAGGCCCATGGACCACAACCTTCATAAAGCTAACGCACTGTAACAAGCAACCGAGCTGGAGCTTTTTGCCATAATGACAAGTTAAACTCGTCTTGACGCGAAGTACTATGTGGGTCGAGTACCATCCGCCCCTCCTCCCGCACAAGCTGCTTGAGTGAGGGGTTCATGACACCACTGTTTTTATGCCCTGTTTTTGTTAGCTTTATGACTCTGGGCACCTTGCCACTGCGGATCAGTGCTACAGTGTACGTGCTCCCTCCTTTAAACTTGGTAAGATTGGTCTACACCTGTTTGGCATATTTATTTTACCTGTAAGTCCCTTGTACAGTGGTATCCTTTATACCCAGGACCTGTAAGTTAAATGCTACTAGTGGGCCTGCAGTTTACTGCTACAGTAACTTGGCAGTTAAAGTGCTTGCCAGGTCTGAAACTCCCCTTTTACTACATATAGGTCGCCCCTAAGGTAGGCTGTTGTAAATGAAAGTTCTGGAGGCCGTACAGTAGATTATAGGTAGATGTTTTGGATAATAGTTCCAACTAAGTAAGATGATGGTTAAGCTCCAACAGGAGCAGCCTTCGTGTTGCTCAGTCCATTCTTCAACTGACTCTCTCCAGCCTCACCATTCTACAGCATCACCACACACCAACATTCCACATCCCCTTCACACTGGCTGAGCAGCAGGTATAACATACCGCCCTTATTTACAAACACTAGAAAAACATCAGCAGCTACTCCATACATGTCTACAAAATAGCAAAGCGAGAGGCTTGAAAAGTGCATGGAAGGAACAAGTCGAAAGTAGCCACACACGTTGTTGAACTCAGTAAGTAAAGATATTGCAAATTTAAATATAGGGGTGGTACACGTCACAATATAAAATGTGATACGGACATGCATGTAAATTCTTAATTGTAACAGACCATTCATGCCAATTACAATAAATAAAAATAAAGATATAAATGTAATAAGAATACATGCATGTAGCTTGTTGAGTGCAAACCTATTGCCATTTTTACCAATAGGTAAACAAGCCACTATGAACACACACTCTACCATATGCATGCCAATCAGAAAAAGAACAACAACAAATAAAGCACAACACTCCTCACTCATTTTCACCCTTTCAGTGAACAAAAAAACATACACTCTACCACCACGGTTCCTCTACCAAACCCCTAATGCCACAAACATGCCAGCTGGCCAGGCTGACATAAAAGACAACACGCAGAGAACCAACCACCGGAGGCAAAGTAGAGAACCACCCATAGCGAAAGAAAAAAAACATCAGAAAGGGTGGAACCCCTTGGCTTAAACACTGCCCTTCACCCTTAAGCCCATAGGAAGGGTAGAACACCTTGGCTAAACACTGCCTTTCACGCTAAACCCCTTAGGAAGAGTGGAACACCTTGGCTAAACCTGCCCTTCCCTCTTAACCCCATAGAAAGGGTAGAAAAAACTTCAACCACACGTAAGGACCAGAACATGGCCTCACCTTAGGACCCTCATATCAGAACCCTCACACTTTGGCCCAAATATGTACCTGTCCCAAATATGTACCTGTCCCACAAAGGCAAGAACACTCTGGCAGAAATATTTGCCCACCCTTAATGAACAAAAACACCAATGCACATAATAATAATAGCACACCAACATAAAGTGTCAATGGCATAGGACAGTGGCGCCCAGTAACACTGAAGATCACCGGTGACCGAACTCCCACCGCATCTCCTCTTAGTACACAAGAATACTCATCCCATATGAAGTCCTCAATACTGTGCACCATAAAAACAATAAATCAAAACCAATAAAGTGGTCACCGTGGTCTGCGCCCAAACATTTCTTGCCAAGTTCTGCTCTTAACACGACAAATGTTTGTCATGTACTTGCAGCGCCCTCACACATGAGCCTCCGACAAATATGCTGGAGTCTGCCAGGACACCACATTCTCAAGGTGTTTAATTTCCACAACGCATGCTAAAAAAAAGAAATTCTCAGCCCTACTTCACTTTCCATGTACTATGCACGCCCACCACAGTTTTGTGGCTGAAACCTTTGGATCACTGCACAGCTTGAATCCAGACATATGCTGCTACACAATGCTGCCTGCTTGCAACACGGCTAATTCATGAAGCAATTCTTGTTCTACTTTTTTGTGCATGCAAAGTCACAGCTTCAATAAGCTCAGCTGCCACACAGCTTGCGGCTATTACGAGGTACCTCCAAGCTGTCACCCAGCTTGCAGCTCTAACGTAGTACCTCCAAAGACGTTGTTAATAGCGCATGAATGCGGCATAAAGCACAGGTCAAAGTTGAAGATGGTGCGCCATTCTATGTCACTTTCATTGGAAAGTAGATGTTCTCTCTCCCATTCATGACGTCGACTTATGCGCACCTGTTCCCTCGTGGCTGGAATCCAAAGAATGTGTTGATGACTTGCCCATAAGATTCTACATGGCCACTCCTCCTACAGGCTCACGCTGAAGTGATGGTGCGTTTTTAAATTTAAACAAGGGCGCTACTTATATTTACCATCTTGAAGTCTGTATATACTCACTGCGAGCTGTGTAGTTGAACACCTACACACCAATAAAGTTCCACTCCAACCCTGAATAGCTGATACCCGCACAGACGGTCCGCTTTCATCACTAGCTGCTTCCCATGCAGTTAGCCCTGCCACCCATGCTGATACACCCAGTCAGTGCTGCAATGTTGAAATTCCAAGTTCAGGTGTTATTAAACATCGCCAGTTCTTGCCAAAAGTAAGCGCTGCTGGTTCATTTACAACTGCACCTGAACGCTGCAGGTGCATTCCCCTAATACTAAATTCCCTCTATCTGTTAACTGTTCAGTGGACACCTTCATAGTCAGCAGCCTGTCACATGATTTCAGACACCGGTTTCTACAAAATACTTGCTGCCAGGGCACATAGTTTGATGCAGCCATACTTTAATTCAGATGGTAGCCTGTTCAATTTCCCTGGATATCAGGCTGTCTCGTGTAAATAGACACTGGTGGAGCTGTGTCCAGGGCACATCACAAGCTTCAGTTTCTATTTGGTCTTCATTTTTCTCTGGTTTCAATTTCTTTCAGGCTTTTTTAATTCTTAGTTTCCTCTTCAGTTTCTTCTTAAATCTTCTGAACCTTCCTGTACGCATAATTCTTTACCTAAATCGTCGCCAGGGCTGTAAATGAAAGTTCTGGAGGCTGTAGAGTAGATTGTAGGTAGATTTATTGGATCATAGGGCCCGATGTAGGTCGGTCGGTAACGGCCGAAAATCGGTATTTTCGGCCGTTACCGATCGGAATAGAGACAACGGGATGTAGGAGGCCGAAATCCGGCGAAATCGGCGATTTTACCGAATCGGAAAGTCACCGAGTCGGTAGAATCCCGAATCGGAAAAAAGTAGGAATCGGAAAATTCTCCGATTCGGTAGAATACCTAATTGGAGAATTTTCAGATTCCTACTTTTTTCCGATTCGGGATTCTACCGACTCGGTGAATTTCCGAATCGGTAAAATCGCCGATTCGGTATAAATACCGATTCGGTGATAATCTGGTTCGATGCGAAAAGCTGAAGAATGAGATGTAGGTAAGCACAGAGTCGGAAATTACCATGGATTGGAATCAGGTGGTAACCAGGTGCAACCTATAAAAAAGGACCCAAAATGCAGTTCTACTTGCAACATGGCAGCTTTCTATGTCATAGCAAGACAGCTACGGCTACAGCAGGAAGGAGAGAGGGAATGGCTGAGACAGGAGCAGGTGTATAGACAGCGTATCACCCTGTGCATGCTGACAGATCCAGAGATCCTACAGAGGTACAGGCTGGAGGCAGAGACCATCAGAGACCTCATTAGGGACCTCCAACCCCTGTTGCAGCACCCCACCCCAAGGGCACACGCAATCCCTGTGCAGGTGCAGGTGCTATGCTGCCTACACCTGCTGGCGTCTGGCAGCTATCAAAGTGTAGTTGCTGTGGCAGGAGGGGTGACCCAGAGCAGCCTGTCAAGGTTCTTCCACAAGTTCCTTGATGCCATGATTCAGAGGATGGACCACAACATTTCCTTCCCTTCCACCCATGCAGAACTGGCACAGACAAAAGCTGAATTCTATCAGATGGCAAGATTCCCCACATCATTGGCTGCATAGATGGCACACACATTCCGATTTGCCCCCCTGCTGACACGGAATACGTATACCGCAATCGGAAGTCACGGCACACCACAAATGTGCAGGTGATATGCAATGCTAAGTGTGTCATCACTGACCTGGTTGCAAAGTTTCCGGGGAGTACCCACGACTCCTATATCTTCCAGAGTAGCGGAATTTATGCACGGCTGATGGCAGGGGATTTTGGTGAAGGATACCTCCTAGGTAAGACACAGTGTTTGACCCCCATAACCAAAATTGCAGTGTGAAGTACATGTATGCATGTGAGTAATGTTACCCCTTTTCCTTGTAGGCGACAGTGCATATGCCCTACGCTCGTTCATTCTCACCCCCTACCTCAACCCCTCAACACCCAGCCAAAGGAGGTACAACCGTGCCCACAAAAGCACGAGGAATGTAGTGGAAAGGACCTTTGGCATCTGGAAGAGCAGGTTCAGATGTCTGCACAAGAGCGGAGGTGCAAGGCAATATACCCCCATCACCTGCTGCAAGATTATTGCTGTCTGTGCAATGTTGCACAACCTTGCAGTCAGGAAAGGCACTGAGGTTGAGTTATCCGACTACGAGGACCCTGATGATGACAATGCTGTGCCACTACCACAACCTGCTGGACTCCCTGCACCAACTGACGGCAGATACAGGCGTCAGGAGATAACAGACAACTATTTCTGAGTGAGTACAGATGCACAAACAGGTCAATGTATGTTTTCAGAAATGAAATTTAATAATGTTGTATCATCGTTACTGCACTGATGTGCAACAAAAGAAAAGGTAAACAAGAAGTGGTGAACTGTCCATTGTCCGGGTTGCCTCACCCTCACTGCCAGTCTTATTTTTTGCTGCGCTTAGCAGCCCCACTAGGATGAGCCTCACCCCCTTCAGTATGCCCAGCAGCCTCAGCTGAGCGCCTGCTGCTCCGGCGCGGCTCTGACACTGTGCTGGCCGGGCTGCTGCGGCTGCTTCTGTCCCCAGCCTCGCCCAGGACGGGATCAGTAGTGTCTCCATGGCGGTGGTAATACGGCCCATGCCCCTAGTGACCTCTGACATGTTCTGTGTGAGGCTGGCCTCCATGTTTGCCCCACGTTGGCATAGCTGGGCGGTCGCAGCTGCAAGGCGGTTGAGTGACCTATTTTGTATACGTGCATCCCTGCGACGACATTGCTCATGGTCATCCAATCTGGTGCAGAGCTGGGTGATGGCAGTGATCATTCGGCCAATAGATGTGTGGAAAAGTAAATTTTGCCATGTTCTGTGTCCCTACGTGTCCTCCATCTTATGTTATGTGTGCATGATTAAATATGCATATGTATCCCCCATGTTTGATTAAAGACGCAATTACAGTTGTGTCCATCTTTAGTATGCCAGTTTCCAGTTCTCGTGAAAGCTACGAGTATCAGGCCTATGTAAAGTTACGTTGCCACGTTTCTCAGTGTGCACGTTATTTCATTGTAAAGTCCCCGTTTCTAGGCCTCAAAAGGGCCCGGACACCAGATTCAGCTTCTGTCTCCTGAGCCCTCGCTGAGGAGCGATACAGCCCCCACCTGTATCCTCGACCCTTCACTTACTTCCTGCCTCACAGTGCCCGGCTCAGCCTGGCTCTGCCTCTGAGTCTGCCAAGAGTATGTTATGATTCTAGTTATCAGTCCAGCCCTCCTTCTCTGCATTCCTAAGCTACTGAATCGCATCAATAGTTTCCGTCATTGTCTAGCCTTTACGTCTCCATGTAAGAGAAATACTGCATTTAATGGTCATTTAATATTCTTCATCACGCACTACATGTAGAGTAATGCATGCTCCAGTCTTAGAGTCCGTTAGCCTTTACCCCGATAACTTTTGGATTCTATCAACATGTTCTCCAAACATTAGATACTAGATACTGTTTAGGTACATGTCGCCCTGACTCTCCAGACTTCAGTCTCTGCTCCTAGCACAGAGTTCATAGCCCCCAGCTTCTCCTAGTAACACGTCATTGTCAGTTTGCGCGCACCATTAGGTTAGAGGTCCCGGCTCCTTAGGTAGCCCCCTCCATGTTTCCGCCCCATTTATGACATATTCTGTTACGTTTACATCACATGTCTATGTATACGCCCTGTTACACCCATTTTCACCCTTATCTTTCGCGACTGCTATTGACCACACCCACTGCTCCGCCTACTGTAATTCATTGTAATGTAACTGTTTTAGTATATATATTTGTGCACTGTTATTAAATGTTACGCCGATTCTGATCCTGCCCCCGGCAGCGTTGCCATCCTGTTCCCGTGCAGGTTGTCCTGTTCCTGTCCTTTATGCTGTATTAAACCTGCAAACTCCTACTACCTCGAATCTTGACTCTTATTTATTGAGCTATCTGTTATTGCTATGTCCAGTAAAACCTAGATCCGGTATTATTTATTTATATACCACAGATGTTGCAATCTCCTTGTTGCTATCTGCAAAAGTCTTGAAGCCCTGTGCCATTTCCCCCATCTGCAGGTTGTGCAGGCGCAACTGGCGATGGCAGGCCATGATGGATTTTGCCTGCATTCTCTGTATCTTCACCATACTGGTCTCCAGCCCTGCGAAGATGCTGCCTCCCTGTGCGTGTATTGGACTGCTGGTTGCACGTGGCCTCCGTGGATTACTGCTGCCCTGCTGTGTGTGCTGAAGTGATGCTGGGGTCACAGGGTCTTGTGCAGGAGCCTGACCCGCTGCTCCCTCCATGATGACTAATGGAGCAACAATTCTCCTCCTGGCAGGGGATGTGGCAGGTGCAGGGTGGCTCTGTGGTGGTGTGTTTTCCGGGGAGAATTGCAATGTGGGCGACTGAGACAGAGACAGTCGGGGGGAGTGTGGATGGGTGAGGGAATGTCCAGTGTCTTCCTCATTGCCCAGGGCACTGCTGTTGTCCTCCTCCTGTGCTGCTACACTGGTGCTTGCCACCGCCACCGCACTGCCTGTTGGTGCTGGAGCTGGTGCTTGTGTTGGTGCTGCTCCCCCGCCTGATGGTGCCCCTAGGTATAAAGAAGCATTTGTCAACTGAGTGCTAATGTGTTCCAGTCACTACTATTAAAGCATTGCACATCTCATTACAAAAACGTAGATGCAGTATTACTGTTATTTTTCTTATGCTTCTGCAGTGGCATTATTGGGTACTTTTGCTGACTACATTTACCAAGATGCATTGCTCATGTCTGTTGCTAGCAGTACTGGCCTGGGGTTTGGCTGTGCATTGGGTCTATAGGGGAGGTGTCTGGTATGGTGTGTCAAGTTGCGCATGCTTCTTACCTGTAGCTGTAGCTCGGAATGAGCTATCCAGGTCCCCAATTCCCACGACACTCGCCCTCTCGATGGTGGTCGCCACTAGTTCCTCCAGCTGAGTGAGGGGTGGTGCCCGGTTTGTGCCTCCTCCAGTAAGTCCAGCCTGCTTGTGCAGGTCAGCCAGTTTTCTCTTTGTCACGCCACGGATATCGTAAAACCTCTTCTTGAGGTCGTCTTGGCTCCTGTGGATGACACCGACAGCGTTGACTTTTTCCCCGATGTCTATCCACAGCCTCCTCTTGGTGCTCTCCGGAACAGTGAGGGACAGCCTTCCATAAAGCTGCGTGTGCACCCTCACCACCTCCTCCACCAACGTTTGCAGCTCCATGGTGCTGAATTTTGGATTCCTCTTGCGCGCTGCCTTCTGGCTCTCAGTGCTGTTTGCCATGTCTCACAGGGATCCTGCTAACACTGCTGCTCACTGTGTTTGCTCAGCTCAGGCAGCTTTCCAGAAAGTTCTGATGAGTTGCACCTGCCTGGGTTGCCACTCCCTGTGGGGGAGGGTGCTTCCAGCTCATTGGCTGATGTCTTCAGTGTCAGTCAACCTGCTCGACGAATCGGCATTCTCCGATTCGGTATTTTCCGATTCGGAATATACCGAATATGTTCGGTAAATACCGATTCGGTATGTATTATGCGTTCCTATTGGCCTTTCGGCCCATGGGGCGTATTTCTATTTCCGATTCGGCGTTTACCGAATCGGTAGGATCCGCATTTTTATTTACCGAATCGGACGTGTCCGATCCGGGCTATACCGATTCGGTACTTGGCGAATCGGTACGTATCGACTCACGATACCGATTGCTACCGATTCGGTATTTTTCCGAATTATTTTTTCTACATATCATTTTCCGATTTTAAAATACCGATTCGGTACGGATCGGTATTTTAAAATCGGTAAATGCGTTTTACCTACATCGGGGCCATAGTTCCAACTAAGTAAGATGATGGTTTAGCCCCACCAAGAGCAGCCTTCCTGCTGCTCAGCCCATTCTCCAACTGACTCCCTCCCCAACCTCCACATTCCCCAGCATCACCACACACCAACATTCCACATCACACTCACACTGCCTGAGCAGCAGGTATACCAGTGTGGGGTTTGGGGTGTGGAAGGTAATTTTAGGGTTTAGTATGAGTATGGCTTTTGTGGCGGCAAGGGTACATTTAGGGTTCAGGGTGGATATGGGTTTTGGGTTAACAAGGGTAATTTTAGGGTTCATGGTGGGTATGGGTTTTAGGGTGCCATGGTCAATTTTAGGGTTTAGGGAGAGTATGGGTTTTGCGGTGGCAAGGTTAATTTTAGGGTTCAGGGAGGGTATGGGTTTTGGGGTGGCAAGGTAAATTTTGGGGTTCAAAGTGGGTATGGGTTAAGTGGTGGTAAGGGTAATTTTGGGGTTAGGGGTTATCAGTTTTGGGGTGGTAAGGGTTACTTTTAGGGTTTTAGGGGGTATGGGTATTGGGGAAGTAAAGGTAGTTTTAGCAGGTATTAAAAAAAATATATATGAATATATACATATATGTATGTATGAATATATATGTGTTTGTGTATATATATATATTTACCTACCTTAATCACTTTTACCAAGTGTATGCCTTTACCAGGCATGCCTTTGCTTGGTAATGGCATGCGCGGTAAAGGCATATTCGTAGTGAAAGTTTGCATTGTGATGGTAGGTCGAGCTAAATGTATTGGTGTAGTAATACCTGCATTGTAACGGCACGTGTGGTATTAGTACGCATTGTAACATGACATAGTTTTTATATATATATATATATATATATATATTACCTACTGGCGGTCGCCAGTAGGTATATATAGTTAGGATTTTTTCTCTATGGGTTTTTTGAAAATTCTATGTCTAATAACTTTGGCGTTTGTGGACGGAATTGGCTGAAATTTTCAGGAAAATGGCACATTTTGTTTCTGAGCAGCCCTTGAAAATTTGGGGGGGGGTTCGTCAAGGGGGGGCCGAGAAAAAAGGGGGGTCCCAAAACGTGTTTTTAACATTGAGTTTTCCATAGGGCGGTTGGCCTCACTTTTAGCCCGAACGGCTGAATGGATTTGCACGAAACTTGGCAAAATTGTAGGGACTGGTAGCCCGATGTGCCTTTTGTAGGTCTCAATAAATGTGCTCCAGTGGATTTTGAGAAATTAACGTTTAAAAAAAGATATATATCTGTAACAGCGGACCTGGCAGCGTCCCAGGACGCGTACTTTACGCGCAACGGAGCTTTGTGAAGCGAAGCTGATTGGTTCTCCGGCGTCTGTCAACATTCCAAACAGTCCGTAGCGGCCGCCATCTTGTCTCTCGGTAGGATCGAGAGACAAGAGGAGGCCAAAGCGAAGGGGCAAATGACCATAAGGGGGCATAGTACATTGTCGCTCACCCCCTAGGTTTGATGTGGAGGTTTTAAAAGGGCCCCGCGGGGCAAAAAAAAATAAAAATAATAATAATCGAACAGCTGAATGGATTTGCACGAAACTTGGCAAAATTGTAGGGACTGGTAGCCCGATGTGCCTCTGCCTTTGCTAGATCTCAATATATGTGCTCCAGTGGATTTTGAGAAATTAACGTTCAAAAAAAGATATATATCTGTAACAGCGCACCGCTTCGCGTACTTTTCGCGTTACGGAGCTTTGCGAAGCGAAGCTGATTGGCTCTCCGGTGTCTGTAAACATTCCAAACAGTCCGTAGCGGCCGCCATCTTGTCTCTCGGTAGGATCGAACAGCTGAATGGATTTGCACGAAACTTGGCAAAATTGTAGGGACTGGTAGCCCGATGTGCCTTTGCTAGGTCTCAATATATGTGCTTCAGTGCATTTTGAGAAATTAACGTTCAGAAACAAGATATATATCTGTAACAGCGCTCCGCTTCGCGGAGATAAAATTATATGTGTATTACCTAGCTGTTGCTAACACCAGTTAGCGCCGGCTAGTAGAATATAGCAACCATCTTGGGCCCCACTTTGCATGTGAGTGATATTTATCACTAATGACATGCAAAGTGGGCATGCCAAGATGTTAGCGACTGGAAACAGTCGCTAACATCGCTATCTCCTATTATCAACTTTTGGAAATATTCGAGATAAGCGTGAATATCTCCAAAAGCTACCACCTGCCCTGAGCAGTTCTTAGCCATGTTATCCAATGGGAGGTGGATAACATGGCTAAGAGCATTAGCTCGGTAATGCATGAATATCGCTGAGTTTTCAGCGATATTAATGCATTGCGGTCGTTTTTTATCGTATTTCCGATAAACCTTGATAATAGCAAGGTTTATCTGCGATAATTTCTGACGGTAAAAAAATCGTTGCTAAGCATCGTTAGGGATAAATATCGCTTAACTTTGGTAATATGCCCCAACGTCTGTTAACGTTCGATTCGAAGGAAATCAGGAAGTGTTGAAAAACATTGTCTGCGCCATCTTGTCTTTTTTCAAATGCCACACTTTTGTCGTGCACGGCAGCCATTTTAGATGCCTTGACCAGACCCACTCTGTGCACGCTGTCGATCCTTAGCATGGCTCCCCACCCTCGCAAGCATCTCCCCCAGGCAGTGGTCACCCCCGCTCTCTGTCTTATGCATGGGTAATAAACCTCCCCCCATCTGCGCTGCTCTTCCCTGAGAATCACACCCTGTGCCCGCCCGACACCTCCCTTTCGCCCTATTCACTACCGCACCCTCTGACACTCCTTTTCCTCTGTGTCCGATTGTCCAGGCTGGTCCTAGGGTATCAGCTAGCCCTGCAGATGTAGTTTATGGCCACAGCTGTAAAGAATCACCCCTCTTCAAAGGAGTTATAGTAGATCAAGGCCCACACTCGATGAGATCCGTCACAGCAGAAGCGTTGCTATTATGTGTAAACCATCCTGTATTGTGATTGGGGAGGGGACCGAGCCTGAAGCGGAAGATTCCAGGGATGACTCTTTGTACATCAAAGTTTTTACAATTATGTGTCACATTAAAAATATATAGCACTCCGACAAAGTAGTAAGATTATAAAACTTTAATAATTTATAAATATATACAAGAAAACAAAAATAGTAATAACATATAAACATTTTTAGGGAAAAACAACGAAGTAGCGGTCGGCTGTGCGAATAGTCCCAACGCAGCACAACGTCCAGATTTCCGGCGTGGGGCGTCGCGGGGGGTGGGTCATCAGTAGCAAACTGTTGTGCGAATAGTTCCAAGGCAGCAGAACGCGCTGAAATCTAGATGACACTAAAGTGATGTCTAGTAAGTTGCCACCCAGCAAATAACGGCATGGGGCGTCGCGGGGGGTGGGTCATCAGTAGCAAACTGTTGCGCGAATAGTTCCAAGGCAGCAGAACGATGGCACCAAGGTGATGTCCAGTAAGTTGCCGCACTGGTTTTGGTATCCTACAATGCTGCTCCGAATAACGGCGCGGGGCGCCCCGGGGGAGGCGGTGAACGGGCCTCTCCAGGTGGAGTGTCATCTGTTGTAGTGGGGCGCCCCTTTACCGTTTCAGTTGCCATTCCGTCCGTTTTTGGTCCACTGTGTCAAAAGCCGCAATTCAGCTGAGTTGCGCCCACTCTTGCGGTGCAGCGATAGGCGGCTGTCACAGGACTCTCAAAATGGCGGCAGGCTGTTTCCTTTTTGGGCCTGGTCCACTGAAATGGCCCTGGGACACCTTGGAAATCGGACGCTTGTCTGCTAGGTCTTGGACCCCATTCTCGAAAGCGTCCCCTCCGCCTTGAGAATTCATCAAAAGTTTTGGGGGCTCCGACTCCTGCAGGCTTCTGGTGGGGAGCGGCTGCCATGATTGCTCGCGGAATGACCACGACTGAGCTACGAGATGGTGGTGCTCTCATGCTGACGCCAGCTTCAGTCTGAAACATCCAGAAACAAGGTGGGGCTTTCATCGTTTGGGAAAAAAAAAAGTTTTCATCCAATGAAAAGTGTTGTTTTTAGGTCACATGATCAAGCCTTCCATCATTAGGAAACCAAAAGTAAAATGAACCAATGAAAAGTTTTATAAACAAGTCACATGACCTGTTATGCGGCATAGGGTGTAAAATGCGGAGAAAATACGTTGGCACGTGAGGCGGCGTCAGTAGCGGACCGATGTGCGAATAGGCCGAAGGCAACACAACGCGCCAAGATCCGGATGGCACCGAGGTGGTGTCCAGCAAGTTGCAGCACTGGTGTGGCCATCCTACAATGCTGAAAGTCAGCGTGGGGCGCCCCGTTGGCACGTGAGGCGGCGTCAGTAGCGGACCGATGTGCGAATAGGCCGAAGGCAACACAACGCGCCAAGATCCGGATGGCACCGAGGTGGTGTCCAGCAAGTTGCAGCACTGGTGTGGCCATCCTACAATGCTGAAAGTCGGCGTGGGGCGCCCCGTTGGCACGTGAGGCGGCGTCAGTAGCGGACCGATGTGCGAATAGGCCGAAGGCAACACAACGCGCCAAGATCCGGATGGCACCGAGGTGGTGTCCAGCAAGTTGCAGCACTGGTGTGGCCATCCTACAATGCTGAAAGTCGGCGTGGGGCGCCCCGTTGGCACGTGAGGCGGCGTCAGTAGCGGACCGATGTGCGAATAGGCCGAAGGCAACACAATGCGCCAAGATCCGGATGGCACCGAGGTGGTGTCCAGCAAGTTGCAGCACTGGTGTGGCCATCCTACAATGCTGAAAGTCGGCGTGGGGCGCCCCGTTGGCCTGTGAGTTTGCGTCCGTAGCGGACCGATGTGCGAATAGGCCGAAGGCAGCACAACGCGCCAAGATCCGGATGGCACCGAGGTGGTGTCTAGTAAGTTGCCGCACTGGTGTGGCCATCCAACAATGCTGAAAGTCGGCGTGGGGCGCCCCGTTGGCCTGTGAGTTTGCGTCAGTAGCGGACCGATGTGCGAATAGGCCGAAGGCAGCACAACGCGCCAAGATCCGGATGGCACCGAGGTGGTGTCTAGTAAGTTGCCGCACTGGTGTGGCCATCCTACAATGCTGAAAGTCGGCGTGGGGCGCCCCGTTGGACTGTGAGATGGTGTCAGTAGCGGATCGATGTGTGAATGGGGCCGAAGGCAGCGCAACAATATTTTCGGAATAGAAGACACCACTAGGCGCTGAGATTCCAAGATCCGGATGGCACCGAGGTGGTGTGTAGCAAGTTGCCGCACTGGTGTGGCCATCCTACAATGCTGAAAGTCGGCGTGGGGCGCCCCGTTGGCCTGTGAGTTTGCGTCAGTAGCGGACCGATGTGCGAATAGGCCGAAGGCAGCACAACGCGCCAAGATCCGGATGGCACCGAGGTGGTGTCTAGTAAGTTGTCGCACTTCTGTGGCCATCCTACAATGTTGAAAGTCGGCGTGGGGCGCCCCGTTGGCCTGTGAGATGGCGTCAGTAGCGGACCGATGTGCGAATGGGGCCAAAGGCAGCGCAACAATATTTTCTGATTTGAAGACACCACAAGGCGCTGAGATGCCAAGATCCGGATGGCACCGAGGTGGTGTCTAGCAAGTTGTGGCACTGGTGTGGCCATCGTACAATGGTAAAAGTCGGCGTGGGGCGCCCTGTTGGCCTGTGAGATGGTGTCAGTAGCGGACTGATGTGTGAATGGGGCCAAAGGCAGCGCAACAATATTTTCTACAATATTTTCGGAGTAGAAGACACCACAAGGCGCTGAGATGCCAAGATCCGGATGGCACCGAGGTGATGTCTAAGTTGCGGACCGATGTGCGAATGGGGCCAAAGGTAGCGTAACAAGATTTTCTGTATGGAAGATACCACTAGGCGTTGAGATGCCAAGATTCGGATGGCACCGAGGTGATGTCTAGCAAGTTGTGCCACTGGTGTGGCCATCGTACAATGGTAAAAGTCGGCGTGGGGCGCCCTATTGGCCTGTGAGATGGTGTCAGTAGCGGACTGATGTGCGAATGGGGCCAAAGGCAGCGCAACAATATTTTCTGACTGACACCACAAGGCGCTGAGATGCCAAGATCCGGATGGCACCGAGGTGATGTCTAAGTTGCGGACTGATGTGCGAATGGGGCCAAAGGCAGCGTAACAATATTTTCTGTATGGAAGATACCACTAGGCGTTGAGATGCCAAGATTCGGATGGCACCGAGGTGATGTCTAGCAAGTTGGTGTGGTCATCCTACAATGCTGAAACTCGGCGTGGGTCACCCCATTAGCCTGTGAGATGGCGTCAGTAGCGGACCGATGTGCGAATAGGCCGAAGGCAGCACAACGCGCCAAGATCCGGATGTCACCGTGGTGGTTTCATAGTTGAGAGGCTCTTCATCTGCAGTGGGGCGCCGAGATCCGGATGGCACCGAGGTGATGTCTAGCAAGTTGCTGTACTGGTGTGGTCATCCTACAATGCTGAAATGTAGTGGGGCGCCCATTTACCGTTTCAGTTGCCATTCAGCTGAGTTTCGGCTGCTCTTGATGCTACAGCGACAGGCGGCTGCAAGAGGACTCTCAAAATGGCGGCCTGTTCTTTGGATTTGGGCCTGGTCCACTAAAATGGCCCTGGGACACCTTAGAACTTGGACGCTCGATTTTTTTTTCCTTTCCTGTACATGCAAAAAAAGGTAAATGCCCGGTACGTTACACGCTTCATCTGCCACGATGAACTCTCCAGAGGAACCGAAAAAAAATATAGTTGTGGTAACTATACCATGCATCGTCATATGGAGAGGTGGCACCAATTAATTATAGTGCTGCATAAAAGAGAGATTTGGAGGAGAACCCCTGACCTGCTAGTACATTCATCAAAGAAGTGGCACTGAGAGCTTCAGAGGCAAGGGAAACGGTCCCAAATATTTAGAAGAACTTTGGAAAGATTAAAATGACATGTTTAGATTGTGGTAAATTAATTTCATGTGGACAGATGAGTGTTACTCTAATAAATACAGCATATGAACATCATCATAGTCGATGGTTGGTAGAGACATTTTGACTATATCCTGGACCTGCCCGTCCTCGCCCAAAATGGCGCCGGAATAAATGGGACTCGTAACTCCTTGTTGTGTACTGGTTGCAGAACCTTGAAATCACGAGATACGTATGCAGTTTTGAAGCACATGGCGGGCGGGGACGAGAATTGATTGAATATTTCGACATCCCTATTGATATTAAGTTCTGATGTGTTATTGATTACTGTACTGTTGAAAGTTCGAATTAACGTCACCCATGGTACTTGCCCGCAAATGTATATCTAGATAATTTTATTGTAACTGGCCCTGTCGTATTTTAATTATAAAATGTACGTCCACCGATTCCGTAACTGTTAGACACCTTAGTTCTTGCAACCTAATGGCCCGCCCGTTACGTTCCTCTACAGTGTAAATGTCTATTCATCATATACGATTACAGTTTGCTCCGTGGCAGGCCCACGTGGTTATAGGCTCGTATTTGTATAATGAAATTTTCACAATAAAGGTTTTTAAAAGAAAACATGGTAGTAGTATATACATTGGTAAAGTTTTTAATAATAGTCACTGTTTTAGAATCATTAAAAGGCAAGTGAAATAAAGCAGACCAATTACATGAAGGGTAAAAGGTATAATACGAAGGAGCGCAGTAAAGATAAATGGTCAAGGGCTGTTGTGTTTTCTATTCCTGCAACATAAAGTGATCGATAAGAATCTCATATTCAGGCGTATCGGCGACTAAGACAGCAGGTCGACCCTCTTTTGCTCAACGGCTCCGTCATGGGACGAAGAAACGCTCTTTTTCTCGAAAAAAGAATATATTTTACTTGCAGGACAGTTGTAAAATTTCCGGGAAAGTACATTAGCCTGGAACATTATAACATATATTTAAGAAAAAATAATGTTCGGAAGTAATTAAAAGCGTAATTTTTAGGTGATATGACCAAGGCTTTCATCATTAGAATAAGAAAAGTAAAATGAACCAATGAAAAGTTTTATTAACAAGTCACATGACTTGTTATGCTTACGTTACGCGCTGCGCGCCCCGGATGACTTCCGGATGCGCTAACGCGGCGCGTCATATGACGCATTACGCGACAACGCAGGTCCAGAATATAGTCAAAATGTCTCCACCAACCAGCGGTCGAAACACAACCCCTTTCAGCAGGCTAAATAGTTCTGTTAAATGACAACAGAAGGGACAGGCAACAAGAACCATCAGTCAAAGAGGGGAGGGCTAGTTCTTCTCTACCGGGTTACATTGGGGCGCTACCGGAACTGATCGAATTGGTAGTCTACAGTGTTTCTGGATGTTTCAGACTGAAGCTGGGGTTAGCATGAGAGCAGCACCATTTCGTAGCTCCGTCGTGGCCATTCCGCAACCAATCATGGCAGCCGCTCTTTATCGTTATTTTGGGCGGGGTGGGTGGCGGAGCTGAGCTGTTTTGCAGCCATCATTGTGTGGAGTTCAGTTCATCTCACTAGTTTTGTATTTGTCATGAGGGGTTGTTCCTAATGTTTCTATTTTAGCGAGGTCAAAAAGAGATCCCATTAGTGGCCTACTGATTTTGCTCTATTCCTTTTCTTTTTTTTTACACTATTTTTCGTTATCTGCAAAGACTAAACAGAGTATTGCGACTCTGTGTTTGTTTGTAAATAGAGAATGAACCAAAGAGAACTAATTCTAAAATAGTAAATACTTGGATAACAATCAATCAAATGGAGAGAGAAGCAGGCACGACGGATTACAACGGGGGCAAAGGCCTGCGTTAACTACCTTTCACTATCTGCAAAGAGAGAGTACTCCTAATAGAAATGAGGGGGGGGGCACCATTCAAAGCAGATCAGTGTGCATAAACACGAAAATGTTTTCACTTACCACGTACTTGACATTCGACAGCTTATGATATTTGCTATTAAAAAACCATTGAAATTCACTGAAAAAACCATAGGTTATAGACCATATATAGTTAGGAATTAGCATTTACAAAACCTTGAAAATTCACTGAAAAAACCATAGGTTATAGACCATATATAGTTAGGAATTAGCATTTAAAAAACCTTATTTTACTCACACAAAACCATTGAAATTCCATATATAGTTAGTTGCACTAACTATATATCGCGCACCCGCAATCCACTGCTGATCATGTCACATATTACATCATTCATGACATGGTCAGTGACATCACTGATGACATCACTGATGACATCTCAAATGACATCACTGATGACATCACTGATGACATCTCATTTGACATCATTCTTGTGCTAATACGATAAACCTCTTCAGACTCTAATATAACCTTAGATACACTCAGTGTATACAGACACTCACACACTGCCACTCATCCATGGAGTTACTCACACACCCAGTCAGTCATGCAAAGAAACAATCTCACCTCCATTTCTTCAACTATACAGTTAAACACACCTTACTTATTGAAACATATACTAACACATATTTACTCTCTTATACAATCCCTGATACAAGTTCACAATGATCAATACAACCACTCACTCATTCAGTGGCTCTCATGCACAGTTATTTATATATGCCAACTCTCACATGTACTGTGTTTAACATATGTACTTACTATGACATGTAGCATTGAGATATCCATTCACTCATCAATACACTCATGCACACAGTCAACTGCCCATGTAGCTGTTTCCACATGCAGTCTTGAACTCATACACCTAGTGAATAAACTGCTCACACATCTATGCATAGAGTCACACACCTTCCAGCCACCCCCACACAAACTCAATCTGCCATAGAAATACTTGGGCAACCAATTAATAACACATATAGCCTCTCGTATAGCTAATGATCAACACATGCAGCAGTTTACAGAACAACAGACATAATGATGCACAAATTAAGACAGTTTAGTCACTAACCCATGCACTCAGTGAGACACATTTAATCACTCACTCATACATTCAGTCATGCACCTACTAAATCCTTCGTCCAGACACTTATACATCTACTCATTCTTCAATATGTAAAACATATTTAAACTTCACAGAAACACACAGTCACTGGATGACGTCATCAGTGATCTCATCAGTGATGTCATTTGAGATGTCATCAGTGATGTCATCAGTGATGTCACTGACCATGTCATGAATGATGTAATATGTGACATGATCAGCAGTGGATTGCGGGTGCGCGATATATAGTTAGTGCAACTAACTATATATGGAATTTCAATGGTTTTGTGTGAGTAAAATAAGGTTTTTTAAATGCTAATTCCTAACTATATATGGTCTATAACCTATGGTTTTTTCAGTGAATTTTCAAGGTTTTGTAAATGCTAATTCCTAACTATATATGGTCTATAACCTATGGTTTTTTCAGTGAATATATATATATATATATATATATATATATATATATATATGTGTGTATAAATATATATATATATATATATATATATATATATATATATATATATATATATATATATATATATTTATAAACACTAAAAAATCAAAGCCTGCAGGGTCGTTATAGTTAGGAAATAGAATTTTTAAAAAAGATTTGAAAATTCACTGAAAAAAGCAAAGGTTATAGGCAGGGTTTTAAGTGGGATGAAAAAACTGGTGAGGTCACTCAAAGGGGTGTGGCCGAAGCCATTAAGGGTGTGGTTTAAAACGTTTAAGCAAAAAAATTAGAGTTTAGCATAGTGTGCCGCCCGACTGGTATATTTGCTGCTACTATCATTGCATCCAGATAAATAATACAACAAGTAACATTACACCTTCAACAAGCCAATACTATTGGCTTTGTCAATAAGCACAATAAGGAAGAACTTTGGCTTTGTTGTATATAACATTAAAAATGTTTCAGGTCTGGAATGATGAAACTGTGAAAGAATCATAACGAGTCTCTTTGAAGGTAGGGAAGGGTGGTACTGCTGCAGGGTTAAGATTTTTTTTTCACCCTGAAGGCAAAAATGGAGAACCCGATTGAGACCCGTCTCAGCACCTGCTTTTTAGTACTGCTGGAGCTGAGCACCAGTAGGACCCGACCCACATAAAGGTCTGGGTATAGGGATGTTATAGTTAGGCTCAGATATCACTTGTAAAAAAAAAGGAATTGAGAATTTATAGTTATTTTAACTAACTATAACTTACTTCTTATGACCTTACATATTAATTTCTAACCTTTTTAAAATTCTATCCTCTAGCTATAATGTCCCTGTAACCTTTGGTGTTTTCAGTGAATTTCTACTTATCCTAACTGTAACCTTCGAGAGTGGGTGCGTGAGTGGATGTGTGGGTCTGTGTGTGCCTGTGTGTGTGAGAGTCTGTGTGGGTCTGTGAGTGGGTGTGTGAATACCTGTGTGAGTGGTATATGAGTAGCTGTATGTGGTGTGAGTGGGTTCGTGTGTGCCTGTGTGACTGTCTGAGTGGGTGTGTGAGTGCCTGTGTGGTTCTGTGTGTGGGTCTGTGAGTGCCTGTGTGGGTCTGTAAGTGGATGTCTGAGTGCCTGTGTATATCTGTGAGTGGGTGTGTAAGTGGAGCTATGGATTCTGGGCATTTGTATAGTTAGGGTATTCAAAAGGGAGAATAATGGGCTCTGCTCTCACCAGGAGATGGCAAGAAAGAAACCACTCATCACAGTCACTAAACATCAGATTATGCTCCAATAGATCAACGATGAATTCATCTCCATTAAGCATTTCATATTGTTTTTCAACGTGGAATACAGGAGAAAACATGCTTGGCTTTCACTAAGCCCAAGAAGTCAGGATCATTTGTGCTTTACTGAAGTGGAGCTTCAAATCGGGCGCCTACTATTTTTATATTTGTAAGTGCTTCCCATTGAGCTTTAATTTCTGTGAAATCAACACCAGGGCCAGAATCAAACCTCATTTTTTCCAAGAAGAGTCCCCAGTTTTGCCGAAAATGTCTACCCAACTGGAGTACATTCATTTGGTGAATTAGTAAGTGCTACCTCGTTGGGTAAATGTTTCATGCATATTCTACACTACGGCTACTGAAAGGCCCACGAAGAGTGCAGGTAATTTCAGCAATTATATAGTTTCTCGACTGTCTTCATCTACAAATCTGCTCTAATGTGAATCCTCATCATGAGGATATGATGAGACTACAAAGAGGTGAATCTCCACTAAACAGGGATACTTCCCCTTGACTAAATAATGTAAGGGCTTCTTTGTTTGGTGGGGATGTCCTCATATTCCTCTGCATCAATAATGCAGCAAGTTGGTGGAAACTCACACAAGGGCCTTTTGTTAAGTTGTCCACCAACTCGGGAAAAGGCAGGAAGACCTTTGCGTACAACTAAGGAAAATGAGGTGTGGCCAAATGTCGATAATTGTGGGCATTTGCAGGCTCAGTGTAATTAAAGGGGTGAATAGAGGACTCTGCTCTCACCACAAGACAACGAGAAAGAAATCACTTGTCACAGTCACCCCAGATCCGATTGCACTCCAACACATCAAATAATATAAGATTGTTTTTCAACTTGGAATACAAGAGGAGACACATTTGCTTTGCCTTCCCCAAGCCTAAGAAGTTAGTGTTCTTTTTTTTTTTAAACAAGGGGAGGGGTACCCTCTCTCCAGGCCAATTTATGCCCATCTTCAGGGACCTAGTCAATATTCAATGCGAGAGGGGAGCAGTGTGCCCCCCCCTCGCTGGACCAATTTTAGTCCGGCCATAATTCAATGGGCCCAGTGATGTCCCAGTTTGCTCCCCGCCTTCTGCGGGTTCCGGCATTGCTCCCGCATGCAGGAAGCTGCTAGAAATGCAGACCCTGCATGCAGGAGCAATCATTTGAACTGTTTCTCTGCCCGCTGTACAGCGGACAGGGAAACCGATTAAACTCAGATTCTAGAAAGCGGGAGAACTTTTACAGCTGCCACTTGCTGGAAGGAGAGTTAGTGTGTGCTTTCACTTGGTGCGGGATGTCACAGATTTCGCCAAGCAAAAGCAAACAGCTATGCTCCGGGGGTGGGCACCTTAGGACATGGGGAGATGGCCATTGGTATGGCTCCTTCTCTCTCCACGGGCTGGCCCCGTGGAGTTGGTGGCCCCCCTCCCAGATTTAAATATTACATTGGCCCTGGGGAGGTATTGATCCCCGGGGCCCAGGGGATTCGCATGACCTACCCTTTAATTGTTTCTTTTTTTTGCCCTAGGGAGGTGATGGTCCCTGGGACTTCAAACAGCCCCATGAGGGAAGTCTGACGGCTCCCTCCATGTAATAAATAAACCCTCAGGAAGGTAGTGGTCCCTGGGGTTCAAGGAGCCAATGGAGGAGGGTCTGCACAGCCCCCCATATGCAAATGAAGCCCCAGGGATGTGGTAGTCCACAGGGCTCAAAAGAGCAGCAGGAAGGAGGGTCCAGGGCACGCCCTCCTTTTCTTTTTTATGCCCCAGAGACCTGGCCCACCCAGGGCATTATAACAAACAAGCCAGGAAGCCCACGCTTGATGTTTTTTATTTTTACAGAGGGTTTGAGACTCTGTCAAAAATTTACAGCAAAAAAATGCCCAAAAAATGTTATCTTGTCCTGGCGGTGCCCCAGGGGGCCCGAGGACCAGAGATAGGGGTCAGGGTATGCCTACCCTGCCCTCTTTTCTTTTTTTAAACATTTGAAGCAAAATCTCAAGATGGCTACCAACACTTCTGGTGGAAGTGTTGGCGGTCGATCAGATATCAGCACAGCGACTGTTGGATCCTCAGAGTAGCTGGGTCCCTAGATATACAAATTTGGTTTTACTTTAATTTCTCAAAAACTAGTGAATAGATTTACACCAAATTGCAAAAAATTAGCTATCTTTCTGCCAAATTTGATATAACTCCCCAAATAGTTTGGGCTGTAGTCGTGTTCAAAATCGCTATGGGAATTAACATGGGAAACACACTTTTTTTACCCCCTCACCCCATTTTTTTAGATTGCCCCGAAACTTTCCATTCACAACTAGAACCACCGGAACACTTTTCTTGGAAAATTTCATGAAGATTTGTCAACTGCGGCATAAGATGTAGCCAAGTCAAAAATGCTTTTCCTATGGAAACTAGGTCCTAACTATAACTAACTACCGGCACCCACCACTAGGATATATATAATTTCAGAATTTGATGAACAAATTGAGCAAAGATTTGGAAGTTGTCATTAAAAAATCGGACAAAGGTGGGAATATAGTGCTGTGGCCAAGAAAGGACTATGCACAAAAAGCGATGCGACAGCTCAATAATGTATGCTACTATGAAAAAACAATAATGAGGGAATACAGCAAGGCAAAAGCCTCTATTAAAAAGGAGTTGCAATACTGGAAGCGTGAAGGTCTAATCACCACAGATGAATTTCAATACATGTTTAATGAACATCCAGTTTTACCATTCCTATATTTGTTGCCAAAGGTCCACAAAAATGTCACTCCAATTCCGGGATGCCCTATAATTTCAGCCATCAAGAGCATGACTGAGCATGTGGGGGAATATGTGGATAACCTTTTACAAGATCTGGTAAAATCGTTACCCTCATATGTGAAAGACACAGGTGACTTTCTGAGTAAAATTTGTTACATTGAATGGACTGACAACTAGACTCGCTTTATTCCAGTATTGAACACACAATGGGTATAACTGCTGTTAAACACTTCCTAGAGTCAAGGTCTTGTGAGTATGACCAACATAACAAAATGTTTTTGGCCCTGATTACATGGTTTCTAAACAATATTTTTTTTTCATTTGGTAAAGATATCTATCGGCAGATACAGGGTGTGTCCATGGGGACCTGCTTCTCTCCTAGCTACGCGTGTTTGATCGTGGCCTATTGGGAGGAGCAGGTCCTCAGGGTTCAACACCGTGAAATCTTCTCAAAGAAAATTGTACATTGGTTATGCTACATGGATGATGTTTTTGTTGTTTGGAATGACGGAATTGAAAGTGCTGAAGAATTTGTAAAAAACTATCAATATTAATTGTATGAACTTGCACTTTACGTCACATTTCAGTCAGACCAGAATATAATTTTTATATGTCAACGTTTTTATCAATGAAGGTAGATTGACCACCACTGCCTAAGAAAACCAACAGCAGGAAATGCAACACTGCATGAAACAAGTGCACATCCTAAGCACTTGCTTGCCAGTATCCCCTTTGTGGAAATCCTGAGACTGAAGTGAATTTGCAGCACGGTGGAGGAGTTTGAAAGCTGCAAACAGGATACCCTGGCCAGATTAAAAAAGAGAGGATACACAAATAAGATGCTAGTTGATGCTGTTAACAAATCTGAGATGAGGTCAAGAGAATCACTGTTGCCACAAAGAGATGAGGGTGAGGCAAATCATGATGACACCATTGGTGATACACCTAGACTAATTACATCATACAGTCGCCAAGAGAGGAGAATAAGGTGCATAATTTATAAAAATTGGCCTATAGTTCTTACTGACAATGATTTAAATAGTAGACTCCCATCTAAACCAACAATCGCGTTTAGGAAAACACAATGTATGAGAGCAATACTAACAAGAAATAGCCAGGAGCTAGCGGCAAGGCTTCTTTAAATGCATATCTTGTCGTGCGTGTACATTTTGAGTTAATACAACAAAGTACAGGACTCCATTTAGAGAGAATAAAGCAATGATCAAGGGCAATTATAACTGCCGAACGGATCACGCAGTTTATGTTCTCACGTGCATCTGTGGGCTCAGGTATGTGGGAAGTACTAAGCTACAGGTGCACGTGAGAATATTGCAACATCTACGCGCAATCATTAATAGTGATCCGGCCTATCCGGTCGCTCGACACTTTAAAGAAGCACACAATAATGGTGTGAATTGTTTATCGCATTTTGTTATTGACTCTGTTCCAGCCCCTCGCAGAGGTGGCAATCGGGAAAAACTGCTAAGACAAAGAGAAACAAGGTTTATTCTAGAGCTTGATAGCAAATTTCCGAATGGACTTAACAATACAGGGGATATGCATACTTTTTTATAAATCTGTGTCTTTTTTATGGATGGATTTTATGTGATATTTTAGGATATTGTAACCAAGTGAGGTTAAGGTAGTCTTGGTATATCTTTAACACATATTATTTTTCATAAATTGGGTATATATTTGATAAGTCTAAATCCAATTACGATGTTCGCAGCTAATATGCCCAACAGGCTTGTTGGGTAAACTAAGACTTTCAGGTTACCATTCTCGCCCGCTGTCAACTGTAAATCATAAGGGTATAGGCAGCTTGCCTCTCCTTTTTAAACACTTTTTAAATTATTTTTTTGAATTAACACTATATATTTTGTTTTGGTTATGCAATTTTATAGGTTGCACTATGCACTTTAGATTATAAATAACATATAAATGTATGCAGTTTGTTTTTGAAAAATATGTGTACATATAGATGGCATACACAATTGAACAATGCACTGGAATTTAATGGTAAATACATCAATTTTGGATTTTCCCATAAAAGATACATGAGCATTCTATGCGGTTATTCATAAACTCAAGGGAAACGAAAACTGTATTAAGCAGTTATTAATTCAGCCAAGTTTTACATGGCTAACAAGCATTCAAGCAGGAATATGATCATTGCATAATTTGCACAGTGTTTTTGATATTTAAATCGTTATTTATTATAGTGTGATAATGTGTATATTTTAAATAATTTATACATATTTATTCAAATTTTAAATATTGAATATATTTATTTTTAATTTATTCATTTGAAACCACACAATATTTGAAATGCGAGTATGCATGTCTTTTACAGTATGAAATACATGTTTTATTGTGTCTCGCAAAACAATTGTGCACATTAAGAATATAATGCTGTTTTTAAACATTGGCTCAGTGCATTTTTAAAGCGTCTCTATGGGATTGACATAGTGTTTTTTCACTGCTCATGAATCACGTGGTGTTGCATTTAGAATTTTGTTTTATAAAAAAACATGGCGTACTACTAACTCTGTATGTGATCAAGGGCACTGGATACCCGAATCGCATCATGGAATGAGGAGTGAAAAATAAAAAATAAAATCTGCTATCTGAATGTCCTGGTGGTCCGTTTCTTCAGTTCACCGTAAGGAGGTGCTGGGAGTTGTTTTCGCACGATATATATATATATATATATATATATATATATATATATATATATTCACTGAAAAAAACATAGGTTTCACACCAGTTATAGTTAGGTGGAAATTTTACTCGCATAAAGCCATTGAAATTCCCACGTTATAGTTAGTTGGACTCACTATAACTTGCGCGTGCAATGCACTGCTGATGACGTCACATATTACATCACTCATGACATGGTCAGTGACATCACTCATGACATCACTGATGACATCTCAAATGAAATTGCACCACCCCGGGAACATAGGGGGTCACAGGGCTTCGAATCGTGAGGAGCACGTCGTGTGAGATAACAGTTCATAGGATTTAAGACTGCCATGCATTCTGAGGCCCATCGAAGGGCTTTGAATGGTAAACATTTGACATGAACTACACGGCCCAGAAAGCATCATACTTATTCAAGTAAGCCATCGGAGGGCTGTTAATTATTGACTCAAGAGGGCGTGTCAGATGCAGCACGTAAATATGTCGAGCCTCTGAAGAGAGCAGTCAGCTCAGAAACGCGTCAGGCTAACATCGACAATGCTAGAAATGTATCAGTATGCAGAAGCAGTCCTACCTAATGAAAGGCTCGAAGCGAACTGCTGTCGAAGTGCGTCCTTACCTGAGGACAAACTGGAGCTTTGATATATATGAATTCGCTGAATGCGACCGCCTTAAGATACAAGCAGAAATTGACAAAATAGAAATAGAGATAGCGGGATTTGGAGCCAATGAACAAGCTGATAAATTGAGAAAGGACATGGATATAAGAGTCACAAAAGATGAAGAAGTGATAAAAAAACGTAAAGCCTTCAAGTTTGAACGGGACCGCCTGGATTACCTGAACGATCAAATCTTTACTTATGCAAAAAAATACGAAAAGGTGAAAGCACGAGCAAGGAAGACCAGACAGGTTACACGGGGAGATGGAAATGAAATGGTTTCATCCACAGACGCCAGCCTCACCTCTGAAAGCGAGGTGGAAAACGAGACCGCAGGGCCCTCCGCGGTGGGGCTTGTCAAACTGTCTCTAGCACAAGAGGTGAGTTGCCTTTGTCAAGACCGGCGCGATACCCTAAGACCAAGGGTGAAAGGCCAAACACAGGCAAACAAAACCGGATTAACCAAAAGCGTGGCGCAAGGAGAAAGTGCAGCACGTACATCGCAAGCCAAACCAAATCAAACAGGAAGGAATCGTTGGAACAAAACCAAAAAGAAGGCAAATTAACTTCTGGAAATAACAATTCTATCATCAATTTAACAAATGTCAAGTTAACTCCCCAGGAAGAGAGTATTCTGGGTTTGGGATTAACTTATTGTCCTCCAATGAACATTAACTATGCTGATGCAAGAATGGACTCGTATCGCTTTATAAGGAAGTTAAAGCTCAAAAAATTCTTTTTGCAACAACCAAAACGCAAAAAAACAACTGGGCCATTGCGTAGTCCGTCCTTATTGGTTGCAGGGGAACGAGAAACTTTTGAAGAGATATGGGACTTACAACAGGAAAATCCGAGTATGATGGACGTACCCTTAGTTATTTCCTCTGAAGACTGCGCCCTAAGTCTAACACCTTTTAAACCTAATTCAACCTTTTTGCCTGTCATGGTGCACGACAACTTGGAGGTTTATCATGAACTTGTGACAAAGGATCTTAAGCAACTCTACATTGCCACAAATAAAAGAAATAGAGTCACTAACAAGAAAAATCAATGCTACCAAAACTTAATTACCAAACTTGGCAGCAGGCATGATGTGATTGTGCGCCAGGCCGATAAAGGCGGGAACATCGTTTTATGGCCTAGGGAGATGTATGTGGCGGAGGCGGAAAAACAGCTGCTTGACACTATGTGTTACAAAAAGAGCAACATAACCATAGTTAAGGCTGCATGGGAGCATCTCAACTTAAAATTGATGGCATGGAGAAGTGCTAAGTTGATATCCATAGAAGAGCACAAGTTCATGAAAAATGACTATCCTGTGATCCCGTCATTTTATCTTATACCGAAAGTGCACAAGGATACCAAATTTCCACCGGGTCGGCCGATCATATCGGCAATCAATAGTGCCACTGAGAACATCTCGCGCTATATCGACTTTTTCCTACAGGACTGGGTAAAAGGTTTGAAGTCATATGTCCAGGATACATCCGACTTCATCAGAAAGTTGAATCAGGTGGTATGGCAGGAAAATTGCTTATTGATGACGTTGGATGTAACGTCATTATATACATCAATTAAGCATGCAGACGGTCTCAGAGCAGTGGGATTTTTCTTAAATCAGAGACCAATGAACTTTTCAGTGCATAACAAGATGTTGTTGTCTATGATCGAACTGTGTTTGGAACAAAACTTTTTCCTGTTTGATAACCAGTTGTATCAGCAGATCAGAGGCGTGGCAATGGGGGCCTGCTTCTCTCCGAGTCTAGCGTGCTTGCACATGGGGCTCTGGGAGGAGCAGGTCCTCTGGGGCACGCTAAATGAAACAATGAATAAGCACGTGGTACTGTACTTAAGGTACATAGATGATTTATTTTTTGTATGGCGTGGTACTGAGCGGGAAGCGGCAGATTTTGTGGAAACCTTGAATAATAATGGTGTTAATCTAACGTTTACCTCCAATATTGATACCGAATCTGTCGCTTTTCTTGATACAGAAGTGTTTATCACAGAGACAGGTATTGCTACAAAAATGCACAGAAAGCCCACGGCGGGCAACACTGTTTTACACGCCTCTAGTCACCATCCTCAGCACTTAATCAGCAGCATTCCCTTTGGGGAGATGCTGCGGATTATGCGAATTTGCAGTCTGGAAGCAGACTGCATACAAGCACAGGAGGAAAGTAGGGAACGCTTCTTATTACGTGGATACTCGGCAAAAACCATTTCAAGAGCTATAAACCGAGCCAATGCGATTCCACGTCAAGAAGCACTCTCAGCAAAGGTCAAGAAAGGGCCCTCTACTGAAGTGACTCTTAATTCAGTGATTGAACCCAGGGTGATCATAAAATACTGCAGGCAACACAAGGAGATTCGTAAAATATTCTATAAAAACTGGAACTTAATAACAGGGGATCCTGTTATTGGGAAATATATACATGGCAAACCACAAATAACTTTCAGAAGATCAGGGTCCATGGCAGACAGGCTGGTTCACAATTTCCTCGAAAAACAAGTCTCCGACACGTGGGGGGCATTGGGTGGAGGATTCAAAAAGTGTGCAGTATGCAAGGCCTGTAAACATGGCTGCAGTAAAACGCAGTATAATGTACCTTTCAGGCAAGAGCCAGTAAAAATCAGGAAAAGGATGTCGTGCAAAACAGACTTTGCAGTATATGTACTGCAATGCCCTTGTGCCCTCCGGTACGTAGGGAGCACTCGGTTGCCCGTGCATAAACGCGTCCTTCAGCATATCAGGGCAATAGTGGGCAGAGATCAGAGCTATCCAGTGGCTCGCCACTTTGAAGCCATGCACAACAGTGATGCAGCCTCTTTACAATACTATGCCATTGACTGTGTCCCCCCTCTGAAGCGAGGAGGTGATAGAAATGCTAAACTAAGAGTTCTGGAGACCAGATATATACTGGAATTAGATAGTAAGACTCCGAACGGCATGAACGCAAGTGAAGATTTGCACACTTGCTTGCAGTGCCCATAGATCTATTCTAGTTTTTTCTGTTGCCGTATATATTTCAGTTTTTTGCTTTGGGATACGAATCTTTGGAATTCTCTGATAATAGTACAATGATAATGTGAAAGTGGGTCTTGTTGGATGTGGGAAAATGGTGCCCTGTGGGCCCACAGGGGTAGTGGTAGGATTTTTTAGATCTGGTCCTTCCCCCTATTGACTCAAGTAAACTGAATAGATTTTAAAAGAAATAGTTTTTTTCTTTTTGAAGATTTTTGATTTTTCACAAATTATGTTGTTAGACACTGTAAGGTGTGGGTCATTTACAGGATATACAACTGATTGGGAGCAGCTCCTGTGGAGTTAGGATTATAGCAAATGGCTATAGAATAAGTAAGAATAACACCAACGGGTATAATATTTAATTGATTAGTATAATCGAATTATGGTTGCTGGTCAATATGATATGCTAATAAGGTTCCGATCAATAATTTGATAAACGCACATATACAGATACAGATAAAATGGAAGCATATATTTTTAAATTTTTCCATTATATACTTGGGAAATGTAAATATTATGAAATTATTCGAAAATGTAAATGTCTATAACATATGTATATTTTTGTAATTTTGTATTTATACAGTATATATTTTTGATAGCAACAATTTTTATATGTATATATAATCAGATGCATGTGTGTATATATATTGAGTTGTTTGATGTACAGTACTACGTGTGTTAACAATCTTGCATGAAATATGGTCTGATCGGAGCTAATGATCTGGATTGCCTTTACCCTAAGGTATTCGGCACTATGCCCTCTATTTTTTATACTTGCCATTTTGCACTTTACTGGGAAATCAAGAGTTAACTGAAAAAGTACAGGATGGAGGTCACTTGACTCCTCCTTTTCCTCCCGTTGTAAATGTTTAAATATCCTGTCTTACTTCCGCGACGCTATCATGTGACCAAGCCTCGTGTTGGAGGCGAAACGCGTCATGCGGACTTGCTGGGTTCATTTTATGAAATAAACCACTGAATTCACTTACGAAGGGTTTGTTCTTTTTCGTCCTCGACAAGGAGCTGCTGAAAGATTGGTAGTGGTGGGGCGGTGGCTTCACCAGACGGAGGTTGCGACAATATATATATATATATATTCCATTCCTCCTGCTTCTCCACGCTTCTCGCACGGCACGCAGGACACAAGGACCACCACACAGCTTATCCAGTACAAAAGGTTAGTTTATTATCACCTTTGTTTCTCCCTGGCCTTTATATATATATATATATATATATATATATATATATCCAAACAACCAGGTACGCTATAAAGTGACCAAGGAAAGCACACACGAAAAATATCCAAACAATGTGCTTTATTTGTGCAGATGTGGTAAATAAATAATTAAATACCGGTACTATTTTTCTATGCATTAACTGAAAAGGATAGCTCAATAAATAAGAGGCAGGATCCGTGATATCTGAGTCAGAATGGGCTTTAATCAGATGGCTCGAGCCAATGGACCATCGGGTTCCATCACCTGCAAAGGCTCAGGAAGGGACAGACACAAGCATAAAAAGGGACAGCTAGCATTTCATTAACATTATACAGTATATATAGTAAAACAGTATAATTGCATTGCATACAGTAGGCGTAACAAGGGACAAACGAAAGATAAGAACATATGGGCGTACAAAGAAGGCGTGCACAGGACGTGCACGGAGACATGTGATGTAAACGTCACAGAAGTGTCATAAATGGGTGGATACATGGAGGGGGCTACCTGGGCAGCTGGAACCTTTAACCTACTGGTGCGCGCAAACGGGCCATGACGTGTAACTGGGGAGAGCTGGGGCTCTGACTTCTGGCACTAGAAGAGGAGACTAAAGTCTGGGATGTCAGGACGACATGTACCTATAGTATATCTGGTATCTGGTGTTTGGAGTACATGTTGATAGAATCTAAATGTCATCAGGGCAAAGGCTACTTGACACTAAGGCTGGTGCATGCATATATTCTACATGTATTGCGTGTGCCATGAATCTTCTATGAATACTAATTCAGTAATTCTCTTGCATGGAGACAGGAAGACTAGACTATAGCTGAAGATGTTTATGCGGTTCGTTAGCTGAGGAATGTGAAGCCGGGGAGCTGAACTGATAACTAGAGGCATAACATATTCTTGGCAGACAGGCAGGCAGGCCAGGCCGGGCACCGCGCTGCTTGGCAGAGAGTAAGTGAAGGGTCAGGGATGCGGGAGGGGCTGTATCGCTCCTCGGAGTGGTTTCAGGAGACTGGAGCTCGAATCTGGTGTCCGGGCCCTATGAGGCCTAGAAACGGGGACAACTCGATGAATTAACGTGCACAATGTAAAACGTTGGCAACATAGGCCTAATACTCGTTGCTTTCACGAGGACTGGATAACTGGCATACTAACGTTGGACACAACTATAATTGCGTCTTTATTCGGTCAAGGGGGAACATATGCATATCGATCATGCACATATAACATACAATGGGGAACACGTAGGGACACATGACAAGGCAAAATTCGATTTTCCTCATTCCCTCCTTGTTCCCTACGTTTCCTTCAGGAAACATCAATATTCATGATACCATCTATCTGTTCATATAGCATCATTTGCTCGTCTCTTATCTTCTTGGAATGGGACTTGGGACTTGGAATACAAGAGGTAGCGCACAAGCCGCAAATCGCAGGGCCACATTGTAAACAGAGACAGCAACTGAATATGATCATTACTACTATTCCTAGGAATGACAGTACTTTCCATCCCAATCTAGGGGCAGACGTACATATGCGGTCTGACCACATACAAAATACGAATGACGTGAGGCTTTGAAAGTAGACTTCCCACTGTCACTATACTCGACCACAGTAGTACAATCACTGTGTCCTAGATGTACTGAACCATTCTTTCTGACACATAATTCGCCTTTCACTGGTAGGACTGTAATAGCAGGCAAGTCTGGAGTAGTCTCGGACTGAACATTCAAAACCATGAAATTCGAGGAATAATTACCTAGATCATATACTTCATTTTCTAGATCTAACCCTGTTCTATGGGAAAGACCTTCCTTGTCTGGGAAACATGTTCTATTCAGAAGGGACTTATCGTCTGAGGATGATGTTAACGTAAACCATGCTCCACACGACCCATTGTGTGAAAACGGATAGGGAAAGAGTGGCAGAACTCCCTTCGGTGTCTGGAAAGGGGGGAGTTGACCACACACCCAACAATTTGTGGCATTGCTAGTCTGGTGTGAATAGTGTAACATTCGGATAAAAGTATTGTTGCGCATAGCAAGTCGATAGGATAACTCGTGTGGAGGTAGTTCACTAAAAGTGTGCTCTACTGTATCATTAGAGGAAAGATGTACATGTGAATCAATAGGAGGAAAATATACATGTAAAACATAACTTATGCATGTAATCGTAAGACTCAGAAATAACATAAACAATAACGCAACCACGCATCTGCTGCGCAAATTTTTACAATAACGTATTTTCTTGGAGTTTCGTCTACCTCTCTCACTAGAGGGGTCTATCTCATACATGTCAGGAACCTGTCTAACCGCTTCACCCGAGAGGGACTTAAACAATTAAACTGTCTGACTTGCTAGACCTGAGCTTGAGTTTATACTCCTGCTGCGGAGTTTTCTCTAACAGGGGAAGTTTAGAGTCAGTATCGGGGCAGTCCTTGAGAAAAGTCTTTGGACGGAGTCCATGAAAACGCTTGATGTGGCTGGAGTGAAGCCAGCCTTTTCTTCCTTCTAGCTTTACGGCGGTCCTTGTGGTCATCAGAACTAGTTTCGGCTCTTTCCAGCGGGGCTCCAACGGACTTGAACGATCAAAGTTCCTCACTAATACTAGGTCGCCAGGAATGACCTCGTGCGGTTTCACTTGAGTGTTGTCTGGAAAGGCAGCCGCAACCTGTGAACGACAAGAGAGTAGTGCAGACATCAAGGAAGCTAGGTAATCTGTCAGCATATTACTGTCAACATCGGTTATTTTACGTGGCATAGGTGTACCCCACATGTTCGGGGGACGACCGAATACAACCTCGAAAGGTGACAGACCTGAACGGGAGTGAGCGACCATTCTCATGTAAAAAAGGGCGACTGGCAGGGCTACCATCCAATCTACGCCTTTTTCTGCGCAAACCTTTGCAATGCGGATTTTCAGAGTCTGATTATGTCTCTCGACGAGGCCAGCTGCCTCGGGGTGTCGCACACAGTGGAACTTCCACTGGTTCCCTAACAGAAGAGATACTTGTTTCATGAGTTCGGATGAAAATGGCTGGCCGTTGTCTGAATACACGACCCTGGGTAAACCATAGCGGGGGAAAAACTCACGAACCAACTGCCTGGCAGTGGTCGCAGCAGTGTAATCTGGGACTGGATATGCTTCTATCCATCTGGACAAAGCGCATACAATTACAAGGACATATTTGAAACCTCGACATCGATCCATCTGAATATAATCCATCTGGAGGACTTCAAAAGGGTGGTCAGGAGGATGGAATCCACCTTGTTCCACCGGAACACCTTTACCTGGATTGAACTGACAACATATCATGCAGGTACGTACTTTCTGCTTGGCTGCTGCTCGTAAATGCTTGTTAAACCAAATATTCTGGATGCTGTCTAACATGGCTTTTTCTCCTAAATGTGCTGGACTATGTGCGGTGTTAATAATGACTTGAACCATAGAGTCGGGGAGAAACCATGTGGCTTTTCCCTTCGTCAACCATCCCTGATCTGTCTGGACCCCTCCTTGTTCAGACCATTTCTTGATTTCGTCTGGGGTAGCATGTGTCTGTATGTCTAGTACATCTCGTGTAGGGTCCTTAACTGTCATACAAGTAGTCTGATCTGGAATATCTATCTTGATCGTGTTAACTGGAACGTCTGGAGTCTGGGCTGTAAGCTTGGCTGTTCGATCTGCTAGATCGTTACCTTGGGAAATGGTGTCAGTGGCTTTCGTATGTGCTTTGCACTTCATAATGGCAATGGCTTTCGGCAAATGTATTGCTTCTAACAGAGCTTGAATGAGGGGGCCATGCTGAATCTTGGCTCCATGAGAGGTCATAAAGCCTCTTTCTTGCCAGAGGACTCCAAAGTCGTGAACGACTCCGAATGCATAACGTGAATCTGTATATATATTTACTTTCAGGTTCTTAGCTCGTATGCAGGCTTGGGTCAGAGCAATGAGCTCTGCTGCTTGAGCAGACAGGGTGTCAATACGATGTGTTTCTATAATTTCAGTTTCAGTAGTCACTGCATATGCGGCTACTAGTTCTCCTGTACTTGTTCTCATACATGAACCATCCACATAAAGTGTCAGGTCGGGATCAGGTAATGCAATGTCTGTCAAGTCTTGTCTTGGCTTTGTCATGGTGTTAATAACTTCCACACAGTCATGTGTGGCAGGATTCGATATAATCGAGGGTAACAGTGTAGCAGGATTTAAAACGTTGCAGCGTCTGATTTCTATGTGTGGCTGAAACAGTGTCAGTTCATATCCTGTTAAACGTGCAATTGTCAAGTGCTGAGTCTGTGTTCGGTTTAAAAGAACTTCCACAGAGTGTGGAACTTGTACTGTCAGGGAGTGTCCTAACACTATGGAATCACTTTGTCTGATAGCTAGAGCTGTGGCTGCAACCGACTTGAGGCACGCAGGCAGAGCCTGGGCTACTGGATCTAATGTGCTAGAGAAATAAGCACAAGGCTTGTGTTGTCCTGCTTGATCTTGCGTGAGAACAGATAATGCTGTACCATCACGTTCAGTGACAAAAAGTGTAAAAGGCTTACTGTAGTTTGGTGTCGCTAACACAGGTGCATTACATAAAGCTTTCTTTAACTCATTAAAAACAAGTGTATGTTCCTGGGTCCAAGGGAGGACAGTCGATGTCGCTGCCTCCTGTGTCGTTAACTGTATCAGTGGTTTAGCTAGATATGCATACTGAGGAATCCATTGTCTGCAGTAAGAAGTGAGGCCGATAAAAGCTCGTACCTCCTTCTGTGTCTTGGGCTGTGGAAGATGTGCTATTAACTGGATACGGTCAGGTGTCAACTGTCTACCCCTCTTGGACAGTAAGTGTCCAAGGTATACCACTTGCTGGACACAGAATTGCAGTTTCGAAGGGGACACCTTGTGCCCCATCTCTGCCAGAAAATACAATACTGTCAGTGACGCACGTTCGCAGTCAAGTTCTGTACGGGCAGTGATTAATAGATCATCGACATACTGGAGCAGGGCAGTGTCAGTCGGCATGTGAATACTGTCTAGTTGTCTTTTAAGTGCTTGACTGTAAATACTAGGACTTTCTGTGAAACCTTGAGGTGCTCGTGTGAATTTATAGCTTCTTCCATTTAAACAGAATCCGAAAAGAAACTGGCTGTCTGGATGAATGGGGACACTAAAGAATGCGTTCTTGAGATCAATAACAGTAAAGAACGTAGCTTCAGAATCAATAGCAGTCAATAGGGAAGAGATATCTGGAACCACAGGGTACTGGGGTATGATACATTTATTAAGTTCTCGGAGATCAATCACTAATCGATATACTGGAGGTGCATTTGGATCAGTACGTTTAAGAATCGGAATGATAGGAGAATTACATACATTGGAGTCAGTTTCTACAACCACTCCTTGAGCAATGAGCTTGTCAATAATTTTCGATAAGGCTGCTACAGCCTCAGGTGGCAATTTGTACTGTCGAATTCGTGGTAATACAACACCTTGTTTCAGAGTGACACGATATGGTGTAATGTGCATACAACCTACATCAGTTGGACCTTGCGCCCATAAATGCTGTGGTACATTCAGTAATCTTGGATCAAAATCTCGTAACACATAATGACCTTTAAAATCACGTAAAAACAATCTCACTCCTTCCGGAGAGCAGCATATTACCGCTCCTAATTCTTTCAATGTTTTAATACCTAGTAAATTTTCAGGACAGGATTTCGTGAGTAACAAGTCTGTAGTTCGGGACAATGGACCAACTTCTAGGGAAACCGGTTTCGATATTTCATTAACAATAGGCTTTCCTGAAAATCCCAGGGAAACATTTCTTGAGCCTGAGAGTGGAGCCCCTGGAACCTCGTCATGACTAATGGTAGTCCTACTTGCCCCTGTATCAATCAGAAACTTTCTGTCTTTCCCTAACACTTGACTGTGTACATAGGGACCCTCTTGATCTACAGGAACCTCGATGAGAGGCAAGCCAACCTCCCTCTCTAGGCTGTTTCATGAATACTGCTGATATTCTGGATACTCTGACTGTGCGTACTGGTACATCTGTTGTGTAACGTGTTGTGTGGCAGCTATAGGCTGCGGTACTGTAACTGTCTGTTGTGCGTTCTGCGGTGGCTGGGAATTCTGCGGAACATGTTCTTGTCTAGGAGGACGTGGTCTCTCTTTCGTCTTACCTGTAGCTATGTTGTGTTTCAGAACTGCACATTCGTTTATATAATGACCTGGATGTTTACAGTAATTGCATGTCCCTTTAACAGGAGCTGCAGAATGACTAGTCTGATTCAGACCCCTCTTCTGACTATCTTGTGGAACGGACTGTGCAACTAGTACTTTCATTTTTGTGTCTTTCATACGTCTCCTTTCGTGTTCTTGCTCTTCCCTGATTCTGTTCTGGTGATACTGTAACATCTGGAGCATTTGAGACGGGGTATTAGCTTGCCAAGTACTCTCGACTTTCAATACTCTATTTTTAACTTGCGGTAAAGAATTCTCAACTAGTTTGGAAACAAAAAGATGTGGATACGACTCACTACTTGTTTTCAGACCGCTATTTATAATGAAACATTTCGCAAATCTGGAATAAAAATCACTAGTGTCTTCGTCTTGTTTCTGCTTACAGGCTGAGATGGCATCCCAATCTTCCTTTTTCGTGGCTAGTAATCTTGGCAAGACTTGTATTAACAGTTCGGGCAACTCTTTGGCTCTATCCCCAAGACCAGTACCTGGGACTCGTGCATTATCTTCGTTCTCTAACGCGGTCCAGTCTATCTTTTTCTCTCCCACCTCCCATTCTTTTTCTTTAAGTTTTTCATATATGCCCGCAGGCAACAGGACCTTTAACATTTTGATGATATCAGGATACGTGTATTCTCCCATACGGAGCATGTCCTTTAATTCTCGGTGGAACCCTGCTGGATCTTTATCGTGACAGGGTATTAACTTTTTCATCTCTAGTAGTTCTATTTTCGTTATAGGGGTGTAAACAAATACTCGTTCGAGATTACCCCCCGCTCCCTTAACTGGATGCACTTCTCGCAACGGATTCTGTCTGTCTATGTAGAATGGGGGTGAAACAGGAACAAAATGTGGAGTCAGGAACGTTCTGTATTTGTGGCGCTGTTCTAAGATGACACTAATTAGATCGGTACCTAGACCTTTCCATCTGTTTAGGAGTAACTCGTTCAATACATTGTATAAGGGACCTGGATCAGAATGCTGATCCTCATACAGTGTGATGAGGTGCTGGATCATGTACATACCCACCAGTCGCTGCTCGGCTGGGGGCAGCTTCAGAAACGTTTGGGCCACTACTTCGTCTGGAAACGTGGTAGAATCACTAGTCCATCGGACTGCTGATCGGGCTAGTTCTTGTTCATGCATGGTACTAAGCTCACTGTAACCTATTCGTAGTTTCAGAATTTTATCGGTAGCCTGGAATACTTGTTCAAGAGAACACTGTTCTGGTACGGGAGGAGGAAAAGCTTTCTTGTAATCTAGGCGTGAATGTCTATCTGAAGGTCTCGTTCTGCCTACATACGCTATTCTGGTGGGATTCTCGTTGTCTACCTCTTCGCCTGAAGAGTCATTCTCTTTCTCGGCTACTCTCTTTTCTTCCTCCTTTTGGTGCATACTTATAATTTCTTTTCGAATCTTTTTGTACATGGTTTCTATACAATTTTGTGTTCTGTGTTTTCCTTCTGCTATATTGTCACTCCATCTTGTCAGGACTTTCATATCTTCTTTGTTTTTGTCAGGATAATCCTGTTCTCTTATTAAACAATTTATTAAAAATTGCAATATCATGCCTTGAATCTCGACTTTCCTGTGTGCCATAGCTTCGTGAATACTTTCTGGATTCTCCCCTGTTTGGATAAAGTGATATATTCTGTCTAGATGTTGTTCCATATTCGATATGGTAACCAAGAAGCTTGCAACTCGAAGTAAACGTATGGAATATATTAACATGCCATCTTCTACTGGCACTGGGTCATATCTACAATCAGGTCCACACTCAGTAAGATACTTTCTGAGGGCTTCATACGTAGTCAGTTTTGGCGTACGCTGTAACGCTACATCTCTCAGCGTCCGTCGCCTTGTTTGAGGCGGGGTGATAGGAGTACCTCCCCCTGCTCCTCCTGAACTGGAATCGTCAACTAATACTGAATGTGCGGCTGCTGGTAACGTGACTGGCAAAGTAGGAGTACGTAATGTGGGTTGATCCTGGGGAACTGGCGCATGGACAGGACCAACGACTGGAGGCACAGTAATTACATTATTAACAGGGGGCTGGACTTGAACTTGGACTGGCGGGGTAGGATCTGTATTAGCATATTCGGGGACAATGTCGTCTAAATAGGAAGAAAGAAAAATTTCAGCTGCAGTCGGTTTATGACGTAGCTTAGTCGGAACCAATGGTGGCGGTAAATTACAGAGTGCTTCCGGGGTCGCCTTCGGCAAACCCTCGGCGAGAAGGGGATACATACCTTTAATAAGGGCATTTCTCTGTCTGTCTGACTGTTCTGCTTTAACTCTTTCACCTTCTTCGATTAATTCCCTTTCTTGGGCTTTTTCTGAGGATTCCCTACTTATTTCTGCTTTTCTGAATTCTTTCTCGGTTCTTTTATGGGATTCTTTACGCCATAATTCTATGGCATCTTTCTGGGATTGTCTGGCTTTCTTTTTCCACAATGCTTCTTCTACTCTCATGATGCACTCGGCATCCCATGTTCCTGAAACAGGCCATCTATATTTCTCTTCGAGATGTTTGGTGTAGTCAACCCATAAATCTAGATACAGTATGGCATCTAAGCCATGCTTATGATACATGAAATGTCCAGGACTGTCCCTGGGAGGGACAGGAACTGATTCTTCGAGTAACCCTTTTCTCGTTTTTATCTGATGTAATTTCGAAAACAGAGGCATATTTGAACCGTACTTGAACTTGAACACAATACACAATGAACACAGTAATGAATAGCAAAACAATCATTCATACCACGACATCAAGAACACATTAATAACAGTTCGAACAGAATACTACCTGATACATTGAAAACATAATACTTGAACTTCTCGAGAACAGACTTACTGGATGCACTGCTAAAACAGTACAGAACATACCGGTCTCCTAAAGAGACACGTCATACCGTATCCACCTTGATGAACACGTCGGACCGGATCTGTGTACCCAAACCCGTCGGACCGGGCACAAATTAATGAACACCCGTCTAGATACCCCCAGTAACGGTACTCACCGGGAAGCAAAACTGAAGGCCTCGGACTGGACTGGACTGCTACGACGTCTAGTTACTGCTACGCACTACGCATGCGCTTCGGGCTTCGGGCTTCGGTTACAGGTGGGCCTCCGGATACCTCGGACCTTGCTCTCTCGGCTTGGGCTCTGGTCGGGACGAACCGCCTTCCTCACCGCCTCGTCTGGATGCCGGACCGCAGTTTCCGTCTCCTCCGTGGGCCTGAGGGAGACTTGAAGCAGAAATATCTGCACGTGCACGTAGGGTTCCGTCACGGCTGTAGAAGGGTCAGGGGGCCTGCGTTACATCGCCGACACGTGGGGAAAGGGCAAGTACCTATTCGGGCGCCATTATGTGGTAAATAAATAATTAAATACCGGTACTATTTTTCTATGCATTAACTGAAAAGGATAGCTCAATAAATAAGAGGCAGGATCCGTGATATCTGAGTCAGAATGGGCTTTAATCAGATGGCTCGAGCCAATGGACCATCGGGTTCCATCACCTGCAAAGGCTCAGGAAGGGACAGACACAAGCATAAAAAGGGACAGCTAGCATTTCATTAACATTATACAGTATATATAGTAAAACAGTATAATTGCATTGCATACAGTAGGCGTAACAAGTGACAAACGAAAGATAAGAACATATGGGCGTACAAAGAAGGCGTGCACAGGACGTGCACGGAGACATGTGATGTAAACGTCACAGAAGTGTCATAAATGGGTGGATACATGGAGGGGGCTACCTGGGCAGCTGGAACCTTTAACCTACTGGTGCGCGCAAACGGGCCATGACGTGTAACTGGGGAGAGCTGGGGCTCTGACTTCTGGCACTAGAAGAGGAGACTAAAGTCTGGGATGTCAGGACGACATGTACCTATAGTATATCTGGTATCTGGTGTTTGGAGTACATGTTGATAGAATCTAAATGTCATCAGGGCAAAGGCTACTTGACACTAAGGCTGGTGCATGCATATATTCTACATGTATTGCGTGTGCCATGAATCTTCTATGAATACTAATTCAGTAATTCTCTTGCATGGAGACAGGAAGACTAGACTATAGCTGAAGATGTTTATGCGGTTCGTTAGCTGAGGAATGTGAAGCCGGGGAGCTGAACTGATAACTAGAGGCATAACATATTCTTGGCAGACAGGCAGGCAGGCCAGGCCGGGCACCGCGCTGCTTGGCAGAGAGTAAGTGAAGGGTCAGGGATGCGGGAGGGGCTGTATCGCTCCTCGGAGTGGTTTCAGGAGACTGGAGCTCGAATCTGGTGTCCGGGCCCTATGAGGCCTAGAAACGGGGACAACTCGATGAATTAACGTGCACAATGTAAAACGTTGGCAACATAGGCCTAATACTCGTTGCTTTCACGAGGACTGGATAACTGGCATACTAACGTTGGACACAACTATAATTGCGTCTTTATTTGGTCAAGGGGGAACATATGCATATCGATCATGCACATATAACATACAATGGGGAACACGTAGGGACACATGACAAGGCAAAATTCAATTTTCCTCACAGACCCCCCTGCACTGAAAGACTCGTTTCGCCTACTGGCTTTATCAATGTCAGTTTTTTGGTGCTAACACGGAAGCATTTAAAGTTTGCATGCATCAAAAATAAAAAGTAAAGACGAACTTGTGCAACATTCCTGATAAATTCATAGTCCTTCTTTAAATGTCCTATATACAGTTAGTGCTGTCCTTATGTGTTAATAAAGTGCAATAGTGCAAGGTTAAAAACATTCATTTACAATTCATTCATTTTATATACAAACAGAAAAGGGGCACAATATTTATAAATAAAGTTGTTGTCTAAAACGAACCAAATCATTTTGACAATCATTTTGCCATGTCTGCATGTTCCAGTTGGCCTATTTAATAAAAAGAATTCTGCAGCATTAATCCCATCAGCATGATTTATACTAGTGTACAGTACACATATATCTAATGTAATCAGCTATCCACTGAATACCATGAATTTTCTTTAAAAAGTAATGTGTGTCCTTTATGTAGGAGGGCAGCATGGTGACCAGATCTTGCAAATAATAGTCCACATATTAAGACATTTTTTCAAGCATTTATTATAGGTTGTCCTGGGACTGGAGTAGTCCCTTTATGTATTTTGGGAATACAATACATATTAGGTGTCACAGGGAATTCAGTCTTTAGAAAAGATAGTTCCTCAGTGGTTCTGAAGCCCTCTCTTTTCACTTTATTGAGTTTCTGCATACATAGTTCTTTAGTTGCTTTGAATTGCTGAGTCGTAACTTTGTTGTAACAACTGATATCATCCAGATGTTTATAGGCTTTTGCTAGGTATTCATTTCTTGGCTACAACATAATATAACCTCCTTTATCTTATTTATTTATTATTATTTTGCTATGTTCCTGAAGCTTTTTAATTAGTTCTCGGTAATCTTTGTTCTTAAATCTCCCTCTTTTCTTTGTGCCTCTGGTCGACAATCAAAACTTTTTGATATCTTCTATCACCACATCCTGATAGATATCAACGGCGTCTCATGGCATGATTGAAGAAAGGTAGACTTTGGTTTGAAAGGGCTTGCCTGGACGGATGAAGATTTTATGCCCACTTCTTTTTAAAATTCTTGAGTGTTCCTTGGAGTCTCCTCATTATTGTCCCCTGATGATGATACCAACGTACGCAGCAACGGAATGTCAGAAATTTGTAGGGCAGATTGCGTTGCTGGGTAACAGTTTAAATGTTAATCATCTGATCAGAATCGTCATCTTCTTTGAGTTTTTAATAGCAAAGTATTCCTTAAGTTTCAATTTCGGATAAACTGATGATTATCCCCTCTTGTTTGGGCATAATCAAAACTGCTCTCGGGCAGTAGGATAGCCCCAGTGAGAGAAGTTGAATTTCTGCCTTATATGATTCTATGGTAGACAGGTTGACCACCGTATTTGCTGCAGTTATTGCTTCTTGTTCCTATTTGTGTTCGGTGGGCTTTGAAGTGTTTGCTGCCTGGCCCATGGTAAAAACTCAAGAAGCATATTTACAAGGGCCATATCTCATTTCTTTTGACTTTTAAAGCCAAAAAAGCAGAGATAAAAATACTGCCCTATTTACAAGAGGGTGATAACATGCATTAGCGCATGTTAGCACCCTTTTATCCGACACCTCCCTTTGCATCTCTAATGAGATGCAAGTGGGCGTCACTGGTCAGTCAACCTTGCAAATATCACTGATGTGCACATCAGGACCAAAGGGTCGTATCAGCAGGGTTATCGCCGTTTTCCATGGAACATCGCTGGAAAACCAGCGATGTTCCATGGACAACACGGCTACCGCTGGGAAATTATCACCATTGCTCTATGTGTTGTTAATACAGCGCTAGCATGGCGATAAGTTTCTGCGCTAGCCGACGATAACTATTTTCTCGCTAAGCGCTGCCAGCGATAATTATCGCTGCCGCTTGTTAATATGCCCCCAATTTCTTCGGCTGGGGTGAGGGTTCCCATATCTTCCCTTGGTTGGTGCCTATTTGGGCCACCTACGTCTGATTCTATTTCACTTAGCACTGAACTTGATTCTGACATAGATCCTAAATCAGGCTCTCCATTGGATCTGGCCTGTTCCTGATTGATATTTGTTGCTGGCTGCTGCTTTCTTTTCAGGAAGTCATATTTTCTAGCAAACGTAAACATTTGCCCTGTGTTGTAGCCGAGCTTATCCCTTGAAAATGTGTATGCTTTTCTTGTTTTTATGATGTCCTCTTGCTTCTTGAGGCGTATTTTTATTTCATTTTTGTTTTTTTAATCAATTCCTGAAGTTCTGATTTGGTTAGCTCTTCATTCCTTTGCTCTATTTCTTTACGGATAATTTTGCGGTCTATTCTTGCGTACTTTATTAAAATTTCCACTAGATGCACGGAGGCTTCCAAGTTACTATTAGCCCACTCTTTTAGCATATCTGGATTTGGTTTGTCCAAGCTCGGGGCAATCATTATCCGCAAACCACGCAGAATCCTCCCCACTTCTACATATTTTTCCAGGGATTTCTGCTCCCACCACTTTGTGCCCTAGGATTTCATAAATTTTTCTAATCTTTTTAGGAGTGTTTTCACTTCACCATCCAGTGAACTGATAGCTTCTTTTCTATTCCGTCCTGATTCTGTAATCGATGGTAAATTGGTAAACAGTTCAAGCAATGCTGCTTCCCTTTCTTGCAGCCGCGGCCCGTGGAGGGAGTTACGGTGGGGCAGGGAGGCAAATTTGGTAGTGTGCCTTGCATTGCAAAATGCGATGCAGTGCACGCTACGAAATTCGTTTTATTAATTAAATTGTTTACTTACCTGCAATTATCCATATGCCGGTTTTTAGCACCCTCCACCCTGCCCCTCCCCCTCCCCTTCCCCGCTTCCCTGCCCCACCGTAACTCCCTCCACGGGCCGCGGCTGCTTTCTTGTATTATCTCGTTTGCCATGTTAGAGCCTGAATATTATTTACTTCGAGATCAGCGCTAGTGATAGCAACTACGGTAAACAGGGGACAATCTAGCGATAACCGGAGCCCCAGTATCCTTGTCCCTGTGTTTCTCGTCAGCGCTGAACTTCCAGTTTGTTGCACACCACCATATATATATGTTAACATTAGAACACATTTATGAATGCTTGGCTGCTCTGGGATGAAAAGTCTGCTAAGTTTTTTTCTCCATCCACAATGACAGCTGGTCTCTCCTTGGCGCACGGCTGCACGCCTTTGGGTTATTAAGCTGTTTTGCAGTACTTTCTGGACATATCAATTCTCAACTTTGCTATTAATAATTAAATCATAATATGATAACTAATAGCCATTACAGAATTATAGTTGACACTGATAAAAATAAGGACTTGTGTAATACCTCTGAGTATTAGATTTATTTTGTATAGTTATATCTGCATATCAGCAAATATTGTAAAGCAACTACAACTTTAAGCAAGCATTGGTAGCTCCAAAATGGAGACCTATTTGCTTGAAAAATGTTTTTCCCCAGTTGCATGCATGCAGAAGCATCAAAAGGACAACACACACATTGCTCACAATCTTGGAATGGAATTAAAGAAAAAAACATTCAGCGGCAGGTATGTGTGTACACTTGTATGTGTTGCAACTGAGGAGGCCCTTTTTAATTGACCAATTTAGCATGGTCGATAGGGATTTTTACAGAGTTTTATATAGCACAAACTTGACCTGAGGGTATCAGATCACTTTACACGAGCACCACTTGCCTTACATGAGGACACATTTATTTTTGTTTGTGTTTTTTTTTTGTTAGGCACAGGGAGAATAAGTGATTTGCCCAGAATCACAGAAGTCCTTGCCGAGACTCGAACCCGATTTCACAGTTTCAAGGTCGGCAGCCCTAACCGTTAGGTCATATCCCCTCCCCAAAGCCATGTTAGAGTGAGTAATTTAAATTAGGAAAAAATGGCCACATGTATCATACATTTTACCGGTTACAAACTGCATGATTCACAGAATCGTGCCTTTTGCAACCGGTAAACTGTATTTTGTTATGTAGGAATTTCAATTTATGTTTCAGTAACATGTTATGGAATCGCAATTTGGATATGCAAATACACATGGAATTGGTATTAGGAAGGGGTATGTTTAGGGCGTCCCTTCCTAATACCGAATTGCAGCGGTATGTAAGAATGTTTTGCGACTGCACTTCGGTCGCAAAATATTTACATTTGCAATTGTATTTTACCTGCTTCAAGTAGGTGGTAATCCATTCGCAAATGGGAAGGGGTCCCCTTTGGGAATGGTAGGAGAAACGTTTTTTCAGAGCATGCAATGGTCCCACGGACCACTGCATGCTCTTAAACAAGCATTTGCAATGCAAAAGTTCTTGCATTTGTGAGAGTGCAAGCTCTTGGCATTGTAAATGACAATGCCTTTTATTTAAATGTTTTGATAATTAACACATAAATAAAAGGCATTGTCATTTACAATGCCATTAGCTCACACTCTTGGAAATGCGAGACCTACTGCATTTCAAAGAAGCGGCTGCCCATTTTCCGAGCTTCTTTGAAAGTGAAAGGGCGCATGCCGCACTGAATGTTGCTAGAAAGAAAAAAAGAAAATAGTGCTTACAGACTAAAAAGAACATACTTAACTTTCCTGCTAAGGAACTAAACATAACGTATTTAAATACTCATTCCACAGTCAAACATCAGCTAAGACACTGATTCAACCGATATCCTGTTTATGACAGAAACTTGGTTGACAGATGAATCTACCCTGGATATTCTAGCTACACTCCCAGATCATTATTATCTTCTACAGTCCAATAGATCAACAGGAAAAAGGGGTGGCCGGGCGGCAGTTGCCATTAAAAAGAGTCTGTCCTTCACTGCCATCTCCCCACTAGAGATAACACTAGTTGACAGCCTAATAGTTAAATTGGACTCACCCACATCTGCATTGGTATGGGTATTGATCTCCAGACCACCAACAGCGATGCGTGAATTCCCTAATGCACTAGCTATTACCATTGCGTTACTGACCGTGGACTATGCCAAAGTTCTAGTCATTGGAGACATGAACTACTGGGCAAATGAGGTGGAAGGGGGTAAGGGCACCAGAGAATTGTCTGAATTCCTACAAAGTCTGAACCTTACACAACATATCCATGTACCCATGCACATCAAAGGACACACACTTGATCAAGCCTGGTCCACCAACTTCACTCTCCAGAACCTAGTCATATACCCCTGTGTATGGTCAGACCATCATTTAATCAGTTTCACTTTGAGTGACATTACTTTGCCCAAACTCAAGACTCCCCATAAAGGTCTGACCAGAAATTGGAATCGTTTAAACTTGAACTCCCTTTGCAATACCCTGGCCCTCAAATTACCCATTGGGTTGGATAACATTGACAATCTTGAGAAAGAAATCCCCAACTGGCAATTAAAGGCTATTAACACACATGCTCCTCTAGAGACCCAAACCTCCCATACCAGGCAACATGAATCATCAAAATGATTTTAGCTGATTTAAAAACTGCTAAACTCAGAACACGCCAGGCCGAAAGGAAATGGAGTAAAATCTACTGTAAGAATCCAAAGAGCCTGATAGCCTACAAAAAACCACCCTTTTAGAGACTAAAAATCTTTTTTCACTAACAAAGTATTACATTCGGATTACCAAACCAATGGCATCTTCAATACGGTAATAGAGGTAGCCAACCCTGATCGAGTGGCCACCCCTTATATTTACTCACAGAAACTATGCAATGACCTAAATGTCTACTTCCTAGACAAAATCAAGAAAATACAAGAATCCATGGATTCCAGTCGCAAGGATATGCATAACTCACCAGAAAACAACAACCCTGATTCTATGGCTACTTTTTCCTGTCTAAGGAAAAGAACAACTTATAGAACTACTCAACAAAGTAAAATGGGGCACCCCCAATGATGTCTGTCCCCGTCATGCAAAAACTAATTTTCACATCTTTCCCAGAGACTATCCTCTCCTTATTGAATTTATCCTTAACCCAAGTGATTGTGCAGTAAGCCTTTAAAGAAGCAGTGACCATTCCGCTACAAAAAAAACAAGGCGTAAACTCTTAGAAGTTGGACAATTACAGGCCCATATCTTCTCTCCCCTTCCCGGCCTAACTCTTAGAGACACACTTAGCCAAACATCTTAGTGCCTTTATAGAAGAAACCAATTTTCCTGACCCCGTAAGGCAGGTTTTCGACCCTCACATTCCACTGTTTCCATCATCATGTCCGTTATGGATGACCTAAAAGGAAAGGCTGCACTCAGGCCTTGATCCTATTTGATCTATCTGCAGCATTCGATACCGTCGACCATGACATTCTGATGGATCACATTGCTGCAGTGGGTCTTAAGGTGCTCCTTTTAATGTGGTTGAAATCCTTTCCAAAGGATCACAAGCAATCAATCTGGTTATTGCCCCATAGTCTGTCATTGTAAGCATGAACTATGCAATACCGCAGGGCTCCTCTTTGTCTCCCCATCTTTTCAATATCTACATTCGACCCCTAATACACACGCTTTCACACATAAAGGTAAAAACGTAGAACTATGCTGATGAAATGCAGCTGATAGTTACTATTAATGACTCAACTGACTCCAAGGAGTCTCTAAGGAACACCATTATTATCTCCAACAATAAACTAATCCACTGGACTCCTGCTCATTGGCCTCTGGAGCTAGGCTCTGGACCCACTCCACTGAGCACGATAAAGAGCCTTGGCATACAAATTGACGCAGACCTATCCATGAGATCTCCGATGGTTCAGTCACTTCCTCCTGTTTTTTCCAATTACGAAAATTCTGGAAAATGAGAAGATTCTTTTCACAGAGAAGCCGGTATTCAAATTATTATCACCCTGATCCTGTTAAAAATTGACTTAGCTAAAGCAATCTTTCTAGGCCTTCCATGCAACTAAAACTATCGACTACAACTGATACAAAATCAATCTGCCAGAAGCATCTACCAACAACCCAGGTGCTGCTGTGGTAAGCCTTTTATGTAAGCCCTTCTGCACCCATCCGCGCCTGGACCGCGCCCAGCGCCAGACCCCTGGACCCCAAAAAACACCACAACACCAGACTCCGCTACGACGCCAGCACCCTCTATGCACTCAACTCCGACCGAAACCACACCTGCTTCCAAGCCGCCCCGAAACTGACTCACGGACCTTTCTCCTGCCACACCTGCAGCTTCACCTGTGACAGAACCACCAAACCTCCAAGGACTGGACCCAACCACCTCCGCTGGATACGCCTCAACACCCGCTCGGCAGGCAAACATGTCGGCAAGCTTTTGGATCTGCTCCACACCTCCACCCCAGACGTGGCCAGACGTGGCCTTCCTGACCGACACCCGGTGGAACGACTCCTCGGCGCCCGACATCGCCATAGCCATCCCGGACGGCTACAAGATCACCCGCAGGGATCGCGCCAACGGAATCGGAGGAGGAATAGCCATCGTCCACAAGTCCACCCTCAAGGTCACCACCCACGCAGATGACACCCTCAACACCGCCGACCACCTGCACTTCCGGATCAACACCGACCCCAACACCACCACCCTCAGAGGAACACTCATCCACAGACCACCCGGACCCCAAGCTCAATTCAGCTGCTCCCTCGCCGCCACCCACGCACTCGCCTCCACAGACTACAACCTCCTCGGGGACCTGAATTTCCACCTTGAGAACAACAACGACGCCAACTCCGCCACCCTGACCGACAACCTCACTAACCTCACCAACCTCGGCCTCAGACAACTCGTCACCGCACCCACCCACGCCGCTGGCCACACACTGGACCCCATCTTCTCCACAGGCACCCACGTCGCCTTCGACCACACCACCGAACTCCACTGGACCGACCACCACTGCACCCATTTCACCTTCAAAAAACCAACCACGCACCACAGCGCCCAACAGCTGCCTCGCCGCTGCTGGAGCAAAGTCACAGAAGACCAGCTGATCACCACCCTCTCCCAAAACCCACCCACCGACCCCACCAACCCAGACGCCGCAGCCCGCAACCTCAGACAGTGGATCGACGACTGTGCCAACACCCTCGCCCCACTCAAGAAACCCTCCAAAAACCACGCCAGCAAGAGAGCCACCTGGTTCACTGACGAGCTGCAGACCTCCAAACGCGCCTGCCAGAAACTGGAGAAGATATGGCTCCACAAAAGCACTCCGGACAACCATGGAGCCCACAAGGACGCCACTTGCAGACATCACCACCTCATCCGAATAGCCAAGAGATCCTCCTTCAAAGACCGCCTGGTTAACAATGCACACGACAGCAAAGATCTCTTTAGCATCGTAAAGGAACTCTTCAACCCCAGCGTCAACGCCAACGACATACCGCCCTCACAAGAACTGTGCAAATCACTAGCCATCTTCTTCCACCGCAAGATCACTGACATCCATGACAGCTTCAAAACCATGACCGCCCTGACTATGCCAGACCCCACCTCCCCTGTGAACACCACCAGCGCCAACAGCCTGACCTCCTGGTCTAACGTCAACGACGACGAGACACACTAGGTCATGAACTCCATCCACTCAAGATCTCCGTCAGACCCGTGCCCACACCACGTATTCAACAAAGCAGACGCTGCCATCGCACCCCAACTACGGAAGGTCATCCACATCTCCTTCAAAACAGCGACATTCCCGGAAAGCTGGAAACACGCCGAAATCAACGCCCTCCTCAAGAAGCCCAAGGCGGACCCCAAAGGTAAGCCCGTCTACGCCCGTCCGCGCCTGGACCGCGCCCAGCGCCAGACCCCCTGGTCTTCGCAAATCCCAATACACCCGCATAACGTATGATGCCGCATCCCTCTCTGCACTCAACCCCGGCCGTCTCCAAAACTGCTACCAAGCCGCCCCTGGACACACCCATGGACCCTTCACCTGCCACTCCTGCAAACTCGACTGCATCAGGACCCACTCTAAATCCACAAACTCCAAACTGAGCTCCAACACTAACCACCTTAAGTGCATCCTACTCAACACCCGCTCGGTCCATAAACACGCCATTGAACTCTGGAACCTACTCGACACCACTTCGCCGGACGTCGCCTTTCTCACAGAAACCTGGATGAACGCCTCATCAGCCCCCGACATCGCCATAGCCATCCCGGACGGCTACAAGATCATCCGAAAAGACCGCACCTTCCAAACAGGTGGAGGCATCGCCATCGTACATAAGAACTCCATCCGCATCACGACCACCTCAGACGATAACCTCGCAGCCCCCGAACACCTCCACTTCCAGATCCACACCGACCCAAAAACAACACTCAGAGGCACCCACATCTACAGACCACCTGGACCCCGCACACAATTCAGCGAAGACATCACTGACTACATCAGCCCAAACGCCCTCCCCTCTGAAGACTACATTCTACTGGGAGACCTCAACTTCCACCTGGAAAAGAAAAACGACAGCAACACCACCACCCTCCTGGACAACTTGGCCAATCTCGGACTAAAACAACTTGTTGATACCCCCACCCACCACGCCGGGCACACGCTCGACCCAATCTTCACCTCCAGCAAGCACATCTCCTTCAACCACACCACAGCTCTCCACTGGACGGACCACAGCTGCGTTCACTTCAACTACAAAAAGTCCACGACCCACAACCTCCCTCAACCAATCCCCCGAAGAAACTGGAACAAAATTACCTCCGACCAGCTCTTCACTACGCTTCACAAAAACACTCCCGCCAAATCATCGGACCCAAACCAAGCTGCCATCAACCTCACAGAATGGATTACCCACAGCGCCGACAAACTAGCACCCTTGAAAAACCATCAAATCAAGCAAAGTATCAAAAAAGCCCCCTGGTTCAACGATGACCTTAAGACATCCAAGAAGCTCTGTCGTACCCTTGAGAAGGCTTGAGGAAAAACCCAACCACTGACAACCTGACCGCCCTCAAGAACGCCACCCGCAAACACCACCAACTGATCCGATCCACCAAGAAATCAGCATTCAAGGATCGACTTGACAACAACACCCACAACATCAAGGAACTATTCAACATCGTCAAAGAATTCACCATCCCCGCCGCCGGCACCAATGACATCACCCCATCCCAAGACCTCTGCGACTCCCTAGCCTCTTTCTTCCACAACAAAATCGCCGACATACATAACAGCTTTGAAAACCAGTCCGGAGACCAAGCCAATCCACCCACCCCCGAACCAAATCCCCCCGCTACCAACCTTTGCGCCTGGGACCCAATCACCACTGCAGACACCATCCACCTGATGAACTCCATCCACTCAGGATCACCTACTGACCCATGCCCCCACCACATTTTCAACAAAGCAGACTCCATCATCGCACCCCATCTCCGAGACGTCATCAACTGCTCCCTCTACTCCGCTACCTTCCCGGAAAGCTGGAAACATGCTGAACTCAGCGCCCTTCTGAAGAAACCCACAGCAGACCCCACGGAACTTAAAAACTACCGCCCCATCTCGCTCCTTCCGTTTCCTGCCAATGTTTTTGAGAAAGCCGTCAACAGTCAGCTCGCCGCCTTCCTCGAATCCAACAAATCTCTCGACCCTTCACAGTCCGGCTTCCGAGCCAAACACAGCACCGAAACCGCCCTCATCGCAGCAACAGACGACATTCGAACACTACTGGATAACGGAGAAACAGTTGCCCTCATCCTACTTGACCTCTCCGCAGCCTTCGATACAGTCTGTCATAGCACCCTCATACAACGCCTCTATAACGTCGGAATACAAGGAAAAGCATTGGATTGGATCATCTCGTTCCTCGTCGGAAGAACCCAGAGAGTCCGCCTTCCCCCTTTCAGATCGGAGCCCACCGAAGTCATCTGCGGCGTACCACAAGGTTCCTCACTCAGTCCCACCCTCTTCAACATATACATGAGGCCCCTCGCATCCATTGCACGCCAACACAACCTCAACATCATCTCCGACGCAGACGACGCCCAGCTAATCCTCTCCCTCACCAAAGACCCAAACACCGCCAAAACCAACTTACACGAAGGAATGAAAGAGGTAGCGGAATGGATGAAGAACAGCCGTATAAAACTGACAATTAAACGGACAAAACGGAAGTCCTGATCTTGGGCTCATCCCCCTCTGCTTGGGACGACTCATGGTGGCCACCGGCCCTGGGAACAGCACCCATACCAACGGACCACGCACGCAACCTAGGCGTCATCCTGGACTCCTCCCTCTCGATGACCAGGCAAGTCAACGCCGTTTCTTCCTCATGCTTCAACATCCTTCGCATGCTCCAAAAAATATTCCGTTGGATCCCCACCGAAACAAGAAAAACGGTCACCCACGCACTGGTCACAAGCCGACTGGATTACGGAAACACCCTTTACGCCGGAACAACAGCCAAACTACAGAAACAACTCCAACGCATCCAAAACGCCTCAGCCAGACTCATACTAGACATCCCCCGCCAAGACCACGTTTCTGGTCACCTGAAAGACCTCCACTGGCTCCCCGTCAACAAGAGGATAACGTTCTGACTCCTCACCCACGCACACAAAGCCCTCTACGACCTAGGACCCGAATGCCTCAACACAGGCCTGTCCTTTTACACCCCCACCCGCCAACTTCGCTCGTCCAATCAGGCCCTTGCCACTATTCCGCGCATCCACAGGACCACCATGGGGGGAAGATCCTTCTCCTACTTAGCGGCCAAAACCTGGAATTCTCTCCCCACCCACCTCCGCCTCACACAGAACCACCTCTCCTTCAGAAAACAACTTAAAACTTGGATATTCGATAAGTAAATTACCCCCCTCCTCCCACAAGCGCCTTGAGACAATCTGGGTGAGTAGTGCGCTATACAAATTTCTGCACTTGAACTTGAACAAGGACCTCAAGAACTTCCGACCGATCTTCCTGCTCCCGTTCCCAGTGAAAGTCATCGAGAAAATCGTCAACATGAAACTGGCCCGCCACCCGGAAGACAACAACATCTTGGACCCGTCCCAGTCCGGGTTCAGACGAAACCACAGCACGAGACAGCCCTCATCGCAGCCACAGACGACATCCGGCACCAACTAGACAATGGCGAAACATCAGCCCTCATCCTCCTGGACCTGTCAGCCGCCTTCGACACGGTGTGCCATCGCACTCCAAAGACACGCCTCCTAGAAGCCGGAATCCAAGAGAAGGCCCTTGACTGGACCACGTCCTTCCTCTCTGGCAGAACCCAGAGCGTCCGCCTCCCGCCCTTCCAATCTGAGGCCACCGACATCATCTGTGGCGTCCCCCAGGGCTCATCCCTCAGCCCGGTGCTGTTCAACATCTACATGGCCCCCCTCGCACAAGTAAATGTAAATGTAAATGTAAATGTGTTTGTATTTATATAGCACACTTCTACCCAGAGGTCTCGTAGCGCTGTATTCATACCGTTGTGGAACCCATCCTGGCTTTCCTGTGAAATGTCCACTCCTGGGCACCCCCAAGGTGAAGCCAAGCATCCAAGTGCTGCTGGGGCCGTTGTGGAGATTAAGCAAGCTATTGCCCAGAGTCAAAGAGTGGGACACATGATTAGACTATGCACCGAGGCGAGAATTATCAGGTCCGGGGAGATTGAGTCCAAGAGCCGCCGAGGCGGGAATTGAACCCTGGTCCCGGGCCAGACCTCTGCATCAGGGTCTGCCGCTCTACCCATTGAGCCACGCTTCTCCACAAGTGGCCCGCCAACACGACCTCAACATCATCTCCTATGCCGACGACACCCAGCTCATCCTCTCCCTCACCAAGGACCTGCACATCGCCAAAACCAACCTCCACGAGGGAATGAAGGCCGTCGCCGACTGGATGAAGAACAGCCGTCTGAAGCTGAACTCAGACAAGACGGAGGTACACATCCTCGGATCCACCCCCTCAGCCTGGGATGACTCCTGGTGGCCGACCACACTGGGAACAGCACCGAGACCCACAGACCATGCACGCAACCTAGGATTCATCCTCGACTCCTCCCTCTCCATGTCTAAACAGGTCAACGCCGTCTCCTCCTCCTGCTACAATACCCTCCGCATGCTCCGCAGGATCTACCAGTGGATCCCGACCGAAACAAGAAGAACGGTGACACAGGCCCTCGTCAGCAGAAGACTGGACTACGGCAATGCACTCTATGCAGGAATCCCAGCCAAACACCTATGACGACTACAACGCATTCAAAACGTCTACACCTGACTGATCGTCAACGTCTCCCGCCGCAGCCACATCACCCCCCACCTGAGAGACCTACACTGGTTCCCCGTCGACAAGAGGATCACCTTCAAGCTTCTCACCCACGCACACAAAGCACTCCACAACCCGGACCAGCCTACCTGAACAGCAGACTCAGCTTCTACACCCCCACCCACCAGCTCCGCTCCGCCAGCCTCGCCCTCGCCTCTGTCCCCCGCATCCAACGAACAACTTCCGGTGGCAGATCCTTCTCCTACCTCGCCGCCAAGACCTGGAACACCCTCCCTTCCCACCTACGGCAGACCCAAGACCTACTCGTCTTCAGAAGACTCCTCAAGACCTGGCTCTTCGAGCAGTAGTGGCACCTCCTCCCCTCAGCGCCTTGAGACCCTCACGGGTAAGTAGCGCACTTTACAAGTACTCTGATTGATTGATTGAGAATGCAATGGAATAGAGTGGCATAGAGTGCATTAGCATTGGGTGCAGTGGCGTAGAGGAGTGCAGACTAGAGTACAGCGATGCAGAATAGAATAGAGTGGTGTAGAGTGCAATGACATTGAGTACATGGGCGCAGAGTAAAGTGCAGTGGCGTAAAGTGTTGCAGAGTAGAGTATAGTGGCATAGATTGCATTAGTGCAGAGTAGATTGGTGTAGAATGCATTGGTTTTGAGTAAAGTGGTATAGAGTGCATTTGCATAGAGTGCAATGATGCAGAGTAGAGTGCAGTGGTGCAGAATAGAGTGGAGAAGCGCAGAGTGGAGTGGTCCTGAGTGGAGTGGCATTGAGTGCAGTGGTGCTGAGTGCAATGGTGTAGATTAGATTGTTTAAGAGTAGAGTGGAGCGGTGCAGGTAGAGTACAGTGGCATAGATTAGAGTGGCGTAGAGTGCAGAGTAAATTAGAGTGGCATGCAGTGGATTGGAATGGAGTGCACTGCCGTAGAGTGGCATGGTGCAGAGTGCATTGACGTAGAGTGCAATGGCACAGAGTGCAGAGTTGAAGAGTAGAGTGGCATACTGTGGAGTGGCGCAGAGTAGAGTGGTGTATAGTGAGCAGCAGTGAGTAATAGAGCAATATATGTTAGAGTGCATTGGTATAGAGTGATGTAGAGTAGAGAGGCATAGAGTGAAGTTGGGTACAGTGGAGTGGTGCAGAGTAGAGTGCTGTGATGCAGTGTGGCGTGGAGTGGAGTGCCATAGTGTGGAGGGGTGCAGAATGGACTGTAGTGGTGTGGAGTGGTGCACAGTAGGATAGAATGGGGGTAAAGTGAAGTATGCAGGGTGTTGTAGCGTACTGCCATTACAGACAACACATCTTCAATTGAAATGGCCATTACATTTTCACAGACATACAGTTTTAATGATAAAAGTATACAGCACACAAAAAATAATGTGTGGAAATGTCAAGACCTAATGTACTGATTTATTTTGATCACATTGAAATATTTGTTTCCACCACATTTCAGAATTACCAAAAAATGTGCTGCAATTGTGCTTTTCTAAATCTGATGAATTCTGAAATATATGTAGTCATTTAAATCTTGTGTGCTAGAAAAAAATAACACTGTACAGTCTCCCATTGTCACCCCCCATTAGCCAGCATAATTGTCACATAAATCCTCTCTCTTTGAAGTCAGAGAAAGAAAAGTAAACACCAAGCTCCCTAGTAAGATGGAAACTGACATTTGACCCCTGTCTTTAAATGCACAGCCAATATGACAAGAACAAGATTTAAAGGCCTGTTTACAGAAACCGAGCACTAGTGGTGGAATATAGTTAATAGGGTTTGGGCAATGGAAGGGAAAACTCAAGCTGGACAGCCTAAAACAAATAGAGGCAGCAAATGGGAAGCAAGCAAATGTGAGTTGCAAACCACAAAGCCAGTAGTAATCAATGAGTGGAATGCATTCCCAGGGAAGCTTTCCTAATGTCCCCATAATGTTGCTAGCAAACCAGACAGCTACACTGTCTTGTAGGCTTCGACCTAATAAGAGTGTTCCCTCAAGAATGTTGTGGAATGATACACCTCATCCAGTCACAAAATACGAAATCTCAAGGCTACTGAGCAAGGCACACACAGGCATAGGGAGGAAAGCCATCAAACATGAGGAGTGAAGTGAGAGAGACAACAAAGGCATCCAATCATGATCCAGGGGCCGGCCCACAGTCCACACTATATGTGGGTTTTGAAACAATTCATGTCTAAGCAACAGATAGCTAACGCTCTCTTTGCTGAACTAAAAAAAAAGCTCATACACTTTAACCAAGACAACATAGTTTTTACATACATTATTCAATGCAAATGATCACAGTGATGCATACAATGCAGTGCGTAAAGAGTTCCAAGGCATTGCCATGAAACCTTTTACATTTAATTCATATACATTTTTTCTGCAAGAATTTGCAACGTTGAACTGGAAATATATAATTGTTCACTCCTTGGTGCCAATTACAAAAGAGAGGCATAATTCTGACCTTCGTGAAAACCCCTGTTAACTCAGGGGTTGGAATTATGAGTTGGGTGATGTTTATTTACCTCATCAAGTAGGCACCTGTTGAGATGAAGTCCGAAACCCTACCATTTTCCACAGGTACATATTGACAGGTCATAATTGCTGATATGTAGTGAGGGGAAATGTTGGTAAATACCAGGAAATTCACATTTTTGTGTGAAAACCACCAAAGGATGTATGTTAGGCAATACTAATCATGTGTGAAAAATTCGGATCCCATAGTATCGGATTTTATTGGATGTGATAATTATCCCCAACAGTTTCGCAAAACCTGTGCTCAGGGAACATTTATAACTTCTCCCCATTTTAGTCAGCATACAGTGGAAGAATTGGTCCAAGCCATTTTTGCCTAAAATTAGAATACGAATGAGAGAGGAGAAGGAAACACAGTTACATGCTACGATAAACACAACATCCCCTTTATGGATAGGATGGAAATACATTTCAGTCACAGGGCAGAGCGAATTTGACTATAAATGTCACTGACTACATTTCTGACATCAGATTGGAAAACAGAGAAGGTTCTGCTACTTTCTCAAAGTGAAAATCTTCTGATTTTGAAAATCAAATTGACTTGGATTTTTTCCAGAGTTCATGAAAAATAGTGAGGGTGTAGATTATGAGTGGGCGTAATTGCATTTCTTTCTATATGTAATAGTCACACTTTTCAGAAAAATGATTACTAACATTACACAAATTAGGCATGCACACATCTTATGCAAGATACCTGATCAAAGTTTGTGTATTGGTCTGAGTGGAAGTCATACTTGAGGTATTCGCTCAGTTACACTACACATTTTAATTAAACAATGTATTGGGTCAAACAATAAAGATTATGATTGGGTGTTTGCCTGTCAAAACACTATAGGCCCATTCCAACGAGAATGGCATGACTCCTCCGAGAGGAAAGAACACAATAGGATTCTCCAAAGCTGTCAGCAGCAACCCCCTTTAAATTATCTTGCTGGAAGTCCCCACATCGAAAACGTGAGGATATACATATCTCTGGCTCTTGTCAACACAGGAGGATTTTTTAAGTCTTGGAGGGGGAAAAAACAAGCGAGAGTGGATGTAGTTGACTCAGAGGAAGAAAGAGAGATAAGGGTCTCAATTTTGGAAATTGCTGCAGTGTTGAACCTTTCCCAGAGTGCAACCCAAGGGTGGGTATGGCCAAAGGCTTGTACCTGTGAGTGACAATAAGTGGTGGAGGGAAGATGTGGCAGCACCCGTTTGGGAGGGCAGCTCATCAATCACAGGTGATTCGCCTCCCTTTTTACATGCCTGAGCAGTCTTAAAGAGCTGAGAAAGAGCCTGCAAAACTAGAGGAAGGGCCAGGTGCCGGTGTCAGGAGTCTGGGAAATTTTTGAACTCCACTATGTACTTCATAGACTCTCTGCAGAGCAGGTTGGCCCAGCTCACCGACTCCCTCTCAGACTTGCTGGGGATATGGGCATACTCAGGGGAGGTCCCCTGGACTTCTGTGAAATTGACATATTGTGGGTGCTCCAGGGGTGAGCGCTACAAACTTTTGCTGGACACATAGTCATCATGCAAATGACAGAAGAACTGGGTGACTGAATAGTGTAAGCAAGAAGGGGGATGTGCCACGAAAACCCCAGGTTAGGAGACCAACAGGGTTGGACAGGACGGTGTTGTATTTTCTATACTTATGTTTTGCTGTATCCCTTTAAGCCTGACATTCCATTTCCCTGATGTCATTCTCTATCCTGTTCTGCCTTGTCAGTTAGCTCCCTGCTTTCTGATGGGATCACCAGTTATTCTCTGTGGTGCATAATAAATGCCATATACTTGATTACCAGCCTTTTATCCTCATTTACATCACATGGCGACGAGGAGCAGGTCCAATCCCTGCAGCTGAGCTGTTTCTAAATATGAGAAAGTAGCAGTGGAAGAAAATACATGAGTGCTGAAAAGTTCTATTAAAGTGACAACGTGCCTGGCTACTGGCACATTTATTAGATGAAGGCTTCCCAGATTTCCCTACCTTGCCCCCTTATTTATTTATTTTTTACTTCAGGACAGTGGACTCAGTCCCGGAGTCCTATAATGGCTACATTTTTGTCATGTTGCAGGCGGCGAATCAGAGTGCTCACGCCCATGGAAGTCTGACTCCCGCGGGAGTGAATCGGCCAAAAGGAAAAAAAGTTCCATGGGCCAATTAAAAACGTCCTATGTTTTAAAATTGGGTCAGAGGGACACTTGTGAGAGTCCCTCATTCCAACGGTACAATTATACAAATATTTTTTAACCTACATTTCTTAGAAATTCCTGAAAGGATTTATACCAAATCATAAAACGCACAATCTGTGGGCCAAGATCCAGCTTCCTGTCAAATTTAGTCTAGTTCCATTCTGCAGTTTTTGCCATATCACTGCCGAAAGAAGTCTATGGAAAATGCATGGGGATTTTGCATTTTGGGTCTGTCCTTTTTTCTCATTCCTCCACTTGACGGAACACCTCAAAACTTTCTGTGTACAAACTAGGTAAAAGGAGCATTTTTTTGTAAAGTTTTGTGAGGATTTGTCAAACGGCGCAAAAGCAGCACAAAAAATGCATTTCCTATGGAAAAAAGATCCCAACACGCTAATATGGTCACCACTTGGTAATATATATATATATATGTGTGTGTGTGTGTGTGTGTGTGTATATATAAATATATATATATATATATATATAGAGAGAGAGAGAGAGAGAAATCCTAACAACCTAATACAGCCACACATATGTATTTATATATTACACAGTGGTGGTCATTTTAGCGTGTACAGATCTTGCTTCCATAAGAAATGCATTTGATATATGTATTTATGTATCAAACAAGTCATTGTGGTACTGTTTAAAATGTCGACCAACAGGATAGGTGGAATCAGAATTTACTATGGCTCTCAAATGCTGGAGAATTCTAACATGGACCTGTAGTGTTGCACTTCCAATATATCTAAGTTTACACGTGCATTCCAGCACGTAAACTGCAAAATCAGTTTTACACGTAAAAAAAAGTCTAGTTACAGTGGTTTGTCACTGAAAGCGGTGTTACACTGGGATGTATTTACCCAAAAACAGCATGCTATGCATAAGCTACATTTAAAAAACCCTTTTCTTGGTGAAAGTCAATTACTATTTCAGGGCTGCTACTCACCAATGCATTACTCATTGAAGGAGCACACCTGGATGTAATAGTAGGTTTTTTAGGGAGTATAGGACCTATAGCTGGACAATAGGCCACTGTTTATTGAGGATGGATCTTAACCTTTGTTCTTGTTTGATGTATGAAACGATTAACCTGATGGTTGTCTCCTCGCTCTTTTTATTTTGGCTTTTAGTCTGATTTTTATTTCTAGTTTTATCAATCAGGCTGTCCCTAAATAGAATGATCTCCCTAGTTTCTTGGTTAGCTCTGTCAATGACTCTGCTGATTGTTTTTGCAGAATAGCCACGGTCCAAGAATCTTTTTTTTGGCTTCTTCCGTACATCTTGCCTGACTGCAGGTTCTTTGCAGCCTCAGCATCTCCCCATAGGGAATACTGTCTATTAAATTACTGTGGTGAAAACTACTAGCATGGAGAATGGAATTTCCAGCTGTAGTTTTTCTGTGTAGTTGGGACTCAATTCTGGTGTTTTCTTCATATATCTGCACATCTAAAAGGTACATGAGAAATAAATTCATATAATTGACATTGATCTTTTCCACTAATTTTTCCGTATTGGCCACCGACCCCTTCCATATAACAAAATGCATTTGTTATAGTTACCTCATCTAACTATAATTTATGGCCCGCAATGCACTGCTCGCATATTGCATCACTCATGAAATGGTTAGTGACATCACTGATGAAATTTCAAATGACTTCACTGTTGACATCACCCAGAGAGTGTAAGTGTTTTTTGCGAAGGTTTCTGAGACTTAAAGATATATACTAAGTTACTGCATAAGTTAAATTACTATTCTTTCAGTACTACTGATGAGTAATACTATTTGACATCTGATGTATGATTCCATTTTCAAATCTGGTGTACTATTTATCAGTGTACAAACCTCTACATCCCCTTCCTGCACATAAACAATCTTGAAATGCCATTTTGTAACTTCTATGTGTGTTGCTTAATGCAGCACACACAAAAGTTGCAAAACAGCATTTTCTATCAAAGCATTGCTTATTTGCAGGAAGGGGGAACTTACTGTACATAAACAATCATTGGCCTTTAGCTGCTTTCATGTGTGCTGCACAAGGCAGCACACATGAAAACTGAAAACACAAGGAGAAATTAAACATTTCTCTTCGCTTTGACAGGTTTAGATCAGGTTTTCCCTGGTCTTAATTTTGGTGCTGCCTCCTATTTACACCTCCCTTGTAAATAGAAGGCAGCATCAGAATCAATGGGTGTTGCGGTGGAATGCCCACAGCAACACCCATTGCCCTCTCCTTTCACACTAACCATAGCGTGAAAGGAGGCCTTATTTACAAGGCAGCGTTAAGCCACCTTAAGTAGATTGATGCTGATTGTAAATAAGGAGAAACCCCTATTGCCACAGTAACATTGAAAAAAGTGACGTTCCCGTGGCGATAGGGGCTTGTACATATGCCGCCGTGCTTAATTTGAGTGGTGGTTTCTGGAGCTCCGCATGGGCACCTAATTGCCAGCACTAGGGCTTATGACAGTCTACCACATGGTGGTGCTCGACAATTTAGGCATGTGGCGCTGGACAATTTAGGCATGATCACAATAACAGCTCTTTATTCGTTCAATATACATTTATAATGACAAATACCTGCCTCCCAAGCCATTCTTATAGCTTTGGGAGCTTGGAATAGTATGAATTGTCACACTTGTAAGAGTTTGATGGTTAGTAGTTGTCTTTGTACTGTCATTGGCAGCTGGCATGGGCGGTGTGGGGTGCAAGCTGCAGTGGTCTTCCGGACTGGCCCTAGTGGGCATCGGGCATTTCCCCGGTGGGCCGCTAGAAGGGTGGGGGCTGGTTTTGGGCCCCTGGAGGGCCATTTTTGTTATCGGGGGTTGGCAATATTGGCCCCCAGAGACAAAATCAGCCAAAAATGGCCCTCAAAATCTGTTTGGCTGCATCCTCTCACTCCAGGGGGGAAGGCTGAGCAGTTTGCCAGGGCCTGTTTTGGTTTCCAGTCCAGCCCTGCAGCTGTGGCATTTATTCTTTTTACAATTTAAGCACTGGGAGAACCATTTCTGCTTTCTGTGCCTATCTTTTTCTTCCTTACTCCTGAAAGCTGGGATAGCAAGGGCTAGGTGAAAGTGCAAGCCAGGGTTAGCAACAGCTGCATCTGATGAACCATAATTAACCACCTCAGTAATTGGCAATTTACATAATTTGTGCTAGTATTTATATGTCTTTCCTAATTGGACTCCTTGGAAACAGGGACTTTAAAGCTCTGCAAAAAATAAGGCAATACACAAATTTAAACCTAAGAATGGGACAAATGTGTATAAATAATATTGGGCTTTTTGCTCAACTGTCGTGTGCAAAATAAATACACATTTCAAAAACTAGCCAAATAAATCAACACGTTCACACAGCGTGCCCGGCTTCAAAGACGTGTGTGTGACCTCTCTGTAAAAATATGTTACTTCATTATATCATGAAGAATGAAAAAAACCTGAATATAATTCTTTGTCATTTGTGGCATCGCCCCAACTCTACAAGCAGGAAGGTCACTGGGAACTAGAAAGTAGCTGGGGGTGCGTTGTCTAAATTGTAGATGCAAGAATATGCTTGTTGTGATGGATTTACCACCATGCAGACATCAATCTGTTCCAAATCTTTGTTCTGCTTTGTAATAGCTGCCCTTGAAGCCTGCTTCCAAACAGAGGTTATATGTGCTTATCCGGAGCTGTCCCTGTACCTGATAATGTTCTGATGGTATATTCACATTAAAGAGCTATCCTAGGTCAACGGTCGTTCTTCAGTGTGATGAACAAACCACATATACATTGTTTTCAAATTTGACTAAATTATTTCTACGCCTGTAGTAGTACGTATTTTTAAAACAATGTGAATTTATCTTTGCACTCTGTGATGATGCAGTAGGAGGTATCACCTTTTGCATTTTCAGCCATCTGGTTTCTTTTTTTTGTGCCTACCTTTCAATTAACATACCTGTTCACTAAGAAAATTATATTCTTTATATGTGTGACCCGATTCCTCTTGAGTTTAGTAGGTTAATAAAACCATCTCTGACGGAAATTGGGTGATTAGTTGTGCAAGATGTCAGGTCTGTGCAAGTAATAAGCCCACAATTTCACCTTTCTGAGAGCCAAGTACCCAATTGTAGCGCTTGACTCTCTCATGGTAGCGGAGCAGAGCACTCCAAGTCCTACTCTGGGGAGGTGGTGTGGGCTAGTAATCATAATCTCAAAACCATGACGGGATATACCATTATTCTTAGAAAGGGGATGGGTATAGATACTAGAACAACAAACAAAGATTCCCTTTTCCTCCTATTAAGAAAGTAAGAGGACTTATCCTCTAACCCTAGTAAGCACCATTCGTTGGCACGCAATAATAACACTTAATAAATGATTGTCAGGTTAGAGCTTTTTGTTAACACATACACACACACACACACACACACACACACACACACACATAAATAATACACATTAATTTACAAATATATACATTAGACAGATTGAAAATACCATAGATGAGATTGTGTAATTAACGTTGACTCCCTAAAGGGTCCTCTAAACATGTAAGGTAAGTCAAATGGCTTGGTCAAAGGTTCAAGATCAAGAAACAACATGTTAAAATCACCATCATCATTTTGTTTGTAAATGCAACCATCTATAATAACCATGTTTAAAGGCATTTAATAATATTAATAAAACAGGTCAACCTTGATCAGTAATCACTGTCAACATTATGGTATTAATAACGCATTTTGAAATGACTACAACATGTGTCTTTGTGTTTGCTTTTTTTATATACCTTCATTTTACATAAAATGAAACAACACACGCAGCCCCTCAAGGGCACCACTTTCTGGCCACATAAAATACAACCATAAACTCAACCACCAGAAAGTGCTGCCGTCCATTACCTTTCGTATACACCTTCAGACCACATTAGATGCAGTAAAAAAGACAAGTTCCTAGAGGGCACTGCACTCCAAGCTAAAAAGCCAAAGCTTTAGCCTTATGAATGCATTAGAAAATGATGTGAAAATCCCAGACTTCGGAAACGTAGGTTCAGTTGCCCTCACTGTTACTCCTGGGAGGGCTGCTGTAACTCCTACAGCCCCGCACAACACTTTTCAAATTCATTGGTGGTGCTCCTGTTGTCCTGGGGCCACCACACGGCATGAAGAATATGCAGATTAGCAAGCCCACAGGGCATTATGGAGCACACCAACCAGGAGCAGTGAATATTTTATCAGTGACTCTCCGGCTGTGCTAGCGAGAGCCCCTAAGCTTTTTCCCTAATTTTCATGTGGTGTGCGGACTCGCGTCATGCCCCTCCATTTTTGTTTGGTGATCCCAGTCTCATACGGGCTCCTCACATGCCCAGATGGTGGGAACCAGCTCAGGGAGCCCACTCCTTGCTGTCCCTGTTAGCTCCCCGACTTGTTGCAGCATCCTTGCTGCTGTGGGACCCAGAACCTCTTCTCTCCTGCCCGCTCCTTCAAGCAAGGTGTGCTTTCTCTTGATGCCCCCCCTTGCTCCCTCATACGTGATGCAGACAAACAATAGTCAATATACAATAATATGATTTATGAAAAGGTACAAAGGACTTCCTCCTTTTTTCTTCGTCTTTTTCTACTCCTTATCCACACGAGCACCTTCTCACAACACTCACCTTTATCACTTTATCCATTTGTGGAGCTAAGATTATACAACAATATATTAAAGTGGAGATTGTTTACCCGTCAGAGTGAAGTCTTGGGGCCCTTCTGCTTCATAAAATTATCCAGGACCAGGAGCTAAGAGTTTTTGATACAATATGTAAATAAGAATGTTGTTTGAGACTGACTTATAAGTGATTTAACTAAACTTTCAGAAATGCAATTATGTGTATGTGACTTAATCTTCTGTTTTTGAAATCTTGCCTGCTGTCCTAACTTTGTAACTGTGGATTTACTCTACAATATTGTTCTTCTTTTCTATACAGTGGTAGGAGATTGTTTGATATATTCAGTTCTCCTATGCCTCTTGTTGCTTTTTCTGATCTAACCATTGTTTGTCTGTATCTTAAGTTACACGGGTCCTTCAGGCTAATTATGGGTTACACCATTGATCTGTGACTCCCCCATAAATGGGCACAGGGATAGAGCCACCATAACTGTGGGAGTGTGATGGTGCTCCCCCTATCCTCTCATGTCATCCTCTGGGGACATGGGGCCCCTGGGGCTAATTACAGATGTGTGAGGGGGCCCCATGCACGCCGACTCTCTGAGGCCAATTATAAATTCATCCCTGCTGCCCCCTGGGCCACCCCAGGGGTGATTTTAGGAGATGTGGCTGAGCCCATGCACTCCTTTTTTGGTAAAAGGTCACCAGTCTTGAAAATGCCATAACTCAGGGCAGATTTGGATGATCATGACATCATTTTACTCCTGGTATTGAGCTCTAGCCACCGGGAGACCTCTTCACATTCAAGGTGTTGTACTTTGCAGGGGACTGGTTCCATTGGCTCTCTGCGCCTGCTCTCCTCCTGATCTTTGTCTCTGGGCATAGAAGTCCAGTGTTTCCACCCAACTGGGCCTCAGGGAGTGTAAGGGGTCAGCCTCATTGGCCCTTGGAAAATCTAACTGACCCTGGGGTAAACTGGGTGCACAGTCCTTAGTGCTCTTGGAAATCAGGGGGTTTCTCCTTCCAGTTGTTCATGCCTGTCACAGTCCCAGGATCCAGCAGCAAATAGCACAACAACACCAACCAAGGAGATCCAACCAAGAGGAGGACACAATGCTGAAAGTGCACATGGAAGAAATATCAATCATAGGAGCAAGAAAGAGCTCAGTAGACTCTGGCATTCCAAAACTCACAAACAAAGTAAAGTCCACCAGAGCAGATAAGGTAGTGTTTAGTGCAAGGCTGGAGGGGTAGAGAAGCGTTCAGAACTCATTGCAGACCAAATGAATAAAGTTACTGACTGAAATCCTGAAATTTGTCATCTTTGCCAGAATGTTATAGACCTTGAAGATAGTTCCAGATGGAAAATGTGTGTTTCAGGGGGACACCAGAGAAACCGAAAGGTGGAGTTGTAATGTCATTCTTTATAAACATGATCCTAAAGCAACCCACCATTAAAACTCCAAAGAGCAAATGGGTTTCAGGCGTGACTGACCCCAAACAATTTCATCCTAGACCTATCATGGCATGTTTACTCAGACATGAGCAGGCTGGACAGGTACTGCAAGCAGCATCTCAGCACTGCCCCTTACAACTAGAAGAAAAGCACATTAGATCACTGCAGACTTCTCACAAGACTCTATTGTAAAATGGAAAGCAATCCTACTTCTACGACTCAAACTCTGGAAATGGGACATCAGATATGGACTCATGGAAGTTGTCAGAATGTGGATAACAATGGACTTCCTATCAAGAGAGTACATAGAACCTGAAGACCCGGAGCTCTTCCTAGAAACTTAGAGTCTACTAAAATTGAGTACCCATTTTCAGTCCTTATGTTGATACAAACTATTTGCATATCGCCATAGATACACTATGAAGGAATAATTGCCGAAAGTGCCTTTCATAAACAGAATGACAAGGACAGATAACTAAAAGTTGTAGATGACAGAGAAGGACAGGGATAAATCATGCTCCCCTTTGAAACCACCTGGTACTGACCCATGATTAGCCAGGCAGCAGGGCCATGGATTGCAAGACAGAACTAAATGGAGATCAGCAGCCAGATAGCAGTTAGCCATTCAATGAATCCTGATTTATTATGTTTCCTTTAGGACAGATCCTCTTACTGCCCTCTCTTTTCTCTTCTCTGTCCTTTTCCTCTGAGGCCCATGAACCTGAGCACTTTGAAATGTGTGTCCGTAGTTAAGGTGTTGTGGCAATGTACAGGGGGGTGAAGTGGGGAAGGATTTGGGGAGGAAGTTGTGGGGTGGCTTTCGGTTTTGACATATATCCATTTAGTTGAAACACTGATAGCTTGACTTCCTAGGGAAGGGGATGGGGAGTGAAACTTAAGCATCCTGGCCTCATACATATCACTTGGTGTCCAGCACCCTGCGGAAAGACAGACTTGCCAGGGGGCTTACTATTGGGGTCTTCTAACCCTAGTCAAATTTGGTCCTGGATTTTCCCTTCTACTCATTTGTGAAACTATTACCAGAAATACACTGGTTCACCAAACACTTTGCTACATCCAGCCAATTGCTACAGTGTCCTTACACAAAAGCTCAAACACATACACTCAAACTATCCCACCACACCTGCGAAGTACCATACTACAACTTCAGTACCCCACTCAATAGTTGCAATAAATGCCAATGGCTGCTCCAAATATGTAAAAAGACATACAAGTATGTCCTGGTAAGCATCTGGCATTGCAATACCACAGGAGATGCATCTTACAAGCCTTAAATCAGTGAAATGTATGAGGGAATGGATGGGGAAGGTAGTATACAGTTGCTGCAGAGAGGTATTGGAGAATAGCAACATGCAAGGCCATCTCAGTAATAAACAGTGCGATTTGGCTATTCTGATTTGGAAGACCCTATCCTACATTATAGTGTGATCATGGACGGATACAATCGGGTGCTATATTTTTGCCAAAATTAAAATAGCCACAAAGATCTTGATTGTGGGACGAGTATATGGCCTAAATACAAATCAAATAATATCCCCATCCAAACTATCCAGAATTTTACATTTTGGCAGATCTTTGAAAATAGTCATGGTGGATATTGGAATCTAGTGGCAGATCCTGTTTTATATAAAATGGGGTCAATAGACAGAGCAAACAATAGCAATATGACTCAACTGGAGGATATACAAACAGATCATTGCATCTTGAACATATGGTGCCTACTTCACACAGGCAAGCACGAATAAACATTTCTCTTCTGTGTTCATGTCAAATTGTCAAGAATAGATTTTTTTCCTTGCATTTACATAGCATGATGCCAGACATTGAGATTTGTGAGATATTAGAGGGATTCCTAACTGATCATTAAACTGTCCAACAACGAATAGCGTGTGCTCTGCTCTGTGCATAAAGCCAACAAAACCATGGTTAATGAATATTGATAAAAAAAAACTGCCCATTGTGAAAGTGCGCCTAAAATCTCACCTTAAATCCTATATTTCAACAAGGGCTCAGTGGACTCATCCCAGATTCTATGGACAAGAGGACAAATTATGCATGATGCAGCTATAAAAAAAGAAATTGGGAAAGGGGCAATAAGAATCATTTGAAAAATATATAAAATGATTAGCCCCGAAAAAGACCAATGAGCACACTATCTTGAATAGAAGTAATTTTGAAAATAAGAAGAAAAACCCCCAGATACCATATTCACCTAAAAGGCTGAATGTAGCTACATCACTTGAAATTCTCACATTATGAGAAGGGAAAAAAAGGTGGGGTGCTTCCCAGCAGTCCAGTTACAACAGAGAGAGACATTCTCTACAATTCTTGTAAATAGAGATAGGCGTTCTACTAAATCAAGTGGAATCATGTTTTATCACTCAACGGAGATTTGGTCTGGATGATGATTTTATGGCTGAAGTCCGTTGGCTAAATCATGCCCCATCTGCCCTAGTGAACTGTTGAAGTTTTCTGTAACAGCCCTCTGGAACACACTATGGGACCCTACAGTGACGTCCCTTGCCACTCCAAATATTTTTATTGGTGCTTTAGCCCCTGGCAAAAAGACATACTTCACTCAGACACAATCGTAGGGCTAGACACAGCAGGCAGTCAAATTTAGGCCAAACTATAAGATATTTTATTGACGCTAATGGCCTTACAAACTACATTACCTGATTTTGGTGCCTTAAAAAAAGACTTTTCTGGATGCAAAGTAAATTGGAGAAAGGCAAGGCAATGCCTCTATCAAGAATGACAGCAGAGGCCTCCCTAAAGGGCTTTTATTATCAATGGAAATCATATATATGTAAGGTTCTTTTCTAAAATATGGGCTAACTCATATAGTGAATGAAGAGTATCCTACTACTCACAATGTAAGAATGACTTTACCTGATGGTCACACACACAATTCTGCATGGGGGGCAGGACCCAATCAGTGAAGATGGTGGCAGGGTCAGCTTTAATTATGAAATCAATCAATCAATCAACCAATCAGACATTTATATAGTGCAGCATATCACCTGTGAGAGTCTCAAGGCCCTGGAGAAGCTGGCTGCTGTGCGGTGGTTTGTTCATTTGAACATCCAGGTATTGAATTTTTTCCTGAACTGCTGGATTCATGGGGCCTCATTTATGAGCCCTTGCGTGAGTTTTGCGCTTCCGATGCGTCACTTTTTGTGACGCATCGGCAGCGTAAAACATGCCTCCTGATGCACACTATTTACAAAGTGACGCATCTAAGCAGATGCGTCACTTTGGAAACCCCTGCGCAACATTATACCTGCGTCAGGTATAATGTATGCAGAGGGGGCGTTCACCCGCAAAAAGCCTCGTAATAGTGACGCAGTGAAATCTATGAGATTTCACTGCGTCACTTTTAGGACGCTGTTGCGTCAAAATCTTGCACCTGCCTCACAGCAGGCGTAAGACTGACGCAAGCCCTTTCACATGGGGCTTTCCCCATGTGAAAGGAAGCATTGCTGGAGTTGCGTCACTTTTGTGACACACTCCAGCAATGCGTCACTTTTGTGCCTACAGATACGTCAGAAATACTGACGTATCTGTAACTCCTTGCGACATGATGCGTCATATTATAAATATGACGCAGAAATCATGTCGCAGGGAGAGCTCAGTGAAAACTGACGCATCGCAGTTTTCACGCAGCGATGTGTCACTGTTCATAAATGAGGCCCATGGTGCGGTTCTGCTGATTCGTTGGGTCCGGGGGGGGTGTCTGCGAGGAGGAGAGAAGCTGACCGTAGGTATCTTGTAGGTTGGTGGAAGGTCAGACATTTGTTGATGTATCCAGGTCCTTCATTGTGTAGAGCTTTGCACGCATGGGTTAGCATCTGGAAATAGCATGCCTTGCTCCTGAGAGTACTGTTCTGCTGCTTTCACAGCTCAGGACTGCTGCCTGAGGCTTGCCTTGTCACCCTAGAGTATGACTTTTTTGGATGAAGAGGTGCAGAGGTAGGGTTGAGGCTTGATGGTAGGCACATATAACCATGTAAGGTAGATGACTGATGAGCAATATGAGGCCCCAAGGCTAAACAGCAGAGGCACATTTAAAGGCACTGATATGAATGAAATGTGATCTTAGGTAACAACCCCAAATCATATAACTGTGTTAGGAGGGTTTACAGGATTCATCCCGAATTGCAGATCAACAAATCAGGAACACTGATCTAAATTACCAAAGCCTTTTCTTATTCCTACCCTGTCACACCATCAGACTTGTTGGGGCCACAATTGTTATAGAGGAACATGTAATTTGTTGTAATGAATATATAACTGAATGTTAGGTTCTGGAATTTAGAAATAGACTGAACATAGGCGGATGAAGGAAGAGACAGGGGAGATTGATTAAATAAACTCTGATAAACAGGGAGAGATGGAAAGGATTCTCTGAGTGGCTAAGACTGGGGGACCAAGAGCTAATGAAGTGGAGTTTCAATCTGATATTGGTTTTGGTCTCTAACAATACGATGACAACAAGGAATATAGTAACAACAATTGCCCTATATGGCAGGGGCTGTAAGACCTGAGGAGCAAACGAAGTTCCAAGATCCATGTTTGAAAGTGGTAATGTAACACATATATATATTAATGCAGCATCCCACTCCGCATCAGAATAATGTTTACCTTATACTTAGTTTGTACTTTATTTCATATTATGACTTCTTGTTTTGATTGTCAGAGGATCATCTCTTAAGATTACAGTGCTTATAATGATATCATATCATGTTTTGTGGTATGAGATGATGTATTTCCACGCTTTTGAATTTAAAATACGCTTTCAAATACAAAAACAAAAAGTCGTGAAAAATCAGATATCAATATGTTTTCCAGGCACACTGTGTGGGTATATCAGATCTTTTGTGTCTTTCAAAATGATTCTCTGCGTGGCCTGTTCCAAAACCCAAGAAGGGCGGCCTCTATCCTGAAATCTCCTGAACATGGTGTATTGGGGGAGGGGGGGGGGGGTATTCTGGCCATGTAGCAAGATGGCCGCTTAATTGCGGAGCTCCACGCTAAGGGGAGCCCCGTACGGTGGCAAAAGAGCTTTCCGGTAACCAGATGCAATATGGACCCTTGCTTTGGATGGCGTAGAAGCGAGGGTTGTATAGCAGTGTCTTCTGGTCAAATTGATGTTCCCAGATGGTGTTTCTTAAGTGGAGCTAATTGTGGCCTAACGAACGGAAGCCTGCGACTGGTGTCATGCGTGCAGAGCAGTGGAGGTGAACCTGCGAGTGGTGACTTAGGGCTTTCTGGCAATCCATCAGCCGAGTGTCTTGTGGAGTGTGGTCTTTTGGCCCGGACCCTTCTTGGAGAGGGCTGACTGCTTTTCTGCCTGAACTGAGGAGCCTTTATGATCTACTCGGGCTCCCCACTGAGTTTCATCCGCAGCCGACACCAAGGTCAGAATAGTGCAGCACAGTGTCTCAATTTAGGGGAGGCGGTTTGAGCTCACACAACCAAATAGGAGTTACGGCAGCTATTATTTGAAAGTGTGAGCAGGCTGTGGTTCTCTCTGCTTTCTGCCTCAGAGGAATAACGCATTACCTTACACAGGCCTGTGCCGCCGTGTGAGTGTTATGTTTGGCAGGCATCTACATTGACGACCGGCTGCAGCTCACCCGACTCTCTCCCCTCAGAGGAGCTACGTGCTGCTTTTTGTGGACACTTTCCTTCCTTGCTCCCAGTCGATTACTGGAGTCATTGAGGACCGGTTGTTCTCCTGAGTGGACACCGATCTTGTCTCTTCAGCCCTGGGGAAAAGGCTTTATGAATGCTGCACTGTGATGGGATTATCTAAAATTTTACTCTACAGTAACGAATGTAAAAACCTGACTCAAACCATCACATTAACTCAACAGAGGAGGACTTGTGGAAAACTGTCCTTCCCCATTTATTTATTTATTTATTTATTTATTTAGCGATTTCTAAAGCGCCTGGTGACCCAAGGGCATCCCCGCGCTGTGAGAGTTGTGATCCTGATGAGGGGGAGGGCCGGGGGAGAGATATTAAAAGGGGGATCTATTTGGGGAATAAATGTGCCTTTAGTTTCTTACGAAATGGCAAGTAGTTGGGTTCCAGTCTGAGGGAGCGGGGAAGAGCATTCCAACCGGTGGCAGCCTGGACGGAGAATTGTCGTCCTCCTGTCCGAGATCGTTTGAATCTAGGGACGCTAGCCATGTTTTCATTCTGGGATCGTAAGGGTCTGGCTGCTGTATAGGGAGTGATCATTTTGCGGAGGATCGCAGGACCAGATCCGTTGATCAGCTTATGTGTAGTGCACATCGCTTTGAATTGCACCCTCTGGCGCACAGGGAGCCAGTGCAGGGCCTTGAGGGCCGGCTTGGCGGACATTCTGGAGGGGGTATTGGTTAGCAGGCGCGCCGCCGCGTTCTGTGTCCGCTGGAGCTTCGTCAGTGTGGCCTCAGGGGCTCCTAGGTGGACCAGGTTGCTGTAGTCCAGGCGGGACAGTACTAGTCCCTGGATAAGTAGTTTCCTGGAGGTAGGTGGCAGTAAGGGGAGAATCTTACGGGTCGTGCGCATCAGCCCGAAGCAAGTACCCGAGGTTTTGGTTGCTTGTGTTTTCATGGTAAGTTCTGGCTCGAGCCACACACCGAGTGTCTTAATTTCACGTTTCGGGGGGGGGATTTCCCCAAACACGTCGGGCCAGAGAGCTGGAGGGATGGTCGTCCATTGTTTTCCTAGGAGCATCACCTCCGTTTTTGACCCGTTTAGTTTTAAGGATGAGTGGTTCATCCAGTTATGGATCCCTGTGAGACAGTTGGTCAGGTTTTCTGGGTGGTCGATCAGTTGGGACAAAGAGACGACCAGCTGGGTGTCGTCAGCGTAGTTTACCATTTTTATGTTGAATGGTGTTACCACGTCTTCAAGAGGGGCCATGTATACATTAAAAAGCGTCGGGCTCAGGGAGGAGCCCTGAGGGACACCGCTTGTGAGTGGGAGGATGGCTGAGTGGTGGTTTTCATCCCACACTTGGAATGTACGCCCTGTAATGAAGGATTTAATCCAACTGAGTGCTGTCCCGGTGAGCCCTGTATCCGCCAGTCTATTGAGAAGGACACGGTGGTTAACCGTGTCGAAGGCTGCGCTTAGGTCCAGAAGGATCACTGCCACTGATCCTCCTGAATCCAGTATGTGCCTTGCTTCTTCAATGACGGCGAGCAGTGCGGTGTCTGTGCCATGGCCCGGACGGAAACCGGTTTGGGATTGTCTAAGCATATCGTTGGTTTCAAGGAACTGGGATAGTTGTGTATTTACCAGTTTCTCGGTTATTTTGCTAATACCCGGGAGTAAGGATATTGGACGGTAGTTAGACATATCCGCCGGGTCCAGCTGAGGTTTTTTTAGAAGTGCTTTTACCACAGCTTTCTTCCAGTTGTCAGGGACAAGTCCATGGGCGAGCGAGCTGTTGATAAGTTCCGTAACCGTGGGTATAATGACTGAGGTTACAGTTTTAAGGAACCTGAGTGGTGCTGGGTCTAGAGGTGATCCGCTTTTTAATTTCATAAGGGTTTGTTCAACCTCTAGGCTGGTTACTGGCCGGAAAGTTGGTGGTATGGGTCGAGGGTTGCTTTCCTCCTGGTCTAGGGATAGGCGGCTTTCCATGTGACTGGTAGAGCCAGATGGAGGGAGGGATGTTAGGATACGAGTGATTTTGTCTTTGAAGTAAGTCGCCAGCTCATTACTTCTGTCGACTATGGGGGTAGTGGAAGAGGGCGTGATGGGGACTTTAAGCAGTTCCTTTACAATTAAAAAGGATTCTCTGGCTGAGTTACCAGATTCCTGTATCCGCGTGTCGTAATGCGAGGTTTTAGCTTGTCTGATGGCCTCTTTGTAGAGTCTAACCGTGGTCTGATAAGCTTTTTTGTCGGCATGCTGCCAGTTTCTCCTCCAGAGCCGCTCGGATTTTTTGCAGTTTTTGCGTAGTATGCGGAGGTCCGCGGTGAACCATGGGGCTGATCCAGGTTTGCCGTTTTTGTTTTCCCTAGTTCTGAGTGGGAGTACTAGGTCCAGGGAGGAAGTAATCCAGTCCCTGAACTTTTTGTCTGCAGTGTCCGGGTCTTCTGTACGAGTAGGGGTAGTCCTTTCGAGGATGTTGGCCCATTTTTCCGTGGAAAGTCTTGACCAGGTCCTATCCTTGATATAGGTGGGGGGTTTTTGGGGTTTCCTGAGAGTATCAGGTACTTGAAAGAGGACGAGAAAGTGGTCAGTCCAGGGGAGGGGAAGGGCCTCTTTCACTTGCATCGCGGGGGAGCTGGTAAACACCGGGTCCAGTAGGTGACCCCTGATGTGGGTGGCTCAGGAGTTGAGTAGGTGGATGTCAAGTGCCGCCAGATCAAGGATCAGGTCATTAGCCATCGTGTCTCCCGGGTCTTCCAGATGTATATTCAGGTCACCTACTATCATAAAATTAGATAGGGAGTTGGCCTGGGTTGTGACAGAGTCCAGGAGGGAGCTAGCGAAGGGACCTGGGGGACCGGGAGGACGGTACACCAGTATTCCTGTTAGTGAGTTAGTGGGGTTCAATTTGATAATGAAGTGGAGGCTTTCTGAGTCTGTAATCTGCGCCTCACTGGTTTTACAGTGAAGATGGTCTCGATGAATAATGGCAATGCCTCCGCCTCTGCCTAGCGGGCGGGGTAGGGACTGGATGCAGTAGCCCGGTGGAGTTGCAAGTGCCATGTCGGATTGTGATTGGGGGGTAATCCACGTTTCCGTGAGAAAGAGGACATCTATCTCAAGGTCTTCTATAAGGTGGTTGATTTGTGTTGAATGTTTAGGAAGTGAGCGACAGTTTAGTGAGGCCAGTTTGAGGGCTGCGGTGGAGTGAGGTTTTGTGGGGAGCGAAAGCTGAACTGGCTTACATAGAGGACAGCGGATAAAAGGTCCATTTAGATCATGTGTGTACTCGCAAGAGGGCGTGGGGGGTCTGAGACATAGGAGCTCTCTGCGTGAGTACCTTACTTTCGGATTCGCTGATTTGGGCAGGGGTTCTGGCCCTGTGCCCGGTCGAGCGCGGACGGGCGCAGACGGGTGCAGACGGGCTTACCTTGGGCGCGCCTTCGGCGCGCAAACGGCGCTCCCGCTGCGCTCGTCCGCTGCGCTGGTATGGGCGGCACATTAGTACTCGTTGTGAGGGGGCGTGGCCTCGCAGAGGGCGTGGCTACCGCCTTTGGGCGTTTCCCTGTTCAGCGCGGGGTCGCTGTCTCAGGAGAGGTCGTGGCAGGCTGTTAAGCGCCTTCAGATCGGGCTTTTACAGATGAGCTCAGCAAGTTTTAAAATCAGGTAAAGTGACACAAGTGAAATTTTAAAATATACAGAGAAAAAAACAGTTCTCCGGCTTTCCGCCTCAGAGAATAGCAACACACGAGTTACTAGTTACGACCTATGCTATTGAAAGCCTGTCACCAGTTGAAAGATCTGTCAGATGTGAGCCTCATCAGCACAGACACCGTCTTGTCTTTTCCTACTTTGGTGCCCATTGACCGATTTCAATCAAGTGCTCATGCGCACTGATAATCATCCCCTCTATAAGCGGGTTCACCCACTCGGGGATCAATCCTGGTTTGAATAAATTAACCTGCCTCGCACTTTGGAAATACACCGACACCACTATTAAGTCCCACACCGGCCAATTCCAACTGCCAACTCTACAAATCAGCTAACCCTCAATATCAAGTATCTATAGCGAAGGTGAGTGTCTCATCAGAGATACGGATGCGTGAAAAGTGAAAATTGCGTTGTAGACAATAAAGGGATGACACTGAAGAGCTGGGGATGCCTTCTGGTAAGATGTCTGCAAAGCCAGCTGGACAACTTATTTTCCCTGCAGCTCTAAACCAGGGTCAATCCACCTCAGATACACGTACTGCCACTCCCTCGACTCAAAAATCACCAAATTCTATGATGGTGATCCCGCCAGACTCCACCATGGAGTGAATATACCAGGAAATTTCTGCTGTGGGTTGGTGGTTGGAGGGTATAGAGTCCTCCATTTCTGCCCTTACAACTGAGACCAAATCTATCTGCACAGATATAGCTAAATTCCAGTCTCGGATGGATGGCCTCAATACCAAAGTGGCTGCAGTTGAAAACCACTGCCTCTATCTAAGGAGTAAAGTAATAGACCTGGAGGACAGGAGTTGTTGGGATAATGTTCCCCTCTTGGCTTTCCAGAAAAAATAGAAGGATCTGATGCCAAATCCTTTCTCAGAACAGCCCTTCCGAGGCTTACATGTCTTACCTTTGATACTCTGAAGGAAACAGTTCCCCTCTGACGTCCTCTTACCCCTCCTATTATCTTATTGCATGATCTTGGGAATTCACCTGACATTATGCGCCTACAACGTCGCCTTTTGCATACTGTGCTCTCTGCAGCCAAAAATTGTATCTTAAGACATTGGCAATCTTCCTGTCCACCCTTGCAGGAAAATAATTTAGATGGCATCCCATGAACATGTAATATTATTATTATTATTATTATTATTATTTATTTTTGTAGAGCGCGTAGTCACCCTGAGGTATCCCAGCGCTAGGAACCCTATCTCTTCAGTTCAGCGGGCCGAGGACAAGCAGAAAAAAAATGGGGGGGGACAGAAGATCAGTGTTATGGGTAAGCATGAATCATTGGGGAAAAAGATGAGTCTTGAGCCGCTTCCTGAAGCGAAGGTATTGTGGTTCGAGTCGCAGGTCGCGGGGGAGCGAATTCCAAAGGCGTGCAGTTTGGACTGAGAAACGTCTTCCTCCCGAGCGGGCTTTCTTGAATCTGGGGTGGTGATGAAATTTTCTGTGTCCGAACGGAGGGATCTAGTGGATTTATAGGGTGTGATGAGTTTAATGAGAGCAGGGGGGCCTTGATTTTGTAGTAGTTTGTGGGCTAGGCACAAGGCCTTGAATTTGAATATATTGACTGGACGATCAGGAGATAGTATTTGAACAAGTATGGGCTCCTTTTCTCCGAGACCCCTGAATGTTTCCTTCCTTTGTCTCTTCCCTTCCCTCCTCCCCTATCGCATCTTTCCTCCTTATCCCCTCCTCTTCTGTCTCCCTCTCTCCCTCCCTCTTTGTTTCTTCTGGCCCAATCCCTTCTTCTCTTTTCTTTCATTGCGCATGCGCCTTTCCCCTTTACCTTCCCCTACTCTTTCCTCCCCTCTCCTCACTTCTTCTCTTCTCCCCATTTTCCTCTTCCTTTTGTTCTTTCTTTCTCTGGGTAAGGAGATGGCATCCCTCCTCATTTATGACTTTCCATTATCCTTAATGTTTATCACATCTTACTTATCCAATATTTTGTAGGTCCAAATTTGTTCCTCCTATCCATGATCCATTCTGTCTAATTCATTCTTGGGTTGTGAGCAATGAGGGTTATGGATTTCTAAGCATACTATACACAATATCCTTCTCTTGCACTATTTGCTCCTTGTCTTCTATCTGATCCCTCCTTTTCCCTTCCTCCCTTCTATTTTGTGATCTTCTTTCCTTTATAGCACAGTAATACCTGTATTGACAATAGTCTCTTGTGAGTCCATTATGTTGTGCAGAACAATTTGTCTGCCTTTAATTTTTCAATAATGAATTACGAAACAAACAAAAAATATGGTGCGTTGCTTGTTCAAGAAAATATAATGATCACTGCAGATCTGCTTCACACACAGCAGTTCTCCATACAGGATTCTCTATTTGAGTTTTTGTGGGTGATTGCTGTCGGCATGAAGCAGACTATTCTCTGAAGTGGCCTTATGGAATAAAGTCATAGCTAATTTCTTGTCCACAAGCTCCACTCAAATATGTAAAAAACTTAATAGTGTGACTACTAATAGTGCTGTTCAACTGGAGATTGCGATCATTAAGACTTAGAATATCAACAATCTCAATGACAATAGCATAGTACAAAATGATGGAGCCACCTGAGGAATGTGATAAGGGGCCTCTGAGTCTCCTATATCTCACAGATATTCATTGGCATTAGGCTGAATGGGGACCCCTCAAAGGTTGAGTGCACCCCTGAAGTGTTGGGTCCCCATGCACCTCAGAGGATGCAGAGGCCTATGTTATCCTGGAGGGTGTAATTGGAATCAGATGAAAGAGGCAATATAAATGTGAATTTTGATTTAGAGTTGCTAGGGCTACATTCATCCATAGTTACACCAAAGTCTTAAAGATCTGTATAGGAACCATCAGCAAGTTCCACTAGTGTGTTTAGAGTGTCAACTTCTCCAATATTTCAATTACAGCACAGTTCCTGTCCTAAATGTCTAGTTTGACCCTGTACCTGTTGGCCACCCTTCCCACAGTCAATCGTGCTAACTCATGAGCGCCATCAATCGTGGAGGTGAAATGGAGTAGAACACTGCTCACCTGATACACGGCTACTAAAAATTTACCTTGTGTCAGAGGATGCAAAGTTTAAATGTTCTTATTATCCAGTAACTGGGTTAAAAAATGGTGGATTTCTTTCATCATATTATATTTGAACTATTGGGAACAGATGAGCATGTTTGAATTAGGATGCAACATTAACTGTGTTGTAATATTTGGGGATTGCTGAGAGAAGCAAGGTCAAAACACATCTAGCAGCCAAATCTTCATTTGTGGAACTTTTATCCACTATTGATTTGGCCGGTTCAAATTCTACCACAGTGAATTTTAAAACATTACTTGACTAAATAGAAAAACTGTCTAAAATGGAATTGAACAAATTGTTTGAAGTAACTTCCCTACAAAAATACATTGATCCGGGGAGAGTCGGAAGGGGCTTGGGATGTTCACCCTTCCTTCGTATGGAGAATCAGATCAGAAAATGTTGGAGGAGTGATCTGGTAATAGTGCTGCCTGTTTAAAACAATATGTTGAAAATGTTGGGAAAATATACCCTGAAAGATCGATCAATCAATCAGGGTTTACAAAGTGCACTCCTCACCCTGGAGGGTCTCAAGGCGCTAGGGGGTGTGTGGTGCAGCTCTAGTTCAGGTGAAGAGCAATGTCTTGAGGTTCTTCCTGAAGGTGTGAAGGGTCGGGGAGTGTTGGATGTTAGCTGGGAGCTCGTTCCAGGTCTTGGCTGCGATTTAGGAGAAAGTTCTTCCACCTGCTCTGTTTTTGCGGGTGCGGGGGGTCTCTGCCAGTGAGAGGTCGGCAAAGCAGAGGTTCCTTTGGGGTACGTGGAAGGAGACTCTCTCATTGAGGTATCTGGGTCCGATGTTCTGGAGGGATTTGTAGGCGTGGGTGAGGAGTTTTAATGTTACTCTCTTCTCGACGGGTAGCCAGTGGAGGTCTCGTAGTTGTTGGGTCATGTGTTCGTGCCCTGGGGGCACAAGGACGAGTCTGGCTGCGACATTCTGTATGGTTTGGAGCTTGTGTAGAAGAGTTCTGTTGATTCTGGTGTAGAGGGCGTTGCCGTAGTCCAGTCTGCTGGTAATGACTGCGTGGGTGACGGTCTTTCTGCATTCGGGGGGTATCCATTTGAAGGTCTTACTGAGGATGCGAAGGCAGTTGAAACTGTTGGATATGTTGGAATTTATCTGGCGGGTCTTGCTGAGGGAGGAGTCAAGGATTATGCCAAGGTTCTGTGCTTGGTCTGTAAGGGTGGGTGGCATCCCGAGGGCGGAGGGCCACCAGGTGTTGTCCCAGGCGGAGGTGGAGGGTCCGAGGTTGAGGACCTCTGTCTTCTCTGAGTTGAGCTTCAGGCAGCTATCTTTCATCAAGGCTGCAATGTCCTTCATTCCTTCCCGGAAGCAGAATCTGGTGTCTTTGGGGTTCTTCGTGAGGGAGAGGATGAGCTTGGAGTCATCGGCGTAAGACACTATGTTGAGCCCATGCTATCTGACGATGGTGGCGAGGGGGGCCATGTAGATGTTTAAGAGCGTGGGCCTGAGCGATGATCCTTGGGGTACTCCGCAGTTTGTATACATGGGTTCGGAGAGGGACTCTGACCCTCTGGGTTCTGCCAGAGAGAAAGGATTGGATCCAGTTGAGGGTGGTTCTTCGTATCCCTGAGTTGTGAAGTCTGACTGCGAGACTGCGATGTGCGACGGTGTCGAAAGCTGTGGAAAGGTCTACTTGTATCAGGGCCGCAGTGTGTCAAGGCCCTCTGCGGGAGCGCCTGGCTTCTTGGAGTTCGGTGGTGAACCAGGTGGCCTTCAGGGGGCGTTGTTTGGGAGGGTGTTGGAGGGGTGCAAGCTTGTCGGTGCAGCTGAAGATGTAAATGTAAATGTAAATGTAGGTGTACTTATATAGCGCAAACCTGTCACCCAAAGGGCATCCTGGCGCTTGCTTAGGGAACCCGTCCTGGTATTCCCCTGTGAGAAACCCCGGCAGGGTGTCCACAAGGTGAAAGCCAGGCATCCCGCCGCGAGGGGCTGTAGTGGAGATTAAGCAAGCTATTGCCCAGAGTTGCAGAGTGTGACCCCGTGATTCGAGTAGGCACCGGAGCGAGAATTGTCGAGCGGTGAAGTTCTTTGGCTGCGGAGTTGGCATTGGTCGTGGCACGGGGGGTCTAGGAGGATTGTGGTGTTGAGGTGATCCTCTGTGATCTTGCTCCAGTTCCTTAGTGGCGGGCGAAAGGCAGGCTTGAGTGCGTTGGTGGTGTAGAAGGTGAAGTGTATGCAGTGGTGGTCCGTCCAGAGGGGCTGCTTAGTGTGGCTGAAGTGGATGTTTGTCACTCCTGCGAAGATGGGGTCGAGGGTGTGTCCTACTCTGTGAGTGGGGGTGTTGACGAGCTGCTTCAGTCCGAGGTTGGAAAGGTTGTCAAGGAGGGTGGTGGAGTTGGGGTCGCTGCAGTTGTCGAGGTGGAGGTTCAGGTCTCCGAGTAGGATGTAGTCTGTATTGGTGATGGCATGGGGTGTGACAAGGTCTGTAATGGTAGTTGCGGACTGGGTGTAAGGTCCCGGGGGTCTGTAGGCAAGGGTGCCGCGTAGTGTGGTCCTGCGGTTGGTCTGGTTCTGGAAATGCAGGTGTTTTGTGTTGGAGAGAGGGTTGTTCGTGCTGGAGGTGGAGAGTCAGAGGGGGGTCTTGTGTGCGATGGCGAGTCCTCCTCCTGGGCGGTTGGGGTGGTCCTTTCTATGGATCTTGTATCCGTCGGGGATGGTGGTGGCGATGTCGAGTCGGAGGTGGAGTTGGTCCAGGTTTCCATGAAGAAGGTGACGTTGGGCGAGAAGCTGTTGATCAGGTCCCAGATCTCTACGGCGTGTCTGTGTACAGAGCGCACGTTGAGGAGGATGCATGTCAGAGCTTTGGTGTTGCGGGCGTTCAGTGGACCTTCTGTGGTCGTGGGGGCGCTGTCATTGGTGAAGGATCGTCGGCAGTGTCTGCAAGAGAACTGTCGTGAGTTGTGTTGGGTGTGGATCTTTGGCAGCCGGTGTGTCTTCTGGGGTTGATTGCGTGGAGGGCGGCGGAGTCATATTGGCGGGGCCTTGGCGATCCAGGGGCCGCCATTTGGTAGGGGAGGGGGACTGAAGATCAGCTGGGAGGCAGGATCGGCTGTGGAGGGGGCGGGAATGCAGGTGCAGCAGCGGCAGGAAAATGGACGTGGGTAGGACGACAGAAATCGGCCCAACAAACAGATACTGACACTAAAAGTGAAACACAAAGAAATACCAAAAATAGCACGAAACAGTACTGAAATAACACACAATGATGACAAAGATTACAATCAGGCAGAGGTAACCGGCAGAGGCGCAAAGGAAAACACTGGCAAGCTGGGGGCTCGAACACCTCCCAGGAGGAGGAGGGGAGGCTCAACAGCAGTGGATTAGGCACGGAGCTACTGGGGAGAGAGTAAGGCCTTGATCAGGCTGGTTAGTATAAGGTCAATTTCTGTTTATTACATTATCATATGTCTTGTAAGAATAGACCATATTTATTTGTATATGCACGACTATCATCAGATTTATGAATCTTTAATGTCATCCTTTTAATTGGAGATGCAAGTGAAAAGTAAGCTGATAGGAAGCCTCCCTGAGCTGATTGCTCACTGCTGAAGTATGTGGTCACTTTGAGGTCACAAGTTTGAATCCAAAACTAACTCAGCCACGCGTCATACCGAGATTGGTAATCTGTGAACCATTGAATTGGAGCATAGTAACACCTGTTATTTAGATTACTTCGAATCGGCAAAAGTCTGGTGTCAAGTGCTTTATAAAACAAGCATTAGCAAAGCCAATAAATCAGGCCTTTACTACATTGAGCAGTTCTAGTGTGATAGTTTTTTATCCAGGATTATTAATGCTACATGACAGGGCCTATATCACTGATTCAATAAATCTTTAGAAATAAATGCAACAAAAAAGTAAATAATACCACCTATAGAATACTGCTTACAGTACAAGAAACTGCACCAATACGTTTTTTATCTAGCGTGTGGATTAAGGGTATGTTACAAAATGATTGACAATAAAAATACTTTATGCACTGCTACCGGAAACATGCCAACCCGCCACTTAAATTTGCTAGGCAAAAGTTAAGTATATATTAAAACAACAATGTTGTTTAAAATAATCATCCAAATTTGCAGTTGCAAAAAATTAGAAGCCAAACAAAATGTATAGCAATACAACATTTTTATGCTACCTAAAATTTGTTTTGCAAAGTACGCTGCACACAATTACGCATGAATCTTTCTAAAAAGAAAAGTTTGTACGATAACTCCTGCTCCAACTTTGCCAAAACAACGGATGAAAACAAAAAAGTCCACTAAAGTTGGGACAGTTACACACTGTTGCAGGCAAAAAAAGCCATGTCTGCAGTGAATAGACAAAACGTCATTCCTCAGAATGATTGACAGTGAAATGAGCAAATGCCTGTTCTGTCAATAGCTAAACATGGCTGACCTATTCCCATATTGAATGCATAATTTCTTGTGGGTTGACCCAATATTTCTTTTTTTTTTTTTATATATATTTTTATTGGAAATTAAAATGCATCACAGAGATAAAAAACATTATTGAATTAGTCCGGACATAGAAACATAAATTGATCAGCAGGCTCAATAAATAGATATTTTCTACAGATGATACAAAAGGCTCAATGGATAAATATTTTTTACAGATGATACAAAAAACTGCATAAAAACTCCAACGGTGAATTGTACAGGGCCTAATTCAGCTTATTCAAAATTCATAAAACTAGACCTAACGAAAACCGTGTGATAAAATAAGTAAAGTGCAACATTGCGACTCAAGCATTTACAGCTTGGTCTGGTCCAATTTCTAACCGGGGCCCAAAACCTTCTTCCAAAATCCCGTGTTTTCAACCCCTTTCGCTCGTACAGACATGTTTTAATGTTATGAATTCCAAGAAACCTAGAGAGCCACATTTGAAAGGATGGTGCCACAACATCCTTCGAACCTGCTGAAATCAAAATCCTGAGCCCAAGATCATCAGGGTAGGGGATAGATCGATCTTATGACCTAGCAGCCCTCCCAAAATTTTTCGATCCCATTCTTTACTGGGGTCAGGAGTCTGCAATTGAAAAACATATGCAATAAATCAGCTTGTCCATCCCCACATCTTGGGCACGTGTCATCTGCTCTAACCCCCCATGTGAATAATTTCGCCGGTGTATAGTACAGATTAAACACCGTTTTATAATGCTGGGCTCTTAAGTTTGTGGCTCTAAAGATCTTTTTATTCAATAACAGGGCCAGGTCAACATCTATATCTGGATTTCCCAGTTTTCTCGACCAAGCTACCTCAGTCTTGTCGACATCGTCTTGGATCTCTAGGATAAGAATGTTATAAAGGGTCTTGATTTTTTTACAACCACTAGTCAGAGCATCCAGAAGGGGGCTGTTATCGGGAGGTGGAGGTTTTGGTTTTATAGCCTTCATGGAGCGAGCCAGTTGGACATAAACAAACCAATGATTACTTGGGATTCCGAAACCGTTTTGTAAGGCCTCGAAGCTCACAATCCCTTCTCCATCCATTAATTCCCACAAAGTCTTAATGCCCAGCCCACTCCAAACGTTTAAGGTCCTTTCTGCACCTAACCCTGAGAAGAGGCTAGCATTATAGATATGAATATATATGGATTAATTTTGGGGATGTTACACAGGTTTCTACATGCCTTCCATACCCTCCAAACACCGTCAATAATCTTATATCACGCTTTTTTATAAAATCTTCTATCCACCTCGCAAAGCATCAAGCCCATTGCCTTTCTACCTAACAATAGCTCAAATATGGAAGGGGGCTGATGAACTTCGGGACTTAAGTCATTATGGGAAGCCACTGGCTGGAAGAGCACGGTCATTTGAGTCAAGAGGCATGTCCAATGATATAATCTTAGATTACACAACAACAATGGGAGAGGTAGGGAAAATCAAGGACACTCTCTCAATCCCCAGTTAAATGCAAATAAACAAGAAAAGAGAGGTCAAATCAATCTCTGAAAACCACAAGAGATGGAGTCAAAACAAGGTTCACACACCCACTTTGGGTGGTAAAGAAAGCCCTCACACACCGACCTAGTCAGTGTCATGCTTCATCATCGGGCCCCACCAAAGAGGCCGAGTGCCTCTTTGGTGTGCTGCGACGCCAGAAAGACTGCGGAGCTGGTTGTGTGGGGAGGGCGTGCTATGAAATAAAGTGAAGGTTAATAGTGCCTAAAAGGGTATCCAAAAAGTAAATTTTAATAAGTGATCCCTAAGGCACACAACAGGGAGTATTATGTGTCTGAATTTAGCTGCCAAGGTATAAGGGTTGGTTAAATTCAGAAATACTAATATTAATGATTCTTAGTCAACATGTTTCTGCCATATGGGTGGTTTGATTTTACCAAGGCATTCGTCAGGACTAAACCCCGGCGGTATGGACTCTCTAATCGCCCACCCTAACCTGGGGACGTGAAAGTGAAAATTAAAAAAGTGAAAAAGTGCTTAAAAAAGAAGAGCGAGTTGCTCATTCCAAAAATACTCCAGGTTTTGGAGTGTTACAGCACCTGTAACGTGAAAAGACATAGACAAACAGAAGACAAACATACATATTATTAATATCAGCCTTACTGTTTAGTCATAGTGCTCCATAATATGTGGCATATGTGGTGTTCCCAAAGTTAACACTGATTTTTAACACCATCCGAATAGCCCCTAGAGGATGATATCAGGTAACTCTGGGAAGTGAAGTGCTAAAGGTGTCTATTTACAAGAATTATTCTAAAAGGGGTTAAAAACACAATCTGTGTACTCCTTATGAAGGGATCAATGGACCAAAAGGTCAGTGCCCCTCAAGATGGTATCTCAAACTAATATCTCACTTTAAAACAGGGCGCTACTTGCACCATGGGTCTCGGGAGGGGGGTTGGAGCGAACCTGGCACATCCTGGAAGGAAAAGAGGTATGGTTGAAAATACCATGTACACGAGTAAACACTTAGCTTGTTTTGCAGGAATTCGGCGATCTCGACAGCGGTGTCTACTCACGCCCTCAGCGCTCACAACCCGCCGTCAACCTAGCTGTGGCCTCAAAACCGGACCCCGAAGATGACAACACGGGGCCGGTAGCACAATGTTTAAAGGTTTCCAACATCACGGGATGCGAGAGCGCCCTGTTCAAGGTTGCAGTTACATCGCATTTTACCATGTCAGGATTGCTTATTTATCGCCCACCTGGTAGTTCCGTGGCATTTAGGGAGGCTCTTCCCGAGGCTGTTAGTTCACTAGCAGTAGGGTCTGCCAATTTTTCTATCATTGGAGACTTGAATCTCCATTTTGACACTCTGTGTCTTTCTTCAGTGGGAGGGATGGTGGCGGATCTCGAGGCCCTTCAACTGTTCCAGCTGGTCTCGGACCCCACTCATAAGGGTGGCCACATTCTGGACCCCTTTTTCTCCAACTTAGAGAGGGCTACAGTGGCCCCCCCTCTCCCCCTGACCTGGTCAGACCACTCGCTCGTGACTATCTACTGTCCTCTTATAGAAGCCCCACTTAAGGCGCCACTGCGAGCTATGCCCAGACGGCGCTGGAGCAAACTTAAGGCGGAAGATCTCCATCGCCTTCTCACTGATGATCCTCTGGGTGCAGTGGAGAACGTGGAATCTGGTTATGACCATTTCTGCGGATGGGTAACCAGAGCCCTCGACTCCCTTATCCCGATGGTTTTCAGTAAGTGTGGCCTCCGCGCCCCCAGCCCCTGGTATGATGGCAATCTGAGGGCTCTAAAAAGTGTCTGTAGACATGCAGAGAGAGACTGGAGGAAGAGGTATGACAGCAGCAAAAAAAAACTGTATATGGCTGCGGTTAAGTCCTATCACCGCGCGGTCTGTAGAACCCGGGCGGCATATTACGCTCTGGAGTTTCGCAGCAGTGGGAATCCTGTTAAAACCATCTTTAAGGCCCTTAAAGACCTTGTGGCTAGGAAGCCTGCCGGCAATTCCATCAGCTCCAATACCCACTGTGAAGCGCTGGCGGCTTTCTTCCTGGAGAAGGTCCAGACCATCTATAGGGCTTTCCCCACCACTGCACAAACCAGTACGGGGCCACCCATCCAGCAGGATCAGGTGGTGCTAGATTCTCTCCCCTGTCTCTCTTTGGAGTCTTACACGGCATTGGCCCTTCGAGTCAAGTCTGGGTCGCCGGTTGACCCGCTCAAGCCACCAATGTTCAGAGACCAGACTTTTGCTCGCCCGGTCTGCGACTTAATCAACATGTCGCTATCATCTGGCCAGGTGCCTTTGAAATGGAAGCATGCGGTAGTTATGCCCATTTTGAAAAAACCATCTCTCGACCCCTTAAAATCGGAGAACTACCGCCCGATTTCGCTTCTCCCGTGGCCAGCCAAACTCGCGGAGGTGCATGTTAACACCGCCCTCACTGATCATCTGTCGCGTGCCAACATTCTGGACGACACCCAGAATGGTTTTCGGGCCGGCCACAGTACGGAGACAGCATTGTTATTTATGGTCGAGCACCTGCGGGCAGTTCTGGATGCAGGTCAAACGGCGGCGCTTGTTTTGTTAGACCTAAGCGCCGCCTTTGACACGGTCTCCCATGAAATTCTCCTGCAGCGGCTGGAGGAGATAGGGGTGACTGGCACTGCACACCAGTGGTTTCGTTCGTTTCTCAGGGATCGTTCCTTCTGTGTGGCGTCCCCGCCCTATCAGTCCAAATGTCATCCTCTGTCTCTTGGGGTTCCGCAGGGTTCCTCGCTGAGTCCCACGTTGTTTAACATCTACGTGAGGCCGCTGGCTGAGGTGGTGAAGCTCTGTGGTATGACCATGGTGTCATACGCAGATGATACCCAGCTAGCGGTCACGATCAGCGGGGACTCTGGGGTGGATGCCCCAAGATTCAGAGAAGGACTTAGGGCGGTGGCTGGTTGGATGACGTCCAACTGTCTCCAACTTAACGCCAAAAAAACGGAGGTGATGGTCTTTGGGAAGCGGACGGACCTTTGGGGAGATACCTGGTGGCCCCCTGAGTTGGGTCCCACCCCCACTCCGGTTGCGGAGATCAAAAATCTTGGTGTCTGGCTGGACCCTTCCCTCAACTTTGTTGGTCACACTAAAAGGACGGCGGCGTGCTGCTTTGGCATCTTGCGCAATCTGCGACCTGCCCTTAAATATTTTGATGCCGCAACCCGTCAACTTGTGGTACAAGCAACGGTTTTGGCTCGGCTGGACTATGCCAGCTCCCTTTTCATAGGGTTAAACCAGGCCGAGCTAACCCGACTTCAAAGAGTGCAGAACGCAGCGGCCAGAGCAATCGTAGGTCTTCCTAGGTTTTGCTCGGCCGGTCCAACCTTGCGAGCCTTGCATTGGTTACCCGTTAGGCAGCGGATCCATTTTAAAGTACTGTGCATATCTTTCAAGATTCTGAAGGGCCTACCGCCTCCCTTACTGTGCCAACTTTTGTGCTCTTACATCCCGGGCCGCACTTTGCGTTCGTTGGACCAAGAACTAGCGGCAGCCCCTCGGTTCAAACTCAGTCGGGCGGGGGGTCGCTCTTTTAGGGTGCGGGCAGCCGCGCTCTGGAACGCTCTCCCCTTGAAACTCCGGACCCTTGGCGACTTGCTTTCCTTCCGCAAGGCCGCTAAAACCCTTCTGTTCTCTGAGTTATGTTAAAATCCATACCCCCATTTTTAAATAATATTTTCTGTTTTCTGTTGTGTTGTGTTCGCCACCTTGTCGGTGCGCCGGGACGCTCCTTCGCTGGAGCAGCCGTGCGCAATACAAATAGCCCTAACATAACATAACATAACATTGCCGTGCGTACTGCTCTTCCGGGTGGGCGTGTCTCGCCAGGTCGAGGCATGGAACACGCCCGCCCTCCCAGGGAGGCGCGGTTAGGATCCAGGAGGAGGCTTGACTGCCATATCCAATCGGATCCCCGTGTGTGCCACTAGCGCGATGTTAAATATTGTATTGGGCATAGGTTCATTGGTTGTGCATCTCGGGAAAACGAAAATATAGTATACAGAGAAACTATCTAGATATGCCTTGATCCACTCAAAGTTTCGAATGTCAAAGCACATGTTTTTTAAATTTTTTTTATATATCATTGGAGAATATAAAAAACCTATATGAACTAACTGATGGCAAAATTAGAGTTGTTTGAAAGGAATACTACAATTGTAGACAGCATTGTAGAGAAAATATGAACAGGTGAACAGAGTCACAGGTGTTGAAAAGAGCACTGCTTCAGTTGGGTTAGCCACTGTGGATAACATATGCACAAAGGAACAGGGTCATATAGATTAATGAGCAGATCCCAGTGTGGATGCCAATAGATTTATTAGAAAGTTCTCAGATGGTAATACTATGGGTATGAGAAGCAAGAGATAGAGCTCAAGATAGTACTGTATTCCATGGGATGTCATCGTTCAGGCCATTTGAATTCGTGCCCAAGCGATACACCCAGCGTTGCTCCTTTTCAAAGAGTCTACTGGTTACGTTAGTTGTGCCACTCACGACTTCAATTACCGTCCACCTCATGTCATTTGGAGTATGGTTACTGTCCAGAAAATGACGGCTCAGTTTGGTAGTTGCTTTTTTACATCTAACATTGCTCCGATGTTCGCAGATGCGTTGTTTTATCGTGCGTGTGGTCATGCCAACATAGCGTAGCTGGCAGGGGCAAGTGATCAGGTAAACAACATTCATAGTGTTGCAATTAGTATGTTCTCTTTGTGTCCATACTTTTCCCGCTTCAAGCGACAGTGTTTTGGTTGCTTCAGTAAGGTGGCAAACACTACAGTCAGAGCACGGGTAATGCCCGATGACTCTAGGCATACCCCATGCAGCGGTGACTGTGGGTGTGGAATGGGGTGGCTTTTCCCTGGGGCGAGTGTGCACCAAGGCATCTCTCAGGCTCCGTCCTTTCTTGAAAGAGAAGAGGGGTTTCTCCCAGTTTTCTTTATAGGAAGTCAATATGTTCCAATGTTTGTTGATTGATTTTTTTTGTCAGATTAGAGAGACTACTGTATGTGGTAACACACGTGAGTGGTATCGAGTCAGAGTTGGTGATCTTTTCTTCTAACAGCACCTCTCTAGGTTGGTTCCTTGCTCTCTTAAAACCCTTGGTTAGGATAGGCGCTGGATAGCCTCTATCTTTCAGTTTTTCCGTGAGACTCAAGGACTGTTCTTTGAAATCCGAAAGAGAACTGCAGTTTCTCCTCAGTCTAAGGTATTGCCCATAAGGGAGATTCTCCTTCAGAGGTCGAGGATGGAAACTGCTAAACTCCAGAAGGTTGTTTTTAGCTGTGGGCTTATGGTGGGTCTTGGTTGTAAGTCCAGCTCCATTCACAGAGATTACAACGTCAAGGAAGACTATCTCTGATCTGCTTTTGGTATTTGTGAACCGCAAGTTGTGATCTAGAGTGTTAATCCATAACAAGAAGGATTCCAGGTCGGTGTCGCTCCCTATCCATAGGAGTAGAATGTCATCTATGTAGCGCTTCCATAAGAGCATTGATGACGAAAAAGCTAGTGTAGGTGGCAGGATGTATTTTGCCTCAAAATCAGCTACATACAACCCGGCCACACTAGGAGCAAAATTACTGCCCATAGATGTCCCTGAGCGCTGAAGAAATAGCTTGTCTTTAATAGAAAAGAAGTTTTCTTTTAGTGCTATGGTGGCACACTCGATGATGAAGGGCTTGGGTGTCTGATAATCCCATTCGATCGAGTCTAGTGATTCTGTCAAGACCCTAATTGTATCGTCCTGTGGGATACTTGTGTAGAGGCTTTCTACGTCCAGAGTCACTAAGGTGACTGAGTTTTCTGGAAAGGTCACATCCGATAGTAGTCGTAGGAGGCTCTTAGTGTCTTTGAGGTAGGTAGGGGTGGATTGTACTAAGGGTTTGAGGAAATAGTCACAGAATTGTGATAAGGGCTCCAGGAGAGATCCGATGCCTGAGACGATAGGACGCCCAGGAGGTGGCAATCTGTTTTTGTGCATTTTCGGTAAAGTATAAAAGTATGGTATGACACTATTAGTGTTCTTCAAAAATGCTGCTTCGTTTTTGGACAGGTGTCCTTGTTCCTCAGCCTGTTGGACAAGGTTCGTGATTCTACTGGTGAGAGCTGCAGTAGGGTCTGTTGTCAGTGGGGTATAATTGCGGGTATCCCCAAGTAGTCGATTGAAAGTCCTCTCATAGTCAATAGTGTCTTGGATGACAATGCCTCCACCTTTATCGGCCGGCTTTATGGTTATCGTGCTGTCGTTTTGCAGTTGTTGTAATGCTTGATATTCAGCGGTGCTGAAGTTACCAAATACTGTGGGGTTTTGGCAGGATTCCAGGTCTTTGAATACAGCCTGCTCAAAGGCTATGATAGCCGCAGGTACGGTATGTGGGGGAGGGGTGAAAGTTGAACTTGGTCTTAGTCCTGTATCACCTTTCCTCATTGCCTCATTTGGATCGTTCTTCCCTTCAAAAAATGCTTTCAGTTTTAATTTACGAAAAAAGCCAGCGAGTTCACAGTGTAGCTTGAACTTATCAGGTCTTGCTTTAGGAACAAATCCTAAGCCTTTCTCGAGTACCTGAGTTTCAATAGGTGTTAATTCTTTTGCAGATAAGTTAGTCACTAGACTTACATCCCGCTCGTTCCTGGTTGTTGGTTGCTGAGAGTGTGATTCGCTACAGAGTCGTCCTCCTCCCAGGATACTCGGTTGTTGCCTCTCCTTCTTCCTCTGCCCCTCCTGCCGCTCTCTAAAAAAGGCTGTCTGTATTGGTTTTGGAAATTTGCTGGAGGCATGAAGCCTGGGTTCCAGCCCATAAAGGGAAATTGAGGCTGTTGGAAGGCATAGGGGTGAGGGCCCATCATCATTTGTGGTGGTTGCCATTGTTGGTGTTGGCCCTGGTTCCCTTGCCTACCCCTGTTGTTCCTATTGCCACGATTGCCTCTTCCCTTTGTCTGTTTAAATGAGCTGTTGCTTGATCCACTACTATTGGACGAATCATCGTCTGAGTGATCAGATTTATTAGCATTCCGAGTCAGTGGGGTGAAAGTTGGAGCGGAATAGGGATAAACCTTTTCAAAATCAAATTTCTTTTGGTCTTTTTGCAGTTTGGTTGCTTTTGACTGCATAAGGTTGTCTTTATACTCATTGAGTTCTTTGTTGAGTTCATCCAACCGTTTCTTAAATCCGGTAATTGTAGCCTTAAAGTTGGATTCGGTTTCCCTTATTTCCACCATTAGTGCCTCAGAAAGTCTGAGCGCTGTTTTTATAATTAGGACTAACCAGTCGCGCGTGCAGTGCCACGCGATCATGGCCCAGTCTTTTCTAAAAGTCGCATAGTTGAGGAAGATGCGAGGGGCATTTGTGACCAGCAAACCTTTTGGTGCTGAGTTAGACACGAGGTATTGTTTTAGGATAGTACCGTGGAGTATGGTACGAATGTGCTCTCTTTTTTTCTCTGTAAGATTTTCCCATTCAGTGGTGTTGGCTATTGCTTGCGAAATTTGTGGATCTGCAAATATTGCAGGATCCGACATCAATTCCTCAATTTCTGATTCAGAATATGTCAGGCCCATGTTCGCCATGGTGAAGTATCAAAGTGAGGAGAAAGGAGTATGAGTTAAAAACAGACAAAAGAGAGTATATCTTGCCTGTAGTAAAAAGAGCTCTCACAGCTATGCGCTGCTATGATACACAACAACAATGGGAGAGGTAGGGAAAATCAAGGACACGCTCTCAATCCCCAGTTAAATGCAAATAAACAAGAAAAGAGAGGTCAAATCAATCTCTGAAAACCACAAGAGATGGAGTCAAAACAAGGTTCACACACCCACTTTGGGTGGTAAAGAAAGCCCTCACACACCGACCTAGTCAGTGTCATGCTTCATCATCGGGCCCCACCAAAGAGGCCGAGTGCCTCTTTGGTGTGCTGCGACGCCAGAAAGACTGCGGAGCTGGTTGTGTGGGGAGGGCGTGCTATGAAATAAAGTGAAGGTTAATAGTGCCTAAAAGGGTATCCAAAAAGTAAATTTTAATAAGTGATCCCTAAGGCACACAACAGGGAGTATTATGTGTCTGAATTTAGCTGCCAAGGTATATGGGTTGGTTAAATTCAGAAATACTAATATTAATGATTCTTAGTCAACATGTTTCTGCCATATGGGTGGTTTGATTTTACCAAGAAATTCGTCAGGACTAAACCCCGGCGGTATGGACTCTCTAATCGCCCACCCTAACCTGGGGACATGAAAGTGAAAATTAAAAAAGTGAAAAAGTGCTTAAAAAAGAAGAGCGAGTTGCTCATTCCAAAAATACTCCAGGTTTTGGAGTGTTACAGCACCTGTAACGTGAAAAGACATAGACAAGCAGAAGACAAACATACATATTATTAATATCAGCCTTACTGTTTAGTCATAGTGCTCCATAATATGTGGCATATGTGGTGTTAGCCACAAAGTAATGTACAAAGTTCCCCAGGTTGGGTGATGAGAGGTTAGAGTATGTCAAATTGAAGCATGCAAAGAGAAAGATAGAAGAGAGCCAAAAGAGGGGAATACCCTAGTTGGGACTAAAACCCTCACACACCTAGCAAGCTAGATGTCATGCTTCATCATATGGGTTTGCTCCTCGCCGGACTGGCGCTGCAATGTCCGGTGGGCACCCATAAAGGGGCTCTTTAACGGAGATCTTTAATCCCTGCCATATGATGCATGCGGGTGTGCGGGGAAGAAAAAGGTGTAGTCGTGAGAAGTGTGGTGAAAATTAAAAAAGGTGGGTCAGTCCACAAAGAACTTTATTGGCGTGGCTGGCGCCCTTGGTTAAAATGGTGGGAGGGGAGATAACTGCTACAGGTAGTGTTGTGCAATATACCTACAACCCCCTAGTATGGTCAACATGTTTCATGCCCGGAGGGCAGTTCATCAGGACCTAAGTGGGACGTACTACACAGTAAAGAAATATAAAAGTGATCATACAACCTTATGCCATGAGGTCATAAAGGGGCAGGCAAAGAAGTCCTGCTGAGTACGGGTGACCCTAAGGGAGATCATAAGATGCCCCGCAGTCTGCTCCAGTGGGACCTGCACGTGTAGGTCAGGAACCCGGATGGCGTGGGGTCAGCGCCGCTATCACCTACCCCCACCGTCTGGTCAGGACAGAGCAGAATCACTAGACTCGATCGCCATGCCTCGACCTGGCGAGACACGCCCACCCGGAAGAGCAGTACGCACGGCAATGGAAACCTGTAAACATTGTGCTACCGGCCCGTGTTGTCATCTTCGGGGTCCGGTTTTGAGGCCACAGCTAGGTTGACGGCGGGTTGTGAGCGCTGAGGGCGTGAGTAGACACCGCTGTCGAGATCGCCGAATTCCTGCAAAACAAGCTAAGTGTTTACTCGTGTACATGGTATTTTCAACCATACCTCTTTTCCTTCCAGGATGTGCCAGGTTCGCTCCAACCCCCCTCCCGAGACCCATGGTGCAAGTAGCGCCCTATTTTAAGGTGAGATATTAGTTTGAGATACCATCTTGAGGGGCACTGACCTTTTGGTCCATTGATCCCTTCATAAGGAGTACACAGATTGTGTTTTTAACCCCTTTTAGAATAATTCTTGTAAATAGACACCTTTAGCACTTCACTTCCCAGAGTTACCCGCTATCATCCTCTAGGGGCTATTCGGATGGTGTTAAAAATCAGTGTTTACTTTGGGAACACCACATATGCCACATATTATGGAGCACTATGACTAAACAGTAAGGCTGATATTAATAATATGTATGTTTGTCTTCTGTTTGTCTATGTCTTTTCACGTTACAGGTGCTGTAACACTCCAAAATTTGGAGTATTTTTGGAATGAGCAACTCGCTCTTCTTTTTTAAGCACTTTTTCACTTTTTTAATTTTCACTTTCACCTCCTGGCTTCCGGTCTTGTCCTCTCAGCTATCGCCTGTCGTAGTACAACATTTCCGAGAAATATCAGCACCGCCCTGGGTTTGTCCCCTTCCTTAGCGTTCCTTCTTAATTTAAAAAGGGTACGGTGGACTCTTTGTAGCTCCTTAGGCCAATCCCAACTAGACAGCTCAGGGAAGGCTTGCTGGAAAAGTTTTATGATATAGGCTCTGATGTCTGATCCTTCCACTCCCTCCGGAATTCCTAAGACTCTCAGGTTATTTCTTCGAAGCCTATTTTCCATCTCCTCGAGCTTCCACTGTATATCTATCACTTGGGAGCTTTGAGCATCGACCTTGGATACAGCCTTAGCCATCTCGGTTTCTGTTGCCACCACGCGCTCTTCCAAATTTGACACTCTGTCCCCCGTGGAGGCGCAAGCCTTAGAGAGTTTCCGCACCACTCCCTGCATTTTTCTCATCGCAGCCTGTGATTTCCAACTGTCTTGGCGCGTTTCTTCCCTATGTGTGAGAATCTCTTGGTGTATAGTCTCAAGCAGGGACATTTGAGCCTGTTCTTTCAAGGGGCTACCTAGGAGGGGCTGGGCTGAGGAATGGTCCCAACTCAGTTCCCGCTGCACCAGATCTTGACCCCAGACAGCCTTTTTGATTTCATGGCGGTGGCAAGCAGATCGTCCTCGGGGTCAGTATCTGACCCCACACAGGAGCTATGTTCCTCATCCTCTTCGTACCACTCTGCCCCTCCATCCGAGACGGAGAAGAAGGCTTTACTTGGATCATTTTCTTTTTCACAACAAACTCCTCCTATTGCCCCATCTAACACTGCTTCTTCAGCTATTGGATACTCTAATGAGCCAGTTGTTTCTGCTTCAGCGATGTTATCCTCCCCAGTACATTTAGCCTGTGTGTGCGAGATGTTATCGGGCTGCTCCATCCCGGGGAGGGGGGGGCACCATATGCACCATAGCCTCCAAGTTCTCATTGCTAGTGGATGCGGGCTTTACCACCTCTATTAGGCCATCAGCTACAGTCAAAGGTATTTCTTCGTGTACTTGGGTCGGGGGGGGTACAGCATGAGCCTCCAGATCATGAGCCTCATCTATAACATTATCCTCTCCCAAATCTTTAGACCCTTTCTCCTTACCCGCTTTGACCAGCATTTCGAAAACGGAGGCAGTTGCCAGCCGGGTCTTGGGAGCTCCTTGCTGCCTCTTTCTTTGCTGATCCGGTTGGGGAAATTATTCCCCTCGTGTAGCATCTGACACTGCATTTTCAGCTTCCTCTCTTGGTGCTTTTTTCCTTGAATTGCCCGTCTTCGAGCCCAGATTCTGTTTCGGTGCCATCCCACCCTGGGACCGCTGGAGCCAATTCCTCTGCCGATATGCAAATCGGCTACAATCACCGGCAAATTCTGTATGCGGCTTCAGCTCACTCCTGCGGTTACCACAAGACCGCCGTCTCCGTGTTGAGCTCAGCGTACGATTCAATCGCTGGCTCCTCCCTCCTCCCGAAGTGTAGCGACCAGGAACGAAAGCCTCCAGAGCCTGCAGAACCGCCCTTAGTATCCACTTCGCTGAGCCGTGAGGGGTGAATGCCACCAGCATTGCCCTTGATCCAGCCGATCCAGCACTTCAGAAAGCCTCGAGCACGGGTACGTTACCATCCGTGGTTATAAAAACAGCAGGGTCCGACATGCGCTAAACTTTTGGGCGTCCATCAGGTCAGTGTCCTCACCGCCGCTCTGCACCGGCCACTCAAGCAGCCGCCATCTTGCCTCCCCTACCGGGTTGACCCAATATTTCATAGAAAGTCTAACCAAGCAGTTGCTAAGAGTACTGACTCAAAGTCCCTTTCTGTATCTAATGCTTAGATACGTCATGATTAAAAGTACTCTAAACTAATGGAAGTATTGCTCATTGATGATCCCTTAACTATTGTTGACTGAGGAAACCCATTCAAGGTATGAGGCATTTATAGTGAGCCTGAATAAGACCCTGATTTAGAGTTTGGGTGACGAGTAATCTCTATAAACGTGGAAGACAGGGCCTTGTTTGTAAAATTAAATAAGTGTCAGGACTCCCATCCGGAGGCCACTGCATTTTACAGCACACATTCCACTGCCATGCTGCCAATGATAATAACAAGACAACTACTAACCATCACACTCCTACACGGGTGACAATTCAGATTATTTCAGGCCCCCGAACATATAAGAATGGCTTGAGCGGCAGGTATTAGTTATTTTTAATGAATATTGAATTAATAATTAACTGTTGTTGTGGTCATCTCTAAATTAGCCAGACAGCACCATCTTGTGGCAGACTGTCACAAGCACCGGTGTTGACAATTAAGTACCAGTGCCTAGCACCCGAAACCATCAGGTTAAATTAAGCATTGGCCTTATTACAAGTGCCATTGGATATAATTCACATGTAATAAGGTGGTCAGACATCTGTCATGTGTGTGACGGATTAACCCATTCACCAAACTCTAAATTAGGCCCTAAACTATGCTCTATTGCCATAAGCATGTGTAAAGTCTACAACTGCTGTCCAGAATTGAAAATATGTATTGCTTACACGTCAGATGTGTTGTGTTTCTTAATAAAAGCATTGGGAAAGCTTAACACAGTAATACGTAGTTTCTCGTGCTCATGGTCACTTATTATGCACATTGTGCAGATTCAAATATATATATTTAAAACGTCAGAATAGTAGCTTTCTTTCTCAATTTGAGTTGCTTTCCAACTTTTGTTGTACAAATAGTTACATTTGTCAAGGATTCAGTTGTTCATTTGAAATTCACAAAGAATGCGTAATGCGTAGTTTCTCGTGCTCATGGTCACTTATTATGCACATTGTGCAGATTCAAATATATATTTTAAACGTCAGAATAGTAGCTTTCTTTCTCAATTTGAGTTGCTTTCCAACTTTTGTTGTACAAATAGTTACATTTATCAAGGATTCAGTTGTTCATTTGAAATTCACAAAGAAAGCTATTTGTTAGAAATGGGGGTCTCTAGTTCCCAGAGGTGTGTAACTTTGTCCAAATAGGGACCCTTGCTTCTAGTTAGGATAAGGGGAATACACACGTTAGATAATCCCAAAGGCAATGTGTAAAGTATTTGTACTCAAAAAACACAGTAATACAGTGATAACACCATAAACGAACACTTCACCACTTTACAAAAATCAAGTATGTTCATCTAAAGTCAGCAAAAAATCCAACATACATGTAATAAGAATATGACTTTAAAAAGGTTTCAAACAACTTAGTCCATATATAACTATGATGTGGGATTTCTCACAAAGTACCTGTAGATGTGTCCAAATTCACAAGGCCAAACAGCCTCGGGGAGGGGAAACGTCGAGAAACAGAGATACGTCAGTTCCTGAGACCATGGGAGAGGCGATGCAACAGTTCTGGGTGATGCGTAGGGAAAACTTTCCGCACAAGTGCGATTCATGGAAATCCGGGATGCGTCAGTGATCAATGCGGTGGCGTTGAAGGAGGCTGCATCGGTTTCTTTAGCCGTGATCCCTCGATGCGTCGGTTCTTGCAGTCGCGACAGGAGCTGCATTGGTTCAGCAGCGCCATGGCAATGCGTGGAGATTCTTCTTGCAGGGTGGTGCTGCATCAGAAAAAACAGCCACAAGAAGAGCGATGCGTCAATTTCTTCAGTTCTTCTTTTCTTCCAGCTCCCAACTGCAGAGGCAACCTCCAGAGGCCACAACTGGAATAGACACCTCCTGGCAGGACAGAGCTCTCAGCAACAGAGTTCAGGGGAGCTGGGGGGTGAAGTATTTGTGTCCATGAGGCTTCAGAACAGAATGCCAGCTCACACAGGCCCTTGGAGATCTTCTTCAAGCAGGTTCAACGCAAAGTTCCTGTCTTTGTCCTTTCCTTGGCAGAAACAGAAACTGTGCAGGCCAACCCCCACAGCACACAGCAAAGGGGCAGTTCTCCTCCTCACAGCTCTTCAGCTCTTCTCCTTGCCAAAGGTTTCTCTTGAGTCCAGATGTAATCTCAAGTTCTGGGGTTTAAGGTCCACTACATACCCCGTTTTATCTTTGTTTTCTTTGTCCAAGGATCTCTGAGCCCATTCCAAACTAGTTCTGTTGTCACTGGGGCGGGATACAGCATTGAGAAAGGTAGACAGGCCCTATTCAGGTGCAAGGAAATCTCATCCCACTACTCTAAATACAGCCAAGTTCTTTCAGCTCTGCTCTGAATCATCCAGGAAGAGCCAGGTACACCCCTGTGGCTGTCTCCAGTGAATACAGAACCCCAGCCCCTGTCACTCCAAAACCAGACAGTCAATCCACAAACATACAGAGGCACACAGAATGGTTAAACAAGAAAATGCCTAATTTCTAAAAGTTACAGAAAAGGGGGTGGTGATGAACAGAGTGTCTGAATTAAGCAGACCACTCTTACCCAGTCCAAAGATCAGGGCTTGATCCATCACCGTTATTTATCTCACTGCCCCATCCCAGCTCAGAACCTGGCTATATGCAAATTAGTCTGTCCCTGGCCCAGTGCATCATGGGAACAGGGCAGACCAAACTACCAAGCCAATTCTTCACCAGAAAGGAGACAAGCTACCGGGGACCGGTTTCTGGCATTTCAGCCTCTTCGGCCCGGCTTGCTTGAATCCTGATGGAGCAGTGAGAAAGGGACTCATGTCTGAGTATACCCTGCCACACCTATAGTGGCCAAAAACGATACAGAAAAGGGGGTGGTGATGAACAGAGTGTCTGAATTAAGCAGACCACTCTTACCCAGTCCAAAGATCAGGGCTTGATCCATCACCGTTATTTATCTCACTGCCCCATCCCAGCTCAGAACCTGGCTATATGCAAATTAGTCTGTCCCTGGCCCAGTGCATCATGGGAACAGGGCAGACCAAACTACCAAGCCAATTCTTCACCAGAAAGGAGACAAGCTACCGGGGACCGGTTTCTGGCATTTCAGCCTCTTCGGCCCGGCTTGCTTGAATCCTGATGGAGCAGTGAGAAAGGGACTCATGTCTGAGTATACCCTGCCACACCTATAGTGGCCAAAAACGATACAGAAAAGGGGGTGGTGATGAACAGAGTGTCTGAATTAAGCAGACCACTCTTACCCAGTCCAAAGATCAGGGCTTGATCCATCACCGTTATTTATCTCACTGCCCCATCCCAGCTCAGAACCTGGCTATATGCAAATTAGTCTGTCCCTGGCCCAGTGCATCATGGGAACAGGGCAGACCAAACTACCAAGCCAATTCTTCACCAGAAAGGAGACAAGCTACCGGGGACCGGTTTCTGGCATTTCAGCCTCTTCGGCCCGGCTTGCTTGAATCCTGATGGAGCAGTGAGAAAGGGACTCATGTCTGAGTATACCCTGCCACACCTATAGTGGCCAAAAACGATACAGAAAAGGGGGGTGGTGATGAACAGAGTGTCTGAATTAAGCAGACCACTCTTACATAGTCCAAAGATCAGGGCTTGATCCATCACCGTTATTTATCTCACTGCCCCATCCCAGCTCAGAACCTGGCTATATGCAAATTAGTCTGTCCCTGGCCCAGTGCATCATGGGAACAGGGCAGACCAAACTACCAAGCCAATTCTTCACCAGAAAGGAGACAAGCTACCGGGGACCGGTTTCTGGCATTTCAGCCTCTTCGGCCCGGCTTGCTTGAATCCTGATGGAGCAGTGAGAAAGGGACTCATGTCTGAGTATACCCTGCCACACCTATAGTGGCCAAAAACGATACAGAAAAGGGGGTGGTGATGAACAGAGTGTCTGAATTAAGCAGACCACTCTTACCCAGTCCAAAGATCAGGGCTTGATCCATCACCGTTATTTATCTCACTGCCCCATCCCAGCTCAGAACCTGGCTATATGCAAATTAGTCTGTCCCTGGCCCAGTGCATCATGGGAACAGGGCAGACCAAACTACCAAGCCAATTCTTCACCAGAAAGGAGACAAGCTACCGGGGACCGGTTTCTGGCATTTCAGCCTCTTCGGCCCGGCTTGCTTGAATCCTGATGGAGCAGTGAGAAAGGGACTCATGTCTGAGTATACCCTGCCACACCTATAGTGGCCAAAAACGATACAGAAAAGGGGGTGGTGATGAACAGAGTGTCTGAATTAAGCAGACCACTCTTACCCAGTCCAAAGATCAGGGCTTGATCCATCACCGTTATTTATCTCACTGCCCCATCCCAGCTCAGAACCTGGCTATATGCAAATTAGTCTGTCCCTGGCCCAGTGCATCATGGGAACAGGGCAGACCAAACTACCAAGCCAATTCTTCACCAGAAAGGAGACAAGCTACCGGGGACCGGTTTCTGGCATTTCAGCCTCTTCGGCCCGGCTTGCTTGAATCCTGATGGAGCAGTGAGAAAGGGACTCATGTCTGAGTATACCCTGCCACACCTATAGTGGCCAAAAACGATACAGAAAAGGGGGTGGTGATGAACAGAGTGTCTGAATTAAGCAGACCACTCTTACCCAGTCCAAAGATCAGGGCTTGATCCATCACCGTTATTTATCTCACTGCCCCATCCCAGCTCAGAACCTGGCTATATGCAAATTAGTCTGTCCCTGGCCCAGTGCATCATGGGAACAGGGCAGACCAAATTACCAAGCCAATTCTTCACCAGAAAGGAGACAAGCTACCGGGGACCGGTTTCTGGCATTTCAGCCTCTTCGGCCCGGCTTGCTTGAATCCTGATGGAGCAGTGAGAAAGGGACTCATGTCTGAGTATACCCTGCCACACCTATAGTGGCCAAAAACGATACAGAAAGGGGGTGGTGATGAACAGAGTGTCTGAATTAAGCAGACCACTCTTACCCAGTCCAAAGATCAGGGCTTGATCCATCACCGTTATTTATCTCACTGCCCCATCCCAGCTCAGAACCTGGCTATATGCAAATTAGTCTGTCCCTGGCCCAGTGCATCATGGGAACAGGGCAGACCAAACTACCAAGCCAATTCTTCACCAGAAAGGAGACAAGCTACCGGGGACCGGTTTCTGGCATTTCAGCCTCTTCGGCCCGGCTTGCTTGAATCCTGATGGAGCAGTGAGAAAGGGACTCATGTCTGAGTATACCCTGCCACACCTATAGTGGCAGGATTCAAGCAAGCCGGGCCGAAGACGGCTGAAATGCCAGAAACCGGTCCCCGGAAGCTTGTTTCCTTCCCAGTGTAAGAATTGGCTTTTGTAGTCTGGTCTTCCCTGTTCCCATGATGCACTGGGCCAGGGACAGACTAATTTGCATACAGCCAGGTTCTGAAACTGGGATGGTGCAATGAGCTAAAAAACGGTGTTGGATCTAGCCCTGATCTCTTGACTGGGTGAGAGTATTCTGCTTAATTCAGAGACTCTGTCCATCACCACCCCTTGTTGTAAATATTTTTGTCCACCCTAAGCGTGGAAGGGTATACTCAGATGTGAGTCCCTTGCTCATTGCACCATCAGGATTCAAGCAAGCCGGGCCGAAGACGGCTGAAATGCCAGAAACCGGTCCCCGGAAGCTTGTTTCCTTCCCAGTGTAAGAATTGGCTTTTGTAGTCTGGTCTTCCCTGTTCCCATGATGCACTGGGCCAGGGACAGACTAATTTGCATACAGCCAGGTTCTGAAACTGGGATGGTGCAATGAGCTAAAAAACGGTGTTGGATCTAGCCCTGATCTCTTGACTGGGTGAGAGTATTCTGCTTAATTCAGAGACTCTGTCCATCACCACCCCTTGTTGTAAACATTTTTGTCCACCCTAAGCGTGGAAGGGTATACTCAGATGTGAGTCCCTTGCTCATTGCACCATCAGGATTCAAGCAAGCCGGGCCGAAGACGGCTGAAATGCCAGAAACCGGTCCCCGGAAGCTTGTTTCCTTCCCAGTGTAAGAATTGGCTTTTGTAGTCTGGTCTTCCCTGTTCCCATGATGCACTGGGCCAGGGACAGACTAATTTGCATACAGCCAGGTTCTGAAACTGGGATGGTGCAATGAGCTAAAAAACGGTGTTGGATCTAGCCCTGATCTCTTGACTGGGTGAGAGTATTCTGCTTAATTCAGAGACTCTGTCCATCACCACCCCTTGTTGTAAATATTTTTGTCCACCCTAAGCGTGGAAGGGTATACTCAGATGTGAGTCCCTTGCTCATTGCAACATCAGGATTCAAGCAAGCCGGGCCGAAGACGGCTGAAATGCCAGAAACCGGTCCCCGGAAGCTTGTTTCCTTCCCAGTGTAAGAATTGGCTTTTGTAGTCTGGTCTTCCCTGTTCCCATGATGCACTGGGCCAGGGACAGACTAATTTGCATACAGCCAGGTTCTGAAACTGGGATGGTGCAATGAGCTAAAAAACGGTGTTGGATCTAGCCCTGATCTCTTGACTGGGTGAGAGTATTCTGCTTAATTCAGAGACTCTGTCCATCACCACCCCTTGTTGTAAATAATTTCTAAAAGTGGCATTTTTAAACACAGAATTTAAAACCAATCTTTACTAAAAGGTGTGTTATTAAATTCTGAGTTCAGAGAGCCTAAACTGTATTTCTTTATCTTGTCCCAATGGGAAGTTATATTTGTAAGATGTTACAAAGTATCTCCCATTCTATCCTATAGGGCAGATGGCCTTTCAATAGTAAAAAAACGAAATTGGCAGTATTTCACTATCAGGACATGTCACACACACCAGTACATGTGCTACCTTTCACTATTCTGCACCCTGCCCATGGGGGTACCTTTGGCCTACCATAGGGGTACCTTACATATAAGAAAAGGGATGGTTAGGGCCTGGCAAGTGGGTGCACTTGTCACGTCGACATTGCAGTTTAAAACTGAGCATAGACACTGCAGTGGCAGGTCTGAGAAACCTTTGTAGGGCTAATCATGTGGGTGGCGCAATCTGTGCTGCAGGCCCACTGGTAGCATTTGATGTGCAGGCCATGGCATACTTAGTGCATTTTACTAGGGACTTACCAGTAAATCAATTATGCCAATCATGGATAACTAATCGTATCACAATTTCATACAGAGAGCATGTGCACTTTAGCACTGATCAGCAGTGGTAAAGTGCCCAGAGTCCTAAAGCCAACAAAAACATGTCAGCAAAAAATAAGAGGAAGAAGCAACAAGTTTGCGGATAACCCTGCAAAAATGGCCAAGTCCAACACTGTTGTAAACTGAGTCTTCCATGCATGCATTTTAATGATACCTTGCTCATCTATAGTCCTTCTGCTTTTTTAAGTGCTTTATATAGAGATTATATCAAAGAAAAGATTCCTTTCTGGGTACTTATTTCACAAGGTGACCATGAGGCCTATCCGTAGCAATTGGCTGTATTTGACATTTACATTTGACAAATTCAAGAGGTCAGAATTTAAGTCTCCACACTAGGATATTTGTACTTTTTACTCAAAGTTTATTTTATAGAAATTCATATTTAGGCATTCATTTTAAATACACTGTATAATTTAACACCGTGGTCCTCTGGTACAAATGTATATCTAATAGCTAACAATTCCGTATTACGGTTATCTAATATAGAGATGTTACAGTTACCCAATATATAGGTACTCAGTTTATTGAAGGATAGAAGGTTAGGCTGAAACTTGTGACTTGTGGATCACGTTTCACAGTGGCGTTTAACTCACTGAGTCATTATGAGGTGCAGCTTATGTTAGGAGAAATGTTTTATTTCCCCAGTGCTGGCATTACTACCAGCTTAAATATTTCAAACATCGCTTTGCCTCCTTCAAGTTTACTCAATTGTAGACCGTGCCACCCTAATTTCAATGTTCTCATTATTCTAGCTTTCCAGAGAAGTCCCTCTTCTACTATAAATCTTATCAGTTTAATGTGAAAGCTTGCTGCTTCTTGCCAAGGGCTGGTTTAAAAATCCTGCTTTTGGGTTCCCCATTCTGTCTCTTTTTTTAAAGTCACTTCAAAGCTCTTATAAATGTACCTGTCCTTGCCCAAGATCGCGAATAGGGTTCCTTTCTCGGTACAAGGCACGTCGTCAGGGCAACGGCTCTCAGAGGACCATCTCTTCATCTGCTTTATTGCTGTAATGTGTTCATATTGGCCTACCTGCTTTACTCTGATGTGTCTCTGAAGATGGTTCTGCTCTGGCCACTTTATCTTCCATGTCAGAAGTGTTTCTGTCTCCACTTGCTGCTCTTTGCAATGTGTTTTTTTTGTCTGCTTGCAATGTGTTGCTGGAAATGATGTAAATAGCTGCCACTTTCTCAAGAGTCTGACTTAATAGGTTCCTCGTTGAGGGTAAATATTGTTTTAACTTTTCTGTAGTGCTCAGTTTAACTTTTAAGTGGATGCTGCGGGGGTCCTTTTTAAGTGTTCCTATAGCTGTGTCACAGCTCATGCCATCAACAAGCAATGCACAGAGAGAGGAGCACTGGGTTGTCACTTACTCATCCATGACTTCACTCATCAAGTCAAGTCATGTTTTTACAGTTAATTAAAACCATTAAACTAAATACCTGCCATATAATCAGCGTAGCCATTAGACTGTTCATTACCAGAATACAGAAAAACAAAAATATGATTTTTTTTAAAAAGTGAATTTTAAAACTAAAATGATATGGGCGAAGAGCCACGGAAATTCTAAAAATAGTGATCACGATGAATTGAAAAGTTGTGCAAATATGCAATGTGAGTGACCTCTATTTAACCTGGAACTTACAAGGGGTCAGAATACAAAAAGGCAAGCGTCAAAATACTATTTAAACTGATATGGGATTTTGTTGATTTTGGGATAAAGTAACCTTGTGCAAACTCAAGCTGTGTATACCCTTACTCGTTATAAGTGGGTGGGCAACTGCAATAGAGTAAAAATAATGTGTTCCACTTTGACTAAAAGGATGGCATCAAAATTCACGAGTTCTATGAATCCAAACATGCAAAGATTAGTAACAGGAAAAAAGAGTGCACTATTAGTGGACAGATTGCTTATACAATTACAGTTTTCAACCAAGCTGAGCACATAAAGTGACAAGGAGACAAAATGCCAGCATGCCAGTGAGGGACCATAAACTCTTAGTGTATCTTTCAATATCACAATTTTATATCGGCAGGTCATCATTCAAAGGTGACTTTGTGCAAATAAAAGCTACATAAGTCCTCGCAACACAGCATGGTGCAGATTTACAAGAAAGTGACTCAGAGCATTTCCCAAGCCATTTGGCTGCGCCACAGTGAGTCACTTTGAAAGAAGAGGGATCCAACATATTTACATCAATATGTCGCATCTCTGTGCTTCCCCCTGCGCTGGCGCACAAACTGCTGCCATGTGCCGGCGCAGGCATCCTTGCATCATGGTGCAAGGATGCCTGTGTCGTGGGGCGATTGTTTTTGTGCAGGAAGGGGCACCTTCCTGCACAAAAACAATCACTACAGGCATTTTACTTTTTCAATGCGTGCTGTAGACTGCAGCACGCGTTGAAAGAGGAAAAAATTAGGAGACCTCGTTGCACCTCTCTACAGAGGCGTAGCATTCACATGGTGGCGTGTAGCATGCGCCACCGGTACGACACAAAAAGTGACGTCCTGGTGGCGCAGGGGGCTTGTAAATCTGCCCCCTTGAGTCCTTGTTTCTATCACAACAAGGCCAACTGGGTACTGCTGATTTGATTTATATAACAGAATTTCAGCACGATTCATACATTTTTCGAATCTAGTTCCTACTTGCGTACGGTCTCCTATCAAAGAGAATGTAATGGACTGGCAACACGCCTGAATGTTAATGTTATTGAAAGGGGCACATTTGCCACTCTCTTCAATCGGTAATTAAAAAAGAGCAAGTGCAAATAATAAGGGTTACCGTTTCAGTTTTTTTATTTGTAAATCTTGCATTTCCTGCCTACTTGCCCACAGAACCCACCTGGGTAGAAAGTCCAACAATGGAAAGTATCCAAAGCGTAGTTCCATTAATTTTAGTTAATGATAAACTGAATAAGTGTTGGTGTTGTAAATAAAGACTCTTGAAGCGATAGCAAGAAGAAGCAGTCTTTATTCTGTCACCCACTCTCCAGACTGCCTGGAGGAACACAACATTCCAAAGCTGCCTCCAGTGGAACACACCAACAGGTAAGGGTCCAAGGGGGGGCGGGATGTACTCTATGCATACTTAACGGTATAAACAGATTACAACACATCTCCCTTTGCTAATGAAAGGGGAAAAAAGGAGAAGAGAGGGGAGGATGCAAGAGGGGGGAAAAGAAAGGAGTTGGAAAGACTTTTTTGTGATCAGTATTGTTTATAGCTATTGATTACTAACCGCACATGCCTTATTTGTTGAAGTAATGCCCTGTATTCAACCAAAGAAAGTTGTTTATTGATCAAAGTTATTGCACTTTTGAACATGGAGAATGGAATTTCGGATTCCTACAACCCAAGGGACTTTAACGCTGCTAAAGCAAAGTTGAGGTAGATCTACCAGATTTTTTTACATGAGGAAATCCTTCTGTCCAGATGTAAAATGTAAGTGATGTATATATATATATATATATATATGTTTTACATTTTTAATCAGCATTTCAAGAACGCAGATTTCACGGGATAAATAGCCTCCAGAAGGCCTAGATCCTTCATTCTTTTAGGTTGATGAATTATGTGGGAGCATTAATAATGACCAATATATGTTACATTGCCATGTTTTAAAAAAGATAAAAGCTTAGTGGGAAAAGTATCTGCACCGTATACTAGATCGGAGATTAACATTTTAATGATCCCATCATAAGTGATGTTTTATGGTCCCTAGCAATAACGATCGCCAATGAACCCAAGAAGTGTTGAATGTTAGTGACAATATGTATTAATAAGGATCATTGCCCCAATGCACTGCCCCCTCTCCCAGCCCTGCCCAAGGGCATGGGGAAGTAGAAGTCCCTCCCAAATGTTATTGAAAGTGGGGGAATTCCTATGCTATTTTCTAAGCAAAATATTCACATTTTACTGGGGTAACCGTTAGCTACTCCTGTCCTGCCTACAAGCCTTGCCTAAATAGAGATGGTTATTCTTGTTTGAAAGCTACACAAACGTATACACATCTTCATTACTCAACTCTACTTTCAAACTATTTGTAGATTGTTGTTATTTTATTCTTCCAGTTTGTCCAATTGCTGTGTTCTACCTGTCTGGCACCCCTGGTCCTGGCAACCCTGCAAATCTAGTTAAAATAGCAAAACACCAAACCAGCTACAAAATATGTTGTATTTATTCAGCAGCGGCCCGTGCAGGTGAGAGGGCTGGGGGAGGGATTTCTACAGACGACCATGAGATAACATTAAATAAATAATTCATTTCCCCTCGTGGTTGTCTGTCGAAATCCCCCTTCCCACCCCTTTTACCTGCACGGGACACAGCTGATTTTGTTTACTCTCCAACAATAACTTTGAGTCTTTTTCTAATCCTGGTAAAATCAAGTCTAGTCCGCTGCTTCTCAGAGTTTCACAATGGTATGACCAAGGTGGGCGGGATTATTTTGTGGCTCTACCTTCTATTTAAACAATGACAGGGTGATTTATTGCCTCTTTCACATGCCTTAGCTGAGGGTGATGGAGGGATTATACCCACTCAAACCCCAACTGCCTTGCTCAGGGGCCGGGCAGGTGCAGCTAGAGAATGTTAAGTCTGTTCCAGTGTCCTGTCCACCGTTCGCTTTAGGGCACGCACGCGCGCACCTCCCCTCATGCCAGCGGCACCGCCTCGCTTGGAGCACGCACACAGGACGTCGCGCGAGAGAGTCCCGCCGCCGGCCACTTGAAAGAAGCAAGCGGCGCGAACATGAGGCACTTGAGGAGTGCAGGTAAGGAGGCTTGTGGCTATGTGGGAGCGCGGGGCAGACTGTGGCCTTTTGTTCAAGTGTTGCTGTTAATCGGAGCCCGTAAAGGGGCTCCGATTAACAGCAATACTTAAACAAAAGGCCACAGTGGGCAGTCAGGAAGGCGGGGCCACAGGGGGCACAGCGGCTGGGGAAATGAGCGGAACAGAAGGCAAAAGGGGCACAAAAACAAGGAAAGAAACGAGTGGAACAGAGGCCAGAAGGGCACAAAAACGAGTAGAACAGAGGGCAGAAGGGCACAAAAAAGAGTGGAACAGAGGGCAGAAGGGCACAAAAACGAGTGCAACAGAGGGCAGAAAGGCACAAAAAACAAGTGGGACAAAGGGCAGAAAGGCACAAAAACGAGTGGAACAGAGGGCAGAAGGGCACAAAAACAAGTGGAACAGAGGGCAGAAAGGCACAAAAACGAGTGGAACAGAGGGTAGAAAGGCACAAAAATCAAGTGGGACAGAGGGCAGGGCACAAAAACGAGTGGAACTGAGGGCAGAAAGGCACAAAAACGAGTGGAACAGAGGGCATAAAGGCACAAAAACGAGTGGAACAGAGGGCAGAAGGGCACAAAAACGAGTGGGACAGAGGGCAGAGAGCACAAAAATGAGTGGAACAGAGGTCAGAAAGGCACCAAAAACAAGTGGGACAGAGGGCAGAAGGGCACAAAAACGAGTGGAACTGAGGGCAGAAAGGCACAAAAACGAGTGGAACAGAGGGCAGAAGGGCACAAAAACGAGTGGCACAAAGGGCAGTAAGGCACAAAAATGAGTGGAACAGAGGGCAGAAAGGCACAAAAAACGAGTGGGACAGAGGGCAGAAGGGCAAAAAAACAAGTGGAACAGAGGGCAGAAAGGCACAAAAAACGAGTGGGACAAAGGGCAGAAGGGCACGAAAGCGAGTGGAACTGAGGGCAGAAAGGCACAAAAACAAGTGGAATAGAGGGCAGAAAGGCACAAAAACGAGTGAGACAGAGGGCAGAGAGCACAAAATTGAGTGGAACAGAGGGCAGAAGGGCACAAAAACGAGTGGGACAGAGGGCAGAAAGGCACAAAAACGAGTAGGACAGAGGGCAGAAAGGCACAAAAACGAGTGGGACAGAGGGCAGAAGGGCATAAAAACAAGTGGAACAGAGGGCAGAAATGCCCAAAAAACGAGTGTGACAGAGGGCAGAAGGGCACAAAAACGAGTGGAACTGAGGGCAGAGAGCACAAAAACGAGTGGAACAGAGGGCTGAAGGGCACAAAAACGAGTGGAACAGAGGGCAGAAAGGCACAAAAACAAGTGGGACAGTGGGCAGAAGGGCACAAAAACGAGTGGGACAGAGGGCAGAAGGGCACAAAAACGAGTGGAACTGAGGGCAGAAAGGCACAAAAACGAGTGGCACAGATGGCAGACGGGCACATAAAGCAAATGGCACAGAGGCAAAATACAGAATACAGAAATATAGAGGTAGCTAAGAACAGAAGGCAGAATGGGCAGAGAGGCACGGGGGCAGCGAAGGGAACAGAAGGGAAAACTGGGCAGAGACACGGGCAGCGAGGGGTACAGAAGGAAAGACCGGGCAGAGAGAGCACGGGGACAGCAAGGGGAACAGAGGGAAGAAAAAGGGGCATGGACCACGTACAGGCAGCAGGGAAGACAGACAACAGCAGTCACAGACACAACAATGAAAATACAGGCAATACAATAAATTTGCCAACTGCCCTTAAGACACTTATTGTGGCGCTGTATGTGTGAAAATGCACCATCTTTTCACATTTTAAAGTAAACGTTTTGAGTGCCATTTGGCGCCGCAGACACGCGCGGTTTGGTTCCTGGCGCACATAGCCATGGTTGCAGCGCACAAAGACCCTCCACTGCCGCACACAGAGGAAAAAAAATAGAGGGAACACTGGTCCTGTCTGCATTTCAAAACAAGGAACTGGTTTGGCTGTTTGCTTTCTCTGGTCTCCTTCAATATATATTTATATATTTATTTTTTGGGAGCGCGAAAGAGGCCCTGGACTGCTGCCACTGTGTCAAGTACGCAATTCCAAACAGCAGGCTGGCAAACGTATTTATAAGACACAATCCCCTCCCCTTACCTATGGGCAAGGCAGTGAAGAGGGAGACGTTAACCCTTCTGCCCCTGGGCAAGACCAGTAAGGTAGATTGTTAAAAAATCTTTGGGGCATATTATCAAGAACGGCATTAAAATTATCAGCACTTTAGCGGCCGGAAACTGCTGCTAAAGAGGCGATAATGGGCTTCATAATATGCCCTTGTGAATTCCCATAAAAACCCATGTTCACACCAGAACACGGGCTTCTATGAGAATTCACAAGAGCATATTAACAAGCCCATTATCACCGATTTAGTGGCAGTTTTCTGCCTCTAAAGCGGCAATCATTTTAACGCCGTTCTTGATAATAAGCCCTCACGTGTTTTTTAATCTCTCCTTGTGTTTGCGAGCGGTCATCATAAGCTAATTCTTATATGACCATGACCTATCAGTGACGAGAGCCCACAGTGTGTAGTGTCAAAAGTTCAGAGGCTTCAACCTGAACTGTGATTTTTTTTTTATAGCTTCTGTAATGCTTAAATGCATTTACCAAATTGCACACTACTAAAAAGATTGTTAGCCGTTTGCAGCAATATATCTGCCTTACTGTAGGACTTTCCAAAAACAATGGAGATGGGAGAGTTGAGAGATTCCCTCAGCATTCCGATTTAATAATTTCTAATATTTGAGAGGTCAAGATAGCCATTGATTTTTACCCACTGCGGTTTCCTAAAGCCAGTGCACTTGGGAAATATCACACCATAGGCAACATTTATTAAACTCCACAGCAGACAAAGTTATCTCTAGCCAGGGCCACTTCAGGAAATAATGAATCGCAAAGAAGCTATAGAAAGTCTTTCCAAGAAGCCGATATGAGCAACGTTTTTCCGCACAAGGTTGTATCTTTAACAAAAGTGCTCGGAGGGCGTCTCCACTTCTCATTAAAGTGTTCCGGAAATTAAGATGCACCAAAGTTTACTCAAGATGCTTGACTGGTGATACAAGAAAGAAGGGATAAGTGAAAATACGATGTCTATGATGAAGATGATTATTATTATTGTTATTATTATCATTATTATTATTAGTAGTAGTAGTAGTAGTAGTAGTAGTAGTAGTAGTAGTAGTAGTAGTAGTAGTAGTAGTAGTATATCATACAAATAATATAATACTTAGAAATAATAATAGTGACAACAGGGGTAATAATAATAGTAACACTAATAATAAATAAATATAATATTAATATGTAATACAAATTATTATAATAATATCAATAACAATAATAATAAACATTATATTGATAATGATGATAATTAACATTATATTACCACTATCATTATTATAATATTAATATCCACAAATATAATCATAATAAACATAATAACAATTCTAATAATAATAATAGCTATTTTATGTTCTCATGTTTAAGCAATCACACTAACTTGCAGTCACTTTAGAGAACTCAGGGCCTCATCCCCCTGGAAACGGGATCGCCTAACTAGCTGTGTGCGGTCCCACACTAGCAATTACGATGCAACTGCCTTCAAGGCGGTCTCTTAAGTCTACCTTTTATACTGTGGCGTGTGCTGCAGGCTGCAGCACACACTGCAGTGCCCTAAATAAACTTTGTGCATATCCCTGCACTATGTGGCAGGCACCATTGTGGTGCCTGCCACATGGTGTAGGGATATGTAGGGGGGCACAATATGTGCCCCCCAGGGCCCATATCAGAGAGCCAAGGGGGAAGCGGACCCACTACAGGCCCCCCAAAGTCCCTTTCCGCCAGCCTTTTCATGGTGGGTTAACTGCCATAAAACAGGCAGCGAAAAGGGACATTGTAATCCTATGGTGGTGTCTGAGCAGGCACCGCCACTATTGTAGGGATACAACACCCTCCAACGGACCGATGGGCTCCTTGAGCCCGTCGGATCGGTGCTATTTGATCTTTCCGATTGCCAAACATCCGCCTACCATCCTAATGTGGCGGACAGAAACCTGTATCATGATGGCGGTGGGACTGCCACCGATGGACTGTCAGTGGCGGTCCCACTGTCTCGTAATCAGGCCCTAAGGAAGGTGGAAGCACAAGACTGAACAGCACCAGAAGCCAATATGATCTCCTCCTGTGTGCGTAGGAAACAGAGTGCAACAGGGTGATTTTCAGAACCCGTCTGTACTCCAGTCCCCTTGGTTCCACAGCAAGGTCGTGCAGGACACAGTTCCACAGCGAAGATCCGTGGTAGTGGAGAGATAAACCCATGAAACATCTGTACTTAGGCAAGTAAACAGCAGGATTTAGGAAGCCAATCATAGCTGTCTGGTTGGCTGGAACTATTATAGATTATTTCCACAGTACCTGTGGCCGGGTCATTTAGGGTCATAGATCATTATGTGGGACATATCATTTTAAAGCTACCTTGCTGCTTTGCCTACAGCCAATGCAAGGACTTCAGTGAGAGGGAGTGAGATATTTGTACTTTGGATGTGGGGAGATGTCTGGATTTGAACCTGCTATTGAACTCCAGCATTTGAGCTGGTATACCACTGTAGATTCCATTGAAGGTATAAAGTGGTGACATGACTACACACATTTTTTATTCTTTGAGGCAGTACATGAGGGGTCATAGACTCTTGTTTAAGCTAAAGAGGTAAAAAACAGATGTTTGGATAATGTTGGCTTGATGCCTAGAAAACAAATCTAATGAGTATGGAAGTAGTGAAATGAATTTGCATGTGTCATCACTACTTTATATAGTTAATACTGTGCAAAGGACACAGTTTAATCAGGTGACAAAGCAAGATGCACATTGTAGATAGATAAAGGCCAATTAAACCCAATGGGCCGAGCAGAACTACCCTATGCCAAGAGCATAGGTCAATCACATACAGCGAAAGATGCAAAGGGCATTGGTCATTGTATGCAATGGACTAGGAAAGATGCACAGTTTACCCAAAGGTAAAGAGCAGGGGCCAATCAGAATCAGTGGACAAATCAAAAGGTAGATTTTACCCAGATGCCAAGGGCATACATCATTCGAGAGCCATGGATAATGGAAGACAAAGAGTTTAACCAGATGGGAAGGACCTAGGTCAATCAAATTGAAGAGCAACACACTATGTAGAGTGCACTCAGACTTAAATGGCACAATCCAATCAAATACTGCGTAAAAATCAAGAAATCACAGTTTGTTTTATTGCAGGTGGCAAAGATCATTCATATGTACTTTATTTTGAAGGGTGTAATTGTCATTACAAATCCAATGGACCGATGTAGACCATGAACTTCATATCTGTATATGCCCAGTGTCTTTTAGAATTGACATGGTGATAGGAAATAGGGAGTTTAGCTGTAGTAGCCACCAACTGATGTCTATGGTAGTGCTATCATCTATGAGCCTGGATAGGAAAAATGATTATTTTCACATCACATGATTGGAGTGATGAGGTGTCTTTTCAGCCAATCAGAGGACTGAGAGTGTCAGAGTGTCAGCTCTCTTGAGGGAATGTGCTCAAGCAGTTCTCAAAAACACCCCAATTTTGAGCCAGGGATGATCACCCTTGTAAAAGGGTCTCACTGGCTGTCAATGGGTCTCACTGGCAATCAATGGCCCTGTTACAGCTTACAGCTCCAGCTTAGAGGGGGCAAATGTTTTTCTGAGGTCAAAAGCCTGAAAACGTGACTAGTGTCACTAGCTATATTTCACCCCATTATAGTGCAGAACAGAAGGTGTCAGGCGTCTTGATGTAAAAAGACCAAAGGATTTAAAAAGAAAGAACATGTTTTTGAATGGGGGAAAATTAGCCGTCTGAGGACCCTCTCCGATGATTATGGAAGCTAACTTCATTGTGAGAGGAGAGGAGCAAATTTATTTATTTTTCAGGATACAAAATATGGTCACAAAACTGACATCACAGGTTCTATTTTCAGCTAAATCAACATCACCATCAACTAATGATCATGGACACTGGAAGTGTGCGATAGTGCGGCCCCCTGCTTTTCTTTGCATTATTGTGGATTTGCAGCATGTGCCACATAATCCATCACGTGCTGCATAATCTGCAGATTTTTACACATTTTATTTTAATTCTAGTTCAAATGTTGCTAAAAGGGCTGTAAGACTTGTTACTGTGCAGTGGAAAGTCTTTTGCAAAAGTTGACTGATTACCTTTCTGTTGCTTATTGATGCATTTGGAAATTAAATTGGTACTAATAAGGTGTAACCAATGCCCAGACAGTGACTAGCAAGTGTAAAAATGGCAAAATAATGAAGTAAATCTATTACAAAATGTGCTGCATTATGCCACATAATTTGTTTTTTCTTGCTGCACAATTTGCTCATCCCTGCCGCATAATTCGACCCTCCCCTGCCACATAATTCAAGTGGCCCTGCTATTGATAGAACCATTTCAGATGTCATATTTGATGTATCTTGCCTAAAACAGATAACATGTATAAAACTAGCCTGATGATAGTCACTACAAAGTCTGGAATCCACAAACATAATATACAATTCTGAAATTAAAAAATATTCTGTATGCATTGTCTATTGAAGTAAAAAAATAGGAGGTTGCATGCTAAGGGCATGGTAAGTAAGTCAGTAATGCCAGGGCTTCCTGGTTGCTGCAGATGTAAGAAAGAATGTTTTATTTTCTAGTAACTGGTTCTAAAGTAGAAGTAGACATCCAATAGCAGAGGTCAAGCTGGTTGGGTGTTTTTCAGAGAAAACGGCTATTATTGGATGTAGATCTTTCCAACAAATTACGTGTCCAACAAACCTCTATTAGTGTATATAAACCTTTAAATGAATAGTTGTAATTTTCGGAAAGCTTTATGAAGTATTTTAGAAGACTAAAGATGTGCTAAAACTGTGTGTCATTACTCTTTATGGCCAAACGATGGCATCTAATGGATTTATATAAATTTGCTATGCTGTGAGCAAGTCTTTTCCCCTGGAGAAGGTTAATTGTAACCTTTGTATCTGTACAAACACAGTTGGTGTTCTTTTTCCCTGGAGCAGCTTAATTGCAACCTTTTTAGGTTTTGCCTGCACAGTGCTTGCGCTGTTGCTGTGCTTGTGAAATCTATAATATTTAATATAAATCTTAAAATGGGATTACATCCCGCCCTTGCTTTTCATTGGTTCCTGTGCTTGCACTTTTCCTCCACTTCTATGGGTGTAGCATACTATTTCCTGTTGTTCCTCATGTCCCCTGTCATATCAATATCCTGTGGCCCAAGTACTGTTTTCATTGGCATGTGGAACAGTGCCTGTTTTTAACTGCACTTCATACGAGTGCATGTATTGTGTTGTACTCCATATCACCTACCCCTCTGTTGTTTAACACACTTCCTTTGTTTATCCCCCCTTCCACTGTTTGTTCTGATTTTTTACTGCTATTTTATACAGCGCATTCTACACCAAAGGTAACAGACAGTTTACGCAAGCACCAGTCCCATACTTTATTTAATGCACTTCAACCACTGGAAACTAAAGTCCATGCCGAAATTTTATATGAATGAGTTATACTTTTGGAGTATTTTTGCGGTGTTTTTATTGAACAATAAAATTATAATACCTCATCCCTGTATATATACAAGTGCATGTAGAAATGTCTGGAATTTATGCGCCTTTTGATCTTCAGAGGTAGCCCTTCATTGCTTTCTCAATGGCATAAACACAATACTATTAGAATTTAAGGCTACTGCATAAACGTGTAAAGCAATGCCAGTCCAATATGGTGGCTCTGTTTCTGATATTTGAAAGGCGCCTGAATCAGATCAGTCCACCCACTGCATCTGAGTTACGAGTCTCATTGTTTCATATGCTCTCAGGGATCTCTTCACACTCAAATCATATGACTCCGGTACCCCTTAACCCGGAACTTGGCAGTGCAGAGAACCACTTTAGATACTTGCCCAACCTTCAGCGTGAGTCCTGCATGCATGTTTTAATGTATGTGTTTTTGGGGCTAGGCACCCGCTTCACAAATACTTCCAATAAAGCACAGAAAATAAATAAACTCTTGCTGCCCCACCTTTGATTGGAGCCCGACTACATGTATTCTAATCCCGGTATCCGCCGTTAGTCTTTGTGTGATTCTGAGCAAACACTGGTCACTCGCCTCCAATTGGAAATAAGTGTGCTGCATATACACAGAGCCCCATCTCGTGTGCACCATTTTGAATAATCTCACATGCATTCCTCAATTTGCTACACATAATGCACCTTCCCTTATTAGGCTAATGCAACATAATATATACCAATGCATGTTGAAATTGTTAATTATGAATGACCAATCAACATAAAGTTATCTATTTTTGCATCTTAATTTCTAGCAATGTACTTTTGTTATTAACTAGTCTCTTTTAATAAAATGTTTGTCTTGGACAAGCACATATTGATCCCGATATAGGAGAAGTGCATATTGTCACCCAGATAGGGGACTTAGAGACCCACATCGTTTTATTACTTTTCGTGCTGTAGTATATTTCTATGCAAGATGCCTGCGATTTCAAATCAAAAGAATACCTGTTTTACCTAAGATAGCTTGGTGTGTTTGTGCTTTTGCTACAGAAATTTGTGCGTCACCTGGCGGACCACTGGTCAGAATTTGAGGCAGACCAACTCTGACTTTTATCTGTCAGGGGTTGATGGAATGAGTTTTATTGGGTTGGACAACAGTGCAAGCTAGTGCTACTGAAAACATTGCTTCAAATCAGTTTAACACTACTTCTAGAGTTATAACTAATTTCCGCTCACTTTTTATTAGGATACATTTTCAGACCACACAAAGAAAGAGTGGAAAGCTTTTGAATGTTCTATATTAATATTTCCTGGAGGTTGTATCACTTTTTAGGTTTTATCTGCACAGCGCATGTAACTAAAAACAAATTACTGGCAAAGCCAATAGGTTTTCCCTAGGCAAATTCTATTGACTTTGCCAATGTTTTTTTTTTACATATTGCAGAGCAGTGCAATGTGGCTTAGAGTTAAAAAAAAAAACACTAAGAAACGAACAATACTGGCTGCATCACAGAGCTTTTAAAATAATTTTAAGCCATATTGCACAGCATCTCAACTTCTGTCCAACATGTAAAACAACATTGACAAAGCCAAAAGATTTTGCAAAGGCGAAACCTATTGGCTTTGCCAATGCTTGTTATCAGTTCAAATATGGTTGGTGTTCATTTCGACAACAAGTATTTCGGTATCTAGTACATCCAGACTTCTTCAAATCACATTTGGCAATTCAAATTGATGGTTTATTAAAAGGATAGTTAGACATCACATTTTAGACATTTATCATTTCCAACTTATGCTTCTGCGATGCACAAGCATTTGCGTGTATTGTAAGAATGCCAGCACCGTTCATTTTGTATTCAATGTTTTGAGCATTTTCTTTAGGAAAATTTGTAATTAATTAGGAACGGATATTGTAGCCAAAAGTGAAAATCAGTTTACATTGACAGAAAGGAGGCTTTACATGCACAGTCATTCTTCTCTTCTGGACACCTAACTAGGGTTGCCACCTGACCGGTTTTCTACCATCAGCGGTATTTTGATGTCCCAGGCAGTAGAAAAATAAGCAAACTCACCTAAAACCGGTATTTTCAGCCTTTATCTTTGCATACATCAGACAGTAAATATAATTAGAAGTGTGTTTTGGACAGTACTTAATTTGAAAAAAATTAAATGCAGGGCCCTCATCAGGAGGCCACTGTAGTTTGCACCACTTATAGCTCCTGCCAGCACTGCCATTGACAGTACCAACACAACTACTAAGCCTCACACTTCTACAAGTGTGACAATTCAGGCCATTCCAGTCATTGTTAATGTATACTGAATTAATAAACTAACATTGTTGTTCTCATCTTTAAATTAGACAATCACTTCCACCATGTGGCGGTGCCGGAGTTGACAATTAACCTCTTTGGTGCTCATGACGGCTCCCGGCCATCATGAGTCACGGTAGGCGTGTGCTCATGATGGCCGGGAGCCCTCCGAACATTGCCGCTCCTCCCACGCGGTGTTAATTCCCTGCCTGTGCGGGAGAATTAATCAGTGGGCGGAGTTCGACGGCTCCCGGACGTCATGAGCACACGCCCACCATGATTTATGACGGCTGGGAGCCATCATGAGTACCGCAGCCCCACCCCGAGCCCTCCCCGCACCCCGGCGGAATTCCCGCCGCAGGGTAGGGGTTAAGTGCTGGTTCTGGAACTGTGTTAATGATTCCTCACTAATATTAAAGTAAACAAAGGCAGAAAAGTCATGCTACAAGTTAATACATGCAATTTTCTCTAAAGTCCTATCCGGGCCATTGCAGGCACTTAAAACAAAAGCAAATGGCCAGTATTTTTCTCCGTAAATGAAGCAAGCCCATGGCTAACCCTCTCGTTTGACTTTAGATATGACTTGGTTCCAGCAAAATTCCTGTTATGGTTGCAAAATCTCATGCAATTTTGCATTACGCGTGTGACATGAAATTCTCAGATTTAACCCATGACTCCACATGCAGTAATTATGCTTTTGTTTGTAGAAACATTTAAGCATGGGAGCACATGAAAAACATGAACAAAAAGATGGCAAGTGGTTGCTGTTCGCAACACTTGAGTTTCTTGTGCTAGTTTTTAGAGTGAAATCCTTCCTCGCACCCGGGACGGATATGATGATGCATTTCCTGCTAAAGTATAGAGCTAAATGCGGATTTTGCACTTCAGATATTTTCTGCAATATTTTGCATAATTATGCAAAAACAAGTTACATAAGTTTTGCAAAACCCTAGTTTATGAATGTCAATTTACCAAAATGCCAAGGGCAGTGGAAGTGACATCACACACCATTTGATCTTTACCTTGACTCATACACACACACATGCTTAAACATACTCACACATTCACACCCTCTCTCTCAGATAAACACACTCACCTTCATGTATGCAAACAACGTACATTTAAAAGCATTTTGTACCCTCCGAAACTGTCAGATAGGGTCATATTCCAGCTAATTATACTTTAGTTTACTATAATAGTCAATAATATTATTCACTATTTGTGTAATAAAAATGTAACTGAAACTAGGAAAATGGTGCACCAAATGACGTCCATCAGGGTGAGCTGCTTCTGTGTTCCAGGCGCTGGTTTTGCCACCTCTGAGGTCTGGAGTTGACAGGAGTAAGAAGGGGCAAGGCAGGGACCGCAGCTGCGACTCCTAAATGACGTTCATGCCCTAGTTATGACTTTGTATGTCCACCACTCTTGGCCACTTTCTATTTAAAATGATTGGAAGATTTCCTCTTCAGTACCTCCTCCAAAGGGACTTGCTGCCACCTAAAGTGGGCCGAATTGCTTATCTTTCTATAACTTGTGTAGCCGCCTTATTCTACATCTATTTCTGTAAAAGTAATGTTTATGTTAGTAGTGCTCCATTCTCTCAACCCAAATGCCACATAAAACTCTTTCTTCCACTCTAACACATTATAGACTTATTATGTTTGTGATCACTTCCTTTACAGCATTGCCGAAATACACCCAGCCTGCCTGCTCCATTACCAAGTTCCCGGTCCACTCCACTTCTCTCCTCTTGGGGTCTGCTATGCTCTGCGTCCGTTTTTGAAGTGAGGATGTATTTAATGCTAACAAATAGTGCAAAGAAAGAGAACAACTGCAAGCAACAACTACTGGGGCCGTATTACAGAAAGTGCCATAGTGGCACAATGGGTGTTTGCGCCTGCTTTGTACACCGCCTGCCCCCTGTGCACTTTTTCTATTACAGAAGGGGCTGCAGACACTTGTGCATCCCCTTCTGTAATACTGATAGCGCTGACGCACATAATGCGACAGTGCTATCTGCATGGCGCATTCCCTCATTTGCATGGGGGCATGGCCATGCAAATGAGGGAATCCCTTTGCCTTTGCACCTGCGCCGTATTACAGAGTGCGGCCCCCAGGGGAAGTAAAGGTCGCAGACCAGTTTTCCCCTGGGGAATTCGCGCGGGACCGGAAGGACAAGGTGGAGGGTGGGATTAGAAGGGTCAAGAGGAAGGGTTGGGATTAGGAGGCCATAAGGAGTCGGAAGAGGAGTAAACAGCCTCTTCCTAACTCTGAGCACCACCGGGAGGGTCATGTCAAACTTTGTGGTCGTAGGCGGGGGTTTGGGGCAGGGGCCGACTGGTTGATCGGCGGGGAGTGGAGTTCGTTTCTGGCTGCGGTTTGCAGGATATATGCTGTGAAGTTTTTAGGGGTTATGGGCTCTGGCACCCTGTTAGGGTTTGCGGTCTGCAGTGCGGGCGGTAGGGAGGCTGTTGACAGCGAGCTGATCGGGCGGAGGCACCGGCGGGGGGTCAGCGTAGGGCGTGCTGGGGCTGGGCGCACGCTGCGATAAGGGCTGTGAAAGCTGTGTGGGCACCCTGTTCTGGCGTCCGGCGGGAGTTTGGGCGAGGGGCGGCAGGCCCGGTTTTATCCTTGGCTGCCTGCGTGTTGCTCGATTCCTTTGGGGGGGGCGACTTAGAGGCACAAGTGGGCCGCGCTGGGCGGGAGGTGGCCTGGCGCTGGGCGGGAGGTGGCCCAGTGGGGGGCCCGTGATGTGCCGCGTTTGGAGCAGGATGGCCGCGGGGAGGGGGGTGGCATTGCGAGCGGGTGCACCCAGCCCCCCCCTGCCCGGTATTGATGCGAGTTGGCTGCCTTTGGGTGGGGGATCTCGGAGCAGGGCCCCGCCGTAAATATTTCTTCCCAATTCGCGAGGCCCGGCTAGAACGCACATGGGCGGGGGAGAGGGGCAGTGTACTGCTGCGGCTCGCTTTGAATTGCTTGACCCCCCCTATCACGGACATGCACCCCGGGGGGGGGGCTAGGGGGTTTGTTAATGCAGCCCCCTCTGCATACAGTGGATACATAGCCAGAGTGGTTGCTTTAGGCCAGTTAGGGCGTGTGACACCTTCGGAGTGTGGCGATGTCGGTTATTGCCGGGGCTTTGTTGGGGTGCTGCATGGGAGGGCCTAGGGGGGGGCGGTCGGGGTACGCAGGTGAGGTTTGGGGCACTGGGCATAGTGTTGAGGGACCGCCAGCACGGCGTGAGGCCCGGTGGTGCTTGGGCCCCACCTGGTTGGAACGACCTGGTGGGGGGGGGAACCAGGACCGGTATTGTTCCGGCAGAAGAGGATGCCAGCGGGGCGCACAACGGCCTCCAAACGCTGGCCTGAAGCAGTAGGGGGGTCCGCGGCGGCCTGCCCTCCATCGTGGGATCGCGCAGCTCATGCATTGCAGCATTCTGAATTTATTGAAACAATGACCAGTGTGTGACAGTTGATGTGCGGCATGGTAGTCTGCTGAGGAGTGAAGGGTTCCGGACATGACTGTGGGGGGTATGCTGTGTGAATTGGGTGTGGGTTAGTGGAGTGCAGAATGCAGTACAGAAGGGTTGCCCAAGGGGTGGGGGGGGTTCCAGGTGATTTGTTTGTTTTGTGTTGCTACAGGAGGCGAGTACGGTTACAGGCGAGTGCGGGACGGCAAATGCGGGAACACCAGCGACTGGACAGGAGAAGGAGGTCCTCGATGGACTCTCAGGTACGGATCTATGGATGGGGGCAAAAGGGGGAGCTGCACGGACAAGGTTCTACGGCTGGTTGCATTGGGGGAGTGGTGGGGGGACGAGGGAGGCTGGGGTTCACGGTCGGGTGACGGGTAGGCATAGGACTGGACTGGGGACTGACAGGGCACGCCGGATGCTAGTTGGATTGTTGAGAAAAGGGTTTTTTTTGTTGGTTCGGCGTGGTTGAAATTCATTGCCAAGGGTCACGGTGCATTTCTCGAGGTGGGGGAAGCGCTTGGGGGCCGGAGGGGCCGACTGCTGCAACACAGTAATAGGTGGAATAAGCGGCCTAACAGGTGGGGGATTGAGGGGGCTAGAAAGTCCGGCGGTTGGGTCGAGGCCATGGGGTCCATGGCGTTTCACTGTCATAGGGAGGAGGCCGGGAGTCCGGCGCAGAGGCAGGATTGGATCTGGGGACGCTGGGGGCGGGAGTAGATGGCTGCGTGGACGTGGATGACTGACACAGATGCTGCAGATACTGCAGTCCGGCGTAGGAGTGGTAGGGCGTGAGGTTTGCGCTATAAGGAGATGGGTTTTTGCCTGATATGCTGCCCCTGTTTGTTGAAGTACAGTTTTATATGGAACCTGCGCGCAGGGCAGTGGAGGGAAGACGCTGGCACTGTGCTCTTCTCATGAGTTAAAGGAGACTTGGAAGTGTATTAGTTTCACCCTGGAGGCGTTTTTTTGCCGTGGTCAGCGTTGGGCAGCGGATGGATGGGTGAACGGCATTGTGGCTGGTGTGCTTTGAGGTGCATGCTGGGGGCACCTGATTCTCAAGCAGGGCGATTTTGGTGCTTTAGGCGCTTTGTGAGGATGGTTTGTCTGGGTGCCTGGAATCTGGGTGGTTTTTAGGGGTTACGGTTGGGGGGGGCGATCTCCGCGGGCACTGGGATTATTTTCTTGTGATCGGAGGCATAGGACTGGGGGGGGTTGTTTTTCGAAGGAAGGTGGTGGGCGTTCATTGCTGTGGATCGTTTTTAGGCTTCATATGCAAGGGGGCTGCCTACGGTGGACCACGTTTTATGGGTGTTTCTGGGGGCCGTTTCAGAGTTGACAGGCGGAGGGGGGGGGAAGCGGCTGCAGGATTCAGGGTTGCGGGTGTTCGTCATGATGTTTCTGTGTTGACGTGGTGACTGGACATTTGTCAGACGGGGGCTAAGGGACGGAGGCCACACTTCATGCAGGACTAATTGTTCTTTTCTACTACAGGAGTTGGGAGTGGAGCAGGACCCCAGGCGGTCGCCTGGCGGGAGTGGTCCCCCTTTTTTCTCCTGGGCATAGACCGTCAGAAGAGGCGATTTAGCCAGTTGCCCAAGGGCTGTACGATGATGTAGGAATATGGGGGACGTATTTGAGGGTTTGGGTTTGGATGCTGACAGTGTGTATGTGAAATGAGGAGTCGCCTCATTCCAACGTTTCGGGTGGGAGACGGATGTATGCTGGGAGAGTTTGGTTATGGCTTTACGTGATGATGCACAGAGTGGGACATGGTGCGAGGAAGCAGATTATGGTGCCAATCAGATCGCTGTGCTGACGTTGGGCCTCGCAGAAGAATAAGTCGACAAGGGGAGCTATTGAATGACGAAGGTACAGGTTGGGGTAGTGAATTGCGCCGGGGGGGTCACCTGCAGGGGCAGGGGCGGCCCGTCTATACATGTTACTGGAGTAATTGGGAGCGGGCCCTGGTGGTGGATGGTCGTTCACCGAAAGGGGGCTCTGGTCATAATCAAAGTTTGGCCTAAAGAGTTCTGAACGGTCTACACGGGAGGGTAGGCAGAAGGTGGACTGGTCGTTCAAAGCAGGGGGGGCAAGTGACACGAACCAAGTTTCAGCCTGATCTAATCTTATCTGTCTACAATGGTGGCGAGCAGGAGGGTGGATGGCCGTCCATCCTGAAGGGGACACTTGGCATTAATAAGGTCTTGGGGTCCCAGCATCCTATCTATCTACATTGAAAACGAGCTAAAGGGTGGATGGGTACTCACCGATGAAGGGGATCTCGTCAACAGCACAGTTTGGGCACAGAATTTTTCCGTTATACTAGTTGCAGGCAAGAAGGTGGATGGTCGTTCACCACAAAGGGGGTGCTTGGCACAGGCTGAAATGGAGAACAAGAATGCTGTCTGTGTACACGGGAGGCAGCCATGTGAGGTGGATGGTTGTTCAACTTGGAGGGGGTGCTTGTCGCATGTGGATTTGGTCCCGCAAGAATCTTTTGATACGCTGAATACAAGCATAGGGTGGATGGTCGTCCACCACGAAGGGGGCACATGTCACAAATAAAGTGTCAGTCACATTGAATCATATAGGTTTACAGTGGAGGTGGATGAAAAGGTGGATGGCCGTTCACCAAAAAAGGGGGGACTTGGCACTAACTAGGTTTGGCCTGAGAATCCTATCTGTTTCAATTGGGATGAGTACATGGGGATGGTCATTCGCCGCGGGGGGTGCACTGGTAACGCATAAAGTTTCGGTCCCAGTCATATTTGGTTTTAGTGGAAGACAAGCGATTGGGTGGATGGTCGTTCACCGTTAATGGGGCGCTTGAAAGGAGCAAGTTTCAGCCGCGAGAGTCCTGGCGGTTTCGATTTGAGGCAAGCAAAGGGTGAATGGTCATTCACCGCAAACGGGGCTCTTTTTTCTATGAGCGGGGTTTTGGTCCAAGGATCCTATCTGTTTAATTCGGGGGGGGGGGGTGCACTTGTAACACACAAAGTTTCGGTTCATTCAAATTTGGAGGCAAGCAATACGGGGATGGTTGTTCACCGAGAAGGGGGAGCTTGCCATGAGCAAGGTTTCTGGCCCGAGAATCCTGGCGGTTTCGATTGGGGGGCAAGCAAAAAGGTGGATGGTCGTTCACTGAGGCGGGGGCGCCTTTTTGGAGACTGTGTTTGGCCTGTGAATTTTTCTCTGTTGCACTGGCGGAAAGTAGAGGGTGGATGGTCGTTTCACCTGGAGGGGGACTTTCGTCGTGCTCAATGTTGGCCAGAATTCCTATTTACTTACTTGAGGTGCAGGAATGGTGGTGGATGGTCAGTCACCATGGGGGGGGCACCTTTAGCAACGAATGGCCCTAAAAAATGTGCTTTGTTACACGGGACGCAGTAATGGTTGGTGGATGGTCATTCACCTTAAAAAGGCAGGCAGCTTCCCGACAACTGATTGGGAATGTGATTGGTGAATCTGGGGCACGGATACAGGTGGTGGATGGTCATTCACCGACAAAGGGGGACTCATGTCACTGACATGGTTTGGCCCGACGAAGGTCGGATTACACGGCTTGCAAACAAAAGTCATCTTGGTCCTTTACTGCGAAAGGGGGGCATCTTTCCTGGTCGGGGATTGCCTCGCGTAGGTTATTTGTGTGCCCGAGACGCGGGGTAAGGTGGTGGCTGGTCAGCCACCAGACGCCACAGGGTGGTGGATGCATTCGATGCACACGGGGGGTGGGGCAGGGAACCGCCCTCCGGGGGTTCCCTGGTTGGCGGTTCTTTGGAGGGGTGGTGAGTCACATACGGGCGGATCCACCCCTCAGGGGGGGGAGAACAGTACACGGGTGACTGATAGCGGGGCGCGGGAGGCAATGAAGGAAATTCAACAGAGGATGCGCGGAGGGCAAGTGAAGGTGAGAAGGGGTAGAGGAAGGAGGTCACCGAGTGAATGGGGAAGAGTCAAACAGGTGAGATGGTTTGAGAAGGAGGAATGGGGAGTGAGTCGGAAGGAGATGGGGAGAGTATATTTATTGCATTTATGTACTATGTAATAAAGTTGAAAGGATTGCAACCTTGTCCTAATAAAATGGCCTTTTACACTTCAAGTAACAGCGTGGAGTGTGGTTATTGCGCGATGCAGCCCCCAGGGGAAGTAAAGGTCGCAGACCAGTCTTCCCCTGGGGAATTCGCGCGGGACCGAAAGGACAAGGTGGAGGGTGGGATTAGAAGGGTCAAGGGGAAGGGGTGGGATTAGGAGGCCATAAGGAGTCAGAAGAGGAGGAAACAGCCTCTTCCTAACTCCTCAGCACCACCGGGAGGGTTATGTCAAACTTTGTCCGCCCTCCCACCCTACAGGTCTTAAGCGATGGCCTGGGGTGATTTTGGGTCTTGAACGTGCCAGTTTAGGGCAGGTTGCAGTGGTGTGACGGTTCTTTGGAGGGGTGGTGAGTCACATACGGGTGGATCCACCCCTCGGGGGGAGGAGAACGGTACACGGGTGACTGATAGCGGGCGTGGGAGGCAATGAAGGAAATTCAACAGAGGATGCGCGGAGGGCAAGTGAAGGTGAGAATGGGTAGAGGAAGGAGGTCAAAGAGTGAATGGGGAAGAGTCAAACAGGTGAGATGGTTTGAGAAGGAGGAATGGAGAGTGAGTCGGAAGGAGATGGGGAGAGTATATTTATTGCATTTATGTACTATGTAATAAAGTTGAAAGGATTGCAACCTTGTCCTAATAAAATGGCCTTTTACACTTCAAGTAACAACGTGGAGTGTGGTTCTTGCGCGAATGGGTGCAGAGCCTAGACAGCCCCTTCTGCCTGCAAGGGGATCTCTAATTCCTTTCAAAAGTGCAGGCAGGTTGCCGTGTGTACTGTGAAAACACAGAACGGCTGTAAAGCAGCCGTTCCGTTTTTCAGCTGAATGTGCTGCCTCAGGGCAGCACGAGTTCACGGTTGCCCTGGGGGAAGCGCACTCATCTAAATAGGGTGCACTTTCATTGTTCACGCTGGACGTGCATTTTTAAAGGTGCCCCCGGCACAAACAATGAAAATTAGCATATCGTGTAATTTGGCCCATGAGTTCTGTTGCTTGTGTGCATTCATGCTGAATATTTACCGCAAATGGATTGCTTTGCTGCAACTCTTTACCACAAATTGAGTGTAATTACAAAGAGTGCCTAGCGGCATAATTTTGGAAGTCTTGCGAAATCCAAAATATTCTAAATTATGCAAATCACTCCAGCACAATTTAAATTTCACCTAGGCCTAGTATTGCACTGTCTATGATATCAGAAGCAGCCCATAACAAATTATTTCAGATGGTTTCTTATGACAGCAGAAGAAACTTGTGAGGATTTATAACAATTTCAATGGCTTCTGCCTGAGCTCGCTCATCAAGTTAAAACCCATGCTTGTTAGAATAAAGGAACTGACAGTTAAACATAGAATGAAACGTGGAGCTGTATATCCTGACTCACTTTATGTGAACATTCTTCCTCTCACCAGTTCAAAACAATTGCCTGACATAGAAACATTTATAGCCAGTGTAATTTTGTGTAATTTCTGGCATTTCGTGTTACCATTGTTACCTGACATGCCTGATATTGCGCCATTATGTCGCATAATTGAGACTTCATTCCGGTAAAAATCCGAATGCAGAAACACTGGAAGAATACGGACGAACCGAACACTAGTGGCTGTTGTTCCTGTCACCTGTGTTTTTACATTTTTTCCTGCAAACTGCATCCTTGTGCAAAAATTGGATACGAGGACTCATACCATACTAAAAAATAGTGACAAATGCTTGACCAGCATTCCGTATAGTATTATGTATTTTTGTGTAATTCTTTGGTCATTTTGTGCAATTTCCCTTAAGGAAATTAGACACATTTTGCCCAGACCTAATTTAAACCTCTCTATTTAATTATTATCTTGCTTTTGGAACTGTATAGTTAGGAAACCTTTTGAAGGTTAAAGCTAGCAGAGTGCTGTAAAAGTAACATACCCTGAGCTTCTTAGAACATTGTATGTGACTGCACATTAATTTGAGTTGTTTCCTGAGTATACATTGCAAATGTATAATACATAAACACACCAATATGATCGTTCCTAACAAAGGGATTAGGACATAAAAGCAGACAGGTGATAAGTGGTACAATAAGTGATATAATCTGAGGATTAAATTATTCATGCCCTATATACAGAGGGTAATGTAAGTATCCTTTAAGAATGCTGCCCCTATAAAGGAATCTTGTCTTTTGCCTCTACCTGTAGCATAATTACTAACTTCCCAGTGACTTGCAATAATATTGCACGCATGGCAAAACCAATAGTTTTAGCTTGCATTTTGAGTTATAAGCACAAACGCACAGACTTTGCAATTGCTAGTTACCAATGGACAACAGTAGGATAAGAACGAGCCATTGGGGTCTATGACCAGCAGCAACACTGATTACGGCACAATTAGATGAATTTGCTTGGCATACTGAACAGCAGCAGTGGCCAGGTGGCAAGCTAGAAAGGAGGCATCGGGCACGCTGTAAGTCTGCAGTGGCTAGGTGGCAGGATCAGAACAAACCACCGGGTGTGCTTCTGCAGGTGTATACCTCTTAGAAATGGGGGCCTCTAATTGGCAAAAGTATGCACCTTTGTCCAAGTAAGATCTCTTCCTTCTAGTCAGGGCAAGGGAGTTACACTCTTTAGATAACCCCTGCTCACCCCTTGGTAGCTTGACATGAGCAGACAGGCTTATCCAGAAGGCAATGTGTAAATTATTTGTACCCAAGCACACAGCAACACAGTGAAAACTCCACAAATGGACACCACACCAGTTTAGAAAAATACATTATCCTTAGCTAAACTCAACAAGACCAAAATGCCAAAAATCCAACATACATGTATCAGGAATATGACTTTTAGAACAGTTACTACAAAAATAGCACTTGTGGAAACAAATAGCTCAACCTGGGCTATTTCGATGTTGTGACAGGCATAAATCCAAAGTACGCTGCCATCCGAGGATGCTTGTTTCCGGTCCAGGGAAGACATGGCTTGGCAGTTCGGGCTGGACTGTTCCCATGAGGCACAGGGTCAGACTGATTTGCATATGGCCATGTCTGAACTGGGGTGGCTGAGTGAGCTAAAGAATGGTGATGGATTAAACCCAGATCAGTTGACTGGGGGTGAGTGTTTGATTTGCTCAAACGCTCCGTCCATCATCCCCTTTTGTATCGCTTTATCCGTGAAAAGCGCGGCGTCATGAACTCCCAAACAACAGTACCTTGGAAATGAAGTCTATGGAAGATGCGTGGCGTCATGGAGGTGAGGCATCGGTGCTCAGGCAAAGCCGGTTCCTTGGCACCCTTTTGAATGCAGGTGTCCACAGAGGAGTCCAGGTGGTCAGTGGGTTGCAGGTGAAGTGTTTGTGGCCCTGGGACTTCAGAACAGGAAGCAAGTACTCAAGCCAATGGAGATTCTTCTTCAAGCAAGTTTACAGCAAAGCTCCAGTCTTTGTCCTCTCCTTGACCGAAGCAGCAACTGCAGGCCAACCCAGCAAAGCACACACAGTAAAGGGTCAGTACTCCTCCTTACAGCTCTCTAGCTCTTCTACTTGGCAAAGGTTCCACTTGAGCCCAGAAGTGATCTAATTCTCAGGGGTTTAAGGTACAATACTTATACCCCATTTTCTCTTTGTTCTCTTTGTGGCAAGGGTATCTAAGCCGAGTCCAAGCCAATTCTGTACTCTGTGGTGCAGCATGACCACAGGAGGTGGAGACAGCATTGTGCAAAGGAGACGCAGCCTATTCAGGTGCAAGTGCAACTCCTCCCACCATGCAGACAAGGTCTATTCAGCCCAGCTATGAGTCACCCAGGAAAGGCAGGACACACTTAGACCTCTTGTGGCTGTCTACAGTGAATGCACATCCCCAGCTCCTGTCATTCCAAAACCAGACAGTCTATGCACAAACAGCAAAGGGATTAAACAAGAAAATGCATACTTTCGAAAAGTAAACACAAGGAGATGATGGACGGATCGCTGAAACTTTTCAGACACTCACCGCCAGTCACAGATCTGGGTTTGAATTCATCATCGTTCCTTAGCTCACTTCGCCAGCCCAGTTCGAACCCAACCTTATGCAAATCAGTCTTGACCCTGTTCCTCATGGGAACAGTCCAGCCCAAACTGCTGAGCCAGGCCTTCTCTGGATCAGAAATAAGCATCCAGGGACTGGTTTTGGGGTAACAACTCTCACTGATACCCTGAAACTGATCCTAGGATGCTTGATTCCAGTCCACCGAGGACCTGGCTTGGCAGTTCGGGAAAAAGGGTCAAGACGGATTTGCATATAGCTGGGCCTCAACTGGAATGGCATGGGGAGCAAAAAAATTATAGATTTAGTTCCAGACCTCAACTAGATTGGCATGGGGAGCAAAAAAACTATGGATTTAGGCCCAGATCGCTGTACTTGGGTGAATGTATGACATTGTTCCACATTCTGTCCATCAATTGTTTTTTTTGCATTTGTCACCCAGAGTAGGACAGGTATGCCCAGACACGGGTCCCATGCTCTCCATCTCACTGGAGACAAGCTAGCCTGGCATATGACGGGTAAAACCCCAAAACTGGTCTTAGGATGCTAGTCCATGGAGGACCTGGCTTGGCAATTGGGTCAGGACTGTTCCCACGGGAAAGAGGGTCAAGAATGATTTATATATTCTGGGTCAAAACTGGAATGGCATGGGAAGCAAGAAACAATGGATGTATGACCAGATCTCTGTACTGGGGTGAATGTATGACATTGTTCAGCATTCTGTCCATCGACTTTTACTTTCTAAAAGTGCCATTTTCAAACACACAATTTAAAAACCATCCACTAAAAAGACATGTTAGTAAATTCTGAGTTCACAGAGCCTAAACTCCATGTCTCCATCTTGTCCCAATGGTAAGTTATATTTGTAAGATGTTACAAAGTAACTCCTATTTTAGCCTATGGGACAAATAGCCCTTCAATAGTGAAAAACGAAATTGGCAGTATTTCACCATTAGGCCATGTAAAACACACAGGCACATGTCCTGTCTTTTCCAATCATTGCATCCTGACCATGGGGGTACTCTGGACCTACCTGAGGGGTGCCGTACTTGTAAAAAAGCTACGCATGGGACCTGGCATTTGGGTGCACTTGCCTGGTTGACATGGCAAAATTAGCGCGCAGACACTGCAATGGCAGGTCTGGTACACATTTGAAAGGCTACTTGTGTAGGTGTCACAATCAGTGCTGCAGGCCCAGTAGTAGTATTTGATCTACCCTGGGACACTCAGTGCACTTTGCTAGGGACATACCAGTAGATCAAATATGCCAACTATGGATAACCAATCATATTCAAAACTTATGCAGAGAGTATATGCACTTAAGCACTGATTAGCAGTAGTACAGGGCCAAGAGTCCTAAAGCCAACAAAAACAGGTCAGGAACAATAGGAGGAAGAGGCAAAAGGTTTGGGGATAACCCTGAAAAAATGCCCATTTCCAATAATACCCTAACAAGATGTGTGGCCAAAGACCTAAGATTGCATCTGTTGTTGCTGATATTGCAAGAATTTGATGGGGTAATTGAAGACAGCCTGTCCCAATCTACTAATGGACAGGCCATTGGTGTGGTCCTTTTCTAGTCTGACTCAAAGCTGGACTGGTCTATAAGGCAACGTGGCAGTCACCAGAGGACTAGTCTAACTGGTTAGAGTGTGGGCTGTTTTTTTGGGTGTTTGTGGATCTATTTTATGGTTGTGAGCCTGTTTTTACTGTTGATTTCTCCAACATTACCACAAACATTGCTTGCAGCAAGCACAAATGCACAGAGTCTCCCATAACCTGTAAAACACCTAGACAGCTTGCCTTTACAATATCAAAACTACTCTGATTTGCAAATGCAGGCTGCTTTTTTTGGCTCTCCGATTAGCTAATCAGACCACTTTTAATTTGGTGCCTGGGCCTATTTTCTGTAGCAGTCCAACCCTGGTCAAGAGCACCAAACTACCTGAAGCCTGTGAGCAAGATAGTACAGACAAAGCCAGGTAAAGAGCACAAAGAGGGAAAAAAGCAAGAAGCTACAATTGACTCCGAATGAAGTCTTGGTCTGATCAAATGTTAAGCCGTCATTCATTGCTGAGATCACTGGCTTCAGATGAGACTCCCTCACAGTGGCTAAACCAGAACCTGGGGCGTACCTTCAGGGGAAGGCGTTTGGGGTGTGACAACTCCCAAATAAATTCATTCTTGGTTTGGTAGTTGTGTGCCTGAGTCTGGTATGCCATGCCTGTTCTCTTTTTTCATCATTTACTAAGAATAAAAGATATAAATGTTACCTTTGATGTAAAACAGGAGAGAGACAGAGATCAACAGAGATACCCATCTGGTGGCTGAATTGCTGAAACAAAATAACTTGAAATCAATCCCACAAATTGTGTGATTCTAGGCAAATGTTTTATTTCACAGAGCCTCCTTACTCTTTAATATCACTTATGAGAGCACATTCAGATGCTTGAGTTCAGGTTATGAACTGTACAAGCACCTCTTATGTTTGATTTGAAAGACTTTAATGTTGCTCCATCTATTTTAATAATCTAAAGCACATTTAGGATTGAAATGACCACTACGCTTTTGTAAGTTCACTAATAGCATTGTCATTGAAGGGTGAGCCATTAATTTGTCTCAGTTTATGTTTAAAAACAATAATTTTTAATAAATGTCCCTCAATGTAGTGGTACAATATCATGAACTAAGGCTTCCACATGTTAATGAAATACACTTTTTTGAATTTTGAAGAGACTGTCATTTTTTTATATTATGTTTGTTGCAAAATATACAAGCCAAACTTTTTCATGGCTCTACTCGTGTATGGACTTTTAAAGTCAAGCCAGACCCTTAACCATGCTCTGCTCAGGTCGCTCTATTAACTTCCTGGTGCACCCACCCCTATTTACGACTCGTTTGAGTACATGGGACCACCATGATTTGATAAAATGATTTCTAAAAGGCGTTGACTAGAAGCATGGAGTCCAGCCTACTTGCTCCCGTTTTACAACTCTACCATCAGGCTTCTCATAGCAGAGGCAAAGAAGAGTGTGTGCAGCACAAACACATTTAAAATATGCGCACCCAGGGCTGGGACTGCAAGCTGTTTTGTTGCACTTAACTGTAGTTATGAGCTTCCAGAGAGAACTAACCAGCATTCATTTTTTGGACCAAAACCTAAATATTTATAGTGAATGGTTCACCACAAAAGTAGTAAATCTGCAACCCATATAAGTACTTTTTAAATGGGTGTAAATTTGCTACATTGTGCAGTTCACAAACATTGAGTAGTAGGCTTGGAAAGCTGCATCAGTCTCTGATTTCCAGGCATAGTACTGGTAATCAAATGCCCAAAAGGTTGTTTGAGGAATTCTTGCAAATAGACTATCTAGTGGCAATCACTGGGTTAGCATTCCAACCCATTGGTTTTCACCCATTGTGTCACTCTAGACCAAAGGTCTTCAAACGGTCAAGCATGGCAGGGTCAAAGACATGATTAAAAAGAGCAGAATATTCTGTAACTATGTTGTTCTGTTTTTTCACCTGCAGATAACTGTAGATAAAGTAAGGTATACCTTAAATGAAAAATAAGGTAATACTTATGAAATGAATTCTCAAGCGTTTAATGCGATCACTGCAGATGTCTGTGTGTGAGGAAAAAGAGTTTCAGAATTGATTCCTGCTGGGCGCAGTGGGAAAAATGGACTTGTGTATATATAGTGCTGTGAGGTTCCAGCCTGTAACTGAAATCACTGGGAATATTAATATGTAAATCATTATTTTAAAACTGTATTACACCCAGTATAAGATAGGGTGCTGTAGAATTGTTTAGTCAGAACCACTGGAATTATGCATCATGGGAGAGCCATATGATGCAGCAGAATTAACGAAATTATGCAAGAACAAAAGTCAGATTATGTGGAATAGTGTGGCATATTTTTTTATAGCATTACTTTATTATTTTGTGCTTTTTACACATGGAAATACTTTTTGGGCAAAGATTTTACCTCATTAGTACCAGTTTAACAACCAAATACAGAAATAAGCAAATGAAAGGGGGCCAGTTAAGCTTTGTGAAGGGCCTTCCACTGCGTGGGAACACGTCACCACATTTTAGTAACTTTTGAGCCATTTGACCTAGAAACAATTTCTTCTCTAAAATCTGCAGCTTATGCATCAGATGATGAATTATGTGGCAAATGTAGAGATCCATAAATATGGAAAAAGTCCACAAAATTGTGTAATTCTAATGGGTCTTGGTTTAGTGTTTAAGATAAAAGAAGTCCTTTCAAAGCATATATTTAGTAATAGGTAGCTTAGCGGAAGCCTTTTTATATGTATCCATTAAAAGGACACTTTCCAGAACTCTACACCCTTTTGTCACTAGACATCATGAAACTTCCAGTGGCTCCATCAATTACGGCTCATACTGGATCCCAGCAGCCCTTACATTTAGCAATTAACCAATTGCACACATTTATATTTATTTCAGGTAGCAGGCACCTTGGTGAGAAGGCCTATTTCTTTTCTAGCTCTCTGTCTCACCCTCAGCTTCACAACACCCTCTCCCCTTTCACCTTCATCCAGCGGCCTCACAAGGTCCACATTAACTGTTTAGCTTAACAAAAAGCATGGGGACTAGTTTTGTGAAATAAAAAAACCGCAGGTACGTCGGTTCCCATAATTCCTGCCCAATTCAAAATGGTGATGTCCTTTTAGGTAAATTGAAGGGCATCCTTTAAGGTCACATTTAGAAGCAGAGGCCTGATCACCCGGACACCTGGGCTTTAGAGGAAAAGCCCAGGGGAAATAGGAAAATAGCAAGATCTATTAAAAAGATCAAAGACAAGGCCCATTGGAGGGGTGCTATTTGTGGACTAATTTTTCCATCTACGCAGGGGCAGACATACAGGCAACATATGGGGCTGTTTTTTAATGAAAGGGCCAGAACTACCATTAAAGTAGGAAGTGCTATATGTGCAAAAGTGTGAGGTGGTCACTGCACCACCAATTATGACTGTCTTATCAGCAAAAAATGGAGTGAAGGCCCATTTTCCTTGCTAGTTTTAGGGCCCAGTTAACCATTGCTGCATAGGGAACAGGGCCCCAGCAAGGGGGGAAAGATGGTGACTTTGTTCCCTTTTTTATTACACAAAGGAGGAAACAGCCTACTCTGAGCCTCCGGCCTAAGAGTAATAGCTCTGTGTAGTGGACAGAGGATGAAGCCTGTTTCATAGGGCTGTAGGTATCATTGTGTGGTGATGTGTTGTAAGACATCACCTACTGATGTCATACAGAATGTTCTTGGGCTAGGGTTCTGTGAAAGGCAGTTGTTCCGTGTATGCCTAGGCTGTGCCAGCTGCGGTGGCTCTCTCCTTTGGAATAAACTCCTACTTGTATTTCCAGTGTCGTGTGCATCTTTACACTGGCGACGGAGGATGGTTGGATCAAGTTTCCTATCACGATGACCTTTTGAGACTCCAAGGTTCTTCAACTTTCGTGAAACTACGTTTTTGATCAACCCTATTTATATCCGTGTTCTCCTTGTTTGACATTCATGTAAGTACATTTATTTTACTTACACACTGATCTACAGATCCGGGGGAGAGCCACCGCGCCGCATTACTTCATTTTGATTGCCAGCAACTCAAGCACAGACTATTTCTATTTTAAATTCGCCGCCTACCTCGCCGTTGTGTTTATATTGGGAGTCCTGCCTTCACTGTCTCCTTCATGGCGTATTTTCCGACTGTACTACTGGAGGTATTTCAGAGTTCTTGTCATCCCAGGCTGCGCTGAGCCATTTCCAACGCTCTTCTTCGTTGCCGCTGTGTGATGTTTCCTCTCTAACTCTCCGGCTCAAGTGATGACGCACTAGAACTCTCTGTCTCTCTCAGCGGAGCCCTCATGCCTATGTCATCACGTTCCACACGTCACTGTCCTGACGTACGGAGTCTTTGTCACTCCTCTGCGCATCGTTCTATTTCATTACTCAGCATTATTCTGGCGTTTAGAGAATTCTATCTTCCTCAGCTCTGACGCACTCAGCTTTATTCGTAATTTTCAAGGATTCCATCACGCTGACACACACAGCTGTTCCAGTGTTTGTCGAGTTGCGCTGACACACACAGCAGTTTCCAGTGTTTGTACAGCATGTTCATCACTGAGTAAAATTCTGGTGAAACTACACTGACACCCACAGCATTCACTTTACTACCACTGAGTTTAGTAGTTTATTGAAGAATACCAGCAATTTATTAGCGCCATCCTGTGATCCAAGTTGTTTTTGCACGAGAAAAAAAAGTTTTTTTTTCACAGCTTACTTATCTTTTCAGCCTATTATCTCTGTTGATTTATCATGCAGAGTGTTATACCTCCAGCGCCTTTTCTACAAGATCCGGGGGACCCGCCTTTGGAGTGGAAATTATGGTACAGATCTTTTAATGCATATTTAGGAGCTATTGACGGTCTTAGATATAGAGCTAAAAGGAAGAAGAACCTTATGTACTATCATTTAGGAGTGGAATGACAAAATGTTTTTGATCATTTGCCTCCATTTGTACAACCTGAAGGTGGGAATCTGGATGAATTTGACCAGGCTGTTGCGCAATTAGACAAGTACTTTACCAAAACTAAGAATCTAGTGGTTCACAGATATAAATTTTTCACTAGAACTCAAAAATCTGATGAGAATATTGACAGTTTTATTACTGCTTTAAAGGTTCTAGCTGCTAAATGTGAGTTCGAAAATTTCACATCTCAATTGATAAGAGATCAGCTTGTTGCTCGTTGTTATTGTAAGAAGACGCAGCAAAGACTACTTACTTGTAAAGATCTTTCACTAGATAAGGCTGTGGACATTGCAAAGAGCATTGAGACTTCTATTGATGATGTTAAACAACTTGAAACTGCACTATCTAATACTAATGTTTCCGGTGCAGTTTCCTCCAAACAATTTCCATCTAATGACAAACTTCCTACTCCTTTAAACCAGAATATCACTAGAGGTTATGTCAGAAGACCATACGGGTTTAGAGGAGGTAGAAATTTTGTTCAGAATAGACAACAATTCAATTCAAGAATGTTTTGCTACAGATGTAGTTCAAATCAACATGTTTCCTCTTTCAAAAATTGTCCAGCATCAAATTAGCAATGTGGTCAGTGTGGTAAAATGGGTCATTTTGCAAAAATTTGTATGAGTGGTAAGAAAAGTAATGTTAGATGTGTTATTGATGATAGTGAAGAACTTGTTAACAATGTACAAGATGGTATACAGCAAGATACTGTTCAAGATGATGTCACCGGTCAAAATTATGTTGTCGTAGTTAAACAACAGCCTAACAAAGGGGAGATATACCATGTGCCTGATCCTGAAGTTGATGTTTGCATTGGTTATAGTCATATTCAGCTCTTAGTTGATACAGGGGCACGTATTACTATTGTTTCACATGAAAAGTTTCTTAATTTTTGGAAGGACAAACGTCTACTACCACCGGATATTCTTACTGTAGCTTTTGAAGGAAGCAAAATTGAATTACTAGGCTATTTTTGGGAAAGCATTACAGTCTTTGGAGTAACTATCAAAGGGAAGGTTTATGTGGCAAAAAGGTTCATAAATGTCTTAGGTCTTTTGCACCAAGCTGAATTTGGTTTGACTATCAGACCTGGTAGAGCTAATCCAGTTACAATCGATCAGGACAGCAACAATTCTGTATCACATATCTCAAACGTGTGGGAGCATAAGTATAACAATATTTTTGAGGATCCTTTGGGTAAAATTACAAATTTTCATCATTTTATAAAGGTAAAGGAAAATGTCTGTCCTGTGAAACATAAGTTACGCAACGTCCCTTTAAGTATCAGGAGTTATCTCTCTAAACATTTACAAAGTATGTGTGACCAAGGAATTATTGAAAAAATTGAATGTACCCTCTGGCTTAGTCCCATTGTTTTAGCTAAAAAGAGGTCAGGGGATTTAAGAATGTGTGTGGACCTGAGAAGTCTCAATGAAGGTATCTGGGTTGATGGTTTTCCCCTTCGTCGCATTGAGGAGCTTATTGCCAAAGTTGGATCATCGTCATGGTTTACAAAATTAGATCTTAAAGTAGCCTACCATCAGGTTGAGCTACATCCCCAGTCTAGACATCTGACAGCATTTGTCACTCCTGATGGAGCCTTTCAATTTTGTAGACTTCCCTTTGGGCTAGCTTCGGCAGCCGCCGTTTTTCAGAGACTCATGTCTGAGATGTTTTGTGATAATCCCAATGTCGTAGTTTTTCAAGACGACATCCTTATCTTTACTAAAACTGAGAACGATCATGACATTGCAATTGACCAAGTCTTTAGTACTTTAGAAAAGAGAGGGGTTACCTTGCAGAAGAGTAAATGCATTATTAAGGTAAAAGAAATTGAGTACCTCGGTCACATTATTTCTAAAGAAGGCATTAAACCTAGACCTGGTTTAATCAAAAGCATTGTAGAAGCACCGACCCCACAAAACAAAGAGCAACTTTTGTCCTTTCTTGGTCTCTGTGAGTTTTATGCGAAATTTATGAGGAATTTTGCAAAAACCACAGAATGCTTTAGAGAGTTACTTAAAAAGGGTAATGCGTACATATGGTCGGAGAAATGTGAAGAAGGTTTTCGATCCATTAAGGAACATATTATCAAAGCTCCTGCGCTTCAGGCTTTTGTTGAAGGCAAACAAACTGTGGTCACTGTTGATGCTTGTGAGTATGGATTGGGTGCTGTTTTGTCACAGTATTCTGAAGGGAAAGAACTTACTATAGGGTTTGCATCTAGAACGCTCCGGCCTGTTGAACGAAAATATTCGGTCATAGAAAAAGAACTATTAGCCTGTGTCTGGAGTATTGAAAATTTTAAATCTTATCTTTGGGGCAGGTCATTCATTCTTAAAATGGATCATCGACCCCTAGTTGATATTCTGTCTGGAAAAAATGCGAAACACACCACAGCTCGTTTGGCTAGACTTTCTACAAAACTTTTAGAGTACACGTTTAATGTAGAGTATATTCCTGGTGGAAGAAATACCAGGGCCGACTGTTTATCTAGATTGCCCATTGAAGACACTGATGAGCAAGAATGGGAATGCGAAATTGAAGAATGTTTTGTAGCTCATATTAGTCAGGATAATTTGTCCTTTGAGGAAGATTGTTGGGCACTAGAAGTTGTTAAAGGTCCCATACTTAAAGAAGTTGTTGGGCTAATAAAAAAAGGATGGCCAAGAGAAAAATGTCTTTCACCAGATTTACAGATGTTCTGGAAGGTGAATGATGAACTTTCGGTAGAAGGCGGAAAAATTGTCAGGGGCAACAAACTCGTACCTCCCTCGTGTTATCGTGAAAGGATTGTTTTGGCCGCACATTCTGGTCATCTTGGTTCTACCATTACCAAGAGGAAAGTTAGAACTGATTTCTGGTGGCCTAAAATGGATTCTCAGATAGAGGATTTGGTAAAACAATGTTCACCATGTAACACTAGTGATAAAGTACTAGTACTTGAAGGAGCGAGTAATTCTCCTGTCTCTCCTCCTGAAAGAGCCTGGCAAAAGTTAGGAATGGATTTTTTAGGACACTTTCATGTTTTACCTTCGAACTCGAAGTATTTTCTTGTCTTGATAGATCATTTATCTAGATGGGTTGAGGTTGAACCTATTAGCATTCCTAATTCTAAAAGTGTGATTAACTGTTTAAACTCAATTTTTCTTAGGGAGGGCTATCCTGAAGAAATCCTAACCGACAACGGTGTGCAATTTGTTTCTGAAGAAATGAATTCTTTTTTACGTGTCTGTGGCATCAAGCACACTAGAACTCCTCTTTACCACCCACAGAGTAATGGTAAAACAGAAAGGTTCAATAGAGTTGTAGTTGGGTGTGTGCAGGCAGCTCATAGATCAGGATGCTGTGTATTTCAAGCGGTAAAAGATTTACTTTGGTCATATCGCACCTCTCCTCACGTTTGTACCAAGTTTAGCCCTTTTGAACTTATGAGGCGAAGAAGAGCTCCATCTCAGGTTTACCCTTTCTGGATGGTGAAGTCATTTCAGCAAGATTTTGACATGAAACACATGTGGGACTCTGCCAATCTAAGGTCAACTGAGATGTCTTCCAAAAATTGTCAAAGTATTCATATGAAGCCATCCCTGAAACTTTCTATTGGGGATTGGGTTAGGATTAAGAATCCTGTGTCTGTTAAAAAAGGGTTGTCTAAATTTTCTGCTTCCCAACAAATTGTTGATATTCGTAAAAATGCAGTCAAATTGTCAAATGGGAATTGGTGGAGCACTTCTCGTGTTGCTAAAGATCCCAGTGTTTCATCTGTTCCTGGTTTTTCATCTGCTCCAAGTTTTTCTTCTGAAATTGTTGGGAATAACAACAAAGATATGGAAAGTAGTAGTAACACAAGAATGAGCAGAAGAACATGTAACATACCACAATATTTAAAGGATTATGTTTAATCTAAGTTTGTTTTTTTAGAGTGTTCATATAAGAGTGCATGCATTCCTTGTTTCTTTTCATTGATATTTATGGTCTATTAGTATTGGGTTTTTTTTGTTTTGTTTCTGTTATTGAGGGGGGAGGTGTGGTGATGTGTTGTAAGACATCACCTACTGATGTCATACAGAATGTTCTTGGGCTAGGGTTCTGTGAAAGGCAGTTGTTCCGTGTATGCCTAGGCTGTGCCAGCTGCGGTGGCTCTCTCCTTTGGAATAAACTCCTACTTGTATTTCCAGTGTCATGTGCATCTTTACACATTGGTAATGGGGGGGAATGGCACTGGTGGCCAGTGGTGTGAGGGGCCAACTAAACCCCAATTATGGCTGTTTTACTATCCTTCTTTGTTTGCATAAGGCCCCATTGCACCCTTTCTGTGCCAGTTTTTTGTCCTCATAACTATAGCCTAAGGGAGGTGAATATTGAAGCAGAGGAGACAGTTTAAATTGGGCTTCAGAGAAAAGACAGAAAGGGTATGGCACAAGATCGGGGCCCATGTTTTTTTAACAAAAAAGAGCAGAGGAGACTCCCTGTTTCGCAAGGCAGTAGCTATCATTAGTGAGCAGGTAAAGTGGCAGTGGATCTCAGGGGGTTGAGAGGCCCACTGCATCAGAATCATGTCTGTCTTACTCTCCAAAAGAGGTATGAGGCCTTGCTAGCATTAGAGCTAAGGAAACCATCGCTTCAAAGTGGGGGCAAGATGTGGGGGCTCATTTTTGTCTGAAAGGGACATACAATCTGTTTCAGAACTGAATTGATAACCAGGCATGGTGGGAAAGGCAGAGGCAGAGAGGCAGCCTTCCACTCAGGGCTGCAGCTATCATTAGTGCAGCAGGTACAGTTGCATTGGGGCCCAGGATTGTGAGGGGCTCACAACACCCTAATTACATGGGGTAGAGTTTTATGGTCAATTTATGTTTTTGTGTGATGTATTTGCTCTTTCATGCTACTTACATTTAGTGCAGAATTTGTGTTACAGAAAAGTACCCCTGGAATTATCTCATACTCCCAGCCCCCTGCGCTGAGCCTTTCCACTACCATGCCCCGAAGTCTTGCCATAAAGTTCTGGAGGGGGGACCGACTTCAAAACAATTTACTTAGGGGGCTCAGAGCAAAAAAAGTTCAAAGACCACTGCTCTAGACAGAGGCGCACCTGAAGCAAATCAGTGCTGGCGCTGTGCTCATGGAAACAATACATCACACCCCTCCACCATGCAGCTCACTGCTTTTTTAGTTCAGACATGTGAGATTCACCATCCCCCCACCCCCGAATCTCACTGACTAAGCTATGCCCCTGACCCGAACTGTAGAGTGACAGGAAACTTCTAAGGTGATCACTTCCGTTTTTGTTAAGCTTAAGCAAGCTTTGACTCTGCAAAATGATGGGTGACATGCAATCATGGAAAACCACGTGAAATAGCTCCCACATCTCCTTTAATCCTTGGTATTGCAATAATAATCATATACATATCATAATGATTTTTTGGAGTCTTGATCTCACCTTCTGTCACTGATACAGGATGGCCAGTAGACAATACACTGCAGTTCTCACTTTAGATGGATGATGCAAGTTGTCAGCAAGGCAGCAGCAGCAGCTCTTAATTAAAACGGGCTGGCATTTGGTGGAATATCTAATTACTTTTCTCACATCTGAGCTTTGCAGTTTGTTTTCGGAAAAAGGCCTTGAGCAATCTATCCTAATTGTTAGTGTGTCAAAATATACAAAAGGCTTGTAACAACTGAACCCCAAACGAATGCAGGTGGCAAGGAGAGATGCTGCAGGATGTGATATCTTCTAACAAATAAATTAACTGCACTACACATATATATAAAGACTATTGTAAAGTAATCTGGAATTTGTGTGATTTTATAAACCAACCCTGTCTTTGACCTGTATTTGCTTCACAATTAGAGAACATCCCATTGACTTGCAATATTATTACTATTATTGCAAAACCAAAAGCTCTGGCTTTAATTTAGAGTTAGAAGCCAAACTCATTGACTTTGCCATTGCTTGTTAGCAGTGGGCAGCAGCAGGATGAGAAGTAGCAACCGGGTGCTCTGAAATGCAACAGTGGCCCAGCGACCGGATGTAAAATACCCGCTGGGAGTGGTGAAAGGATGCAGTGGTGCACTCACTGGCAGGATGGAAAGATGCCACCGGATGCCATGCAGAAGGATAAATCACTGCCCAGAGGCAGGTGGTGTGGAAACTGTAAGAAACATTTGAGACAAAGATTGAACTCTGTGGCACCTTTTAGAGGCCAGCATGGTTTTGGTGAAAGTCACTAAATAAAGAAGAAATGTCACCTTGTTCAAAGGGTACACTTAAAATAACATTACACACTAGGTTATCAAAACTGGTACTTATTTTAGGGGCTCATTAGGAGCTGCTTATAATTTAATGCATACTTTGCTTGATTGTATGATCCTGTCAGTTGTGATGTAAACATGTTGCACAATATCCCACCAGTCTATGTTTCAAAACTTCGGATTGGGGATTACATGATCCTAGTAGGTGTTTCCCCCTGTTCCAAGGTGCACAGCAGGGGTATAGGAGGCTTGGGAGCTTTCTATCGACCCTATACATATTACCCGTTGACTGAGATTCGCAGGCTCCGATAAACAAATACATTCGCATAGCTCTGAAGTGAAGCAGTGATAAAGGCAGGCATGTAGTCTCAATTTCCAAGTATGCTTTATTGGTATTTACTTCATCAAAAATAATGGGTTGGCTGTGAACCTGGGAATATCATGTTATTGACTACAATGTGTTTTGTTAAGTATTGCGATTTCTTTGCGTGAAAGAATTGGTGCCCAAAATGTCACATCTATGGCTAAAGATCAATCCCCCAGATACATCAAGAACCCATTTTGCTATTCCTTAATAGCGAAAAATAACGATTCGCTATTAAGGAATAGCAAAAGGCAATGCATGAAGAAATCATGAAAAAAATAGCGATTTCTTAAAATTCCTTAATTGCGACTCGCAAATTGCGAGTCGCAATTAAGGAATTCCTCCCCATTCATTCCTATGGGCCTAGAGGCCCTTAGGAATGAATGGGAAGACATTCTCAATTTGCGAATGACAATTAGCGAATCGCAAATTGAGAATGCGATTTCAAGGGTGCAGAGGTGTCCAAAGGACACCCTGTTGCACCCCTGAAATTGATCTGTGCACATATGTTGTGCACACACATGCCCTTAGGACATGTGTGTGCGCAACATGAAACTTTGAAAAATGCACTTTAGTGCATTTCTCAAGTTTTTGCAAATTACCATGAAGTTCAACTTCATGGTAATTTGCGATCCCTATTAGCGAAGTCGCTATTTTTTAAACTCTAATGCATTGCAATTAAGGAATCTCAATTTGAGATTCCTTAAATGCAAGTAATCGCAATTTTGCGATTTCTTAATTTGAGATTTTTGTATTTGGGATGATGCATCCCAAATGCAAAAATAGCGGTCGCAAAGAGGCAGATTCTGAGAATCTGCCCCTTTGCGAGCGGATTTTTCCTTGATGCATCTATGCCATAGTATGGCCTGAAGGAGTAGAAGGAGTGTGGGCTTATCTTAACCATTTATTCAGCACCCCACAGTATAATTATAAAAAAAGACACCAACACACATCAATGCCATTAATATTACATATATTCAAAGCCATATACCCAAACAATACAAACTAATTTTCTTCATGAACGGCTGTCATGAACACAGAAATAAATGTATGACTTGGTGAAAAGATGCCACAAAGTGCAAAAGCGCTTGACACAATACAATACCAAAATATATATGAAACAATTAAAGAGATGTCTGTACTTTTTATATGAAAGCATTCCACAAACACCTTATCTCATTATTAGTCTTTTTAAGGATGGTTGACCAAGGACATAGACCAATAAAGTTGTCATCAACGTTTCGACCCTGTATGTATGCGTTACTGGATACATGTCACTGCAAGTCTTCCTCAGGACTAGTGAGTTGAGGACTGCTTAAATACACTAACATTTTTGGGAATCCAAACTCCTCCAATCCACGATGTAGCCTCCATCAAGGATTAATAAGTAGCCACACAATTTTTATCAAGGAAGGTGGAAATGTAATGAAATGACCGTTTTGTCAACCTCCATTATATGGAAAAATGGGCTCCTGCAACCCAGGATGGAGCCCGCTGCAAGTATCAAAACATCCAAACCAATTTCTTGAAGGAAGGGGTGGTTATTTCAACAAAATTACAGTTTACTAATTGGAGTCAAAATCAACTATAAATATTGTGGTATCCTTTCACAGACTTAGCAGAATATTCAGAGACAACTATTCACTCTGAATAAAGTCTTCTTGCGGGGCCCTGGGCATGGTCCCAGCTCACCCAAGCTAAAGGCCGTACCTGGGTACACAATAGTAATAATCTTGGGATGTATTAGGGTACCATTAACTCAGGGATTTTAGAATAAAAGTATGCGCTCAGGGTGCCAAAAAGAAGCACACAGACCCCTTTGCGCTGGCTCAGCACAGACAAAGGCATCACAATAGAGTCCCTGAGTCACTCCCCCCTAGCCCCATTGTAAGGAATGCTAGAATCTGGGCCCGACTACCAGTTGAATCATGGTCCAATAGTCTCGCGACTGCCCAGCCCTCTTATAATGGGGACCCATGTGTGGCCAATCAAGAAATTGAAGAATGGATTGTACAATCACTTGAGGCCACCCTTCCCCTCTGTAAAATTACACCGAAATGCTCTAAAAAAACTGCTCCTTGGTACTCGGAGGCCCTCAGAGAAAAGAAACGCCACTGCAGGAAACTGGAAAGACGGTGGCGCATGGATTACTCACTGGATGAGAAAACACAATATAGAGAGGCAATTAAATCCTATAAAGTCGAGGTTAAATCCGCCCAGTCTACTTACTTCTCGGATAAAATCATGCGAGCCAAGTCTAAACCGAAGGAAATCTTTCAAATAGTGAAAGCCTTACCAAACTTCCCTCCCCTGGCATGCACCCGGGTAAAACCGCAGCCCAATGCAACGACTTGGCAGAATTTTTCCATCACAAAGTCAACCAAATCTACTCCTCTTTTTCCTCCATAGCACCAGAGCCTAGAGCTCAGGGACAGACAAACCCGGTGAATGCCTCACCACAATCCCTGATAAGTCTGGATCACTTTCCTTTGCTAGATCCCGAATCTTTAGATTCCATAGCCCGCCGGGTAAAATCTGGGTCTCCACGTGACCCAGCACCCCCAGAAGTTATGATGCTGGCACCTCAGGTCATTCTACCCACCATCATGAATCTCCAGAATGCCTCCATCACCTCCGGTACCATCCCTCCAGCTTGGAAGCGGGCCATGGTCCGTACTCAGCTAAAAAAAAACAATCTGGACCCCGGTGACTTCAGTAGTTATCGTCCGATCTCCCTGCTCCCCTGGGTGAGCAAAATTCTCGAGAGGCACATCAATATCCATCTGGTGGATTTCCTCGAGAATAACCAGCTGTTAGATGCCACCCAGACGGGCTTTCGACCCAGACATGGGACGGAGACCGCTCTGATGGCAGTCACCGAGGAAACCAGTAGGATCCTGGACCAAGGGGGATCCGTGGAAGGGATCCTCCTTGACCTAAGCGCAGCATTCGATACGGTCAGTCATGACACCTTGCTGAGCCGCCTTTCGAGTGTCGGAATAACAGGCGGGGCATGGCAATGGCTCAAATCATTTCTGAGCAACAGGTCCTTCCAAATTTTTGATGGAGACATGGTATCCACAAGCAGGCCGCTGAGATGTGGAGTCCCGCAGGGCTCCTCCCAAAGCCCTGCGCTCTTTAACATCTATATGAGACCGCTAGCTGAGGTTGCCCGTCCGTTTGGTATTAAAATCATCTCTTACGCGGATGACACTCAGCTAGTGGTCTCCTTGGTGCAGGAGGATGGTCTATCAGCATCAGCGGGGCTGTCGAAGTGCCTGGAGGAGGTAAAGGGATGGATGACTTCGTCCTCCCTCAAACTTAATGGGGATAAAATGGAGCTGATGCTCCTGGGTCCCACGAACTCCACATTTTTCAACTCCCTCTGGCCCCATGCCTAGGCACCCCTCCAACCCCCAAGGACAACATAAAGAGCCTGGGGGTTTGGTTGGACAAAGCTCTATCTTTTAATACTCAGGCTACAAAACTTTCGGCTACCTGCTTTGGTCTCCTTAGGATGTTGAGGAAAGTTTTTCCTCTTCTACCTATGGAGGCTAAACAGGTGGCCATTCAGGGTCTGATTCAGTCCCAATTGGACTTTAGCAATTTTCTCTATCTCGGTGTCCCTGAATACACACTGCGTAAGTTGCAGATAGTTCAAAACTGCGCGGCCCGTACATTGCTCCAGCTGCCGCGTAGACTGTCAGTCAAACCTGGACTGAGCAGTCTGCATTGGCTACCGGTATGACAAAGAATTGCCTTTAAGGCTATGTGTATATCCCACCAAGCCTTCTGGGACACAGGACCGGCTATCGTCCGTGATTTAATAACACAGTATCATCCCAGTAGAAATCTTCGCTCTAGCCAGGCGTTTATGGCCATAGTCCCTAGGATAAAAAAGGCAAGAGCTGGCGGCAGGATGTTCACTCATAATGCCGCCAAGCTATGGAATTCACTTCCCCTTCAACTCAGGTCCAACCCTAATTTGTCCTCTTTTCGGAAGCAGCTGAAGACCTTCCTTTTTAACGCTCCTCACTAACCCCTCAGCGAATTCCCTCTATTAAGCAAATCACACTTGTCACTAGCGCTTGGACGCCTCAGGGCAGCAATCGCGCTCTACAAATATACATTTCATTTCATTTCATCCATTTCATCCATTTCATCCATTTCATTTCATTTACTCATAGGAATTTGTGCCTCAATTAAGATATAAGCCAGAGAGCGAAAGAGGACCTAACTGTTTTTATTACATCAAGTCAAAAACAAAGCTGATATTAGCCGGCTTGACAATGGACTCCTGTAGCCAAATAATGTTAAAAACGTAAATGACACCTGTAGTGCTGCACCTTAATTTCCATGGAGGCCTAGAGCAAACGTGCAGCGCAGTGCTTTCCTGGTAACATATGCAGCATTGTCCTGGTAACACCATACTTGCTAACTTACAAAATAACTTCACCGTATGAGGAGGGGCAGGGCCTTGGAGGGGGCGGTGCCAAGAGCTATCTAAGAGGCATTTTGCCCCTCAACAAGCCCCCACCCCCTCACAAGCAAAACCCAAAACAAAGGGACAGCGAGGCTACCGCGGTTGTCCTGGGGTGTTTCACACCTTTTATTGAACATCAGCTGCTTACAGTCTCAGAAAACGAGCTGGAAATCCATTGTTTACAGTGATTTTCAGCTCGTTTTCCCTACCACCATGTGATTTCAGCTCCCCACTTTGTGACCTTGTGAAGGGAGTGGAAATCATGTGACACCAGGTGGCACTATATGAGCTGGCAGGTATGTAAACTCGTGCAGGAGCTGGACCTCAGAACAGGATGTCTTCCGAGTTATCACAGGGGTGATGTCTAACGCACTAAGGGGCATACGTACAAGTAAGTGACGGAGCATTGTGTCAGCCTTCTTGGCTTAACGCCAACCTATGCCACTTCTGAAATGCAGTGCTGCACCATATTTACAGCAATGGGCAGCCCTACATTTCACCCTGCACTGGCGCTAAATTTAGCTTCCTATCGCCAACGCGGGCCCGCTTGCACAATTGTGCAAGGATGCTTGTGTTACAGGGTAAGATTGTTTATGTGCTGGAAGGTGTCCCTTCCTGCACATAAATAATCAGTAATGACGTTTTATAACTTCTATGTGGACTGCAGAATGCAGCACACATAGAATTTGCAACTCAGCATTTTTTTTAAATGATTGTTTATGTGCAGGAAGGGACACCTTCCGGTATATAAACAATCAATGGCGTTTTGCTGTTTCTATGTGTGCTGCACAACACAGCACACATAGAAACAGCAAAAGCGAGGAGAAATAGAGCATTTCTCCTCATTTCACCAGGTTAAGACCAGTTTGTTTTGGTCTTAATTTTGGCGTTGCCACATATTTGCATTACCCTTGTAAATAAGAGGCAGTCCAAACGCCAAATGCAATGCCCATTCCCCACTCCAAACACACTAAGTATAGTGTGAAAGGGGGATTTATTTACAAGGCAGCATTAACCCACATTAAGGGGCAGATTAACAATGAAGTGATGAAGTGCGGTGTTAGCCTTCCTGGCTTAACAATGAACTCTTCCTGGCTTCACCATATTTACAGCACTATGGTGCAGCCGGATGTACGTTGTTACAACGCATGCTTTTACTACGCATGCCTTTACAATGCAGGTTTTTTAACGCAAGTCGTTACAACGACTTGCGTTGGCGGGTGCTGGATAGTGAATAGTTTAATTTACTCTTCCAACTCCAGTTCCCGTGGATAGTAGGGAGGTGTTGGATAGTAAATTAAACTGTTACCTATCCTAGAGCGCCCCCCAGCGCAATTCGTTGTAATGACTTGCGTTGAAAAACCTGCGTTGTAAAGGCACTGCGTGGTAAAAGTTGCGTCGTAAAGGATGTTTCCCGGTGCAGCCCAGCATTTCCCCCTGCACTTGGACTAAACGTAGCATCCTAGCGCCAAACCGGGCACCCTTGCACAATAGTGCAAGGGTGGGATGTCTACATTGAGGGGAAGATTGTTTATGTCCAGGAAGGTGTCTTTTCCTGCACATAAACACTCTTTAAATGACTTAATGCAGCACACATAGCAGTTGCAAAATGTAATTTCTTTTTTTTGGATTGTTTATGTGCTGGAAGGGGCACCTTCCGGCACATAAACAATCAATTGCAATTTGCTGTTTCTACGTGTGCTATACAACTTGGCACACATAGAAACAACAACAATGTGGAGAAATAAAGTATTTCTCCTTGTTTCGCCTGTTTAAGACCAGGTTTTCCCTGATCTTAATTTTGGCACTGCCTCCTATTTAGGCCACCCTTGTAAATAGGAGGCAACTTCAAAATCAATGGGTGTTGCTGTGGAACATGCACCGCAACACCCATTGAACTCCCCTTTCAAACTAAATACAGCGTGAAACTGTGCCTTATTTACAAGACAGCGTTAAGCCTCGTAAATAAGGCAAAATCCCTATCACCACCACAACGTCACACGTTGTGTTGGTGATCAGGGCTTGTAAATATGCCCCTCAGAGGCGTAATGGTGCCTTGTAAATAAAGCAAAGCCTAATCGCCACCACAACCTCAAAAAAAGTGACGTTATGGTGGCGATAGGGGCTTGTAAATATGCTCCTAAGCCCACTAGCTTCTTACAACTCATAATGGCTGAATGATTACAAGACTGTGTAGATGCAAATCTCCGCCTCGCTGGGCAGCTGATCACTGGAAAAAAGAAATGAAAAGAGCAGGCTAGCCTTGTTTACTTCGATCCCCGGTTCTCGCAGATTCTACCAACAATCTGCTCGAAAGACTGCTGGGCTTGGACAAAGAAATCAAGGCATGTTGTCAGCTCAAGCTGCTGTGCTAATATCAGATGTGCGTTGAAACCATTCTGCATTCAGTGCTTCTGAACTTTCTTGTCCCAGTTTCACATTATGCTTTGCCAGGCGCCAGAAGCACGTTACTGAAATATGAACCAGATGACAAACACGTACCAACACGAATATGTAGAGAGCAAGAGGAAATTACATCTCAATGTAGTATCTGTAAAGAAAAGAACAAACCTTGGATGATCATGTGCACAAATTCTTGATTGCAAACGTCAACACGTTTCACCTCCCTTATGATTTTGTTGATTTATATCCCATTTAACGAAAACACGTGTGGTTCAATCAAACGTTGTGATCAGCCTACATTGTACTTGCTCCTTTGGCATATTCGGCGTCTTTTCTCTGTTCACACTTGTAAGCGAGGATTCACAAATGACTAGGACAGCATCCGAGAAACGTTTACCATCTCAGGGGCATATTATCAAGACAGGCGATAAAATTATCGCTGTTTTTTTCAGCAGAAAACTGCCGCCAAAATTGAAATTATTGGCTTAATAATGTGTTCTTTGGTATTCCAATTGAAGCTCAGGTTAGATGTCCTTCACATCTAACATGGGCTTCAATTGTAATTCCACAGAGCATATTATCAAGCCCATTATCACCATTTTAGCGGCAGTTTCCTGCCGCTAAAACGGCGATAATATTATCGCCTGTCTTGATAATATGCCCCTCAGTTCTTCTCATGAGAAAGTCCAGCACCTACAGAGATTCCCACTGAGTTCCAGTTTCTGTCAAGTGTTTTTATTCTATTAATGCCTAGGGGTAAGAATGTATAACATATTTTGTATTTTGAGAGGGGTTACCATGGCATTGGGTATTATCCTGTGGGGAGGTGTAAAGTGCTGTCTCACTGGGTGGCTATTTTTGATATTTTTGCTCCAATTAATTGTCTAGATGTCAAATAGGCAAGAAGATATTGATGTTCTTCCACGCTGGTAAGGAAAATCGAATCAGGCTGGATACACACGTTTCAAAATGAGTTGTATAGCACTTAACCTATACTTACCATGTGATGCAGTAATTAGGTTGCTGTAGTGAAAGCTATAATATTGTCATGCGATATAAAATGCTGTGAAGGGCACAAAAGGGGGTGGTGATGGACGGAGCATCTGAACCAATCAAACACTCACACCCAGTCAAAAGATCTGGGTTTGATCCAACACCGTTCTTTAGCCCACTCTGCCACCCCAGTTCAGACATGACTATATGCAAATCAGTCTGACCCTGTGCCTCATGGGAACAGTCCAGCCCGAACTGCCAAGCCATGCCTTCCCTGGACCGGAAACAAACTTCCGAGGACCGGTTTCTGGTATTCCAGCCGTCGTCAGCCCGGCTTGCTTGAATCCAGTGTCAAAGTGAGCAAGGGACTCACGTCTGAGCATACTCTGCCACACTTATGGCGGCCAAAGCGGTACAAAAGGGGGTGGTGATGGACGGAGCATCTGAACCAATCAAACACTCACACCCAGTCAAAAGATCTGGGTTTGATCCAACACCGTTCTTTAGCCCACTCTGCCACCCCAGTTCAGACATGGCTATATGCAAATCAGTCTGACCCTGTGCCTCATGGGAACAGTCCAGCCCGAACTGCCAAGCCATGCCTTCCCTGGTCCGGAAACAAGCTTCCGAGGACCGGTGTCTGGCATTCCAGCCGTCGTGAGCCCGGCTTGCTTGAATCCAGTGGCAAAGTGAGCAAGGGACTCACGTCTGAGCATACCCTGCCAAACATATATGGCGGCCAAAGCGGTACAAAAGGGGGTGGTGAGGGTCTACCAACACAATGACACAAGTAATTTTGGTGTCATATGAAAATATTGCAGTAAGATTCAAGAAGGAGATTAGGTACCTGGACAAGTGGATGGAGTAATTAAAAATGTGATTCATCTAATTTCTGCTTGATGATGGAATATCAGGGAAGGTTGGACAATATAGTTGTGGACACTTTCCCTGACAGATTGTGGAATAGGATCATTTTAATCTTAAATGTGACCCAAATGCACCTATTAGGAAGAGGAAAAGTGAGAACTTTGACTGTATACACTATTAACAATGGTGGAGGCAGATTCTTGTCTCTCACCTGCTCCAGTATCTCACTCCTTTTGTAATGTGAGTTCTTACTCAGTCAAGCCCTCATTCCTTCCTCTGCAACCCCTTGTCCGCTCTAGTATACATTTTTTCTCTTCTCCCTTCGTGTTCCTTCCTATCCTCTTCTTCTGCCTCCTCACTTATTCTTTTTCTGTCCACTTCCTCCGGTATGCATAAACATGGCTCGCCACTGTACATTAGCAGTCTGTCAGCAGTGATATTAATATTTTGATGAAGAACACGTCATCCACAAAGCTCCTTCCTCATTCTCTCTTTTTCAATATCTTGTCTTTCCTTATTCTCTGGTTGCTGGCTCCCTCTCCCTATGTCCCTTTGAGGTGAACTTATGGTGGTCTAAAGCCTTATGCAAATATACAACACACCATAGCAATGATAGTGCATTAGTGATGCTTCAAGGCTTGATGCAGGCTTAATCGTATATCAAAAACACATAGATATAGTCTGTCCATTGTTTACACACATCATAAATAGATAAAGAGGGCAAAGATAATGTAAATAATATGAAATTACATACACTTAAATATGTGTAGTGATTGTAGTGCTATAGTGAATGTTTTCTCAGATAGGTGATGTGAGTAACTAACTAAGGATGATCTGAGGCCAGTTCACTTTCTTTGCATTTACTGTATTTGTGATGGGATGAGTTATTGTATGATGATCATGCCTGACCCCACCACCTGATATGTTCGGGTGACCATGTGTTTAGCAGATCTTTAATTTTGCACAGCGTTTTGGTTTCGTTAATCATGAGAGAGGAGTTCTCATCTTTGCCAAACCAAATGCCAAGATATAGAAAAGGCCTCAAGTTGCCATTTCAGTCCGAGTTACCCGATATTGATGAGGTGCATTGGGCATTTAATGGGAATACCTCGGTCTTACACCCACATGCATCATTGTTCCATTTTGCGATTCCTTAATTGCGAAAATTAAGGAATCGCAATTAAGGAATTGCAAAATGAAATTCATTAAGAAATTCACAAAAAAATTGCGATTTCTTAAAATTCCTTAATTGCGATTCTCTAATTGAGAATGGCAATTAAGGAATTTCTACACATTCATTCCTATGGGCCTAGAGGCCCATAGGAATGAATGGGAGGGCAATCTCAATTTGCAATTCATCATTGTGAATTCGCAAATTGAGAATGCAATTTCAAGTGTGCAGGGGTGCCCAAAAGACACCCTGTTGCACCCTTGAAATTTGCTTTTCGATACATCTTACACACACACACACACATGCCCCAAGGGCACGTGTGTGTGTAACATGTAACAAAGAAAAAAGCATTTAAAAGCATTTTTCTAGATTTTCGCAAATTACCATGAAGGTCAACTTCATGGTAATTTGCATTTCTAATTTGCAAATTCGCAATTTCTAAAAGTATGATGAATTGCATTTAAGGAATCTCAAATTGAGATTCCTTAAATGCATTCCCAATTTAAGAAATCGCAATTGTGCAATTTCTTAAATTGCGAATTTCTGAAAAAGGTTGGTGCATCTCAAATCAGGAAATTGCATTCGCAAACAGCCAAAAAATGCGATTCGCACCGTTTGCGAATGCAAGTTACCTTGATGCATGTGGGCATTAGTTCCTTTGAGCGAATAGCCTGAAACCTGAGATAATCTCTCAATTTCAAACATAATGTGAGAGATGGCTGTGTCTGCTTCTTCCGTGAATATTATTACATTATCAGCATAAGCAGCAACTTGCTACCTTCCTGAGTGGAAGTGCTCACCCTTTACATTGTGATTGTGCTTGAGAGAGAAAAGGAGTGACTCAACCACTAACAGAAATAGGAGTGGAGACAACAGGCAACCTTGCCGGGTGCCCTGGCAAATGGGAAGGATATATGGCTGATAACCGGACCCCTGGTTCCTCGGGGTCCGGAAAAGTGAGGGAATCGCAGTTTCTAAACGGGTGCCTAGCGTTAAGGGTGGTGTGCCGAATCGCTAACATCCCCCTCCCGAGACCCATGGTGCTTCGATAGTTTGCACCTTTTAATAAACTCGGTTTCTCTCTGAACTTCAGTATTTGGTCATATTCATACTGTAGGTTACATTAATGCAGAACCACTTCAGAACCAGCAATATGTCTAATGGGCTCACTCAGGGTTTTTATTTTCCACTTCAATATTTATGAGTTGTTTGTTCAGGGCCTGACTCCTGGCCGAGGCCAGGTTTAATACAGTCCCTCTAGTGATGGTGGTGTCCTCGAGGTTATTTCATTTAAGAATTGAGTAATCGTGGTGTTTTTTTTGTCCCTAGTTTCGCCATCTTCTAAAAAAAGCATCATAATGGCATCATTGTTTGGACGAGGGTGGAATCGGCAAGGTCAAGATAAACCAGTATGCAGGCATTATCAGAAACTATTATTGGCTCAATCTTGGGGTTTTGGAGCAAGGGATTGTCAACCTAGATGTAGTAAATCCTGGAGAGAATATGGTGTCATAAGAATAACAATGTAAACTCACTGCCTGATGGGTTAAATAATCTCCATATATCGATCAGATGAAGCATTTTACAGCAGAATTTAATTTGGTTATGGGATCTACTCCCCAGGAATTTATGTGATGGCAATATAATCTAATGTCCCGTCCATTGGCAAGTTGAAGACCCCACCAGCGATGATACCCATTTTATCAGGGAGTTCTGCAAGTACGTTATCCAAATCTTTCCATAACTCCACTAAGTTTCCGTTTGGGGCATAAATATTCGCCTCCAACTTCTTAGAAAGGAATGTGATAACTCCATTCTTTTTGTTCGCTGCTGGAGAGACTAATGATTCAGCAAAATAGAAACAGTTGAATTTGGCATCTTTGATGGAGCCAATATGTGTCTCCTGTAATAGTATTATGTCCCCTTCCAATTTGTTACAAAAGTCTGCAATCTATTTGCATTTCACAGGTGGGTCAAGACTTTAGTATTTAGCGATAGAATAATCAGTGATGCCATCTGCATGAAGTGCAGGAACTTGAGTGGGTGTGTGTAGTAGCAAAAAAGAATGTCATATAGCTACTGTATATCTTTAGAATGCGTTAAGTTAGCATGGGCTCATTGCATGTTTAAACGCCATTTTTCCTTTTGCTACTTCTGCACACGACACTTAATTGTTGATTTAGCTTTCAACCTAGTAGTTCATTGTGGTTTACATGAGAATAATATGTTATTACTCTGATATCAGCTTTGCTTAATAAACTATGTCTGTACAGAGAGTGCTGAAGCTTCAGGAATAACACGATACAGAATTGTTATGAGGTCTGATCTTCGCGCCTTCATAGACATAACATAAGTGCAGCTTCTGCCAACTTTGGGCTTTAGGCGGGTTTTATATTGCTTTGCTTGAAGCACACAAACACACTTGATGCTGTTCGCATGCAGAGAGAGCTGGTGTATGCTGATGTGATCTCTTCATTCTAGGATCCTGAGGTATGGGCCCGCCCTGCTAAAACCCAAAGAGACCTTCTTAGCTATTAATATACTATGTGTGTTAGGGAGGGTGAGAAATAAGTGTTGTTAACCCTTATTCATTACAGCATGTTAACATGCTGTCACCATTTGCTTTCTATGGACTAGTAACTATGCTGATAACTTTGCTTCTGATAATATGTTTCCTTGTATTATCTAAGATACTGCGCCTGAGAAGACGGCATTAGTAAATAAATATTTCAAATGTGCACGTGTCCTCATTTACTCCACGTCCTGGTTTGAAATGATTGTATAACGAAGGAGTGCTCATGTGTTCCACGTAACCTGAGGTATTGTAAGCTCATGTTCTGGTTTGTCTAAACATTGGGAGTTTGTTATGACCAATGAGGCACTGTAGCTAGCTCGGTAAGGGGTTTGTTGGGTACTAAGGTGAGTTTTGGGTCACCCTAATTCGCTGAGGTTCCAATCCTCTGTGCACAGTTCTGTGGGAGAACAGAAAACCTGCTACATGGCGCCCAACGTTGGTGGACTTATATCATGACACTCGAGTAGTATATCGTTCAAACCTTAACCCCTTCACTGTCGTTTCCGGAAAACGGTGGTGTCGGTGAAACCTACCTATTTTTTGAAATAGGTCTTTTCAAGCTTGAATCTATCTAAAACGGTTTCTTTGAATTACTACCCAGTTGTGCTACAAAGTTTCCTTTGTTTTTCAGTAATTCCGGTGTAATCATGGTGCAGGCTGTGGCCATCCCGCAGCATAGTCACATTGCGGTGCGCAACCATTTACAGGCTTTCCAAGTCCCGTTAGATGGCTTGGCTGTGATTTTAGTGGTGTGTGCAGATCCGGCGTACCCTTTCGAACTGTTTTATTCGTGGGTAACGTTTCCGGGAGTGGACGCAAATTCTGTTGTGTTCCACACCTACACACCCTCACCTGTACCGGCTGAATATACACCGTACAGGGCACTGGAAATACCTATTGATCATTGGCAGCATCGCGTTTGGTTTGATGGCGCCCTACCCCACTCTTTGTCCGCTGCGAGGTTGGGTCCTTTGTCCATTCCAGGCACAAATTGGCCTGAATTGGGTGGATTCACCCCGCACCCGAATCACGGCGCTTGTCCCTTAGCGGATATTCGCAGACTACATGTTGTTTTGATTGCCGTGATTCATGCATTAGTGCAATACATAGGTCGTCATCTCCCGGGTGGTCCCCCGGGGGGTCCGGCCATTCAAACGGAACATGGCGGTTTAAGGCTCAATCCGGTTATGGTCAATTCGGTTTTTGGTAAGCGCCCAGATGATAAAGATGAATTCCCTTTTTGGCTTGCCGAGAAATTTGACCAACTGGAGGCTGTGTTTCCGAATTCTACTCCTGCTGATAAACATAGAATGTTGACGATTACTTTGCCTAAGGATTTAACTCCAGAACTTGTTGACTGTGAAAGTTGGGGGAAAACTTTTGCGGCCGTTTATACGAGGTGTTTCGGCACCCCGTCTATGTCCGTACTGCCTACGATCGTTAAGCGTGTTCAGGATGATCACGGACCGGAAGCAGCAGTTGAATTGGGTATGCGCCTGTGTGGTTCTTTTGAGATTGTTAGCGATCTCATCCTCTCCAATATAAAGGGAGATGCGGTGAACTTTCAGGTGTCGAATGCTTTGGCTGCTCTACCCGATGCCGAAAAACACCAACAGTTAGCGAAGATTGTTGGGCCGCATATAAAACTATAGGTCGCACAAGTAAAGGTCTGAAATATTTTCCTATCAAGGAGAAAAAACAACCACAAGGGCATTCTGCTGTGGCAGATGTCCAGCCCAAGTCCAATAAACAGAATTGGCCTAAAAAACAGAAACAGGGGAAGCAACAACAGCAGACTCAGGATTCTTATCCTGCGCCACAAGTTCCTGCGCCGACTGAGAGAGTTTATGACTTGCGCGATCGCGCGATGATTAAAACACCTGATCGATTTCAGGTTTCTGATCAACGCTCTCCTCGTTCCTTTCAGGACTCATCGGCCCCGAAGACCGGTGGAGGAGGAGGCGGTAGGGGACGTGGTGGCCAACAAGGACGTGGCCAGTCCCGCCAGACAGACGGCGCAGGGAAGCAGGAGGATTCTACGCCAAAGAGACCGCAGTTTGCGAAAAAGAAAGTCGCAGCCTTAACAGCGCATCGATATGCCACAGATAGTGAGAACGCGGCTTCGGAATCTGACGTGGGCTCTGACCTTGCTGGACAGCGCGGCGGAGATTACCATAGTGAGAGAGGCGCTGCGTCCACTACTGAGGGTGACAGCGACTGATGTCTACGTTGTAATAGAAACAGCCGATACGAGACTTGCTCCCCCTGAAAGACTTTATGAAATTGTCCTGTTAATTGAAGGTGACATACAGCGTACCGTCAAAGGGGTATTTTGGGAAAATCTTTCTTCTACATATGATATTTTGCTTTCGGAGGCTGACTGGCCCCCACCTTTTGTGCTCCCGGCGCCGCGAGGGGAGGAGGTAATCCTCCCCAGTTTCGCGAACACAGTCTCGAAAGAGCATGCGCAGCATTTTGCCGAAGAGTGGGCTCGGGCTCTCGCACCGGCTCTGTACCCTAACCAATGTGGTTGGGATAAATTGTCCCCTTGCCACGAAATTCCCTTGTGGTCTCAGCCGCAGCCTCAACCTCAATATCCCATTCGGCGTGAGGCAAAAGCTTCCGTCGCGGAAATCCTTGAACAATTAGAATATCAGGGAGTAATTGAAACGTGTGTGTCACCGATGAATAATCCTCTTTTTACTGTGACCAAGCCTGACGGATCATATCGTTTGGTATTGGATTACCGGCATTTGAACTCGCATTGCCGTAACTGTGCAGTACAGAATACTCACGGCTCTGCCCTAGTGGATAGTCTAGTGCGTAAGCGTTTTAAAACAACGCTTGACATATCCAACGGTTTCTATGCCCACAGATTGGACAGCTTTAGCTCCCAATGGACCAGTTTTACATGCGCTGGGGTCCAAAAACAATTCCGGCGTCTCCCAATGGGCTATAAGAATAGTCCTGGTATATTTACCGCTCGCATAGTCTTTCTTTTGGAGAGGATCGACCCAGATGCTTGTTCGTATGTGGATGACATATATCTCACAGACGACGAAATTTGGGAGCATCTGTGCCGTGTAAATTCAATCATTTGTAACTTTTCAGACATGGGTTACAAATTTGACTTTGCAAAATCGCACATTGCCGAGTACACAGTGTTGTTCCTGGGCTATGAGCTCAACAATGAAGGTAGAGGTTTGGCACCTCACTTCTTGGAGAAATGTGCACAGTTGTGCACTCCTACAACACTGAAAAAATTACAGTCTTTACTGGGCTTTCTGAATTTCGGGAGGACATACATTCCGGAATATGCCCAGCGTATCAAGCCTTTGTATGCTTTGATACAACCAACTTTTTCCAAATCATGCTGGCTGCCTGAGCACTCAGCCATCTTGCAGTCCTTGCAGGCTGATCTGCTCGCTTCTAAGTTCTTACTGACTCGTGATAACCATACCAACCTGGTGATAAGAATAATACCGGGGACAGTGGGTTTCACGTACCTCACTTTTAATGAAGGAGACACAGTACCTATTGCTTACAAGTCACAATTGTACACTTCGGCTGAGATGCGATTTCCCACTGTGGAAAAGGTTTTAACAGCTGTGCAGATGGCGATTCTTAAGGAACGGGCTCTGTCACAGGGGAAACGCATGTTGGTTGTTACACCCTGTCCTCATTTGGAGGCTGTCACGAAAGCCAGTGTACCAAATTCAAAAGCTTTGCACCCTCGGTGGATTCAGTGGGCTGCGTCCTTGACGTCCACGGATGTCACGTTTATTTTTGACGCCTCGTTGCGGTCGCAAGAGTACTTGCAGTATGAGTTTGTTCATCCTGCTCCTCTAGCTATGCCACCTTTGGAGGACTTCCATTGCATCATTTACACTTTTGGTTCGGCGCAGGTTGCGCATGGCTCTAAACATGCCTACGTTTCCGCATGCGCCATTGTGGTTGGTGCTATGTTGTACGATGAGTTCATGTCCAGGGAAGTGCACACGCTGCCACTGGGAGATTGCACCGCACAATTGGCAGAGCTTCGTGCTCTCTTACTAGCGTTGGAGTACGCTGATCCTAGTGTTACTACTCTTATTGTAAGTGATTCTTTCTACTGTGTCCAGTCTTACAATGAAAACTTGTTCTTTTGGTTTCAGAATGACTTTCGTGATTCCAAGGGTGGCACAATAAAACATAAGATGATCTGGGTTCGAGTGGCGGAGCTTAAGGCTACGTTGCAGCTCGTTTTTGTAATTCATACTCTTGGCCACCAGCGTGTTGGAGTCCACGCTGTCGGTAACTCGCTTGCTGATGAAGCAGCAAAATCAGCGGTGTCTACATACTTAGTGGCAGCAGTTACTCGGTCCAAAAGTAAGATTGATAGTGACATCTTGGCGGCTGTTGCTGCCACTGAGAAGGGAGGTAAACATCCTACGGGGTTCCCTTCGAAGTACACATACCACTTAAGTCCCGAAAAGGTCCCTTTTGTGAAAATTCCTGATGTTGGGGAACGTTTGATTCCCAACTCGGATCGCAGGGCTGACTTGATTACAGCGGCTCATGAAGGTGTGGCGTCTGCGCATGCAGGCGTCTCGGCCACTGTAACTCAATTACAACAACGTTTCTGGTGGCGGGGACTGTACAAACAGACGCGTGATTATGTCCTTCTTTGTGACATTTGTCAGCAGATTAAACCTTCGACTGCTGCGCGTCCGCCACAGACACAGTTGTACATTTCTAATAAACCGCTAGGTTGTGTTTATTTAGATCACTGCGGTCCTTTTTCCTCTGATACTGCGTATAAGTACATCTTAGTAGCAGTTGATTCATGCACACGCTTTGTGTGGGTCTGGCCCCATCGCAGCGCTGATTCACGGACTGTCATTAGAGATTTGCGCATCTTTGTAGGGATTTTTGCCTGTGGTACCTTCCATTCGGATCAGGGTCCGGCTTTCGCCTCTAAGGCATATAAGGATGCCATGACTTCGATGGGGGTCCAAGTCAAGTTTTCGTCTCCCTACAGACCTGAGGGTAATAGTGTAGTAGAGCGAATGAACCGTGATTTAAAGCAATCTTTGACAGCTCGAGTTATAGGCACTGGCAGAAACTGGCTGACCCACCTCAATGGCGTGCAGCGTACTCTTAATAATCTCCCTAGAAGGTCTCTGGGTGGGCGGACCCCATACGAAATGCTCTTTGGCATCAAGATGTACGTCCCTGACCTTGACGGTCTAGACTGCGTGGCTCGCGCCACAACCTTTGACGTAGATGAACATTGTAATGTTTTACAGGATCTACAAAAGACCAGAGACAGTCTTGCAAAGGAACATTTGCCCTCCACGTCGGATGTTGCGTTGCAGATCCCGGTAGTCGGCTGGCTACCCCAAGTTGGAGAACTGGTTCGAGAGAAGATCGATAACAAGAAAGAATTTGGTCCTTCATATCGAGCTCCGGTTCCAGTACTTGGAGTGAAGGGCACAAGAACAGTCATTTTACCACCACTTCCCGGTCGTAAGGAAAACAGGTTTATCTCAATTGACAATGTCAAGATACACAGAGTGGCCGATTCTTCTTAGCATGACACCAGCGGTTTCCTGTCCTTCCATTGTGAGAAATTCAGTTTTGCTCACTGCTTCTAATCATGAAACTGAAGTGGCCATCGAGTTGCCTGCTATTTCCAGTCCTTTATTAAGTACTTTGCCCGGTACAGACCTTGATGAAATAGACTATACTTACCCCACTGACTTGTCCATGCCTGACCTGCAAGCCCGTTTGGCCACAGAATCCAGATTTTTGTTTGACACTGTTTCCAATGCCTCGAAGAAACCCTCACGTTTTGCAGTTTATGCCAGCTTATTTAAAAAACATTTTTTAATTCCCCCTTGGACATATATTTGGCTGGTGCTTTTTTCAATTTACCTCTTTATGTCAATTGGGTTTGTGTTTTATTTTTTCCGACTTATGAATGGACACTATGTCGAAGAAAGAACATACATTCGACATCTGAATGGAACCTTGGCCCCCCTTTCCTCATCGCATTCTGCACACAGGTTGAAAAGAGACTTGACATTTGTTAACATCACTGCTTGGCCTGTCCTTGATGGGATAGTGTGGGATGCCGTCAGGTTTCAAATTCATGGCCCTACCGAGGTTGTTAATGTCCCCAATGTGCTTAGGGTTAACATAGGAGATGTAGTGAAACAAAACATACGTTCTGATGATTGGGATGTTCAGGCCTTAGAGTCTTTGTTTTCTGATTTGAAATATTATGCTGCCTTTGATGCTGAGGATTTGTACTTAGAATCTGCTAATTATGGTGATTTGTTTTGCTTTCAACATTTTGGCAATCACTTCTTACATAAAACAGCATCCAGAAGGAATACTGTAAATTATACACAATGGAAGCATTGCCCAGCTCCTAAACAAGGCAGTTCGAGTACTTTTTTGGAAAAGTACACTTATTTTACTGACTTCAATCAGTCTAATCCCGAGTCCTTTTATTTCAAAATGACACAGAAGCCTATGTCCAAGGTTAGACTTACCGATACCAAATTATTGTATTCGAAGTCCTTTCTTGATCAGCTGGCTGTTGGCGGCTATGAATTATGGAAGGAAACTATTGACTTAAAATCAGTTTGGGGTTCTAAAAGCTGGCAGGTACAAGGCACTGAGGCTTTGCACCGTGCTTGTCTCATCCCGAATCAATTGTTGTTTTTGAATTCCTCTATTTCACAAACGACGTGCTTTGGATTGGCTACTTCTAAAAAATTAAATTCTCCGACCATCCCAGAGTTAGAAGAATATTCTGGCTGGAGTAATTATACTCAGTTTTCGATTAGGGACTTGCAAACCCTATTGTTGAATTCATCCTTTAACATATCCAGTATGAATCCGAAAGGTTGGCTGATGTGGCACAGAAGTGCTAATTCATGCCAGCACCGTTTTCTAGGTTTATCTGATGGCTTTACACAGGTCAGACCTGATCCACGTTTTGAAACCGAGCATTCTGTCACAACTTACTCTGTGGGCAAATTATGTCAAAATTGGTTGAAACATTCTAAATTGTCTGCAGTTAAATTACATCTTGAAAAGCTGAATGATGATGTAGATTTAAATGATTTCATAAAGGGCCTGGCTAGTGGTAGATCAAAAAGATGGATATATGCTGTTTACAATGAAATCTGGAAGACATCACAGATTGAGGCTGCGACACGCCTTAGAGCTATAGATCAAGCCAATCTAGAAAAAGTGCTTGCTGTGGTAGATAATAGTATTAACATGCTTACTTCCCGCATTTACACTTTAGATAATATTGTGTCTTCTGTAGTGGATATTGTGCATGATGAAGTGTCTGTGTTGTACCATGGTCAGAATCAATTACGTTCTATCATGCAATTTGCATGGACCCTTCAAACGTTGAAATCTGGCAAGGTGCCATGGACCTACATGAATGTTTCTTCTCTCTTTGCCCCCTTTAATTTGACTGACAAGCAGCGCTTGCTTTCCATGCGAGATTCTTCATTTTCTATGTTACATAATGAGAGACTGGAGTCCTTGCCTTTTTCTGTGTCAGAGGCCAACGCTGCGACGTGGCTTATCCACGGTTTGATAACATTACCTTTTGCGTTGTATAAGTTTACAAATTATATGAGATATGTTGCCATAGGTCGCTATGAGCCCTTAGGTAGTGCGTTTCTCCATGAAGTCTGGTCCCTCCCGTTCACTTATAGATGTTTGAAAGACGGACAGGAGGTTTATCTGAATGGGGAGGAGTGTACAGAAACACCAGACCATTCGCTAATGTGTAAGCATATACAATTGCACGGTTCTTGTAACCAAGACCGGCCAAACTTAGCCTGTGTTTTAAAAGGGACTACAGTTCCTGCAATCGCCCCGACTTTTACCTTGCTGGGAAACGGAAGTTATTTACTTTTAAATAATGAAGATTGTTGCGGGTTACTTAGAGGTGTAGCTTATGTGGTCACCATAACTGAACGTGTAGTTTGCTGCAGAAATGTTCTGTACCCACCCACACATGAAAATAGGGATGTTTCCATCTGGCCACGCATCCCAACCTTGAAAGCAGAGTTCAGCGGCATGAGCAGAATAAGGGCTCTATTGTCCCAGAAGGAAGTGGCCTTGAGTTCGGCTAGGGAAACTTTTGTTCTTCACATAGCTAATACCCGTACTGAGGTTCAGGCCCTTTTAAATACTGATTTACCGTTGCATTTCAGCGAGATGGTACATTCTATCTTTAACGCGTCCTCCACAACTGGGCTGGCGCATTTTTTTTAAATCTGTTAGAAGTGGTCTTGTAACTTCATTTGAAAAAATCTTTGGAGTCATCCCTGCTTTCTTCCATTCCATTTTTTCAAGTTTGTTTGGTGGATTCCCGGTTATACTGGCACTAGCGGCAGCCGTTCTAGTGGTTGTTTGCTTTCTTAAATATGGATGCCCCACATGTGGAAGGAGCCGCCCAGCCCCTCCTGGCGCTGTTTCGCAACCGGATGCTTGAATATTATGGCACGCTGCCGCTTGCGATTTTAAGCACGGCATATGGATTATCGTTTCGATTTTCCTACTTCACCTGTGCCCAGCCTGTGTTTCATTGCCTTAGCTGTGATTTTGACTGGTCCCTTGATTTGTGTCTCTGCGGACCGGTTTCTCCTGAAGTCGACTTTAATCAGCTGATGAGTCCCATCGTTACTCACGAGTTGGTTTGTACTGGCGACAGGATTATGGCCTTAGCAGCGATGCATGGACTAATATGTCCTTGGAACATTCTTACAGCAGCGCAAGATTTCTTGGCACTGAGCTTTCTTGAAAACCCACCGAGTTGTCCTCTGATGGTAATAGAGGCTCCGATACTGGGAGAACACGTTTGTTCTTTTCGTCTTTTGAATTGGATGGCTGAACTGTTTTCGGATGAAGACGGTGATTTCCTGTTGGAGGCTGTTGCTGCATATTTTGCATATTCGGTCTTGCCTTGATGACCCTTATTGGTTTATGATGATGCCCCATTTTTTTCATTTTTTCACCTCCCAGTCCTATTGGCTTGAGTGCTGTTGTATTCTGAAATTGACATTCTTTGAATTTTGATTTGATTACTGTAGTTTTGTATAATTATAAGGTTGTTCATGGTTCTTGAACTCTGCTTTCCTGAAGTTGCCCTTATCTTATCTTATCTTATCTGTCCTCGGATCATGGGGGGTGTCATATAGCTACTGTATATCTTTAGAATGCGTTAAGTTAGCATGGGCTCATTGCATGTTTAAACGCCATTTTTCCTTTTGCTACTTCTGCACACGACACTTAATTGTTGATTTAGCTTTCAACCTAGTAGTTCGTTGTGGTTTACATGAGAATAATATGTTATTACTCTGATATCAGCTTTGCTTAATAAACTATGTCTGTACAGAGAGTGCTGAAGCTTCAGGAATAACACGATACAGAATTGTTATGAGGGCTGATCTTCGCGCCTTCATAGACATAACATAAGTGCAGCTTCTGCCAACTTTGGGCTTTAGGTGGGTTTTATATTGCTTTGCTTGAAGCACACAAACACACTTGATGCTGTTCGCATGCAGAGAGAGCTGGTGTATGCTGATGTGATCTCTTCATTCTAGGATCCTGAGGTATGGGCCCGCCCTGCTAAAACCCAAAGAGACCTTCTTAGCTATTAATATAATATGTGTGTTAGGGAGGGTGAGAAATAAGTGTTGTTAACCCTTATTCATTACAGCATGTTAACATGCTGTCACCATTTGCTTTCTATGGACTAGTAACTATGCTGATAACTTTGCTTCTGATAATATGTTTCCTTGTATTATCTAAGATACTGCGCCTGAGAAGACGGCATTAGTAAATAAATATTTCAAATGTGCACGTGTCCTCATTTACTCCACATTCTGGTTTGAAATGATTGTATAACGAAAGAGTGCTCATGTGTTCCACGTAACCTGAGGTATTGTAAGCTCATGTTCTGGTTTGTCTAAACATTGGGAGTTTGTTATGACCAATGAGACACTGTAGCTAGCTCGGTAAGGGGTTTGTTGGGTACTAAGGTGAGTTTTGGGTCACCCTAATTCGCTGAGGTTCCAATCCTCTGTGCACAGTTCTGTGGGAGAACAGAAACCCTGCTACAAGAAGAGCAGATGAGCAGTGTGTGGTATGTGTATCTGACACAATATGATTGAAGTAAATGTTGAATAAAGCAGGCGAGCACATCCAAGGCATTCCATATTCCCTGGGGGAAGAGGGGCAATCGTAAAGTCTATTAAGGCTGTGGGAGCCACCATAAGCATGGGGGACTCGCCACACAAACCTGCCAGGGAAAGCTGTAAATGATGGGGCAAGTAGGGGAGGAAGATAATCAGGAGGAGAAGCAAAGAAAAAGAAAAGATCATAGAAATGAACAAGGAGAGAAAACCATAAAGCAATCCCACAACCATAGAAATTAGGAAGAAGAGAAACCCATAAAGCCATCTCACAACCCCAGCTACCCCCCACCCCACCCAGGAGATGAGGAGGAGTGGCATTTCCACAGCTATCTAGGAAAAGAATAGAGATAGGCCGCGAGCAGGCCAAGACCAGACAGCATCACTCTAAGTTCCATCCGATAGATAAACAGTTTGGTCATGCCCACCATTGAGCAAAAAGAGCATAAAAACAAGCATGCAAAAATATGAAAGATGACAATCCGGTGAGGGAACTACACCTAACCACAATAATAGCTCTAGCATAAGTTGGAACTAAAGCAAATCGGAATACTTAAGGCTCAGCTGTAGTATTACTAGGGGTAACATTTCACCCGGCCCCAGCCAAACAGTGAGATGAATATCAAGCAGTTGAAAGTGCATCTCAGTGGGGTACAAAATATAAACTAAAAACATTTAATGATTCCGCCATGAGGGACCCTAAGGGAAAGATCAGGGTTAACATGGCAAAACATAAGGAGTGCAACATCGATGGTGGGAAAATCTAATTGGTAGCAGTCAAAGATGAACCAATCAACGCCACCTCAGACGACCATGTCTGACTGAGTTGCTGTGTCTATGAAAGCTTGAAGATCGTTGGAGTAGTGACATTGGTTACCCTCTGAACAGGATACAGAATGTGACCGGGCCCGCAAAGGCAAAAGGGATGGAGAGGTCTTGAAGTTATTGACAAAGGCCAAAAAATCTTTCATGATAGCACAATTTCTTTGAAGCAGTCTTCCACCATGGATATTCTAGCTCCATTCCATGGGTCTGTAAATATTTCTATAGTATGTGAATTTCAATACAATTTTATCTTTTTAGACTTTCATTAATGGGATTACCTTATTTACCTCTTAAATACATTGCTACAGAATTAGATTTTTCTTGATTTGGATGAGACAGTGTTTGTGAGACCTGACAGCCTTAGGGTGGTTCTCCCTTGACCTTTGGCCTGTTTACCTCCTATTTTTGCTGATTTTTTTGTTGCTCTTAGGATTCTGAGCACTTTCCCACTGCTAACCAGTTCTAAAGTGCATGTGCTTCTAGAATTGGTGACTTTGGTGTACACACAACTGGCATATCTAGTTTGCATATAAGTTCCTTGTAAAGTAGTTTATCATATAACCAGAGCCTGTAACTGAGATGCTACTAGTGGTCCTGCAGCACTGACTAAGCCACTCTCATAGGTAGACTTTCAACCCTGTCTCGGGGCCTGCGATTACCGGGCATGTGTGTGCAGTTTACTGCCACTTTGACATGACATTTAAAACTACCTGCCAAGCCTTAAGCTCCACTTTTATTAAGTCAGCCCTAAAGTAGGCCCTAGGTAGCCCTAAAGGCGGTGTAGGTAAAAGGTAGGACAGGTAATTGCAAGTTTTTCATGTCCTTGTAGTGACAAACAGCTAAATTCATATGTCACTACTGTGAGGCCTACTCCTCTTATAGGTCAACATTGGGAAATTCTTAATACACTTTTAAGCTGTAATTCCGGATCAGAAAGGAGTTGCTGCATTATGTTTCATATCTTTGAAATGGTAAGGATAAATCCTCTTTATTGGTAAAGTTAACTTAAACATTACTATTTTTAAAATGCCACTTTTAGAAAATGAGCATTTCTCGGCTCTTACTGCTCTGTGTGCCTTGCAGCCTGTCTCCAATACATGGCTGGGAATGGTGTCAGCAATAATTTGTTCATTCCCTCTAGACAGCCACAAAAACACGTAAGAATAGGTGTGTCTAAGTAGCCATCTATATACATCTGCCTTCTGATTGGTCTTCCTGGCCAGGAGGGAAGGGAGGAGTTGACACTTACACGTCAATAGGTAGTGTCCGGCACAAAGCAAACACAAGAAGATGATGGACGAGTGCTGACATTTTTCAGACACTCACCCCAGTCCCAGATCTGGGTTGAAGCCATCATCGTTCTTTAGCTCACTTCAACACCCCAGGTCAGACCCAGCTATATGCAAATCAGTCTTGACCCTGTGACTCATGGGAACAGTCCAGCCTGAACTCCCAAGCCAGGTCTTCCCTGGACCGGAAACAAGCATCCTGGGAGCAATTTCGGGGTAACATCCCTCATCAGCCAGGCTAGCTTGAATCCAGTGGCAAAGTGAGCAAGGGATCCACGTCTGCGCATACTGTGCCAGCCTAGGGCAAACAAAGCAAACACAAGGGGATGATGGACGGAGCACTGAAACTTTAAGACACTCACCCCCAGTCACAGATCTAGGTTGAACCCATTATCGTTCTTTAAGTCACTTCGCCACCCCAGATAACACCCTGCTATATGCAAATCAGTCTTGACCCTGTGCCTCAGGAGATTAGTTGAGCCGGAACTGCCAAGTCAGGTCTTCCCTTGACCTGAAGCAAGCATCATGGGACTGGCTTTGGGGTAATACCCTTCATCAGCAAGACTAGCTTGAATCCAGTGGCAAAGTGAGCAAGGGACCCACGTATGGACATTCCCTACCAACTTGGGGCCAACAAAGCAAACACAAGGAGATGATGGACGAAGTGCTGAAATGTTTCAGACACTAATTCCCAGTCACATATCTTGGTTCAATCCATCATCCTTATTTAGCTCACTTCGCCACCCAAGTTCAGATGCAGCTATATGCAAATCAGTCTTGACCCTGTACCTCATCGGAATAGTGCAGCCCGAACTACTAATCCAGGTCTTCCCTAGATTGGAAACAAGCATCCTGTGACCAATTTCGGAGTAGCACCCCTCATCAGCCAGGCTATCTTGATGCCAGTGCCAAGGTGAGCAAGGGACCCACGTCTGGGCATACCCACCCAGCAAACACACGGAGATGATGGACTGCATGCTGAAACTCTTCAGACACTCACCCTAGTCACAGATCTGGATAGAATCCATCATCTCTCTTTAGCTCACTATGCCACCCCAGTTCAGACCCAGCTATATTCAAATAATTCTTGACCCTGTGCCTCATGGGAACAGTCTAGCCCGAACTGCTTCGCCAGGTCTTCTCTGGATCGGAAACAAGCATCCTGCGACTGGTTTTGGGGTAACACCGTGCATCAGCCAGGATAGCTTGAATCCAGTGGCAAAGTGAGCAAGGGCCCACGTCTGGGCATACCCTGCCAATTTAGGGCAAACAAAGGAAATGCAAGAAGATGAAGGATGGAGTGCTGAAACGTTTCAGACACTCACCCCCAGTCACACATCTGGGTTGAATCCTTAATTGTTCTTTAGCTCACTTTGCCACCCCAATTCAGACCCAGTTATATGCAAATCAGTCTTGAACCAGTGCCTATGGAAACAGTCTAGCCCTAACTGCCAATGCAGGTCTTCCCTGGACCAGAAACAAGCATCCTGGGACCGTTTTGGGGTAACACCCCTTCTCAGCCAGGCTAGCTTGAATACTGATGTATCCCTCATAGCTAGTCTTGAGTCAGGGCTGGGTTGAAAGGATACTTGTGCACTTCAAAGGCTACACTTTGAAGTCACCCTACTTCAAAGGCACATTTGGGTATAAGTGCTGAGTCTCTGCCCCGTACCCCAAGACAATAGACTTCTGGAACTGTGAAGAACTCTGCTAAGACGAAGGAATGGTGTGCTGCTACAAGGACTGCCACTTTGTGGGACGACTGATATGCTAGAACTGCTTTCCTACCCTAATATGCTGCCTGTTGCCTACTACTTGCCCTGCCGAGCAAAAGGACTGGACCCTTCTCACTTGAACCCAGGATGACTCCAGGGGCTTGCTGGCTTGTCCCCTGTTCTGAAGTCTCAGGGATATGTAAGACTTCCTACAATCCTGCAACAGCACCTGGACTCTGCCATCTGTGAGCCCTGCCCTGCCAAGTGGTGCCAGTCCAACCCTGGGCCCTTGAAAGAGAGCTTTTGGTGTGTTTATCCAACAAAATCGACACATTGACGACTTGGCCCTGATCTGAACCTATGCCTCGCTCTTCCACGCATGTGCAGTTGCTGATCAACAACATCGCTTTGGCAGACTGTGAAGCTCGACGATGATGAACATCGCGGCTCGACGATGATGCATCATCTGCTTCGTAAAGGGATTCAGCACCAAAGCCTCCATTGATGGCGCAGATCAGAGCCGATGCCTTGCCTCCATCAATGATATTGACAATGAAGCCTTGCCTCTGCTGCTAGTTGATGCTATCTCTATCCAAGGTACTTTGTCAGTGGGACCTCTGTGAGTCATGTAGCTGGCCTGCCCTTGATCGTGGTCGGCAACCAGATATCCTAGGTTGGCCCTTTAAGACTCTATGCACTATATTTTGATTTAATCTTTAAACTTTAAAAATTCCTAACTTAAGTCCTACTTAGATTTTTGACATTTTGGTCTTGTTTTACTCATACAATTACTATCTATTCTTCTACCCCGTGTGTTGAGTATTTTTGTGGTGTTTTAATTGTGTTAGAGGGTGTGTGTTGCAGAAATACTTACACATTGCCTCTTTAAAGAAGCCTGACTGTCTGTACCAGAGAGTGAGCACATGTTATCTTTAAGTGTGTATCTAGTTTACCCTGACTAGAGTGGTGGTTCCTGCTTGGACAAGTGCATACCTCTTCCAACCAGAAATTCAATTTCTAACAGTGTTTATTATGCTTATGTCATTTGGAGCCACACTTTGGTGCCTTGCCCTTTCCAGGTCACCTATTTCTATTTTTGTTAGCCAATTTGGTGTGTTTTTCAATTTGTAAATTCTACAGATGTAGCTTATAAAAGCACTGAGATTACCACAACTGCCATTATGGTAGGGAAAAGCTCTGACAGTTCGGTGACTGAATAATATTGAGGCATGCTCTGATTATCTCTGTCTTGAGACTCATGCCTATCTCTTGGCCCTACTATTTTATTTGAATTGTGTTTTGTGGTGCTCGGAATAATCCTTTAGTTTGCATTTCTGCCTCCACTTTATTAGCTTTTCTCCACCACTCTTTTTTCTCTTGATAGAATACTGGACTTAATATTGCGAGCTAGGCGATTCTTTTCTCACCATTCTTGTCACGTATACCTGTTCATGTATGCTCATGAAAATGTCAATTCAGAGACTCATATTTCTCTGAATTTCCTCCCTCTGTCTATTCACATTTAGTAGGGATCAATGGAAGTCCTTTTCTCTATCATTGAAACATTGTAACATGTTCAATACGTCTTCTAATACGTCTTTTAATGATTGTGTATTATCTGGCTTCTCTATAGACTGATGCAAGGGCATCAGTTTGACAGAATTCAGAAATGCTGCAGAATTGCATATTAACTATTGCTATTATTATCATTCTTTTAGCCTTAAAGCATCCATCTGGGGCAAGCAAGTGTAGGCTGTCCGAAATTAATTTTGTTATCATCCCAAGAAGTTCACAACATAGCAAAGAATAAATTATTACCAGTTCAAGTGATGGACTGTCCACCAGTAAATATGTATGTGATTATAAATGTATAGTCAAAAAATTGTATGCTCAGAAAAATACATGGTTTGTTGCTAAAGCAAAGTAGTGGGTGCTCTGATCACTTCATTGATTAGTGCAAATATCTGTACACGGGTCTGCTAGCCAGTACCATGAAGTGGTTGCAAAGGGTCAAAACTGTTTTTTTGCACGTATTAGTTTGCTTAAAGCTGATGAATCGTGTACCCTAGACTAGAAGGTGGTTGCATTGGCCATTGGTCAAGCCCAGATTAAATTTAACCTGACCTGTATGATGTACATGTGCTACCATCACCTAGGTCCTACCTCATTAAACTATGGCATATTTTATTATACACAGAACTATACTCTACTTTCAGGTGCCAGTCCCCAGCTTTAAGCTATAAGTAATGCCGGAAGAGCTTTTCCATTGCAGATCCTATGTTATGGAGTTGACTTCCATTAGAGTTTAGAGGGCCACCCACATTCTCCATCACCAATGTAGAGCTGAAATCTCTTTTAAATCTTCTGTAAGATCTGCACCAAGAGACCATTGTGAAGGTAGTGTGTGCTTTATATGTTCATTAGTTCATTCATTCTTTCAATTACTGGGGCCAGAATCAGCAATTCTGGTCAGTAATTACACTTCTGCACTGTGTAATTCCCACTGTTTAGACTCAGAAAGAGCACCAACATATTTGGCCCAGGATTAACCTTTCCCTTTACCGCAAGCATAAAATCCAACCCCTTTGTGTTCTATGCTTCAGAGGGTGCAACCAAACAAGACCATTTACTCACTGATTCCATTTGTAATGAAATAAACTCCACAGCATCCAAAGAGCAGACTGTGGATGACAGGTTAACACTGTGATAAGTTTCTTAGCCAGTATCTCAAATTGTTTACACAGATTCACATTTTTCTACATCAAGAAGATCATCAGGCAAAAGTGCAGGAGCTACAGTGTGACCAAACCTTGGTTATTGCAATGATAGTCACCGATATATCACAGAGATTGCTACATTGCTTGCAATTATTGCAAGTTAAGCAGCCAGAATGATAACTCATGCTCCCAGGAGAAAGACCATGACATCTGTTTTGGACAATTTGCTGGGAAAATAAGGCATTGCATTTACGGACCTTCCTTTGGTTTATCGAACTGTCCATAGAAATGACCCAAACTTCATCAACAACAAATCAACATCTGAAAGTCTATATTAGTCTGCCGAACTTCTCACAGTAGCTTTTACTGAATGAGGAATGAGAGTAGAGCCAGAACACTTATCATAAGGCAACCAAAGAAAGGATTAATGTCTGGAGAATATTAAAAAATAAGGTCACATGTACCCATTGAGGAAAGAGATGAGAGCATTCTACTTTTAAGTTTTTTATTTCCTTCACAGTAAACTCCCATCAAAGTGCAAATGGTTAGATATATGTCACTGGCTGATAATTGGTGGTAAACTGCAAATGTTTTGTGATTACATTCACTGTCGGAAAATATTCCTACATACTAGTGCAACCAGCTATTAGGAAGTGATGCCCTTGGCACGTACCTTCCTAATAGCAAAACATATTTTCTGAGTCGGTAAAAGGTTAGTACATTTGAAAATGCATATTACCGGTCACAAATAGCCCAATGGGTCGTTGGCGATCGGTACAATGCGCCTGACATCTGGCCTCAACTCTCTTCCCTTTATCATACTTCTGTAGATGGTGAAGATGTGCCTACTGCAAGAGACAGAAAGATCTCAATAACAACTTAGCTAGAGATCAATACAAATTATTAATATAATTGTAAATTTTGTGACGACATGGGATGATTTCATGTGTATCTGTATACTATAGCCCTACTTGGGAAAAGTCAAAATTATGTGTCAATGAGTATCAAAGTACTGATTGAATAGAATGACGGACAAAACACATTTGTAGAGCAGCCACGGCCCATGGAGGGAGTTTCGGTGGGGCGGAGAGGCGGGGCGGGGGAGGGGCAAGGTGGAGGGTGCTAAAAACCGGAGTATGGATAATTGAAAGTAAGTAAACAATTTAATAAATACAACGAATTTCGTAGCGCGCCCTGTTTCGCAAAATGTGATGCAGGGTGCGCTACGAAATTCGTTTTATTTCTTAAATTGTTTACTTACCTTCAATTATCCATACTCCGGTTTTTAGCACCACCCACCCTGCCCCTCCCCCACCCCACCTCTCCGCCCCACCGAAACTCCTTCCACGGGCCGTGGCTGTTGTAGAGACTTGTATAAATGTATCAACAAATCTTTCAAAGGCAAAATCACTGAAATAGAGGTAGTAATGGTGTCATGGTGAACGTAGCCACAATACTTCCCTGTATGTCCCTTGAAAAAGTGGTCAGGCTGTAAATACAGCATCTTCAACCAAATCCAATGAACTGGAACACAGATATACAATTGGGTCCATCAATAAAAGCACCAAATATAACAATGAAAAAAGGCTAATAGCCTAAATTACACCAAAAGCTCCTTTAATGCCTCCTCATTGACATCTACAACAAGATTCATAACGAGAAACAGGAACTACCCACTAGGCATGAATCAAAAATATAGCTTTCACTCAAAACAGATCAAATGCAGTGACCAACGCTTGTGGTTGTAAGAGATACAACCAACTCAACCCACTTTAAATCCTAGAAGAAGTACATTTTACCACATCCAAACCAGGATTAGAGAATGCACAACATTTACATCTGTTCTTTTTGTTTAATGCCCAGAGTATTTACCACCCATTCTGAGTTATAAAGAATTTAATCTGTGAACACTGGGGGCAGCTAGACAAATCTTTTTTTGTGAGAAGTTCAGTCTCACTCCTTTGTTCAGTGGGATTTACTCCTGTATTTTCATGCATGTTTCACAAAGGCATATTCTGCAAGTCATATCTTACTCCATGACTTTGTGCGAATTACTCCTGAATTTCTAAACTTAAGCTTCCCTGATCGAGTTTGACCCTGCACACGCCATGTGTGACAGGGTCACCTCACTGCCTTGAGATATATAAGTCACCCCCAAGGTAGGCATCCAACAGCCAGGACACAGGGTGCATTATTTTAATGATGAAGGAATATAGGTACAGACATATATACCTTTACAGTAACCTTGCCATTCAAGGTTACTGTAAGTGAATGGCAGTCCATAAGATAACGTACACTGGATACTGAAAAAAACCGAGATAGCCAGCTCCATGATGGTACCACAAACTTTTGTGGTGTTAGGTATCAAACACCATGCTTTTTTATCCCTGACACTATTTTTGTGTAGAGAGTGAGCTGGCATGCACCCAGGTGGAGCCCTTAGAAGGTGCCCACCGAGTTAATGAGTCACATTGTGCCTTGGTGGGCTTTCTGAGCTGTTTGCTGCCAAACCAGAAGTCTGACCACCTGCTGGTTAGTGCTATCACTCCCAGAGGATGTAAGGCAAAAGGCCTCAGCAGGAAGCAGGTCACTCCCCCACCCTCTCAGATTGGCTACTGAAATACCCATCAGGGCTGTAAGCCTCAAAGGCTTCACCGCCTCTGATATGTTAGAGATTTATCTCATGGTGAAGACTAAGAACCCGCATGCCTTCAGGCACTCGGATTTGCAGGCCGGCAAGAAATTAGGTATGCGGGAGGCGTACAGCCCCAAAAGGCTAGCTACACCTCCAGGGTGGGCTAACTGGCCTGTACAGCAGAGGACTCCACAAAGAAGAGACGCAAAGTACTGTAGCTGTGGCAGCGCCCTGCACCCGCTTGATTACGACTCATACCGGACCAGAGACTGGTTCCAAAAGGAGTGTGACCCCTTTGGGACCCAAAGACTTTACTAGGAATCCCTAGAGCTAGCGGTACTAGTCTCCTGCAGTCGGCGAGCACAAACCGCACTTCCAAGGTCCAAAGAAGGACGGTCCGCAGGGCTCCGTCAAGGACCAGCCCTAAAGTAACCAGCCAGGTGCCTTCTGGGAAGTGTAGGCCTGAACCTCATCGAATCTCAGCCTACTACAGCACTCCGAAGACTTGAGGAAGAAGATTTGTTTCATTGCTGCATTTTCCGTGCCCAAGGTTTGTTGGTGCCATTGCAGACTATTGACTACTTTACTCGATGCTCCAAGAAGAGGGAATTCCTTGCTCTGTCAACCTTTTCCTTCTGTGGAGCAGTTGTCAAGTATTCGCATCCCAAACCTGTCTGCATTAGCACACCTGATAAAGTCAGCTACTGCAGTCCCGTTTAGCACCATGGATAGCCAAGTACACCTCCGCACCAGAGACATCCTAGGTAGGTAGAGTTGCTCTGCTTGGTAATTCCTAGTCCTGGGGTCCCATCAAGCTCACCCCCAAGGGGATCATGAAAACTCGATCTGCAAGTATTATTTTGCTAAGTAGAGTTGTTCGCCACCCGCGGCTCCCATTCAGCACCAAGGACAGCCAAGTAGCCTCTGTACCCGGACTCTCTGGGCAAGGTAAAATTGCTCTGAATATCAAAGCTTGGTCTGTGGGTCTGTGGACCTGCACGAACTTCTCTCCAAATGGATTCCATTGACCTCACCTGCAAGGGACCGAGTGTCACCTGAGATTTTCTCCACTGACTGCAATGGCAAAGTATGCCAGCTCTGCAAAGTATGTATTTCTTGAAAACTTTAAAATCGATAACTCTGGTATTCGGCCTTGTATTTATTTTGTATTGGTGCCAAAATGTGTATAAAAATATGCTCCCTTTTTTATATAATTGGTGTCTGATTTCTTTCAAGTCATTTCAAATACTTATCGTCAATGTTAGTATTGGAAAATGCATACACATGTTCCTTTAAGTAAGCCTGTCTGCTCTTTTCCACTATTCCAGGACTTAGAGGAGGAATTAATGAATGAATGAAAAAAAATTATTGTTCAGTTAATAAAAACTTACAATTAGACACATTTATACACATTTCATACGTATTACCATTTTTGAACCATTATTTTAAAACAAGTGTGACAAAAATAAGAATACTCAATTCATCTAGTTGAAAACATATAAAAAAAACTAACCGTAAAGAATACTTAGAGGAGGTTTACTAGTGTGAGTCCAAGATCCACTTTTGGGTATTGTGTTAATATTTCATGGCAAGACCTCCCAGCCATACCAAATACTATTGCCACCTTGCTACAGTAAGCATGTTATGACCAATTGTCATGGGGGAGCTCATAATTGTTATTTATAGCATCTGATTATAATTGACGATTCCTATTGGTTGATATGAATAATACAACAATGGTAAGGGCTCCTAGTCAAGGCCAGAGTGTAACTCGAGCAATAAGGGAGCAAATGGGGAGAGCAGTAGCGTAGCAAGCCCTATGGCCACCTGTGGCGCTCTCTGCGTTTGACACCCCGCGACGGCTGCATTAAAGGGGGGGTGGGTTGGTGCTGGCGAGATCCGGCATTGGTTACCGCCCTGCAACAGAAAATACAATGTAAGAGGGCAGGAGGGCTATTGCTGCCCCTGAGAGGGAGGTAAGAGGGGAGGAGGCCGCCGTCCCCAAAACCAGGCCACCCCCCTCCCCCTTTGCAATGCCACTGGAAAGAGGCCTGGTGTAAGTGAATCAGTGTCATGGGTACACCTGGGTGGACGGCGTCCACCTACTATTTTCACAGGGTGAACGCCGTCCACCCTGCCAAGAATTTGGGGCCCACTGAATAATGTGCTGAACTCGTCCCGGTGTAATTTCCACACACTGGGACATGTTCAATAGCTCCTGCAAGTTGTCTGTTTTGATCTGCAACAATCAACAATGTGCAGGGGGAACGGGGCTTTCTTATTTAAGACTCCTGCTGGGCCCATAACAAAGGCCGAATTTGAGGGGTCATCAGGCCTCCTTTTGTTCAAGTCTCTTGGCTGGGAGCAGTCAGGAGCCTCACACCTGATGCATATGAAGCAGAGGGGAAACAAAGGCTCACATCTTGTTAGCACCTCAAACATACTTATGAGAGGCAGCTTTTCATTTTGTTCAGTCCCTATTTAGAAGATATGCATGCACTGGAAGTGTGTCAGATGTGTTGGTCTTTCCCAGTAGTTACACAAAGCAAATTGCATTTATAAGGAGCTTACTTCCCCTGAGCCGTTGAAATAATATAAGTACCACTATTTTTTCTTGAATAGCCCTACTCATCCAAATGCAGAGTGTCTGAGCGCTTTACATCAACACGTGCATATTACATGTACAATAAATGATACACGTTTGTAAATGAATGTACAGGATGTGGTACATGATACTGGGGGATTCAAAGGTGTAGTAGTCAAATAAAGTTACACAGGAAATAGTTATTAAACTATACGAGTTCCCATCAGTCCACCATCGAGACCGCCCTTCATCATCTGGGATCTCTGGTGCATAATTTCTGTCACATTAACGGGTAAAAACCTGTGCTGGCAGATAACTACACCAAGCACAGGAAAAACCACAATGATATTTACAGATGTGAAACAGAAAGGCGTATCTAGATGGGAACTAAATAGCAGTGCGTGAAAAAGATGTGTGTTTGTGAAAAGAAAGAGAAAAAAGCTCTAAAATTAGGTAGTGGTCGGGAAAAACAATTTAATAAACACCCTCACACTCCTAAATCAATAAAAACAGTGCAATAGTGGTTTAACAAATAGCCACTAAAGATGAAAGGTCGACATGTTTCTGCAGACGCACGGAGTCTAGTGATCTCCTGCTGCTTCCTCGGGACCATTAGTGCTACTGCTAGAAAAAATAATAAATAACAAGAACCATATCACCTGAAAGTGTATGTATAAACATCTTCTCATCCTAAAGATAGGGGAGAAAATTATAATATAAGGGTACAAAGTCATGTATACATATAAATTTTAACGTGCATGTTTAATGCCATCAATATTATATGCTAGACATAAGCTAATATTGCCCAGCACTTAGACTAACAGACTCAGTCACAAATCACCAGTTCAGCAAATTTGTAGATTAGGGTTCACTCACCCACTTGATGAGAAGGAACCACTCCACCTCACCTGGCACGAGCTCAGGTAAATGGATGCACCGCGCTAGAAACAAACAACAAATCAAAAGATGTATCCACATCTAAATGTATTCCTAAACTGATCGGTCTTAACATGCTCCACATCAAGCATCACATTCCTGCCAGCGCCGTGGAACAGCACCTGGTCGATTAGCTATAATTTATAAAACAGTAGTTATGATTTGGTGACAGCGCTACAAAAAGTCACCACTGTTTCCAACAAATGTACGCATGCGTATGCACTTAACTACAATGACGGAGTACCAAACGAGCGATTTTGGATGTCCGAAAGGAGCACAACCCCTCTCACTCACACGCACGCATGCCAGCCGTCTTACCTCTCCGTCGGTGCACCGGTCGTCCCTCTAAGCTCTATCGTAGGGAGGAACCGACTCGGTGCACCGGCGAGGTAAATAAACCTCTCTCGCTTCCTCATTCAATGCGCAACGATGTCCGACGCCCCCTGTGCGTGGTGACGTCATGCGCCTACTCGCCACTGGGTGCGCTCTTCGTGATGGGAAATGTAGTTCCCAAACTCTGTCTGTTCCGCGAAACTGGCTCCCTGGTGCCCCTTGCCCAGTAGTTCATGAAAGCCCAGTAGCACAGACAGAGAGTAATGAAAGACCCCGCATTATTGTTGGGTGGTATATTCAGTAATTAACTGATGTTTAACGAGGGCTGATATCAAAGAACGCGTTCTGATATTACATACGCTGCGTTCAAGACAAATAATCACCCTTATTGATTTATAATCATTTTTATGACAATGCTGAAGCTTTACCCCATTATAGAAAAGATTTATCCACCGTTTCCTTCTCTTAAATTCATTAGGCAAGAAAAAACTATATGATAAAGGCTGCTGAATAATATGGTAGGATCCATACTAATTAATATTGAAGAATCCATGCAGGCTAATCATCCCGCTAAATAGACAACTAGGCATATGTAGACCAACAGCGAAGGGGGCCAAACTCGTCCTCTGCACCAACGCATAATACAATGCCATAGTGCAATCGGCCATATTGTCGAAGAAGGCCTTGCAGAGGGATGGATTACTGACAAAGAATCTCAATATCTACGTACTGTCCACCCTAGGATGCCCTATTTCTACATCCTTCCAAAAGTACACAAGCCACAACGCCCCCCTCCCGGTAGACCCATCATATCGGGAATCGGTTCACTATTGGAACCTTTATCTACATTCGTAGATTTCTTCCTTCAACCAATAGTGCGGGAGATGTCTACCTTCTTGAAGGACACAAAGGATGTCCTTAGGATTTTGCCTGAAATTGAGTTTAATATGGACCTTGACTTTCTAGTTTCCTTTGATGTGGAGAGCCTATATACCTCTATCCCACAGACTGAGACACTGGAAGCTATTGAAGTCCTTTTAACAGCTAGAGATTTGAACTCCATCACGCCAGTCAGTTTCATCATGACTTTGGCGACCATCGCCATGACTGAGAACTTCTTCGAATATGAAGAATCGATCTACCTACAGGTTAGCGGGACGAGCATGGGAAGTGTTTTTGCTCCCAGTCTCGCTAACCTGTATGTACATACCTTCGAACAAACACACGTACTCGCAGACACTAATCCCCATCTTCAGTGTCTGCGAGTATGGAGAAGGTACATAGATGACATTTTGGTCGTGTGGCGAGGGACGGAAGAGGAACTCCGTCAATTTCACACTTGGTTAAACGAAAGAAATTTATTTCTGAAGTTTACCATGGAGTTCGACAGACACAAACTAGCATTCCTGGATCTGTTGATTTCTGCATCAGGAGGGGGGTTACAGTCGGAGCTATACCGAAAGCCAATGGCGAGGAATTCCCTGTTAAGTTATGACAGCTTTCATCCGAAAGCGCTGAGGGATAATCTGCCCTTCGGGCAATTCCTCCGCATTCAGAGGAATTGTTCCACCAAAACGGCCTTCGTCACACACTCCCAAGCTCTGGAAAGAAATCTGCACGATAAGAAATACCCCAAACATCTCGTAAAAAACTCCAAAAAGCGTGCAGCAAACAATAACAGGCAATGTCTATTGGAACCAGCACCTCCAAAGAACCCACAAGAAAGAATGACTTGTGTGAACACATTTAGTACACTTTCAAACCAAGTCCAAAAAATTGTTAAAAGGAATTGGAAAATCCTTAGGACAGGGAGTGACCCTATACCTCCTCCGCTGTTTGCCTTTCGGAGAGGCCAAAATCTGAGGGACCAGTTGGTCCACACAAGGCCCAAAATCACGATTCCTCGAGCTGTCGGTACCCTCTGGGACATGCCTGCAGTCACCGGACACCATCCTTGCGGTGGCTGTGCGGCATGTCCACAAACGACAAAAACACTCTCTATAGACATAGGCACAGATAGACCTTGGCAACTAAAACGGTTGACCAACTGTAACAGCTCCAACCTGGTTTACTTAATAACATGTCCCTGTAAACTGAATTACGTGGGGATGACCACCAGAAAGATAAAGTTCAGAATTTCTGAACATAAAAGTTCAATCCGGTGCTGCAAACAAGCCACCAAACTGACAAATCATTTCTTGCAGGTGGGTCATCTACCCACGGACATCATGTGGACAGTATTGGATCAACCGTGGATTCCTCCGTCAGTTACTGATACGGCGAAATTTCTGTTTAAATGTGAACAAAAGTGGGTCTATCGCCTTCGTAGTGATGAACATGGGTTGAATGACGCGATCCCGTGGATGTCCCTTTAGGTATAAGGGGTGTCGTATCAATAGACCCGAATCTCATTGACAAAATACAGTTCTTGGGATTGGTAAACTGGCACGTTTGTCACTACAGCAGAATTATATCTATGTTGGGGTGACAATGTAACCCGTCCTAGCACACATGAGAGGTCTATATATTAAGCGATTGCACTATGGCATTGTATTATGCGTTGGTGCAGAGGACGAGTTTGGCCCCCTTCGCTGTTGGTCTACATATGCCTAGTTGTCTATTTAGCGGGATGATTAGCCTGCATGGATTCTTCAATATTAATTAGTATGGATCCTACCATATTATTCAGCAGCCTTTATCATATCGTTTTTTCTTGCCTAATGAATTTAAGAGAAGGAAACGGTGGATAAATCTTTTCTATAATGGGGTAAAGCTTCAGCATTGTCATAAAAATGATTATAAATCAATAAGGGTGATTATTTGTCTTGAACGCAGCGTATGTAATATCAGAACGCGTTCTTTGATATCAGCCCTCGTTAAACATCAGTTAATTACTGAATATACCACCCAACAATAATGCGGGGTCTTTCATTACTCTCTGTCTGTGCTACTGGGCTTTCATGAACTACTGGGCAAGGGGCACCAGGTAGCCAGTTTCGCGGAACAGACAGAGTTTGGGAACTACATTTCCCATCACGAAGAGCGCACCCAGTGGCGAGTAGGCGCATGACGTCACCACGCACAGGGGGCGTCGGACATCGTTGCGCATTGAATGCAGAAGCGAGAGAGGTTTATTTACCTCGCCGGTGCACCGAGTCGGTTCCTCCCTACGATAGAGCTTAGAGGGACGACCGGTGCACCGACGGAGAGGTAAGACGGCTGGCATGCGTGCGTGTGAGTGAGAGGGGTTGTGCTCCTTTCGGACATCCAAAATCGCTCGTTTGGTACTCCGTCATTGTAGTTAAGTGCATACGCATGCGTACATTTGTTGGAAACAGTGGTGACTTTTTGTAGCGCTGTCACCAAATCATAACTACTGTTTTATAAATTATAGCTAATCGACCAGGTGCTGTTCCACGGCGCTGGCAGGAATGTGATGCTTGATGTGGAGCATGTTAAGACCGATCAGTTTAGGAATACATTTAGATGTGGATACATCTTTTGATTTGTTGTTTGTTTCTAGCGCGGTGCATCCATTTACCTGAGCTCGTGCCAGGTGAGGTGGAGTGGTTCCTTCTCATCAAGTGGGTGAGTGAACCCTAATCTACAAATTTGCTGAACTGGTGATTTGTGACTGAGTCTGTTAGTCTAAGTGCTGGGCAATATTAGCTTATGTCTAGCATATAATATTGATGGCATTAAACATGCACGTTAAAATTTATATGTATACATGACTTTGTACCCTTATATTATAATTTTCTCCCCTATCTTTAGGATGAGAAGATGTTTATACATACACTTTCAGGTGATATGGTTCTTGTTATTTATTATTTTTTCTAGCAGTAGCACTAATGGTCCCGAGGAAGCAGCAGGAGATCACTAGACTCCGTGCGTCTGCAGAAACATGTCGACCTTTCATCTTTAGTGGCTATTTGTTAAACCACTATTGCACTGTTTTTATTGATTTAGGAGTGTGAGGGTGTTTATTAAATTGTTTTTCCCGACCACTACCTAATTTTAGAGCTTTTTTCTCTTTCTTTTCACAAACACACATCTTTTTCACGCACTGCTATTTAGTTCCCATCTAGATACGCCTTTCTGTTTCACATCTGTAAATATCATTGTGGTTTTTCCTGTGCTTGGTGTAGTTATCTGCCAGCACAGGTTTTTACCCGTTAATGTGACAGAAATTATGCACCAGAGATCCCAGATGATGAAGGGCGGTCTCGATGGTGGACTGATGGGAACTCGTATAGTTTAATAACTATTTCCTGTGTAACTTTATTTGGGTACATTGTTTGCTTGTTTCTTGACTCTCTGTTATTTTAGGTTGGTGTCACTTATATACAGGGGGCTTAACAGTAGGGTCTATAAACTTACCCCTGGGACCTTCTCTGTGTGTAATTGTAGTAGTCAAATACCCTCTTCCAGGGCACAAGTCTTGAAAAAAGAACTGGGGGGACGCTGACATCAGGACAGGAAGTGACGTCCCGAAAGGTGGCTTGCACCATCAGACTCATTGCCTCCCCTCGCTCACCCCTTAGATGCGATTGCATCAGAGAAGCCAGTGCATGAGCAGCGTTCTAAATGAGCTCCGATCTTGCACCAGAGAGGCCAATGAGTGAATGTGTGGCTCGATTTGCTCCAGTTATGGAGCGCCCAGTAAAATAAGTGGAGGGACGCCGTCCACCCGCATGGTACTCCGACTCGAGCTCTGCCCTCTTCCATAGCTCACTGTGCTATTATCCTCGCAATGCGCTCAAACGAACACATGATAGACCTGCTGAACATATACATGAGGGCTTTAAATCCGATGTCAATTCCTGTGATGCCATGTGTGATGTTATGCGCCGTGATGTCGCGTGCTGTGATGTCACTTGGGTACTGCCTAACTAGGTTAGCCCCCCCCCCCCCACTTCTTTTTTTAGGACTTGTGCCCTGGCCCCTGGTGTAAGTGAATCAGTGTCCCGCACCTCCAGGCCTATGAACGCAGGTTCACATTTCGGTTTTACACCTCTCCACAGGCCTCGCACGGTCCGCACGCTAACTTGCGCCTTGACATTTTTTTGATGATTGCCTGTGGGCAGAGAATTAAGCCCGCCCCCCACGAACTCAACCCTGATCGCTGGTGTGACTCAAAGGAAGGGATCAGTGCTGCCTCACTTTATTAGGAAGAAAGCAGGAGCGCGACGTCTGATACTGCCAAAGAGATCGCCCGATGGACGAAATATTTTTCTCTGCCTATATTCACAACACGTCTTAACACAAGCTCTAATGTGTGCTTTAAATCGGCGTTTGACCGCGGAGGAAACACGTGGAACATTGCCTCTCGTTTTCAAGCGTTTCCTTGGTTACATGGCAGCTCGAATGAAGACGAATAATACAAAACGTGTGATTATAAGTGCTGGCAGAGACCTGTTTCACGGAAAGCAGTATAAATGTCTTATTTTTTCATAGAGATGGGCATGAAAATGGCATTGCGCTCACAATGCACACAGGCTTCATGAGACCACGACTGAGTTATTTTGCATGCACGTGAATCTTTATTTTCTTTCAGGTCCTTTGCAACTTAACCTCCTCATCTTTTAAGCACAGATTGCTGTCCTGGAGATATGGCTCAGCTCAAGGGCAGCATGCAAAGAGAATCAAAGAAAATGACACTACCACCCACGTAAGCTTCGTTCTTATGAGATCCTGCGCTATTTCCTCCAGTTTATTATTCTAGTCCATTTAATTCTTTGTCCTCCAAGTTGTGATGATGCGTTTTGGCCGCCAATTGGTTTACTGGGCCTCATCAGGATAAACAGAGATATGTATATTATATTGAAATCCTCATATGCCATAAGACATTGCAAACATCAAGGTATATATATATATGTACATATATGTATATATATGTATATATATATATATATATATATATATATATATATATATATATATATATATATATATATATATATATATATATATATATATACATATGTGTGTGTGTGTGTGTGTGTGTGTGTGCGTGTGTGTGTGTGTGTATCTGGGAAGGAAAGGGTAGTTACTTATTGTCTTTGTGTTTTTCAAGGACAATTTCAGGAAGCACATCACAAATTTCATACATCATTCACATCACCGCTGGTCTCCACATCAAGACAAATATTGGTTATGTTTATCTTCCCAGACTGGCAGGTTGATGGCTCCATCACAGCACTGAGGAAGAGATTGCAAAATGGGATAAGGAAAAGGGAAAGTAGTGACAACTATAAATGAGAAACGGGCCTGCTTTCACACATTCAAAAAGTGGTAGTGTACTGTGAGTAGCTGGTCTTAAGCATCTGGCTCACAGACAAGGAAGTCGGGAGCAGGCGAGGTAACGGAGTGGTCAGAGTCTCCAGTGCTTAATTTGAGCCAGTGGTTTCTGGTGCTCAGCATTGGCACCTAATTATTAACACCGGAGCTTTTTATGAGCACCAGTTACAGACAAATTACTTTATGGTAGAGATTCGCCCAGAATCACAGGATGCTGAGCAGACGTGGAGACTCGAATCTAATTGCCCAGTGCCGAAGTTGGCAGCTCTGGCCACTGCTCCGCATCCTCTCCCCTCTTTCATGGTTAATAGTTGGTTCTATTTTAGGCAGCGCTGACAGGGGAAATGGTCTGGTGCAAGCTGCCTTCTGATAGGAGCCCGGGCACTTATTTGTTTACAAATTACCCATTGGGTCAGACTCGAGGAAACAGGAGAAAACAGGACAGGACATTAGGGAGAAATGGGGACAAGAGAAGAAGGTGTAAGTGGTGACAGTGAAAAGCGTTGGAGTGCAACATAGTAATAAACTATTGCTCACATTTTGAGAGATTCCAGGGTGGTCCAATGAGAGCCTCTGAACACCAGAAGACTCAATCTTCTCTCACCGCAATGGCTACTGTTAGATCCTCATATATCGTTTACCTACGTGTTACATTCACCAGTGTGTCGCCACAGAAAAAGTAAGAGGGAGGCAAATCCGTGAGTGTCTCATTCTTTAGGTGCGCAGATGTACAGCAAGACAGAGGCATGAGGTCTAGAGAAAGAGTCCCTTGTTGGTTGCTGTAGACCAGGGTTCTCCAAAGTAGGTCCTGGAGGAACAGATCCATGTCAGATTTTAGGAGTACTAGATGTATCTAACTGGGGATATGCTGAAAATCTGGCATGGGTCCGGCCCTCCAGAACCCACTTTGGAGAACCCTGCTGTAGACTAGTGGCTCAGCCCTGGAACTCATATAGGCTCACTTGACCTGGAAGAGTCCAACCTAGACGCTAAGACGTCACCATAGGTTGCCCTGATGTCTTCTTTGATGGGGTCGCAGTCTGGCCTGGAGTTTGAATTTGGAATGCATTGAGGACACATTGAGGGTACATTGGTCCAGAATCTTGCTCAGTTCACCTCACAAATTCTGGGGCAGCATAACTAGACAGTACTAGAAAGGTTTGCAGGGACTTGGCCTTATGAAGAAAAGACTACTGACACTATAGAATGAGTCTAGCTTTGCAGTAAAATAAAATAAAATAAAAAGCAAAACTATCATTACACACCTTACCAAAGTGAGTAAATCAAATCAATTAAGCTTTATTCGATTTAAAGTTGCAAAAATCATAAAAACATACATTCAAAGACAATTATTGACAAATAAAACTGTACAATTTAAAATGAGATTTACAGGATAAAAAATAGTATATTACAATTCATAAAAACCAAGAAAACACTCCACAGACTTCTTTTTACGCATTCGATGTCATATTTCGTGAATGAAGTACATACATGATTAGCTATTGTAATTTACAGTATTTACAGTTTCCTTGTACGCTATATACAATATTACCAATCACTTTCCGATATGGAGGAGCTCGACTAGTATATTTGATTCTGTGTGATTTTATGCAGCTAATCGCGGCTTAATTGATATATTGTTAAAAGAAAATATAACACAAATATAAAATGTAAAAACAGAAAAGAAAATACTGTATTATAGGGAAGAGATGATACCCCACAATTACGTGAACTAGTACACATTTTCACTACGTCTGTTCATTCTATATTATTTCTGTGGCAAATAGTACACTTCAGAAAATTAATAACAATAAAAACCAGCCGTTCCCCCTCCAATAGTTGTAAAAAAAGGAATGCAGGTCTACATCTTTTAAACCCCATTAATTTTAATGATGGGATAAGCCATATCTTTCTAAACTCTCTGTAGAACTTACAAAAAAGGACGGTATGTAAAGTTGTCTGTGTGGAGATGTGATCACAAGGGCATAGAGGAAACTCTTTTGCCCAATTATTTCTATTCGGAAAAGCCACCAGACGATGAAACAAGTTTAGTCTAAACCTAACCAGAAGAAAGCGCTCATAGGTAGTTATGTTATACGTTAAATAAGGCTGAATGGTCAGTGTGGATTGGATAACCAAAATGTGTCTGACAGTTGTTTTCATAACCTCGCTCGTGAGACGCAATTCTTCAAGGTGGTTTAGGCAGTGAGTCTGAAGGGCTTTCCTAGAAATCTCACGAAATTGATATAGGATCGTAATAATATTTTTCCCATCCCAGGTCAGATAGAAACCTTTTCACATAAGATAGCCATCTGGATTTATAGGCGTTATCCAAGGCCATACAGTCTGAGATTATCATCTGTGAAAAGGCTGTTTTTTCTGAGGTCCAAATTCGATGCCACAGTAAAAGTGGTTGTATTTTTACTGTGTCAGCTATATGGGATAGTCCCAATTCAGTGTGACAGACAAAAGTGGCCGTGCTTCTAGGGACGGCTAGTCAGTACCTCACAAAGGTATTTTCTACCCTCTGAAGCTCTTCTACGGGCACATGGCCCCAAACTCCCGCCCCGTACAATGCCACTGTAAGGCATTTAGCTTTGTATATTTTCAGAAGTTCCAAAGGGGCCCTTTTGCCCAGTTTCCTTGCAAAATTTACTAGGGCTGTGGTGGTTCTAATGAAAAGAAGTTTCCTCGATTCGATTGCTGATTTCCAAGAGAGTTTGGGATCAACCATAATTCCTAAATAGGGATAATTTTGTGTGGTTGCTAGCTTTTCATCTTTCAGATAAATATCCCTTATTTTACGTTTGTTACCATGCCCAGCTTTCATGACAAATGTTTTCCCAATGTTGATATTTAAATCTAGGTTAGCCATGAATGTGGGGTATCTATTCAGTGCCCTTTGGAGTTCAAGGGGGGTGCGGGCTAGTATCACCGCGTCGTCCGCCTAGAGTAACGCTGGGATTGGGCGGTTGTTTACTATAGGCAGGTCCTGGCATCCCTTAATCATCTCCCTCTCCAAGCCGTTGGTATAAAGTGTGAAGAGGAAGGGGGCCAGGACACAGCCTTGCCTGACTCCCTTCTCCACTCTGAATGACGCGGTTAGTTCACCCCCTGCACCAAACCTCACCCTTGCAGTTGCATTTGAATATAGTTCCCTCAAAAAAAGTTACAAAATTCAACTCCACCCCCATCTCCAAAAGAACAGACCAAAGTTTGGCATGGGAAACACAGTCAAATGCGGCCGATAAGTCCACGTACACCATATAAAGTGCTCCTGCCTTGACGTTTACATATTTATCTATCAGCAACAACAGATTTAGGGCTTGGTCAATGGTTTCCAGCCCCTCACGAAACCCATATTGGAGGTCTGATAAAATACCACCGTCATCCGCCCAACCCTGCAAACGTTCAAGAATCACCCTGCCCGCCACTTTGCCTAGGGAGTCTAACAGGGAAATTGGACGGTAACAGGTTACAGACCTCCGATCACCTTTTTTGAAAATAGGCACCAATATCGATTTGGACCAAGACTCCATAAGGCCTGTTGAACATTAAGCATTCAAAACCCTTGTCAAAAGTGGAGTCCATAGATCCATATAGGCTTTAAAAAGATCTATTGGGACCCCATCTGGGGCCGGAGCCTTCCCATTCTTGCTTGCTCTCATGGCCTGGGTAACATCACCGATAGCAAATGCTAAGTCGATCGGATATGGGAAAGGAGGTGGATCATATGAGTTTGTTGCGCCTTCATTTGGGAGCACTGTATTGTCAGAGAAAATTTTAGAAAAATGCTCTACCCATTCCTTTTCATCAATTGCCACTTCAATTCTTGGCAAGTTATCTTTATCATTTAAGAAGGGAGACTTAACCACCAGCCAGAAGGCAGCGCTTTTTTTATGGGTACTGCTTTCGTGTAGTTGGTGCCAAAGTTATTGCTTCAACTCAGATTTCCTATCCTTAAAGGCGGAGTTATATGCTTTCCTTAAGAACGAAATCTCTATGGGCACCCTGACTGTCTTCCTTAAAGCCGATTTTAAGTTTGAATAGGCTACTGTGCACTTATGATTAAACCAACCCTTATTCTTCTTTGAGGCTTTATTAGTTTTTACCCATAAACTTCATTGATGGTTTTTATCACCGCGCCAAAATGTAAACTAACTTCGGCATCTGGTGTATCCATATCCAAACATTTCTGGATAGAAGGGTACGCATTTTTTACCACTGTTTTAGTGATTGAAATAGGATCAACTTTTCCCCATTTTAAAGAATAGCCATTCAGCCTGTCAAGTGTTATATTGTTTTGTGTTAAAATACTGGCAGTGATACGATTAGATTTGTGCGACAGTGGGAGGGTAATACTGAGGGGGTAATGATCGCCTAAAGCATTAGGATGTATGGTAAAATATATATCTTTATTTGCCAAACCGTTCGAGAGAAGAATATAATCTATAGTGCTTTGAAAACCTTTCCCATGAAAAGTAGGGGCCATCACTGTATCAGAATTGATTATTTTATTTGCCACTCTTATATCTAGATCGAACATAGTTTAATTTAGACAACTACCTAGTTTCGTGTGCCTAAAGTGGGGAATTGGATTATCGTTCCCGTCTTCAATGCAACATATATTACGACTAATGTCTTGACATGGACCCTGATTAAAATCTCCACCCCAAATAATGGTGACCTCTTTTGATGACTTCCTTACTCTGGATAATAATAAAAAACGGATCAGCTAAACTAGGGTCACTTAGTCTCCCTCCTTGTTATAAAAATTTACCAAGAGGAAGTTATCCGACTTGTTTGGGCGAAAGCTGAGGACCTGGTAATTGGGTTCGAGTTTTATGGGAGTATTCTCGATTGCCTGTAACAAATTTGAAATATAGATAGTTAGGCCTCCCTTGGCTCTACCAGAATTAGTTTGTTGGGCAGGGGAAAAATATGTTTTGTACCCTTCCATGTGTATTTCTGTTGTCGACCAAGTCTTCTGGAGACACAAGATTTGATATTTTTGGGTACAACTAATCCAGACATAATTTCCTAGCTTGGAGCGCTGACCTGCAACGTTCCAAAACAGGGCAGTGATATGTGGCTTTCTCCCATCACCATTATAACCCACAACATTGTTAGAGGATGTGGCAGCTACTTCTGCATTGGTTGGTGTTAATGTCTCCGTAACAAGGGGGGATGTATTCAACCCCGCGACCATTCCCAGGAACTTTATACCTTGACCTCCAGTTTGTATAGCATTTCTAGAGGCTGGGACCAATTTGGAAAATACATAGTTGTCACTAATATCTATTATCCCTAACTCTGCCTCTTTAAACCCAGGTTTGCCTTTTAGACAGGGGAGTCAATCTACTCCCTCTAAACCCGAGAATGCAGAAAAACGATTATAAATGGGGATATTGAAGGTGTGATCTTCTGTGTGGCAGACAAATGGAACCCGGGGATTTGAATGATTCATTAACAGAGCCCTAGGGTAAAAGTAGGTTAGGTCGTGTGGTATGATTCTACCCCAGCCTTTCTCTGGGTACCAATCAGTGATGTATGTAATTGCCCTACGGTCTCTGAAGTTAATTATAATTATATCCCCCACAATTTCCTTGGGTCTATGTCCCACCCAGCCAAGCCGCCGTACATGAAGAATTTCCCCGTTGATGTTTGCAGGAAGTGGTATGTTGTGTCTTAACCAATGTACGACTTTGTTTTTTAGGTCGTAATACCCTTCTTTTTTCCCGATCTCTAATGCCGGGACATCAGTAAGTACCACAACGTACGGGACCAACTCTGGGGGGAGGTCTATTTGTTGCTTATTTGCCTCATTGGTGTTTTTCATTGCACCCAATCTAGATGTTTTAGAATATGGGCTGTTGGGGTTGCATGATTGCCCGCCAGTTTTGGCTTCCCTAGTCTTGGATTCAGTTGGTCCATTCATCCCTTGAGTCACGATATTGGTATTTAATGTGGGTGATGGATTCTTACTGGTCCCTGAGTTGGCTGGAATTACTACAGTGGAAACTTCTGGATTTATTGAAATTGTGTCTCTCTTAACTGAGTTTAACTCGGTAGGTACATTTGTTGTTGGAACGGTGACTCTGGTTGGGTCTAATGTACTAGGAATAGATAGTTTTTTAATTAGGCTGGTGTTATTTGCCATTGCTTTTTCAAGTGTCCCCAGTTATTGGGCTACTCTTTTCATCCTCTCAATGAGTGGCAATAAGAGGGACCTAACTAGTTGTTCAATGGTATCCATTAGGTCTTTAGTTGATAAGTCACCTGGGGGCAGACAACCGATTGAGTTTTTCTGGCTGCTCCGTTAGTCTCATTTAAAGGACTCGAGGAGTTTTTTGTTCCTATAGTAGATTTTCCTTTATGGATAACCCCTCCCTTCTTTCTTTTTTTCGGCGGAGGGCCATAAGTTGTTCTTTTATTTTGGGGCTTCTGTAATGGAGTTTGTGGAAGTGTGATTGCTTGTGTATGGTTCCCTGATGTAACTTCCAACAGAGATAGCAAATTAAAGGAGGAGTTAGTGAAATCAATATTTAATTTGTCTGTTTTAACTGGTAAGGTAATGTCCTGTAGAAGTAAAGGAGTACTATTGTCACTTGATGAATCGTTGGCTAAACAGTCCTTTTCTGTTATAGCTTGCGAAGAAGTAGCAAGCTGAATAGAGCCCAGAGACGAACGCTTGTTAAGGAGATGCTCTGCAGACAGGCGTCGCTCTGCTAACACTATTTCCCTTTCTAATACCGAGATTGCCCTAGTGAGAAACCTGTCCAAAGTCCCTCTTACTGAACCTCCGGCTAGAGAAGGTTTACCATTTGAGAGATGAAAGGCCATGGTACAAATGAGTATACACAATACAAGACAGCACAATAATAACCGTCGGACAAGAAGGGTGGAAGTCTGTTGTTATGGACGTGTGGCTAGCTAAATAGTCAATTGGAATAATCTAGTTAACACGGGCGTCAATAGTTAGGCAGCAATGTCTTACTTAGATTGTAGTCCGGAGCAGCAGATCGAAGAGACCGGGCCCAGCCCAGCCTTGGCCAGCCCCGGATGGCCACAGACGGCCCGCCCTTGTCCCGGGCTTCTCCCGGCGCTCTCCCGCGCACTCCCGCGACGCGGGGGGTGTAGCTCCGTGTTAAGCGCCTCCTGGCACGTACTCCCACTGTGCGCGACTTCTGGGCGCAAGGACTGCCAGGAGTTGAAGTCCCGCCTTCACGGTCCCCCCCCTCTGCGGCCGTGCTAGATTGTGAAGAGCAACGGCAGCAGGGGAAGACCGGCGGCGGCTATGCGGCGAGATGTGGAATGCAAGGCTCTGGTGGTTCACCCGACAGGGACACAGGTAGAGTCAGCAACAGCACTATGTGAGCGTTTTTCCCCGCTCCCCCGAGAGTGTAGCTCCGTTTTAAGCGCCTCCAGGCACGTACTCCCACTGTGCGCGACTTCCGGGCGCAAGGACTGCCGGGAGTTGAAGTCCCGCCTTCACGGTCCCCCCCCTCTGCCGCCGTGCTAGATTGTGAAGAGCAACGGCAGCAGTGGAAGACCGGTGGCGGCTATGCGGCGAGATGTGGAATGCAAGGCTCTGGTGGTTCACCCAACAGGGACACAGGTAGAGTCAGCAACAGCACTATGTGAGCGTTTTTCCCCGCTCCCGCGAGAGTGTAGCTCTGTTTTAAGCACCTCCTGGCGCGTACTCCCACTGTGCGCGACTTCCGAGCGCAAGGACTGCCGGGAGTTGAAGTCCCGCCTTCACGGTCCCCCCCCCTCTGCGGCCGTGCTAGATTGTGAAGAGCAACGGCAGCAGGGGAAGACCGGCGGCGGCTATTCGGCAAGATGTGGAATGCAAGGCTCTGGTGGTTCACCCGACAGGGACACAGGTAGAGTCAGCAACAGCACTATGTGAGCGTTTTCCCCGAAGTGAGTAACTGGGCCCTGATTGTGATGGCAATGCAATTTTGCAGGTATTCATCTTATTTGGACATCTAGTGTTTCCTTCAGTGTGTGTATTTGTGCCTGAGGAATGTTTCCCTTTAGGCAGAGGTGTGAGCTGCTGGAGCTCTTGACAGTCAGCCGTAGGTGCCCACAAGGCACAAGGAAACCCTGTGGGCCCCGTCACAATATTTTCCACAATAAAGTACCTTCTGATGTGAGTCCAGGGAGTGGGAGCCAGTGATCTCAGAAGGAAGCCGCAATGTCAGGCACTATCATCCTTCCAATCTGGAGGTCAAAGACAGTCTCAGCTCCGAGCTCAGGTCCCCAAACACCGCTTGGACACTACACACTGGAGTGCAGGCTAGCAGGTGAGCTGCTGATCTTCATGAGCGCACTCCTCTGCACAGTGTGATGACTGTGTAAGCCTGGCAGTCCTGGTCCCAACCGAAAATCACTTCCACTCATTTCCACCACACCCTGAGCGTTCCATATGATCTCATGCAACGGTGGAGATCCTTTGGGGGTCTGGGATCTCGTGGACAGGAGGCTAGCCCACTGGCCCGTGGAGAGTACTCAAGAACATGAGTCATGACAGTTGCCACTTACCTGCAGGCTAGATACGTCCAGGCAAAATCCATCATGTGATGGTCCCCTTCCTGGAGCATGAACAGCTCCAGGCCACCAGAAGTCTGTAGTTTCTCCTGCCCTAATGATTCCTGGTGTTGATGTCCCAGTGTCGAACCAGCATAGTATGGTTCCAAATCCAAAAACGTCTCGAACTTCTGAGGCCATAGTCCCAGTAGTTATGCGCACAATGGCCTCTGATGTTGTGGCCAGTTCAAAAGGCCACGTTTGAAATGCACAGACCCTCTCAAAATGTTGTCTTGTCTGCGTTCCTACCCCAGAAAGTTTGATAACTATCTTTAGTGGGGCGAAGTCACCATACCCCTTGGAATGCAGGTTCCAATTCCACCCCCATGTAACCATCCTGGAAAGGCCCCTCAGAGTTAGAGGTTTGCAATTTCCTTGACACTCAAGTTTATGGCCTTCAATCAGGAACGAAAATATATAGGAATACTAGATAGATTGAAAATACACTGGGCCTGCTTATGTAAATTTGTCTTTGTAAGGTTTTCTGACCATACATCTGAAAACTGTTCTCTATTTTTGAGATATGTGTAAGGTTTTTTTAATATTATGTCCTGAAGAAGTTGGGGTGAACTATCCTAAAATGGCCGAAACGCTGCATTGACAACTTGCGTTGAAATCTGCAAATTTTAATATATATGTTCATTGTTAGTTCTGTGAATTCATTGAACAGAGCAATTCTTTTTTTAAAGAAATATGTGGTATGCAATATTGTGATATTTGGGGAATTATATTTTATACATAGTATATTGTTTGAAATAAAATGTCTAAGAATAATATTGTTTTATATTATTAAATATTGTATACAGTATGCTTTTTCTGAAACATTTTAAATAAACTACACATTTTTATATTAAAAGTGTTCAGTGTCGAGACAGCATAGTGTATGAATGAGAAGTGTGAATGTCTTTGAGGAACTAAAGGTTTATACCAAGTATATTGTATTGATGAGTATGAGAAACGAATGGGATCTTTCCTTTTTTAATTGCACATCTATCACAAATGCAGAGATGTAGTTGTCCCCCCAGCACCCAGATGGGAGTTGGAGGCAGGCTGAGAGGCACACACAGCCACAAGCATCGAAATGCCCTCTTTCCCAAAGTGACATTTCCACTCACTAAATGTCAGATCCACTCACACTACAGGAGAGGATTCATCATTATGAACTCATCAATATCAAACACTACACTGCTACTATTCTGCACTAAGGAAATACTGTTCAATAGCCTTTCTTTACCATTCTCCATTCTAAACCAATTAGAGAAGCAAGCTCCGTCATACCGAACACACCACACGTGACATTCACAACCCTTGCACACATGCACATGCTTGACCACTTCCCAACACCACACTCTGTTCTCATGGAGAATTCCGATATAGCAAGAGATATGCAGAACTTTGGCACGTAGCTTTTTAAATGCCAAGCCGAGTAACAGTAACCTGTGCAGGCAGTCCTCGCCAGGGCAAACCTGTGGCACGATCAGTGAGCTACCTCCGCGGAGGACACATCCAGTGCTGTAGGCACACGGAGAAGCATTCAAGGTACATGCCTTAAGTATATGTCTTACCCCTAAACAATGGACTTAAAGGTAACTCAAATCAGTCAATCATGTATACAACAATAGCCAGTATGTATATGACAAGAACAGCGCTTTGGCACTTAATGGCAGTGTCAAACGTGCTCAAAGTCCTAAGGCTAGCAGCTAGATCAGTGGAAACCAAGGAGAAAAGCAAACCATTGAGGGAAAGCACCCTACAAAGGGCCATTACCATCACCCCCTTCCCCCTCCCCATCAGTGGTGCATTTTTGATTGCCATGCTCCAATGCACAAATCCTTGCACCACAGTCAGAAAAATAAGGAGAAATTAAAACATTTCTCTTTGTTACTTCTGCTTTGAGGATGCATAAGCTTTTGATTCTGACATATTCCTGTCTATGCTTTTTAGTAGATAGGGATTCACATAAAAATCCATGGGGAGCCCCCATGCACCACCTGTTAAACGCTCTATTTATGGAAAGTAGCACAAAGTAACACATCACACAAATTTGTGTGAATGGAAATCTTCCCAGAGTCACCTGTTGCAAAGTGGACCATAGTATGCACAGCTGAGGCATGTTTCATGATTCATTGTTTTCCCCAGGATACCACCAGAACTTACCAGTGTGAAAATGCATATTACACCCTGGAGGATTCTCAAATGTAGAGGGAGCCACTGACTGCACACAACTGAACTTCTTACCATCTTGTGCATCAGAGCATATGTTTAGAAACATGAACATACACTATTCCTTCAGGGTGGAAGCAATGTGTGCTGCTGAATAAAAAGTCACTCTAGTGTCTATTATCCACAGTCAAAGAGCCTAGTGTTTTTTGCACTAGAAATAATCAGTATACATGGAATTATAGCAAGCATTCATCAATGAGGAAACCTCTTGAGTTGGAATTCAATAGTAATTTCCTTAAGTAAATTCAAGAGTTTTCTTAGCAGTAAATGAAAATGGATACCATGTTATTTTATGTCTGTGATATCAATGTTTCCATTTTATTTCCATAGGTTATAGTGCTTACAGACACACAAATTGACTCCTGATGTGACCAGCGGCAGCTGGAACAGGTAAACGTGGTTGGGCAGGGCAGGGCCCGGCAGGGGAGGAAGCCGACAGACGACGGAATAGGTATTATTTATTTATTTAATTATACCTATTCCCCCGTCTGTCGACTCCCCCCCTTCGACCACAAACTGTCCCCCTGCCTCACCGCGTTTACCTGAGCCGGCCACCACTGACTGACGTCACTCCTAATTTGATGTAGAATGCAATGCATTTCAACATACGTTAAACTCCTAAACGCAACTGCACAGACATTAACACTGCTGAAAAGTTGGTTTTGCTGATAATAAGTCAGTGTTGGGGGTACTAGTCCATAGCTCGAGACAGTGGCATAACGCAAGATGATAGCCCCCACTGCAGGATGTAAAGAGGGCACCCGAGTTTCCCATAGCTCACAGACATTCATTGGCCATTTGGCTTTAGAGCAGAGGTGGTCTCACTGAAGAATTTGGGTGCAATATATTTACTTATCTTTTGGAATTGAAACCACATACTTCCCACATACGCACGAATGTGACAGTCACAAAAGTTTTTGTTCTGAAGAAAGAACATCTTTATAAAAAAGAAATTCTCCCTAGTGAGCAGCCTAATTGTTGTTATAAAAGAATTAGATTTACATTCATCAATCTATCTGCCATTGGGGTTGAGGCATACCCTATAGGCCATTAGACTTTTAATTATCGCAGTGTATATGCACTGTTTGATGATCTCATAATTTTCCGATCTCTAGTTAGCCTGTACCTGTTTCAAAACAGAAATAAAATAAAATAAAAAAAATAAAAGCACTAGGTGTTGGTCGATTAGATTTGTCCTCATAAAAAAAATCAAAGTTAGATAAGGTTAAGTAGATAGGAAAAAAATACATTTGTGTAATTTTACATCAAACGATATTTAATTACATTGTTTTCATTGAACATTTTTGGGAATCATCTCCTCACAACACAGTTAGGCAGTTTCGAAACAGGCACTTTGTGAACTGCTCCCTTATAGACAGTTGTAATCTCTTGTTCATTTATTTATTTATTAGTATTTTGTAGAGCGCCTGGTTACACTAGCAAGTGTGTCCCCGCGCTGTAACAGTCTATGGTGTAGACTACAAGGACGAAGAAGCTTTAGGAGAAATATTTGGTATGATCAGTGGTTCATTATGCAATTATTGCTGCTTCGCTGCAACAACACTAATCAATACTGCTTTGGTGAATTTCTGCAAGCACGTACTGTTTAGCAGCATTTAGGATTTGTTATCAGGCACACTTTCTGTAAGAAAGGTGGCATTAATGGCAACTGATACCATAAGGCAATCAGTGTTCTGCCCAACCTGTGATAATTCATGCAACAGTTGTTTACAAAGGAAGTGACCCTGGACAGAAATCTAAATATGCAGAAACATATTAGCACCTCTACAAAAGGAGCAAACTTTCAAATGAAAACCTTGAAAAGACTGAACCCCTTCCTGCCAGAAAATGACTTCAAACAGGCAGTTCAAGTGCTTGTTATCCCTAGAGTGGAATATGGAAGTATCACTCTATGTGGCCTCCCCATATCGTTGACGGCCCCTCTTAGAGCTTCACTCAGTGCAGCTGTTAGACTCATCACAGGCTCCAAAAGACACAGTCACATCTACCCTGACCAGTGAGCCCTCAACTGGCTACCTTTTGAGGTGAGAATTCATCTGAAAATCGCTTGTATGACACACAAGGCATTACATCACAAAACTCAGCATTATCTAGCTCAGAAACTGGTGCTCTCATGTGGTAACAGATGCAATAGGAGCTCCAATAAGCTCCTATTTAAACCACAACGATTCTTAAAGCAGAAAACATACAACTGCACCTTCTCAGGAATGGGGCCCAGGATTTGGATGCTTTGCCCCCAGAAACGGGACAGAACCCGTCTACTGCATTCTTCAAAAAAGAAGTGAAAGCTATTATCATGATTGAATTTACTTGAACTTTCCATATACACCTGTAACATATCTATTTATATAGTATTTGTGAGGCCTTCTGTGCGTTTTACGAGTCCCTTTACGCCGGTGACTCGCTTGACCCTCGCTTTGGCCAGGAATACCTGGAGGGAGCACAACTTCCCTCCTTAAATCCTGCCCAGGCTGCATTCTTAGACAGGTAGATCGGACTTGAGGAGATCGTAGCGGCCATTTCGCGCCTTAAACTGGGGAAATCCCCCGGCCCGGACGGGTATTCGGCGGCTTTTTATAAAACCTTCTGCCACCAGGTGTCTCCTCTGCTGCAGGATCTTTTGAATTCTTTTGCCCAACCTGGGGCGATCCCTGAAGAACTGTTGGAGGCGTCGATTAACGTCATCCCGAAGCCAGGGAAGGATGCGACCCACTGCGGATCGTATCGCCCAATTTCGCTTCATAATATTGATTTTAAGCTGTACACGAGCATTCTGGCGGGACGTTTGGCGCCTTACATGACCCAACTGGTGGAGCCGGATCAGGCCGGCTTCATCACACAGCATCAAACTAGTGACAACACCAAACGGGTCCTGCACCTCATTGAAGCAGGGTCGTGAATACGTCGGGATTGCATGCTCCTAGCAATCGACGCCAAGGCCTTCGATAGGGTCTATTGGCCCTATCTGGAGAAAGTGTTACAGCTCTTTAGCCTGGAGAAGGTTCTATGCACCCGTATATTAAACTGCTATCGGTCGCCCAATACCACGGTCCGCGTCAATGGCCACACGTCCTCCCGCCTCCCGATCGGTCGAAGGACTAGACAGGGATGCCTCCTTTCACTTATTTTATTCGCTCTTTATATGGAGCCCCTAGCCCTGAGGATTCGACACCATACTCTCATTTCGGGAATTAAATTCGGGGGGGGACGTTCATAAGATCAGTTTATACGCAGACGATATCTTATTCTCCCTCACCGATCCCGTCCAGTCCCTCCGAGCCCTTTTTATCGAATTGCACAGTTTCGCACAGGCCTCCGGGTTTAAGATAAATGCCGATAAATTGCTCGCCCTTAACATTTCCCTGTCCGATTCGACCCTCGCCTCCATTCTGGAGGAGCATCCCGTGCAGTGGTCCGCCACCACGGTCCCTTACTTAGGTGTCCTCTTGGGTCCCACTATCCCAGCCACCGTCGCGGTGAATTACACCAGTCTCCATGCACAGCTCTGTGGGGAACTCCGGAGATCGAAGCATCACTCCTTATTCTGGCTGGGGAGAATCGCGGCCATCAAAAGGTGCCTACTCCCCCAGATATTATATCTGTTTCAGACCCTTCCTTTGCGCCCTCCAGCAGGCTGGATCCAACAGACGCAGTCTCACCTGGCACGTTTCATATGGCAGGGCCGTAAACCACGTTTCAAGCAGACCATTGCAGTCCTCCCACCGGAACACGGGGGTAGGGGTGCCTGACCTGCAACTTTATTTCTACGCGACACAACTCCGCTGTTTGGTGGAATGGCACCGGTTGGAGTATGGTAAACATTGGCTCTTCCAGGATCAAGCAGTTGCGGGTATGCCCCTACAAGGGATCCCCTTTCTCCCGAAACATCACCGGCCACCTAATCTGTATGCCTCCCACATCACAAGCACTGTCATGGAGGTCTGGGATCGGGTTGCCACTAAGCACGAATTGACGTCCTTTCCCTCGCCCTTGACCCCACTGTTTTATAATCCTGACTTCACTCCGAGATTGGACCTTAAAGCGTTCGAGCACTGGCAGCATTCCACCTGTAGGTCCCTGGGGCACCTTTTTAACCTAGATAGTATTCTCTCGTTCCAGCAAATGAAGGATGACTATGGCATCCCGGAAGGGGATAGGCTTGCCTACCTTCAGGTGCGACACTGGGCACTTCACCCACAGGTCAGACCGGGAGCACAACGTTATCTCACCCCTTATGAGAAGTGGCTGATCAAGCGCTCTTCCGATATAAAGTTAATCACCGATCATTATCAACACCTTCTTGTCGCGAACATCCACACTTACAACGCTGGTAGGATACGGTGGGAGCGGGATCTGGGGAGGGCTCTCTCACATAAAGAATGGCATGGCATATATTACAGGGCCCAACACTCAGCCTACCATGCAGGGCTTACTTAAGCACTGACCAAAATAGCCACCTATTGGTGCCACACGCCAGAGCGCCTCCATAAATTCGACTCCCACATTAGTGACCGGTGCTGGAGAGGATGCGGGGAACTAGGCACCCTAGAACACCTTCTCTGGAGTTGTAACCGGCTTCATGCCTATTGGAACACAATCCTTGATGATATAGACTCCCATTTGAACACCCAGATTCCTCGCTTCTCCGCATACATACTCCTGGGGCTGCCTAATTCCTTGATATACCCTCTGAAATCACGAAGGGGTCGCCTCATTGCTATCGCTCTAGGGGCGGCCACACAAAACATCTTAGCGCATTGGAGATCCCCACAGGCCCCCCTCACTCAGCTTGGTTGCACCGGTTGTGGATGGTGCTCGGCATGGAGAAGTTATCACTCGTCCTAACAGGCAGAAGGGAGGAATTTCCCGAACTGTGGCGCCCCTTCTTGACTCTGCTCACCGGGGAGTTTCAGGAACTGAGCTGCCCCCGATATTTGCGCCTTCTGCGCTTAGCTGACACATCAATCCCTGAGCGAGGTGGCCCCGCATGCTCCCGGAAGCCTAACACCTGCTAAACATTCTCACTACTTTTTCCCCGTTTTTTCCTTTTTTCCTTCTGATTTGTGGACAGGGGGTGGGGGGTAGGGAGTTTTCTTTTGTGTTCTCTGTGCATCTGTATTGTTGACCAACTCCTAGCAATTACTTGGTAAATTTATCTTTGCCGACTCGGGAGTCTGTATCGCACTGTATTACCGGAGCAGGTGGTCCTGTTTCTCTGTTATATCTGAAATATTAATAAAGAGATTTAAACCATATATAGTATTTGTGAACTTTCTGTATAAGACTCACCTATATCTCTCTATGCTTGTATTCAATTACTTACATTTGCACTGTAAAGCACTCTGATACCCGTAAGGGTCTTGTTCACGCTATACAAAACTGTCAAAATAAATAAATTACATATATTTTTAAGAATCTCCAGTATGGCGTGAATGAAATGGTTTGTAGGCCTCATTAGAACATTGGAATGTTGAGGGCAACTCCGGGCTTATAATTGCTGGTATAAGCCCAGAGCTCAAACATTCCAACCGGTGTAGCCCTCGACAGCGGGCTTAAAGGCTATATTAAAACATTGGAATGCTGAAGTGGTTAATGAGGTGGACCTTAGGAATGATTATTTTAATTTAGATATAAAGCAAACATGTCACACGCCACTCTTGTGATATTTAACTTTTAAAGTGCAGATCCACAATTTCTTGGTACATCAATACAAATAACATACGTGTGAAAACGCCCATTATTGTTGGTTGGTAATTACATTTTACCTTGCTCCAAAACTAAAATCATAATAGGGTACTGTATTTTATTTCCCCAGGATATATCCTTATGGGTGTGATTTTACTATTCCATCCATCGAAACGTGTGCTGCACAAGGCTCTTTAAGCATTGGGAAAAAGATTCAGTCCAGTAATGTATGAAATAATGCAACAATCATAATTTGCTTCAAGATTTGTGATATGTATTATACATTGCCAGTTCATAAGGAATTTATGAATACTGCTTTTAGTGCTGCCTACTCCCCCATGCAGCCACACCATGGTGACTTCTGTAACTACCATCCCACTGAGGATGCAGTCACTGAAGTGAAAAGTGCAACTTGTGGATGTAGATTAGATATGAATTTCATCAACAGCCTCAAAGTAAGGCAAATTAATTGATGTGTTAATCATCTGAAGAAAAAATATCCATGTTGGCCTTCCATGCACTAGGTTCCTCTGCCGACGGGCTCTAAAGATACCAGCAAAGGTGGGTGCATGCTGATGACGTTAAACGTGTGGGCTGATCATGTTGAACATGAAGGTACAATCTCAGGAGATAATAGTGAACACCTTTCAAAATATACACTATATCACCACTTAAATTGTAGAAAAAACAAGGTAAGAGCAAATTCCCATGGTTTTTCTGAGCTGTCAATGCAGGCGAATACAGGGGTTATTGAATATCAAGGCAAACTAATTTGGATTTCACCTTAAGTCTATTTCTTCCGCCAGCCGACACTTCCTGTCTCTTTATTGCACTCTTTATCTAACGCTTGTTGGTACTTTTCCATCCCTGCTTTCTCCATTTGCCTGTATTTTCCTACCATTCTCTTTGTTAGATATTGGATTACTGGTTGACTAGGTTGTGAGCCCTGGTCAAGCAGCAACCACTATCTTAGTCAGTGCATGGCACCAGCAAACGCCAAATTAACCTGTGCTCAATCGCTTGGTAGCTTGGCACAGAGCAGTCAGGCTTAACATAGACGTAATGTGTAAGGTATTTGTGAAACACTTCAAACAATAAAATAGTGATAACACTCACAAACAGATTCCACACTAGATTTGAAAAATAGAGCAAAATCTAACAAATAAAACAAGACCAAAATGGCAAACATCCAATCAGCAGAGCCGGAGTCATGATTTTTTAAATAATAAACTGTAAAATAGTGCCTCAAAGCATAAAGCTCCAACTGGGCATATCTGATTGCGCTGTACTGGGTCAAAATCAAAAGTTCAGGCTGAGCGCGATTGAGTGCTGTTTAAGTATAGCCCCAGGTTAGTCCCACTGCTGGTTTACCTTCTCGAGTTTTGTGCCCAGTGTCCCGTTTGCATTGGAGCAGGTCGCAGGTCGCAAGGAGAGCTTTGTGGGCTGATGCTTCGCGTTTGTGGTCCTCCATGGCGATTGATGCTTGCTGTGCAAAGAGACGGGCTCGCAGCGGAGCAAACTGGCCTTTCACGCTCACAAAGAGACCAAAAGCTTAACGTTAAGAGCCCTTGAGCCATACCAAGGGTCCAGGACCTGAGAGGCACTACTTAGGGTTAGGAACTTACTGCAGCTGGGTCTGGGAGCTGGTTGGGGAGTCTTTTATTTCCCTGAGACTCAGATCAGGAGAACAGCAGACACAACCTTTGAGTCACTCTGGGATCCTGGGTTTAAGATGAAGTTGCAGGTTCTGTTCATCTTCCCTAGGCAAGAGGGCAGAAGGTCAGCACAGCAGGTCAGCAGTTACTTTAGAGCAGTAGTCCAGCGGAGTGGCAGTCCTTTTAGCAGCACAGCAGTCCTTCCTCCTGGCAGAGTATGCACAAGTCCAGAAGTGCACTGAAGAGTTGGTGTTTGAGGTCCGTCTTTTATACCCAGGTGCCCTGGTTCTGGAATGTGGGAGAAGTTTCTAGACAGTGGCTTTGTAGTGCATGGAATTTCCTGGCACCCCTTTTCTGGCTCGGAGCTACCTAATGTGACAATTCAAGGTTGTTAGGCCCTTTTTGTGAAATCAGAACATAGTCTATTCAGGTGTAAGTGGGATTCAGCTTCACCCACCATCTTGCCAGTAGATGACCCACTCTGGCACACCTAATTTCTCTATTGTGTGACTGTCTAAGAAGAATTCATAATGTCTAACTGCCAGCTACACCTACTCATGTGTCCTAAGTCAGGCTACAGCTACAAAAGTGTTAAGGACAAGAAAACACCAATTTCTAAAAGTGGTATTTTCAAAATTGTAATAAAAAATCTGACCTTACCATTAAGGTTTATCATTACAATTTCAGAGACATCAACCATGATATGGCCACCTGCTACTAATTAGAAATTACAGCATATCAAATCAAATAAGAAATCCCCAATGTTATCCTAAGGCAGGGGTATGCCTAACAGTAGTGAAAATTAATTTAAGGAGTCTTTCACTACCAGGACATGTAAAACCTATAAGTATACACCCAACCTTTTAATTCACAACACCCTGTCTGCTGGGCCACCTATGGCCTACTTTGTGGGTGACTTATATGTAATAAAAGGTAAGTTGTAGGCGTGTCAAGGAGGTTTAAAAGCTAAGTTGACCTGGCTGGCCTGAGACATGTTTTAGAGTGCAACTTAAGTGGGTGGCACAACCAGTGCTGCAGGCTCACTAGTAGTATTTCATTTACAAGACCTGGGTACAGTATTGCCACTTTACTAGGGACTTATAAGTAAATTAAATATAGCAATTGGGTATAACCCAATTTAACATGTTTTAGAGAGAGCACAAGCACTTTAGCACAGGTTAGCTGTGGTAAAGCACCCAGAGTCATATGACCAACAAAAATAGTTTCAACACAATTGAGGAAGGGTGGAAAAATGTTTGGAGGAACACCACCCTAAGGCTTATATGTCTACAACTCCTCCTCATTCTTTTCTCTCTTTCGACCTTTCTCCCTCTTCCTCTTGCTCAAAGCTTGATGATTTAAAACATGTCCAGGTCCCAAAATATGAGAGTTGGTGCTACCAGTCACAATCAGCGGTATAAATTAAACATTACTACTGCAGTCATATGCACCAGTGTCTATTAACATTTCATGGCTGTGGACAAACACTGATTTATTATTCACTAAACATAAGACTGAACCATTATGAAAGGAATCTACAATCATATACAGCATACATGTAGAGGTCCAATGAATAGTGCAGTAAATTGGTTTGGCCTTTCCTCTCACACCAGACAATTCAAGAACCAAAAGGTCCATGTAAAACACAAAGAGGCATATTCATGAGGGCTGTGAGTCATGTTTTCACCATGCAACGTGGTACATGCATAACGCAAACCTCTAAGTCATGTATATGAAGCCACAAATGCCACTTCTCGTGGCTTTGAATGCTTCACAAATATGGAGTAATGTAATGAAGGGCAAATTGCTGCGTTGCATTAGACTCCGCAAGGAAGAAGTTCCATGGACAATACAGTGGGTGTTTCTATTCAAATCCTATGATTTTTGACGCATTCCCACATACACCTCCCCAGATGGCGCATAATGAGGAGAAATATGTTTATTTCTCCTTGTTTTTCCTCTTTGAATGTGTACTGCTTTCTGCATCACACATAAAATAGGAGAATGCCTCTATGAATTGTTTTTGTGCAGGAAGATGCTCCTTGGTGCTTCCCTTGGAGGACTGTAAATGATAATTTTTATTTGTTTTAGGAGGTCTTAATGAATTTTAGTCAGACACATTTTACATATATTACTTTGTAATGGGGTTCAGAATCACAAAGTTTTTTATGGTGGAAATATTATTGTTTCATTTAAATGTTTTTGAACGTATAATGTGAACCGTTTTAATATGTGATCATTATTAATCGAATTAACTATCTATCTCTCTACTACTTGTAAATCCCTTTGTGAATAGCAAACAATCGTACACTCACACGAAAGTGTATAATTTCCTTTGTGATTCAGGCCTTCAGTGTGTCAATTTTTCTTCTGCATAATAGGACGCCATACTGACGTAATATTTTAATTAGGTAAGTTGGGAGTGTGACTCCACGTTTATATCTATGAAACAGGAGTTCGCTCTTGTAAATCGTGCAGTCAGCTCACATACGATACACTTAGGTATGCAAATTGGTTTTTGAATTAGGCCTTAAAAATTCTCAGTCGTTGCTCCGTTTCACATGTAGCAGCACTAAACTGCCCAAAACACAGCAGGGACAAGGTCCTTTACAGAAAGTGGCTTGCAACCAGTAACAGCAAAGTTATTTTGCTGGCGAATAAAAAGATTAGCAGAGCATTAAAGGAGCACAAAACCATGGAAAGTATGCCCATCGCACTGCCAGTTGTAAAAAGCTAATCAAATGAGGAAAACACCTAATCAGATTTTATCACTTCACACCAAAACCTAGAATTGTCTTTACCTTTTCAAAAAAACGTTTCTGTGTTTGCATTCAGCTATGACGCAATTCAAAAGAGAGAACACCTACCCTTGATGGCAATGAAACAGAAACAAATGGGTATATTGGATTTTGCTGTGTCAGTGAGATATAAATATGCTTACCTGGAAAAGGAAACGTTCAAAAGACTTCAAACCTTCAAAGGCAACACTTCCTTTCACTCGGCACACCAACTCTAATAATTGCCAACAATAGGCATTCTGGAATGTGTTTTTTGTGTGATGATGTCTGATTAGGTTTTGAGACCTACTGTGACATTGCTAACGGAATGCCCCTTTTAAAGGACGTACAAGACAAGCTGCATTATAGTGCTATGTGGGGTTTGTCACCATTGACCCCCCCGTCCCTCCAGTCCTCGTCCCATTACCTACTTATGGAGATAAGTCAAGTCAAGTCAAGTCATAACATTTATATAGCGCACTACATACCCAGAGGGTTTCAAGGCGCTTAGGAAGGGGAGGAGGATTATTTGTCAAATATCCATGTTTTAAGCTGCTTTCTGAACGCTAGGTGATTCTGGGTGAGGCGAAGGTAAGCGGGGAGTGAGTTCCATGTTTTGGCAGCCAGGTATGAGAAGGATCTGCCTCCCATGGTGGTCATGTTGATGCGAGGTACAGTGGCGAAGGCTTGACTGGAAGAGCGAAGTTGTCGGGAGGGGGTGTAAAAGGACAGTCGAGAGTTGAGGCAATCTGGTCCGATGTCGTAGAGTGATTTGTGTGCGTGGGTAAGCAGTCGGAAAGTGATCCTCTTATTGACGGGTAGCCAGTGGAGGTCTTTAAGGTGACCAGAGATGTGTTCGTTGCGTGGGATGTCTAATATGAGCCTGGCTGAGGCGTTTTGGATTCGTTGTAGTTTCTTCTGGAGTTTAGCGGTGGTACCTGCGTAGAGGGTGTTTCCGTAGTCCAGTCGGCTCGTGACTAGAGCGTGGGTGACTGTTTTCCTTGTTTCGGAGGGGATCCAGCTAAATGTTTTTCTGAGCATGCGAAGAATGTTAAAGCAGGAAGAGGATACGGCGCTGACTTGTTTGTTCATTGAGAGTGAAGAATCCAGGATGACGCCAAGGTTCCGTGCGTGGTCTGTCGGGATGGGTGCATTTCCGAGGGCTTCCGGCCACCAGGAGTCGTCCCATGCAGAGGGGGATTTACCTAAGATGAGGACTTCTGTTTTGTCTGAGTTCAGTTTCAGACGGCTTTGTTTCATCCATTCGGCGACTTCTTTCATTCCTTCGTGTAGGTTAGTTTTGGCGGTGCTGGGGTCCTTGGTGAGAGATAGGATCAGTTGAGTGTCATCCGCGTAAGAGATGATGTTGAGGTTGTGTTGGCGGGCGATGGCCGCGAGGGGGCTCATGTATACGTTGAAGAGGGTGGGACTGAGTGAGGATCCTTGTGGTACGCCGCAGATGACTTCGGTGGCCTCGGACTTGAAAGGTGGGAGGCGGACTCTCTTGGTTCTTCCGGTGAGGAACGAAGTGATCCATTCCAGTGCCTTTCCTTGGATTCCGATGTTTCTGAGGCGTTGTAAAAGGGTGCTGTGGCAGACTGTGTCGAAGGCTGCAGAGAGGTCGAGGAGGATGAGGGCGACTGTGTCTCCATTGTCCAGCAGAGTTCGAATGTCGTCTGTTGCTGCGATGAGGGCGGTCTCAGTGCTGTGTTTGGCTCGGAAGCCAGATTGTGAGGGGTCGAGGGATTTGTTGGCTTCGAGGAAGGCGGCGAGTTGGTTGTTGACGGCTTTCTCGATGACTTTGGCCGGGAATGGAAGAAGCGAGATGGGGCGGTAGTTTTTGAGTTCGGTGGGGTCTGCTGTTGGTTTTTTCAGAAGGGCGGTGAGTTCAGCGTGTTTCCAGTCTTCTGGGAAGGTAGCGGAGTTAAAGGAGCAGTTGATGACGTCTCGGAGGTGTGGAGCTATGACGGAGTCTGCTTTGTTGAAGATGTGGTGAGGGCATGGGTCTGTGGGGGATCCAGAGTGGATGGAGTTCATCAGGCGGATGGTGTCCTCAGTGGAGATTGGCTTCCAGGCGTTGAGGGTGTTAACGGGGGGAAGATGGTCAGCTGATGGTAGGGTGGGTTGGCTTCCGGGTTGGTTGTCAAAGCTGTTGTGGATGTCAGCAATCTTGTTGTGGAAAAAAGAGGCTAGGGAATCGCAGAGGGTTTGAGAGGGGGTGATGTCGTTGGAGTTGGCCGAGGGGTTGGAAAATTCCTTGACGATGTTGAAAAGTTCCTTGCTGTTGTGGGCGTTGTTGTCAAGTCGATCTTTGAATGCTGTTTTCTTGGCTTTTCGGATCAGTTGGTGGTGAGTACGGATGGCGCTTTTGAAGGCGTCCTTGTTGCTGGTGGATGGGTCTTTTTTCCAGGCCTTTTCAAGGGAGCGGCATAGTTTCTTGGACTTCTTGAGGTCGTCGTTGAACCATGCGGCCTTCTTGATGCCAAGTTTGTGTTGACGTTTTTTCAGTGGTGCTAAGGTGTCGGCGGTGTTGGATAACCAGCGGGTGAGGTTGGAGGCGGCTTCGTTGGCGTTAGAAGAGAGGGCTGGGGAGGTTTGAAGGAGCGATGTGGAGATCTGTTCTGTGGTGATTTTGTTCCAGTTTCTTTGTAGAGTTGGTTGGAGGTGGATGATGGGTTTCGGTTTGTTGTAGGTGAAGTGAACGCAGCTGTGGTCAGTCCAGAGGAGATCCGTAGTGTGGCTGAAGGAGACATGGTTGCTGGAGGTGAAGATGGGGTCGAGAGTGTGACCTGCGATGTAGGTGGGGGAAGTGACCAGTTGTTTAAGTCCGAGGTTGTCGAGGTTGTCTAAGAGGGTGGCGGTGTTGCGGTCGTTGATCTTTTCAAGGTGAAAATTGAGGTCTCCCAGAAGGATGTAGTCTTTGGAGGGGAGCGCGTGTGGGGTGATGAAGTCCGTGATGTCTTCACTGAATTTTGCGCGTGGTCCTGGTGGTCTGTAAAGGAGGGTGCCTCTGAGTGTGGTCTTGGGGTCGATGTGGATCTGGAAGTGAAGGTGTTCGGAGTTGGCGAGGTTGGCATCAGAGCTGGTTGAGATGCGGATTGTTTTCTTATGGACGATAGCGATTCCACCTCCTGTATGGTCGGTGCGGTCCTTGCGTGTGATCTTATAGTCATCAGGGATGGCGATGGCGATGTCAGGGGCGGAGGAAGCGTTCATCCATGTTTCCGTTAGGAAGGCGACGTCAGGAGAGATGGTGTCTAGTAGGTTCCAAAGGTCAATGGCGTGCCTGTGGACCGAGCGGGTGTTGAGAAGGATGCATTCTAGGTGGTTGGGGTCGGGAATCTGTGTTGTGGTCGTAGCGGAGTTGGTGACGGTGCTGCTGAATTTGCAGGAGTAGCAGGAGAAAGGTCCATGGGTGCGTCCAGGAGCGGCTTGGACGCAGGTGGGGGCGCGGCCGGGGTTAAGGGCTAGGAGGGTGGCGGCATCGTAGGTAATGCGGGGGGGGTGGGCGGCGAGAGGGGCAGGGGGTCTGGCGCTGGGCGCGGGCCAGGCGCGGACGGGCGTAGACGGGCTTACCTTTGGCGCACCTTCGGCGCGGATTGGGCGCGGTTGCTGCGCGTGAACGCTGCGCGCGGGAACTACTGTCATATATGGATAGTGAAGGGGAGGGGCGAGGGCGGTTCAGCTGGGAGGCGGGTCGGGCTCACGAGGGCAAACAATAATAAACAAAATGGAGGCGGAGGGGGGGAGCACAGCCGAGCGCTAGAAGGAAACGCGCTAACAAAGTGAAAACCAGTGAAAACAGCGCAAAATTTACAAATCGCGTTTAAATCAAGCCAAGCGGCACACAGGCAGACAGCAGGCAATGTTATACAGCAATTCAAATGCAATGCAGCAGAAACGATACCAGATGTCTCCAGGGGACACTGGGAGCGACCACCCTGCTCGAGGGAGAGGAGCGAGTCACGCTGAATGCAGGTAGGGGAGCGCTGTTTACGGTCAGTGGGAGGGCGGTTCAGCTGGGAGGCGGGTCGGGCTCACGAGGGCAAACAATAATAAACAAAATGGAGGCGGAGGGGGGGAGCACAGCCGAGCGCTAGAAGGAAACGCGCTAACAAAGTGAAAACCAGTGAAAACAGCGCAAAATTTACAAATCGCGTTTAAATCAAGCCAAGCGGCACACAGGCAGACAGCAGGCAATGTTATACAGCAATTCAAATGCAATGCAGCAGAAACGATACCAGATGTCTTCAGGGGACACTGGGAGCGACCACCCTGCTCGAGGGAGAGGAGCGAGTCACGCTGAATGCAGGTAGGGGAGCGCTGTTTACGGTCAGTGGGAGGGCGGTTCAGCTGGGAGGCGGGTCGGGCTCACGAGGGCAAACAATAATAAACAAAATGGAGGCGGAGGGGGGGAGCACAGCCGAGCGCTAGAAGGAAACGCGCTAACAAAGTGAAAACCAGTGAAAACAGCGCAAAATTTACAAATCGCGTTTAAATCAAGCCAAGCGGCACACAGGCAGACAGCAGGCAATGTTATACAGCAATTCAAATGCAATGCAGCAGAAACGACACCAGATGTCTCCAGGGGACACCGGGAGCGACCACCCCGCTCGAGGGAGAGGAGCGAGTCACCATCTCCCTGACTGAAAAAAAACAGAGGAATGTTGTAACCCCTACCCAACCCCCTCCCATTGGAAGTACTTAGCCAGTACCTACCCAGCATTCCGCCTGTTCTTTTTTCTGTCTCCCGAATGTGATGAGGTGCTGGGTGCCGCTCCTGCTGCAGGGTATGGCTATCTTCGGTGGAGTCCCCATCTGGCAGCTGGGCTGTCCTGGACGGATTTCTCTATTGTGCCTCCCGGTCTGCTGGGCTTGCGTGAGGGATGTATGTTGCTGGATGGCCCTCTGTAGCTGATGCGTGGGCCCTTTTGGTTGATTTTGGGTGACAATGGTGGCTGGGCTGATTGGTAGACGTGCTGGTGAGGCTGGTTGGCAGACCGGGGGCTGTGCTTTTAGTACCCCAGGTTTGCCTGGTTGCCTGTTGGCCAATTTGACTGTGGCCCTGGAGCTCTGACATTTGTTGCACGCCTGGGCTGCCTGTGGGGCTGTTGTTATGGCAGGCGGTGCAGTTGGGTGTCTATTAGCCCTGGGGTAAGTACTGCATAGCAGTTTTCTTTCTGCACTTGAATCGGGAGCTGTAGCTCTGGGGCTATGTCTTCGGCAGTGCTGTGTCGTTGGTCCTCCTGTCGGTCAGGGGTGCCGTGGTTCCATTTGGTGGTCCTTTGCCACATGTTCTTGGACTCTTCCTGGGCTTTTGGTTGCCCTGCTGTTGCTGCTCCCTAGTTGGTTGTGGTGGTCAGTCTTCCTTGGCTTGTGGTGTTGCCACCGTATTCCAGTCTGGTTGTGGGGCTTTGGCTTCTGCCTCTGTTTCTATTGCCTCACTGTTCCAGTTTGGGCCCTCTTTCGCCGCTGCCGTTTTGTGTTGGTGGTGTGTTCCATTCCTGGGTCGGCCTACCTGCCCTTCCCTTTGGTCTTCCTCTGTGCCTGCTGTCGTTGTGTCAGTTGGGTCCTGCCTCTGGCTGCTTGGTGGGTCGTGCAGCCTTGGTCTCCTTGGCTACGTTTATGGTCCGATTGGTGGTCCTTTGGATACGGCCTCTGTTTTCTGTGGCTTTGCTTTTCTGTCCTGGCTGTGTCTCGTTCCTGGCTGAGATACTTACTTGTGTTACGGGGGATGGCCTCCTCCTGGGGGAGGGGGGAGGAGGGTCCGGTCATGGCCTTTTGGCACTTTTGGGGTCTCTTTTTGCACCTGTGGGTTGTTATGGCTTGCCTACTCTTCCTGGTGTCTTGCAGGGGAGTGGGTGCTTTGGGCCCCCTTGGGGTCTGGCGTTCTGGATCAGCCTACCTGTCGTTCCCCTTAGCCCTTCCTTTGGACTCGCCTTCCCGGGTGCAGGTTGGGCCGTGGAGTTGGCATCCCAGTGCTGGCTGCTTGCCTGCCGCCTTGGCCTCCCATCTGCTTTTGCAGGGGGTTGCCTCTATGGCTTCGGTTGTGACAGGTTCCGGAGGCATTTCTCTCTGCCCTCAGGGGTTGGGATGTTTCTAGTTTGGGGCTGTTTGGCCCTGTGCCTGTCTTTAACGGCCTGCGGGGGCCCTGTGTTGATAGTCTCCTTGATTCCTTTCTGGGGGCGCATTCTGACCTTTTGGGCTGCGCTGGGGTTTTATGCCTCGGTCCCTTTGTTTCCTGGGGCGGTTGCTGGTGGCTCTATATAGTACATTGTAAGTTGTCTTTCTAGTCTTTGTAGAACTCCTTTACTTGATGTTCCATATTCTGTATCCTTTGTATGTTTGTACTGTGGATTCTATACTGTGGCAGTTGACTAGTTGCTGCTGCAGTGGAGAGTCTGCTCTTACTCTACAGCTTATCCTGTATTAAAGGATCTTACCAACTACCTCTACTTGGCCACTGGACTTATTTATTACACTCTGCTGCTGGATTGGGGTTGCCTGCTGTGCCGCCTTGGGTCTCTGGCCTGGGTGTTGCGTGCCTACTGGGCTGTTTCGGCCATTCTGTCGTGACTGCTGGCCGATGAGGGTTCCTCCTCCTGTGTCGGCCGGTGGGTCTGTGGTTCCATTGGCTGACTTTACAGGTGCATCTGAGACCCTCAGCTGGGTTAGGCTGTGCCCCCCGGCTTGTTCCTTGTGGGCCTGGCATGGTGTTTTCGTGCCTGTTTTTAACTTGGGCCTCAGGGACCTGTGACTGTGTGCATCTCCAGTTGCTCTGGGCCCGTCCTGGGGTTTTGCCTTGACCCTTCGGAGTTCGGTTGGGGTTTTTTCCTCCTTCCCAGTTTGGGTTGGTCCCGTGGCCTTTATCCCAGGTGTTAAGTCTAGGGTTGAGGGGTGGCTCATCTACGGTGGCTGCTGCTTTGTCTTCCTCAGGGCTGCTTTTTTTTCTCGCATTTGGTCGACCACTGAGTTGTGGTTGGGAGTGTCATCCTCGGTGGATGTTATTTGTGTCCCCAGGACTGCCTATTTGGTCTTTGGGTTCCCCTGTGTGTGGCCTTATCTTAATTTTCTTGGTTGAGGTCCTGTTATTGACCTCTTTCCCTGGTGTGGTGTTGTGCTTCATGCGGATATCACCTCTGGTTCTCCCACCATTTGTTTGCAGGTGCAGGTACGGTGTGGGTTCTGGCTGCCCAGTCCTCCTGGTTAGTCTTCAGGTGGATGGTTTTCTGGTGTTTGTTGGGCCTGTTTCCCTCTGGCCATTGGGGGGGTGGTGGTGGTGGGGGGGTTTGATTTGATTTGATTTCTGAATTTATAGAGCGCAACGAATGCCCTAGGGCGACTTGGCAGTGTTTGGTGGCTTGGTAGCTCAGGAGGAATGCTGGGTAGGTACTGGTAAAGTACTCCAGGTGGGAGGGGGTGGGAAACGGCTCCAGTATTCCTCTTTTCTTTTTTCTGTCAGGGAGATGTTTACCTCCATAAGTAGGGAATGGGACGAGGACAACAGGACCAGGAGTAATGAAGATTACCGGTAAGTAATAGAGCATTGCTTTGCAGCTCCAGTACATCAATACAAAGTAAGTTCATGAGCAAGTTAAAGAAACTAGTGTATCAAATCATTTATTTCTATTTATTTGACATGGACTAAACTAGCATGTCACAAAGGGCTACTTCGCAATGCATGTTGGGCTAGGTTTGAAAACATAGTCAATTTATGGGCTTCATGTTGGAGTGGGGGCTGATGAGTAAGCTTGAGGTCGTTTTCTGATTAAGCCCTACATTTAAATAATAAACTATGTAGCAACAAAGTTATTTTTTTTAGTAAAACTTGGGTGACCCCTCAGGCATGTCCCACACACACTGAACCAAATGGGTCTAGATTTTGTAATTTTGTAACTTAGAAGTTAAAAGAGATATGCTGCCATTTTTCAGCATTTCTTTGCTGTTATTATAAAGTTCTCATAACAACGAACTAGATAAAGTTCTGACAAGCGTAATCATTCATAAAAATTCACATCTCACATCAGTATGTATGTAATAAGACTTGGCATTTATGTTATTTATTTTAATTTAGATTTTTGCTGCTACAGCATGCAGCAAAGTCAACACAGTATCATGAAGACTGCTGCCCGCCCATTAGCTGACATAGGGAGAAATTTTCAAAGTTCTCCAATGGTTTGCTACATTTAGTGAGATAGTCAAGCACTTTTGTGTCGTGGATAATTTTTACCCAACCAGCTCACTGGTGCTGTTCGCTTAGGTATTACAAAATCAACTCATGTAAAATAGGTTGTTCCTAAAGACTCCATTCTCCCTGACTGAATATTTATGTGAAGTGCTTGCCTCAATTGTTAAACACCCCAACATCTCTTACCACTCACCTTGATCATGTTGTTATCTAATGACATATCATTCATATCCCGGTTACTTGATGACATCGAATCTTGGATGGCACTACATCATCTCATGCATAAGCCACTTAGGGCCTTATGTATCAACAAACTATTTTGCATTTCCTAAATAGCGAATTTTAAGGAATCGCTATTTAGGAATTGCAAAATGGTATGTATGAAAAAAATAGCTATTTTTTAGCGATTCCTTAATATTCCTTATTTGCGAATTCGCATTTTGCGAATTCGCAATTAAGGAATAATTTCCAATGCATTCTTAGGGGCCAGGAAGCCCATAGGAATGATTGCGAAATAATTCTTAAATTGCGAATTCGCAATTTGCTAATCGCAATTTGAGAATTATTTCAAGGGTGCAGGGGTGTCTCAAAGACACCCTGCTGCACCCCTGAAATGTACATGTGTGTGCATATGGCGCACATACATGCCCTATGGGCATGTGTGTGCATCACATGCCACCTTAAAAAATGCCAAAATATGCATTTCTTGAAGAATTCGCAAGTAACCATCAACTAAAAGTTGGTGGTAATTTGCGAATTCTTAACCATATTTCGCTAGCCAAAAATGCTACATACATAGCATTTAAGGAATCGCAAAATTGTGATTCCCTAAATGCTATGGCAAAATAAGGAATCGCACAACTTTGCAATTCCTTATTTTGGGAATGTTTCATACATCCCAAAACATGTAAAACGGCCGTTTGCGAGTCGCAAAGGCAATTCAAAAACGGCTTGATACATATGGCCCTAGAATCAGTAATCCTCTGGATCTCCCCTTCACATGATCACATGCCTATTCCAATCGGGCTCCATACAGGGGCTGTGCTGAACTGTAACCCTTCAGGTATGTGATGCCCCAAGCTTCCAGTATTCTATTTAGACTAGACATTGGACATTCATGTTCATATCAATTATGCCTGGGTGCACTTGTGAAATGGTTACACCAATGAAGAGCAGAGATTCCATGAATGTTTGTATTTTCCATGCATTAAACACAATGCGTTAAGTGTGATGAAAAAAGTAGAGGGGTCTTTATGCTGTTACAGGAGTGGCTTAAAAAGTAATCTAACGTTTTGTGACTTACATAGTGTGGCATCTGACCAGCATTATGGTTCCTCTCTGAGCTTTCTGCTATTTCATGCAGATACACAACATGACAACTGGCATACACCTAAAACTAGCCAGGACTATTGGCTTTGCTAATGTTTGTCTATGTGTGCTTTCCAGAGAGCCCAAGGACTGGGTGACCATGTATTCGGAGCACTGCCTCAACTCCAGAGCTCTTAATCAGAGCCTGGTATCAACACCTCAAGGTGACTCAGTTCAAAGTAAGCATTATACAAAAGCAATATACTGCCCAAAAAATAAATACAAAAACACAACATTCTGGAAATAGCTAATGCTCTTGAAGTGCAAGATTAAGTAAAGCATGTGAAATATAAATAGGAACTAAATCACTGGCATGATTTACCTTAATGAATAGGTCTTCAAAGTGTGGGGAGTGCCCCCCTGGGAAGGCAAGAAAGCAAAAGACACACAGACGATGGACGGAATGCAGAGCACATCAAACATTCACCCCCAGTCAATAGATCTGGGTTAAATCCATCGTTCTTTTTCTCTGCATGCCACCCCTGTTTAGACCCAGCCATATGCAAATCAGTTTTGACCCTGTGCCTCATGGAAGCAGTCCAGCCAGATTTGCCAAGCCAGGTCCTCCCTGGACCGGAAAAAAGCATCCTTTGACTGGTTTTGGGGCATTACCCCTCATCAGCCAGGCTAGCTTGAATACAGTGGCACCGGGAGCCCGGGACCCACATCAAGGCATACCTGGCGCACTTAGGGCGAGAAAGTAAAAGACATGCATATGATGGATGGAATGCAGAGCAAATAAAACATTCACCAAAGTCAACAGATATGGGTTAAATCCATTGTTCTTTTGCTCACCATGCCACCCCAGTTTTGACCCAGCCATATACAAATCAGTCTTGACCCTGTGCCTCATGAGAACAGTCCAGCCGGACTGCCAAGCCAGGTCCTCCCTCGACCGGAAACAAGCTTTGGGGCATCACCCCATATCAGCCAGGTTCGCTTGAATCCAGTGACACAGAGCTGCATTATCTGAGGGGGAGGGGCGTGCACTCCACCCCACCTTCTCAACTTCCATTGTTGCTTCCAAAGTACGTTTGTTGCCTTTGTTGCATACCCCCAGCTGAAGTATGGCTCTCTGATTGAAGTTGTAATTCAGAATACCATGTAGTTCCTACAACACTGACGTCAGCACTAACATTCCTCCGATGAAAGGAACAGCAGCACAGATACCAGGAAGTGCTGCGAATTTTATATGCATAAAAGCTGCAAAATACTTCTAGTTAGCTGACAAAGAAGCGCTTCTTCACTGCTGCCTTTTGGCTCATGGTTGCTGACTTTTGCCTCGTGGTTGCTGAATTTCACATCTGGTTGCTGCCCTCGCCTCACAGTTGGTTACTAACCTGGCCGCTGCTGTCTATCACCCCAAGGATTTTACAACGGGTGCTTCCTTCCTGACGACTCCATTCGCTGGCAGGTAACCGTTAAAAGCTTTTCACACTTTTCGACATTTTTTTTAAGTCTCCCTCCTTTCCCCCAATATTTATGGAAAAGGTGGATGGTTCAAGGAGAGAATGTGGCATTCCTGCCAGAGCTGCTGACTTCTGGGGACCCAAGTTCGGGTCCCGGTTTCACCTCGACATCATGTGATGCTTTCGCGAATTAAGGAAATTAGTTTTACCTTGATTAAAGCAGCTGGTGCTTGTTTAAAGTGGTTCAATACACTGGAGCAGAGTCCACAAGCCCGATATAACAAATATGAAATATGCCACCTGTCGTCAATTCCTCCATATGGCAAATATAAATGCCTCCTTCTGCAGCTGTTTCTGATTTTCTTGGAGGCGATCTTCTTTATAAGCCAATTATGTTAACAATGGAATGACTCTTGATGCTGATAGAGACAAATCACTTATATTACATACGTGTCTGATGTAGGTGTCCCCTAGGCCTTCTTAGAAAAGTGTGGATGGCCTCCTACTGGTGACAACTGGTCATACACCACATAATCACAGACTTTTCAATTGTGTCAGAAAGCATGTTTAGTGGGACTCCTTTGCCTGATATCTTGTCTAGGGTCAATGATGTGGCATAACGGCCAGAGCTGCTGACTTTGAAGCTGTAGTACCAGGTTCAAGCTTAGCATCTGCTCAACGCCCTGTGATCCTGAGCAAATCACTTAATCTCCCTGTGCTTACAGAAAAAAAATGTGTACTTGTGTAATGTAAAGCTCCTGTAAAGCACTCCAATATCTTTTGGTCATGTTGGCGCTATATAAAACTGCAAAACAAATATGTAAAAATATTTTTGGAGAGCTCCAGTTTTATTGCTGTTGTCGCAGGCAAATTACAAACTGTTTTTTTAAAAGCTTGCTTCGGGTCTTGCCCTACCGCTTTCCATCCTCTGATGTTTATTTTGTTTAATAATCTTACTGATTGACACCAGCTGACTAAATACAATTTACGAATCTGCAACTACCTGTGAAAGTTTATCTGCCAGATATAGTTATGCAGATATCACAAGATCACCAAATAGACATTTGGCGCAAGATGTGATGCTCACTCCCCATGAAATGACACATCTGTAAGGTATTCCATTTTTGGGGTATTCTTTCTACCAGTGCTATGCATACCATGCTTTCCTCAACCATAGACACAGGATCTGTTGAGGTTTGATTGCCCAGTTTAATCTCATGTGCTGATCTGAAGCAAGAGGTCAGTTTGTGCAAATGCTCTAAGCAGTGCTGATTTCACTCTTCCACCCGCTGGGTCCCTACAGTTGAATTTCAGCACCTAGGGGGGGTCTATCTGCTCTGTCGTTATGTGCATCCTCGAGGTATGTGCTCTCCTTTGCACTTGGGTATGATTACTTCAGCATAAGCCTAGACAGGAGGCTTATCCATGTCTTTCTATTCTTGAAGAATGCTTGAATGACTTATGAATTGGCATCCCTTTCTGGTCTGATAACTGGCACTGCCATGGGATTATCCTTGATGACGTACTCTGGAATAAATCTCCATATAACTGTGGGCATGACATTTCGGCTATGATGTTGCTCTGCATGCCTGGGTGTGGTGTTTAATTCTCCCTGCACAGCTCTGTTTCTTCTTCAGGCATCTAGCCTGTGGTTCACTTTTTTAAGCAGTTCCTTGCTGTGGACAAACCTCCAATGGATGCCTGAAGCCTCCACAATCTTGTCTCACTGGGTTGTTGCAGGACTTTCAGTTATGTTCATGACCAGATAAGGGGTTAACTGCCCTGGAACTTAGATTTCTTCCCCAGTTCAGTACTGTGGGCTACTTGGCACATTCAGAAATATCTAGATCACTTTTTGGGGGATGTCATTCTATTTTTAGGTCTCGCCTGTCGATGCGCATGCGCATCGAGCAAGGCGAGAGTATTGGGACTTATCCGCTCTTTATCCACACTGCAAGGAATCGTGGCGATTCCTTGCAGTGCCCGTGACTTTTAAGCTCAATGCGCATGCGCATTGAGCTTAAAAGCGCGTGCACGTCCGTCTTTGTTTACCCGCTCCGCCCCCTCCCCTTCCCGCCGTCTCGCATTTCCCCTGTCGCACTTCTACTCCCCCCTCCCCTCTCTTCCCTCCGTCTTGTTTATTGTACCCGCTCCGCCCCCTCCCCTTCCCGCCGTGTCGCATTTCTCCTCCCCCCTCCCCTCTCTTCCCTCCGTCTTGTTTTCATCTTTGTTGTCTTCCTTTGTGACTGTTTTTCTATCTATATCTTCCTCGGTCTTTCTTCGTTTTCTGTCTTTCTCTGTTTAGCTCTGGGTCACCATCGAGTGTGCGGGCCCACCACCACAGGCACAATTTAAACACACCTTAGCTGTTAAGAAAATGTTACTTCCAATTCCGCTAAAAGGCAAATGTATCAGTGGAATAAAAAAAGATTCCCGATTTGTTGTACATTAAAGCACAGCTGCTGTGAACTGCCATGGTTTTCTGTATAATGGAAAATATTGCCGGTAACTTGAAGTTTGGATCAAATCTTTAACAAAATTATGTTACATGTCTGTATGCAGCGTGAAAAAAAATAAGTATTTTGAAATGGAAAAAAATGAAAATAAGTGGGCAATTTCCTCAGCTGCTGTATAAATCTAAAGATTTCCAGTTTATTTTTCATGGAATTTTGCACAAGCTCTATTTTTCAGTACTTAAAATTACAGCTCTTACCGTCAAACCATTAAGTCGAACCGTTTTTAAAAACATTTTTTATGCTGTTACGGTAGATAGAACACTGCCTAAAGTAGCTGACATCTTTCCGAATGTCCCTGCCTACCATATAGTTTCTAGTTTGCTACAGAGGCGTGGCAGGATCGGCATCTATAGCATGCCTACGAACCCTTACCCTCCCCCTTTTGTTTCAAGTTTGTCTTGCCACTTGCCCCATTCTGCGTGTATTTTGCTTCATTTCCCCATTCTTGGTTGTGTTAATCCTTATCGCTCGCGCATTTATATCTTAAATGACCTGACGATTTTCAAAATCTCCTTTAGCAACACTACCCCCCCTCCCCCCCACCACCACCATATCTCCTCCCTGACTCCCTAATATGCACTTCAAAATTTGACCTAGAGTGTTAGAGAGCTGTTATTATGTGAACCTGCGTGAGATCGAATGAGTGGGTGCCATCCCTTGCATACCACTGTGTATCACCTCGGGTGGTCTTCTAGGCGCCCTGGTCCTGCTTCAGACGTCTGTCGAGTTAGCTCGAGCGGTTTGCATTATAACAAACGCTCATGTGCCGTCCGCTTCGTAATCTTTACCTGCAGAAGAGACTTGAATCATCGAAGATAGATTGAGTTAGCCTGGCAGAATTTCCATGCCTGCTTTAAATGCGTCACAGCATTCTGCTCTCGCCTGGTCATGCTGTTTTCCCTGGAATGACTGTTTTGCTAAGCAGATCCCTCTGTCATTGTTCCAGCATGCTGCTTCACGGGCTACATTACGGAATGCAGCACTGTCTTAATTATTTGCATTTGGCACGCGACCTTCTAAATCTGCATCCTGTCAGGCAGTTCCATTTTCGGTGCGCCTTGCACCTTTTCCTGGAGTCTCCTGCGTGCATTGAAATGTACTTTATCCGTATTCTCTGAAGTTATCCAAGTTCTGGCAAGCACCATGCAGGAGTCCTGCAACACCGCCGCTGCTGCCGTGAGCAATTCACGGATTTCCGGCTATTTGCGCGTCCACAACACTGTACGCAGAACAAGAACATCTGGGGGCGCCGCCATGCTTTCAATAATCTCCAAATTCTCCACGGACCACCCTCCGGCGTTTTTCACAAAGCTGCTCCTATTTCACACTCCCCAGTCTCACGTGGTACACCCCTCCTACCAGCCTTAGTGGTACTCAACCCATACCAACCCCAGAGATCTTCTTGCCATTCCAGCTTCGCGCGGGTTCTCTGTCCTGCCACTGTCCCAGTGCGTTTCTACCCTGGGAATGCCCCACCGTGCGCCGGTCACAATATCTCACACAGTTCGCACCTTGCTGTCTCGCTGTGGTGCTCTCTCTGCCCTGCAAATCTCTGGCCGTTTTCCCGCTCTATCAACTCCCAGTGGTATTTATGCTATAGCCCCCTCCTGTGGTATTTCTGCCCCCCATAGCTTTGCGGTCCCTCACTCACCCTCAACCCCTCACCCTCACTCACCCTCACCCTCACTCACCCTCAACCCCTCACTCACCCTCAACCCCTCACTCACCCTCAACCCCTCACTCACCCTCACCCTCACTCACCCTCACCCTCACTCACCCTCAACCCCTCACCCTCACTCACCCTCACTCACCCTCACCCTCACTCACCCTCACCCTCACTCACCCTCAACCCATCACCCTCACTCACCCTCACCCTCACTCACCCTCAACCCCTCACCCTCACTCACCCTCAACCCCTCACCCTCACCCTCACTCACCCTCAACCCCTCACTCACCCTCACTCTCACTCACCCTCAACCCCTCACCCTCACTCACCCTCACCCTCACTCACCCTCACCCTCACTCACCCTCAACCCCTCACCCTCAACATCAACCCCTCACCCTCACTCACCCTCACCCTCACTCACCCTCACTCACCCTCACTCACACTCACCCTCACTCACCCTCACCCTCACCCTTACTCACCCTCACTCACCCTCACCCTCACTCTCACTCACCCTCAACCCCTCACCCTCACTCACCCTCACCCACCCTCACTCACCCTCACTCACCCTCAACCCCTCACCCTCACACAGTGGAATAGGTCTCGGAGCATTTGAGTTAGAGCTTTTAGAAATGTTTATGTTTTTTATTTTTTTATTCTTTAGCATTGGCTACAGGAAACAAAAATGCTAAAGATTTACAAAAAAACCCATAAACAATTCTAAAAGCACTAACTCTAATGCTGCGAGACCTATTGCATTTCCAATGCTTGTTATACTGGGATGGCAGGATCAAATGTGAATCCCTAATACCCTGCCTATTGTGGGACATGCCTGGATTCAAGGGAGTATGTTTCACTTCACACTAGCTACTTAGCCAATTATCTTTGTTTTGCTAACGTTGCAGAAAGGAGGGTGGCCCAGAGTGTTCCTTGACAGGGGCTTGGGAGAACATCGGCATAAAAGCTGCTGGGCTTTCCTCACTCTATAATACAAAGAGGCTGCACACACCTCTGGGAAACAATGGGGCAGGAAGGGAGCGGACTACTCTAGGTGAACCCCGAAAGCTTAACCGTCCTTCTTTAAACTCTTGCTCCATAGTGTAAACAGAATCACTTTCTAACAGTATTGGGCCCTAGTTATGCCATCTAGTGGCTCAGTTGCCTAATTTGCAAATCGGTGCCATGTGGGCAAATGATCAATTGTGGTATGAAAAATTAAGTGCCGCTTAAGGCTGGAAGAGGAGCACAACCTCAGGATGGCAGTAGCAAGAATCCATCCACAGATTGAGCGTCTCTGTGGAGAAAAATAAGCACAACCGTCACATTAGTTTTGAAATGTTTTTATTATTCTATTCCAAATTTTGTGCCTTTATGTGAAAAAAGCACCATTGTAATTTCTTTGTGCAAAGTTTGTCTTGAAGACTTTTTATTTGAACTTTGTAATAAGCATCTGTCACCTAAACACATGCACTGCACCAACGTCAGTTTACTAAACACTCTTACTTTATTTAATATTATTTGCAATATACAGACTGGTTTCGATGATGCAAAGTACCAGCTTTCATCATTTTTTGTCAGGTCGTGGTGGTGGAGGGGGGCCAATGTCTAAAAGTTTGGGTGGAGGGCTCAGCCTAAAAAAGTTTGAAGACCTCTGCCTGAATGTGTTCAATCAATCAATCAGTAAGCACGCTACTCACCCGTGAGGGTCTCAAGGCGCTAAGGGGGGGGGGGGGGTCCGCAGATCTGTTTAGCCGAAGAGCCAGGTCTTGAGGGTCTTCCTGAAGGTGTTCAGGGGGGGGCCCGTCTGATGTCTGCTGGTAGCTCATTCGAGGTCTTGGCTGCAATGTGAGAGAAGGATCTTCCGCCTGCTCTGGTTTTGTGGGTGTGTGGGGTTTCGGCAAATGTGAGGTTAGAAGATCTAAGGTTTCTTTTGGGTACATGGAAGTTGATTCTGTAGTTGAGGTATTTGAGTCCATTGTTGTGTGTCTAGGCATTTGTATGTGGGAGTGAGGATCTTGAAAGTGACTCTTCTCCACGGGGAGCCAGTGGAGACTTTGTAGGTGTTGGCTGATGTCAGTTTCAGTTTCATTCGTCTTTATTTCGAGAAATTTCATCATAAAAGACATTATAAAAAATTTTAACCATAAAATTGCTCTATACATAATATACACATTTTCCCAGCTTAAAAAACATTTCCCATGATTTGTAAAACTTTGTAGGCATACAATATATCTTCATACAAAGGTAAACACAATATGGTGCTTAAAAAAAACCAAGTCTTGCAAGTTCATAAAGCATGATTAAATCCATTGTTAAAGACGTACAGAATTTGATAAAACTAAAAACTATCATTATTTCGGTAGATCAATCAATCAATCAATCAATCAGGTCATTTGTAGAGCGCACTACTCACCCGTAGGGTCTCAAGGCGCTGGGTTGGGGGGGGGTGCCGTTACTGCTCGAACAGCCAGGTCATGAGCTTCCTCCTGAAGGAGAGGTGGTCTTGGGTCAGGCGTAGGTCGGTCGGGAGTGAGTTCCAGGTCTTGGCGGCCAGGTAGGAGAAGGACCTTCCTCCTGTTGTCGCTCTTCGGATGCGGGGGACGGCGGCGAGGGCGTGGCTGGTTGATCTGAGGAGGCGCTTGGGAGTGTAGAAGTTGATCTGGTTGTTGAGGTAGCTCGGGCCTTGGTCGTGTATGGCTTTGTGCGCGTGGGTGAGGAGACGGAAGGTGATTCTCTTGTTGACCGGGAGCCAATGCAGATCTCTCAGGTGTCCGGAGATGTGGCTGCGTCGGGGGATGTCGAGGATGAGTCTGGCCGAGGCGTTCTGGATCCGCTGGAGTCTCTTCTGGAGCTTGGCGGTGGTTCCGGCGTAAAGGGCGTTGCCGTAGTCCAGTCGGCTGGTGACGAGGGCCTGGGTGACCGTCTTCCTCGTCTCGGTGGGGATCCACCGGAAGATCTTCCGTAGCATGCGCAGGATGTTGAAGCAAGACGAGGAGACGGCGTTTACTTGTCTGGTCATGGAGAGGGAGGAGTCCAGGATGAAGCCCAGGTTGCGTGCGTGGTCCGTCGGTTTGGGTGCCGTGCCCAGGGCGGGGGGCCACCAGGAGTCGTCCCAGGCGGAGGGCGAGGAGCCCAGGATGAGGACCTCCGTCTTGTCCGTGTTCAGTTTCAGGCGGCTGGTCGTCATCCATTCGGCTACCTCTCTCATCCCTTCGTGCAGGTTGGCTCTGGCGGTGGCGGGGTCGTTGGTCAGGGAGAGGATTAGCTGGGTGTCGTCGGCGTAGGAGATTATGTTGAGGTTGTGTTGGCGTGCGATGGCCGCGAGGGGGCTCATGTAGACGTTGAAGAGGGTGGGGCTCAGGGAGGATCCTTGAGGGACACCGCAGATGACTTTGGTGGCCTCTGACTTGTACGGTGGTAGGCGGACTCTCTGTGTTCTTCCGTCGAGGAAGGAGGTGATCCATTCCAATGCCTTGTCCTGGATTCCGATGTTGCCAAGGCGCTGTACTAGGGTGCGGTGGCAGACAGTGTCGAAGGCCGCGGAGAGGTCCAGGAGGATGAGGGCCGCTGTTTCTCCGTTGTCCATCAGAGTTCGTATGTCATCGGTGGCGGCGATGAGGGCGGTCTCGGTGCTGTGGTTCGCTCGGAAGCCAGACTGTGAGGGGTCGAGGGATCCATTTGTCTCGAGGAAGGCGGCCAGCTGTTTGTTGACGGTCTTCTCGATGACTTTGGCCGGGAACGGGAGGAGCGAGATGGGACGGTAGTTCTTGAGGTCGGTGGGGTCTGCTGTGGGTTTCTTTAGTAGAGCGCTGAGTTCGGCGTGCTTCCAGCTCTCAGGGAAGGTGGCGGTGTCGAAGGAAGTGTTGATGATGTCCCGCAGGTGGGGTGCGATGACAGCGTCGGCCTTGTTGAAGACGTGGTGAGGGCAGGGGTCAGTCGGAGATCCGGAATGGATGGAGTTCATTGTTTGGATGGTGTCTTCGGTGCTGATCGGAGTCCAGGTGCGGAGGGTGGTGGTGGGTGGCGTTGTTGTGGTTGTGGCTTGCGTTGGTTGGTTGCTGAAGCTGTTGTGTATGTCCGCGATCTTGTTGTGGAAGTAGGAGGCGAGGGAGTTGCAGAGGACTTGCGACGGGGTGATGTCCTTGTTTCCGGCGTTGGGGTTGGAGAGCTCTTTCACGATGTTGAAGAGTTCCTTGGAGTTGTGTGCGTTGTTGTCCAGCCGGTCCTTAAATGTATTTTTCTTGGTGGCGCGGATCAGTTGGTGGTGTTTACGGGTGGCGATCTTGAGGGTGGTCATGTTGTCCGTGGTTGGCTCCCTTCTCCAGACTTTCTCGAGGGCTCGACAGTTCTTCTTGGAGCTCTTGAGTTCGTCGGTGAACCATGGTGTTTTTCTGCTGCAGGGTCTGCTGGGTGGCGTTCTCAGAGGGGCGAGTTTGTCCGCGCAGTTGTTGATCCACTTCGTGAGGTTGTCGGCGGCCTGGCTGGGGTTCGCTGAGCTGGCGGGAGGGTGCTGGCTCAGGGAAGCGGTGAGCTGGTCGGCTGTGATCTTGTTCCAGCTTCTTCGGGCAACCTGTTGCTGGTGGTGGTGGATCGTTGATCTTTTGAAGGTGAAGTGGACGCAGCTGTGGTCTGTCCAGTGGAGTCCTGTTGCGTGGCTGAAGGTGACGTCTTTGCTGGATGAGAAGACGGCGTCGAGTGTGTGTCCGGCGAGGTGGGTGGGGGTGGTCACCAGTTGCTTGAGTCCGAGGTTGGCGAGGTTGTCGACCAGGCTGATGGTGTTCCGGTCATTGTTGTTCTCCAAGTGGAAGTTGAGGTCCCCCAGGAGGATGTAGTCGGTGGAGGGGAGGGCGTGCGGGCTGATGAAGTCGGCGATGTCCTCGCTGAATCGTGTGCGTGGACCCGGGGGTCGGTAGATCAGGGTGCCTCTGAGGGTGGTCTTCGGGTTGGTGTGGATCTGGAAGTGCAGGTGTTCGGCGGTGGTTAGGGTGTCGTCGGTGTTGGTCGTGATGCGGATGGTGTTTCTGTGGATGATGGCGATGCCTCCTCCCGTCTGGTTGGCGGTGCGGTCCCTCCGGGTGATCTTGTATCCCTCTGGGATGGCGATGGCGATGTCGGGCGCTGAGGAGGCGTTCATCCAGGTCTCGGTGAGGAAGGCAACGTCGGGGGCTGTGGTGTCGAGGAGGTTCCAGAGTTCTACGGCGTGTCTGTGGACGGAGCGGGTGTTGAGCAGGATGCACTTCAGGTGGCTGCTGCTGGTGTTCGGCTTGGCGAGTGCTGGTGCAGGGTGAGTCCGGATGCAGGTGAACTTGCATGTGTGGCAGCTGAAGGGTCCGTGGGTGTGCTTCGGGGCGGCTTGATGACATCCTGGGATGCGGCCGGTGTTGAGTGCGATGAGATCGGCGGCATTGTAGGTTCGTCGGGTCGGCTTCCGTCGGTGGGGGCCAGGGGTCCTGGCGCTGGTCGCGATCCGGTCGCGGACGGGCGCAGACGGGCTTACCTTTGGCGCGCCTTCGGCGCACAATCGGCGCGCCCGCTGCGCGTCAACGCTGCGCGTTCGCACGGTCGCCATATGAGGCGAAGTGCGCGGGTGGGCGGAGCAGCTGGGAGGCGGGAGCGGGGAGGGAACAGAAGGAAAAAAGGGGCGGGGTCGGCGGTAGTGGCGGGAAGCGGGGGGCGGCGAGGAGGGCGGGAGACAGAGCGGGCAGAGATGACGAAGGGGCAGGCACAGATGGAAAAACGAAGCGCACTTGCAAAACAGGCACAAAAGATTGGAAAACAGCGGGAAAACACACTAAACACGGGGAAAAGACTCTGAGCAAGCACAAATGATTGACAAAACGCTTAACACGGGGAAAGACTGAAACAAGCACAAATGATTGACAAAAACGCTTAACACGGGGAAAGACTCTGAAAAAAAAAACAGGCGCAATTGATTGACAAAACAAAAACAAAACAAACTACAGCCGGGTCGGCCGGCAGCGAGGCAGCTGGGCACAGCGAGGGGGCACACGCAGCAGCTGGTGGCCGTGCGGGGCGGGGGTGTCCCACAAGTGGGTCACACTCACCTGTGTCGCACGGTCGCCTTATGAGGCCAAGTGCGCGGGTGGGCGGAGCAGCTGGGAGGCGGGAGCGGGGAGGGAACAGAAGGAAAAAAGGGGCGGGGTCGGCGGTAGTGGCGGGAAGCGGGGGGCGGCGAGGAGGGCGGGAGACAGAGCGGGCAGAGATGACGAAGGGGCAGGCACAGATGGAAAAACGAAGCGCACTTGCAAAACAGGCACAAAAGATTGGAAAACAGCGGGAAAACACACTAAAGACGGGGAAAAGACTCTGAGCAAGCACAAATGATTGACAAAACGCTTAACACGGGGAAAGACTGAAACAAGCACAAATGATTGACAAAAACGCTTAACACGGGGAAAGACTCTGAAAAAAAAAAACAGGCGCAATTGATTGACAAAACAAAAACAAAACAAACTACAGCCGGGTCGGCCGGCAGCGAGGCAGCTGGGCACAGCGAGGGGGCACACGCAGCAGCTGGTGGCCGTGCGGCGCGGGGGTGTCCCACAAGTGGGTCACACTCACCTGTGTCGCACGGTCGCCTTATGAGGCCAAGTGCGCGGGTGGGCGGAGCAGCTGGGAGGCGGGAGCGGGGAGGGAACAGAAGGAAAAAAGGGGCGGGGTCGGCGGTAGTGGCGGGAAGCGGGGGCGGCGAGGAGGGCGGGAGACAGAGCGGGCAGAGATGACGAAGGGGCAGGCACAGATGGAAAAACGAAGCGCACTTGCAAAACAGGCACAAAAGATTGGAAAACAGCGGGAAAACACACTAAACACGGGGAAAAGACTCTGAGCAAGCACAAATGATTGACAAAACGCTTAACACGGGGAAAGACTGAAACAAGCACAAATGATTGACAAAAACGCTTAACACGGGGAAAGACTCTGAAAAAAAAAAAACAGGCGCAATTGATTGACAAAACAAAAACAAAACAAACTACAGCCGGGTCGGCCGGCAGCGAGGCAGCTGGGCACAGCGAGGGGGCACACGCAGCAGCTGGTGGCCGTGCGGCGCGGGGGTGTCCCACAAGTGATCAACTCGCTTTGGGAGTGTCTGGCTCTAATGATCCAAGCCCACCCCAAAAATGTTGCCACTGCTATCGACACAAACTCAGATGTGTTGGTTCTTAAAAGCCATAGCGCCTCTGCACTCACACGTGTTCTCAACTTGAGACATACTGGTTTGAGCCATTTTCTCTGAGGGGCTATGTAAGTTGGGCAGACAAAGAAAATATGTTCTATCGATTCTATTTGGTCAATACACCAAGGACAATTTACTAATGTCTGGCCCCTTCACTTATATGTAAAGGACCTCACAGGAAGCGTTCCAACTCTGAACTGATGATAAAGCTTCCTGTCATTACTTCTAGTGATGGTATCCCAGTAGTCCTCTAATTGTGGGTCTAGCTTATGTGAAAAAACAGTGGAGAGAGCAAGGGTTTTAGTTCACGTAGGTGAACGGGGAATACTCCTGTACCCCTGGGTATATTGTTAGAAACAAACAAGGAGTACCACCAACATGGAATCGCCGATTCCTAATGAGGTGTGTGGTTGTACAAAAGTGAGAAAATTCTCCTTTTGTTAGAAAACCCCTCACTCACCACCTAGTGGTGACATGCTTCATCATCGGGGTCCACCCTAGCTTATGTGCCAAAAACCGACCAGACAAAGTAGATGACTCTGTCGTCACTGCAGAATAATATCTAACGGACGCCCAGTAAAGAGTTTTAAATTCATATTTAGCTGGAAAAACATTATTTCTGGGGTCCGACCACTGCAGACTAAGGCCCATATCACCCAATATGGACTTCACTTCTCTAAACCACTGGAGATTACCAGAGCCTGTGATTGATCTAAGATCCGAAATCTCATTAGCAAAGGGAGACAGTTCCGGAGTTGACCACATTCTCCTCCACAGTGCTACCATCCTATACCGTGCTAAGTCTTTGATGGAGTGACAGCCCATGTCCAGGCGGAGGGGTTTCATTGGGGTTGATTGGGAAATTTTCGTAGTAGCCTTCTAGAAGGGGCAACTCAGACCGCCATCAAACACAACAAGGTTTTGATATTGGGCGACCTGAATTTACACTTAGAGGACCCTGCACAGAAGGAGGCAGAAGATGTTCGCCTGATATTACAAGAACTACAGCTGACTTTGTTAAGTACTACAGCCACACATCAGAAGGGGCACTGTTTAGACCCTATTTTTGCGAGCTGGGATAAAATAAAAGCATTTACCCCTCGTCAGCTCCCTTGGACTGACCACTTTCTGGTCCCTTTTCATTGTTTTTATCAGACTGTTAGGACTAAAGACAATGGGGACGGATATTTTATGAAACGCAAATGGAGACAATTCTCCAAAGAAAACTTTGTAGGCAGCATCCAGCAAGCTCAACTAATAAGTGCGTTGGATAGTGACCAGGCGAATAAGGAATTTAACCTACTTGTCACCGCCACCTTGGATGAGCTAGCTCCCATGGGTAAAAGCAAAGTTAGAGCTGGTAGACAACGCACTGCCCCATGGTTCACGATTGAACTCCAGCAAATCAAATCGAAATGTAAAAAGTTAGAAAGAACCTGGAGAAGGACCCCGAGTGAGCAAGCGAAAAATAGCTATAGCATAGCACACCGGAGTTATCAATATGCGGTGCGTAGAGCTAAAGCCAAATATTTCCAGACTCGTATTGAGGAAGCCGAGAGCTCCTCACGGGAACTGTTTAAAATTTATAAAGAGATATCAGTGGTCTCTAGCTCCAATACCCCCGTAAATTCTTCCAAGGAGGGATGTAATAAAGTCGCTGACTTTTTTTCTAGTAAAGTCAAGAAGATCTATGCTTCCTTTTCTCACATACCAGCTAAGGGCACAGATTTTAGAGCAAACAGCACATTGCCAGCCCCGGACTCCTCACTGCTTACCTTTGAGGTTCCGGCAGCTGACAAGCTAGCATCCATATGTCGGAGCGTCAAGTCCGGCTCCCCCAATGACCCGGCCCCTGCCTGGGTCTTATCTGAGGGTCTGATAGCTCTGGAACCCCACATCAGACACGTTCTTCAAACCTCCTTTTCCACTCAACAAGTTCCTAGAGAATGGAAGAAGGCAATAGTACTTCCTATAAGGAAAAAACCTAACGTCAGCATGGAGGTACTAGAAAACCTCAGACCGATTTCCTTGTTGCCGTATGTGGCGAAGGTCGCCGAGAAGGTGGTCAATGCTCAGCTCACGGAGCATTTGGAAAAATGTAGCCTACTCCACCCCTCGCAATCGGGATTTAGGGCAGGCTACTCTACGGAGACGGCCCTCCTAAGAGCCACTGAGACTCTAAGAGCAGGGGCAGATGCTGGCCATACAATGGCCCTGATCATGCTTGACCTGAGCGCGGCTTTTGACACCGTAGCACATTCCATCTTGCTACGGTGTCTGAATGAAGCTGGGGTTGCCGGTCCTGCGCTGGGCTGGTTACAATCTTTCCTTACAGACAGATGTTTCCAGGTTCAGCAGGGGACATGCCGCTCAGGGGAGATGTCACTAGACCAGGGAGTGCCTCAGGGCTCTGCTTTGAGCCCCACTCTTTTTAATTTATACATGGCCTCCCTGGCGAAAGTTGTACACTCCTTCGGGGTGGAAATAGTGTCGTACGCTGACGATACACAGCTGTTAATCTCCTTATCGCAGAGTACGTCCAACACCCCCGAAAATTTTAAATCCTGCATGCAGGCACTAGCAGAGTGGATGGATGCCCAGTGTTTAAAACTTAATGGCTCCAAGACAGAGGTGTTGGTGGTAGGGGGAAAAAGCGAGAAATGGTCGGATGAGTGGTGGCCGTCTTGCTTGGGCCCTACCCCCATACCATGTCAGGAGGCTAAGAATCTGGGAATCTGGATGAATCCTTCGCTCTCATATGAAGGCCACATAAGACGTCTTGTGGGCAAATGTTTTGGAGTCCTAAAGACCCTAAACAAAACCTTAGACCTCCTGCCGTTATCAGCCAGAAGAACTCTAACGCAGGCGCTGGTGACCTCGCGGTTAGATTATGGTAACATTCTGTTCTTGGGGGCAACCGAGGGCAGTATAGGTCGCCTACAAGTCATCCAGAATTCCTCCGCCAGACTGGTGCTAAGAAGACCCAGGAGAGCCAGCTCGAAACTGGCGCTGGATGCGCTTCACTGGCTGCCGGTGAAGAAGCGTGTGCTATTTAAGTGCCTCCTGTTTTGCCACCGTATTGTCTGGGACAAGGCTCCAATCTATCTGAAGGAGCTAGTCAGCCGATATGAGCCTACCAGGACCCTCCGTTCAGAGGGTACCGGTCTGCTGACAGTCCCTAGGATTAGGAAGGCTAGAATAGGTGGTCGTTCCTTCGCGCTACTAGCAGCGCAAAATTGGAATAAACTACCTCTCGTGCTGCGACTGGAGGACAATGAAATACATTTTAGGGCTCTGCTCAAAACTCACTTATATACTGCATAGGTGTGGGGTCTTTTAGGCAGGCTCTCTGGTAGCTTAGCGCGGGGACACGCCGTGATGGCGTTACTGTGCGCTTTATAAGCTCTTTATTATTATTATTATTATTAAGACCAACTAAGTTGCGTAAAAATTTGTTTTGAATTCTAACCAATGGGGATAAGTCCATGAAGCCCCATAAGTCAGCACCGTACAGGATTGCTGAACTTATTTTCGCGTCATAGATTTTTAATGCTGGCATTATCCTTTTGGTTAGGGATGTTCTTTGTTCCTTTATTAAACACCCTGTTAACCTAGCAGATTTGAGACAGAGTGCATCAATCTGTGGTTTCCATCGCAGCCTATAATCTAAAATCACCCCAAGGTAGGTCATGACTTCCACCTGCTCAAGTTCGGTTCCATTCATTCTAACGTGGCTCTTCAATGGCCTATTTTTCGTTAACACCATGAATTTGGTTTTGCTCACGTTCACGTGTAACTCGTTAAGTTTGCAAAAATCCTCAAACTTGTCTATCGCTAATTGGAGTCCCTTTTGAGTTTTAGAGAGGATAAGAGTATCATCTGCGGAGATTAGAAGTGGAAACTTAGTGCCGCCCAAGGCTGGAGCATCTGTGGGCGTGTCTGCTAGAAACTGCACAACCTGGTTGATGAATAACAAGAACAATGTTGGTGCGAGGACACACCCCTGGCGGATGCCACGAATGACAGGGAATCGCACAGTCACCTGCCCCTGTCTACCCCATCTAACCCTCGCAAAATTATCCTCGTGCAGTCTAATTACTATGTCCAGGAGTTCTCGGGTCATTCCCATATTTCTTAGAGCGACCCAGGGAAACATCCTTTACAACGCAACTTTTACCACGCAGTGCTTTTACATCGCAACTTTTACAACGCAAACCATTACAACGCATTGCGCTGGGGGGCGCACTAGGATAGAGAATAGATTTAATTTACTATCCAACACCTTCCCTAGTGTCCACGGGGACTGGAGTTGGAATAGTAAATTAAACTATTCACTATCCAGCACCCCAAAGCGCTATGCGTTGTAAAAACTGCGATGTAAAAGCATGCGATGTAAAAGCATGCGTTGTAATGTCATACATCCAGCGACCCATAACTTATCTCTTGGGACATGGTCGAACGCGGATTTAAGATCCACGAACGCTGCATAAATGGTTCCTCCACCCAGGAACACCACCTTCCAATATATCAAAATGAACCTGAATGGTCAATGGTGCTGATGTTAGATCTAAAACCAGCTTGCATCGGGGATAAGATTTTCTCATTATCCATCCAGACCAGTATTTTAGCCAGCACCATCCCTGCTATAACTTTCTGTAGTGCATCTATTAGGCTAATCGGACGATAGTTCCCTGGGGACAAACGGTCCCCCTTTTTGAAGATGGGTAACATTTCGGCCCCTTTCCTTGAGTCTGGGATCTGTGCCCCCCTAGCAATAGCATTAGCTAGCATCATGATGCATGGGACCCAATTCAGCATATCAAACTTAAACAAGTCAGCCGGAATACTGTCCATACCTGGAGCTTTCCCACCTTGGACCAAACTCAAAGCATTCTCTACATCTTTACTCGTAAATACTAGAGTCGCACTTGACAGTGATGACTCTGGGAAGGGGGTGGCCAGTACAAGAGGTTGATCCACCTCTGAACCCCTAAACTGTGAGGCATAGTGCTCGACCCAGTCCTCTGCAGGGACATGATTCGCCGGGGTTTGCGAGTCTATGTTCCCGCCCCATTTAACGACCTGCCAGAACTTAATCTGGTTAGAGGACCTGCAAGCTTCATACAAATCCTGCCAGCGACTATCATCACAAGCACTCTTGGCCACCCTTTGGGCCTTTTTATACGCTGTTCTAGCCTTTCTAATATCAGCAACCACTCTGGATTTTATGGCTTTGATCAATGAGCTATGTGCCTGTCGGCAAGTATTATTGTACCATTTAGACCCTACCGTTACAGAAACGGTTCCTGGTTTGGCTGTTTTAGTAAAAAGTTCTTTCAGGGTGTTAAACAGCTGCTCATGATAATTACTTATGTCTACCAAAAACCCTGGGGATTTGGTTAGTGCTTGAATAGCACACCGGGTAGAAGAGGTTTCATCAGAGATCCTATCTAAGATGGCCGGGTCTTCTAATACCCTGCTCCATCGGACCCTGCGTCTATCATTAGTTAAAAAGGCTTCTGCTGTAGCACAAACTGTAGCGCTAGGGCGCCCTGGACTATCCTCTAAATTCAGGGTTAGGATCAACGGGTTGTGGTCACTTTCAGGCCGTGCAGAAACTAACATATCATTTAAAGTGACCAGTACTCAATTTTAATTAAAAAATAATCAATCCTGCTAGTGCTGGAGCCATTGTCAAAGGTTGCCCGAGCATTTTTATCAGAGAGAGAACGGCTGTTTGCTGTTCTCAACCCCCAGTCAAGGCACAGTTCCAGCCAGTGGAGAGCAGCCTCAGTTACCCTTTTTATCGGGTTTACGGTAATTTGTTGGACATTCCATAGCTCATCTTCTTCGGCATAAATGTCCTCACTATTCGAAAGAAGGGGTTCAAAGTTGCAATTTATGTCCCCAGCTACGATTAAAAACTTGTCCCTCCCAATACCATCAAGGAACAGGTCTAGCTCATTCATAATTGCCGGACACCGCCCTCCTGGTAAACCCCGTGCATAGATGTTAATGATGAAGATGTCCTAGTGGTTTTCTTTGCTAATCTTAATCCCAAGAATATCGGGATTCTGTACTATCACTTCTGCCAGACTATAGTTGAGAGACTGGCGGACCCAAATGGTTAATCCACCAGCCGCTCTCCCTTTATTTCCCCGTATGGCGGGTTTATAAAAGTTTAAGAACCCCACACGAAAAAAAGGGTCAGTAGCCCAAGTTTCTTGGAAAATCATTATGTCATGCTCTTCTACAAAATCAGCCCATTCACTAATGTCCAATTTCCCCTTTAGGCCTGCAATGTTCCACGAGACTATTTTGAGTAAAGAGTCCTGTGTGGACAATAAACTGTGTTTGGGAGCCTTCAGTAGAATATCTGTGACTTTGCTATGCGTGGATCCCAGAGGGGACCCATCAACCCCAAAGCCAACAACCTGGCCACCCATGCCCACCTCGGCGAGCCTGCCTTCTTCAGGATCGCTACTATCCATCCCCCCGGCCTCAGAAATACTGGGGCCCACGCACTCCATTCCCGAGTTAACAGATGGAGTTTCACAATCAGGCTTGGGCAAAAGTCAATCCACACCTTCCAAGCCTGAAAGGGGTTCAAAACGATTAAACAAGAAAGGATAATGTGGGATATGAAGTGCCCGATCAGAGGGAAACCTTCCAGTGGGATTTTGCCATCTAAGCTTGGGTGTGTGAGAAGGAGGACCGTAGAGACCCTTCGTATAAAAGTATTGTAGGCCTAAAGAATGAACGTCGCCCACCCTAACAAACCTAGGCTCTCTGCGGACAAAATCCACCACCCAAGGGTCCCTAAAGTTAATTATGATGCAGTCTCCCTCTAAATCCTTGGGGCAGTGTCCCACCCAACTCTTCTAACATTCAATATCTCCTTTCTAGAGGAGGGAGGGAGAGTCCTATTCTTATTTAACCAAAAAGAGACTTTGTTTTCCAAATCCCTATATGATTCCATTTTGTCCGCCCCAATAGCTGGAACTCCCGTCAGTATGATGGTAAAGGGAGCAGACCTGGGGGGTAGGTTAATACAGAGAGTACTCGACTTGTTGGCCGCTTTCCCCGGTTGACTTAGCTCTTTGGACTGGGTGCTAATGTCAGTATCTCTCGAAACAGGCTGCGTGCTAGGCACTTCACCCTCCTTTGTGGCCCTACCTCTGAGTTTAGCCAAAGGGCGATTACGTGTGGGTTGATTCCCCAACCCTGGTAGATCTAGCTGTTTATTTGATTGTGTAATAGGGACTGGATTAGCCACCTTTACAACATCACTAATTCCTTTTGCCTGGGGATCTTTAAGTGGGGCTGTAGGGCTTTCCAAAGCTTTTACTAATTTATCCAGAGTGTTAGAATTAGCTGAGACTATCAACTCCAGCTGATCGAGTTTGGAGTTAATCAGCCTCGTTCGTACCAAAAGGACCAGCATCAATGATTTGATAAGAACTTCCATCTTGCCTAAGAGCCCATCCTCCTCTATACTATGAGTGAGGTGTTGAACAGCACAATTAGAGGGGGCCGTTATGGTGTTAGGGGGACTAGATAGAACTAGTGCGGGCTGAGGTGTACAGTTTTTTTTTATTACACTTTTTACAACTACGCCTTTTAGGAGATCACCCCCTCTTTTCCCTTTACTTGGATTTGGATTATATAAACCTCCCATATTTTGAACTGTCTGATCGGGGCTAAGTTGCAAGGAGCACTCGACATCTCCAAGAATAGGGCTACTCGAAGGCGTACTGGAAATGGATATATTTAGTGTAGAACAGTTCGCCTCAATAAAGGGAGTTGCCACCATGTGCTCTGAACCTGTATCTTTGTTAATTAAGGGGGCCCGGTTGCTTGTTGTAATAGGGGATACCGCTGAACCAATTTCACCTAAGGACGAGCGTTTACCCGTAATAAGATCCACTGATAAGAGCTTTTCAGCGAAAGCAATTTCTTTTTCTAGGATGCCGGTTGCCCGTTCAAAAAAAGTTGTCTAAGGTTCCCGATACCACCCCACTCTTTGTTGTAACTTGGACAGTTCTCTCTTTCCCAGAGCGTAATGCCATGCTGACCCAAACCCTTTAATACACAGAAAGATAAATATATAAAACCATGCAGTTACAGCCTCAGCATATATCAAACCAAATGTTAGGGGGGAAGCCCGGCCCGGCCTCATACGTCCTTGGACGGCCTAAGACGGTCCCGCCCTTGTCCCGGGCTTCGCCCGGGCACGTCCCGCACGCGTACCGCGAGTCGCGTAAATGGCCGTGATTATGTACACCTGGAGGGGAGGCGGGAAGAGTCCCAGGTGCGCTCGATCACCTCCGCGCACTGCCGCCTGGGACACGCAGTCCCGCTCCCTCACGGAACAAAGTTTATTCAGCCCAGTGCAAAGGGTCCGCAACACCAGTGGCTCCAGGCAGGGGCAAGCAGGTCTCCAAATCACCACACTTTTCAGATAAGTCCCAACAAACGGCTACGAGCGGCGCCCGCGAAGCGGGGGCCGCGAGCCGTAAAAAGCTGCGGGGAGGAGGGTGGCGGGAAGAGTCCCAGGTGCGCTCGATCACCTCCGCGCACTGCCGCCTGGGACTCGCAGTCCTGCTCCCTCATGGAACAAAGTTTATTCAGCCCAGTTCAAAGGGTCCGCAACACCAGTGGCTCCAGGCAGGGGCAAGCAGACCTCCAAATCACCACACTTTGCAGATAAATCCCAAGAAACGGCTACGAGCGGCTGATGTGTTTATGTCGGGGGATGCCAAGGACAAGTCTGGTGGCGGTGTTCTGTATTGTCTGGAGTTTACGGAGTAGGGACTTGTTGATACCAGCGTAGAGTGCATTTCCATAGTCTAGTCTGCTGGTGATAAGTGCGTGGGTGACTGTCTTCCTTGACTCAGGGGAGATCCACTTGAGGATGCACAGGGCATTGAAGCAGCTGGAGGTGACGGCGTTGACCTCGCGGTTCATGGTGAGTGATGAGCAGAGTACGATGCTGAGGTTCTTGGCGCGGTCCGAGGAGGTAGGTGGGTTTCCGAGGGTGGTCGGCCACCAGGTGCTGCACCATGCAGAAGGGGTGGTACTGAGGACTACGACTTCTGTCTTCTTGGCGTTGAGCTTGAATGATACTGAAAAGTTCCTTTGAGTTGATGGAGTCGGCCAGGATTTTGTTGTTGTGGATGAAGTTCCTCTTGGTGGCACTGATCCGGTTGTGGTAGTCCATCATGGCATCCTAGTAGGTGGTGTGGTTTTGGTTGTCTTGGTGTTTCTCCAGTTCTACTCCAGGTGTCCGCAGGTGCTTCTGGCTTCTTGGAGAGCGGTGGTCAACCAGGCTGCTTTCCTGGGGCGTTGTCTGTCGGGGTTCCGTAGCGGGGTGAGCACGTCTGTGCAGTTGGAGATCCAGGTGTGGAATTCTCTTGCTGTGTCGTTTGCGTCGGGTGCCCAGGTGTGGTTGTCTCGGGTGAGGGTGGATTTAAGTTGCTCGTCGGTAACCTTGCTCCAGTTCCTTCGTGGGGAGCGTGGGGCTGGTTTTGGTGCCTTGAGTTTGTTGATGGCGAAGTGTACGCAGTGGTGGCCTGTCCATGGTGACTGATTAGGACGCTGTTTCTTGCCACGAAGATGAGGTCGAGGGTGTGTCCTGCTCTGTGGGTTGGTTTGTTGATGAGTTGTTTAAGTCTGAAGCTGGCGACGTTGTCACAAAGGATAGTGGAGTTGGGGTCGCTGGGGTTGTCGAAGTGGAAGTTTAGGTCTCCAATGAGTATGTAGTTTGGTGAGGCGATGGCTTGGGGTGCTGTTGGTGGCAAAGGGTGTTCGGGGGCCAGGGGCTCTGTAGATGATGGTTCCTCGGAGTGTGGCTTTGGGGGTGGTCTGGATCTGGAAGTGCAGGTGTTCGTCGGAGGGAAAGGTTTCGCTGGAGGTGGTGAGACGGAGGTTGCTCTTGTGGGCGATGGGGAGTCCCCCTCCTGAGTCGTTGGAGCGGTCTTTCCTCTGGATCTTGTATCTGTCTGGCATGGTGGTGCTGATGTCGGAGAAGAAGGATGCGTTGGTCCAGGTCTCTGTGAAGAAGGCGATGTTGGGTGAGAGAGAGTCCAGTAGGTTCCAGTGTTCCATGGCGCTTTTGTATATGGAGCGTACATTGAGGAGGGTGCATTTTAGGGTGTCGCCAGTGCTGGTGGTGTTGGAGGCCGGGGTGGCGGTGAGGGTCTGGCGGCAGTGGAGGCAGGAGAACTGGCCACGGGTCATGTTCGGCGAGGCCCATTGGCTTTCTCTAAGTCTTCCAGGGTTGAGTGCGAAGAGGGTGATGGTTTGGAGCGATGGGTAGTGGGAGGTCCTGGGTTCCTGATGCTGGCCGCGGTCGGGTCGCAGACGGGTGGTGACGGGCTTGCATTTGGCTCACCAAAGACGCACATCGGCCACCATTAAGTAGTGGAGGTGGGAGGGAGGAGAGGCTGGGAGGCGGGAGAATTAAGAGGGGAAATCTGGGAGGGATTCCAGGGGGGAGGGGTGGCAGGGGGAGCAGCAGCAAAAGGCGAAAGGAACAGACAGGAACATGAAAATAAAAACAGTGGTGGAATTAGAGCAAGACACCAATGGGCATAATAACAGTGGCACAAAAGGGAAAAACGCATGAAAAAAATGTCTGAGAAAGGTTACGGTGGTTGTAGGCAGTCTGGTCGCAGGTGGAGCAGGCACAAGAGCGGGCAGCAGCCTTAAACCTCCCAAGGAGGAGGTCGGCATCTGGAGGCAAGAGACGGCACAGTGGAGCTGCGGGAGAGAGTGGACCTAGAGCGAGGGTCGGAGGTCTTACCTCCTGCCAATGTGTTTGGCATTCAATGTTCAACATTCAATGACTGTATTTTTTTGTAAAGGTAAGGACCTGAATATAGGGCCCAATAGGGGCCTGTTTCAATGTCTGCTTTAAATTACTACCGGATCTGAGACCCGGAGGGACCCGGCCCACTTAATGACCTGATTATAGACCTGGGGAGTTGTTATTATGAAAATTGTATGAGGTGCATGTGCAAAAAAACAGGCAAGATTTCTGTAATGTATTGTTCATACAGTTTCTAAAGCCATGTATTGAATGCTGCTCATGTCGCACATATGATACGTAACAATTATGGTCCAATCGGAGAGATCGTCAAAAAAAGGGGAAAAGGCTAAACCAGTTACCTTACCCAACTTCTCCGTTATCAATCACAACATCCTCTGCTCTGAGGAAGTGAGTAAAATGTTGCTTCTGTCAACACAGGAGAGCATATGTAACAATATCAAACACAAAACGGTAAATGCATATTTTTTATTTATTTATGAAAATCAACAGTATCAGTACAATATTTGCACTTGGTCACTTCAGATAGAAAATGAGAGAAAAAAGGTGCTAAAACAAGAGTGCCCGTGAGTGGAATTACAATAGCGAAAGGAAGGAAAAAATAGATCTTTTACCTAAATTGTAATAATTACAGAGAAGCCTGTCTGTTACATTTATTTTACAGCATAAATGTTATCTCATTAGTACAGGGTAATAGATTAAATCTAGCTATAGCTTTTAGTGGCTCTCCCACCTCTAATGGCAGGCAAAGGAGAGAAATATGAAGAGGGGCAGAATCCATGCAAACATGTAAGAACCTTTTAGAGAGTGGGAGGGTGAAAGGGGAGAGGTGGATGGGAAGGAAGAGAACAGCTGAAAAAAGGTTAGAGTATGTGGGGAGAAAAGAGATTAGGATGGCAGAACCAGCAGAGAAGAAAGAAGTCAGTGTGGAGGGTTGAGAGGTGTAGAGTAAGGCGAGGAGAGGAAATTTGGATGCAAGAGAGGCAGGACCAGCAAAAGAAGGTGGGAGGGTGGAAAGATGAGCGATACTGAGTACAACATTGAGGGGAAAGATGGGAGTGGCAGAGAAGCAGAAAAGGTCAAATTCTTGTGAAGAGATGAGAGGTGAAGAGGAGATAACGGAGTGTAGAAGTGGATATAAAAGGGGCTAAACCAGCAAAAGTAGGTAGTAATCTGTGCAAGAGATGAGGTATAAAATAGAGCATGGAGTGGAGTGATGGATGTAAGTGAGGAGAATCAGCAAAAGCTAATATACTGGACAGAAGGTAAAATGTCTTTGTACTAGAGTTTAATGCTAAGTCTGATGAGCCTTCTGGCAAAATTTGCAATTCCACAACTTTTTATTTTACATGTAAAAAATGTGTCTTCGTTTTAAAACCATGTGTCATCCTTCACAAATGGTTGTGATCTTGACCCTTCCTTAAGGGAGTGCAGAATTTCACCCTGCCTTCTGTGTACTCTGTTACCCCTATTGATATTTCTATTAAACCTTGCTCCCAGTTGAGACCCTTTCCTGCTCATGTTCTGAGTCGAGAGTTAGAGATCGAAGCTCCAGTTCTGATCTCCCTTTGCAGTATCTTACTTGCCTCACCGACAGTTGTTACCAACATAAAACAACTTTAAATACAGTCGTCGTTCCTCTGCTCAAAAAACCTTCAGCAGGCTCAAAACTTCTCAGCATCTTCTGGCATCTAGTTGCTGCCTTTTTCTTGAAAGCCTTCCTATATTTCTCTGTAATAGGAAAATGGCAGAATTATATTGTGAGACCTTTACTTTGAGCCAGTGGTAATAGGTGATTAGTTGGAAACATCTGCAGTGGATACCATTGTTTGTGCTTGTTGTTTCAGAACAGATTATTTCATTAATTTGGATAAGATATATTACTTTTTAAGAACTTGACTCTCCAAGTGTGGCAATACTGGGCAGTCATACCTTACTCTAAGAGGTGATTTGGGGTTTGGAACTCAAATGCTGTGTGTCATAATATTCCTACCAAATAAGCACCTTATCCAGCCAACCTAGCTACATCTTTTAAAAGGAATGATTTAAAGTAGGTGGTTATGGAATGAAATACCATAAAATGTGTTCTGTGGCTAAGAGTCCTCCAATACCAGACACATGTCTCCCAATGTCTCTTTGTAAAGTAATAACAGACAGTAGGACATTTTGCAAGACTTAAGTGTTTCAAGGCAGAAGAAGTGAGCTAATCTCAGATAGGTAAGGCACAGAATCCACAGTTGACTGACATCCTATGGCCGAGGCCAGCAGGTGGGATGTTTTTTGTTTATTATTGTAGATAAACTGGATTCCTTGCTTGGGTTAGCTTGACAGTTGGTGTACAACCCAAAAGTCTCCTGCAGTTCAATGGTTGGTGTGCACAGAATCAGTCTGACTGTGCTCACAATGCGAGATCGGTCATTGCCATATGCAGAATGACAGTGGGCCGGCCCTTCTTGCACACTAAATAATCCGAAACCCCAGAGAGTGACATCGCAGTCCAGCGAAATTGTTGCTTTTCAGGAGCACAGTTAGAATTAGCTTCCAGTGGGAAATATGGAGAAGGGTGAGTGTACAGGAAAACGGGGCTTTGATGGTGAGGGCGGGTAGGAATTCCATAGCATACAGCAATGCTAATGGAATGATTTGCCAATCATTGAACCTATGTGAGTGGTAGCCAGTAGGCCAAAGCTTGCATTGAAGGTTGGAAGACCAAAAGTGACTGGAGTGGTGGAAATGGTCCTGCAATGGTCTTGCATTCAATTATCTTATTAGCCAAGATGCAATTGATTTGCCTGAGGACAGGCACAATGTGGTTATTACTTTATAGTTTAAATATGAGGTGAGCAGCATGTTTCTAGTTCCTTTGCAATTTAGCAAGTGTCTTCTTGTCTTGTTAGACATTAGGGGCCTGTGACCTTTAATTTGTTAAACTGCAAATCTCTGGGCTTACTTTAGCTGTATTTTGCAAGTCAAACACCACCTCCCCCAACCTACCTATTCCATGTTGCTACATTTCCTTTCTATATAGCTGTAAAGTGCACAGAATCTACTTTAGTAGGTACCTCTTGTTTTGTTGATTTAATACATTACTTGCCTTTTTAAACACTGGGTTACAGTGTAACTTGTGGCTGTCTCTTTTCCCTAGCCGCAAACTGTTGTTCCTGTATATCCATCTCTGCAGAATATCTTTCATTTAGTTTAGCTTTGCATCTCTTGAAATTGGAGTTTGAGAGTAATTACTGTGTTTAGGAGTTCAGTATGCAGGTGTGGTCTTTGGTGCTTGTGCCGGCCAATAAATTAGCCACCCCACTTGTGCATGACATTTGTGCCATCCATTATTCTTATTTTTGCATTCTTTGCTTTTGGTTGTTTGCTGCAGCACTTGCAGGTAACTCACCTGATCTGGCATGTATCAGTTTGTGTTCATCCCCATGCCTGCTAAAAACCACATAATAGGAATGTATTGTAACAACAGAAATCCGCTGAATGTATATAATTGAACCTATTTCCACTTAATACAGCTTTAAAGTATAGGTTCTAATTTTAATAGGATTATTGTTTATATGTTTTGCAATTTTAGTGATAGCCATACTAGGCAAGTCCCCTCTTGCAAAGCTGCTTCAACAATGCCAGAAAATTAATGGTCAATTGATGTCACTTCCTGAGATCTTAGATCTTAGAGCATGGGTACTCACAAACTTTCTCTCGGGGGCCAAATTTACAGTGTGGTTTGTGTCCGAGGGCCGCACCGGTGGGGGCGGGGTCAGTGGGGAAGGGGATTGGGCTAGAGCAAAAAAACCTGTGACCATGAGATGGATCACAGGTCCCTGCAGCGGACGCCTTCGTCCACTGAGCCACCAGACCCGGCATACACACATCTCTGTCCCACTCTATCTCCCTCTCTCCCTCTGTCTCTCTGACTCCCTCTGTCTCACTCATTCTGACTCTCTCACTCCCACTCTCCATCTCTCCCTCTGTCTCATTCACTCTGACTGTCTCACTCCCTCTCTTCCGCTGTCTCACTCACCCTGACTGTCTCACTCCCTCTCTCTCTGTCTCCCACTCTCTCTGTTTCCTTCTCCCTCACTCTATTTTCCTCTCCCTCACTCTATTTCCCTCTCCCTCACTCTACTTCCCTCTCTCTCCTTCCCTCTCCCTCCTTCCCTCTGTCTCCCTCTCTCTCCTTCCCTCTCCCTCATTCCCTCTGTCTCACTCTCTCTCTGTTTCCTTCCCCTCACTCTATTTCCCTCTCCCTCACTCTATTTCCCTCTCCCTCACTCTATTTCCCTCTCCCTCACACTTTTTCACTCCCTCTCCTTCCCTCTCCCTCCTTCCCTGTGTCTCACTCGCTCTCCTTCCCTCTCCCTCATTCCCTCTGCCTCCCTCTCTCTCCTTCCCTCTCCCTCACTTTGCGGTCTCCCTCACTCTGAGGTCTCCCTCACTCTGAGGTCTCCCTCACTCTGAGGTCTTCCTCACTCTGAGGTCTCCCTCACTCTGAGGTCTCCCTCACTCTGAGGTCTCCTCTCTCTCCTCCCCTCTCCCTCACTCTCCTCCCCTCTCCCTCACTCTGAGTTCTCCCTCTCTCTCCTCCCCCCCTCACTCTGAGCTCTCCCTCTCTCTAAGGTCTCTCTCTCTCTCTCCTTCCCTCTCCCTCACTCTAAAGGTCTCCCTCCCTCTGTCTCTCTCACTCTAAGGTCTCTCTCTCTCTCCTTCCCCCTGTCTCCCTCACTCTGAGGTCTCCCTCTCTCTCCTTCCCTCTCCCTCACTTTGAGGTCTCCCTCTCTCTCCTTTCCTCTCCCTCACTTTGAGGTCTCCCTCACTCTGAGGTCTCCCTCACTCTGAGGTCTCCCTCACTCTGAGGTCTTCCTCACTCTGAGGTCTCCCTCACTCTGAGGTCTCCCTCTCTCTCCTTCCCTCTCCCTCACTCTGAGTTCTCCCTCTCTCTTCTCCCCCTCACTCTGAGCTCTCCCTCTCTCTGAGGTCTCCCTCTCTCTCCTTCCCTCTCCCTCACTCTGAGATCTCCCTCCCTCTGTCTCCCTCACTCTGAGGTCTCTCTCTCTCTACTTCCGCCTGTCCCCCTCTCTCTGAGGTCTCCCTCGCTCTTATTCTGTCTCCCTCCCTCTGTCGCCCTCGCTCTGTCTCCCTCGCTCTCCCTCCCTCGCTCTCCCTCCCTCGCTCTCCCTTCCTCCCTGTCTCTTGCTCTCCCTCGCTCTCTCGCTTGCTCTCCCTCCCTCGCTCTCCCTCCCTCGCTCCCTCGCTCTCCCTCGCTTGCTCTCCCTCCCTCCCTCGCTCTCCCTCCCTCACTCTCCCTCACTCCCTCGCTTGCTCTCCCTCCCTCGCTTGCTCTCCCTCACTTGCTCTCCCTCCCTCCCTCGCTCTCCCTCGCTTGCTCTCCCTCCCTCGCTTGCTCTCCCTCCCTCGCTTGCTCTCCCTCACTCTCCCTCCCTCCCTCGCTCCCTCGCTTTCTCTCCCTCCCTCACTCTCCCTCGCTCTCCCTCCCTCACTCTCCCTCCCTCCCTCCCTCACTCTCCCTCGCTCTCCCTCCCTCACTCTCCCTCCCTCCCTCCCTCACTCTCCCTCACTCTCCCTCCCTCCCTCCCTCACTCTCCCTCGCTCGCTCTCCCTCCATTGCCCTCCCTCGCGCTCCCTCTCCCTCCCTCCCTCGCTCTCCCTCCCTTGCTCTCCCGCGCTCACCCTCCCTCGCTCTCCCTCGCTCACCCTCGCTTGCTCTCCCTCCCTCCCTCGCTCTCCTTCCCCCGCTCTCCTTCCCTCGCGCTCCCTCTCCCTCCCTCCCTTGCTCTCCCTCCCTCGCTCTCCCTCCCTCCCTCGCTCTCCCTCCCTCCCTCGCTCTCACTCTCTCACCCTCGCTTGCTCTCCCTCCCTCCCTCTCCCTCCCTCGCTTGCCCTCCCTCCCTCGCTTGCTCTCCCTCCCTCGCTCTCCCTCCCTCGCTCCCTCGCTTGCTCTCCCTCCCTCCCTCTCCCTCCCTCACTCTCCGTCCCTCACTCTCCCTTGCTCCCTCCCTCACTCTCTCTCGCTCCCTCGCTTGCTCTCCCTCTCCCTCCCTCACTCTCCCTTGCTTGGTCTCCCTCCCTCGCTTGCTCTCCCTCCCTCCCTCTCCCTCCCTCACTCTCCCTCGCTCCCTCGCTTGCTCTCCCTCCCTCGCTCCCTCGCTTGCTCTCCCTCTCCCTCCCTCACTCTCCCTTGCTTGCTCTCCCTCCCTCCCTCTCCCTCCCTCACTCTCCCTTGCTCCCTCGCTTGCTTTCCCTTCCTCGCTCCCTCGCTTGCTCTCCCTCCCTCCCTCCCTCACTCTCCCTCGCTCCCTCGCTTGCTCTCCCTCTCCCTCTCTTGGTCTCCCTCGATTGCTCCCCTTCCCTTGCTTGCTCTCCCTCTCTCTCTCCCTCCCTCTCCCTCCCTCACTCTCTCTTGCTCCCTCGCTTGCTCTCCCTCCCTCGCTCCCTCGCTTGCTCTCCCTCCTTCCCTCTCCCTCCCTCACTCTCCCTTGCTTGCTCTCCCTCCCTTGCTTGCTCTCCCTCCCTCCCTCTCCCTCCCTCACTCCCCCTTGCTCCCTCGCTTGATCTCCCTCCCTCACTCCTTCGCTTGCTCTCCCTCCCTCCCTCCCTCTCGCTCCCTCGCTTGCTCTCCCTCTCCCTCCCTCGCTCACCCTCGCTTGCTCCCCCTCCCTTGCTTGCTCCCCCTCCCTCCCTCCCTCTCCCTCCCTCCCTCTCCCTCGCTTGCTCTCCCTCCCTCGCTCCCTCACTTGCTCTCCCTCCCTCCCTCGCTCTGCCTCCTCACCCAGCCTGTGTGTGCCCCGGCTGCAGGGCTTTAAGTGGGTCGGGTCTCAAGAGGTCTGAGCACCGGCAGTTTTTTAAGGGGGCCTCGAAACGGGTCTCTATCGGGCTCTGTTTTGAGCCCAGGCACAGGCGGTTCGTTTTTTTCCCGACTGCAGTGACAGCAATTTGCTGTCACTGCAGTCCGGAAAAAAGCACCAGGGCACAAAACAGAGTCGATAGAGACCCGTTTCGAGACAGCAGGCACATCGATGTGCTCTGCTCACACTGCTCTTTTCTCACTAGAAGAAGTTACGGCATGATGTCATGGCAGCTACGAGTTGTGGGGGAAGGGAAATCCTTTCAAGAGTAATTTTCTTTCTGGATTTCCCTTCTCTTTCTGAAACTCAGGAGCAGCAACATTGTGGTGGGGTCACCAGGGCTTTAATTGGAAGCTTTTTCAATATTATATACAAGCCATAGTTGCTGCCTATTTATCTTATGCAACTAATAACCATTGACAAAGCCAATAGTCCTGCCTTGTTGTAGGTATGATGTTACTTGTATCATATATCTGGATGCAATGACAGAAACAGCAAAATGCAAGTCGGGCTGCACACTATGCTAAACACAGATTTTTAGCGTAAGATTGGCAAAGCCACGCCCCTAATTACACTGGCCACGCCCCTTGGAGAGACCCACCAGTTTTTTCATCCCACTTAAAGCCCTGCCCGGCTGTGACAGCTTCCAGGCGCACACACACAGCAGAACCCAAGCACTTCACAGGTCTTTAAAAGACCATTGACATGTTAATGAGGGTTTGTTCACCTCTCAGCGCCCCTGCAGCCCCACTCTGACTACGGCGGGAATAGCCCGGCCCCCACAGAGCAGCAGAGTCTGAGTCACGCTCTGGTTGCAGACACTCTAAAAAAAAAAAAAAAATCGGGTACGATGTCTGCAAAGTCCGCGGGCCACCAGGGAAGGCTTGCCAGGCTGCCACCAGCCCGCGGACCGTACTATGAGTACCCCTGTCTTAGAGGAACCTCACATGTTTCTATTCTGCCAGGCGGTCCCGCATATCCTAGAATAGACCTTGGCTCTGACACCCTTCTTCTGGACATTCCTTCATAAGCAGCCTAATACTCCAAAACAATCCTCTGTTAACACACGACAGGTATTGAACTCTATTCCACCATAAATAAGAACTAATTCAGCATTTGAAATATTAACAAAGAGCTCAGATGCCCATTTCTACAATTTAGTCCGTTATAAAAAAAATGAGTATGCCAGAAATGATGAACTTGAACCACACTTTGCTTTTCAAAGACCACAGCTACTTTTTTTTGTAAATAATGTATTTTCAGATTTCGAAGGAGACACACTATCCATTCCTAAGTTTCTGATCAGGGCTGGCTTTAGTGCTGGTGGCTCCCAGTGTGACAATCTTTTTGCTCCAAATACCTCCTTCTCCATGGATTCCCTCATTACCACCCTCAACAGTGCTCTCATCTCTCCATAGCCTCTCTGTCACATGCATTTCAGTTGTTTTATAGTGCCATTCATACCAGTGTAGGGTGTCAAAGCACTTTGCATCACACACACATAATACAGAGACAATGTATCAGACATGTTTAAGTCAATCTATAGGAAATGTTACATACAACAATGTGAATTAAATGGTGTAGGAATCACATGCCATCCATTCTAGTAGGCAGTAATACGTACCACAGTGGTTGGGTTGACTTTACTAATAAGAATGTGTTTCTATCCAAATGATCCATTCTTAACAACATTAGGATGAAAGAGTGGGAAAGAAACAACTCTTTGATGAGACTCTCTGTGCTATATCAGGACTGTAACTTATGAATTGCAAGTAACAAACATCTCTGTGACAAAAGTAATAATCCAATGAGCTATCCACAAAAAATACAGGGGCATATCAACAAGGGCCTTATCTCCGTTTTTTTTGCTTTATAAGCCAAAAAAGCGGAGATAAAACTATCGCCCTATTTACAAGTGGGTGCTAACATGCATTAGCGCATGTTAGCACCTGTTTTCCCGATGCCTTGCTTTGCATCTCTAATGAGGTGCAAAGTGGGCATCACTGGGCAGTACTGCATATAAATTATCGCTGATGTGCACATCGCGATATTTACAAGGAGGCCCACGCATTTTAGCAGATGTTAGTTTTTGGTGGAAACCGCGGTTTTCGCTAAAAACGAACGTTTGCTAAAATGCTGACTTACGTATACTTAACATTGGGGGTGGATTATGCTGATACGACCACAGTGGCGTGTCAGCAAGGTTATGGCCGTTTTACATGGAACATCGCTGGAAAACCACTGATGTTCCATGGAAAACATGCCTATCGCTGGAATAATTATCGCCATTGCTCTATGCATTGATACAGCGCTAGCATGGCGATTATTTCCAGTGATATCCGGCAAAAAAAAAATTCACGCTAAGCGCGACCAGCGATAATTATCACTGCCACTTGATAATATTCCCCACAGTTCTGTGATCTGCATGGTACACCTTCTTTACAGAAGGTATATTAACCATCTGCACTACTTTATGATGAGCCAAACTGCCAAAAGACAAACTCCTATATCTCTCCAGCAGGAACATTATTCACCAAAGTTATCTTGATGTGTTTATTGTTGCCTGAAAACTGTTGGACACACAAGAAACTCTGCAGCAGTTTCTTTTAAACCAGTAAGTTATTTCTAAAAATAGCCCCAGGCACATCACCTTACGGTCGAGCGCACAGAGCAGCGTATTTACTCAGTTAAATCCAAGTTACACCAGCAGTTCTCTGTCTCTTTTTAAATAATGCCAAAGAAGATGCAGGGTGTTAACCCGAGTGCAGCGTTCTTGGCAGGAGAAGGTGTAGGGCAGGGAAAAACAATCTGGATGAAGTGAGTGAGGAACTGGACCTCTGCACCTCCTAGGCGAGAGAGTTATTAGTTTTGTATTTTGTAAGTAGAATCTGGTGGAAATCCATCTACTATCGTCCCTTTTAGCATGCCTTCTTTCTCTCCTATTCAAATAAGATTTTCTTTGGTTTCTACACAATACACCTTGCCAGCTTGTTTCTTCTTTGTAAAATTTGCTGTGCAATCTATACATTTGTTGTCCATCATGTTTGGCAGTCCCAACCCCCAGGGCTGTACCCCTGCCAAATGCACCCTCAACTCACATTTATTCTAAGACCCTCCACTTGTGCTTTATTCTCTAGACATTCCATTCAACACTGTATAAATACACCCTGCATACTCCACATCTGCTCTATACCCTCAATATTCTCTCCACATCCACTCTCCATAATCCACATTCGTTTTCTACTGCTGCTCTTTACTGTGCACATCTCTCCACCCCAGACATATTGTCTACACCACTCATGTGCTCTTTATTCTCTATTTACAATCACCACCCTATTCATCCTTTCTTTGTACATTCTCTCCACTCCTTGCACATGTGCTTTCCACCCTCACCATCCTCTCTCCAACTCTGCTATCCACTCTGCATATTACCCCCATCCTCCACATGCACTTTGCATCCTCCACATGCTCTCTACTCTGCACACCAACACTCCACACTCCAAGGTCTACACCTACTGTCAACACCACTTTTCTACATCTTCTCCGCAGACTATATCCATTTTTCACCATGTTCATCAGAATTCCATGGTCCATAACCACCGGATAGCAGACTTTACAACAATTGTGTTTAAAATGCATACCTATACAACACATGTAATACAGAATGATGGACTTTACAGAACGTTGTTTTACATCATTTTACTTTTATAACTCATTTGTCATTCTAGAGACTGTTATCCTTATATTTATACACTCAATCTTTTTTTTTATATCTTTTTATTGAAAGAAAACAGTTCCATCATAGTACACTTTTTGGAGCAGTGAAAGAGCAGAATTGGCTTGCAGCGTGAAAATCACATCAATTCAAACATTACCGGGTTTTGGGATGATCCATCTTTAGCTCAGTGTACCCTGGAGGCCGGCCCTGGCCCTTAGTCCGTCCCTTGTCCCTCTCACCACCCTCCCCCTCGACCCCCCCTCCTCCCCCACCCTCCTCTCAGAAATGCAGGTCATATCTAAGCCTGAGCCCATAGTCTCCCTGGAGGGAGGGAACACAGGTAATCCACTACTCATCCTCCGAGGCGTCCAGCCACTCTCCCCTGTACCTTCTCCAGGACTGCCAGATTTTTTCCCACTTCCTGGGACAGCCCCTACTGTTATATATAACCTTTTCCGCCCTTTGGCACCAATCCAAGTCCTGTTCCCATTCCTCTACTGTCGGTAGCAGGTCACTCCCCCAGAGACGAGCAATGTTTCTCTTTGCCACCATGCTCGCAAAGCCCAGCCACACCTTGTTCCCTCCTGGGCCATGTTACCTCTCCCGTGACTCCTAGTATGTGCCACCTAGCCTCCAGCGGCACCTCCGCCCCAACTACCTCCTCCATTATGTCCTTTAGCCTGACCCAGTAGGAGCGAATTTTGGGGCAGTCCCAGAGGATATGGAAGAATGTGCCCTCGTATCCACACCCCCTTAGGCAGAAACGTGATGTCGTGTATCCCATTTTGAATTGAACCGTGCGCGGGGTGTAAGACCTGTGGAGTATACGGAGCTGTACCAAACGGAATCGCGCCCGAATCGCCACCTCCCTGGGGCACTGCAGGGCCTCGCTCCAATCATCGTCTTCTTGCAAGCCCAAGTCAGATTCCCATTTTTCCCGCAATGGACCGAGCGTATCTGGGAGATTATTAATTAATTTCTTGTAGGTGAGTGATATGGCCCTATCAATCATAGGGTCTAAAAGCAGTCTGTCTTCGAGCGGGGCGTACTCAGGCAGCTGGTCCCCCTGTGACAAATGCGAATTTATGGCGTGTGTAAAGTGATGGTAGTGGAGGAACTTGCCATTTCCCATCTGGAACTCAGCCTGTAATTCCGTGAATTCCACCACCAGCCCTCTCTTCCAGACATCGCCCAAGAGATCTATGCCAATAAGACTCCATTTGTGCAGATCGCGGAGTTTAACTACTTCCCTCAGGAAGTCGCCTTTCCATAGGGGAGTCTGAGCCGTAAGCTTCCTTTCCCAGCCGAGCAACTTCGTTGCCCGCTGCCATATCCGAACCACCACCGCGGTTTGGGGGGCAGGGACAGACTACGCCGCACCCTAGAGTACAGAGACGCCAAATAGGTATCCGCGCCCAAGGCTGCACGATCCACCCGATACGCTGGTTCCTCTTGCGGGGCAAAGACCCAACCGTTAATATTAGCCAGCTGAGCCGCCCAGTAGTAGAGACGAATGTCAGGGACCGCCAGTCCTCCCTCATAGGGACCTCGCTGCAGCTTACCAAGGGCAATCCACGGGCTTCCACCGCTCCACAAAAGGGAACGTTGCTCCGCCTCCACCGTTTTAAAAACCTGGTCCGGGATCGGAAAGGGGGAGCTCTGCAGCACGTACAGCAGGCGCGGCAGGGCCATCATTTTGAAGAGTACTGCTCTCCCCATGAGGGAGACCGGGAGGGTGCGCCAGTGTTGCACATCCCCGTGCAGGCGGTCAAGTTGGGGCTGCACATTAAGCCGGAGGAACTCCGAGGCCGTCGGCGTAATCCATATTCCTAGATAGCGAAATGTCTCTTGCCACACCAGGCCTTCACAGCCTTCTACCGCGGGCGGTTGGGGACCCGCCAAGACATAGCCGAGGGATTTACCCCAGTTGATCCGGTATCCAGAGTATTCCCCGAAAGTACGCAAGATAGTCATTAGCCGCTGGATCGACTCCGCCGGTTTCCGGGTGTACAACAGGATGTCGTCGGCGTAGAGCGAAATACTCTCTTCCCAACCGCCATCCATTTCTATTCCCCACACCCCAGGGTCCGTCCTTACCCAATGCGCCAGCGGCTCCAGTGCTAGGGCAAAGAGGGTCGGGGACAGGGGGCACCCCTGTCGCGTGCCACGGCCCAATCGGAACTCACGAGACGTGGCCCCATTAACTCGGACTCGCCTCAGTGGTTCCGTATAGAGCAATTTCACCCATGAGCAGAAGTTCGGTCCGAGACCCATTGTCTCCAGTACCGCGTAAATATAACACCATTCAACGCTGTCGAAGGCCATATGGGCGACAAGGGAGAGCAAGGACGCCGGAGTTCCCGCGGGCGCTGCGACCGTCTGAAGCACCCCAAACAGCCGGCGTAGGTTAAGTCTCGTATTTCGGTGGGGCATGAAGCCCGACTGGTCCGGGTGGACCAGCGACTGGATCACCGCTCCCAGGCGCGTAGCAAGGATCTTTCCAAGGACCTTCGTCTCGTAGTTGAGGAGGGAAATAGGCCTGTAGGAGCCACAGACACCACGTGGCTTTCCCGCTTTGTGGATCACCACGATCGTGGCTAGACGCAAGTCCCTCGGGAGGCGACCCACGTCTCGTGCCTCAAGGAGCATACTGCAGAGATGCGATGCAATGTGGCTGGCCATGCAGCCGAATGCCTCTGCCGGAAACCCATTGGGACCCGGGGCCTTCCCCGTCTGTAAATCCCCCATGGCCTCCTCTACTTCCTTGACCGTGATTCCGGCCTCTAGCATATCCCTATCCGCCGCCTCCAGGACCGGAAGCTGCAAGGGGGCAAGGAAGTTACGGCAGTCCTGGCCAGTATGAGACGTGTGGGAGCGGTAGACCTCCTCATAATAGCACGCAAAGTCCTCCGCTATGGCCCCGCTTGTGGTGCTTTCCGACCCATCCAGGTGCTCAATATTTGGTACCCAGCTACGGTCCCTGTCCCTCCTTTCCAGCCAGGTGATCATTCTATTCGCCTTGTCCCCCATGTCATATACTCTACGCTGGGTGGCTAGTGCGTACGCCCGCGCTTGGTCCAGTTGGAGATCCCTCACCTCTTTGCTGAGAAGGCGCGCCTTATGCTGTCGAGCTCGATCTTGTTCCTGGGAGAGACTCGTCCCATTGTTCAGAGCCATAATCTCCGCATCTAACCGCTCCACCTGTGCATACTTATCTTTACTGGCCACAGTTTTGTATGCCTCCCACACTATCCCGGGGGATTCAACGGAGCCTGTGTTATCAGCAAAATATTGATCCACTCTCACCCTGAAGGGCTCTTGGAAGTCCTTATCCTTAAAGAGGAAAGAGTCAAGCTGAGGGGGGACGCTCCAATCCTGGGTGGGACCCAACAACTGGACCCCCACCGGTGCATGGTCTGAGATTCCTCGAGCATGAAGGTGTCCATCTCGGAACAGGTTCACGCTGTCAGTGCGCGTGAAAATATAATCGATCCTAGAGGAGGACCCATGGGCCGCCGATAGGTGTGTGTATTGTCTGAGGTGCGGGTTGTGTGTCCTCCACAGATCTAGGAGACCCATTGCTTGCGTAAAGTCCCTGAGGTGATGAGTCTCCCCCCCACCCAGCGCGGGCGATGACCTATCCAAGTCTCTGGCCATCACTTCGTTCATATCACCCCCCAGCACTAACGTCCCTGAAGGCAATTCCAGCAATAACCTCCCCACATCTGGTAGAGTGGACGTATGCAACCTTGGGGGTTTATATAGCGAGCAAAAGTTTAGAGGGCGGCCCTCCCATTGCGCAGACAATGCCACATAACGACCCAGGAGATCCAACCAGCTTCACCCCAGAATCAAAGGCATGGAATTTTTTATAAGTATACCCACACCCCTTGAGCCTGTCGTAAAACCAGAGTGTGCACGGAGGGTGTACCCAAACCTATCCAGGGCCCTACAGTGATTCCCCAACAGATGCGTCTCCTGTAGGAGGACGACATCAGGAGCATGCCTACGGAGATACTGTAAAACGACTGTCCGTTTAATTTTATTCTGCAGGCCATTCACATTCCAGGATAAAATGTTTATATGTTGCGTCTTATGTGAGTGCGTGTCTGCCATGACATCCTCCAGTATTGAATGTGGAAGAACCATCCCTTCCCACCACCCGCTCCTCCCGGCCTCGTAAGTGTAGCAATGGAATCAGAACAATGATAGCATACAATAACTGTAAACAAGTAACAGAATCAAGCCCCCCGGTCCCCCCGCCCTAACAGCCCCCCACCCTGCTACCCTGCCACGCCGGCCAACCGCGCCGGGCATCCCCAATCAGCAGAGCGCCTGTAGCCCTGAAAAAAAAAACGATAACCTTGGGGGTGAGTGGTGCAGCCAATCTCACCCTCCGGAGCTCTCCCCCTCGGACCCCTCATGAAGTACCATAAGTCATTAAGCAAACATCCCAGCCGGAACCAACAGCCCATGATGGATCAGGAACCTTCCCTGACCCTAGGTAGTGCCCCTCCGCTGGGGCGAGGGCAAACAATCATCGCCAGTACATTAGTCCAAGCAAGTCCGACACATACAGGACCCTGGCGTAAAACAGTCCCGCCACCTCCCCCACAGGAGAATGCTACACCAGGAGTGTTCATAGTCACAGCAAGCATTTTCAATGGCATTATACATTACATGTCCACAGGAGCTCGACAGGCAGAGTCGAGATAGTCCGGCTCCTCACTCCAGGTCCGGAGACGCTGAGAGGCTGCGGGTCCGCCTCCGCGCCTCCGGGGACGGACCCCTTCGGCTCCGCCGCATGTCTCCCGACATCTCCACAGAGGAGGCCGGAGACCGGAGGGCCGGGGCTCTCCAACTGCCCTCACCATCCGGGCCTCTCCGTCTCTGCCCGCGCCCCTCCAGCCAGGCGTGCGCCTCCTCCGGGGTGGTGAAGAAGAAGGATTTGCCCTCCGCCAGCACTTTGAGCCGAGCCGGGAAGAACATCATGTATCGGAGGTCGCACTCCCGCAGCTTCCTCTTGACTGCGTCGAACGATCTGCGCTCCTGCTGGACCTTGAGCGTGAAGTCCGGGAAGAAACGTATCGTGGCGTCCTCCACCCGTAAGTCCCCATGCTGCCGCGCCGCCTGCAATATTGCGTCTCGGTCGCGGTAGTTGAGCACTCGCGCAATAATGGTCCGCGGCGGGAGTCCCGGGCGCGGAGGCGGGACCGGCGCACTATGCGCCCGTTCTATGACGAAGAATTTAGATAGCCTCTTGGGCTTGAGAGTGTTCAGGATAAGGCCCTCTAGGAACAATTCCACACTGGCCCCTTCCATTTTTTCCGGCACGCCTACCACTCTAAGGTTGTTCCTTTGGGCCCTCCCTTCCTGATCCTCCAGCCGAGCCGCCATCTGTTGGTGCTGGTGCGTGAGCCGTTGGACCTGTTGTTGCAGTGACTTAGTAGTCTTCTGTGATAGCGGCTGCGTTCTGCGTAGCCTTTTCTGATGTTTTGTTCAGGTGGGCCCTCTGGAGCGTCAACTCGATGGACATTTTGTCTATTTTTGACTCCAGTGTGATGCCCAATGATTGGATTCCCTGCATAATTCTCTTTTTCTGTGTTAACTCCCCTTGGGCAGCGTACAAACCCTGTACTAAGGTAAGGACACTACAGACTATGCTTAAGAGGATTGCCCTAGGCTTGGCACTTACAGGTAGATGCATCAAGCATTTTTGCAAGCGCAAACGGTGCGAATCGCAAAATTCTGCCGTTTGCGCCCGCAAAAATGGCATTTGAGATGCGTCAAGGGTTCATGCACTCGCAATTTAAGAATTCGCAAATAATTGCGAGTTCTCAAATTGCGATTGCATTTAAGGAATTGCAATTTGCGATTCCTTAAATGCAATGCATGAACCATTCCAAGATTGCGAATTCGCAATCTGGGGCCGCTATTTACCGCGAAGTCAAACTACGTGGTAAATAGCAAAAACTTAGAAATATGCACTTTAGTGCATTTTTCTAAGTTGTATGTTACACACACACATGTCATTGGGACATGTGTGTGCGCAACACCAGTGAACATTACCATTTCAGGGGTGCAACAGGGTGTCCTTTGGACACCCTGGCACCCTTGAAATTGCGGCACATTTGCGATTCGCTAATTGCCAATCGCAAATAAGGAATGACTCCCCATTCATTCCTATTAGGCCCATAGGAATGAATGGGAAAGCCATTCCTTATTTGCGATTAGCAATTAGCGAATCGCAAATAAGGAATCAATAGAAATCGCAAATAATATTGGGATTCCTACATGCATCCCGTTTTGCGAGTCTTTCATAGCGAATCCTTAAAATTCGCTATTAAGGACTCGCAAAACATAACTTTGATGCATCTGGGGGTTAATGTTTAAATGATGTATACACTTTGAACCACATATTTAAACTGTGTGCCCTGGATATGGAACACTATGTATAATGTTGTTTCTTTCAGCAGCTTACATTTGCTGAATACTTGCTAACACAGAAAGCCTTCTCCCACTATATTCCTAAACCATACATGAAAAATTGATCTTGATTTATTCTCGCTTGATTCCTCTCCCTTATTTCTTCAGAGAGCCCTCCTCTTAACTTCTATCCTCTGCATGCCTTCTATTTCTGTGTGTAGCTCCCTTCTAAGTCTCATACCTGTCTGACTCAGTCCATCTCATTGTAATTCTGCAATTGGCTGATACCTCATTTCCTAGCTCACAACCTCTCCTCTATAGATCGCTATCCCTGCAACCTAACAATATCTAATTTACACCAGCCTATCTATACCACCAACTGTTTATCTGAAGCCACATAGCCCCCACTAATAATCACACCTACCTGGCATTAATAGATCACAAAGTAACTAGAGTAAATGGATGCAAGTTTTCTCGAGAGCATATGAATAACCACAATAACCAACAATAGACGCTGAACTAACCACTAACCACTAACCTTGGATTCAGGAGTAGCGTGCTACTCGCCAGGGGTAGTAAGAGCTATATAAATCCAATTGCAATTACAATTGTGTCATTCGCTTGTTTATCCTGATGTGTATATAATTTGGGAGCCTTCGTCACACCGTGATATATCATTTAGCAATCCATCCTTATTTCTTCTAACCATTCACTCACATGCATTTGTTCTGTAAGAGAATTCTACAAAGCCATATGGCATTTAGCTATTGCTTTTCGGTCCTGACACTATGCAAACCAATCTGAGACACACTGCACCTAGTGTATACTATATCAAACTGCTCAGGGTACTCATAAACAAATTGAACCACCTGCCAGTCGTTCCCACTGCTTTCCAAACAATTAAAAAAAAAATCAAATAATTTATTAATGAGTTGTATCTTTCTCCTTGATTGGGATTAGTGAGGGAATAAAATTGTATATTACCTGAATCACTTGGTACTGTTGCATGGCAATTGTCTGTGAGGTGTGCTTCTGCAAACACTCCGCATGAACTTTATCATGGCAACGATACTTTACAATATATATTCGAAACCATTATATACAGACCCTTTAATATACGTATACAAATAACATAAAGAGGTGTACCAACTACTGACCAGAAGGACTCTTTCTAAGGATGGATAGTGTAAACTTATCCCAATGGGACAGGTCAAGAGACTTATACCATCCAATATGAGAGGGGCAGTACTGATTCTGTAGCCAAAAGCAAAGGGCCAGTTCAGAGTGAGATAAATGGCAAAATACAAGACTATTAAAATGATGCATATTCATGGATTTGCTGTGCTTTCCATATTATGCATAAGATGCTTCATACGGTGCACATGCTTCTACCTCCCAATGATCAAACATAAGTAAACCTGATGCACGCATGCAGATTCAACTTTACAGCACATGCACTCTTTCAAAGCAACAATTATTTCAAGAGGAAATATATGGGAGGACTTTGGAATGTATTGTTCAGAGGTATCTTAGCAAGCAGCCATGTTGTTGCTTGTCCCCAGTCTCCACTTTTTAAGTTTCAAAGATAAGACTGTGGGGTATATTCACAAGAACGTGTGCTAAACATCACAAAAAATGCTAACACACCTTTACACATCGCAGCCTATCGCTGGAAAATAACCCTGTGTTAACGTGGAATTCACAACACGGCGGTACCATGCGATAGTCTGCCCAAACTGCAGCCAATGTCCGCAATACAATCACCTTGACGGAGATAAAAACACAAACCTCAATGCGAAAAAACATGCGATGGGCCAAAGTGCGAAGAGGAAATCAGCAATAAGCAGCGCCAGTCGTGCAATACACACACATGGCAGGCGGGAAAAATCACTATAAAGGTAGAAAAAAACACCCAAACACAAACTGACCAACACCCAAGCACCATGGAGGCAGCCGGAGCAGGCACAGAGAATGAGCGCAACCCCACCCCAGATTAACAGCCTGGGACCTCAGGGACAGGGAAGGGCAAGGACAAGAAGAAGAGGAAGACGAAGTTCAGTCAGCAGGAAAACAGGATCCTGATTAAGGAGGTGATGGAACACCATCAACAATTGTTCATCACCTCCAACGTGTCATTGGGAACAAAAATGGGATTTTGAGGGATATCGTGGACAAGGTGAATGCTGTCCGAGAGCACAAGAGGTCAATGGACGAGGCAAGAGGCGATGGGTTGACATCAAGTGAAAGACCAAGGAGAAACTCGCAGCCAACCAGAAGGCAGCAATGCAGACTGGAGGTGGGAGCCCAGCGCCACAGCTCGCACTGGATGACATGGAGGAGCTAGTGTCAACAGTCATCAGTGTGGAGACTGTGGCCAGAGTTGAGGGACCGGACACTGCTCAACAAGACACAACACAACTGAAGCAGGGTGAGTGGCCACAAGGTACTGGGGGGACGAGTAGAGAGGGCCACAATGGCACACATGCACAACCAAGCAGAGCACAGTGTACACCCACAATGACTCTGGGTCATGGCCCTGATCTACACACTGTCACAATGTACAATGCCATGCTGTCTGTATGTCAACATGTACCATGCGGCTACATACATGTGGACACATTGTAATACACCATCTCACCTTCACATTGCAGAGGCACCGTAAACACCTCCTGCACAGCAGTCCCAGACACTCTTCACTGATAATGAGGAGGGCACCACCAGCATCGACACCCAAGCCCTCCAACACATCATGGACATCATCCGCAACTCACCTCCAGGATCAGGGCAGCCCAGCTGCATCAAGGAGACCCCACCCACTACTCAAACTACCCAGCAGGAGGCACCCACAGCATTGGCAGTCACGGAAGAACCCCAGGAACAAACCATGGGCTTCCAACGCCGCTTGCTGGAGGGCCTGAGGGAGATGGCTGAGCAGGTGCGGGTGGGGTTCGGCCTCATGGCTACCAAACTGGACGCCATCCATAGGTGTCTAGGTCCCATAAGGGACCAGCTCCAGTCCCTAACGGACACTCACGGCCCGCTCCATGGTCTCTAATGAGCCCTGACTGACATCGCTGAAGTCATGACGCAGAGAGAAGAACACCTGTCCGCTCAAACTGGCTCCAGTGATTCCAACCGTGAGCTGACAAAACAACACAAAGGCCAATGCTGAGGACTAATTTAAACCATTTTAACTGGGAGTGTTGAATTTAATCAATCACAACCTGCTGATATTAGCATAGAAAACAGATTTATTTTTGTAACAGTTTTTGTTTCGAATTTGGACAAAAGTTTTAGTGCAAGGAGAAAACAGTTAAATTCTATATATACAATATGTACAACAGTGTCAAGGAAAGAAAAACATTTTCATACTTCCAACATACATGGCCGTCCAGTCATACAAAGACACATTCACACAAGCAGTTATATAACAACCATTAAACAAAAAAACAGGTGAATCCACGTTTGGGTCATGAATCGAAATAGAAAAATTATTCTCGAATGTGCAATTTTAAAGTCTTTTTTTGATAAATCAACAGTCAACATGTATTATTCTGATATTGGTGGAGAGACTTTGTTATTGTCACAAAGCATGTAGACCCAAAAACGGGGATGAGGTGGTCGACGCGTTTCAAACCCCACTTGTTAAGGGGGTTCTCCTCAGGACCAATAGATTCTAAAACAAAACAATGAAAGTGTGCTTTAAGCAAGGATCCATACTAGGTAAAACAAGAGACACCATCCCCGTGTTCACACCAGCCTACCTTAACCTGCAAACCACAGCGTATTGAATTTTCAAAACCGGCGGCTGATTTAATTGCGCAACAAGGACGCGTGGCGACTGTGATCTAGACAAAAAAACGTGATGGTTTCAATTACACAAACTCGTTCCCACTCATACACTCTATCCTAAAGTGATGCTATGTGGGGCTCTTACCTGGACTGCGCCCGGCTAACGACTTGCCGTCGGGTCCATACTTCTCCTTCTTCCGTGAGGTAGCTGTTGTTACTGTAAAACGAAGGATAAACGTGAGCGGTTCATACGCATGCTGGACCTGGGTTCTGCTAGCGGTTGCTAGTTGTTTCAGCATACCTGTCAAGCGGATGGCATCACTCCTAGATTCCACAATTAGTTTGGGAGTAACTTAGGAATCCTGAGCTTCCACTTCCTGGTTTATGAACCCAGAGGGAATTCTGGGACTTGTAGTTCCGCTGCCAAAACAGGAGTTTTGGGGGATTGGTTGGTGCCAACAGATTAATTCTTATAAATCTCAGAGATCTCATTTAATCCTTTAACGGCTGTGTTGAATTTCATGATAAGTAGCGCCTCGCGTTGAGACAGTTTAGCGTCCACATCTCCTCCCCTTGGGTCTTTTTCAATTTTCGAGAGAACAGTCCATTTCAACGTATTCTGTTCATGTTTCATTCTAGTCCAGTGATTGACTAATGGTGCATTTTCCACTCCTCTTTTAATTCTGGATTTGTGCTGGATGATCCTGCTTCTAACCTCTTGCGTAGTTTTCCCAATGTATACCAATGGGCACGGGCAAATGATGGCATAAACGACGTTTCTACTTTTACAGTTAGTAAAGGTGTCATGCTTCCAATGGATGTTATCATTACTGAACACAGAGTCCTCAATTGTGTCGTTACAGCATGTACAAGTTCCGCACTTATGGTGACCTTTGGTAGGGGGAAGTCCAAACAGGCTTTTCAGAGTGGGTGCTTTTGCTTTAGGGAGGGCAGCTCTAACAATATGGTTGGCTACACTTTTTTCTTTTTTGTACGCGAATAATGGAGGTGACAGAAAGTCTTCATGGAGGTCTTTCAACAAATGCCAGTTCGACAAGATCAATTTCTTGTATGGATTAGCTGCTGGGCAGAATGTGGTAACACAAACCAATCTTTTCAGATCTTGTTTGACTCTCTTTTCCAAAAGAGTTTCCCTCGGGGTCCACCAAGCTCTTTTAATGGAATTCTTCAACAACTTTTTAGGGTAACCCCTTTGTATGAGACGCTCTTTAAGGTAGTCAGCATGTTTGAAGTATTCCTCCTTTTCTGAGCAATTCCGGCGTATCCTTAGGAATTGGCCGTAAGGAAGGTTTTGCTTCAAGTTGCGAGGATGGTTACTCGTGAAGTGTAATGCCTTGTTCCTGTCAGATGGTTTTCGGTGCAAGGTCGTCATTAGTCCCTGTATGGTGGATTCTATTTTCACGTCCAAGAACGTGATAGATTCGTTAGATGATGTGATGGAAAATTGAATATCAATAGTTCTAGAATTAAGCCATGCCACAAATTGGTTTAGTTCCTCCTGGTTCCCTGTCCAAATCAGGAACACGTCATCAATATAACGCATGTAATGTGAAATATGAGAACTGTATGGATTGTCATTATATATGAATTTCCCTTCGTATAGTCCCATAAACATTATGGCCAGCTCTGGAGCAAAGGGGCAACCCATCGCTACCCCTTTTATTTGAAAAAAGAACTCAGAGTCAAAAATAAAGAAATTCTTCTGTAATGCAAACCGGGATAGTTCAAGGATAAACTCAGTGGGGACTCGAACTGGTCTCTCCCGCCCGTCCAAAAACCAAGCTAGTGTTTCCAAAGCTTGTTCTTGGGGGATTTGCGTGTACAAAGACACGACGTCAAGGGTAACCAATAGTTGTGTATTACTGTCAAAAGTGACGTTAGCCAAGCGATTCAAAAAAGCCGTGGTGTCTCGCAAGTGGGCTGGAATGTTATCAATAAATGGCTTCAAAAAGAAGTCGATGTATTTAGCGACTGGCTCAAATAGGGAATCACACCCAGAAATTATAGGGCGGCCCGGGGGGTTCGTCTCATCTTTGTGCATTTTCGGTAGCACATAAAAAACTGGGGTTCTGGGGTTCTTATTTTGCAGAAATGATAATTCCTTAGGTCCAATTATACCTTGATCAAACCCTTTTTGAATAACATCAAATAGTTGATTTTTGATTTCTACGGTAGGGTCCTTACCAATGCGTCTATAGCATTCCTGATTGTCTAATTGGCGGTGGACCTCATGTTTATATTTATTTACGTCCCAAATCACTATTGCTCCGCCTTTATCGGCCTGCTTGACCACAATGGTATCATCGTTTTTTATGGCCAGGAGGGCATCTCTCTCAGTTTTAGACACATTGTATTTAACAAAGGTTTTGGTTTTTTCCAAAGCAGAGATTCCGGATAAAATGGTATTCTCAAAAGTAACAACTTCTTTGGGAATTTTAGGACCTTTGGGACAGAATGTCGATTTCCTTTTTAAACCTGTTACCTCCTCTTGATGTTCTTCTACCAAGTCTTGAAAAAATGTTTTCAGGCGAATTTTCCGACAAAATTCAAGCGTCTCTAATTTCATTTTCACATAATCAGTAGGTCGTGATGGCACAAAATTAAGGCCTTTTGTAAGTATAGACGTTTCAGCAGGTGACAAGGTTCTGTCAGAAAGGTTGAAGATCGGAGACATGGTTAGGTCTTGTAGAATTTCTGACGTGTTCGCATTTCCCATGGTTGGGGAGTTCGAATTCGGCCTCGAGGTTTCGGTTGGCCTCGTCCTAAAAAAGGCTGTTGGTTTTGCTGTTGTTGTTGGTATTGACCTGGGCGATTCTCTGACCTATTTTGGAATTGTCGGTTGGTATTGTCTTGTTCACTCCCAGATGATGAAGATGTGTCAGAGAAGGTCAGATATTTTTGACGTGATCTTCCCTGATTGTCCTGTAAATAACGACGTGAGTCCGGTCGTGTATAAAAATCCTTACTCAAATATGGATAAATATATTCCAGCGAAAAGTTCTTTTTATCGGCTTCAAATTTATTGTTTTTTTGGGTCACTGTATAATCCTTGAACTCAAGAATATCCTTTTCGATTTTCTCCAGCAGTGTTTTGGAATCAGAAATAAGCTGATTGTTTTCAATTTCACTCTGTAGAGTGGCAATTTCTTCCAATTCTTTCTGGGAAATTCTATGTGCAGTCTCGATGGTTAGGACCATGAGGTCCCTGCTGCATTTCGTTTCGATTCCGCTGAATCCCTTTTTATACTCCGGGTCGTCCGTAAACACGACGGGGATGTTTCGAATGACTAATCCTGCTGGTATAGTACCTGATCGGAGATGTTGGAGTAAAAAATGACCGTGAAGGTCTGTGCGAATCTGTTTTTTTCGTAGACGAGTTAATTTGTCCGACTCGTTCTGAGTGCTGGCGGTGAGGCTTAAGGATGCCGAGGCAAACACTGGGGGGTCTCTTATTAGATTTCGTATGTGTTCTTCGCTAAAAGCAAGCGTATCTTTTTCAGCCATACCAAAGTAAATAAATTAAAGTGAAAAAAGAAGGAATTAAAACACCAACACCAAGTGTATTAAACAGTGATTATGACCAAGCACAAATGCCCCACAACTGGGCAGACGACACCAGATCATACAAAGAGCTAAACACCCTGTGGCAGGATTTTCCCTGCCTATCAGGACCTCGCGGGCACCTGCCCGCTACAAAGTCAAAAAACACAACTGGGTCTTGACTCTTTACTCAGCTAGGCTGAGCCAATTAAACTGACAAAACAACACAAAGGCCAATGCTGAGGACTAATTTAAACCATTTTAACTGGGAGTGTTGAATTTAATCAATCACAACCTGCTGATATTAGCATAGAAAACAGATTTATTTTTGTAACAGTTTTTGTTTCGAATTTGGACAAAAGTTTTAGTGCAAGGAGAAAACAGTTAAATTCTATATATACAATATGTACAACAGTGTCAAGGAAAGAAAAACATTTTCATACTTCCAACATACATGGCCGTCCAGTCATACAAAGACACATTCACACAAGCAGTTATATAACAACCATTAAACAAAAAAACAGGTGAATCCACGTTTGGGTCATGAATCGAAATAGAAAAATTATTCTCGAATGTGCAATTTTAAAGTCTTTTTTTGATAAATCAACAGTCAACATGTATTATTCTGATATTGGTGGAGAGACTTTGTTATTGTCACAAAGCATGTAGACCCAAAAACGGGGATGAGGTGGTCGACGCGTTTCAAACCCCACTTGTTAAGGGGGTTCTCCTCAGGACCAATAGATTCTAAAACAAAACAATGAAAGTGTGCTTTAAGCAAGGATCCATACTAGGTAAAACAAGAGACACCATCCCCGTGTTCACACCAGCCTACCTTAACCTGCAAACCACAGCGTATTGAATTTTCAAAACCGGCGGCTGATTTAATTGCGCAACAAGGACGCGTGGCGACTGTGATCTAGACAAAAAAACGTGATGGTTTCAATTACACGAACTCGTTCCCACTCATACACTCTATCCTAAAGTGATGCTATGTGGGGCTCTTACCTGGACTGCGCCCGGCTAACGACTTGCCGTCGGGTCCATACTTCTCCTTCTTCCGTGAGGTAGCTGTTGTTACTGTAAAACGAAGGATAAACGTGAGCGGTTCATACGCATGCTGGACCTGGGTTCTGCTAGCGGTTGCTAGTTGTTTCAGCATACCTGTCAAGCGGATGGCATCACTCCTAGATTCCACAATTAGTTTGGGAGTAACTTAGGAATCCTGAGCTTCCTAAGTTACTCCCAACCTAAGTTACTCCCAAACTAATTGTGGAATCTAGGAGTGATGCCATCCGCTTGACAGGTATGCTGAAACAACTAGCAACCGCTAGCAGAACCCAGGTCCAGCATGCGTATGAACCGCTCACGTTTATCCTTCGTTTTACAGTAACAACAGCTACCTCACGGAAGAAGGAGAAGTATGGACCCGACGGCAAGTCGTTAGCCGGGCGCAGTCCAGGTAAGAGCCCCACATAGCATCACTTTAGGATAGAGTGTATGAGTGGGAACGAGTTCGTGTAATTGAAACCATCACGTTTTTTTGTCTAGATCACAGTCGCCACGCGTCCTTGTTGCGCAATTAAATCAGCCGCCGGTTTTGAAAATTCAATACGCTGTGGTTTGCAGGTTAAGGTAGGCTGGTGTGAACACGGGGATGGTGTCTCTTGTTTTACCTAGTATGGATCCTTGCTTAAAGCACACTTTCATTGTTTTGTTTTAGAATCTATTGGTCCTGAGGAGAACCCCCTTAACAAGTGGGGTTTGAAACGCGTCGACCACCTCATCCCCGTTTTTGGGTCTACATGCTTTGTGACAATAACAAAGTCTCTCCACCAATATCAGAATAATACATGTTGACTGTTGATTTATCAAAAAAAGACTTTAAAATTGCACATTCGAGAATAATTTTTCTATTTCGATTCATGACCCAAACGTGGATTCACCTGTTTTTTTGTTTAATGGTTGTTATATAACTGCTTGTGTGAATGTGTCTTTGTATGACTGGACGGCCATGTATGTTGGAAGTATGAAAATGTTTTTCTTTCCTTGACACTGTTGTACATATTGTATATATAGAATTTAACTGTTTTCTCCTTGCACTAAAACTTTTGTCCAAATTCGAAACAAAAACTGTTACAAAAATAAATCTGTTTTCTATGCTAATATCAGCAGGTTGTGATTGATTAAATTCAACACTCCCAGTTAAAATGGTTTAAATTAGTCCTCAGCATTGGCCTTTGTGTTGTTTTGTCAGTTTAATTGGCTCAGCCTAGCTGAGTAAAGAGTCAAGACCCAGTTGTGTTTTTTGACTTTGTAGCGGGCAGGTGCCCGCGAGGTCCTGATAGGCAGGGAAAATCCTGCCACAGGGTGTTTAGCTCTTTGTATGATCTGGTGTCGTCTGCCCAGTTGTGGGGCATTTGTGCTTGGTCATAATCACTGTTTAATACACTTGGTGTTGGTGTTTTAATTCCTTCTTTTTTCACTTTAATTTATTTACTTTGGTATGGCTGAAAAAGATACGCTTGCTTTTAGCGAAGAACACATACGAAATCTAATAAGAGACCCCCCAGTGTTTGCCTCGGCATCCTTAAGCCTCACCGCCAGCACTCAGAACGAGTCGGACAAATTAACTCGTCTACGAAAAAAACAGATTCGCACAGACCTTCACGGTCATTTTTTACTCCAACATCTCCGATCAGGTACTATACCAGCAGGATTAGTCATTCGAAACATCCCCGTCGTGTTTACGGACGACCCGGAGTATAAAAAGGGATTCAGCGGAATCGAAACGAAATGCAGCAGGGACCTCATGGTCCTAACCATCGAGACTGCACATAGAATTTCCCAGAAAGAATTGGAAGAAATTGCCACTCTACAGAGTGAAATTGAAAACAATCAGCTTATTTCTGATTCCAAAACACTGCTGGAGAAAATCGAAAAGGATATTCTTGAGTTCAAGGATTATACAGTGACCCAAAAAAACAATTAATTTGAAGCCGATAAAAAGAACTTTTCGCTGGAATATATTTATCCATATTTGAGTAAGGATTTTTATACACGACCGGACTCACGTCGTTATTTACAGGACAATCAGGGAAGATCACGTCAAAAATATCTGACCTTCTCTGACACATCTTCATCATCTGGGAGTGAACAAGACAATACCAACCGACAATTCCAAAATAGGTCAGAGAATCGCCCAGGTCAATACCAACAACAACAGCAAAACCAACAGCCTTTTTTAGGACGAGGCCAACCGAAACCTCGAGGCCGAATTCGAACTCCCCAACCATGGGAAATGCGAACACGTCAGAAATTCTACAAGACCTAACCATGTCTCCGATCTTCAACCTTTCTGACAGAACCTTGTCACCTGCTGAAACGTCTATACTTACAAAAGGCCTTAATTTTGTGCCATCACGACCTACTGATTATGTGAAAATGAAATTAGAGACGCTTGAATTTTGTCGGAAAATTCGCCTGAAAACATTTTTTCAAGACTTGGTAGAAGAACATCAAGAGGAGGTAACAGGTTTAAAAAGGAAATCGACATTCTGTCCCAAAGGTCCTAAAATTCCCAAAGAAGTTGTTACTTTTGAGAATACCATTTTATCCGGAATCTCTGCTTTGGAAAAAACCAAAACCTTTGTTAAATACAATGTGTCTAAAACTGAGAGAGATGCCCTCCTGGCCATAAAAAACGATGATACCATTGTGGTCAAGCAGGCCGATAAAGGCGGAGCAATAGTGATTTGGGACGTAAATAAATATAAACATGAGGTCCACCGCCAATTAGACAATCAGGAATGCTATAGACGCATTGGTAAGGACCCTACCGTAGAAATCAAAAATCAACTATTTGATGTTATTCAAAAAGGGTTTGATCAAGGTATAATTGGACCTAAGGAATTATCATTTCTGCAAAATAAGAACCCCAGAACCCCAGTTTTTTATGTGCTACCGAAAATGCACAAAGATGAGACGAACCCCCCGGGCCGCCCTATAATTTCTGGGTGTGATTCCCTATTTGAGCCAGTCGCTAAATACATCGACTTCTTTTTGAAGCCATTTATTGATAACATTCCAGCCCACTTGCGAGACACCACGGCTTTTTTGAATCGCTTGGCTAACGTCACTTTTGACAGTAATACACAACTATTGGTTACCCTTGACGTCGTGTCTTTGTACACGCAAATCCCCCAAGAACAAGCTTTGGAAACACTAGCTTGGTTTTTGGACGGGCGGGAGAGACCAGTTCGAGTCCCCACTGAGTTTATCCTTGAACTATCCCGGTTTGCATTACAGAAGAATTTCTTTATTTTTGACTCTGAGTTCTCTTTTTTCAAATAAAAGGGGTAGCGATGGGTTGCCCCTTTGCTCCAGAGCTGGCCATAATGTTTATGGGACTATACGAAGGGAAATTCATATATAATGACAATCCATACAGTTCTCATATTTCACATTACATGCGTTATATTGATGACGTGTTCCTGATTTGGACAGGGAACCAGGAGGAACTAAACCAATTCGTGGCATGGCTTAATTCTAGAACTATTGATATTCAATTTTCCATCACATCATCTAACGAATCTATCACGTTCTTGGACGTGAAAATAGAATCCACCATACAGGGACTAATGACGACCTTGCACCGAAAACCATCTGACAGGAACAAGGCATTACACTTCACGAGTAACCATCCTCGCAACTTGAAGCAAAACCTTCCTTACGGCCAATTCCTAAGGATACGCCGGAATTGCTCAGAAAAGGAGGAATACTTCAAACATGCTGACTACCTTAAAGAGCGTCTCATACAAAGGGGTTACCCTAAAAAATTGTTGAAGAATTCCATTAAAAGAGCTTGGTGGACCCCGAGGGAAACTCTTTTGGAAAAGAGAGTCAAACAAGATCTGAAAAGATTGGTTTGTGTTACCACATTCTGCCCAGCAGCTAATCCATACAAGAAATTGATCTTGTCGAACTGGCATTTGTTGAAAGACCTCCATGAAGACTTTCTGTCACCTCCATTATTCGCGTACAAAAAAGAAAAAAGTGTAGCCAACCATATTGTTAGAGCTGCCCTCCCTAAAGCAAAAGCACCCACTCTGAAAAGCCTGTTTGGACTTCCCCCTACCAAAGGTCACCATAAGTGCGGAACTTGTACATGCTGTAACGACACAATTGAGGACTCTGTGTTCAGTAATGATAACATCCATTGGAAGCATGACACCTTTACTAACTGTAAAAGTAGAAACGTCGTTTATGCCATCATTTGCCCGTGCCCATTGGTATACATTGGGAAAACTACGCAAGAGGTTAGAAGCAGGATCATCCAGCACAAATCCAGAATTAAAAGAGGAGTGGAAAATGCACCACTAGTCAATCACTGGACTAGAATGAAACATGAACAGAATACGTTGAAATGGACTGTTCTCTCGAAAATTGAAAAAGACCCAAGGGGAGGAGATGTGGACGCTAAACTGTCTCAACGCGAGGCGCTACTTATCATGAAATTCAACACAGCCGTTAAAGGATTAAATGAGATCTCTGAGATTTATAAGAATTAATCTGTTGGCACCAACCAATCCCCCAAAACTCCTGTTTTGGCAGCGGAACTACAAGTCCCAGAATTCCCTCTGGGTTCATAAACCAGGAAGTGGAAGCTCAGGATTCCTAAGTTACTCCCAAACTAATTGTGGAATCTAGGAGTGATGCCATCCGCTTGACAGGTATGCTGAAACAACTAGCAACCGCTAGCAGAACCCAGGTCCAGCATGCGTATGAACCGCTCACGTTTATCCTTCGTTTTACAGTAACAACAGCTACCTCACGGAAGAAGGAGAAGTATGGACCCGACGGCAAGTCGTTAGCCGGGCGCAGTCCAGGTAAGAGCCCCACATAGCATCACTTTAGGATAGAGTGTATGAGTGGGAACGAGTTCGTGTAATTGAAACCATCACGTTTTTTTGTCTAGATCACAGTCGCCACGCGTCCTTGTTGCGCAATTAAATCAGCCGCCGGTTTTGAAAATTCAATACGCTGTGGTTTGCAGGTTAAGGTAGGCTGGTGTGAACACGGGGATGGTGTCTCTTGTTTTACCTAGTATGGATCCTTGCTTAAAGCACACTTTCATTGTTTTGTTTTAGAATCCATTGGTCCTGAGGAGAACCCCCTTAACAAGTGGGGTTTGAAACGCGTCGACCACCTCATCCCCGTTTTTGGGTCTACATGCTTTGTGACAATAACAAAGTCTCTCCACCAATATCAGAATAATACATGTTGACTGTTGATTTATCAAAAAAAGACTTTAAAATTGCACATTCGAGAATAATTTTTCTATTTCGATTCATGACCCAAACGTGGATTCACCTGTTTTTTTGTTTAATGGTTGTTATATAACTGCTTGTGTGAATGTGTCTTTGTATGACTGGACGGCCATGTATGTTGGAAGTATGAAAATGTTTTTCTTTCCTTGACACTGTTGTACATATTGTATATATAGAATTTAACTGTTTTCTCCTTGCACTAAAACTTTTGTCCAAATTCGAAACAAAAACTGTTACAAAAATAAATCTGTTTTCTATGCTAATATCAGCAGGTTGTGATTGATTAAATTCAACACTCCCAGTTAAAATGGTTTAAATTAGTCCTCAGCATTGGCCTTTGTGTTGTTTTGTCAGTTTAATTGGCTCAGCCTAGCTGAGTAAAGAGTCAAGACCCAGTTGTGTTTTTTGACTCCAACCGTGAGCTGGCACACATGCGGAGGCTCATTGAGGACATGGTGTGGATGGAGGTGGAAAGGATGGCAGCCACCGCTGCTCATCAGCAAAATGTAGCTGGGATCTACCATGCCCTGCAGATCCTCATCATGCATTGCTGCCACAAGGCGTAGGGCTGATGAATGCTGCTGCCCCCACACCGTCCACATCTCTGCCCCCTGGTGATTCAGTGCCTCACAGTGCGACAGGTGTATCCACTCCAGCACCTGATGTGTCACTGCCACACAGTGCAGCCGAGAATCCTCCCCAGTGGCACACAGTGCCGCAGCCAGTAATGTGACACCCACAGGTGGGGCAGAGCACACATCCAAGAACGAGGATGTGGATGGGATTGTTGTCAGTAGGAGGCACTAGCATTAATTTCCGCTACCTGGCCTGTTTCTGTTTGGTGCCGCACATGGCCTAATTACCTTCCACTGACACCCGATACACTCCGCTGCACTCACCTTGGACCGCGACATGGACTGCCATATTCTGTTGGATGACCAATAACATGGCGACCAGACTGCCGGCTGTACCCTTTCTCTTCCGCAGTACCTGTCATCCCCGGATGAACTCTGGCTAGCCCTCCAACGGCCCATATTGTGTGGTGTGCTTGACATGGCCCTGTAACGCTCCAGCTGCAAAACTCCACTGTATGTGCAATAAACATCCAGTAACGCACTGCTGCGTCATGTCTTTCATCATGTGTGGATGAAAGTAAGGACAGTATTTTCCCTTACGTCAATGATACTCATCTAGTGGGATGCCAGTCACCGTATGCTACATTGCCTATTGTGTTCTGGTTGCCGTGGACACTACAACAGGGACACACGCATTAGTCACTTCCTTGTTCAGACATGGACTGAATTACGCCCAAAGCCCCTGAGTCATTGTTGCAAGCCCTGCGCTGGTCCGGTGTACGCCATGCCAGACCACTCCGCTTACACTCCAGGGGGGGCCCGCATAGCTACCTGTCACAGGCATACTCGTTGGTGGTGTACAGGTCACTGGTCTAGTTGTCAGCATGTCACGGCCACTCCTTGAGGGCAGGTTTGCACACACACCACCCATCTGGCACAGGCGTCACAGGCCATGTGACCCCGCAAATATAAGGGGCCAACAATGTCACATTCCCTTCAGCCGGTGGTGACTGGATGACAGACGCTCCACAGTGCTCAATCATAAAGGGCCCATGAGTTGTTGCGCACAGGGTTAGTGGCACCCGCAGCTTTGCGGCCATCACGGGCCTACAACTACGTGGCGCTGACTGGTGTTGCACAGGGTTAGTGGCACCTGAAGCCTTGCGGATGTCACCGGCCTACCACCATTTGGCACTGACTGGTGTTGCACAGGGTTAGTGGCACCCCAATAGTTAAGAGAAAAGTCCACCCAGGTATATTCAACAATGGCTCATAAAGAGTCCACTAATTTCCATACATAGCAAGGAGCTCACCAAAGGGGGCAACAGAAAGGTCACTTGATAGAGTAAATTTCAAGTATAAGTGTATAAAATCTTTATTTTCTTTTTTTCATATTTCATTAATAAACTTGTTATTCAAAATATCAGACACCATAACAACTCAATAAATAGGTAGAAAATTACATCAATAAATACACATGATATAACATAGTTTCCCCACATCAACCTCAAAACAACCATACACTAGCTTGTCCTTCAATCACGCACATATATTCACACAAGTACCACACTCAATAAAACTTCCTCAACGTAATTCCCAGAGTGACACAAAGATGGGATCCAGCAGAGCCTTCTTAACACACAGCCAGAGAGTCCAGATCGATCAAATAGAATCCCACAGTCAGGTAACGCCAACGCGCGTTTCGGTGCCAAGGCCCAGATCTACGGGCGCACCTTCATCAGGGCTTTCACGTCGAGGGAGAGGGGAAGACACAGCTCATAAATGATACACCAGTGACCAATCTGGGTCACTGTTGCACAGATCCAAAAAAAGAGGGGGGATGAGGCCAATTCGTAAGAGGTCCACAGAGAATGCGTAGGGTTCACACTCATCCGTTCATTACCAGCCAAAGAAGTTTATTCCTCCGTAATTTTTAAAGGGGGTTATTTTGACTCCAGGGGTGATGGTTTAGTACTCCAGGATATCCCGAGCCAGTAAATCGGACTAGATACAGCCGAGGTCATACATTCGGATCGGGAGAGTTCATATGGCTCTTACACAGACGCTCGTAAGAACTTCATTTTTTCTGAGGTGTACAGCAGCAGATAGGGCTCTCCTCACATCCGGTCCTCACAAACGATCGGCGGGTTTAGTGGCACCCCAAGCCTTGCGGCCATCACAGGCCTACCACCACATGGCGCTGACTGGCATTGTACAGGGTTAGTTGCACTCGAAATAGCTGAGCGGGTGTGCAGCCTTCAATGATGACATGTGCACTGATGTGGTCTCTGACATTGATGACTCAGGACTCAGCGTCATGTGTGGGACCTGCTGGGCTGCGGGGTGGGCCCGCATGATGTGGACCATGCCATGGTGGCGTGACCAGTGCCTGTACCTTGCACAGGATAATTAAGGTCAAGGGTTGATACAAGGGACTTGATTCTGGAAACAAATCTACTCAATTAGGAGTCGTATTTAGATTATCACACTCCAGTGTATCAACAGAATATCACATATCAAGAAAGATAAAAAAATAGAATAAATCACTGGAAGGAGAAAGATACACGGAAAGAATAAAAATGTATTCATAAGAAATTTTATAGATTTTAGTAATGCAGTTTGCAGATAAACATATGGGGAGACATATGAAACAATGAATTTGAGCAAAAAAGTTATGAACAGAGGTATGAGCAACATAAACACTTCAGTTCAAAACTAAGCATCAACTCCTAACAATTAAGACAAACAACCAGCAAAATTAATCAACAATGGTTGTGTGCTCGTGCCAAAGCAACGTTGATGGAGATGATGGAGATGTCGACGTTTCGGTCTATGATGCTGCCGTCATGTAGACCATCATCAGGACCAAACAATTCATTCCTGGTGAAATACCCCCTGAAAATTCACACTTCAAACCTTCTCTTTCAAATGAGAAGTGGCGAACGGTGGAGCCGGGAAGTGGATCTGAATTGTGGCGTGTTAAAAGACGCTGTGAAGTATACCGCTAATTGAGAGTCGTCCTAAATAGGATGCCGAGTGAAATTGAATTTCAAGTGGTTCAGCGATTCTTGGTAAACCCTACCCGTCTCCGGTTGATATACCAAGAATCGCTGCCGACAAACCCTACCAGTCTCCGGTTGATATACCAAGAATCGCTGAACCACTTGAAATTCAATTTCACTCTGCATCCTATTTAGGACGACTCTCAATTAGCCCAAGCCTACATGGGTAAATTGGGTTTCCCCTGCCTTTATTACTTATGTACCTTGCACAGGCACGTGGTGTGCCTACTGATGGACACACCGGTGGCAGCAGGTGAACAGTGGGGCCTGTGTGCGCAGGGGTGGCGGTGTCTCTCCCTTCCCTTCCTTTCCTTTCCTTCTTTCTCACTCACTCTCTCTCCCTTCCCTCTCTCTCTCTCCCTTCCTTTCCTTCTCTCTCACTTACTCTCTCTCCCTTCCCTTTCTCTCTCTCTTTCTTTCCCTTCCTTTCCTTCCCTCTCTTTCTCTCTCTGGCTCACTTTCCTACCTTGCTTCTCTGTGTCTCGCTCCTTTGATGTGCTCATGAGACACGTCCTGATTTTGTAATTTATTTTCCAGGCTGTGACGTCGAGATTGTCCCTGACAGACCCGAGAGGAGTCTTCCGCATTGCCGTTTTGTGTTGTGTTTCAATAAAGTTTTTGGTGCTGTGTGACTGTTTCTCGTTCTTCTGGCCACACGTGTGTGTATTTATTTTGGCAATGTGCGTTATAATGCGTTTTTTGTGACTCTTGTTTCGTGCACAGTATGTGTATGTCCGGTGGGTGCAGCCGGGGGTGGGCTGGGGGTGGTGGCGGGGGATGTTGTGGCCCTCATGGGTATCGGAGCTGCATGATCATTGTCTCCATGTCATCTGTGGGTCTTCAGGTGTGGCTCTTGGCTGGGCTCCCTTTCATGGTGTGGGTAGTCATGCTGCTTAGCACCAGCAAAAGACAGGTGTTAAATCCCTGGTGCTATTGCGGCTTATTGCCCGTTTTTGGTTTGCTTAGCGGATCTGGCAGTTCGTTGTGAAAGTGGTGTTTTGTTTTTTTGTGTGTTTATGCACGGGAACGCCTACTCTGCATCTCATTAGGGTTAATTGGTGGTGTCCACCGTGGAGATACATTTTGGGGCAGTTCTCGCGGGAATACAGGAGATGTCTGCAGTTTGCACCAGCTTGTGAATGGGGTGTGAAATCTATCTCCACTTTTGATGCGTTAAGGTGGAGATAAATCTGTGTTAAGTCCTTGTGAATATCCCCCTATGTTTGGAGTGAAACCTCTTTACTTCATTCCTCATTTCAAACACAGCAAAAATGATGTAAAACTATTCCTTTTTTCCCTTAAAAAAATGAGATGAAAATGGATCAGAACCTAGGCGGCATAATTGCTAAAGATTGTGATGACACTTGCGCTGTGCTGCACCACTGCTCTTTATTTTACGATGCTAAGTAAATTTACACAATGCTTTATGGTGCTTTACACCACGCAAGCACCTGCTCAGAACCTTGTATTTACAGATTCACTAACTGTTCAGCGGCATGGCTGTTGCAGGTGTAATCTTTAATAAAAGTAACATCTGGCACTAAAGTTGGTTTATGATCCACTTATGTCACACAGGTGGTCTATATAAATTAATGTGTCAGAAATGCATTGTTTTAGAATTTAACTTGATGGTTGATTGCTTTTGTGTTACGTATTCTGTAAGGATTTGTGCATAAGTCAGGCATTGTTAGTTCTCAATGAAGAGCTTGAAATTCAGTGACATATTCTGTTGAAGAGCAAGTTCTTCTATGACAGCAAAATCGTTTCATTAGAGCCAGAAGTGTTTATTATCTTCTCCAGACAACCCCAATGATGAGTGGCACGTGCCGCGGTTACCTATTTACCTCGCCCCCCATACACAAATATTTATTGAAATATCACTGTTTGAACAACCAATACATGTTGATGCTACGGTAGTCAAGAAATAATTGGGTATCAATTTGGGCTCTAAGCCGATTTGACAATAAAGGAAGCTGCGCCTGCACCTTCTCATTCCAAATTATTCAAAATTTCACATGGCTGACAGAATTTCCTCACCTATGGAGTTTGTTTCTGCGGTGAGATATCATTGAAAAAAAGCTGAGACGTTTGCTAAAGAAATACTACCAAAGCAATTACAATTTGGGATAACTACATTCAATAAGAGAAGCAAGCACAACTTGCAGTGGTGGCTGGCATGTCCCTGCAGGCAGTGATGGCCACTCCATTAAAGTGGAGGAGCGCCGCCACCCCTGCCACTACCCGCATATTAAACGATAATACAACAGGTTTTATTTTCATTTTATTTTAATCCCCTGGACTGAAGCCAAGGACTATGACCAGTCTTGGGGCGAATCCAGGGGATGACACTGCTGGCGGGGGAGTAGAGGGCACTCACTTCACTGCACATGAGGTGTTTGGCCAGCAGTATCAGGCCAGCCAAACTCGTCATGCGCAGTGAAGCTCTCATACAAAAAAATAAGGTTTAAAAAGAACTTACCTCGTCGCCGCCGCATCGCACTCTTTTTTCTAGGCACAGGCTCCCAGACTGCATCGCGGTCAATTCTGATGCAGCATGAAACTCTCTCCTGCCCCAGCTTCTTTGTTTCATTGCAGGCTCAGGCTCCCAGGTGGCATGAGTATCAGGGTTGGCCGCAGTGCAGACTGGGAGCCTGTGCAGAAAAGGAAGAGCGCAATGCAGCGGCGATGGCAGCGTTGAGATAACTTTTGTAAATTTGTTTTTTTTAAAAAACAATTTCTTGCACCATATGGCCATCCGAATGCTAGATGACTTGGTGCCTGGCAGGACAAGAGGAGGACTGCATGGTAACTGCTGTTCACACCACGGCACCTATGGGGGATCTGGATACTCTGTTGAAAAGATATTCAACTATATAAATGGTCACCTCAAAATGTTATCTACATTAAGAAACAATGCAGGTTTCAATCAAATTCAAAGGATTTTTCTTTTCAGGAGCAGCAGTTCTTCTTTTCACTCAGGGCAGCCCATCGCATTGGTATGAGAGGGTGACGAATGAGACAGAAAGTCACAGTACGTTTTACAGTTTCTGTTCTTGCAAATGAGTGTCTATACTACTGTATACCATGGTGGAGAGCATATTTATATAAGCATGAGGGATCATAGATTTAATTAGGAAATTTGGGGTGGCAGCATGTGATTGGCAGATGTTTATGGAATTTCCTATGAAATGAGAGTGGGTCTAGGCCTATACCACCACTCACAATGCCATCAACACCTACACTGCTACTGAGCCACACATTGATAACACTACCTTGCACTTTACACATTTTTTTATTTGTCAAACCTTTTTTATTGCAGAACCAAAGGCATCACAACTTAATCAGGTATCATGACATCAGCGTGGGACCCCCATCCCCTTGTGCGTACATCCATTTTTCGAACACAGCCATTCAGCCCACATCCGGAGGCCGGGCGGCAAAGCGCATAGTCAGGAAAAAACGGTCCAATCAACATTTGCTGTGTGCGACATATGAAGAGGTCCGCTGTCTGCATTTAAGTTATTAACCCCCCCTCCGATGTCTCGCGTTAGGGTCGTCACTTGTGTATCACCTTATCTAAGCACCCTCCCCAACTATCCCAATCCCTCCCCCCCAAATGTTCCCACTCGCGCCTGTCCAGTCTGCCTTTGGTTACTCAATGACCAGCAGGAGGTACAATCTGTTATTTAGATGTGTGTGCCTGGTGAGGGCGCTATCACTGTAGCTGGGCCGGTCGCGTCTTCTGGTGCCTCCTCATCCCCTTCCTCTTCATTAACTGAGCTATCTCGCAGAGCTTGCACTAAGATCTCCCACTCCATTGCCGCCTCCTGAGCCCTCTCGTCATCCTTCCGACGCGCTAGTTGGTACCTGATTGTGCTCTCGCTCGCTGCCCATTTCATAAACTCATTCAACCACCTCCGATATGTGGGGCCCGCCTTCGACTTCCACCCTTTGGTCACTTCCCTTTTGGCTAAGAGGAGGCCCATGTCAATGAATTTGCTCGATATCTTATTCTTGGGCGTGTGTGGGAACCAGTGCAATATGCTGACTGCTGTATCAAAGCAGAGGTCCCTACCCGCCACCTCATTCAGGGTGTCACCAATCTCCTCCCAGTAAGTCTGTAGGCGAGGGCAGTCCCTGAGCATGTGGATCAGGTCCGCTCCCATGCTATTACAGCGCAGGCAGGCCGCCTCCTCCGCTCCGAAGTACTCTCTTATTTTACGTGGGGTAAGGTAGGCCCTGTGGAGGATATAGAAGTGGATCAGCTGAAATCGTGCGTTTCTTGTACTCTTTCTAGCTCGCTGTACTAGCTGTGCCCACGTGGTGTCCGGGATCTCCTTTTGCAGGTCTAGTTCCCATTTGGCTTTCAGCCCAGTCAGAGGTTGCAAGGTTTCGTTTAATATCCTAGAATAAAGGCATGTGACCGCCTTGTAGGTGCCCGCAGACATCATAGTATATTGGCATGCCAGCGACGTTGGTGGTTATGTGATTTTATTTGGCGCACAGATGCTCCAGCTAAGGAGCGTCCTGGCGCCCGACAAGGCAGCTACACAACACAACTAAACAATAGACAACACAAGTATACAACTAGGGGAATAAAAACGTTTTCACTGCGCGACGAAAGGAAAGCAAATCGCTCATAGCGCGAATTGCCGGGGGTAAGGAGTTCCACAGAACAGCTGCACACACTCGAAATGAGCGTCCACCGGCCCTACTTCGCTTGAAGCGCGGCACAGCGGCCAATTCGAGGTCTGCCGATCTCAAGGGTCGAGCTGGGATGTAATTGGCCAGAAGGGTCGTAAGGATAGTTGCCGGGGACCCCTTCAAGATCTTATAGGCGACGCAGAGGACCTTAAACTGGATCCGCTGGGCCACCGGAAGCCAATGCAGTGACCGTAGGGTGCTGGAGGTAGGACAGAATCTTGGGAGGCCTACCACCGCTCTCGCTGCGGCGTTCTGGATCCTCTGCAAGCGCCCGATCTCTGCCACATTCAAACCGGCCAGCAAGGAACTCGCATAATCCAGCCTGGAGATGACAGTAGCTTGGATCATGAGTTGCCTGGTGGGGGCATCGAAGAACTTTAGCACAGGACGAAGCCCACGCAGGATGCCGAAGCAGCATGCAGCTGTGCGTTTAGTGTGGCATGCAAACGTAAGGGAAGGGTCCAGCCAGACCCCGAGGTTTTTAAGCTCGGCGGCTGGGATGGGAGCAGGACCCAGCTCCCCCGGCCACCATCTCTCTCCCCACAGTTCCGGTTGTCTGCCAAATACCATGACCTCGGTCTTACTAGCGTTTAGCTGAAGACAATTGGACGTCATCCAGCTAGCGACCGCCCTCAGTCCTTGTTGAAACCTGGGGACGTCGACTTCGGCATCCCCGCTGATCGTGACCGCTAGCTGGGTGTCATCGGCATATGACACCATGGTCATACCCCATTGTTTGACAACCTCAGCTAGCGGCCTTACGTAAAGATTAAACAGCGTAGGGCTCAGCGAGGAGCCTTGGGGGACGCCCAGGTTCAATGGATGGAATTTGGACTGATACGGCGGGACGGTCACGCTAAAGGCCCGGTTGGTTAAGAACGACCGGAACCACTCGAGAGCGGTGCCGGTGACACCAGCCTCCTCTAGGCGCAGCAGAAGGATAGGGTGCGAGACGGTGTCAAAGGCAGCGCTTAGATCTAATAGCACAAGCGCTGCCGTTTGTCCCGCGTCAAGCGCGGAGCGAAGGTGCTCCACCATATAAAGCAGAGCCGTCTCCGTGCTATGACCTGCCCTAAACCCGTTCTGCGTAGCGTCGAGAATATCTACTCGACAGAGATGTTCCGAGAGAACAGCATTTACGTGTGCCTCCATCACCTTAGCCGGCCATGGCAAGAGTGAAATAGGCCGATAGCTCTCCGGCTTGCTCCCGTCCAGGCTAGGTTTCTTAAGAATAGGACGAACCATGGCTCGCTTCCACTTCAATGGAACTTCGCCAGATGTTAGTGACGAATTGACCAAGGAACAAAGCGGTGAGATGTCATGTACCGCTAGGTCCTTGAACACTTCCGGGCAAAGTGGATCCTCTGGGGACCCAGACTTCACTCTGCGGGCCAAAGTGCCTAGGCTATCAGAAGTTAGCAAAGGTAGAGAATGTAGTCCCTCAGATGGTAGAGGCTTAAGAGATGGATTCGCCGAGGGAGCGACCGAAGGAAAGGCTCGATAGATGGCATTCACCTTTTCCAAGAAAAACTCTGCCAACTTTTCACAATGCTCCACAGAGCTCTGATGTGATGTTGTGACTTTTTTGGCAGTGAGGTCTTTCAGTACCTTGAAGATAGCCTTCGACGGGTTCGAGCTATTCCTAAATTGTGTCGCATAAAAAGCGGCACGAGTTCTACATACCGCCCGGTGGTACACCTTCACCGTGGACAGATATAGAGCTTTCTTTGAGCTGGAGTAGGCTTTGCGCCACGCCCGCTCTGCGCGCTTACAGGAGACCTTCAGAGCCCGCAGTGAGTCGTCGTACCAGGGGCTGGCCTTACCAGTTCTAGTTTTGCAGGTTACCAAGGGAATGAGGGTGTCCAGGGCCCTAGAGACCCAGTCGCTAAACCTGTCATATGCCTGATCAGGCGGGCCCGAGACATCAAACGGGTCAGCCGATAAGAGGTGGAAGAACTCATCCAGCTTGAGTTTGTTCCAGCGTCGTCTTGGAACAGAACACACCACTGGCTTAGGTAGACTAGCCACAATAGGGCAGTGGATCTGTATCAAATAATGATCAGTCCAAGCCAGGGGTGTGTAGCTGGTGACGCAGGCTTCCGTAAGATTGGTGAAAAACGGATCAAGGGTATGACCCCCTGAGTGAGTAGGCTGCGTCACTAACTGATTCAGCTGTAGCGCCTCAAGGTCTGCCAGGAAACTGGATACTGAGGGACTGCTAGAGTTGTCAAAATGCAGATTTAAGTCTCCAATGATGGTAAAATTGGAGCTCCCCGTAGCCAGATCGCTAATAGCGTCAGGTAGCGCTGCTCGAAAGGCCACTTCACTCCCCGGGGGCCGATAGATCACTAGCCCCGACAGGGTGAAGTTAGATGTAATGGCGACCTTAAACAGGGCGCTTTCGCACCCCGGGATTTTTTGCCCATGCCAAGTACAGGAATAACAGGATTTGACAGCAAGAGCTATTCCACCGCCTCTTGAGGTCCGATTCAAGGTGAATACAACGTATTCCGGCGGGAAGGCCAGATTGACAATGGCCGTGTCAGCATCCTGCAGCCAGGTCTCTGTTACACAGAATAGGTCAGGCAACTCCCCGCCTAGCAGATCGTTAATGTCGAGGTGATGCTTGACAAGCGACCTAGCATTGAGATTCCAGATACAAATACTAGGCAACGGGCTTAGGGGCGCACACGGGGCGTCCCTACAGCTCCTGCTTACGGGGGCGGACAAAGAAAAACATCCGCATCCACACGAAAACGGGCCGCATAGGGGGTCCACCCTAGGTATAGTACAGGTCGTCCGAGACCTGTCAATGGCAACCAGACTATCTCTGGTGTAGCACCGCATGATGAAAAATAGTACGACCAGGAGGGGGGCCAGAGTCCAGCCACGTCCAGCGTGTCCTATCGCGGACGGGCGCAGACGGGCAGGACTCTGGCACGACTCCGGCCACGCAAGGACGCGCCCGCTCCGCGATCCCGCTACGGAAGGGAGGAGCATTTAGTAGGCGTCCACTCACCCACACATGCGCAGTAAGCGCTGGCAGAATGAAGCTACTCAGCCCCACACAAAGATGGCGCCCACCCCGGGAACCAAGCCCGCCAAGCGGCAGTGGGGGGCACGATTTACAGTGCGTATAAGAGGGCAAATTTTAAGCTACCCAACAGACTGCGCGCACACCAACCAGTTTGCAGCTAAGAGAATATTTTTAAAACGCGGTAAAAACACGCAGCGCGCCTCTGCAGCACAGCGCTCGCTACCTTGTTCCACCAAACCATCGCCCCAGTGAGCTTGAATGGCGCGTGCTACTGCCGCGTGCAGCAAGTAGTCTCCTCGTGGCAAGTCGTAGCGCTCCTGCAACGTTTGGTATGGGGCCAGTGCCCCATCATCGTATAAGTCCCCCACCATCTGCAGTCCCGCTTCCTCCCAGTGCTGCAGGTGCGACCAATCTCCACCATGTGGGAGTGCTGTCAGCATGCCCAGTGGGATCTCGGGAGCGTAGGGATGTTTATTTTCTGCCCGTCTGTGCAATCGGTTCCAGCAAAGGCGGAGAGTTCCCTCCTCTAAGGATAAGTCTCTGATTGTTAATCGTTGCCTCAGGGCGATATAAGCAAGCACATGCCTGGGGGTGCCACTGTCTCTCTCCTGTTCCGGACCACGATACACTCTCGCAATTTCTTGTGTAAAGGTCTGTAGCTGGGCCGCCAGGTAGTAGATTTCAAAGTCGGGGACCGCCAGGCCTCCCTCGTCCTTTGGGCGGGTAAGCGTGGCTAGCGCTATTCTGCGCCTGCCCATGCCCCGCAGAAAGGAAATCACCATCAACTTCAATTGTCTAAATATCGCGCCCGGCACCCATATAGGTAGTGTCCGGAAATAATATAGCAATCTGGGTAAGGCTATCATCTTTAAAAGAGAAATGCGGCCCGCCACAGAGAGCGGGAGAGTAGTCCAGAAGGCCATATTACCTTTCAGGGCGCGGAGGCAACGGCCCACATTGCCCTCCAGAATGTCCACGGCGTCATGGTACACGTGAACTCCCAGATATTCTAAGCAGGTAGGTTCCCATCTAAGCAGTGGGCGGGTAGAGGGCTGTAACTCTCCCTTCCGAAGGGGAAAGAGGCAGGTCTTGGCCCAGTTGACCCTCAGGCCGGAGAGCTCGCCGAAGCGTGCCAGTAGTCTCTCCGCTCCCTCCACAGCCCCGTCGGCATCCTCCAAGAAGAGGAGGAGATCATCCGCATGCAGCGAGATAAAGTTGCGGACCCCATTGCGCTCCAGTCCTCTGTAGTATCCGCCTGTTCTGGCCATCGCCGCGAGCGGTTCCACCGCTAAGGTGAACAGCAACGGGGACAGCGCGTACCCCTGTCTAGTACCGCGGCACACATTGTATTGGTTCGATATTAGAGTACCCACTCTCACTCTCGCCTTTGCCGCCGCATATAGCACTCTCGTCCATCCTATGTAGCCCTCTCCAAGACCGAAGCGCCGCATCACCCTGTACAAGTACACTCTAGGCTATCAAAAGCCTTTTCTATGTCAACCGCTAGCACTAGAGGTACTCTAGCCTCTGGCAACGGGTCGCCCATCAAGCGGGTAAGCCTGCGGATGTTGTGGGTGGTATTACGCGTGGGTATGAACCCAGATTGGTCCCTGTGGACCAGGGCTTGCATATGTTGTAGCAGCCTGGCCGCCAGCACGGTACTTAGGATTTTATAGTCAGTCGTGAGCATCGACAGCGGTCGGTATGATGCCGTGCTGGTGCTCTCCCTTCTTGGTTTCAGTAGAGGGATCATCAGGGCTTCGCGCATAGAGTGCGGTAGCCGTCCCTTGTCCTTGGCTTCGTTGTAGACCGTTTGAAGCCGCGGGGCTAGTTGCTCTATATATCACCCATAGAACTCAATTGGCAGGCCGTCCAGACCCGGGGTCTTATTGCGGGCCATGTGTTTCACCGCTCCCCTGATTTCGGCCAGATCGATCGGGCCACCCAATGCGTCTGCTTGCGCCTGATCCAGGTGCGGTAGGGTCAGGCTATCCAAGAACGCTTCTATGTCTTCTCCTCGGTCGCCCAACGCACTTTTGTATAGTGTTTCGTAGTAGGACCTGAATCTGTCAAGAATCTCTGGTTGTGTGGTATACATGCGGCCCTCTCCTCTGGAGATGGCCAGGATCGGGTGACTGCGCCTGGTGGGGTCGGCTAGCCAAGCCAGCAATGATCCAGCTTTATCCCCCTCAGCATGCGTTTTCGTTAGGTAGGCCTTACAATCATAGCTACGGAGTCGCTCAATTTCAACCGCCAGCGCTTCCCGCGCCTTGCAGAGGTCCTCCTGTAGCTCGGGTCGATTAGGGCGTGCCAGCTCAGCTTCGCGTAGAGCGCGTTCCGCTCTATCGAGGTCATCTAACAAGGTTTCACGGGCCCCAGCGTACTTACCTATGCAATGACCCCTCACCACTATATTGAAGGCGTCCCACTCCGTTGCCCTGGAGTTAGCGGAGCCTTCGTTTTCTAGGAAGTATTGGCCAATTCCCTCCCCTAGCGCCTCGCGGAATGGCGGGTCGTCCAGGGTGTCCGGCCTCAGTTGCCACGTCAGGACCCGGGAGATTTCGGTCATCCAATTAAGTGACAACAACAGGGGGTTATGGTCCGATAGCGTGCGCGCTGGATATTCGGTGCGGGCCACCGCCGGGAGCACTAGTGGAGAGCACAGAAAGGCATCAATCCGGACGTGGAGGTCATGGAGGGCAGAGTGGAATGAGTAATCCCGGTCATTTAAGTGTTGCATGCGCCAAGCGTCCGCAAGCTCCCACTGCTCTTGCCAGTCTGATCTACACTTCGCTAGTCTGCGCACCGGGGAAGCGTGCAGTGGTGGGTGTGATCTGTCTAGGGTTATGTCTGCCACCGAATTAAAGTCTCCTCCCATCAAGATAGGACCTGCAAGGTAACTAGCCAATTCCCCCGATAGTTTCGCAAAGTATGCTGTCTGATCCACATTGGGTGCGTATACGCTGCAAAGCACTATGTGTCGGCCCCTGAGCTTCCCCTCCACCGCCACAAATCTCCCCTCCGGGTCTACTATCTGTCTGGTCACTTGAAAAGGTACACCCGCTCTGATCCAAACTAGGACCCCCCTGGCAAAGGCCGAGTACGTGGTATTAAACAGGTGACCCCTCCACCTACGCTGCAGCGCTATTCCCTCTTTTTTTGTCAAGTGTGTTTCCTGTAGCAGTGCGATGTGGACTCCTCTACGAACCAGTTATGCATGAACCTTATGTCGCCGCGTCATGGTGTGGAGCCCCCTCACATTCCAAGTCACACATTTTAATGTTCCTACATTAGCCATCATCCCATAGTGTTCGATACATCGTGTCTGTGAAGCGGCTCCAGGCGCTCGCGGTAGAACATTTCCCCTTCCCCCAAATAACAGTCCCCTTCCCCCCACCCACAACTGTGCCTTGGATCCCCCCAACTTCCTCAGGCCCCCTCCCCCCCAGAACAGGACCTAACTCCTCAAAAGCCGCTCCCATCCAAACCGTGTGTGAGCAACCGCGCTCTACAATCCACCTAATCCGCAGTCTGCACTACGGAGGCCTTAAGGGCCTTAAGGAGCGTGAGCTAGCCTAAAGGTCTGAGTCACAGTCCCATCCCCCCGCCCCACAATGTATTTCGTAACTCACGATACCACATTAAAGATGTCGCCCGCTCCTGTGTCAGCTCCGGCAAGGTTCAGGAGTCGAAAGTCAGTGTAGAGGCAACGGTCCGCTCTCAGCCTTCAATGATCTCCCCTGATGTTTGTGGCGTGACCTCCGGGCCCTTCATGCTGCCAAGTTCCGACAGTTCAGTTTCAGAGCCCATTGCTTGATCCTCCGATCCCGAGGCACGCCCCGGGTGAGTTAACGCTGTGGATGATAAGTCCACCACCGCCTGTAGAGCGGCCTTCCGCTCAACTGCTGTCTGGGAGAAAGTCGGTTTACCGTTTTTTTGCTGACGTCTCCGGACCCTCCGCGATCTCCTCACCGGCAGCTGATGTCGTGCCTCCTCTGCCCTCATCTTCGCACCGTCCGTGCCAGCTTTGTAAGTGTCCCACCAAGCCCACGCCTCCGCCGAAGTAGGGAAAAATAACGATTTCTCATCCACTACCACCCGCAGCCTGGCCGGGAAGAGGAGCGAGTATTGTAGGCCCTCCGACCTCAGTTCCCTTTTAATGGATAAGAAAGAGGCACGTTGTCTCTGAGTCTCGAAGGTGTAATCCGGGAATAGCGTCACCCTGCTATTGTCTACCTGGAAGGGACCCACCTCCCTCGCTCTCTGCAGTAGCCAGTCTTTGTCCTTGTAGTGCAGCAGTTTCACTATCACCGGGCGAGGAGGCAGTCCCGGAGCAGGAGGTCTGGCCGGAACTCGGTGCGCTCTTTCAATCGTGAAGAATGGTGAGAGCCCCTCTGGCGCCACTATTGTTCTCAGCCAGTCGGTTAGGTATTCCACGATGTCTGGGCCCTCTTTTTGTTCCGGAAGGCCCACGAGGCGTACGTTGTTGCGCCTGCTGCGGTTTTCAGCATCCTCTGCTCGCCGTTCCAGAGTTTGTATGCGGTCAAGCGCCTCAGTCAGCCGACCCTCCACGGATTTGTGTGCAGGCACCAGGTCCTGTAGAGTGGTTTCGGTCGCCTTGACCCTATCAGACAATTTCCCGCGGTCGGCGCGCAGGAGGCCCAGACCCGTCGCCACTTGCTCTATGTCTCGGTGTAGGGCGTCTTTCGTGGCAGCAATGGCCTCTAGGATACGATCCTGCATCTGTTGCAGGTCCGTCGCGGGTGGCGAAGTCTCGTCAGGCACCTCCGAGCTAGGGCCCCCCTCGCCCTTTGGACCCTTGGGCTTCCCCATCTTGCACTTCTGCGTGCGTTCCGGGCTCCTCCAGGTGCCAGTGGGTGCAATCTCGTGTCCCCGCACACGTACCAGTGCTTCACAGTCCGGCGGCCAGATAAGTCCAGTAGGGCAGCCCTTCTAGGATCAGGGGCAACCGCCCCCCGGAAGGGTCAGGTCTCAAGGGGCCTCACTCATCCAAGCCTGCGCTGTCCAGCCTGTGTGGGGGGGGCAGACGTGTCCACGCACCTCTGCCCGGGAAGTACCTGGTCCCGGCGTCCACCTCACAGCTCTGCTACCAGCACGTCCACAGGGCAGCTCCGGTCCGATCCGGCAACAGCGGCAGCAGGTTAGGACACAGGAGACTACGATCCAGCCCCAAAGTCTCGCTGCCACGAGGAGCAATTAACAGCTAGGGTAGGCACAGGCCGAAAGTCCGTCCGCCACGGCCGGTCCGTAGATCTCGTTCAATAGTCCTCGGGTGGGGAGAGCTTCGTCCAGCGTCCACGGCGGCCCTCTCATGCCATGTGCGTCACGCCAGTGCTGGCAGTCAGGAATCTCAGGGCCCCTCCGGTTACCGGCATCTGTGTAGGCGTGGATTGTCCCCTCCCCAAGTGGACCGGGTGGCAGCAGACCCCGTAGGGGCCAGGCGGACTCGGCATATGTCCTCTCCAGCGGGAGGCGAAAGGAAGATGGCCGCCGCCACCAGGGCCACTGCTCTGCAGTGGAGATAGGTCCCGGGGGCTCCGGGGGGGTCATCCGGCTCCTCAGATCTTACACCTTAGGTCCGGTTCCGCCCCTCTTAGGTCGCTCGAATCGCCGGAAAGGTCCCCCAGCGCCCCCAGCATTCCCAACAACAAAGGCCCCGGGAAGCCGGGGGGTCGATTTGGTGTGGCCAGGGAGGAGCCTCGCCAGGAGCCCCGCAGGGAGCCTCAGGCCACGGCTCCGGCGTCGGTAGCAGGAGGAGACGGGGCTCAAAGCAGCTGGTCCCGCTCACACTTAGGGTTCCGGGCGGCAGGCGGTCCGTCGCAGGTCTGGGCCAGAGATGCAGCCTTCAGTTTCTCATCGGCCGTGTAAGCGCCGCCATCTTGAGCTCTGGACGCTCGCTCCCTTCTCTCCGAGCGGGCGTCCCGTAGTACTGTCTCCGCCGTGCTGGGCAGACCGGAGCAGGCGCTGATATGGTACTCGGGATCGCCCGGAGTTTCACGGGGATCCCAGGTCAAAAACAGGAGGAAGATGCAGGATTACTGGGCGGAGGGGTCGGGAGCCTCGTTAGGCTGCGACCATCTTCTCCGGCTGCTAGCCACGCCCCCCTATCTTGCACTTTACACATACACACTAATATTAGAGCACCTATGCCTAGAGTAGCAGTCTTAACCTGGGGTCGATTGACCCACGGCAGTCCACGACCCCTATTCAGGAAGTCTGAGATTTTTTTAGAAAATTAAATATTATTTAACACAATAATAGAGTATACTTGTATGAAAAAAGGTTAAATTTTAAATTTTAAAGTGCATGAATGTGAACAAATTTGAAATTGGCTAAATATCAAGTTGGTGCCCTTACCTTGTTTCATGGGAGTAGCACAACTACAGCAAATATAATCTAATACAGATGATTTGTGGCTGCAAATGAAGCACAGCTATTCACAGACAAAACTAGATCATGCATTCGGAACAAAAAAAGACAAAGTGATATGTCACAGCCTAGCACATTGCTTCATGTTATAGAAATAAAACCACATTTTGAGAATTTCAAACCTTTCCATTAAAATTACCATTTCGATTTTTGTATTTTTTTGCTTGTGAATTAAATAAAATATTTTCTACTTTATGCATTTGTTTGTTTTGTTTACCTGTTTCTGTATTTTTGGGTAATATTTTGAAATTTAGGTAGTACCAATTGGTTTGGCCAGGGTACCCAGCTTCCAATAGGGATCAGTGGGGGTCCACAGAAATTAAAAGTTAAGAACCACTGCCCTAAAGTCTATATACCATGGCTGGCACCATACACCAACATCTACACCATGCACTAACTATGCCATACTTCATCACCTACAACTTAAAGTTTGCACCACCTCCTTCACCAGATACTATCATCATGTAAACCACATACACCCAACACCACCTTACACCAAAACAATTATCTACACCCTGCATTTACACCACAAGCTACAACGCAAACTAACCTCATGTACACTGTCACTAACAAACACACCCACACCACACACCTAAAACCTATACAAACACCTGCACCTCCACACACAACACCAAATACACCTTTCACTCCCACACTGCCTCTGTATCTCCCTGGGACTAAACCAAATATACCTGACCACCTGTCTGATCTCCTGTTTGCCTTAAACCATCATGTAAATCCAGTGCCACCTAGAACTTGCATCACAGGAATTTAGTTGAGCATCTTGGGCTGTGTTTTGAATGTTAATTTTACCAAAAGTGCTACAGTGCTCCCATTACCTTTTATAAACCATCTGTAGCTGCCAGTGAGGACTAGGGGATGACTCATCAATGTCTGGACTGTGGAGCACTCCTAATCTAAAATGGGTTTAATCCTTGCCTGGATGCACTATCTCGACTTAGAGGCATTAAAAGACCAAAGATCAGGGGTCTTCAAACTGGGGAGCAGGACCACCTAGGGGGTCTTCAGGTGATCCCGGGGTGCCAGGCTCTGGCCAAAAGAAGCATTATGCTGACAACATTCCTTTGTTTTAAGCATAAAAATTGAGTGTCAGTAAGCCCTCTGGAATGGGCCATCACGACCAACTTTTGTCATATATATTCCGGCAGGGAGAAGGTGTCAAAAGGAAAGGGACTCCAAATATTCTTCAGTACCCTGACTCCTATTTCTAATAATCACTCTGTGGATACTTTTACACATTAGGAAGGCCTGCCTGACCAGAATGGTATGTTTGGCAATCATGTATTTGATTACATTTGTAAAACAGTACCATAATTTAACTGCAATGTTTAAATAAGTCTATACATATTTAAACATTGACAATTTAATAGAATAATTGTGAAAAATTGAGTGGGGGGGCAGTGATTTTTTTCCCCACTTGGGAGGGGCGCGGTATTAAGAGGTTGGAGAGCCACTGCCATAAATTGTTCTCCAAGCAATCTGTCAGATAATAACACTTAGGTTGTCTGCAGAACCTGAACACTATCTGGAGACAAATTGTGTAGTTCACCTGACTGGAAATACAGATGGTAATGTGAACAATGCAAGAAACACTGGTGTTGTATAATTAAGGCTCCCAGTTTTTGATTTTTACAGATAAATACAGACAGAAAAGAGTGTGCTCCCTGAATTAATTTGAAAGTGGGCATCTTTTGAAAGCCTTTCCGTAATATCTTTAATCAATTCCAGGCCAACAGCTGAGCAGGTAGATAGCATGGGGAGTTAACAAACAAGATGAAATGTCCTTTAATAACAACTTATGTCATCATTCATTTGTAGTATAACGCTAGAAGAATTTACCTGTCGGTGTATTGTCATGTTATATTTGGCTCCTTAATTTGCTAAATGTGCTCAATTTGCTAAAACATGACAGATGTCAACTTATCAGTGAACTTTTATTAGTTTCATAAATGTGTAAATATAATATCTTACAACTTCATTTATTCATGAAACACAACATAAATGTCACCAAATACTGTGTGCTGACACCAGTGCTATGAACAGAACACTTCATGATACCTTCAGCCAAAGAAAATATGGCGAAAGTAATGTGGTATCTATTTGCAGTCTCTCTGCTATTCAACTGTTCTGCAGAGGGAGAGATGTCTTCCTCCCTTCTATTGAGCCTCGCAATGTATGCCAATGCAGTCTGTTGAACTGGTGCTCCATCTCCTTCTCTTCCTCACCTCATCAACCCCATACCATCTCTGCCAAATGGCTAGAAAGAAAGGCCCACTGGTTTTGCCTAGAGATCTTCAGATCAATGGAGTAGTTTCATATTGGTCTATTTTATCCCTCTTCTTTTTAATAGATACATGCATCCCTGGGCACATTTGTTACATCAGTTAGTAACCAAATACTTCATAAATGCGGATGACACCTAATTAATGTTCTGAATGTTACAACAGTCAAATCCAAACAATTAATCCTGCCCTTCATTGGCCAAAACTCTTGCTGTAACTAGATGGTGAATTACAGCAAACTTTAATATCATCCATTAGGCCATTTCTTCCAATTAGGCAGATTTCAAGGAGAAGAAAGTTTCTTGGTGTTGGTCTACTGGAAGTCTAAGCTTAAAGCAACTGTTTTTTACTATAAATTCCCAAAGGGCTCATAACAACATTTGGGGATAGAGATGTATCCATTGTGGCACCAAATCTTGGAATGCACTTCCAAACCTTCCATATCATTTTTCAGGTAGGTCTTGAAAAACGTGTTATATAACCAATAATTTAGATATACTTTATTTTTTTAACCATTTTTTATTGGGTTTTATCCGAGCATTAGAGAAACATGATACAAGCATGCAGATTTGCATTGTTAATCCAAGTTAGGTGGTCCCACTATGAACACTGTGCATATAATGCAATGCAAATCAAATCCAACAAGAGCTATCGATTCAATGACTTAACTTAAAGCAATGACAGTTTACAGCTCCAGATATAAAAATTACTGAATAGCACAAGACAACTATCATCCGCTCATGTGTCTACCCCCCACACACCCGCAGCCCCGTACAGAGAGATCATATCGTACATACAGTATTTTTATACAAAACCCCTCAGGATCCCAATTCAATCCATCATCCACCTCTATAATATTTAAGCACAGGATAAGGAAAGGGAGGGGAGAAAGCACGAATCTCCTAGAATGTGGTATCAGTCGGTTACTAGGGCCCTACCCTTCCCCATCCAGTAATATCTGACTGAAACTCCTGTAACTCAGGCAAGAAATTGTCCCAATCTGCAACTCTGGGGATCAGTGCAATCCACTGGTTTCTTCCCACCTAAGCACCACTGATTTGACCCTGCCCCGTTTAATTATTGCAATGCACCACTGCTCCAGCCCAGGTAATGAGTTGGCTGGGTAAGATAGGCCCAATGTAAAATGTTATGTTGAGTGTACTGAAATTTTGCATTGCGGGATAGTTTGCACGAATATAGCAGTACCCTGCCCCATTTCTTCTGTGTCATGTCTCTACCTCGGTCTTGTTCCCAAGACCTTCTTGTTGCTGGGAACATGAAGGTATGCAGCATAGTTTACCACTTAATTGTGGGTTACCTGGGATTACATTTTAACATTCTCTTAGAATAAATGAAGGTCCCCATGCAAGGGATCTAAATAGAAGTTCAAATGGGAATAAGGCCGTTCTCTTCAGTTACACCTACTTGTAGGCAAACAAAACACAGAGGAGGATCGTTTTCTATTTTCTTCTCGGGAGTTCTTCTAGGCAGCCACACATTCCTTTCAGTGTTTTGTTTATACATTGTTGTACAAGAACATTAAACTGGAATACAAACAAAAAAAACGAAAACTCTCTCGTCTGCCCTGCTGGGTTTCAAAAGCACAAAGAAACATGTTACCAGAATAGTGTGGATCTCCTTGCCATTTCTTTAAAGTTGACAAAGGAGGTTTGTATTTAACCACTTGGCTGCTAAGGCACCTCTGGCCCCTCAATGTAATTTCCATTGAAATCAATGGAAACTCCATGACGAGTTACCCTTGTCATTAGCACTGAAGGGGTTAATTACCACATCTGTATTGTGAGCAGGATTGCATCTGCATTTTATAATTAAATGTTTCTTCCACCCAATAGCTTACCTTTTATGTAGCCCAATGGTTAAATAAAACATAAAACATGTAAGCACTCTGAAACTATATTTCCAATAAAGATATAATAGTTCTAATTCTACCTTTGGGAACTATATTGGAAAATCTATGTTACTTCCTAAATTTGATGGTTTCTGATACATCTTGAGTATTTCATTTCTGCCATAAAGTGAGAAACAAATGTAATGCTAGATGTTATTTGCATTATTGAAATAATCTAAAAGACTGAATTCACCATTTTACTGTGAATAAAATACATAATGATATCATAAAGGAGACTTGCTCATTACTCAATTCGGCAATTCTAAGCTGCTAATTTATAATATTAACATTCTGCCTGCAGGTACTGTTAAATAGATTTGCCTTTATTGTAGTAATGTATTTATGTACAAACTAAAAAGCAACTCAACTAGTCTAACAAAAAGTCTTATAATAGAAACAAAGCAATTAACTCTTCAATGTTCAGTTTTCCTATTTCTTTGCTTGATACTGAATCCTCCAATCCTAATGCTTCAAATGCTTCTGGTGTTTCAAACTTGATGCTCCATGTTGGCCTTGATTTGATCCAGAAAATAACTCTCTATTAATGTTCCGCCTACTAACAAATAAGGTAAAAAAGAATGCGGCATATCCAGTCAAATCCTCTTCTTACCACACATAGGGTGGATGGCCTACATACGTTTCATGGAAGAAGCCCAAACAAATTGCTGAAAATGACAAGTAGTATATTCTTGACAATACGACTTTCTAATATGGAGCAAAGAATCAGTGATTCAGAAGATGTTACAGCTAAGGTTTCCAAAGTTGAATTGCAGTTTCTGAATAAAATGACCTACAGAAGACCTAGAAAACAGAACCTGTAGGACTAATCTGAGAATGCATATTGTTCTATAGAGTGTTTAACAGGAGGTGCTAGCACAATTCATAAACAGCCTGGAGTTTTAGACTTAATAGATCTTTCAAAAAACAATATTAAAAGTTCACATTGATTGGGCAAAATAAATTAGTCAAAAGAGAAAAATGCCAAAACACTTTTTAGAATACACTCATATGATCCCTAGACATGTGTCCCTTGCTCGCTGTGCCACTGGATTCCCTGGATGATGAGGAGTGATACCCTGAAACCGATCCCACGATGCTTGTTTCCGGTCCAGGGAGGGCCCAGCTTGGCAGTTCGGGTTGGACTGTTCCAATGAGGATCAGGGTCAAGACTGATTTGCATATGGCTGGGTCCAAACTGGGCGAGGTAGTGAGCAAGAGAACAATGTATTTAACCCGGATCTCTCAAATGGAGTTGAATTTTTGATTTATTCAGCATTCTGTCCATCATTTTTGTTGCAGCTTTTTCTCCCTAAGTGGAATAGGTATGCCCAGACGTGGGTACATTGCTCACTGGATTGGCACTGGCTGATGATGGGCATGCCTAGACATGGGCCCCTTGCTTGCTGTGCCACTAGATTTCCTGGCTGATGAGGGGTGATACCCCAAAACTGATCCCAGGACGCTTGTTTCAAGTCCAGAGATGGCCCGGCTTGGCAGTTCGGGCTAGACTGTTCCCGTGAGGGGCAGGATCAACACTGATTTGCATATGGCTGAGCTCAAACTGGGGTGGTGCAGTTAGCAAAAGAGCAATGGATCTAACCCAGATCTCTCAAATGGAGTTGAATGCTTGATTTATTCAGCGTTCTGTCCATCATTTTTGCTGCAGCACTTTTAGAAGGATGGCATTGTCTTGCCCTAACCATTTGCTGCCTGCAGCCTTTTCTTGAGACACATGACTAGGTTTAGTTGGCAGTTGGTCTTCGTGTATTACTCCCTGACAGCCACATAATAGAGGGTCTGGGTGTTGGCAGGATAGACCATCTTAACTTGATGAGGGGGGGAAATCTGTCACCTGTTACATGTGGCATTTCAAAGAAACTGCCTCAACTCACACACAAAGAACTTCAGAGGTGCCTGCCAAGCAGTGCAGGGATTAATAGGGGGGCACCATAGGAGCCCCCTCATTCCCCAACTAGAGGCCGCAGGGAGATGCGGGCCCTGCTAGGGCCCCCCAAAGATGCTTTTCATGTCAGAAAGCCCGACATAGAAAGCCTGTTAGAAACCAACATCATAATCCCAACGGCTGAAACAATGTCGCATAGAGATTATGTGCCGGTTCCGACTGGCTGACAGGCTCCTTGAGCCCATAGGAATCCAGACAGAATGATCGACTGGTTTCAATTCCGACCACCTAGATTGAAACTAGGCCGTCTGAATTGAAACCGTTGATGTCGGTCAGAAAGCCTCCAACCTGCTGTTGAAGGAAATCTGACCAACATCAAAATCAGACCCTTGGTGTGGCATTCATTGTGCTCCTCCTAAAAGAATAGAAGAAATCCCGATGTTGTGGGGTCTTCGCAACTGTAAACAGGCCCTTTTGCGCTATGCCTTTGCTTTCCATACTGACTGCCAACGCGAAGCTCCAGGGAACCCACTATTCACACCACTGTGACCACCGCGTATGTGGCAACGTGAGATCTAAACCTTGCACTACAGCATCGACAGCCCGCAGTGACGGACAATGCGAAGCTCCACTGCAAACTTCCATGAGGCCCGGCAGGATCTTCGCGCTACAGCGATGACCATCTACAACGTCCAGTCTGTTCTCCGAGCTATAGCACTGACCATCAACGATGCCTTCCCTGGTCCTCGTGGCCTCCTCCACCGTAAACAGAACTCTTCCTGCTGAACTTTAGAAGTTTAACCGTGTCCCTGTATCCAACCGTGCTCCACTGCTGTCAGCCTGAACTTGTGACTTTTGTAAGGTTTTGCACAACAAGTAGACAGAGAGAGGAACTTTGTGCTTTTAGGTGCTATACTTACTTTACATCTTTAAAATTTCATATCTCCAGTTTCACTGATTAGAATTTTGTTGTTTTGCTGTCAAACAATTTATAAAAATTTGCTCTATCTTTCTAAATCTGTGTGGGATTTTTCTTTTGGTCATTTTTCACTTTTTTGCTGTTGGTGTGCTGCATAAATACTTTACATATTGACTCTAAGTTAAGCCTCACCGCTTTTGTCCTAAGCTATCACAGGGTTAAACACAACTTAATTTAGTGACTTTTGTGATTCACCCTGACAAAGATTGTGGTTGTTGCTTGAGAAGGGTTCATACCCCCCCCCCCCCAACCAACAACCCAATTTCTCACATTTAGATTTAGAAGGAAGCTAAGCTGGATACTTCGAAGCATAGCTCACCATGACAATGCTTCATGTTAAACGTGACTTTCACTTTTTCTTTTTCTATTTTATAAGTTATGTCACGATGTTGGTTTATCCGTTCATGTTTAATTACTATACTCAGTATTACATTCATACTATTTTTTTTTTTTTATCTGTCTCATAAGTATATTGTCTGTGATGCATCACTCGGTTTGTACCAATATTGTGATTGCTGTTCCTTTCTGAATTGGTAGGTGATTAATCATTTCATCTCTATGTTGGTCTCCATTCCCTATTCAACTTTTACTCTTTTGTGAATTAGTTCTATGCTCTGTTGATTCTTTTCCTGTTTTAAAATTCTTTCAGTTCTCCCTTTGCATATTTAATTTCTTACTTATTGTGAATGCTTTAAAGCACTAGGGTAGGCACATGTTTTATTCAGTTTTTAAAAGAAAATGACAGATAATCTGGAATGTCTAGGACTCTGGGAATACTGGTAAGAGATAGATAGTTTTTCTCATCTGAAAAGATTGAAAGTTAATATAACACTATTTCTGGAGAATTGTTGTTCTAAAAACAAAGATAATAAATGGAAAAGACTGCAGTTTGGAGAAATATTTTCCAAGCATTGGAGAAATAGAAAGACACTTTTGCAATAATACATACATCTTTACATATTAATGTCATTTTCAGGAAAATAATTACATTATTCAGTTGTGATTTCTAGAGGTAATGCCTTACGACATCCCTTTATCTACTTTTAATTTCCAAAAATATTGATTTCGATCTTTGGAATGTTATTATTGAAGTATTAATACATACTTATGATTTGCAAGAGACTATGAACAGCTCTTGAATCCATTCTCAGAATTGTTATCTAGTTTGACATGTCCTAAGAAACCTCAAAAGCTGCTTAAAAGAAGTGCATACAGATGTCAAAACTGGCACCCAGTGATTTTGTAACCTTGATGCACAAGATTACTTTTAGTCACAGGCGCATATAATACAGTTTACAATAAGTTATCTTCTCCAGTAAAAAACATGACAGCTAATTTATTGCATTCCAAAATAGGCTTGAAAGTAGCATCTGATCATGCACCAAAGAATACTGACGTTGATCTTGGTTCACCTCCCTTTTGATGGATGATAAATGTAACTAAATTTAAGGCTTTTTTTGCCAAAGATGTTTTACATTTAGGGACTCGTCTGATACATCTATTCATTCTATATTGGATATATATTAAACTTTATAACCAGTAGAAGGCATGTTTCAGCTAAAGAATGACACATTTTCTTTTAGTCATTTGGAACATCAACACTACTCTCCCAGTTCTCAAGACTTCTTGGGTAAACTGCTGCAAACCAAAATATACTTTAATAAGTAAAAAACGGAAAAAGCTTGTAGTTTGAGGAAACCTATTATGAGGCAGAAATAAGGTATGGACGCTCTTATCCAACTATGCAAACATAAAAATGGAAAGTAATTTCTTAAATCAGTACTTAATAATGATGGTGGTAGTAAGGTGGCTCATTCTAAAATTGCTAGAAATGTACATACATTTTTGTGTCTCCTTCGGATAAAGAAATGACTTTTGAAGTTATTTATGAAATATTTTTTGCATAAAAAGTGAAAGTACCAGGGTCTGATTAATTTTCTTCTAAATTATATTAATGTTTAAACAATCAACCGAATCCCAGTTTATGAGATCTGTAGTATTTGTTTATAGAGTAGTTCTGCTTCTGAAGTCTTTTGTGAAGTAAGGATTTCTTTTTTTCTCAGTATCTGGTAAAAATGTAACTTATTTCATAAGCTATCAGTCTATTCCCTATATCAATTATTGGCATAAGAAATATGGTTAAACCCCTTGCATCACATCTTGAAGCTTCTATACCAAAATAGACTGCAAATAAATAATCTTATTTTGTTAAATGAAGGCTATATTTTGACAATGGATGATCATTTTGAAAGAAAATAATCAAGTTTCTTTACCTAGATCCTGTATTGCTGCCATTTCATGGAATGCTACAAATGCATTCAGCAGGGTGGGTTGGGACTTCATGAAAAAATAATTTTGGCCCTACATTCTTGAAATTCAGCACACTATTATATATTCTCCATAGGTAGCAATTTTTTGTAAGTAAACTCCAAACAGTTTATTTTATCACCAAAATGGGATTTAAACAATGGTGTTCACTACATAGAATGCTTGGAGTTGAAATTTGAAAAACTCTTTTAACATTGGAGATAATTTGGTAAAGTATTCTCCGTATGCAGATAACATGCCCATGTGCATCAATAATCCTGAAATGTGAGTGCATCCATTTTTTGAGGAAGTTAACAGTAATTCTTTTGAATCTGGATATAAATTAAATATTTTGAAAGCTTCTTTTAAGTAAACACTGCTTAAAAGATATGCTTCAATTATTTAATTTAACCTCATATAAAATAAAGGTAAGATATTTAGGAATGTGGTTTTACAATTCTATTGGTGAAACCTTTGAATGTATGAGACAGCATATTAAAGAAAACCTTTTTCTATTCTAAAACTAGATTCTGTTATGAGAGAGTCTGTCACTTGTTTATAATCATCAAGTACTCTTTAACCTCCTAAGTGCCTTAATGAATGCTACCTAATGAAAAAATAATTGAGCCCAAAATATCATCTTCTTTTTTGAGGGCTCACTCAGAGCAACTTGCCGAACACAACCAGAGAATTTGCCGACAGTTCTTGCATAGCTATCTTCTGCAATGGTCATCAACACTTCCAAAAAACTGCTGGACTGAAAATGTCTCAATCTAAGGAACATACTTTTTCCATCAGCCACCAACAGTACCTAGCTCATATTCTTCATCATCAGTGCCTAAAGTGAGACAACCTCATCAAGCTTGGCCAGCAACAACTCAACTGTGCTAGAAGACTCTGTGTAAAATGTCTTGCGCTAAAAGCTCTGGCATCAAGAAAAGAAGAAACAGAAGAGATCTGCATGTTCACCAATTGGTTTCAAGGGCTGGACCAGCCTTTGGCAGTGCTTATTCCCACACAGAGCATTTTTACATTTATTTTCCACCATCATTGAGATTTATTGCTGTTTGATCCCAAGCATCCAGGTTTTGTTGGACATCGCCTGCATCTGTCTTTAGGTTATGAGTATTTTGATCAGTGTTCCAAACTTCTGTTGCAATAAATGTATGACCTGATTTACAGACTTGATGATCAACTGGAACTTTTCCTGAACATATGGATCCTTTTCTACCAAGAGGAAGTGTCAGATAGTGTCCTCTTGAACATGTTTACACTGAGGTGGCATTTTCTGATTGATTTGTGAAGATGTATACATGTAACCTATATCCTCTCAGAATAATTTCCCTTCAACTGTAAGTAAACTCCCCTTCTTTATTTTATAAGAGCAATACATTGACCTTCTGACGGTAACAGCGGAGCAGCTCTCTGAATCATACTTCTTATTCTATTAATATGACTTGCTTTTTTGCCCTGTAACACTTCTTACAGTTTCTTTATCATAATTAATATGATTTTTCACAATAGGATGTATCATCGAAAAATGTCTTGTATCATTCAGAATTTTAAGCGAGTACTTATCTGAATCATTCAACTGACTTGAATGTACTTTTCTCATATTCAGTGATTAGTAGTTTATAGTAACAATGTATTGCAACAGTTATCCTGCAATGTTTTGAGACAAAATGAATACATCATACTGATTTGTAACACTGTTCTGGTGCAAAAGTTCATATTTTATGTACCCATAAAGATTTTCAGACACAAATAAACATGAAATTCTGTCAATATGACAATTTTTGCAATTGAAAGTATACGGTTAGTATGATTGCGGTTGGTCCTGGGTGGCTTGATCTGCAAAGGTAAGCAAAGCACCACAAACTCATAGGCAATAGGTATCTGCGTACCCAGCAATTTTCTCACCTTGGAAATACACACAAATTTGCCCTCTTTAAGGTTAGGAATAAGTGTGGTGCCCCCAGGGTGATAATGGAGAGATAACATCACCATATTTAATTTGGATGTAGTGTGAAGGATTCCGCCACAATTGAAAATATTTTGCCAATGGAGAACCAATCCAAAAATGGTAAATATGCAAATGCCTATTTGTGTCATATTTCTAAATGCAACATTTCCAGCTTGATGGACCTTTTATTTGTATAGATGTATACTGATGATTTTTGAAGAGAGGAAGTCTGCTACCACTTTAACTGGAGGATTTGACACATGTTTGTGTATGCTGGGGGCCAGGTATAAGATTGTGTTTATAGCATGTTAATGGTGTAAAATGTATTCTAAGTTTGCTGCTTTTCAATCAGTGTCTTCTGATTCCAATAATAACAGTTATTAACTGGCACAACATTTTAACATACAGCTTCATGCTATGGAACAAATACAATTTCAAATAATTAATGTATCAATACAATAAAATGAAGAGAAAATTGTTACAACAAACTGCTACAACAACAAAAAAATGTGGACACACCAGTTTGTGTTGAGGGACATATTGCCTGTCATTTTAGAGAAGACATCAGGTTGATTGGGAAAATATTTGTTCATCATGAATGCAAGATGCTGATGAATGATTACAGGGAATTTTCCTGAAGTAGAAGCTTGGCGTTTCAAAATAAATTGAATGAATAATAGGTTATTGGGGTGAATAATCTCTCTAATTAACAATCATGTGATGAAAGAAAAAATATTTAAATGGAATAAAGGCTTATTATTTGATACAATAATACAAATAGAAATTGAATATTTGTGCAATTAATTAAAATCATATAAATCTTCTATGAAGTATTGATTACATTTGTGAGTTCTTAATGCATTTCAGACCTTTCAAACACAAGAGATAGCAGAAATACTTACACCTCAAGTAGACTATGGTGATCTGTGAATGCCACTGGAAAAACCTAGCTGTCAAGAAAAATTAGCACACAAATGCTTGCCAACACACTTACACGCTGAAGACAATTATATTTGTTTCAATGCCCAAAATAACACTATTTTGTTACAACAGATGTCAGCCATAGTGAAACTCACCAGCACAAAAGTGCAATTAATGCTCTTTGTGTCTCTTAATAACTGGTATGGCATAAATGTATGCATAGTAGAAAGCATGTATGATTCTCTGGTTTTACGATAGGAACATTTACAAAATTGTATACAACATAGCTGTGTTGAAGTTGGGATAATTTATGTATCATTTCGTCTAATGGGTAAAATGGGAATTCAATCAATGCATTTAAATACTGCTCAGCATCATGGCTGAATCTTTACCTATACTAGAATGTGTACTATAAACAGGAACACCCCCTGGATCATCTTCCTCTACTTGATTTACTTTATAGGTACTCATTTGCCTATTTAAAGAAAAACGTTTAATGGTGCATTGCTCATAAGACCACTGTTAGACCTGGCGCCATTGGTGTGGGTTTCCCCTGTGTTTTTGCCTTTGCCTCTTGTTATTTTGCTGTTTTGAACTTCATTTTTGCTGGTCCACATACTTTGGGGACTTTGCCACTGCTGTTCAAAGCCAAAGTGCAAGTGCTCCCTCTGTAAATTGTTATTATGGATTGGTGATTCCATGATTGGGTATTTGATTTTCTACTAGGTAGCCAATTCTGATGTTGGACGGTCTGAGTCTGTCCGACATTGGTAGGGAACTGAAACTGAAACACCTCCTGTTGTCGGTTCCAGCCCAGCAAGTAGGTTACAACCAACCCTGTTTGGTCGCAATCCTACACCTTACAGTGGTGCCTGCCACCAAGTACAGGGATCAACAGGGGACACCATAGGTGCCCCCTAAGCTGCCTTTCAGCAACCTTGCAACCATGGGGACCCTGCTGGGAGTCCCCAAAGACAGATTGCCAAAAGCGTTTCAAAGTCAGAAAGGCCGACACAAAAAAGCTTTGGATATGTGCCATAGTAATCCCTCAGCTGGAAAGAGCTGGTCGAGGCATTACTGAAGGACTTCTGAATGGCGGATGGGCTCTCCGAGCCCATCCGCCGGAGGCCATTCCAAAATATGATAATTCACTTTCCGGCCGGCCCTATCAAAATGGATCGGTCAGAAAGGAATCCGAACTGCGAATTACGATGCGGGCTCCGATGGTCGGAGTCGTTTCAGCCTGCATCTTAATAGAGCCCTAAGTCCCTAGTAAAGGGCACTGTGTGTGTTCAGGGCCTGAAAATCAAATGCTGCTAGTGGGCTTGCAGCACTGAGTATTCCACCCACACAAGCAGTCTTTCAAAGGTAACTCAGACCTGCCACTGCATTGTCTGTGTGCAGTTCGGTACTGCCATGTCTACCTAGCAAGTGCACCCACTTGCCAGGTCCTAACCTTCCCTTTTCTTACTTGTGAGTCACCCCTAAGGTAGGCCCAAGGTACCCCTGTGGGAAGGTGCAGTGTATGTGAAAGGTAGGACATGCCCTGATGTGTGTAGCATGTCCTGATAGTGAAATATTGCCAATTTCGTTTTTCTCTATTGAAAGGCTACCTGTCCCATAGGCTGGAATGGGAGTTTATTTATGACATCTTTCAAATATAACTTCATATTGGGACAAGATTGAAGATAGTTTATTGTGCCTGAACTCAGAATAGAAAAATCATTTTTTAGTAAGGATGATTTTTTGCAATCTGTTTTTGAAAATACCAGTTTTAGAAAGTAGGTATTTTCATTCTTAGCCATCCTATGTGCCTCTGCTAGGTTTTTGCATTGACTGTCTGGATTTGGAGTGACAGGGTCTGGGGCTGTGCATTCTGTTCAGACAGCCACCTGAGGGGGTGAGGTGTGTCCTGCCTTTCCTGGGTGAGCCAGGGATTGGCTGAATAGACCTGGGCAGCATTCAGAGTAGGGGGAGGAGATTTCTTTCACACCTGAATCGGCCTGGTCTGCTTTGGACAATGCTGTCTCCACCTGCTGCCAGGGAGCACAACCAGAGAGGACAGAACTGGTTTTGGCTGGGCAAAGAGCTTCTCTGTCACCAGAGAACAAAGGGGTTTGTACTATAAAAAGTGGAGCCCAGACCGCAGACTTTTAGACTACTTCTGGAATTCAATAGGAACCTCTGCAAAGGAGAAGAGCTGGAAATAACTGAAGGAGAAGTACTACCCCTTTGCTGTGTGCTGTCTAGGGTTAGCATAAAGTGGCAGTTTCTGCTAAGGAGAGGAGCTGTGTGTGTATCATGCTTGAAAAGTGTCTCCAAGGGCTTTAAGTGAAGCTTGCCCCTGGTCATGAGATCCCAGGAACTCCATCCCTCTGGACACCATCTCTGGAACCGCTGGTTTCAGACAGTGCCAAAGAAAAGGGCAACTGACTCTGTCACTGAGTCTGTTGCAGGATTTTGTGTCCTGAAGGCCCCGCAGAAGGCACCGCTGCACTTCGCACCGCTACCAACGCCATCTTGACCATTGTCACCTCTTCTTGTGAGCACCACACTAAGCACCCCCTCGTCTCACTCTGCCTGGACGTCACTGACATCATTGCTGCCTGACCCGTACATCGACCCGTTCCGTCGCCTGCACCGCAGCCTGCCAGCACTGCATCAAGCACTGCCTCACCCAGCACCATAAGCCTTGTCCTCACAATGCTGTCTGGACGATCGTCACCGAGCCGCTGCCTGCACCGCATCATGAGGGCACTGCACCTTGCACCGCTTCCGTTTTGCAATGCAACCACAATGGTTGCCCTGACAGACTCGTATTGGAAAGGAACGCCGGTTGGATGCAGGGAGGCCGTAAACTTCATTAAAGGTTTTTAAGAAAGGAATATATATCCTCCTTTATCTGCTCTCCTTGATCACCTCATCACGGGATCAGCTGAGTGAAGATAGCTCATAATGGCATCTCGACTCTTGGTAACATCCTAATGCGATCGACAAGGAGACCATGGCAGGCCCTTGGAAAAAGCTTTTGTTTCTAGCACAATTCAAGTGCACCCCGTTTAAAAAAAAAACACTAACACTGTGGCTCCAACCAAGGCTCTTATATCCCGAAAACTTTTTTTATAAATGACACTTATCTGGAGGGATCTCTCTGAAAGTGAAAAGAACTTGACCCTCGACCATTGTAGCAACTCTACGCTTGTACAAAGAAAACTGTCTTGAAGAAGGTGAACATCAAACGAAATCACCGAAACGCCTCCTCGACCTTTGTTTTCTAAAAAAAATTGTTTATGTATTGATTGTTTATGTTTTTTATGAATTTTATGACTAAATTGTATTTTAAATCTGTGTAATGAATTGCAAAAATGATTTTTTGACATATCAAACTTCTGGGTCTAATTGTATTATTCCGATGATAGCTGACATTAGGAATGTTTAGTCAATCCAAATTGTTTTTGTGGTTGTGCAATATGCTGGTAGTTTAATCTTTTAGTACATATCAGTGTTCATGTCTGTGGGACATATTTGATTTTGTTGTTGTGCTTACCCAGTCCCTATTGTGTATAGTAGGGTACCTCCCTCCTTGTATAAACTGACAGACTTGCACCAATGTGTCGGTTGCAATGAGAAAGGTACTGTTCATGTGTCTGTCAACGCTTTAACTGGCCTGTACCAATGCTGCGGCTGAAACTGTTAGACTCTGTTGTTTCACCATTGCGGTAGCCCCGGACGGAGCTACGGACTCGTAAGAACTGTGTTTTGTGGATATTTCTAAAATGTTAAGGTTTTCTTGCATCACTGCATATTTTTCAGAACTGTATTGTGGATTTTTGTCGTATTTGGTCTTGTTGGTTTTTTTTCTAAACTGGTGTGTCCATATGTAGTGTTACTGTAAGCCTGCACAAATGCTTTACACACTGCCTCTGAGATAAGCCTGTCTGCTTGTGCCAATCTACCAAGGGCATGAGCAGGTATTATTTTAGAAGTGTACCCTCCCTTTCCCTGACTAGGAAGAAGGGTCACTACTTGGACAAAGGTGCAAACAATTGCCAAATAGAGACCCCCATTTCTAACAACCACCTAATAATAGCAAGTTCAATCAATCAATAGTTATTTTATTCAATATTAACATTAAAATTAAAATCATACAAGTATTCATAAGAAAAGGATTGCATTATCGCAATAATACATAAAATACATCGTATTACATCTCTGACATAGAAGTACATATAAATACATAAAAACATATTATTTGTAAAAACAAGCCAGAAAAGACATCTATGGCCAATGCCCAGAAACCTGTCCCTAGCGTCTACCACAGTAGACCCTATGGACACATAAAAACAAATCTCCTGTGTAGCTAAAAGTTGCAGATATAAAAGGGCAGGTATAACCTGAGAAAAATAGGTCACTAAAGGTAAAGGTTTTATAAACATAGATCAAAGAGTTTTTATAAAAAGGGCAGGATGAATACAATGGCAAAGTGTCACAAGTTGAAAGCTGATCACAGGAACATAAGAGCAGTTCAATATGCTTATACTATGCTCTCTTGGAATAGAGCAGCTGATGAATAAAGCCCAGCCTAAAATAAGTCCATAGACGACGATGATATTTTAGCATATCCTAATGAAGATAAGGCTCTATTACGGGAACTGATTTTACCATGATAGATTTCTTGTGTGATAGTTCGACCAGGGCTAAGGCTTCCATCTCAGCTGCTACCCTTAGAGGAAAGGTCGGCTACAGACATGTTTAACAATGCTCTGTCAGTGGAAAAATATCTCTGGTCTCTAAAGGGCACTAAAATATTCCTTGATGTAAACCTGCTAAGGAACATTATGCATATTGCCCAGTTTAATACAATGCTTAACAACTAATCTTTTGAGTCTCAATTCTTCCTTCAACCAGACAGCACACCACATCAAGAGGGGATGCAGACAAATAAAGTCTGTGATATAACTAAGCCCTAACTCATCATGGAGAATCTCAGTTGGAGTACTTTTCCCAACCCCCAGAAAACTGCAAAAAAATGTGTTCTCCGCCACCATTATTGAGCCTAGTTTTGTGCAACCCCAGATCTCACACCCAAAAGTTGAAATTGGGATGCACTTGACTTTGTAAATTTCCAACAAAGCTTTAAAAGACTTCTGGTCTAAACACAAGGAGAAGTCATTTACCTTGGCTCATGCTCTCTTTAGACTTCCAATGTTTTTTTAATTTGTATTAGGGGTTGCCAATTAAGCCCAGAATCTATTAAAATTCCTTTGTAAATAAAATTATAAAATGTACTTAAAATCTGGCCTTGCACAGAAAAAGTGTCCCTTTTCATGCTGTTGGCCCCAGTGCCATCACATGCGATTTTTAAAAATTAGTAAGTAAGTCCAAGCTACCCATTAAATCAACAAAGAGGTCTAAAAGGAGCTGCAGACTTCTAGCAGTGCGGGCAATTAAAACAGAATCGTTAGCATATAAAAGAGCCTGAAGCAGTCTACCCCCAACTCTTGGGACATCTAAACCCTGCACGTAAAGAGCCTTCTCTAAGTGGTTAACATATATTATAAAAAGAAAGGGCACCAAAATATGACCCTGCGGAATGCCTGTTCTAAGTGCAAAGTGTTTCATGTATTTCCCATTACTACCATAGCAGACAGAGGCCGTCAACCCCAATGCAATTTCATAAGAACATCCACCAAACATTGTTCTATGCCCATGGACCCCAGCACCACCCAAAGCTTATCCCTTTTGACCATGTCAAAAGCAGAGCTGAGGTCCATGAAAGCAAGATGGAATGAACCACTTTTGGCTCAAGTGTATTTGTGAACAACAAAGTGGAGGTTAAGATTCTGCTCCACAGTGCTCCGCCCCTGTCTGACCCTATTTTGAATATCAGGCAGTATGTTATGTCCCTCTGCCCAATAGGTTACTCTCTTCAATATGGCCCTGCCTGACTTCCATTTTGATTAGAGAACTAGGACTATAACAGAAGGGGTCCTTCCTGTCCACCTTTTTATACATAGGTACTGTAATGGAATGGTGCCATGCCTCCAGAAGGGACCTACTAAAAGCAGCATTAATGTGTAACATAGGAAGAGGGGCCCAGAGGTCCACAAACGATTTAAACAGGTCCCCAGGTACCCCATTTGCCCCAGGGGCCTTCCTACTGGCTAGGACACAATAGCATCTCTAATCTCTTTCCACTTTATTGCCAATTTGGTGCTAGAGAAAAGGGTGGAAAATCTAGGACTTCCCCCTTGTATAAAGCTGAAAAGTGGTCATCTCAGGCCTGGGCAGAGACTAGAGTAGCTACATCTTCCACCGGATCCCCCTTGAAAAATGGATGATTAACACTTTTCCAAAACAAGGTGCTATCTTTCTGAGTGCTGGCAAAGAAAAGGTCCTCCCAGTGCTCAGTCTTTAATTCCAATTAAATCTGTTTTACTGCTGCTCTATAGTTAACCCTGCAATCTCTTACCGCCCCGTCACGAGGATTGTTTTTCTAGCAAAGCTAACAGAGCCTTATGTGCCTTAGTGAAATTATTATTCAACCAATGGCAGAGACCTGAGTTATAGAACTCCTGGGCTTCAAGAGGGCAGTGTTAATATAGGCATATATCTTATCATACACCATAAGAATAGCTTCATAAGGGCCTCTACATTCAAACAAGTCTGAATTTCTAAAAAAACAAGACCTTACTAAATGAGTGAAAAAGGGTCTAGGGGATAATTGTATCCCCCTTCAATCAATGCCCTTGATCAGTTGTTTTAACTTGGTATTTAAAGCAGGTAAGAGAGTCTGCCTGCACTGTATCGCAATGGAAACTAGCAAGTAGAGGACTATGGTCACTGAGGATGTTCCATTTAACCGTAAAGGGCATAAGGAGAAAAATAAACCCTCAGAAACATAAATATGATCAATAAAGGATTCACACTCAGGCTCTTAAAAGTAGGAACAATATTACCTAACAACAAACTCTCTGTACTCAAAACGGTTCACCAAATTGTATTCACCGGACAACTCATTTATCATATCCCCTGAAAATGATGCTTAAGATGAATCTGATCCTGAGACCCACCCTCATCAATCAGACTTTCCTCATGAAGAGGGTGAAGATTAAGATTAATTAGGATTAGTAGAGCTGTGTATTTTGTAGAATGAGAAGTGCAAAAGAAATAGAGAAGGGTACTACGTGGGTCAACACATCTTCAAATTCCTTCTTGCGTATAGCGTAATAGAATACAAAAGGTCCATATGTTTTTCTCAAAGGATCAGGAGAACCCCTAACATGTGCAGAGAAGGCCCCACCATCCTTTCCATTTTATAGGCCCGGTCAAGCTTGAGAATGGTCACAAGACCACCACTTGCCGTCCCGCTGGCCGAGTGTAAAGCATTCATTGCGAAGGAAGAATATCCATCTAGGTGAATCCCACCCTTTGTATCCCAGGTTTCCTGGAGACAGATAATGTCAAAAGGAGTAAACATCTTTGACCAATTGGGTTAATTGAGTTTATCCTGCAAAACCGCTATGTTCCAGCACATGACCTGGAGGGTACTGGGAGGCATTGACGCAAGAGTGGAGACTCTCTCCCACCCCAGTCAGTCCAAAATGATTCAACAAAGCAAGATTTATCCCAGGGTCCCAATCATGAACACTGACAAGGGCTTAGGGATGTCTACATAAGTTGCTACCTGGCAGGAGGGTCCCCTGAGCACAGGTTTAAGAAAGTACCCCAAGGGCAAAATTGTTATACAATTAGAAAATCTTGGATTAGCTATAGAGTTTGTTAGCAGAAATCCAGTTCTGTGGGTATTACAAAAATTTACTACAAAACAGTCACCCCCCAAGAGACTTGGGGACGCTGCCTAACCAGCCTACTCGGCACATTACATTTATTTTGTCAAATAACATCAGTCTTACATAAGTGGAAGCCCTACCAGCAAGTCAATGAACAGTTTTTTTCTTGAGTTGTTGGTAGTCTTAGGGGTGGAATGCTTAGCAGACAGGACATTAGCAAGGACCAGAACATAAGGGGCACAAGCAGGTGGGAGATGCAAGGTAATAGTGGTGGGAGGACAAGTCTTTTGAACTTCTGCAGCAGTTTTTTCCTTAGACAGCAAATGACCCCCCCTGTTCTATGTTTGATGCACATGATGATCCACTGGTCCCCTCCCCCCACACCTGCTCTGGCTACTCTGCCCATGGGATGACCGTGAGTTCTGGTGGAAATACCTGGAAGATTTTAAATAATGCTGTCTGTGCCTGGGGAGTTACTCCCTTTGTTAACCCCTGAAGCAGATCCTATGGGGGTGGGGGGACCAGTTTCGAACTGTGGCCTTTCTCAGTGGAGGGCACATTAACCTGGGCAAAGTTATTTGGTGGTTTCAGATTAAACAGGCGCTCTGTTTAAAAAGATGCCTAAAAGTTCCCAATGGGATTCAACAGAGTTTGCCAGGATGCCCACATTGACCTCCTATCCAATCCATCCTTCCAATGAGAAGGTTTCAAGTGCCGACAATATTTGCAATTCAATAAGGCTAGCACCATTGTGGGTCACACACTCATTAAGAGAGGCCACATGCCCCCTTTTTGATTTCCTTTAGAGGCTAGACCCATGTTGAGGGCAGAGCTGGTAAACACCCTTTTTAATTTTACCTCAGGGTTGGTCACCCCACCAACAGTCCTCTCCTCCCGTCCTCTCTGGGAATCCGCCTGGGCTTGTACATCTGGCAGGTCTACTGGGCCTGCTGTGTCAACCAAGGCCCCCTCACTCCCTTATAGGACATTTATCCATAGTGTTTTTGGCTTCCGCTTTCCTTTTCCCCATTGAGTAAAGATGTGTGTGCCAAGAGATAGCAAAATCACAGTATCTTGACCTTAAATGGACTATTTTGGATACAGGACTAGCTGTCAAAAAACTAGGGCCAATAGGGGTGGCCCAGCGCAGCATCTATCAGGCTCTGACAGACGCAGACAGACCAGTCTTGGCCCGGTCTTCACCCGTATACATGCACGGGATTGCCAGGTGTGCTATGAGCACATGATAGGCCCCGCCTCCTTGGCCCTCCACTCAGCAGGTGCATTTCATGGCCCGTATCAGGGTAGGAGATTGAGTCCCTTGATCTCAGTGGGCGTCCTGGAGCCCAACTACCTATTTAGGTTGACACACAAAGTAATAGTGGTAAGTTGCATAGGGCTGAAGCTTCAACTAATGTGTGATTTGTTGGTGTCTGGAGTGAAGGTAAAAAAAGTATTGCTTGAAAAATGTAAAGGAACTGCTAAATCATAACTGTGCCCTAAAATGTTACATTAAGTGCAAAAAAGTGTGACTTCAAAATATGAGACTACATGAAATGATGATAACACATATTTAGGCAAATCGTGACAAGGGAAGACAAGACTTTGATGATCCATTGATTATTATTAGTGCTGGATATAGACAAATCATTTCTCTAAATTGGATCCTATTGATCCCTTCGCTACAAACCCAGAATTTGTTTCCAACAGAAACCTTTTCTGTGAAATCCATTGTTTTGAAATATTTCAAGTTGGTGCAGCGTAGCTTCACAGCTTTGCATTCAGATCCGATAGCAGATAATGTGGTTAAATATGAACCAGTCAAGTGGCCCCATTTTCCTACCGTCTTGAATCACGTTCCATAAATAGGAACAGAATGACATAGACTTGGTAGGCCAAACGTTACACTGATAGAGATTATAAATGGAAAATAAACCATGGACATTTTAAGATGCAATGGTCTTTCTGAATATTGTGATATCTTGCACACAAGAAATAGGTAAATCCTCGATTCCACAGGGTTTCTGCCACATTTAGTCAGAGCTTCAGGTTGTACATATTTTATTGCATATTATACTGCATTGATCAAAGGCTCTTGTTTTTGCCATTTCTTGGTTTAAAGTCTTTTTTTCTAAGATATTATGTACTCTAATTTTGGCTAATAAGAAAATATATGCATTACAATACACGTGAAACAGTTAGATGTAGCTCTAACAGTAAACTTACTAGGGTTATTACTGCTACAGAAGATATTTGACAGGATGGTGTTTTGGCAATGAACCTTTTCGATTTTTCACGAATAGATAAATCTGCAGGCTGATGCTTTGAACTCTGCTGGTGCATTATTTCTTCTCCTTGTACATACAATTACGTTGTGCAGGAATGGAAATCGCATCAACAAGTGATTAGGTGCCTTCAATAGATTCTGTCAAGAAATAGGTTTTTGGACGAACAGTTTAAAATACAAATACAAAGTGTTAATACTTTCATAACCCAAGGAGTTAAATTGCACAGACCATTTTGATGTACTCATCTTCACACCACTCAACATTCTGACAAGCACCCAATCTCTAGCCTTCAATTTCAATGTTTTCTATCACCTTGGTCATATCCATACTACTTCTGTTTTTCTCGTACAGTATGTCGTATCTTAGCTACATCCACCCCAATGATTTTCCTTTACACATTCGAGTGAGTACTGCTTTGGAGCATGGCACACAATCCCTTAGCAAATGAAAGAGTGACCCCTCCGTGGTGGAATGTGGTATGACTCTGTAACTCCAAAGCATATTTTTTATCTCACCCTTCCAATCGAGACCATTTTGAACCACCAACTGTACATTCTCGTCCAACATCCTACTGAATCCCTCCACTAGACCATTTTCCTTGGGGTGTTCTATTGCAGTTTTCCCTATGTCTCACTATTCATTATAAGGTATTCTTCAAACTCACCAGATAGGAACTGAGGGCCATTATCGGTTACAACTTCCTCTGGGTTGGGTTCCCTTCTCTGTGAAACACTTCGTCACAGAATTCCACTATCATCTTAGATTTTACATCACTCACTAAAGCTACTTCTGACCAGCTCAAAAAATATTCAATGAGCACAATGGCATATTTCCTTCTGCCTCCTCTCACTTCATATGAAACACATTTGTCCATTGCCATTTTTTGACATGTCCTCTCAGGACGTTCTATAGGCATTACACTAGTTTCCCTACACACATGACTTTTGTGACTGCAGGCACATGCTAAACAACCCCTCACAAATCTGTCAACACATCAATCCACGCCCGGCCACCAAAAATTGTGTCTCACCTTTCTTTTCATGGCAGACATACCACCATGCCCTCATGTATTATCACCATTAATCTCTCTCTCAAAGCTCTCAGCACCAACAATATGTCACACTGCCTGACAATGCCATCCAGAAATGACTCAGGCCCAACTAGCTTATAATTGAACAGTCCAGGATCCCGATCCTGCTTCAAAAGTCCTATATTGCAGTAAAAGCACCACTATTTTTTGCTTCTCATCATCTCCTTCTATGGCGTGCATCCATTCTTGCCCAGTGATGGCTTTTGGAGTAGAACTTTCCACATCAGCTACCACCCAATCACTTTCCTCATCAACTTCCTCAGCAGCTATTGGCAACCTGGACAGGCAGTCAGCATTAAACATTTTTCACCTCAGGAACATAGCAAACTTTAAATACAAACTCCTGCAATCTGTACCATTTAGCGATTCAGTGCTTAGCCCGGCCTGCACCCCTTGAGGTAAACAAATCCACCAATGGTTTATTATCATTCCTGATCTCAACTTCTGTTCCTCACAAATAGTTCAGAAAGTGTGGAACACCCTACCAGCAATCTAGTACTTCCTTTTCTATGGTGGAGTAATTATTTTCCCCATATCTCAGCTTACGGAAAGCAAATGCGACAATTCCTTCTCCACCTCCATCAGGACAGCACCTCAGCCAGTACATACTAGCATTGGTGCATACAATGCTATGATGTTTAGAGTCAAAAGGTTTCAACTCCACAGCTTGTGAAATACAATTCTTTATGTCAGCAAATGATTTCTGACATTAAGGTATCCAATCATACCTTGTCCCTTTTTTCATTAGCTTTCTCTTAAGTTCCACCCTGTTGGCAAAGTGATCCACAACCTTCACTCTGCGAAGCCAAATAACAACCTAACTAGATCCGTGTCTTGTGGACACAGTGCCCTCTCAATTGCCTTCAACAACTTCATCTTTGATTTAATACCCTTACCTGAAATTGTGTGGCCTAGATACTTCACTTACCTCACAGCAAATTTGCACTTCTTCCTTTCTACAGTGAGTCCAGATTTTTCAAAAATGTCCAAAGCCTCACACAAACATCCATCATGATCTCAGTTTACTCCCCTCACTAGTACATCATCCTGAAAGTACATTACATTACCTAGACTTCCTAGAAGCTGTAGCATTATGCCTTGGAAAAAAGCTGTTGCTGAAGCTAATCCAAATGCTATTCGCACAAACCTGAAAGCTCCCATGGGGGTCATAAATAAATTTGGTGTGCGGATATAGCAGTGTTTGGTGATGGACATTGGACAAGTCCATGGTGCAATAATATTGTCCGCCTGTCATACTTGTCACCATTACATTTATATTTGTCGAGGGATGCTGATCTACCCAAATGTTCTCATTTAAATCTCTACAGTCTATGCACATCCTGATCATCCTATTAGATTTACGGGCTATGACTATGGGGCTCAACCATTCTGATGACTTGATTGGCTCATCACCTTAATTTCCTGCAATCATTCCTATTCTTCCTTTAACATACCAATCAAAGCAAATGGCACACTCTGTACCTTATGCACTGCAGTTTCTTCCAGGATAATCCAGTGACTAAACCTTTTTAAACATCCTAACTTCTTCTTAAATAGGTTAGGGAACTTCTGCACCCATTGCAAGATCTCGCCTTACACCAATGACAGGACTTGCTCTGCCCTGTTGGGGTCCAATGTTATTCCCAGTGACCTTTGTTCCCTCCAGGCCAATAATGTCCTACCCCTCTCTACAACATGGATATGTCCTTCTGCTGTCCTACCTTTGAAGGATGGTTCAGCTGGAACACATATGTTAACAGGTAATTTTGCAACAAAGTATCCTTCCGGTGCTACTTAGGGGCCCATTATGATGTCAGGCGGATTGCCCCCGCCAGGCTGGCGGTGGCCACTCTTGATTCCCCCCGCCATATTAGTATGGCGGGGGGGACTTCGGCGGACAGAAAGACCGTCTGCTGCTTTTCCACCCCGGTCGCCTTGCGGCCAGGGCGGAAAAGGAATAATATGGTGGCGGTGTCTATCAGACACCGCCAGCCATATTATGTAAGGCATTTTTCAATGCCTTTCGGTGGCGGCAATGTCGCCACGGAAAGGCATGCAGACTTCACTCTGGGAGCCCCCTGCGGGCCCCCAGGGTGAAGGAGAGTAGGGGGGTACACATGGGGGGGTACCTGTGGTACCCCCTGCATTTGCATAATCAAAGCTGCAGGCACCGCGCGGTGCCTGCCGCTTTTATCATGCAAATGCAAAAGTGCTTTTTAAGCATTGTGGCGGGCGGTGCTGAGAACACAGCCCGCCACAATGCTTTACATGCAGGATGTGCCTGCCACTGTGGCGGGCACATCCTAATACCCCCCACGGGTCCCCCGCCCTTATGGCGGGCGCTCCCTATTACCAAGAGGATGGCGGGCGGGCAAAGTCTGCCCGCCATCCTAATGACCCCCTTAGTTTTTTCCAAATCCTCCTTACCCAACTTCTCTCTTGTGTCTCTATCTATCAGTGTATAAGGTGAACAGGAACCAGCCCACATTGCAACAGCTTTTCCACAAATCTTCTCTTCACATTTAGGTAGGCAGTATGGTTCCACCACTACAATGACATCAGTATTGAGTGCATTCTTCACATTCTTATCAGCATTATGTGCTCATCTGTATCACACACAACTAACACCTCTGCTTCTTCACTAGCCAGGGGTTTGATTCTTCAGCATCTATAACATATTTTTTGTCTTGATTGGATGAAACTCAAAACTTAGATTTGTCCCTCACTCCAGATTGGTCTACACACTTTTTTATAGTCCTGTTAACTTTGTACACCCCTTCTTTACTTTTCAATTCTTCAACATATTGTGATGTGTTTTCAATACGTTTTGCAATGATTGTGGACTTCTCTAATATTGGCTTCTTCATACTCAACAGTTTCTCCTTAATCTTCAGATTCGAAGTTCAGTTAATTAGCTGATACCTAATGATCTATTCCTGCAGAACTCTAAATTTGCATGTTGCCACTAAAGTTCTCAATATAGCAACGTATTGATCTACAGATTTGCCAGCCAATTGCACTCAAGAGAAAAATGTATGCCCTTCTGCCACCACCCCCCCCCCCATCCTTCCAAGGCTTTTCTTCTAACACCTTTTTTGAACTACTAAATAATCATCATTCATTTCTTTGTCCATATCCGAGTCGTCATTACAATTCTTGGTTTGATTGTTACACAGAGGTAATGTTTTAAGCACTTTTCTACTTTCCATACTCAAATGGGGTCTAAGTAGAGCCAGCTTTCTTTTGTTGACATATTTATCGCCACCAATAGTTTCTAAATATGTCTCAAATGCTTCTCACCAGTCTTCCCAAAAAATGGTGGGGTCCCCTGTAGGGGCATGAAAGGTGGGGGAGGTGAAATGGACTGCATGATAATGGCTTGATACCATACAATGTACCCTATGCAAGTAAAGAAACACCACTTGAATAATTTACATATACAACCAACACAGGTTGCAATTTAAGAAGAATTAATGCAAAATGTTAACAAAACAAAAGTAGTCACTATTATCCGGGGGGGGGGGGGGACTTGCATAAGAAAAGTAGTCACCAGTGTCTACTTGTAGTTTGAATGATGCTGATAAACAGCTTGAATATATCTTGGTCCAATTGTGCTGTAAGGGTCTGCACCAAAAATAATACACTTATTCCATGTGTCAATGAATTCCAGTCAATCTGCTTTAAGCTACCACAGTCCAATCCAGCTGCTCACTGAGAAACCAATGAGCAGAAGTGTTACAATTCACAAATACTTCCTAGTCCTTGAGGGCAATCCACTGTTCCAGCACTGGCAGATTGGGAACAAATGAGGTTGAGTTATGTATTTCTCGCACTTGAAATACAGCATTTCAAAATCCTTTCCACTCTCCTCAGCATTAACATGAACCCGAATTAGCTACGACAGATCACCAGCGCATGTAATCTTTACACTTCACTCAGCGCGGAACGCTGTTCACTAGCTGCAGACCATTGGTGTGTGTGAGCCTTGCGCATTGCAAGCTTCAGTTGAATGCTCATGCACTGGCTCGATGTACTGCTCAGGCGAGCGACTCCCATAGAATAATGATGATTTCTAAATCAGTAACAGTCACAAGTATCACACAGTCTAAAAACACTCAATACTTATAGCACAATGCCACATGAATGGTTCACATTAAGCTAGGTAAACCATTCCATTCTGGGACTCACAACTTCGAATGCAGCTGCCCTGCTGGTCCTCCGCTCTCCCTTCTCAGGTCCACCATTTGCACTTGTCGCCACTGCTGAAATGAGGATCCATACACAAAGATTATGGAGAAAGTTACTTTAATTATCCAGTGGGAAAGCAGTTTTCAGCCAGGGCAAGATGCAGTTAGCAACTGCCAAGCAGAACATTCTCTTAACTCAAAACATGCCAGTTCCAAACTGGAAATGGTTCCACAGACCCAAAATGCAACATGATCTATCCTACTTGTGAAAATGACACTAAATTGTATCCATGCAACTACCATTCAGTTTCTTCCCTCCTCAGGCATGTGGAAAATGTTTCCACAAATTAGAAGAATCTTCGCTAGAAGGCACAACAATGATGCCCATTGCACAATCAGAAATTGGATCTGATTGTGGCGCTTATGAATAAGCTGAAGATTATACTGCATAGTTATTAATAAAACACAATAAAAAAAGGGCTTGTGGCTTTCTGGATCTGAAATCCATATTTGAATATAACCAACATTCAGATTATCAGTTTCTTCTAGAATAAACTTGGGTCTGGTGGAAATGATAAAATGAGGGCATACTAAAAACTCATTTTTGGAGTGATACAGTGAGAGAGGTGAACAGGTAAACAGGATTTGCATGGTCCAGAATGTTTGACAGGGTTGTGCTTTGGTACCAACAATTTCCAACATTTATATTGTCAGACTCTCCACCTTCTTCTAGCTTCACTAGAAACTAGAGTTCCTAAGCTAAACTGGGCCCACTTTTACTCTAAGCAGGTTACTCTTTTTCATACTGTGCACTGAAAAAATGTAGTTAGTAGTGTGTCCTGTATAGTATTTTTTATTTTTTTCCTACATTGAAAATAAATATAAAACCAAAGAGTTGCCTGTGAAGGAAGGAGCCCTCAGACCAGGTGAGTATTTGCCACAATCTGTAGTGTGAGGGACCTTCATTATTTAACAGTGGTGCCTAAAACTGTCATGCTGCTGCCTCTGAAGTCCGGTGCCTTTGACAAAGTGCGCAATGCACGAAATGCGTCAGGCAGGATGAACTTGTTGCCGCTTTACACTTTTCCCCGTTGGTGATTCGAATAAACATTGTGGCAAATACTCACCTGGTCTGTGGGCTCCTTTCTTCACAGGCAACTCTTTGGTTTTGTGTTTAGCGGCATGCCTGAGCCGCGGAGAGGAGCCCTGGGGTTACGAGCAGCCCACCATGGGAGACGCCCAACGACGCCTCCGGTATGGCGATCAGTGGCGGTTGTTTGAAGATAATTTTCAGCAACGAGGAAAGGTGCCTAGCTGCGCAAACCCACTGTGGTTTTTATTATTGGATGTAATGGTGTGGCAACTCACTGAAGGAATACAGGCACTACAAGTACCATGGAGCCACTGTGTGGCCACGCCCACTGGGGCGGGACCTTCATTATTTAACAGTGGTGCCTGAAACTGTCATGCTGCTGCCTCTGAAGTCCGGTGCCTTTGAGAAAGTGTGCAATGCATGAAACGCATCAGGCAGGATGAACCTGTTGCCGCTTTACACTTTTCCCCGTTGGTGCTTCGAATAAAGATTGTGGCAAATACTCCCCTGGTCTGTGGGCTCCCTCCTTCACAGGCAACTCTTTGGTTTTATATTTATTTTCAATGTAGGAAAAAAATAACAAATACTATACGGGACACACTACTAACTAAATTTTTAAACAAGTGTTCGTTTAATTTAAATATATCATGTTAAATAAAGATATTTTTCTGAAACTTAAATCAAAATAATAAAATTAAAAATAATAAATTCTCGAGAGAAAACAACTTATTATGCATTAATATATATTAAAACTGATGTATAGAATTATTGAAAGTAATATATATTTAAAAAAATGATGTTCTGTTAATTAATCAATTTAAAAAATGATGTAAAAAATGTTAAAACATTAAGGCCCCTATTAAGATGTCACGCGGGGCACATTTTAGGTGAGGGAACTGCCCGACCATAGGTCAGCGGTTCCGAACACCTAATTAGGATACGATCGAACATGGTTCGCATCACAAACTTCCATTTTTCAATGGGAGCTTGTGCGGCGGGCCGGAACGGCCAGCTGCACAAACTTCCATTGAAAACTTAAAGTTTTTGCACATCCCTGCACCATGTGGCAGGCACACACGGAGCAGGGATGTGAAGGGTGGGCACCATAGGTGCTCCCAGGGCTACAACTGGAGGGCCATGTCAGAAAGGCCAACATGGAACTGCTGTCGGAAAGTGCCATCATAATCCCGACTGGGGAACCACGGTCCATTAGGGATTAGGAGCCCGTTGGAACCCAGGCGCATTAAACAGCTGGTTTAAACTCCGACTGCCATCTTTGTAATACGGTGGTCGGAGTTTAAACCTTAGATGTTGGTCGGAAAGCCTCTGACCGACTTCAAAATCAGGTCCTTAATAATTAAATATAATTTGCTTTATGTTTAAATATTTGTAAACATTAAAGTATATTTATTTATATTTTGAAATCAGAAAAATAATTTTATTTACTTTAGCATTATTTCTTATGGGATTTTATTTTAAGTTCCAACCTCCATTATTTTCTATGAGAGGGTGTTGCATTATCAGTGGTTGGCCATCTGTGGTGCATGGCTTACTCCATCTTAGAGCTAGAACAAAGTACTACTGTTGCTGTTTTGAGTCTCTTTTTAGCTTTAATAACTTTAAAAGTGCAGTTCGTGAATAGTAATGAGCTAATTCTTTTGTGGATGGGTGAATGTTCCTGCATAAATCCATCCCAAAACTACTCCTTACTCCTCCCTTAACCCTTCCTATTTAGTGGTTGGTATAGCTCTTTTTCCAGCCACACCCCCGTTCCCTCCCACATTAATTTCTAAATAGTAAAGGTATGTGTGAGGATCGCCACAGAGAAAAGATAGGAACAGTTTAAGTGTGTGGTACTCATAGTACAGCCCGTTGGCCACCAGCGGCCCGGCAGGCCTTCCTTGGCGGCCTGCGGACCTTGCAGGTAATGTCCCTATGGCCCCCAGCTTTTGTGGTGAGAGAGTGAAGAAAGAGACTGACTGATTGAGAGAGAGACTGACTAACAGAGAGACTTAGAGAGAGAGAGATTGACTGACTGAGAGAGAGAGGGACTGAGAGAGACTGGCTGACAGAGAGGGAGACTGACTGACTGACAGAGAGAGAGAGAGACTGACTGACTAAGAGAGAGAGACTGACTGACTTAGAGAGAAAGACTGACTAACTGACCGCGAGAGAGAGATTGATAGAGAGAGGGAGATTGACTGAGAGAGAAACAGACTGACAGAGAGAGACAGACTAGCTGACTGACAGAGAGAGACTGACAGAGAGAGACAGACTGGCTGACTGACAGAGAGAGACTGAGTGAGTTACAGAGATAGAGTGACTGACTGACTGAGAGAGAGACTGACTGAGAGAGAGAGAGAGAGAGAGAGACCAACTTAGAGAGAGAGAGAGACTGACTGAGAGAGACTGACAGAGAGAGACTGACTAAGAGAGAATGACTGACTGACAGAGAGAGAGTGACTAATTAACAGAGAGAGAGTGACTAGGAGATACTGACTGACTGAGAGAGACAGACTGACTGAAAGAGAGATATCGACTGAGAGAGAGACTGACAGAGAGATACTGACTGAGAGTGAGAGAGACTGACTGACTGCAAGAGAGACTGGACTGAGAGAGAGAGACTGACTGACAGAGAGAGAGAGAGACTGAGTGACAGAAAGAGAGTGACTGACTGAGAGAGAGGCTAACTGGCAAAGCGAGACTGACTGTCAGAGAGACTGATTGACTAAGAGAAAGAGAGAGACAGACGGACTGACAGAGAGAGATAGACTGTCTAAGAGAGAGACTGACTGACTTAGAGAGAGAGAGACTGACTGACAGAGAGAGAGAGAGCGAGAGAGATGTCAGTACTTTGTGCCAGAGGGAGGAAACAACAAAAGATTACTGTAGGGGAGTAGCGAGGGAAAGATCATGAGCTAGAAAAGGGCAAAGCTAAATAAAGAGAAAATATAGGGAAGTGGTAAACACAAATAGTAGAGAAATAAAAGAAAAGTTGTTTGCTGATATCAGCATTTCAAGGATACAACTCATTCAATCAAGGTAAAGCCTTGAGTGAAGAGAGAGACTGATTGATTGAGAGAGAGACTGACTAACAGAGAGACTGAGAGAGAGAGATTGACTGACTGAGAGAGAGAGAGACTGAGAGAGACTGACTGACAGAGAGGGGGACTGACTGACAGAGAGAGACTGACTGACAGAGAGAGAGAGAGACTGACTGACTAAGAGAGGGAGACTGACTGACTTAGAGAGAAAGACTGACTGACTGACAGCGAGAGAGAGAGATTGATAGAGAGATAGAGAGATTGACTGAGAAAGAAACAGAGAGAGACAGACTGGGTGACTGACAGAGAGAGACTGACATAGAGAGACAGACTGGCAGACTGACACAGAGAGACTGAGTGAGTTACAGAGATAGAGTGACTGACTGACTGAGACAGAGACAGACTGAGAGAGAGGGAGAGACCAACTTAGAGAGAGAGAGAGAGACTGACTGAGAGAGAGTGACAGAGAGAGACTGACTAAGAGAGAATGACTTACTGACAGAGAGAGAGAGAGTGACTGATTAACAGAGGGAGAGTGACTGAGAGAGACTGACTGACTGAGAGAGACAGACTGACTGAAAGAGAGATATTGACTCAGAGAGAGACTGACAGAGAGAGACTGACTGAGAGAGAGAGACTGACTGAGAGAGAGAGAGACTGACTGACTGCAAGAGAGACTGGACTGAGAGAGAGAGACTGACTGACAGAGAGAGAGAGACTGAGTGACAGAAAGAGAGTGACTGACTGAGAGAGAGACTGACTGGAAAAGCGAGAGTGACTGTCAGAGAGACTGATTGACTAAGAGAAAGAGAGAGACAGACTGACTGACAGAGAGAGATAGACTGTCTAAGAGAGAGACCTACAGACTGAGAAAGAGAGAGACTGACTGACAGAGAGAGAGAGAGAGAGAGAGAGAGAGAGAGAGAGAGAGAGAGAGAGAGAGAGAGAGAGAGAGACGTCAGTACTTTGTGAAGTCAGTATTTTGTGCCAGAGGGAGGAAACAACAAAAGATTACTGTAGGGGAGAAGCGAGGGAAAGATCATGAGCTAGAAAAGGGCAAAGCTAAATATAGAGAAAATATAGGGGAAAGAGCAGGACATGCACTTCCTTGGAGTGGTAAACACAAATAGTAGAGAAATAAAAGAAAAGTTATTTGCTGATATCAGCATTTCAATGATACAACTCATTCAATCAAGGTAAAGCGGAATCCCTCTAGAAGTGGGACCAGCAGAAGAACAGAGAGAAAGGACAAAATCGGGATCTGGCAATGGAATGGACAAAAAGCCTTGCAATCAGGAGCAGGGGCCTGAACCAAAGCCCACTCTATGTAATATTGTATGCAAAGCTGTGAAAGACTTCAGAAGCTGTCTATAGCGAGCTCACAAAATTGATCAGAACAGTCAACTAAACTGATAGTGCCTATGGGTGGTAGATCCAGATTGTGTGAAGGCAGTGTGGTAGTGTGGATATGAAGGTGTCCGCCTTGTAGGAGAAAGGATGAAGTAAACAGTGAAAGAAGGGATGGTCTTCATCACCATGGCAGTTTGTCGTATTTGTACCACTTAGGCATGGCTGGATTGCAATCCCCCGTCCTTCCAGCAAGGGCGTTTCTTAGAGTCTGCACTATAAAAGCGTAAAAGGAGGAAGGCCAGGCGGAAGGGGTAGAAAATCTGGGGGGCCCTCTCAGACTGGCCTCAGTGGTCATGGAGTTTGCTCCAGGAATAAAAAGTAAACCCTCTGAGTCCTCTTGACTTTCTTTAGTTTTTGGTTGTTGCCTTTCTGTCATTCTATTTGCAAGACATTGCAGGCTTTTGCGGGGTTAAGGGTGGGCCAAAAGTAGCCCTGTGATCGAATTGGGGACAAAGAGTGTATGAAGCTATGCAATGCCTCCTAAGATTGCTATTGTCTGCTAATAAAAATGTATGATCGAAATGTGGTCTTTCTAGTTACATCTGCTTTTGAAATAGCATTGTCGCATTGTCTAATGTTTTGAAACGGATTTGATTTTTTTTACGCTAACCCCACCCCCACTGACCCCGCTCCCCACTGACCCCATCCTTACAGGTGCGGCCCTTGGCCACAAACCACACTGTAATTTTGGCCCCCTCAGAAAGGTTGTGAATATCCATGGTTTAAGTGAAGATTTACACTTGTAGGTTTTTAATAGCATTTGTAGTACTTTAGTAGTGCTACTGTAGTACTACTAAATGTATACTTCAAAATACAGTTGGTGAATATGCGCCTGTGTAGCTATACATCCATACCTATTAACCAATCTGGGGCACTTAAATGCATTGAAGTGGCCTTGCAGAATTATGAAATCACTTCACTGTCTTTCTATATGATGCTGCTGTTAAGATAAGAACTTCCATTATTTATGCACAATTATCTCAATGACTTAAAATGTATATTTTCATGTAGCATGATTTGATATTAGCCTACAAGATGTATGCCTAGTTTTGTAGTAACTGTTATTAACAAAGGCTTTTAGTAAAATTTAGAGAGGGCATGACATTTATGCCTGTATATTGTTCTCTCTGTTTCTTCACTGAACTTAATATTTTGATGTACCATAAAGAATCACATAACTTTCCTGGAAAAAAGGACTTTACTGTGGTAGTGCTGGGCAGTGTAGTGGCTAACAGCCCTCTGTTACTTTCCCAAGAGTACATACAGCTCTGCGTTCCTTCATTAGCCATTGTCCAGTGTGAGTTAGTCCATGCAATAAGGAAGAAGCATCAAAGAACACCAAAACTTCTTCAAGTATATTCTCAAATCAAGGCAACTCCTGGAGTTGACATACTGGATTCAGGGTGCAAGTCACACCCAATGCCTGATGCATTTCAAAGAAGGTAAAAAGTGCACAAAGGACTAATTAAACGTTATGTGGCAAACTCTAGGGGCATATTTACAAAGATTTCATGCAATGCACTGCATCAAGGAACATTGTTGTGCTGCATTGTGTGAAAAGAAGTTAGCAAAACTGCGTCAAATCTACAAAGATGTGACACAGTTCTGCTCTCTCCCAGTGCCAGCTGCTTGTAACTGCCTAGCGCCAACAAAGGCACCCTTGCACCATAACACCTGCATTGTGGTCAGAATAGTTCTTGTGCAAATCCCTCCTGCACAAAAATGTTTCTTAGATGTGTATTCCTCTTTGTATGTGTGGGAGTAAACAGAAAAAGGTAAAATATTTCTCCTCAGTAGGCCCACCTTGTTAGCACAAGACCATATTTACTTACTTTAATAACCAAGGATTTGTGTTAAATGATATGGGTGAATGCACATACCCCTCGTTACCCCTCCACAACGCAAGGTAATTCCAGGAAGCACTGCCTTGCGTTACATTTTTTAATACATTCAAGAAAATCGGGCATGCATCATTTTGTAAATTGCAAAAAGATATTTTTCCCCAGGCTGCACCAAAAAAGAGGTGCAACCTCGACGCAAGACCTTTGTAAATCTGGGCCTTAGTTTCTGCCTATGTATTAATGGGTGTGTCCACAGATCAGCATCTGGTGGTGATGCATCTCTGTTGTCAGAACATTTTTAATAAATAGACATAATGAATAGTTAACATGTGTTTTAGTCAGTGTAATCAGGCTTCAGTTGACATGACGAGCCCGAAATCAGCTTGCACTGACACTCATATTGCAGTGACGGGAAAATGTGGCTTTTAATATTGCACAAATAAGTTTCCTAAGGGCATGTGTCTGAGAGCGCACAAACCTGGAAAAACGTATAAGTGCACCATATTTACAAGCACGTAGTTAGTTTTAATATACATAGCACAAGAGTGTCATATATCCAGAAGTGAAATATACAAGAGTGTTTAAGTAGAGTAACAATAAACATAGCAGTGTGAGACTAATGTAGAAATGTTAGAATGATATGAAACCTCACGTTTCTCACGTAAAGTGACTGTGTGGAAAGGAAATGGAACTTAGCAAACCAATGAGAATGTGTAGGCCGCATGGCAACTCACAGTAGAGATAAAGTGCTGCTAATTAACGTGAAACGTGGTTAACATTGTTTTCTAAGATATTTACTCATTGAATTGAAATATATTTTATATAGATGTGTCGCATTATATTATAGAGTGTTGGTTAAAATACTGTTTAAAGGTAGAAATTAAATGTTTCAGAGGAGCAGAAACCGTTCTATGTATTCCTGATAGGTCTGAAGAGATAAAGTCATTTCTTTTGATCTAAGGGGGCTCGTTAAGGGGAAAGTCGTGCTAGGCACTAACTGCAAATCCTTCCACATGTTTTATGGTCCAAGATATGGTGGAGGTTGGAATTTGAGGCCCACAGTATATGTGTCTGTTGCAGGTGCGAGGAGCCCTAGTCAGTACCGTGATGAACAGTCCCTTTGTTCAAGAAAGCCAGGCACAGGCCTGGAGGAGTCTTCAGGAATTTTAGGGGGTACTGTCTCGCTGAAGAAGAAGCCTGGGAAGCAAGGTCAACTTTAACGAGGGTCCCGAAGAGTATCATCATGAAGTTTGCCGCTCAAAACTGCACCACGTGAGGGGCGTCCCGAGGGGCGGTCCTATTGGAAATGTGATTTCGTATTAGGGACAGCGACCCGGGGAGGAGAGAAGAGCAGATGATTTTGGGAGCCTAAGAGAGCGGTTGGGTAGGCAGATAGGCTGACTACAAGATACTTATTTACAGAAAAGACAAGACGAGTGCGTGATCTTCTTAGGAAGTCACCACGGCTGACACCTTTTGGGTAAAGATCTTGCTAAATAGGGATGTCACTTAGTTTAGTGTAGGGACAGACTAACCTGAATTTTCTTTCTGTAATGACTCTTAAGTTGCAACTTGTATCTATTCTTGCAACCTTGATGATCTTCGAACTTGTGCTCATCATTTTGTTTTGTAGACTCAGTGGTTATTTAGAGTGGTGTAAGTTCTTAATTGACTAACCTAGTAGTAGATTGTCTTTTACTCAATGACAGGTACCAACGATTCAGTCGACATGATTTGGGATCTGGTAAGGTAACTAGAGACCAGAAACCCCGCGTTAACAGTTGGTAGCAGAGTAGGATGGTTATCTTCTTGAGGAAGGTAATCTAGGCTAGGTTAGTTTACCCCAAGGCCCCTAGAGCTAGGCATCGAGAGATGAGCAACGGAAGAATCGAGCGCCGAAGAGGGTGCTGAGGGTGCGAGAGAAGCAGCAGTATCGGAGGAGTGAGTATAACAAGGGTCATGCGTGAACAGATTGCGGTGTTTTGTATTGTATTTGTATTGTAATGTCTTGCGGAGTTGAATGCCTGTAGTGTGATTGAGAGAAGGTTGTGAGCGCGCGCAACCTGGTACTGGTAAACCTGGTAAACGGGTGAACTGGTGGGAAATCTTAAGTTCAGGCCAGAGCTTAAGTGGTTTTGGGTGTATCGAACATCCAGAGTAGTTGTCGACCAAGGTACGGAGGTCACGAGGTACCATTGACCACCGTGGGACCGAGATAGGGGGAGTGTAAGAGTGAGTGTGCGAAGTAACGGACGCTGGTCGAAAGTTACTGTGTGTAAGCAACCTATCAGAGAAGGCGATTGTCTGGACGTAAACGGAAAGACATTTCGTCAAGTTAAGGTGACAACTACAGAAAGACTGTGGGCGTACAGTCAAGAAAAGTGATCGCTTGGACGGAAGTAATCATTTTTCAGAGTATGAATGGGATGCATGCATGACCGAGGAGACGAGCTGAAAAAGGAGGGGAACTGCTGCAAAGGGGGACGGGTGACGTCGGTTAGAGCCGCGCTGTGATTGAGCGGTTGGTGTGACGTTGGCTAGAGCCGCGCTCTGGTTGGGCGGCTAGAGTGACGTCGGAGAGAAGTCGCGCTCGGATAGGCCAGTTAGTGAGAACAGCGCTGAGATTGGTGGATTCTCATCAGGAAGTAAACAAACGCAGAGAAAAGAGAAATCATGAAGTGCTTTAAGTGTTTGAAAGGGATTTTTAAAAGAAAAAGAAGTGAATATTATTACGCGGAAGAGGCACCGCCAGAGGGTACACCAGCTCATTATATGGCAGCGAATGTTGGGCTGCACACCATATTATGGATTGGGGCTTGGAATAAGCTTACGGAAGGGAACGAAGAAATGCAGTTCCCAAAGTATGGGACGTTTAAGTTAGAAGTGTTACATCGGCTAAAAGCAACCATGTCCTCATTGAAAACCCCGCCTAGACCAACCCAGTTTGAGGCCCTTAATGCATGGATTAGGGCGGCGCACGACAGAAATTTGAACAGGCGTCAACAAAGACTAACGCGACCGGTAAGAGCAGTGCGAGATTCTAAATGGGACGAGGATGCAAAGAGATGGAGGGTACAGGCTATTGAGGTGGATAAATTGTATCCAGTGAGGGAGGTGGCAGGAGAAAGGAACCTCATGGAAGAGGATGAGGAGAGCGATTCGGAAGACAACTTGATAAACAGATTGCTGATAGATAGACCACCTCCGAGGGTTGGGGAGATTGAAGGTAGAGGGATCGCAAGGGAAGATGGGGTTGCCATAGAGGGGTTTACACCACTCCCTATATCGGAATGGACACCTATCAAAGGCGAGGAGACACCTCAACATAATACAGTACAGAGTGTAGTGGGAAGGTTTGTGGTACAGAAGACGCCAACCACTGAAAAGGTTGAGTCTTTTGGATTGCCAGATGCTCTTCAGGTGCCTGTTACCATAGGACCTATAGTATCGATCTATAACCCTGAGAGAGACAGAGAGGAAGAACAGAGGCGATTAGATAGAGAAAGGATTGAGATGGAAAGGAGGAATAACATGACAAATGCATGGAAGCAATTGCCAGGATCGGTAACCTGAGGGGACCACGGCCGAAATCCTACACAGAATTAAGAGCTGACTTGAGAGAATGGGATGGGTCCGCAGTAACCCCGAGTAATAGGTCAAGAACAGAACCCGAGTGGGAAAGCCGAGGTAACGGGACTGTATCTCATTGCGGGGCTAGCGAAAGCAGTCAGGGGCGAGAAGGTCAAAGTCAGGAGAATAGAGGAGTTACACGTCCTATAGATCGGAGGGAACAGCAGGAGCAGAATGGTAGGAGTATGGAGTGTGAGGAGATGTCTCGCCTCATGCAAAACGAGGGAGACCAAAGAACACAAGAGTACAGAGATAGGTTTAGGTGCACTCATCACGCACCTGGGGAAGATGTACAACACTGGCAAAGAGAGAACAGTGAAAGATCACGTCATACATCAAGTGATCAGAGGTCACAGATGCATGGAGAAGAAAGAGGGAGTAACGGAATGTCTTATCATGCATCCCGAGAACCTAGACAGGATGGGGAATGCGGGGCTATGAGGCGCGAAGGAGTGTTTCACCATCCACCCCGAGAAGATGGAAAGGCATGGGACCTAGAGAGATGGGAGCATGGGAGGACTCCACATAACACACCAGAGCCTAGACGTAGAACTAGGAGCTGGGATGGGAGAGATGCGGAAGTAGCACCTAGAGCCGAAGTACTAAAAGCTGCGATAAAGGTTAAAAGGCTTGATGTCTCCAGCCTAAAATCCGATCTAGACGAGATTATAGAAGGGACGGTGCCTTTAGAAAGGATTGATTTGTACGAACAAGATGAGCTGCTGTTCATAGCAAAGGATATTACTAGAAAGGCCAGAGCAATTCATGAGAAACTGTCTAACTTGGCAGACAGGTACGTGGTAGATTTGTCCAGAACAAAGACGTTACAGAGTAACCATAGGTTGCAGTACTCAGATCAAGACCTAGACGAGAAGAGAACTACAGGATTAAAAACACACATAAGAGAGTTGATATCGGGAATAAGGGTGTGGAGAGATCTGGACAAATGGGAAGAGAGATGGTCCAAAAGGGGTACAGTTAGACGGAGTACAAGTGTGATGTCTCCAGAGGGAAGGGTAATGCAGATGGAGGCGTTCCCTTTGCGAGAAATATCGAACGGAAATTATGTACATGTGCCCTGGAGTAGAGGAGATTTGGCTGCATTCACCAACTCATTTCCGAAGTTAAGGGACAATCCGGTAGAATGGTATAAACAAGTAGAGAGGTTTGTTAAGATTTCCAAAGTATTGTGGATTGATCTGAACACTTTGTTTGACATTGTGGTCCCAGGAGATTTGTGAACGGCATGCAAGACTGCTGTTGAGTGGCCAAATGTGGAACCACAAAGGGATGCCCAGACTAATGGACCGTCAGAGATTGTAATGATGAAATATGAACGGGTGATAAATTGGTTGAAAGATAAAGTGCCACCGCAGGATGTAGATTGGGTGAAAATAGATCGAACAAGACAGGAACCCAAAGAGACAGTTCACGAATTTTATGAGAGATTGTTGAAAACATTCAAACAATATAGTGGACTAGATGTAATGGATCCCAAGGACATGGGGCAGTTTGTGTCAAAATTCGTATTGGGATTAAGACCTGAAATTTGTTTAATGATTCAGCACCACTTAATTTGTTGGCAAAACAGACCCTTAGACGAGATTCTGCGGTACGCAAGGTACTGCAGCGATGAAATAGATTCCAAAGCAAAGAAGCTAAAGGAAAAGTTAATGGTGGTGCAGATGCAGTCAGCTGGAAAGGGTGGACAACAGAAGCAGGGAACGGGGACAATGGGACGAAAGTCAAATGGTCAAAACAAGGATAATGAAGAAAGCCAGAGACCTAGAATAGACTTTGCCACTTTAAAGAAAACGACAAAGTGCCACCAGTGTCACCAGGTGGGACATTGGAGACGCGAGTGTCCCTTTAACCCTGAAAATGGAGAGCTAGAATTAGAAGAGCAAGTTCAAGAAGTTCCAGCTCAAAAGGCGACAGTCCCAGGAAACCAGGTGGTCAAAGGGGGGACTTCGGCTCCACAAGCCCAGATTCCACAGCCACCTAAGATTACGATGGGGGGAAAGGTCTTTAGACAAATGCCTCTCTTCATAGATGAGGAAAAATGTTATTATATTGATCCATTGACGGGACAACGTGTGAGTAAAGAAGAGGACTGTACCCTCGGGGCAGTTCTAGAAGTGGATCAAAGGGGACCGTTTGTTGAGGCTGAAGTGGCAGGATGTCCTACAACGTTCTTGGTGGATACTGGAGCTACTCGATCAACTCTGAGATCAGCGGTGGTTCCAGATTTACCGATGTCAGGGGAAACAATTCAAGTAGTAGGAGTTGCAAACAAAAGGATGACTAGTCCCTTGACTGAACCAGTGTCCGTAAAAATAGGAAACTATACGAATGAACATCAGTTTGTAGTATGTGATTCGAGTCCTGTATGTCTGTTAGGAAGGGATTTGTTGTGCAAATTGAATTGCACAATATACTGCACACCGCAAGGAGTGGAGGTACAGACTACAGACGATGATGCTACCTTCAAAGTAGCCAATTCAAAATCTTGCATAGAACTATATCCTACTCTGACGGTAGAAGATCTTCCCCAGGATTTAAGAGATGCAGTGGCATCAGAGGTATGGGATTTCACAGGTGAAGAAATAGGATTGATCAAAGGGGTAGAACCAGTAAAGATTATGGTAAAACCAAATGCCGAGTATCCAAGAACGCCTCAATACAAATTGTCCCAAGAAACGATTGCAGGAATAAAACCCGTGATCGAGTCAATGATTCAACAGGGAATACTAAAAGAAATCGTGGGTAGTCCTTGTAACTCCCCGATTATGGGTTTTCAGAAACCTAGTGGGAAATTCAGGATAGTTCAGGATCTTCGAAAAATTAACAATATAGTTGTTTCATGCTGTCCAGTGGTACCGAATCCATCAGTGATACTGTTTCAGATACCATGCCAAGCTGAGTGGTTCACAGTGATAGATCTTTGCCAGGCTTTCTTTTCAATCCCATTGGATGAAGAAAGCAGGTATCTTTTTGCTTTTAAAATGGAAAATCGCGTCTTAACATGGTGTCGAATCCCACAAGGATTCACAGACAGCCCATCAATCTTCAACCAGTTGTTGAAGAAGAATCTCGAAAATCTAGTACTGCCACAGAATTCGGTTCTGGTCCAGTACATAGATGACCTACTTGTTGCGTCAGAGACCGAGGAAGCCTGTAAAACAGATTCCATTGCCTTGTTGAACCATTTAGCTGAAAATGGACATAAGGTATCTCCGAGCAAGTTACAGTACTGTTTGACAGAAGTACAGTATTTGGGGCACCGGTTAGAAAAGGGAAAGCGTAAGGTGTCTCCAGACAGGATTGAGGCGATAATGAAGATGAATGCGCCTACGACACAGAGAGAAGTTAGGATGTTCCTAGGAATGGTTGGTTATTGCCGACAGTGGATAGTTAACTTTTCACTGAAAGCAAAACCCTTACAGAAACTGACGCACAAGGAGGTGAGTGATCCGGTACCATGGGACGATGAATGCTTAGTGGCATTCCTGCAGCTGTGGGATGACTTGTGTCGTGCTCCGGCCCTGGGGATGCCCGATTACGAGAAGTCTTTTTCACTTTACTGCTGTGAGAGAGAGGGATGTGGCTTGTCAGTCCTGGCGCAAGCCCATGGAAATGCCCGTAGACCAGTTGCCTACTTTTCGGCTACATTAGATCCGGTAGCCACAGCGTTGCCCGGATGTCTCAAATCCGTTGCTGCAACGGGTGTCAGCATTGAACGGTGTGAGAGTATTGTTATGGGACACCAGTTAGTGGTGTATGTGCCACATTCAGTAGAATTGTTAATGACCAGGACCTAGACGCAGCATCTGACCAATAGTAGGCTCACGCGCTACGAGCAAGTTATCCTTGCTGCGGAGAACGTGACCCTTAAGAGATGCTCTGTCTTGAATCATGCTACTCTGCTGCCACTACCTAGTGTAATAGAAGGCGAAGAATGTGAAGACCACGATTGCCTTGATGTGACTGAACTATGCACGAAGCCCAGACCAGATATTGTGGATGAGCCGTTGACTGACCCTGATGAAATTTACTTTGTCGATGGCTCATGTTTAAGAGACGATACTGGTCGGTGGAGTGCAGCTGATGCTGTTTGCACCATTACTGGAGTTGTGGAAGCCGCTTGCCTGGAAGGAGTACATTCCGCACAGGTAGCAGAAATCATTGCATTAACTCGTGCCTGTATAGCAGGTAGCGGAAAGAGAGTCACCATATACACTGACAGCCAATATGGTTTCGGTGTGGTTCACGATTTCGGGCAGTTGTGGTCTCAGAGAGGTTACATGACCTCTTCTGGTTCGCCCATTCGAAATGGAGAATTTGTGCGACTATTGTTGGAAGCATTACAAGGTCCAGCCGCCATTGCCATTGTAAAGTGTGTAGCTCACACTAAGAATACAGATTTTGTGTCACAAGGTAACCGTTATGCAGACGAGATCGCCCGCTACTGTGCGGAGCAGGATTATTCCTTCACAAAAGTAGAAATAGATGGGGCTGAAGAGAAAACAGAATTGAGCATGATGTTGGAAACAGTAGACACTTGGGAGGATTTAAGAGTGATGCAGGAGAACGCACCTGAAACAGAGAAAAAGGCATGGGCAGGTTGCATGAGAAGCGAGATGGATTTTTGGATCTCAGCAGATGGGAGGGCAGTGTTACCTGAGGAACTAGCGAACCCAATGGCACGACAAATACATGGTCCAGTACACCTTGGAAGAGATGCCATGCTGAGAGTGTTTAGGCAGACTTGGTATTGCCCTAAATTTAGGATAGCAGCAGAATCAGTATGTAAGCGATGTGTTACCTGCCAACAATTAAACATAGGGAAGCGAACACCAGTTACACTGAGTCACATAGGGAGGTCAGGGGGGCCTTTCAATAGGATGCAATTAGATTTTATTGAAATGCCAAAAATAAACCGCCTTAGATATGTGTTGGTGATTGTATGTATATTTTCCAGATGGGTCGAAGCATACCTTACACGCAGGTGTGATACACTCACAGTAGCCAAACTATTGCTCAGGGAGTTGATACCACGCTTCGGGGTGCCTGCCTCCTTGAAATCGGACAGAGGAACACATTTTAACAGCGAAATTGTGAAGATGTTGTGCTCGGCATTAAAGATCGATCAAAAACTACATTGTAGTTATCGACCAGAGGCCTCAGGGATTGTGGAACAAGTAAATGGCACCCTGAAGAGTCGGCTGGCTAAAGTCTGTGCATCCACATCTTTGAGTTGGCCTGATGCTCTTCCTTTAGTGCTCATGAGCATGCGTAGCACACCTGACAGGAGGACAGGTCTCTCTCCGCATGAGGTTCTGATGGGGAGGGCTATGAGACTTCCTACTGTCCCAACTGCTGCCCTATTGAACATTACAGATGATCTGATCTTGGATTATTGTAAGGGACTGTCTGACGCCATTCATTCTGTGTCCCTTCAGGTGCAGGCGGCTGAAGTTCCATCATCAAGGAATCTGTGTCATGATCTGTGCCCAGGGGACTGGGTGTTGATTAAGAAGCACGTCCGGAAGAACTGCCTAGATGTACGTTGGCGTGGGCCCTATCAGGTAATCCTGATAACAAACACCGCAGTGAAGTGCGGAGGGCTGCCAAATTGGATCCATGCATCCCACACTCGAAGAGTTCCAGCACCCCTAGAAGAAACAGCTCCTCTCCCAGACGAAAGTCTAGTGGTGGAAGAAGAATCACAAGAGGGGACCAGTCAAGCTGTGGGGGTGTCTGAAGAAGTCGAGAGTGCATCAGATCAAGAAGAAGAAGAAGGAAGGCAGGACGGCAGTGAAACTGAAGTTGCAACCGAAGGAGAGAGCTGCAGTGAATACGACTCAGACACAGACCAGTACCAGAGCGATCAAGAACCGAGTGTGAGGACGAGAGATAGGAGAACAAGGCGTGGAGCAGCCATTTGGTCGGAAGGAAGAAGGAGGCCAAGCTTGAGGTCAGCTCGAGAAGAGACGCTTGCTCCTATATCCGAAGACTCGGATCTGGAAGAAGATACCCAGGATCAAGCTCAGGAAGGTCCAAGAAGATCAAGGAGGGTGCGAGTGCCAAGCAGAAGATACTCTACTCCTGATTGGACCTACCTCGTTGCAGATGTCCGTGGGACACAGAACTGGGAGGGTGAGGGAAGTGAAACTGACCAGAATTGAACCAATCATCACAGTGGAAATACGGTTCCTGCTACCAGGAGTGGAGGCCGAAAGACTGCTGACACTCAACATCGTCTATCCTCCTCTCCTGAGCGGAATAAGAAAATTGATTTTAGAGACAGTTGACTTTCCGGTTTGTTGTTCACAATATCCAATATTAGAGGGAACTCTCCTTCGTTTGGAAATGCTTGAGCGAGTAGTGGAAGTTCTTGGAATGCTCATTGTCTTGGATTAATACCTCGTTGCGGATGTCTTCAAAGGGGCGCAGAACTAGGAGGGTGAAGAAAGTGACCCTAATCAGAACGGACCCCTTTATAACTGTGGATGTAGAGTTGGTAGTACCAGGAGTGGAGTTCGAAAAACTATTAACCCTTAATTTCGTTTGTCCTCTTGTTCTGAGCGAAATAAGAAGAATAATACTAGAGACAGTCGAATTCCCATGCTGTTGCACGAAATGTCCAATAATTGAGGGAATCCTTCTTCGTATGGACATATATGAGGACGTGGTGGGGCTTCTTGGAACACGCATAGTTTCAGATGGCTAAAAGACTTTTGAAAAGAACTTTGTAAATACAGCTGAAAGACAACTTAGCGCCGAGAGGAAGAAGAAAGAATAGTAGGGACTTCCTTTTAGTGGACGGAGAAGGGCTAGGGTTGTCTATTTCTACAGGACTCAAAGACTGTTTGCGAAGAAAATTTGTCAGCTTCCAAGGGTGTTCAAAGGAAAGAGAGACATTGTTCGAAAGAGAGACATTGTTCGAAAGAGAGACTTTGTTCAGAGAAAAGGAGGCGTTGGCACGGAAGAACATCCAGGACTACTCTGTTTGAGATCATGGAGGCCGGCAACCCGAACCGCAGGGCAAAATGTATAGTTGGCACACTTTTAGGAGTAGTGATTTCTCTTATAGTTTTAGTAGTTACTATATCATATATAGTGGGACATGAGAACGAAACAAAGGCAAGATCAGAAACAAAGAAAGCATCAACACAAAAGCCTACCACTGTTGCTGGGGTAAAAGGGGAAAACACTGTGAAAGAAAAGGCTTTGCTAGATGCTGAGATCAAAAGATTACATGTCGACGGATCTCAAGGGAACTTTAGGTCAAATGCTTATGCCAAATTACTTTACGAATACATTGATGTCATGGAAGCGAAGAATTGCTACGTTTGTATGCAATTACCAGCTTCTGTGGATGAGGGTATCAGATACCATCATCTTCCATTGACGTATGGAATCACCTGTAGTTTGTTGTTGAGCATATTTTATGGACGAGATGGGTTCGAGTATTATTTCTCGAATTTTGACTCGACATTACCAGAGGTCCCAAATTATAAGCATCTGAATAAGTGGGACTACTACAAGTGCGAAGACAGGTTACAGAAATGTTTCATTCCATGGAAAACGTTAGATACTTCACATGCCCGAAGAAATAATTTGACTTGTCAAGTGTCAGAAATTGAGAAAAAGTTTATAGGGCAAGTGGATACTCGATACAGAAGGCAAAAGATCCTGAAAGCCTCAGGACAATGGGAAACGGATTGGACCAAGGTAGAAAGGGAACACCAAAGAAAAGGTAGCAAGGGTCCAATTGCGTTAGACAAGGAGAAGAGGGGGAAACTGTGCATTCACAGAAGCTATTCCTATTATGAGAATTTGTTTGTAGGTGAAGTCAGTTGTGAACATGCTTTCCAATTGGAGTACTACTCCAAAGACTTTTTGAAGGAGATGCAAGCCATCCCAAATGTATATTTTGTATGTGAAAGAAATGCCTATGTGAAGCTACCAGATAATTGGTATGGATCATGCTATTTAGCAATTGTCTTCCCCAAAATATATCATGTTTAGGATTTAGAAACAACTAAGAGAGGAAAACAGACTAGAGGGAGAAGAGATCTAGGTGCTGAGGAGGTAGTTGGGGATGTATTTGGTGCTGCATTCCATCTTTTGGGATTGATACTGAATGACATCAAAATTAGAAGATTGGCAACAGTAGTAGATAGGTTATCTGCCAGTACTGCTAGATCTTTAATGCTGGTGGAGGGAGAGATGCAATCGATAAGGGCGATGGTTCTTCAGAACCGACTTGCTTTAGATGTTCTGTTAGCCAAAGAGGGCGGAGTCTGTAAGGCTTTGAAGGTCCAGGAATGTTGCACTTACATTCTAGACAATTCAAAACCTCTAGAGAAGTACATACGAAACATTACTGCAATTCACTACGAAATTGAGGATCTGACAAAGGTAAATGTGTGGGAGAAAGTAGGTCAAGGAATGGGAAAAGTTGGAGGTTGGTTTGCCAACCTAGGAAAGGGTATCATTTGGTACATATTGAAACCCATCATCATAATAGTGATTTGTGTAATCACTTTATGGGGATTGGTGCGACTGTATCAATGGTATAGAGCAAACAGGTTGCAGAGATCTATGAGAGAACAGGAGAGAAGGTTGACAGCGAAGCAAGATACACAATATAAGAGTCTGAAGGCATTAGAGACAATGAAACGAGGTGGTACTGCAGTGACCTCACTTTGAAGGATCCTACATTTTAGAAATGGTGTTTTGATGGTGATGACTCCTGAAAGTCATCAAAGGGGGGACTGAGAGAGCACAAACCTGGAAAAACGTATAAGTGCACCATATTTACAAGCACGTAGTTAGTTTTAATATACATAGCACAAGAGTGTCATATATCCAGAAGTGAAATATACAAGAGTGTTTAAGTAGAGTAACAATAAACATAGCAGTGTGAGGCTAATGTAGAAATGTTAGAATGATATGAAACCTCACGTTTCTCACGTTAAGTGACTGTGTGGAAAGGAAATGGAACTTAGCAAACCAATGGGAATGTGTAGGCCGCATGGCAACTCACAGTAGAGATAAAGTGCTGCTAATTAACGTGAAACGTGGTTAACATTGTTTTCTAAGATATTTACTCATTGAATTGAAATATATTTTATATAGATGTGTCGCATTATATTATAGAGTGTTGGTTAAAATACTGTTTAAAGGTAGAAATTAAATGTTTCAGAGGAGCAGAAACCGTTCTATGTATTCCTGATAGGTCTGAAGAGATAAAGTCATTTCTTTTGATCTAAGGGGGCTCGTTAAGGGGAAAGTCGTGCTAGGCACTAACTGCAAATCCTTCCACATGTTTTATGGTCCAAGATATGGTGGAGGTTGGAATTTGAGGCCCACAGTATATGTGTCTGTTGCAGGTGCGAGGAGCCCTAATCAGTACCGTGATGAACAGTCCCTTTGTTCAAGAAAGCCAGGCACAGGCCTGGAGGAGTCTTCAGGAATTTTAGGGGGTACTGTCTCGCTGAAGAAGAAGCCTGGGAAGCAAGGTCAACTTTAACGAGGGTCCTGAAGAGTATCATCATGAAGTTTGCCGCTCAAAACTGCACCACGTGAGGGGCGTCCCGAGGGGCGTTCCTATTGGAAATGTGATTTCGTATTAGGGACAGCGACCCGGGGAGGAGAGAAGAGCAGATGATTTTGGGAGCCTAAGAGAGCGGTTGGGTAGGCAGATAGGCTGACTACAAGATACTTATTTACAGAAAAGACAAGACGAGTGCGTGATCTTCTTAGGAAGTCACCACGGCTGACACCTTTTGGGTAAAGATCTTGCTAAATAGGGATGTCACTTAGTTTAGTGTAGGGACAGACTAACCTGAATTTTCTTTCTGTAATGACTCTTAAGTTGCAACTTGTATCTATTCTTGCAACCTTGATGATCTTCGAACTTGTGCTCATCATTTTGTTTTGTAGACTCAGAGCATTTAAAGAATATATGTTTGTAGTGATACCAGTGTACCTCTTAAATCTTATTTTGAGAAGTTTGTATCTTCAGTTATCTTTAACTTTACATTAAATCTTAAAACTTCATCTGTAGTCAGTGGTTATTTAGAGTGGTGTAAGTTCTTAATTGACTAACCTAGTAGTAGATTGTCTTTTACTCAATGACAGGTACCAACGATTCAGTCGACATGATTTGGGATCTGGTAAGGTAACTAGAGACCAGAAACCCCGCGTTAACATGTCTCTTCTGTGTTTTTGCTTTCAGAAAATAAGCGAAATAGAATTCATTTAATTCTGATGTTTATTTTGCAAAGCTGGGATGTATTCATTTGTCTTCCTCAAAAAGAAAGCAATGTACAGAGTGTTTTTGTGTTTGTAACATGTTTGCGGCTCTTTGTTGAGAACTGCTTCAAGCAGTGCACAGTGTATTGTTTTAACTTGTTGCACAATTACCACACTATGGGGCATACTTACAAGTAAGTGGCAGAATGCGGCATTAGCCTCCTTGTCTTAACGCCGCGCTCCCCCACTTTTGAAACGCTGTGCTGCACCGTATTTACAAGAGTCCATCATTTCAATCAATCAATCAATCAATCAATCATTTGTAAAGTGCACTACATACCCGCGAGGGTCTCAAGGCGCTGGGGGGGGCGCTACTGATTGGACAGCTAGGTCTTGAGGATCCTCCTGAAGGTCAGCCGGTCTTGGGTCTGTCGTAGGCTTAGTGGGAGGGTGTTCTATGTCTTGGCGGCAAGGTGGGAGAAGGATCTCCCACTGGTGGTTGTTCTTCGGTTGCGCGGGACGGTGGCGAGTGAGAGGTCGGCGGAGCGGAGCTGGCAGTTGGGGATGTAGAAGGAGAGCCATCTGTTGAGGTAGGCTGGGCCGGTCTTGTGGAGTGCCTTGTGTTTGGGGGTGAGGAGCTTGAAGGATATCCTCTTGTTGACGGGGAGCCAGTGCAGGTTTCTCAGTTGGGGGGTGATGTGGCCGTGGCATGGTACGTCGAGGATCAGTCGTGCCGAGGCATTTTGGATGCGTTGTAGTCGTTTGATGAGCTTGGTCGGGGCTCCCGCGTAGAGGGCATTTTTCGTAGTCGAGTCTGCTGCTGACGAGGGCCTGGTTGACTGTCTTTCTTGTATCGGTTGGGATCCATCTGTAGATCTTGCGGAGCATGCGGAGGGTGTTGAAGCAGGAGGAGGAGACGGCGTTGACTTGCTCGGTCATTGAGAGCATTGAGTCGAGGATGACTCCCAGGTTGCCTGCATGGTCGGTGGGTGCGGGGCGGCCTCCAGTGCCGTCGGCCACCAGGAGTCATCCCAGGCTGAAGGGTTGGAGTAGAGGATGAGGACCTCCGTCTTGTCCGAGTTTAGCTTCAGATGGCTGGTCTTCATCCAGTCGGCGACGGCCTTCATTCCTTCATGGAGGTTGGCTTTGGCGGTGATGGGGTGTTTGGTGAGGGAGAGGATCAGCTGAGTGTCGTGGGCGTAGGAGATTATGTTGAGGTCATGCTGTCAGGCTACGTGTGCGAGTGGGGCCATGTAAATGTTGAACAGCGTCGGGCTGCAGGAGGATCCCTGGGGTATGCCACACATGATCTCGGAGGCTTTGGAATGGAATGGAGGGAGGAGGATGCTCTGGGTTCTGCCGGAGAGGAAGGAGGTGGTCCAATCCAGATCCTTGTCTCGGATCCCTGCGGTGTGGAGGCGTGCGCGTAGTATGCTGTGGCAGACGGTGTCGAAGGCGGCAGAGAGGTCTAGGAGGATGAGTGCTGCAGTCTCGCCGTTGTCCAGCAGGGTCCTGATGTCATTGGTGGCGGCGATGAGGGCAGTCTTGGTGCTGTGGTTGCTGCGGAACCCTGACTGGGATAGGTCCAGGATTCTGTTTTCTTTGAGGTATCGGGTTAGCTGTCTGTTGACGGTTTTCTCTATGACCTTGGCCGGGAAGGGGAGCAGAGAGATGTGCTGGAAGTTCTTGAGGTCTCTTGGGTCTGCCTTAGGTTTTTTGAGTAGGGCGTTGATCTCGACGTGTTTCCAGATCTCTGGGAAGGTCACGTTCTCGAGGGAGAGATTGATGACGTTACGCAGGTAGGGTGAGATGGAGCTGCTTGCTCTGTTGAAGACGTGGTGCGGGAATGGGTCTGACGGAGAGCCGGAGTGGATTGTGCGCATGGTCTTGATGGTGTCATCGATGCTCACTCTGGCCCAGGCTAGCAGGGGGTCATGGTCGATGGTGTGCAGAGGTTCTGTTGTGTTGCTGTCGGTTGGGGCTATCTGGGTGTTGAAGCTGTCGTGGATGTCTGCTATCTTTCAGTGATACCCCGAAACCGGTCACAGGATGCTTGTTTCTGGTCAGCGAGGACCTGGCCTGGCAGTTCAGGCTGGACTGTTTCCTTGAGGAGCAGGATCAAGACTGATTTTCATATGGCTGGGTCCAAACTGATGTGGCAAGCAAAATAACGATGGATTTAACCCAAATCTATGACTGGAGGTGAGTGTTAGAAAAGTTTCAACACTCTGTCCATCTTTTTATTTTGTGAAGTTGCATCAGGAGAAGCTGGAGTACTTATTTTTGGCAGGCAGTGCTTTAATGATTAGGACTAAATATAGTCCATTCAAAGCAAATCTTCCTCCCAAGTTGCCAAATGGGGCTCTTCATTGTGAAGAGGTGGCCAACTAAGGGACTGAGCATTTGGTTCTTCAATGACCTTGCTCCAGTTTACTAGCTGGACAGTTAGAGCTCAGTGGTAACCAAATATCCTCCACTGAATCCTGACTTAGGCCCTATATCTGAATGTAGTTAGTTTACCTTGGTTATCTGCCAAATGCTCAGATGGCTTGACCCCGGACGTTTGTATCGGTCAAAGTTTTAAAAGTTCTCAATCGTGGCACCCCACTTCTAAATTTGAATCTCACTTTTATATTTATTTCAACATACTATCAAGTATTTAAATTAGCTCTAACCCATAGAAGTTAAGTTAATCCTAGTTGATAATATATGGTCTATATTTTTTATTCTTTTGAGTGAATACATATTTTGACTGTCTATGTATGGCATTTTGGCATTTTGCTTCCAAACTGAATTGTGTGGGGGCGCTGAGCAGAAGATTACAAAAAACCTCCAAGCCTTTTTGCTGATAGAGTGCAAAAAGCAATCATCACAAAAAATACATCTGGATGGACTGGTTCCTGGACAGATTTTCGAATGTTCTTTTTTGTTATGATAAGATAGACACTCTTTTCGTGAAGGAACGAAAAGGGAAAAAGTCAACACAGCTGAGACCTTTATTTTACACTAATTGGACTAAATGAGGCAGGATGTGATGTAGGCACGGTGAGAATGAAAACATCTGCATCCAATTTGGATGTTATTTACAAAGATGCATATTCTCTCAGTGGAAATAAGGTCATACAATAAAGAGGGAGAGTTCCCCGCCATTCCTTTGGCCTGCTGTTGACTGTGGTGAGTCAGATGTATGCAATGAAATCAATGATGTATCATCGCAGTGTTCTGTCTTATTATATGTTTTGGAAGAACCACGGGGCATATTATCAAGGACCGGTGTTAAAATTATCGCTGTTTTATCGGCAGGAAACTGCCGATAAAACGACGATAATGGGCTTGATAATACGCCCTTGTTAATTCACATAGAAGCCCATGTTCTGATGTTAACATGGGCTTCTATGGGAATTAACAAGAGCGTATTATCAAGCCCATAATCGCCGCTTTATCGGCAGTTTCCTGCCGATAAAACAGCGATAATTTTAACACCGGTCCTTGATAATATGCACCAAATGTATAGCAATTAAGAATTTCAAGAAAAACTAAAATTGTGTGCGCCCAATTCACAAAGATGTTGCTGAGACTTAATTTTGTTGTACTCTTGGCTTACTCGTGAATTTCAGGAGTAAGCCAGTAGTACTCTGGTCTTACTCCTGGCTTAGTCCTAGTTTTCAGGAATAAGCCATAAGTAAGTTATGGGAAAATCTTTGTGAATCGGGCCCGCATTTCATATTATAAGAAGGGGTCAGTTAATAAGGATTTTATGAGGCCTTGCTCTTGTAGTAATCCTAGCTTGTGGGGATTTCAATTTTGTGGGAGGCTACCAATGGAGGGGTGAGTGAGGACCTCATGCCCAATAAGTCAATGGGTGGAAGAAGAGTCCACCCCCTTTGAAAGTGCTATTTAAGTGCATGTGTTCCCCTGGTGCGCAGGCTGCGCACAAGCCAAGCCCAGCCAGTTTTGTTGAAACTGACACAGGAAAAGGCAGGGGAGGGCCATCCCAAACCCTGTAGCTTCTCTATGGTTAACAAAGTCACTCCTCTAAGTGGCCATAGAGTTTGTTCAAGATGCAGCATTTTACATTATCACAGCTTTGCCCTGGTCCCCTGAGACGGTAAGCAGTGTAAGCAGTGTTGGGGCCAGCATGATTTATAACTGCAATCATTTGTTTTGGAGATTTAGAGATTTTGCTATCATGGAACTTGGCAGGCCCTAAGGCAAAGCTAGGTGATCCATTGTCAGTGCATTTAATAGATAAGCATTTTTAGAAGAGACCAGGGGGAACTTCAACTGTTTGTATAATGGGTTATGTAAATTATAGTATTGAAGGAAGACCTTCATGAGCTGGACACCCATCTGGAGGTATTCTTATCTGGATCAGAAACTCACTGGATTATGAAATAAAGCTTTTTGATATTAGATCCCTAACATTTTTAGGTTACTAATTTCTAGGAGTGTGCTTAACTCGCGTAATTCAGTGTAGCGTAATCATGCAAAATAGACCAAGAATTGGATAAAATAGTTTTGCATTTAGTGCTATTTCCTTAGAGCTAATTTTCCCCATCAGGTCTAGAATGGATGCGGAGATGCATTTTGTGCTAAGAAATAGTGCTAAATTTACAGAACAATAAGAGCAATGCGAGCAGCCGCTTGCGCCCACCAAGTGTGCAATTGGGGTAGGATTTTCCCTCAACCTACTTCTGGCATTTATGGCTAGTTTTTCAGCGTCCTGGCATCCAAAATTACTCTTATTCAAAAGAGCAGGCTTAGTTACTTTATTAGCAGCAATTCTGTGTCAAAGAATAACACTAAATTACTGCAATTACTCCGATTACTTCTGTGTAATTCAAAATTTCCTTCTACCGCTGGTCCATTTTTGAGATTATTTAATATTCTCATTTATAGTTCTCCATGGAATAGAGTCACCTATTTTAAACGCCTTGGAAGCTTATATAGAATAGCTAAATAGAAGCTGCCTACTTATACTTACTGGGGACTTCAATATGACCTTTGAGCCATTCAGCTTAACTAGCACCATTTCGAATATGGAGGATGAGGAATGGGGTATCCTTTCTCTTACCCCCTTCTTAAAAAACTACTTTTGCACAGCAGTACAGCAAGTTTTACATAGTCACATGGACTTCATGCTTGCGAAGGTCACACGGTCACATGGTCACCCCTTCACATTGGAGTACTGCCACATCTTCAAGAAAGGTAGAAGTACTAGTAAAATCCATTATATGGTTCTGGATTGACAACTGTAGTCTAGCGTGTGAGATATGGCTGTTATTAATTGATGCAAAAGCGATCATAATGCGCAAGCTCTCTCCCTGAGAGGCACACCCCTAGACATCAGGGTGCACTCAAAATTTTTTAGATTTTCCTATATTTTATACCAATAACAAAAGGTTTGTTAAATGGCCTTCCATTATGGATAAACAGGATACTCTTGCAAAACTATATAACATTGGTGTGAAAGCACATGAGCCATAGGAAGATTGTTTTAGACTCTGAGATGCCGATAATAGATATCCATTACCCCTCGTTCAAATCCCTGAGGGAATGTTTCTATAAGGGAGTGAAGAACCAGTCATTAAGATTGAAAGAAACACTCTGGCATGACAGTAATTGTATGAATGGAAAAGCAGTGTTGCTAATAGCGGTTATGAGTCGTGATAGGTCAGCCACAGTTGAGTGTAAAAGAGTTACAAGTGGGTTCAAGACACAAGCTATAGGAGTTGGAGATAATCTGCATGGAGAGATTCATGAGCAGCTTCCAGGAATAATGATGTCTAGGGAAAAAACTGGGCCACCCTGTATACCCAAGAACAAGGCTAATATAGTACGTATTAGTAAGTGTTCTCCTAGGAATCATTCAAAACAAATGTGTTTAAACAATGAGTAAATCCAAACAAAAAATGAAAAACAGCCATCAGCATAAATGATGATAAGCAAATTAAATGTAATCCATAATAAATGGGGTAGTACACTGATCATCCAACATAATCAGAAGTAGGTGATCCAAGTGACGGTGCAGTGCAAGTGCAGTACAATGAACCATATAACAAAACAAACATAAAATAAGTATTTACAGTATGTACATTTGGTCCTCGCGCATAGGACACATGAATACGTCAATACCAACCTCAATGATATGGGCATTTGGGTTTGAAAAGAATTAAAGTTATGGGTGGACCTACATAAAGTTGAAGTTTTGAACCCCACATGACACGATGAATCACATGGGGTCTTTTTCAAGACAATAGACTGGTAGCGACCTACAAGATAGAGTATATTGATGGTCAGTCATACCCTAATCCATAAATCATATCATTGTGAAGACTATAGACAAGAATAGTCTAACCTAGCCAGACAAATCTGGATCCTACCAGCACACTACATCTGTTTTAGAAATCTGTAAGTGAAAAAAAACACTATACTCAATATACGAAATGCATCCAAATACTGATTACTTAGGCCAAACAGCAAGGTGGTCCCATGCTATCTAGAAGCATGTGACAACAAATCACGTGGCTGCTGCATTATGCAAAGAGGCTAGGACACCACAGAAGTCACCAGCGGTACAACATGCAGATGTTTATTAAAACAGCTCACTGCATGCCAATAAAATTTCAAAAAAGGAGGCACACACATGCAGCCATCCGTTGATATACTAGAAACTCATAAACCCTGCAAACATAGGCTTTGGTGTTGCAAACTTAAGTCAAACCATGCATTATGTAGTGGAGATATCTAATAAAACAGTGCAATAGATTATTCATATGTAGTGGAATAATAATAAAAGATCATTTTTGCATATTTTAAGAAACAGTACCTTAAGGTTAGCCAGGAATGAAGGGCGCTATTTACACTTCTCTGAGCTGTATTTAGTATATGGTGATGAGCAACAAAATAATATGGAGGAATATGATGATAGCAGTTCCATCCCAGCTGTGAGCCTGGCTCACCATCCCACTTCTCGTTGGAAAAAACATTAAAAGACACTGAGGGGCTTATTCACAAGCCCCTTACACCACAAGTACGCCACTTTTTCCCATTTTAAAAGTGGCACAACGGCTGCACAACGGGGTTGTAAATAAGCCCATGAGTGTTTAAAATGGAGTCAATCCCAAGGACCAGCAGTGGCCCTTGCAGGTAAGAGCGGTGGGGCCAGGAGGGGGTGATTTTGACAGATGACGACGAGGGAAAATGAGTTATTTATTTAATATCCCCACGCGGTCGTCTGCTGAATTCCCCCAAACGCAGCCCCACCACTCTTACCTGCACGGGCTGCACCTGCCAAGGATTTGTTAACATTCCAGGGGATCTCTATAGCTCGGCATATATTGTTTGGGGTGCGTGTGTGAATGTATTGTTTAACGCCATTTCTGCTGGTGTAAATATTCTCGATTCTTGGAAAGGGGCAGAAACAATCCCAATATATAAAAAGGGGGAAAGGAATAGTCCCGGGATTTACAGGGTAATCAGCCTGTTTGTCAATTTAAAGAAGGTCTATTGCAGACGAATATTGGAGAGTGTTCAGGATTGGGTGTAGGAATTTCAGATTGTATCGCACCTCCAGGCTGGATTTAGGGACAAGATAAGGACAATAGACCAACAGCTAGATTCATGAAAGGCCGTTTTGCGAGTCTTTAATAGCGATTCATAAGGAATCGCCATTAAGGACTTGCAAAACGGGATTCATGTAGGAATTGCTAAATAAATTGCGATTCCTACACATTCCTTATTTGCGATTAGCAAATTGCTAATCACAAATAAGGAATAACTCCCCATTCATTCCTATGGGCCTAAAGGCCCATAGGAATGAATGGGGAGTTATTAATGAATGGGGAGTTATTCCTTATTTGCGATTAGCAATTTGCTAATCGCAAATAAAGATGCGATTTCAAGGGTGCAGGGGTGTCCAAAGGACACCCTGTAGCACCCCTGAAATGTGATTTTACACTGATGTTGTGCACACACATGTCCAAAGGACATGTGTGTGTAACATGCAACTGAGAAAAATGCATTTAAATGCATTTTTCTAAGTTTTAGCTATTTACCACGAGGTTTGACTTGGTGGTAAATAGCGGTCCTAAATTGCGATTTCGCAATTTCAAAATGGTTCATGAATTGCATTTGAGGAATCTCAAATAGAGATTCCTTAAATGCAAATCCTCGCAAATGTGCAAATTCTTTATTAGAGAATTTTGCATTTGGGATGATGAATCCCAAATGCAAAAATTGCACTCGCAAAGGGCCAGATTCTCAGAATCTTGCCCTTTGCGAGCGCAATTAAGCTTGATGAATCTGGCTTCAAGTCTTTTGATTTGTATTACTGTTATGGAAGACTGTTGTTTTCAACTGCGATCACCTCTATGTTGGATGCTTTGTAACACTTCCTTATTCAAGGGCCTTGTCTTGGAAGGAGAACATGAGTGTTTTTGAGTTGTGGCTTGGAAGTGTTCCCTCAGTAGTAGGTTGTTGTTGTTGTGTTGCCTAGGGGCAGACAGGTATTTGGACCATGTCACTGCATGTAGAATTAGGTTAAGCATGCATGTGTATCCGGTGTGATGTGAGGGAATATTACATGTCATGCAACATGTGATTTGAGTACATTAACTTCTCTGTATAGCCTTGCAAACTTATGGTTGTGCTAAGCCAATTGTGTCTCTAGTGACTCTCTGGAGGCAATCTGCAGCACAGTACCTACAATTCAAAACAGCATTTTTATGGCTGACAACGCACGCAGTATTGATTTGTTGGAGGTGATATGGAAGCATGCCCAGGTACAACAGCTTGTGGATGAAGTACTTGATGAGTCAGATTCTCTGAACAAATGTCAGATCTTTTTAGTAATGTAATATTGTCCATTGAATGAATCTTCTTGTCATCTGGGCTTTTCTACTTCTTTTTATGTCTGTCTTTACATGTGTTTTGCTCATGATGAGGTTGAGCCCTACTGGAGGTGTCATATTGTGTAGTCGCTTATGTTCACCTTTTTGATGACTATTTGTGTCTAAGTTGGGGATGTTGGAGTCTGTTCTTTTAAAGGGTTTGTAGTGTCGTATTTAGTCATGAGTGAGTCTTTTAATTTGCTAGTGATAGTTGTGTGGTTACAAGGGTTTCCGCCTGTGTGCTTACTGCTCCCTTAATTACAGTTATCAAGTATTTCCAATGCTCATATTGTTTTTCTCATTGTGGTTTCTAGGAGCCTAATTCTTATTTTGCTTTCCTTAGTAGTCAAGGTTAGCAACTGTATGTAGGTTTCAGTGCTTTATTTGAGCCAGTGTTTTCCAGTGCTTGGTACCAGCACTTAATTGTCAATACCAGCACTTATGACAGATGCCACAGGGTGGCGCAGTTTGTACAACTAAAAGATGAGCAGAAGAACAATTGTTTATTAGTTCAATAAACATTAGGAACAACTAATGCCAGCTGCCCAAGCCATTCATTTAGCTTTGTGGGCCTCAAATATTCTGAAATGTCACACTTGTAGCAGTATAATGGTTAGTAGTTGTGTAGGTACTGTCATTGGTAGCCCTGGCAGTGGCAACGGGTTGTGCAAACTATGGTGGCCACCAGATGAGGGCCGAAAGCACTTATTTTTTTACAAAGCACTGGTATGTTTGCTGGCCTTGGACTGTGGCTGGACTTGGCAAATACTGTGCAATTGATGCTTTCTGGTCATATTGTCCAACAGGATGTTTCCAGATGAACCTGTGACAGTGCCTTGACAGTGAATCAATATGTCATTACATTTTTTGTTACTTATGGCTTTGCTCGAATTACCTATATCAGATAAAAATTACTGGAAGACCGCCCTGCTGTTTTCATTATATTTTTGTGTGGAGTTTTGTGGTGTGTTATCTTGCGAGATCCCTAAAGTGCCTGAGTCAGCCAGGCAGACAGCGAGACTGGTTGCAGTAAGGTCAAAAAGATCTCACAGCAGGTCTTAAAGGACCTGTGCACTTGATGGCGATTAAGAACAGCCCATGGGGACTTCACTGTGACCACCCAGCCATCACCCTTTCCACGTACATATTCTAATTTTGAGTTGCAGTAGAAAAAAACACCTATTAGAATGGCTTCCATCTCCCATCCCAGAAGTGTGCTATTCTGTCCGTGTAAAAGCCTGCAGAAATATCCATTTCAATTTGCGACCTTCAATGATTATAATGCTGGTTGACTTGCACTAACATGCATTTTAGTTCTGGAAGCGGCCCAGAGGAATATTAAGTAAAAGCAAATTGTCTTCTCCCTCAATAGCCCTGCTCTCTTTAGATATGCAAACCGTTTGATCGACATTTATTAGCAGCAGAAATCTCAGAAGTGCTGCCAGCACAAGCTCTCTTATATTAACTCAATTAGTAGAGCATGTGTCTCCTGATATAAAGCAAAGACAAGTTTAAAGTGTTTACAATTTTTGATTCCTGTCTATAAAGGTAAATTTGGTTGCAAAGAAAGTAAGGTTTTTGCCTACAACTAGGGGGCATATTACCAAGCTATAGCGATAATTATCGCTATGCTTGGTTAGCGGGCATTTAAATATCGCCGCGCTCCGACGATTTTTATCGCTTAGGAGCCTTGATATTATCAACGTTTATCTCCTAAGCGATAAAAACCGGCCGAAATGCATGAATATCGCTGAAAAGTCAGCGATATTCATGCATTAGCGAGCAAATGCTCTTAGCCATGTTATCCACCTACCATTGGATATTATGGCTAAGAACTGCTCTGGGCAGACGTTAGGTTTTGGAGATAATCACGCTTAGCGCGATTATTTCCAAAAGTTGGTTATAGGGGATAGCGATGTTAGAGACTGTTTCCAGTCGCTAACATCGTGGCACGCCCACTCTGCATGTCACTAGCGATAATCATCGCTGACATGCAGAGTGGGCCCCTAAATGCCCGCTATCGCCTATTAGCTGTCGCTAACTGGTGTTAGCGACAGCTAGGGAATAGGGCGATAAAATTATCGCCGCTTTAGCGGGAATTTTTCCCACTAAAGCGGCGATATTGCCCTTGGTAATATGCCCCTAAGTTTTCATGTTTTATGCCTACCAGGGACTCACAAAGACATTGCGTAAATAAATTTACGAGTAAAGTGCGGAAACATTCATACAAATAGATTCCACGCACAGGTGGCAAATTGGCATTTGAAGGTATGGTTTGCAATGGAAGTTGGGGAACACCAACAAACGTGTAGTGGAGGGCGATCCCAAACTCCTTTCCAACATCTTTCCACACTAGTAATTGTTGGAGATTTACTCTAGCCCCGGGGAGGACTAACTCCCCTTCCAAGATGGGAAGGAGACCAGATTACACACAGATTTAGTGGATGGGTTTCTCCATGGGGAATTTTTCTCCCGCCACAGAGAAAAAAAGTGCAATTGCACAGGAGGATCCTTCTCCTCTGTACAGAGTTCTCTGCTATTGAGAACTCTACGCAGATGGAATAGGAGCTTTGGTAGCCTCTCTATAAGTGATCTTTAGGAGCCTGTGCACAAGGGTCATAGATAAAACTGGTGGGGATACTTACAAGGGGAAATCAAGAACATTGTGCGCATTCATGTGTATCCACATACATATAGATGTGCATATTTAGTGTTGGTGGTATTATAGAGTGCTTCCTATAAAGGAGCTGTTCAAAACCCCGACTTTGGGTTTAATACCATTGTTGACATCCGCAAAGCGGGCCTACCACTGTCATGCAGATTATCTAAACTATAGTGTACCCACAATGGAATGCCCATGTACTACCCATGGGATGCCCCCTTGACGCAAAGTAATCCAAAGCAGCAACTCTCCAGTAAGTTGGACAGTAAATAACAAATCAACACTTTGCACTGATATCCATCACTTGCACCAGCGTCGAGTGTTGATAAATTTGGTGCCTCATTCTCATCTTTTCTGGGAATGTCAATCAAATCTCTGCCTCATGTGGCACAGAATAGCACATACATTCTTCTTGACAATTTAGCGTTTAAGACCTGCAATTGTAGCTTAAATACTAAACCAGAATCCTTAGTTTTAAGTATGTCTTAACTTTGTTTTTCACTAAATTGGGGCAGGATCCTTCCAGAGACCTATGTTCTTAGATGCATGAATTCATATGCGAAAAAGTACCCTCTATCATACATAAAAAAGATTTTGCAAGCCACCCAGGAGTTTCATGTGCATATAAGCTCCTTCATAAAGTCACAAAGCTCAGAAGTGGATCGCATTATCCTTTATATGTACAGTAAAATGAATTTTAATCCTTTTAATACATAGTCACAGTTTCCCCCTTCTCCTCAAAAAACCTTTAAAGCCTTGCTCACTTGCTCTTGAGATCTGAGGTTTACAAATAATATAGAATAAATATGACGTTCGTAGTGAGCAAATGAGAAAACCAATATGTACTGTTTAATTTATCACAATTACATATTTTAATGTAGTTTAACGATCATCCTCCCCTTCACTCCCAGCCCATCTACCTCCCTTACACCACCTGCTGTGCGCATGATGGCTCGCAATTACCTCATGCAAAGAGTGGGTAGTAAATGTCCATATTAAATCCTATGGAATTGGGAATTCTGTGTGAAATCCCGCCCAATAAATGAGGGTCCACACAATTATTCCACTGTTTGTGGGTTTTAACTCATAATGAATATGCCTCATTAGAACGCAATCCTTATCTCCGCATGTAATTACAACGCGGTTGTTACAACGACCGCGTTGTAACAGCGCATACCATTAGCCCGCAAGTCCTAACAACGACTTGCTCTAGGTTGGGCGCTGGATGCTGGAATAGTTATATTTACTATTCCAACTCCAGTCTGTGCAACAGTGGGGAAGGTGTTGAATTTTCATTCCAACACTTTCTGCCCCCACCCACAAGTCGTTGTTACAACTTACGGGAGAATGGTATGCGTTGTTACAACACGGTCTTTGTAACGACCGCGTTGTAATTACATGTGGAGAAAAGGATTTGTTGTAAGCGCTGTTTACCCTCATAATAGATAAATATAAGTGTAGAAATGCCAAGTAGTAATAACAATTTCAGTCATCCAAAATATCCGTAGTTCTTGCCACAGGTGAGCAGAAGATATCAGATCTAGTCTGTAATAATTTAATAAGACATTTTTTCTATAGCAATTTCAGGGTGTTTGGTACGTAGTTTTTATTACACACCTCGGGGCATATTATCAAGAACGGCAATAACATTATCGCCGCTTTAGTTGCAGGAAACAGCAGCTAAAGCGGCGATAAGGGATTTGATAATATGCCCTTGAGAATTCCCAAAGTAGCCCAGGTTTGATGTCCTTAATAATAATAAAGAAGTTTATAAAGCGCCTGGTGACGCCATCTCAGCGTGTCCCCACGCTGTGGAGATAAGATACGTACAGTGGTTGTGGTAAGCACCTCCGTCCAGCAGTGCTTTAAAGACTATACAGGTGGGTTTTTAAAAGTTTTCTAAACTTGACCTCTGATCCTTCCAGTCTGAGGCTAACCGGGAGACTATTCCAGTTGCTAGCCGCTACCAGTCTGAATGAGCGGCCTCCCAGTTTTGCTCTTTTCACGCGGGGGATCCTCAGTAGATCCGCTCCTGCTGAGCGTAGGGCTCTGTTTGGCTCATATATGTGTACCAGGTCTTGAAGATAGGATGGGGCCTTGTGCCATATAATCCTGTGGCATATTAAGAGCGCTTTGTACATAACTCTTTTTCTGACCGGTAGCCAGTGTAGAGCCGCAAGAGCAGGTTTAGAGGCTTCTCTTTTTGGGAGTCTCAAGACCAGGTGGGCGGCCGTATTTTGAAGGACTTGCAGGCGCCCCATATTTTTTTCTGTGGTACCTAAGAGCAGGACATTTCCGTAATCCATACGGGAAGTTACCAATGCTTGAGTCATGGTGCATCTGGCCTCCAGCGGAAGTAGATCTAGGGTGTGGTTGAGAGTTTTTAGCACCCCAAAACACTTTCCCACTAGTCAGTGAATGTCGCCGTCATAAGATAGTTTGGGATCAACCCATATTCCCAGGTTCTTTGCCTCCTTACAGGGTATAGGCGTTGGGCCCAAGCATGGCGGCCACCAGTCCGCCGTTCATCTTGAGTTGTTCCCTCCAATCACCATTACCTCCGCCTTGGAGCCGTTAAGCTTCAAACAGTGAGAGTTCATCCAACCTGTCAGGGCCTGCATACAGGCCTTGAAGTTAGATGACGCTGTAGAAGGTGCTTGGGACAGGGAGATCAGCAGTTGGGTGTCGTCAGCGTAGGAGACTAACTCCACTCCATACGCTTGCACCACTTCTGCAAGGGCGGCCATATATAAATTAAACTAAGTTGGGCTCAGGGCCGAGCCCTGAGGCACCCCTTGTTCTAAACCGATCGCAGATGATTTAAAGGAGCCCCGTTGGACCTGAAAGCTGCGGTCTGCGAGGAACGCTTTCAACCAACCTAGCGCAGACTCAGTGACACCTGCTTTGTTTAGACACTGTAGCAAGATGGAGTGAGCTACAGTGTCAAACGCCGCACTGAGGTCCAGCATTACCAGTGCCGTGGTGTATCCAGCATCCGCCCCTTGACGCAAGGACTCTGTCGCTCTCAAAAGTGCCGTCTCAGTAGAGAAGCCCGGCCGGAAGCCTGATTGAGAGGAGTGTAGGAGATTGTTCTTCTCTAGGTGTGCCATTAGTTGAATATTGGCCACTTTCTCCGCCACTTTGGCTAGGTACGGTAGTAGGGAGATCGGTCTTAAGTTTTCGAGTACTTCATGGCTTACATTGGGTTTCTTTTTTATGGGAAGAACTACCGCTTTTTTCCAGTCTTCCGGGAGTGCTTCAGAGGAAAAAGAGACCTGAAGCATATGCCTAATGTAAGGTTCCAGCACCGTGAGGCTCTCCCCCAACACCCGAGGCGGTGCTGGGTCCCGAGGGGAGCCAGATTTAATACCCTGACAGATGCTGCTTAGTGTCTCTGGAGGGGGTACCGAGAAAGCCTTTAGACAATTCTCCACCTTACTTGCCCCCGCCTTCTCCTCAAAGTCACGCCCACATGTCGTGTTGCCAGAGAAGGTCGCATAAATATCTCTGACCTTTCCTGCAAAGTAGTCCGCTACTCTGTTACACTCTTCAACCGAGTCATTTTCTGGAGTGTTAGCGTTAACTACCACTGAGATCTCCTTAAAAATTTTAAAAAGCTCTCTCGAGGAGTTTTCTGCCTCCCCAATACGATTTTTATAGTGCATAGCCTTAGTTCCTCGCAACTTAGTATGATATTTTCTCTGTGCTTCCTTGTAAACAGTCTTCGTTTGAGGGGAGAAGTCTATCCGCCATCTCCGCTCTAGTTTTTTGCATTCTGATTTAGCAGCCTGTAGCTCGGGTGTAAACCAAGGGGCAGACTTTTTTCCTCTGCTTCCTATCTTGGATAAGCACATCGGGCCGTCGCATCTAAGGCATTTTGAATGCGCTTCTCTAACTTGCTATTTGCGCTTTCACAGTCAGCGCCCCGTGGCGGACCCCCTTGCTCTAATAATTTATTGAAGGTGTCTTGTGAGAAGTGCTTCCATTTACGTCATGGGTAGCTGTTGTTATTCACCTTGTGTGTGGCCGTATCTGGAATGTGGATTTTAAAAGGGATTAAAAAATGATCCGACCAAGGTACAGGTAAGGGCGAATTCACCCTCACTCCGTTCCAACTACAGAAAACGGGATCTAGCAAGTGGCCATGTTTATGGGTCGGGGCATTGTTTTTCAATTCTAGTTGTAAGGCCTGCAGTTCTTGCCTTATGTCCGTCGCCTCCTTAGCTAGTTCATATTCAAGATGGATATTGAGGTCTCCTAACACCAGTAGTCTGCTCTTCCTTATGGCTAGATGAGCCACAGCCTCCACTAGACTAGACTTAAAGTCATTAAGCCTTCCTGGGGGTCTGTAGACGAGGATTCCCGACACAGAGTGTTGAGGTCCAAGTTCGAGAGTAAAAAGGCCGGCCTCACAGCTATCTATTTGCAATGGAGATAAAGTGCATTCAAGCGGTGCCTTAATGGCAATGGCAATCCCTCCGCCCCTCCCCCGCTCCTATCTAATCCGGTGAGTGAGTAGCTAGGCGGGATGGCCTTTATTATATCAGGGTCGGAGTGTTCCCCTAGCCAAGTCTCTGTTAGGAAGAGCACATCCATTTTCTCGTCCAGAAGGAGATCCCATATCTGATTGCTGTGCTTGCTAAGTGATCTACAATTTAACAAGCCTCCATGGACCCTCTCCTTGTCTGTGTCACTAACCGGTTCTCTCTGGCTTTTAAAGGGGCACATTGAGCAGTTTCGAAGTGTTAGTACCTCCATAGTATGCCAGCACGGTCCCGCGCTAGATGGACAAAGATCTAGCAATTCTTGTCTCCCATATTGTATGTGGGTTGGCCTGGAATGCACAGGGGTCTTAGCGCCAGGCCCCGTCCGGCCGCGGACGGGCGCAGACGGGCTTAACTTTGGCGCAACTTCGGCGCGCCTACGTTGCGCCCGCTGCACGCATCCGCTGCGCGGTCGCTGTCCCATACACATTTATAGGGGGGAAGGGGCAGCTAGAGCGCTGACCTGACAACAATGAGCCCGGAAGTGCTGGGCTCCTCCTCACCCTCCGCATCAAACGCCCAGAATGGACGCTGCGGACCCGGGCGGGAGTGGAGTAGGTGAGTGACCCCCGAGTTATTGAATCAACCCAGAAGTAAAGTGCACGCCGTTTCAAAAACACATTACAAGATACACTATGATTTGTAAAATTAGCAGGACAATCGCTATTATATTAAAACGCTCTAACTCAGCGCTCACAGTGCAGAACTTGCATCACACAGCGCATAAACGGATAGAGTCAGCCACTGCCACCGGCTTACTCGTCTCCACCTGAACCTGGGCTTCTATGGGAATTCTCAAGGGGATATTATCAAGCCCCTTATCGCCGCTCTAGCAGCAGTTTCCTGCCGCTAAGGCTGCGATAATGTTATCACCGTTCTTCATAATATGGTCCGACGTGCTTGAGAAGGCAGAATTAACATGGGGACACTTCCTATTCCCGGAAAAAACGTAAGTGACATATTTAGAGAATTGCTTCTAAAAATAAATGAAAAATGCAATAGTAACATTCTTCAAAACCTCAGATTACAGTGACAGTTTTTCAGTGTCTCTATAATTAGCACGGTACATGCAAGAGGCAGAGGCGTTAATTTGATTATGTATGCAAAATACAAAACCAAAGAGTTATAGACATGCTTGTTGGGTGTCTATACGAGTGGTTTGCAGGAGTACAGTTTATTCATAATAGTATCTGCAACGTATTACTATACTGTATAGAATTGTAAACAAAGATAGTTACATTTAAATTTTAAACACAATCTGAACAGTGGTTTAAAGTAAGAAAAATTCAAGCTATTTAAACTTTGAAAAATAAATATCTGGTGCTGTAGCAGGGTGAAGAAGCTTTTTGACGATACGTAGAGATAGAATGACGTTTTGATTTTAAAAAACGTAGACAGTTTGTCTCGAATGAATAACATGAAGAGTTGTTTTCATTTTTCTTGCTGAAACGTGACACACAGTGAAAGATGTTTGACCTGGGACATCTAATGAAAACATTTGTAAAATTAAGTTGCATCCCACTGACTTAAAACAAGAGAGGAAATCAGATTACAAGAAACACGAGGAGCCGAATGTACTAAAAGGCTTTGTGATTGTTCTCAAATTCACAGGTTTGTAACTGCAAAATATTAAATCCCAATCTACACAAGATATAATACGAGATTAAACTGCATTCACAACTGTGTGTGTCGGAAGTACAAGGCGCATCCTCATCGCCGGACTGGCCGTAGCGGGCACAGTGCAATCCTCCGGTGCGCCGCACGGGTGGGGTCGGTTTTGGACCCATGGGGGCCGATTTTGTTACAGGGCCGCTTTTGCAGCATAGCTGCAAAATCGGCCCTATAACAAAATCGGCCGAAAACCGGCCCCGGCAAAGAGCTCCGCAGCACCCCGGGGGTTGCGGGGCCGCCCGAGCACTCTGCCAGGGCCGGTTTTGGATCCCAGTCCGGCCCTGCGCATCCTCCCTCCTTATGAATTGCAATAAAATGTTCTGTGCATTTTTGTCGTTACAGCGGTCGCTAACCAATGATGACTGCCTGAGAGTGGGCTCAGACATTGGGTGGATCATACATCACTCTAGGGACCGCTGAATGTGCCCCCCCCATGCCCTTCACATTATCACATCATGGCTTTTTTTATTGCAGTCTCTGGCCCTCATTTGGCTGTGTCACCAGAGCATCAGTTTTTGTGACGCTTCGGTGGCACAGGGGTCTGCTCCATATTTACCAGGCAGCACTAAGGCACTTTGCATAGCATATTTTGGCCTTGTAAATATTGTTCCCTTTAACACAGTTTTCTGCTTTAAAGGGGTGTGCAATGGGTGTTACTGTGGGTGTTCCCCGCAACACACATGGCTTTTTGACACTGCCCTAGATTTACGAGGAATCATAACTCTTAGGCAGCGCCAAAAACGTATGTCTCCCTGAGGGAGGAGTAAGGGAGGTGTAACGAGGAGAAATACCTACATTTCTCCTCGATGTTCCTATTTTGAATGTGTGCTGCATTCTGCAGCACACGTAGAAAGAGGGAAAAGCCTGTTATGATTGTTTTTGTGCAGGAAGGTTTTCCTTCCTGCACAAAAACAGTCTTCCCTGCAACGCAGGCAACCTTGCACCATGGTGCAAAGGTGCCTGCGTTGGCGCATGGCAGCCCATTGTGTGCCTGCACAGGGGAAAAGGACAGGAATGTGCCATATCTGATAGATACAGCCCATAGCTGCCCTTTTCTTTTGTCATAGGGCAGCGCAGCAGGAAGGCCTGCGGCAGTCTTGTAAATAAGGCCATCTATCTTTTAAGGGACAGGGCCAGGAATCAAAAGCAACATTTTTGAATGTGAGTGCAGGGACGGAGACCTGCCATCACTTGCATCACTTAATTTTCAGTCCTTTACAAGGAAATCACCAACAGTAACCAGTCTCATTATTATCAGTAGATCTCGATTCTGCAAATGGTACAAGGTGGTCATTTTTGTGATGAAAAGAATTAGTACCACTGCACAAAAATATTGTAAAATTGCAAACCGGTCGCAGTTCAGGGAATACTTTGCAACTATAGAATGAAATACCAACCATGAAGTTTGTTTGTAGCTATTTCAGTGTATTTCTCATTGAAATCTACAGATCTGTTTTCAAACACCCCCTAATCACATCAATTGTCCTTTCTTTTTGTTGACCTTCAGTTTCATCTTTTGTCAACTATAAACAGGCTTTGCATAATTTTCTTGTTTTTTAATGAAGACTTGCTTACTCATTTTTAATTTCAATTTAATGTGAATTTGGTCGCTTTTGACATTAGCACACAAAAGATTGTTCTTTTTCCTAACTTTCCAGTTTGCCCCTCGTTATCTCTGCACGTCTTGTATGTGAACAGCAACAGCACTGCTATACCATTGCTGCCAAATAAATTGCATGCATTACATTGCATGACAACCATACTGTAGCTGCTACATAGGTCTGGCCACTGCATCTCAAGGTAGGGATATTAGGTCACTACAATTGTTGATGGAGCTAGAGAGATAATGTGAATGCAATAATAATATTAAATAATAAAATAATAAATTTGAGTTACAGCCCACTGCTGTGGGCAATAAACTTATTTAAAGACCCCAAACCCAAGTTACAGGTGTGACTCGCTGGTGAGAGCCTATAAAAAGGGAGAATGCCTTTAACAATTGTTAGAGCCTGAGACAAAGGGGCTCTAAGGCTATTAGAATACTCCAGCCACTAGAGGCATCCTGTTAAGACCTGAAAACGGGGAAACAGAAAGACAAACATTGGAATGTTGGAGCAGAAGGCCTAAACTAGCCATTATGGGCCATGAGCCACTTCATTGTCCTCAATTTAGCTCTCACCATTTAAATATTCAAATAATAATGATAAACCTCTTATGATGGTGTGGTGGTAGAATAGATTAAATATATTCTTAGGCTGACAATTGACATTGATTTAATGTGATACAAGCATTGTCATAATTAACAACAGGGCTATGAGACTGGGTTCACTTGTTGGTGATGGGCGATACTTGGTTTGTGGGCAATTTATAAAATAAATAAATACCATCATCACCATTTGTGTCCTATGTATCATTCTTCAAAGTCTGTCTCCCATTTCCTAGTATGTTGACAAGCTGAGGCAGCAGGTAATAGTACTCTACTCAATGAAACCAATACTTCTATAGATTTGGGACATTGCAAACGTTTGGTACATCATATAGTGCATTGTGGTGTCATTCACTTCAGTAATTGTTAGACCTAACGGATAGTGGAGCATAATTCCCTACTCCTAGAATGTTGAAAGAGCATGGATGTCGATTAGAGGTACACAGAAGTAGCAGCTACTGCCCTTGATTCCCTTAGTCTCAGGTTTCATGAAGACAGTGGCAGGCACACAAAGTTAACAGGGATCCTTAAGCTCAGTTTTTTTTCTGTAGTTTATATTCTTTCCCACCCACTTGCTACTAAGCAGCAAATGCTAGATTGTGAGTAGCTAAAGGTGGGACAACAGGTCAAAGCTCAGATGTCATCAGTGGTCAAATGGTGCATAATATCACCTATACTACTTGTGGCATCTAAGTGAATCAGCATCCTTGTGCAAGAAGTCTAGGTCATGTTGTTTTGTGTGCTAGAACACTCCTTTATTTTTTAGAGGGAGGGCAAAGGAATGGAGTAATTCTAATTTCTATGAAAAAGTGAGAGAGGAACGCAGTAAATAGTACAATGTATCAGACTTCACAGTGCTTCTGGCATTGTCCAAGGAGCCTTCAGTCACTTAAAAGACTAAGGGCCCGATGTAGGTGGCCCAATACCAGTCGGTAAACCCGAAATTCGGTAAATTTCAGGCTTACCGAACGGTATTGAGCCATTTCTGATGTAGGGGATGATTCGGTAAATACAGAACCGATATTTACCGATTCGGTATTTACCGAATCATTACTAACCGATTCAGTATTTACCGAATCGGTAAATGGCATGTAGAAAGCACTTTTAAGCGTGCTTATGTGCTGTAAGGATTTGTTATTTACCACCAACTACTAGTTGGTGGTAAATACCGAATACCTTTGAAAATGAAAATCTGTGCATTTTCAACAGTGCCATGTGGCAGACATACATGCCCTAGGGCATGTATGTGTGCCACATGTGCACATAAGCACTATTCAGGGGTGCAACAGGGTGTCAATGTGCCTCCCTGCCACCCTTGAATGTTTCCCTATTTTACCGATTCGGTAATTCACATTCATTCCTGAATGGGAATTACCGAATTGGTAAATACCGATTCAGTAAATATCGAATCGTACAGATTCGGTAATACTTATCATTTACCGATTCTAAAATACCGAATCGGTAAAATTCGGTATTTTAGAATCAATAAATGATATTTTTATTTATAATTATTTTTATAATTACATTTGTTAAGCGCGCAGCTACCCGAAGGTTTCCCGGCGCTAAAGCAGACTAAGCGATCAGAGAAAGTGGAAGAAAATAATAAACAATAGGGATCAGGAGTTAAAAAGCCAGGTTTTAATTCCCTTACGGAAAGTAAGGAAGCAAAATTCGGAGCGCAACAATTGAGGCAGGGCATTCCATAAGGAAGGGGCCAATAGGGCAAACGAGCGTCCACCCATTTTGGCTCTGTTGGTGCGAGGAATCATGTACTTATTCTGCGTAGAAGACCTAAGTGTCCGGGGAGGAACGTAATGTTGCACTAGGGCAGACAGATAGTGAGGGGCCTTACCAGTCATGATTTTATGCATATAGCAGAGTGCTTTAAACTTAACTCTGTTCTCAATACGCAACCAGTGCAATTTCCGCATATGGGGGGTAACCGGGGATCTAGCAGGGAGGTGACAGATGAGGCGAACTGCCATATTCTGCACCACCTGGTACTTCCTGGTAACCTCCTTTGCGGCGCCCAAGAGAAGGATGTTCCCATAGTCCAGGCGGGAGATGACAAGAGCCTGGACTACAGTCCTCAAGGTGTCCGCAGGCAGCATCCACGTGATTTTTCTCAGCCACCTGATGATGGTGGTACAGGTGGCTGAGACTTTCACAGCGTGCTGCTTGAAGGTAAGCTGGTTATCAAAAAGCACCCCAAGATTGCGTGCAGACTCTGATGGGTTGGGTAAAGGACCCATCTCCGATGGCCAATGGTGTGGGCCCCAGAGTGAAGTGCCTGGGCCAAACAGGAGGAGTTCTGTCTTGTCCCCATTTAATTTTAACTTGTGCTTCAGCATCCAATCCGATATTTGTTTCAGCCCGGATTTAAGAGAAGACGAGGGGAGATTTTTATTGGTGGAGAGGGAGTAGATGACTTGAGTGTCATCGGCATACGAATAAATTGTGAGGCCAGCCTGTTCCGCTAAAAAAGCAAGCGGCCTCACATACAGGTTAAAGAAAAGGGGACTAAGAATGGACCCTTGGGGAACACCGTGGGTGGAGGGAAAAACAGATGAAACAGAAGTGGAGGAAAAAACTTGGAACGTGCGGTCAGAAAGAAAATTAGCAATCCAGGCCAGGGCGGGACCACCGACGCCAACTCCCTCCAGCGTGGACAGTAAGATGGAATGGGAGACGGTGTCGAATGCGGCACTCAAATCAAGCAGAATGAGTGCCACCGTCTCCCCCTTATCCACTTGGCGCCTGATGGTCTCTGACACGCCAAGAAGGGTGGTTTCCGTGGAAAAACCCGCCCGGAACCCGGATTGGGAGCCATGAAGAAAATTGGAGGATTCAACAAAGGAGTTAAGTAAAAAATTAACATGTTTCTCCAAAATCTTGGAAAAGCAAGGGAGCAAAGAAATAGGGCGAAAATTGGAGGGGTTGTCTGGGTCTGCATTTGCCTTTTTTACCTACATCTGGCACTAAGTGCAGGCTTGGAGAACTTTTAACAGCCTTGAAAATGGTGGTAACACCTTATTTGTTCGCAGTGCTGCATTGCACATAAAACTGTGTTATTTACAGTATTTGCACAACACTGGCTTGCAAAGGGCACGTTTTAAGAAATTCTTTCACTCCGTGGTGTTGTGTCTTTTCAATAGGCACTTCTCCAACGAGTAAGAGATTTCATTTCTACTTTGTTTTTTGTAAGAGAGAAAATTGTGTACAAAATAATTTTTAATTGAAGAAACGTGAACATGTTTCTGAGTGGATTCACCAGTCCTGATGATGGGCAAGTAGGCCACAAATACAACACTCCCAAGATTCTCAATAGTAATTTTAGTCTTCACACACATTTCTGAAGCACATCAAGAAACAGTTTTAACATACCTTGCTATAAAAATGTTTGTCGATTTAATGGCGCTGGAAATATGATTCAGGCGGAAGTTCCACACCCATAAAACAGGCATACAAATGTTTACCAAACTGAATAATGATGACTCAGACCAACAGTAGCAATCTAAGAGCCTTAAAAGACAAAAAAGAAAAAAATTGTAACATCGCCAGGGACAAAACCTGAGACTCCAACTAAGCTTCAGATTCCAAATCTAACACAACACAGTAACAAAATATCTCATAATACAGGGCACAGGGGTAAGAGAGCATATACATCAAGGTAGTTCTAACCTGAGGCCCCTTCATGGTGGTAAGGACCCTTTGTCTTGATAGATCAGTAACCTGAGTCCTTCACTTCAATTAATTCTGCCTTTGAAAACAAAACAAATGCTTGCCAGAAACAAAATAGGACCCCTTCATTGTTCATTCTCCACCTAGACTCTTCCACATTGTATGGGGTGCTACCGCACCTCCTGCACTAGTTTTAGCATCACTGCCCCAAACTGACATCCTCCACAACCAAAAAATACATTCTATGCAAGCAGTACAAACAATTCAAGTTTTGAAATGTAAGCCACTCAGTTGCTCCAAAAGAATTAGCTTAGGCTTTAACAATATCAATATCCTCTTGGGTAAACAATTTGTTATAAAAAACTTAGAAACCAGGTGAGGCAGCTACGTAGTACTAGCATATTATACGTAGAAAAACTATGTAAAGATTCCCAACACTGTATGCTCATTCTTCGAGCGTATGGTTGATTGATGCATAGTGAAACTAACAGCTTTTTCATTGCTTTATTTCACAAATTCCTGATAATAGGTTTCAAACTATGGGTGAGGAACTTGATAAACAGATAGCATCAGATGTAGTCGAAAAAATTATGTCCATGGTTTGCATCAACTAGTGAGCAGCTAAACCACACAGATGGCCATGCAAGCTTAGCAGTGCAACCATAGATGTGTTTGAACCACTGACATCAGTTAATTGTGCACCAACTCTCATCACCATTAATAGAGCAGCTGCTGAATCAATTAACTTTTGGCAAATCAATAAAATAAACAACATAGAGGTCAGCAGGATTTACAAAGCATTCAGAAGGAACCCACTGAAGGCCTCAGAAATAGAGGCCATTTTATAACACCTTTCTGTAGCATACCTAACATACATGACAAGCTATCCCAAGTCTGAATGAATAAATCAAAGATACAATGACTCTACCAACAGCTGGCATAATGGACAGTTAGTCAAGCTAGTAAGAGTTTCTCATTTTCTAGAGAGTAAACAGTACAGCTTACTGTCAGAGATGACTAGATTAACTCTAAGGGATACCCTAGAACTGTCAAGATTGCTGAACATAGGGACTTTGCTCGGTGCCAACATAGGATGTAGTTCTGCGGCAGTTGCAAGAGGTTGTCGACCTCCCTGCCGCTCAATTTGATCATTAGCGTCTTTCAGAGGTAGCAATTGTAGGGGAGGCTCCCCTGCATCTAGCAACATACTTTTTCCTTATAATGAGCAGTGATAGCCCTCATATTTACTATGAGGTGATGGGACCGCTGACTGACAGAAATCATGCAGCTAGTTTGTTTTCAGTGCTAGAGGTTATTCTGTCAAGCTTTGGTCCCAGAGAGATTTCGGTACATTTTTGGGTGTTTTTTTCTGCTATTTCAACATGGATTTGAAGTCCCACTTGGTCATTTTCTCATGTTCTTGATAAGATGTTTTAATTTGTCACTAGTTTGTTATATTGCAATTAATCAATACTTTTGATATTTCTGTTTTGTCTCTTTTTCCCCTTTGTTGGGTGCTATGCCTCACCCTGCTTATATGTTTTTCATGTCTGTCTGGGTGGCTCCGTCTCCTTCTCCAACATGGCCTGGAATCCAGATATGTCAGCTTCCTAACACAGCTTCAGCACCCTCAATTCTTTGTCCTCTAGGTATGTCATACCTAACTCATTTATGTGTTTTTTCTCTATTTCTATTTCCATCTTTCTCTAGCTGCTCCTTTTCTTTCTTTCTTCTCTATGGTGCACATGCATCAAAATAGGCTATTGTGATTCCTTAATTGCGATTATTAAAGAATCACAATTATGGAATCACAATTGCCTATGCATGTAGAAATCGCAAAACAACTTGTGATTCCTACACATTCCTTAATTACGACTCGCAAATTGCGAGTCACAATTAAGGAATGGCTTCCCATTCATTCCTATGGGCCAAAGGCCCCTATAAATTAATGGGAAGTGCATGAGCAATTTGCAATTACCAAATAGGTATTTGCAAATTGCGCATGCAATTTCAAGGGTACAAAGGTGACAAAATGACACCCTGATGCACCCCTGAAATTGCATTGTTATCACTTGTTGCACACACACATGCCCCAAGGGCATGTATGTGTGCAACATGAAACTTAGAAAAATGCACTTTTGTGCATTTTTCTAAGTTCTCGCAAATTACCATCAACTTGGATTTGATGGTAATTTGCATTTCATAATTGTGAACTCGCAATTATTTTTTGGTTCATGCATTGCATTTAAAGAATTGCAATTTGCAATTCTTTTAATGAAATCGCAATTTAAGTATTCGCAAATTTAGCGATTACTTAAATTGCAATTTTTGCATTTAGGATCATGCATCCCAAATGCATAAAAAATGGTCGCATAGGGGCAGATTCTGTGAAACTGACCCTTTGCGACCGGTATTTTTGCTGATGCATGTGGCCCTATCTTCTTTACAGTTCTAACTTGTTGGCATACTTAATGAATGTTTATTTTCTGTACTTACATCTCATATTGTTTCTTCGGATGTGTGTTTTTTTTACATTGCTCGGTATTTCTAAATTACACTGCAAGTTATTTTTTGGGAAGTTAAAGGCTTCGTTTCACATATTAAAAGACAAAGAGTTCACACTCATTGGCCCAAGTTAAAATCAGATAATGTATTTCTACAAGAAACTCATACTGCTTCGTAATTTCTCAAACTTCCGATACAGAAAGGAGGTGGGTGGAGGTAAATTTACACTGGCAATTTGATGTCCATTTCAGATGAGTAGATTTTTTGGGGAGGTGAGTGTAATTTAGTTATGAACCCCTTTGTAGACAGTCACTTTCACCATGCACAAACAAATTATTACAACTACAGCACAATGATCTTTTGTACATACCTGGAAACAATGTAATCCAGTTTAGGAGAATATACTTTTTTTCTCTATATTTAACCCAATCTAGAATCAGCTATGTGTTTGTTTCTAATACCCTATCACAACATATTCTACTCGCCATTATAAGTGTTATAATGATCTCAGAACATGCCCCGTCCATGTTTAGATTTGGACTTACTCCCTGTCACCCATGATGATAGAAGATGCACTTTTAATACCTCCTTGATGTAAGAAACCTCTTTCACTTCTAAGTTTGAATAATGTATTACTGAATTCTTTTTATCCAAATCCTCCCCTTAACATTCTCCTTACGTTATCTGGGATTCTTTTAAGGCTACAGCCAGAGACTCCATTATTTCGCATGTATTCAAAAAGAAAAAAATATTTTCTCTCAAGTCCCTAGAAATTGGAAAATGCATCAAAACCCTAGACATTTTTTTTATTTTAATAGCAAACCCAAAATTAATGTAAATAATGTAATTAAAGAAAAATGTCAATATAATAAACTCTCCAGATAAAATGCTGCCTCATATCTGCTTAAAGCAAGTGCTAAATATTATGGTGATCAAAATAAAGTGGATAAGTTATTAGTTAATTATTTTTAAATTAAAAAAGATCACATTAAATTAGATTCCATTTTACAAGTGAACTTCTCTCCTGTTTTCCAAGATGCTGAAATATTAGCTGAATTTATGGACTACCTTTATACTCTCGAGTCAATTAATCATCAAGATAATATTCATCATACATTCATTAGAAATAGACATCTCTCCAAAAGATATTATCACAGCAACTACATTGATTAAGACAAAGTCTTTAGCCCCTAACATTCATGAACTATTTTCTCATGTTATTACAACTAAATAAGCTGGTGGTACCTTTTAAGAAGTGTAAAAATTATAGAAAGATTTTTCTAATCCACTCTGATTACAAAATCTTTGCTAAAAGTCTAACACTTCATCTCTACCCTTTTTTTTACCTCTTCTCATAGGTAATGAACAATTAGGGTTTATCAAAATTAGACATATTTCCCACTATGCCTGAGTATTCTTCAATGTTTTAAGCAATTCCAGAGTCGATAGGCACTCAGTAGGTGGTATCTCAATACAAGCTGAAAAAAACATTTGATCATATATATTTGAAACTTCATTTTTCATACCTTTTCCTGCTTTGGTTTTTGTCCAAATTGTAATGATCTAGTTTCTCTTCTCCATACAGCTCCTAAGGCCTCAATTTCTGTTAATGGCTTAATTCCTTTGCCCTTCTCATTGTATGGGAGCGCCAGAGAAGGTTGACCTCTTACCCTTTTACTCTTAATTCTTGAAACAGAATCTTTTCTTGCAAAAATACTAAATCCTAAAATACTTGTTTTTCGGTATGTAGATGTACAAGTCAAAGTTTTTGTTCACGCTTATGATATTCTATTATTTCTAGACATCATTGACTTCTCTCTTCCAACATTCCTAACAAAAGTTACTGCTTTTTCTGTCCTCTCCTGATATACATTTTATTCAGAAAAAAGCTAAATTCTCCCTTTTAATACTTTATGCTTTATACATGATTTTATTCAGTCTCACTTTGTCCGAAACTCCTCCAAATTTAAATATTTGGACGTTTGGTTTACAACTTCTATTAAGGAGACACTGTATTTGAATTTAAAATGCAATTCTAACTAAATTAACATTCTTACTTGCTAAATTACATCCTTAATTTTTGTCCTGGTGGGGCAGAAATGATACCATTAAAAGGAAGCTTGTTCTTTTTTTCTCTTTCTGCATTTCTTCTTAATATTCCAGGTGAATGTTAAAAACAAATGATTCTATTCTATCCTCATTTCTATGGTATAACAAAAAAGTTTGTATGTCTCATCTTAAACACAAATGATATAGACAGCAAGGAGGTGTGAATTTTCAAGGTTTTCAATCTTATCATAATGCTTTCCTTCTTAAATAAACCTCTCAATGTGTATTAGATACTATTTCAGACTTCGTCCCCCTTTATATGTCCTTTCTCCTTTCAGGAATTCCTGTCTTGCACCCAAAAATCTACCTTTATGTCTCTTCCTAATAAACAAAATATATTTAGATTGACACAACCAGCATCTCTTTCCCACCTTTCAGATAAAGACCAATTTATTCATTCATCTATTTGGTAGAACACATTTATAAAACTTAATTACAAACCTATTTCTTTGAAATCTTGGTGAGAGAAAGGTTTACTTTGGGTGCATCAACCTATTCCGAATGACTTTTTCCTTACATTTCACCATGAGCAATTGCTTTTTAACTTTCCTAACTTGCATAACAATAAATGCAATTCTTTAATACACGCTATTTAACAGACCATGTCCATACTATCTTCACATATTCCTACTCAAGTTTTAAATAATCAGATAATGAATTTAGTTTTATCATCCCCTACTGCCTCTAATATCTACAAACTCCTTGCTGCATCCCCAGACAACAGGGATAAATTATAAGTCAATTTACAATGGGAACAGGATTTCCAATCTCCTGGGTTGCAGCACTTTGGAATAAAATCTGATTAAAACTTCACAAAACCTTGTGTTGGCAAATGAAAACCAACCCCTATCCTTCATTTACAACAGAACATTTACTAATGTCTGTTTTCTTATGTATAGATATTTATCAAGATTGTCAAGATGATTGAAACAGTTGTTCATTTTTTGTTACTATAGTTGAAGAAATTCCCTAGCCCCCATGAAGCTCTACTTATCTGTTTTGCTTATATGTTTGCAAAATTAATAGATGCTGCTTTTATGATGCATTACTATTTTATACATCTCTTTAGATTTATCTTTCTGCAAAACCATTTCTCATGACATTATTTATTTTTTATTGGATTTTCTTTTCATTCTTTCTCTTTTACTTTTTTTCTTCAATTTCACACTTATTTGCTTAGCATCATATTTGATTATTTGTTTTATCTTGTTAATTATAATGTACTTTTTATTGTCCTTATATTTTAATATATCATATGATTGTTTATTAATTTATGCAATGTGTTCATTAAAGTTATTTTTAAACTTACAAAATGATAGCTGAACAAACCTACTTCACTTCCATTAACAGGCATGGAACAAAAATGAGGGACGGCTCCGGAATATTTAGCAAAGTCCTGGAAACCACTCCATGTTTAACCCATGAGATTATGAAGACTTCTTGATGTCTCAAAAGATCAGAATCTGGCAATCAATAATAACACTAAACCTTCGTCGTACCTCATACCTAATCTTTCCCACCCACTCAATCTTTCCCTAAACATGAAATATTCACCATCTTCAACAGTGAGGACAAGGTCTTTAGTCTAGCATCAAAAACAAAAACATCCAATTTTCCAATAGTACCGTGGACTATTTGTCAAGCACATAGATAATACGAGTGACTGATCTCCTGAAATTTGCTATTGTCGCAACTATGCTGTAGAAACAGTAAGTTCATCAAGCTGACTGAAAGCAACTGGTAAATAATGTAAAATAGCTCCTCAATATCATTCATGAAGGTGAGCTAAAAAACATGATACTCCTTGAACCTGCAGCAGGTTACAAAACCGTTGATCACTCCACACTCGAAAAAATGAAAACGTTTTGTAGATTTACATGGTTGTACAGTTTACAGACACCTGATTCACTCCTTTCTTTACCAAGCCAACAATTCACCTTTGTTCAATGTTAATATGCACCCAGTGGCCCAGGTTTAAAGGGGAATCAGATTGAATTATAAATATATGGCAATTAAACCCATCCAAACAATATTTACAAGCTAATGTAAAAGTTTAACCTCTGCCTTAAAGAATCCCAAACTAAGACACTATTATATGGATGGGCAGTCACAAGACACTCCATTTCGATACAGCCACAGATTTGGGAACACCTTACCACAATACAGAAAGCAACAAACAAAATGATCATACATGGCGCAGATCTTATATATTGCACACCAAACTAATGTTGTGGTCAAAGGCATCAACATTTAACTGCCCCTGCTCCATAAAAACCTCACAATGTTGAACATTTTACCCCAGAGTCTCAACAAGCTTACTAAGAGCCTTCAAGCAAGCATTATACAGCCAGACCCCCAGAATGTGACCCTACTAAAATGTGAAACTCTAAAACTAATCTTGTTAGCACAGAATATAGCCATAGATTTCAGATCTCAGTGTTGTAATATATGCAGTGATAAGCACAGCGGGATGTGTGTCTGTGTGTCTGTGTGTATCTGTGTGTGTGTGTGTGTGTGAGTGTGTGTATATATATATATATATATATATATATATAATATATATATATATATATATAAATATATATATATAATATATATATACATATATAGACAGATAGATATAGAATATATATATATATATATATATATATATATATATATATATATATTCACTAGGAAAAAAGTTTAAAGTATTACAGTAACATTGTAGTTCGGTGGAATGTTCAGTAACAGTGTAACATTTTAAACCTAAAAACCATAGAAAATCAACAGATGTCGTTTTCTCAAGTATGAGTAATTTATGCCCTAAGCTAACTATAACTCACTCCCCCACCTTGCACAGTTTTGCCATCAATAATATAATTGCAAATATTGCAGTGGTATTATCAATGATGTCATTGAAGATGTCATGACTGATGTAATATGTGGGGTAACTTGCAGTGAATGGCGAGGATGTGAGTTATAGTTACCTTAAGGCACAAGTTACAATTACTTCACAAAACTATAACTAGTGAATTTCTATAGTTTTTAGAGTTTAAAACAATAGGTTGTTACTGAACATTTCACCTAACCATAACATTATTTTAACCTTTGTTTTTTTTAGTGAATTTCTAGTTTTTTTAAACATTAAGTAATATTTTATTACCATATGTAAAGGCAACCCAGCTGTCGCGCACAAACATGCAAGGCAGGGGGTTGGCAGCCAGGTCCTGCAGGTGACCGCCCTTCCCACACAGGCAGCCAACCCCATGCTGTTCACGGCCTTCGGCTGTGTGTTACTGGGTGATGGCTGCAGGGCCTACCCTGTGACCAAGCCCTGCGGCCAAACCCCCCCCGTATACAGTGAAAGCCCCTCCAACTCCCTATATCTAAAGCAGATCTATCTTCTTTACAAATAATTGTAGTCAAATGTGTAATTCAATAATGCACACTATGCATTGTTTAATATTAGTGATTACTTAGAAAATACTTAAAGGTTGTCAGTGACTCTCTCTTTTGCAGAGTTTGTATTATTACATTTTGGGGTAAAACAGAGATATATTATTTTTATTTAAAAACAGAAATACAGAAATAAAACAAAAAACAGAAATAAAACAAAGATTTCTCTTAACCCTATCTTTTATCATTTTACATCACAAAAATGTACCACATAAAATGTACCACATGAAGCCCTTGTATTTTATGTGATAAATCTTCAGGACATAAAATGCAACCATACAATCGGCACCTAGGTGGCACTGCAGTCCTAGCTGAGGAGCAGAAGCTCCATCCTGGGAAATGGTTTTAATAAATATGGTAAGTTCTCCTGGGGTCATGGTTCCAGACATACTTTTTTGTGTTCCTGGGCGGCTGCAGAGCTCACTGTAGCCTCCCCGCAAAGCATTTAAAAAGATTTGGTGATGTTCCTGCCCCTACTAGGGACAAAAACAAAAAGAATTATGTAAATAGCCCTGCAGGGCATTATGGTGCACTTTTGAAGGAGAAGTGAAGCAGTGAATAATAACTGAGCACCTGTAGCTGCTCTTATATTATTTTATTTTAGATTTTTTGGTATTATTACATATTTGTTCTGGGTGTCCGGTTTGAACTGGGACACCCAACTGTTTTTTCTATAGAAGGATGTGGGGGAGTCCCAAGGCCCTGTCGACTCCCTGCAAGTGGCCCTATGGGAGCTGGCTTTCTTTTTAAATTTTTGGGTTGCCCCGGGCCCCGCCTGGGTCACCCCAGACCATTAGTCTTTTGGGGGCTGCACAGGGAGCCTCAGGGCACCTGTGGCCCTGCCGGCTCTTTAATCCTGCAGGAGCCAGCATTAATCAATTTATTTTTTAAGTGGGGTGCCCCGGTGCCCGTCCGGGGCGCCCCACAGCTTGTCCCACTTTGCGGGCTGCGGAGGAAGGCTTTAAACCCCCCTAAGCCCCACGGGCTCCCCCGCTTATACCCATGGCAGGTACAGTGGGAGTTGGCAATGCTTAAACCCCAAAGGAGATGCCTTCTTTTCCTCCCTTGGAGTGGGAGCAATTCAGTGCATTTCCCTGCCCAAGAGAGCGGGTATGGAAATGTTTTGTTCTCCTACTGGGTGGGAGCAACTTTGCGCTCCTACCTGATGGGAGGACAGTTGCACATTCCGTGCCTGCGCCTAGACAGTTTCACATGTTGGAGACCTTTGGCCACCATCACCGAGCCAGCTCCAGGGAATGGAGTCCCCATGGTAATTGCATGGCTCAGGTTGAGGGGCCCCCTTTGTTTAAAACACAGCCCAAGGGATGTGGATTTTGGGGCTTCTCTTGGCTTGAGGAAGGGGGTGGCATGCCACCCCTCTTTATTTAAAACATGGCGTGGGGATGGGGTCCCCAGGGCCTCTTGGAGGCTTGGGAAGGTGGAAGACACAACCCCTTTCCCCTAAGATATACAACTGCCTCCCTACAGGCCCTGGCCCACCCTGAGTTTTTTTTATAGAAATGGGCAGGAGCCTGTATTTCTTTTCAAACATTTTTACAGCAGAATCGCAGATCCTCCATGATTTTTAAAGAGCTTTTTTTGGCCCCAGGCAGGGTTCCTCTAGTACTTCACCACCAGGCTGAGGAGTCAGGGTATCCCTACACTACCCCCTGTGTCTTTTATTCTCCATTTTTTTAAGAGTCCTCTGCCTTAAGATTGTTCCCATCTTTTCCTGGCTGGTGTGGTGACAGACAATCAGATCTCAGAAGGATCATCCGCTGTGTGAGATACACAATTATTTTAACCTTAATTTCTCCAAAAATACCAAAACCAATTTACACAAAACACAAAAAAACACTCTTTCTGGACCCAAATTTAGCTTTCTGACAAATTTGGCACAAACTAGTCCCCCTCAGCCCCATCCACTTTAAAAGATATATGGTCCTTGGGGATGAATTCAACAGGGTCGGGGAGGGGGGGCAAGTGGCCTTCATGGATGGGGTCCCCATTGTCAGGCCCTGTGGCCAATCCCCGCTGCGCATGGCCAAAGGCTGTGTGCTGCTTGGGGTTGGCTGCCTTTGGGGGTGTTGGCCCTGTGGCTATGCGCAGTGTGGGGTTGATCACAAGGCTTGGCCTGCAACTACGCCCTGTGGCCAATCCCCCAGCAGGCTGCCAACCACACACCACGCGCAGCCTTTGCAGTGCACAGCGTATGGTTGGCATTTGGGCTCTGGGGGCCCAATCCCCTGGGGCCAAAAAATATACACTAAAAAGAGGGGGTCGGAAGGCCCCAGCCCAACCCTAAATTGGCCCAGCCGATCCCATCCCCCTGGGCTAAATACAACCAAACACAGGAGGAGGTTGTGCTGGCCCCCTCTCCGAGCCTTAGTAGGCCCCAGGGACAACATCCCCAGGGTCAAATGCAATAAGACATTGGAAGGGACTGCATGGCCACCCTTCCCAAGCCTTCTTGGCCCCTGGAGACCTCATCCCCTGAGGTCAACATTTAACAGGAGGGGGCATGCAGCTTTCCTCCCTGAGCCTTATTGGGCCCCAGGGACCACATCCCCAGGGCCAAATATAATAAAAAGGAGAGAGGGCTGCATGGCCCCACTCACTGAGCTTTGATAGGCCCAGGGATACCATCCCCCAGGGCCAAACCATTAAAAAAGGGGATGGGTCCATTTGGCCCCCTCCACTAGTCTCATTAGACCCTGGGGACCCCATCCTCCACGGCCCCATGTGTTTCAAAAGGGAAGGGGCATGTGGACCCCTCCCCAACCCCCATTTGAACCCCAGGGACCCCATTCTCAGGGCCTTTAGTATTTTCAAAAGGGAGGGGCACCATGTGGATGCAGAGGTAAACAGCGTTTACCACGAATCATTTTCCCCGCAGGGCATCACAATGCGGTCGTTACAACGACTGCGTTGTGATTCTGCATACCATTACTCCGCAAGTCGGAACAACGACTTGCGGAGGGTGGGGGAGGTGTGGGATTTAAAACCCAACACCTTCCCTAGTGTCCGCACTGAGTGGAGTTGGAATAGTAAATTATACTATTCCAACTTCCAGCACCCCCCTCCGCAAATCGCTGTTCCGACTTGCGGAGTAAAGGTATGCGGAATCACAACGCGGTCGTTGTGACTACCGCGTTGTGATTCCCTGTGGGGAAAATGAATGTGGGAAAGGAACATATATTGGGATGCAGAGGAGTGTGCACTGCAATGGTTGTTTGTAAACAGGGCAGCAAGAGGGGATAGTCCATCTATGTTTAATATCCACAACAGATTAAGCTTTAAACACAGAGGGTCTGCTCCCTTTGTGTCCTGTTTAGAAATAACAACTGCAGTGCATACCCTTACACACTGTGAAATATGTAAGGGCACCAAGGGGTATCTAATGCAGAGTGATATGCAGTGGTTTCTAAAGTTTAGAGGTCACTGCATTCCACACAATGGCAGCGCCCTTACATGCTCTGCAACAATAACTGTAACTCATGTAAGGGCACCAAGTGGCATTTGGCTATGCTATTTTCTTAGGGCAAATGCGTCCTTGCATTCATTTCTGGATGTGATGGGGCATTTTGATCTTAAAAAAGAATGCCAAATGCCCACTCTGCTGCGGAATTCTGTGAAATCACGCAGAATTTTAATGTCATTCTGTGGAATCAAATTCTGTCAAATCCATCTACCCTAATTTTTTTACCTGCATTCAGACCCTGTGCCAAACCCCCCACTGGTAGCCAACCCCCACACTGCGCATGGCCTTTTGGCACACGCAGCAGGGGTTGGCCACAGTGCCTGTCTTGCAGCCAGGCCCTGCATCCAACACCACGCTGGCAGCCACCCAGAGGCAGCCAACCCCATACCATGCACAGCCTTTAGTCTTGGGGTTAGCCGCAAGGCCTGTGTTGCAGCCAGTTCCTGCTTCCAACTTACCTGAGGCAGCCAACCACGTGCTGCACACAGCCTTTGGCCGTGTCCTGTGGGGGTAGGTCCCAGGGCTCGAAACCCCCAGCAGGCTGCTAACCATACACTGTGCACAACTTTTAGCATGCACAGCATAGGGTGGGCCTTCGGGAACCGAGGACCCCATCCCCTAGTGCCCAAACCTAATATCTAGGTGAGTAGAGCATGCAGCCCCCTCCCCTAGACTTAATTGGCCACAGGAACCCCATACTAAGCAGGGTGGAGTTCGTGCAGCGGGGCTATGTGAAGTGCCACGGAGGTGGCAACAAACTGAGGAACTCCGTGTAGCTCCACTACACCGCCTGCCTCCACCCCCCTATTAATATATAACATAAAAGTACATTAAAGCAAGTTAAAAAGACTTACCTTTTAACCGTGGGCAATAGAAATACTGATAATAAAACTGCGCATGCACGCATGCACGCCCGAGCATGCACATTCCTTACGAGACTCTAGAGATACTCAAAGACTAGACTAAATGCTCAGCCACACATGGAATTGTTTCCTTTAAAGGCGCTATATGAGAGACTTTGGCACAGTAAATACAGGATGATGATTTGAAACAACAGGAAATGTGAAAGAATTAAAAAGGAAAAAATAGAAACTTACATAAACAATGCATTATGGGCAGTGTGGTCCTTGTAATTATGTGAATTTGGCAAAATGAAGACCGCATGGGGAGCCCATGAAAATCACAATTGCATACCACTGAAAGATTGATTTGTGCAAAAGAACAGTGAAAACACTGCTGTGTTAAAATATTATACTCTGTAAGAACTATTCAAGAACTGACCCACTGTCACTTTAAAACATAGGGATTAATGTGCAAGCATCCTGGTCCTTCTTCACTTTTTGAGTTAGATTTTAAAAAGATCAAGAGAGTCCCCCATCAATGTTTGCACATGATTAAGACTTTCAGAAGCTGAAACGAGTTATGCCAGTAATCTTGCCATGGAATAAAGAAATTGACTGAAGCACGTCTGGTGGGCCTGTTTACAATGCACTGAATAAGTACATGTTTTCTTTTGGAAATATTTTGAGTTTGATACACCCAAGCAGGCCCCGACCCGAGAGGCTGGGTCTAGCATTGCATGCTTTTTGGATTGTACATATAGGGTGGCTCAGTGGACTAATACATCCACTGCAAGGACCTGTGTTCGAGCTCAGGGTCGCAGGTTCAAATCCCTGTGTGTCCACTCTGCCTTTCATCCATCTGTGATCGATAAAATGAGTACCATTGATTTGGGTAACAATAAACATCTGTTATTTAGTGCCCATATACCTACGGGTGAACATGCATTTCACAAATACTCATGATATATATATATATTCTGGGGTCATAGCCCTAGAAACTATAGGAAGAACAAACTTTTATGGATATCGTTCTCTCTTTTGATCTATGCTTATGGCTATTGGGAATTTGATCGCCTTTACCATGCCCAATGCCATTAGCTATATTATATTTAATGCAATCCTATCTGCAATGTGTTGTCTGGTATTCTGTGCAGATTTTAGAATCCTTGATCTGTGCAAAAACTATCATATAAAGCATCAAATATAGAATGAAACTGGTATTTTGTTCTTGGGTGAAAAAAGTAGGGTCACTTAAGTTCATTATTCCTGAATAAATCCACATTTCAACAAAATGTACTTGAGTTAATCACCTGCTGAGTCTCACTCCCAAGTGAAAAAGAAGCAGATTAATCAAACTAAAGGATCGACATTTATGCCTCTTCATGTATGACTTGGGAAAAAACCTCATAAAATGGGCTAAACGAGGAAATATATTTCATGGCAGTTTATACTTTAAGTTTCTAAACTCCACAGAGACATCTGAATATTTAGCCCTTTCATGTATTCTGGGGCACGATTTACATTCAGAATTAAAATGTGTACTCTACAGGAGAACAGCTAAGGGGAAAAAACAACTGCTCGAAATATAAATTCAGACTTGATTGTCCTTTTAGGTATTTTATGTCATCTCTTGACTGCCCTTTTAGGTATTTTATGTCATCTCTAAAATCATAGCGCTACAAAATATTGCGAACTCCGTTAAATATACAGCTTTCAGAAAGCAAAACGAAGAAAAACTGGCATAATGAGACAGCTAGATATAAAAAACAAACCAGACTGCAAACTCCTCAAAGAGAATCTCATCTACCACGGTTAAAGACTCTCTTCACTTGAGTTTCTAACCTCAGCCGAGGAAATGCAAAACCGGGTGCATTAATCCATCAATGTTGAATAATTACTATTAATCTGCTAGAGTGCTCTTTTGCGTTCTAGAAAGGCTAGTAGTAAATAAGGCTCAAAACATGAATACAAACAGATATGTTTATTATTTAGTGCTGCTGTGTAAGTGGTGCTGGCTAGGTGGCTCAGTGAGTTGAGCCCTCAACCATGAAACAAACAGTGATCTGAAGGCCACAAGTTTCAATCCCGGCAAGGTCACCTAAATCTCTCATCCTTCCAAGATGGGTAAATTGAGTACCTTTAAATTGGGTAATAGTACCTCCTATTTACAGCGCTTAGACATGAGAGAAAGGTGATGTTGAGCACTACATATAAATATATTGATATTTTTCTTCTATATTGAGACAAGCAGTTAGTTTATTTTTTTTTATTTGACGTGTTTGGAATGGAATGCACATACTCTAACACACAACGTGATCAATAGTGTCTGGTATGCATTATCTCACAGGGTAATTCCAAATTCATTGGTGATCATCACAATTTTGTTGGGACAAAGGAAGGCAGCAGAGCTTTCATGTAGCCCAGCGGAGGACAAAGTCAAGATGGTGGAGGAGTGTGATATACCAGCTGCTCCCTCCCCCCACTGACCAGAGCTCTGCGCATTAGCAGTGCTTTGACTGGCAGTGAGACGGTTATGTGGGGTTCCCCAATGGAACTGATGAGCCGAAGCAGGGACAGCAAGACAGTGTAGCTGGTTGGCACATGCACGGATCCTGATGGCAGGTGAACCTGGTGGCCTTAACAAAATGGTGACTGCCTGGGACAGTGTAACAGCCAGCACCCTCCTGGTATCGACACATGAGGCTACAAAAGAGAGGCTTGGTCAGTGAACTTCCCCACGGACCACAGCGACTCACAGGAGACAAGGAGAAACAGCCTTCACAAGAAACTAAGGGGCATATGTATGAAACGGATTTTTAGTCACAAACGCTGCAAATCGCAAAAAAGCAGCATTTGCGACAAAAAATTTGCAAAACGGGATGTATAAGGAAAATCGCATTGCAATATTAAGGAATCGCAAACTTTGCGATTCCTCAATTTTGTGAAAGCATTTAAGGAATCGCAAATTGCGATTCCTTAAATGCTATGCAACAAGCAGCCAAGTTGTGTGATTTCTCCTTAAGAAATCACAAATTACCATCAATTTCAAGTTGGTGGTAATTTGCGATTTCTCTCAAAAATGCACTTTTTGGCATTTTTCAAGGTGCCATGTGGCACACATAATGTATGTGCGCCATATGCACACACATGTTCATTTCAGGGGTGCATCAGGGTGTCCTTATGACACCCTTGCACCCTTGAAATTATTCTCAATTTGCGATTCTCAAATTGCGAATCGCAAATTGAGAATGACTACCCATTCATTCCTATGGGCCTCCTGGCCCATACGAATGAATGGGAAGGTAGTCCTTAATTGCGATTTCGCAATTTGCTAATTGCAATTAAGGAATACTAAGACATTGCAAAAAAATTGGGAATTTTCAAATACATCCCGTTTTGCAATTCACAAATAGCGATTCTCAAAACATTGCTATTTGAGAATCACAAATACGGATTTTCATACATATGCCCCAGACCACTAGGGTGGTCATTGACTCTTACTGGAGGAGGGAGGAGCACCAGTCTGCAAGTTCACTGGACTCCGCCTCCCTAAAGGGAAAAATATATCGGGATCTGCTGTACACACCTGAACCCAGAGCATACTAAGCATCCAGACAGCATCTGGAAGGCCAGCCAGAGAAATTTGCAGTATATGCCTGGGAGCTACACTGTAGTCCAAGGTATAAATAGAGAAACAGACCTCACAAGGAGGAGCCGGCTAGCTTGGACCTTCAGGGCAGCCCTTAGGCCCCGCTATCTCTGAGATCTTACCTTCCCCCTGACAGAGAGGTGATGTTGGGGAGGGATATGGACTTGATGATGGACATCACACTTGATTGTTCTGCACTGAGGTATTGCCGATTTGGGCACTATCAGATACAGGGTGAAATCGTTGAACTCACATGGATTGCTCGCTATATGGAGATCTCAGTACCCAGACCTGAGGGCCTATACCTTAATCTCAGCAACACATCGCACGTATGTGAAAGGGCGAGATTTCGATCGATACCTCATCACTATTGATCCAAACCTCGATCTGGTCGACTGAACCTTTGTTGCCTGTCTTGGAGGATGAAAGTGCCCCTGTACCAAACCAGTTCACCCAATAAAGGACTCTGCTCCCAAAGATCACAAACAACTTCTAGCTTTCAAAAGTTTATTGTAAAGATATGATAAGCTGCAAATACAGGCATCTCAGAATGAGATTCACGAGATACACAGGTCCAATTACATACATGTGCTCTCGGAAAGCCCTCAGACGAGCAACGGAAATCACTAACACAAGCTCTAAGAATAATAAAGCTATCAGCATTGACGCATATCTCTCCTTCATTTAAGTTGGAGGAAAAGCACAGGTTAGGCTGTCCCTACCCTGCTCTAGATGGTATCCCTACTTAACCAAGTCCCAACCTAACAAAGGTGTCAGCAGTGAATGACCCCCAAGGGAAGTCACTCACTCTAAGTCTCTTGGTGAAAACCTATAGTTCTCCAGTCATGACCCCTCTCTGCCTACCCATCCGCTCTCTAAAGGGTCCTCAGGTATCTGCTCTAACTCCACCCAGGGGTGCTGTCCCTAATACAAAACAGTCAACAACATTTGAGACGCCCCTTGCGAGACGCCCCTCACGTGGTGTAGCTTCTGGCTTTTTCCATGATGCTTTGTATTTGGCCTCATACGTTAGAGTTGACCTTGCTTCTCAGACTCTTCTCCGGCCCGCTGATACCCCTTAAACATTCCGGAACCCTCCTCCATGTCTGGGCCGTCTACTGAACAGACCTCTATTCATTCATTTATACTTGGATTCCCCCTTTTCTTTGGCAGACAGATATCTGCAGCCAAGAACCCAGCTCTCATAGACCTCCAAAAAGGCCTGCAACATTTCTCAGCCCAGACATGTACGTGCAAATCGAGGTTAAAACATTTCAGGCCTACAATGTTTCTCATCATGATTATAGCATTCAACTTCTTCATTAATTAAAGCATGTTAATATTCTTATTCTATTATTCAGTAAACATCTCTATAAATCATGGCCCATTTAATGCAACGACCAAAACATTAATACAATCTGTGTCGTGAAAAGAAACACCTTCCCTTTTAGCTCTGGCCCTGAGGCCTACCACATTCTGCGTTTAACCACATACCATCTTACATTTAACAGCTACACGACATGGATTCTGAAATAATCACATCTACTAAAATCATATAATGTCACACATTTCTGTATTAATTCCGCTTCTACTTAAATCTCTACATTAGCTATACATTCAGAATATAATTACAGATACTATTAGCACTCATGGCATTTCTCCTCATGATTTGTGCTTACTACAGGTAAGTGTGATGTACTCATACATTTAAGTCAGTTTGCGCTCTCTCAGTTCCCCCCTTTGATGACCTCTCGGGGTCATCACTAACATTTAGACTGCAGTTATTGCTGGCATGAATTGTCTCTGCGCTTCCAGAGCCCTCAGGCTCCTGTACTGATTATCTTGTATGGCAGCCAATCTCTGCAGCTGTTCTCTTTGGGCCCTTTCTGACCTTCTTGCTCTGTACCATTTGAATACCCTCACCAATCCCCACAATATAATCCCACAGATCAATATTATGATGATAGGTTTTAGTATATACCACACAAAGCTTTTGCCTAAGGTGGAAATCCACCCTCCAACTTCACTCATTCCGTGGCCCACCTTTTCCCAGACATTTTCTCTACTCAAGTCTTCGATCTCCTTGTGAATACTAGTTATGTTCCTAATAACTTTCTCAAGGGGCTTCGAATTGTCTGGAATGTAAGTACAACATTCCTGGACCTTCAAAGCCTTACAGACTCCGCCCTCTTTTGCTAGTAGGACATCTAACGCAAGACGGTTCTGAAGAACCATAGCCCTTATCGATTGCATCTCTCCTTCTACCAGCATTAAGGACTGAGCAGTGCTGGCAGACAACCTGTCGACAACTGTTGCCAGTCGTCTAATTTTAACATCATTAAGGATTACTCCCAAAAGAGGGAACATAGCTCCAAAGACATCTCCAACCATTTCTGCATCTCCTATATCTCTCCTTCCCCTCGATGATGTCTTGCCCTCAATGATCACTAAGTCTTGTGCATGATATATTTTGGGGAAGACAATTGCTAAGTAACATGATCCATACCAGTTGTCAGGTAGTCTCACGTAGGCATTTCTTCCACATACAAAATACACATTTGGAATCACTTGCATTCCCTTCAGGAAATCCTTAGTATAATACTCTATATTGAATGCATGTTCACAGTCTACTTCTCCCACGTATACATTTTCATAATACGTTTTGGCTCGGTGAAGACATAGCTTTCCTCTCTGCGTCTTATCTAAAGCTATTGGACCACTACTACCCTTTCTCTTGTGTGCCTTCTCTTCCTCGGTCCAATCTGTTTTCCATTGTCCTGATTTTTTCAAAATCTTTTGTCTCCTGTAACGATCATCCACCTGCCCTATGAACTTCTTCTCGACTTCTGACACCTTGCATGTCAGGTTATTTCTACGGGCATGTGAAGTATCTAAGGTAATCCAAGGAATGAAGAACTTGGCCAATCTGTCTTCACTCTTCCAGTAGTCCCATTTGTTCATCTGCTTATAATTTGGGACTTCTGGCAACACTGAATCATAATTGGAGAAATAGTATTCGAAACTATCTCTCTCATAAAATATACTAAGCAATAAGCTACATGTAATGCCATATGTCAGCGGGAGGTGATGGTATCTAATGCCCTCATCTACAGACGCCGGCAACTGCATGCAGACGTAACAATCCTTAACCTCCATGGCATCCACGTATTCATATAAGAGTTTAGCATAAGCATTTGACCTAAAGTCTCCTTGGGACTCATCTACGTGTAATCTGCGGGCTTCTGCAGCTAATAACGCTTTCTCTTGAGTGTTTTCCCTTTTCTCACCAGCAACAGTAGGTGTAAGCGTTTCTACAGAATTCACATCAGTTACCTTTGCCTCTTCCTCATGTCCCTTTACATAAGAAATTGTTACCACTAAAGCTATTAATATTATCACTCCTACTATTAGTGTACCTATTATACATTTAGCTCTGCGGTTCTGGGTGCCGGCCTCCATTTCGTCAGACAATATGGTTCTCTCTTATCTTAGCAAAAAGTTCTTTTCCTCTCGTTCCTTTACAGTCTCTTTTAATCCTTTTGTCTTTAGAATCCACACAACTGGAAGCTGACAACCTTCTTCGCAAAAGTCCTTTAACAGTTCAATAAAGACAACCCTAGCCCTTCTCCATCAACTCAAGGGAAGTTCCCTAAAATTCTCTGCTTCCTGGGCGCTAGGTAATCTTCTTTTTCTGTTCACTTTATTTACAAAGTCCTTTAACAGTCTACTATCAAGCCTGTGCCTGCAGCTTCGATAGCATAGTTCAGTATTTCCAAACGAAGATTGTGCTCTTCATGTGCTGTTATCGTTGTACCAAAGTCGGGGAATTGCAATTCTGAGAGAAACATGTGTTTTAACTTGCTGAGGCGGGGAGGTCTGGGGAGCATGAATGTTAGTGACCCTTCTTGTTCGACTCCGGGTACCAACAGTCGTATTTCCACGGTGACAATGGGCTCAGAACTGGACACCACCACCGCTCGGATCCTCCCTGTCTCCGGTTTCACAGACATTTGTCGCCAGATATGTCCACTCAGGTGTGGAGTATCTTCTGTTAGGCACACGCACTCTTCTTGACCTTCTTCGGTCGGGTGCTTCAGCGCCCTGAGCACCTTCTTCTGGGTCTGAGTCTTCTGATATCGGAGGAAGGGTTACCTCTGGAGTTGACCTCAGGCTAGAGCTCCTTCTTTGCGGCCAATTAGCTTCTCCACGTGCCCTTCTACTCCTTCGTCTTCTTGTCTGTTCTCGCTCCCAGTCAGACCTGTCAGTGTCTGACTCGTACTCCCAGCTACTTTCTCCTTCTGTAGCGTCTTCCGTTTCGCTGTTGTACTGACCGTCCTCAGCTTGGTCAGACTCGTTCCCTGCTTCCGCTGGCACCTCTACAGCTTGGCTAGCCCCCTCTATAGCTTCTCGGTCCTCTTCTGGACGTCTATCCGAGAGAGGAGCTGTTTCTTCTCGAGGTGCTGGAACCCTTCGCGTATGTGACGCGTGGATCCAATTGGGCAGGCCTCCCACCTTCACAGCTGTGTTCGTGATCAGGATGATCTGGAAGGGCCCACGCCAACGAATATCCAAGCAGCTTCTTCTCACATGTTTTTTCACCAGGACCCAGTCCCCAGGGTACAGGTCATGGCACGGGCCCTGGCACGCTGGAACCTCGGCAGCCTGCACCTGAAGGGACACAGAACGAATGGCGTCAGACAGCCCCTTACAATAATCCAGGATCATATCATCTGTGATATTTAACAGTGCAGTAGTTGGGACAGATGGCAGCCTCATTGCTCTTCCCATTAACACCTCATGTGGTGATAACCCCGTTCTTCTGTCTGGGGTACTACGAAGGCTCATGAGAACCAATGGCAGGGCGTCAGGCCAACTCAGGGTCGTTGAGGAACAAACTTTGGCTATTCTGGCCTTGATTGTGCCATTGATCTGCTCCACAATTCCTGAGGCTTCTGGTCGGTAACTGCAATGCAACTTCTGATCAATATTTAGAGCTGCGCAAATCATTTTCACAAGCTCGCTGTTAAAATGTGTTCCCCTATCTGATTCCAAAAAGGCCGGCACCCCGAAGCGCGGGATGAGTTCCCTAAGCAGTAACTTGGCCACTGTGAGGGTGTCGCACCTACGTGTAGGGTATGCCTCAACCCATCTGGAGAACACACAAACAACCACCAGGACATAGCGGAGGCGGTTGCACCTTGGCATTTCAATGAAATCTATCTGCATTCTATTGAACGGACCTCCAGACCTTCCTATGTGGCTCAGTGCAACTGGTGTTCTTTTTCCTACGTTCAGCTGCTGGCAGGTTACACAACGCTGGCACACTGCTTCTGCTGCTATTCTAAACTTAGGATTGTACCAAGTCTGTCTAAACACTCTCAGCATAGCATCTCTCCCTAAGTGTACGGGACCATGTATGAGTCTAGCCATTGGACTCACCATCTCATTGGGCAACACTGCTCTGCCGTCTGCTGAGACCCAAAAATGGGACTCACCCATTACACATCCTGTCTTTTCCCATGTTTCTTTTTCAGAATCAGGAGCATTTTCTTGCATGTTTGACAGTTCATCCCAAGTATCAACAGTTTCCAGTATCATGGCTAATTCAGTTCTTACACTTATTCCACCCACTTCCACCTCTGTGAAAGAGTACCCTTGTTCTGCGCAATACCGCGCAACTTCATCAGCATATCTATTGCCTTTCGAAACGAAGTCCTCATTTCTGGTATGTGCGGTGCATTTTACAACTGCGATACCTGCTGGGCATTGCAACGCCTCTAACAACAGGCGCACAAACTCTCCATTGCGAATGGGAGAGCCTGAAGAGGTCATGAAGCCTCTTTGAGACCATAACTGCCCGTAATCATGAACTACCCCATAACCATATTGGCTGTCGGTGTATATGGTGACTCGAATCTGATTGCTGGCCAAGCACGCACGTGTCAAGGCAATAATCTCGGCTACCTGAGCGGAGTGTACTCCTTCCAGGCACCCAGCTTCCACAACTCCAGCAATTGTACAAACAGCATAAGCTGCTCTCAACTGCCCAACTTCGTCTCTTACACATGAGCCATCGACAAAGAAAATTTCGTCTGGGTCGGTCAGTGGCTCATCTACGATGTCGGGTCTGGGTTTGGTGCATAGTTCAGTCACATCGAGGCAGTCATGGTCTGTACATTCATCATCATCCTCGATATCATTTGGAAGTGGCATCAAGGTAGCAGGGTTCAAAACAGAGCATCTCTTGAGGGTCACATTCTCTGCAGCAAGAATAACTTGCTCATATCGCGTGAGCCTGCTGTTGGTCAGATGCTGTGTTTTGGTCCTGGTCATCAACAGTTCAACAGAATGGGGCACGCACACCTCTAACGGGTGCCCCATGACGATATTTTCACATCTCTCAATGCTGACACCCGTTGCAGCAACGGATTTGAGACATCCGGGCAACGCTGCGGCTACTGGGTCTAAAGTAGCCGAGAAATAAGCAACTGGTCTACGGGCATTCCCATGGATTTGGACTAACACAGACAACGCGCAACCTTCTCTCTCACAACAGTAAAGAAAAAATGGTTTATTGTAATCAGGCATTCCCAATGCCGGAGCACGACACAGGTCCTCTCGCAGCTGTAGGAATGCCATCAAACAGTCTTTGTCCCATGGTACCGGATCGCTCACCTCCTTGTGCGTCAGTTTTTGCAAGGGCTTTGCTTTCAGTGAAAAGTTCACGATCCACTGTCGGCAATAACCCACCATCCCTAGGAACATCCTGACCTCTCTCTGTGTCTTAGGCGCATTCATTTTCATGATCGCCTCTATCCTGTCTGGTGACACCTTTCGTTTGCCTTTCTCTATTCTGTGTCCCAAGTACTGCACTTCTGTCAGGCAGTACTGCAGTTTTCCCGGGGACACCTTGTGCCCATTGGCAGCTAGGTGATTTAACAAAGCAATGGAGTCCTCCCTGCAAGCTTCTTCTGTTTCTGACGCCACGAGGAGGTCGTCTATGTACTGGACCAGAACTGACTTCTGGGGCAGCACTAGACTTTCAAGATTTTTCTTCAAAAGCTGGTTAAAGATCGATGGGCTCTCTGTATACCCCTGAGGGATACGACACCATGTTAGGACGCGATTTTCCAGCTTAAATGCGAAAAGAAAATGGCTTTCTTCGTCCAGAGGGATCGAAAAGAAAGCCTGACAAAGATCGATCACAGTGAACCACTCAGCTTGGAATGGAATCTGAAACAGTATCACTGATGGATTCGGTACCACTGGACAACACGAAACGACTATGTTATTAATCTTTCGAAGGTCCTGTACTATCCGAAATTTCCCATTTGGTTTCTGCAGACCCATAATCGGGGAGTTGCATGGACTACCCACGATTTCTTTCAGTATTCCCTGTTTAATCATGGACTCGATCACAGGTTTTATGCCTGCAATCGTTTCTGGAGTCAATTTATATTGGGGTGTTCTTGGGAACTCAGCATGCGGTTTCACTACAATTTTCACTGGGTCCACCCCTTTTACCAATCCTATCTCTTCCCCAGTGAAATCCCATACTTCTGGTGCCACTGTCTCTCTCAAGTCCCAGGGGAGCTCATCTACTGTTAAGGTAGGATACAGCTCCACACATATTCTTGAGTTTGCAACTTTGAAGTCTGCATCATCATCATTGGTCAATACCTCCACTCCCTGAGGTGTACAATATATAGTACAATTCAATTTACACAACAGGTCTCTTCCTAGCAGACATACAGGACTTGAATCGCAAACCACAAACTGGTGCTCATCACTGTACTTCCCTATTTTCACCTGTACCGGTTCTGTCAATTGGCTGGTTATTCTCCTGTTTGCGACCCCCACCACCTGTATGGTCTCTCCAGACATGGGCAGGTCTGGAACTGCAGCTGATCTGATCGTGGATCTAGTGGCTCCTGTGTCCACCAGAAATGTCGTAGGGCACCCTGCTACTTCTGCTTCCACATAGGGTCCCCTTTGGTCCACCTCCAAGGCTGCCCCGAGGGTGCAGTCTTCTCTTTCCACTCTCTGTCCAGTTAATGGGTCTACATAATAGCACTCTTCCCCTTCTACAAACAGGGGCATCTGTCTATAGGTCTTACCCATATTCCCTACTCGGGGAGGTTGCGGGAACTGGGCTCGGGGAGGAGCCCCCCCCCCCTTTGAGCACCTTTCCTTGGTATGGCGTCACCCCTCTTGTAGGCGCGCTCTGGACCTCTTCCTCCTCTATCTCTTGCTCTCCTATCTCTACATTGTAGGGGCACTCGCGTTTCCAATGCCCCACCTCGTTACACTGGTGGCACCTAGTCGTTTTCTTCAAGGCAGCTATATCTATTCTGGGTCTAAAGGTGGAACTCTCCTCATTGCCCTTGTTCTGACTGTACTGCTTCTTTCCTCCTGTACCTGTCCCTTGCTGCTGTTGCTGCTGTCCCCCCTTTCCTGCTGCCTGCATCTGTACCACCATCAACTTTTCTTTTAGTTTCTTAGCCTTGGAGTCTATCTCATCACAGCAGTACCTGGCATATCTCAGTATTTCGTCTAGGGGTTTACTTTGCCAACAAATCGAGTGTTGCTGAATCATTAAACTAATATCCGGTCTCAGTCCCAGGACGAACTTGGACACAAATTGCCCTATGTCTTTTGGATCCATTACATCCAAGCCGCTATACTGCTTAAACGCCTTCAGCAATCTCTCGTAATATTCGTGGACTGTCTCTTTGGGTTCCTGTCTTGTTCGGTCTATTCTGACCCAATCTATGTCTTGCATTGGCACTTTCTCTTTCAGCCAAGTCATCACTCTCTCGAATTTTGCCATCACGATCTCGGACGGCCCATTAGTCTTAGCATCTCTCTCTGGCTCCGTTATGGGCCACTCAGCGCTAACCTTGCATGCTGTCCACAGATCTCCTGGTACTACAATGTCAAACAGCGTGTTCAGATCTATCCATAGGACCTTTGAGATTTTTACAAATCTCTCCACTTGCTTGTACCACTCCACTGGGTTTTCCCGTAGTTTGGGGAAGGAGGTGGTAAAAGCAGCTAAATCTCCCCTACTCCAAGGGACATGTACATAGTTCCCATTTGCGACTTCACGCAGAGGGTAAGCTTCTATTCCCTGCTGTCCTCCTGGTGTCATACCAAGCGTGCTTCTCCTGCCGGTCCCTTTCTTGGACCACCTCTCTTCCCACTTATCTAGTGCCCTCCATGTCCTTATTCCAGCGATCAGTTCCCTTATGTGCGTTTTCAGCCCAATCGTTCTCCTCTCATCTAGGTCTCGATCTGTATAATGTAGCCTGTGGTTACCCTGTAATGCTTTGGTTCTTGACAAGTCCACCATATATTTGCCTGCTAGTTCAACTAACTTCTCATGGACTGCTCTCGCTTTTCGAGTAATGTCCTTTGCCATATACAGTATTTCATCCTGTTCATACATTTCCATTCTTTCTAAAGGCAGGGTACCATCTACCATATCATCCAGGTCTGACCTTAAACTGGCGACATCGAGTCTCTTGGCTTTTATCTCAGCTCGCAATATGTCTTTCGAAGGGGGCTCACTGGTCTCCCTACCATCCCAACTTCGAGCTCTACGTTTGGGCTCGGGAGAGTTAATGAGTGGTCTCCCTTGCTCCCATCTCTCCAGGTCCCATGCTCGGCCATCCGATCTTGGAAGGTGATGGAACACGGGCCTGTTACCCCCACTCTCTCCTGCTTCTCTCCTTTCACCGCACACCTCTCTGTTATTTTCCCTCTGGTCGCTACTCTCCCTTTGCCTAGTATCGCTCAGTATCCGATACGATCCTTCCTGGTTCCCCATATTCCCTGGGCTGCGCTCATTTCCGTCATCACAGGGACTATGGTGCGACCTCTCACAACTCCCATTCTGTTCTCTGGTGCCGGGCACACAGTGTGGACACTTAAAGCTGTTTCTGTACTCTTGCGCTCTCCTCTCCCCTTCACTGAGTATTGGGCGCGCCACCCCTCCACTCCCGGGGCCCCCGTTTTCCAGGTCTGTTCTATCTCCTCTCCGGGCCCAATGGGTGACTCCCCTACTATCTCTCTCTCTACAGTCCCACTCCGGGCTGCTCTCCCCAGCCCCGCAGTGAGTCCGAGCTCGGCTGTCCTGACTTTCCCTTTCAGCTTCCGCAGCTATGATGCTCTTTTGAGCCTTCACTGCCTCATCCCACTGCTTCATGTACTCATTTAGCTCTTGAAAGGATTTTCGTCCAGATCCCCTCAGATCCACTGGCCATCTAGGGCCCCCAGGATCTCCTCCTGGGTCCCCTGCTGTGTGCATCGGGGTGCTCCACTCTCTCGGTATCGGCATCTGACTTGGGGAATTGATCGTATCGTTCCTTCTTGCCTTCCCTGCTCTTTCTCTGTCCTTCCGTAGCCGTTCTTCCCCTCTTGCTCTCTCTTGGTCATATATCGATATTATAGGACCTATGGTAACAGGTACCTGTAGTGCATCTGGTAATGCGTAGGATGTGGCGCTTTCCGTTTCCGGCGCTCTTTGTACCACAAACCTCCCGACTACCTGTTGCACCTGACTAGGCTGGGACAGCTCTTTCTTTGCCTCAGGATCCCACTCTGAACTGGGAAGCGGTCTATGCTCTCCTGCATTGCTCCCCTTTTCTCCTTCAGTATGCTCGACCTCTCCCCCTGCTCTATTATACGGGGGTGGCCTGTCTGTCAATAATCTGTTTATCAGGCTGTCCTCTGTTTCGCTCTCATCATCTTCTTCTAGGGGGCTTTTATTTACGGGCACCTCTAACACTGGGTACAGTTTATTTATTTCCAGGTTATGCACTCTCCATCTTTTAGCATCCGCATCCCACCTGGCATCCTGCACTGCCCTTACCGATCGTTTCACCCTTTCTTGTCGTCTGTTCATATTCTTTTCATGCGCTGCCCTAATCCATGCTTCAAGAGCTTCAAACTGGGTCGGTCTAGGCAAAGGTCTCATTGAGGTCATGACTGATTTTAATCGATGTAACACCTCTAATCTGAACGTCCCGTACTTCGGGAACGTCAGTTCCTCATTTCCTTCAGTAATCTTACTCCACTCTGATATCCAAAGGATCGTATGCAGCCCAACATTCACTGCCATATAACGAGCTGGCGTACCCTCCGGCGGGGCTTCTTCCCCTTCATACGATCCCCGCTTCTCTTTTTTAAACACCGCTTTCAGCCATTTAAAACACTTCATAATTATGCGCACAATATCCAGCCTCGCTACTCTGTTTACTTCCTGATGACAATCCACCAATCCTGTCGCGGCTTTGCTAGCTTGGCCTATCGCAGCGCGGTCTTTCTCCGGTCGGCCAATCACGTCGCGACCCTGTCTGACGTCTTTGCTAGCTGGCCTATCACAGCGCGGTCTTTCTCCGGTCGGCCAATCACTGCGCGACACTACCTGACGTCACTTTTCTCCGCTTCGCAGCAGCACCCCTCCTTTCTCAACTCGTCTCCCGGTTATGCATGCGTCCCATTCATACACCGAAAAATGACTACTTCCGACCAAGCGGTCACTTCTCTCGACTGTACGTCCACAGTCTATATGTAATTGTCAACACAACTGACGAAATGTCTATCGTCTCTCTGATAGGTTGCTTACACACACAGTAACTTCCGACCAGCGTCCGTTACTCACGCACTCACTCTTACGTTCCCCCTATCTCGGTCTTTCGGGTGATCAATGGTACCTCATGACCCCCTTCACACTATTTGACAATTACTCTGGGTGTCCGATACACCCGAACCACTTAAGCTCTCCTTGAACTTAAGATTTCCACCGGTTGCGCGCGCTCACAACCTGTTCCACAGTCACTCTACAGACATTCAACTCCGCCAGACATTACAACATAGATACCATACAAAACACCGCAATCTAACACGCATAACCCTTTATACTCACTCTCGACCGATACTGCTGCCTTTTCTGTCTCACGTCATCCGGATCTTCTTCAGCGGGCTGTTCTTCCGATCATCGATCTCTAGGGGCCTTGGGGTAAGCTAACCTGGCCTAGGTCACCGTCCTCAAGAAGGCAACCATCCTCTGCTACCAACTGAAAGGGCGAGATTTCGATCGATACCTCATCACTATTGATCCAAACCTCGATCTGGTCGACTGAACCTTTGTTGCCTGTCTTGGAGGATGAAAGTGCCCCTGTACCAAACCAGTTCACCCAATAAAGGACTCTGCTCCCAAAGATCACAAACAACTTCTAGCTTTCAAAAGTTTATTGTAAAGATATGATAAGCTGCAAATACAGGCATCTCAGAATGAGATTCACGAGATACACAGGTCCAATTACATACATGTGCTCTCGGAAAGCCCTCAGACGAGCAACGGAAATCACTAACACAAGCTCTAAGAATAATAAAGCTATCAGCATTGACGCATATCTCTCCTTCATTTAAGTTGGAGGAAAAGCACAGGTTAGGCTGTCCCTACCCTGCTCTAGATGGTATCCCTACTTAACCAAGTCCCAACCTAACAAAGGTGTCAGCAGTGAATGACCCCCAAGGGAAGTCACTCACTCTAAGTCTCTTGGTGAAAACCTATAGTTCTCCAGTCATGACCCCTCTCTGCCTACCCATCCGCTCTCTAAAGGGTCCTCAGGTATCTGCTCTAACTCCACCCAGGGGTGCTGTCCCTAATACAAAACAGTCAACAACATTTGAGACGCCCCTTGCGAGACGCCCCTCACGTGGTGTAGCTTCTGGCTTTTTCCATGATGCTTTGTATTTGGCCTCATACGTTAGAGTTGACCTTGCTTCTCAGACTCTTCTCCGGCCCGCTGATACCCCTTAAACATTCCGGAACCCTCCTCCATGTCTGGGCCGTCTACTGAACAGACCTCTATTCATTCATTTATACTTGGATTCCCCCTTTTCTTTGGCAGACAGATATCTGCAGCCAAGAACCCAGCTCTCATAGACCTCCAAAAAGGCCTGCAACATTTCTCAGCCCAGACATGTACGTGCAAATCGAGGTTAAAACATTTCAGGCCTACAATGTTTCTCATCATGATTATAGCATTCAACTTCTTCATTAATTAAAGCATGTTAATATTCTTATTCTATTATTCAGTAAACATCTCTATAAATCATGGCCCATTTAATGCAACGACCAAAACATTAATACAATCTGTGTCGTGAAAAGAAACACCTTCCCTTTTAGCTCTGGCCCTGAGGCCTACCACATTCTGCGTTTAACCACATACCATCTTACATTTAACAGCTACACGACATGGATTCTGAAATAATCACATCTACTAAAATCATATAATGTCACACATTTCTGTATTAATTCCGCTTCTACTTAAATCTCTACATTAGCTATACATTCAGAATATAATTACAGATACTATTAGCACTCATGGCATTTCTCCTCATGATTTGTGCTTACTACAGGTAAGTGTGATGTACTCATACATTTAAGTCAGTTTGCGCTCTCTCATATGCACCCCTAGTTTACTTTCTAGTATCTGCTTCCAATTACACACAGAACCACCAGGCAACTTGCTCACCTGCAGCTGCAATACAGGATACTAAAGGGGAGACCCTAGCTGAAGACGCAGATACAGCACAAGCATGCCATGAGTTTCATGCCCAGTTTTATCAAGCAGTGGAGAAACCAAGCCACACAACAGTGAGTTACCTCCAGCAGTCCTGAGTCTTGGCATTCCCTAAGAGTGTGCAGATTCTCAGGATTAGCCTATAAAAATTGAAGAAGTCATCTCCCGTATATGAAGCCTGATAATTGATAAAGGGATTTGGCCTGACGGTTCCACACCATATTTTTATAAACCTTCAGGCAGGAGCTGGCTCCCATCTTGGCCAGAGTCTACAATAGTTTTGCTGATACAAGCACGATCACAAACTCATAGCAGCCTCCGTCTCAGTCTACCGAAATGAGTGGTGAGATCCCACTCTTTGTCCATCTTACAGCCCAGCTTGTTAACATAGAAGCCAACATCTTTGCTGGGATCCTTACGAGCTACCTTAAGCTTCTCTTGTCAGGCCTGGTGAACCCAGACTAGAATGGTTTTATAATTGTCAGGAACTGTAGCGATAATAAAGAGAGACTCCTCCATATTATAGATAAGATTAACAGAACCCACTAGCGTATACGTTTCCTCACAATGACACCAGAAAGGCATTTGATCTGGTTCACTAGTCATCCCTTCAAACTGGCTAAATTTGGATTTGAGACTAGCGTTAAGACTTGTATCACGTGTAGCTATTAATTTCCAACAATAACTGTAAGGATGATAGGCATTTGCTCCCTCAGCCTGCCCATACAGAGTGGGACCATACAGGTATGCCCATTTGCCCCACTGCACCTCAACTATACGTGGAGCAAATGGAGGAGCGAGAGAAGAACTGAGAGGGAATGGCAGGAGTCAGAATCAGGCCTTAGACATATACACACATAAACACACATACACAATTACACACACGCACACACGCATGCACACACACTCAACATGTATGCTGATGATGTCCTAACTGCTCTGTGAGACCCTGTAAGATCCCTGCTGGATCTACTGGAAGAAATGAAGACCAAAGAAAACATCTCTGGCTTTAACCTGAAACTCTGAAAATCCAGCATTGTTGGACTCGACATCCTTGCTGTGGTTTTCCCCCAACTTTGTGCCTTTATCCTCCTATTTTTGCTGAGTTCATTTTTACCAGCCATACGAATCTGCACACTTTAACACTGATAACCAGAGCTAAAGTGCTTGTGCTCTCCCTTAAACATGGAAAGATTAACTTACACCCAATTGCCACATTTAATCTACTTGTAATTCCCTAGTAAAGTGGTACTACATGAACCTAGCGCATGTATATTAAATGCTGCTAGTGAGACTGTAGCATTAATGTTGCCACCTGATAAAGTAGCCAGTTAAGCATGTCTCAGGCCTGCCATTGATGCCTAGGTGTGCATTTTTAAACTGGCTTTTCGATCTGGCAACATTAAACTTTGCCTAAACCTTCCTTCTTTATGCATAAATGTCACGCCCATGGTAGAGTGCAATGTACTTTAAAAGTTGGGTTTGTCCTTTTAAGTTTTACATGTCCTGGTAGTGAAATAATCCTTAAATTAGGTTTTCTCTAATGTAAGGCCTACCTACCATAGGATAACATTGTGTTACCTTATTACATTTCATCTATTTTTCTAAATTGGTTTTGGTTTTTACTTGTGTTGCGCAAATATACTTTGGATGAAATGGATGTGAGTTGGGTAAGGGAGAGGAAAGTTAAATTTAAAGTTGCACTTAGTTATGCAACTTTTTAACGCCAAGAGGGTTTACCTCATCTGCTAATCAGCAGTGGTCTTCAAACGTTTTAATTTTGCGCCCCCCACAGTAAAAAAATATAATCCTCCAGGCCCCCCTACAAAAAATGTCACTATTATTGTATTAAACTGGCAATGTTTAAATATGTCCAGACTTATTTAAACATTGCAGTTAAACTGCCTTAAAAATAGAATAAATACATAATTGCCAAACATACTATTCTGGTCAGGCAGCCTTACTGAGATGTACAAGTATCCACAGTATGATTATTAGGAATGGGGTGGAGGCTCTGGAGAATATTTGGAGTCCCTTCCCTTTTGACACCTTCTTCCAGCCAGGATATAAATGACAAAGAAGTTAGTGATGGCCCATGGCTTTCTTCTGCTGAAAACAAAGCACTGTTATCAGCATATTGCTTCCCTTGCCTGAGCCTGGCACCCCCCGCCCCGGGATCAATTGAGGCCCCCCATAGGGGTCCAGCCACTAGTTTTAAGAGACCTGTGCTAGCTATCCTTGCCGGCCTCTGGTGGTAAGCAAAAGAATGTGTTATCAAATTTAGCGAAATGTAACTGTTTCATAAAATACCCCAGAAATTTTCGGAGTGAGGATGACCTACTGACCTTTGCTTCCAAGCTTGTTAGATTTATTAGCTGCTTTCAGCATCATAGATCAACTTCAATGACCCCTGGAGCCTATATAATTCTGAAAGGGCATTGTAGCTCAAGGTTGGCTGGCAGATGTAATATATCTTGAAAGCGATATATTTTTTTTTTAATCTTCAGTTTGATTAGGAGTTTACAGCAACTAAGAAGGAGCTTGGTAGGGCAGGTCATTTCAAAGTGTTAGTTATTGATGGTGCTTTGAAGACACTTGAAACTATTTAGAGTTTTTTCACACTTTAATATTAATGTTAATGGGGAGCTAGTTTTTTGGGGCAGTGTTTTCTTCCTAACTTAGACCTGCGTGTTCTCATTTGGTAATACTGTTTTCCTCCTCCCCCACCCCATGGTGGTGGAGTTTTGCTGTCATTATTTTCCCTATGCCTTCTGTTTTGCTTAAGCTGTGAACTGGGATTGTCTACTTTTCTGGATGACCTCCGTGCTGGTGTCTTTTAGACCCATCTAGCTTTTTTCATGCCTTTCTGGCTGTAGGTTAGTGCTGTTGCATTTGGGTTCCTTGACTGTCTTGTGGATCGCTATTGCCGGTGTTCCCTAGTTTTAGGCTCTGGCCGCCTAGATTCACTGATTTTGCTAACATCCTCTTGAGATACTAGTGCTTGTTGGCTTTCTTTGTCCTCCGCAATTGGGGATTTGATGCCCTTCCTAATTTGATCCTTCTTCTTTAAGGTCTGAACTTTTCCTTTTTGATTTAGCTACCTTGAAGAGTGATGGATGGCATTCTCGCTTCTTTTGGTATATCCTCTTTTTTCAAAGATTAGGATGATAAGGTGATAGGGAGGTAATGCTTAACTTACTTAATGGCTATCTCACTAAGGTTCTTCTTTATAACCACAATACTACAATTCTCCAAAATGTATTGGACCTCTTTTTAGCATCTTGCGGGGAATTTGTGCCACAAATAACATCATGAAAATAAAATTCATGGCCTAATCCACACAAGTCGTTCAGGGGCACCGTGAAAATAGGTAATACTCCATTAGAGCAGGTGAAGCATTTCAACTACCTGGGGGTAAGGTTGACAAACTCACTATCTTGGGGTCCTCCTTCAATATGTAAGCTCTACATTAATAAAAAATGGAAAAATTTCAAGTTATAGGCCCGTTGACCCAGTTATTAAAGTCTATCAAGCAAAGGGTGTTGGAGCCATGGTATATGGCGCAGAGCTATGGGGTCAAAATAATGTAGGAGTGTTTAAAAAAATGAGAATCTCTTTATGAGATCAGTTATGGAACTTCTCCAAATGCCCCCCTGACTCCCATGCTGGGACTTAAAAATGTAACAGGTGATCAGCTTTAGGCCCCTCGCTTTCTGGATACAAGTATAGTAAAACAACTCCCCTCTTCACTTGAGACAATCACTGCTTGATGTCATGACATTAGACACTAAAGGGAAAATACCGCGGCTAACAGTATACAAAGAGGCGGGTGCCTAAACTTGATATGAGCTAGCTCTGGACCAAGCAGGAGAGTATTGAGAAAAAATCTCTGATTAATCTAAAGATGAGATACTGGAACCATATTAACAATTTATGGCTAATAGGGGGAAGTACCGGGGAGGTAGCCTGGAGGTTTCTAGATATTAAGTACTATATGCATCAAAAGGAGTTTCTGAACATCATAGAACATCCGTTAACGAAATCCCTGTTTCTAAAATTCAAATAAGGTATTTTGCAAGTCAATTAATTTTTCATTAAATGGAAAGGCGTTAATATCTCGCTCATTTGTCCCTCTTGTTTGACCATCCATGAAAACGAAGAACATTTCTTGTGTTTTTGCCCCGAGTATATTGAGATCAGGAGAACCTGCTTAATCCCAATATGTTGCATTTTATCAGTGAATCGCTTCAAAGACATTATTCAATTTCTCAGAAGTGATCGCTCAGAGTGGTTAGTCTTTACTTTGTCTAGATATTTGCTGTATACATGGAGATTGAGGAACAAGAATATGAAACTATCCACAAATTTATGTAAATGATCCTGTGCTGTACTGGCCTGTGGTGACTTACATCTCATCTAATCAATGGAATTTTATATTTTTTGTATGTCAGGATATTTTGTACACACATGACTATTGAGACAAATACTAGTACTCATGATATTAAAATGATTTATTATTGTGGAAATGAACTTGAGGAATTGTTTTGTATTAGCTCACCTTTAACCATTTTTGGTCATCCTGTACTAGAATTGCATATCTCATAGGTTTACTATTTTCATTATTTTAACTCATAGGTTTTTATAGTTTTTACGAATGAACAACAGTAAATTATAGTATATGTATGTGATATGAATGGTGTTGCAGGGTTTCTGTACTCACACAGAACTGTGCACAGAGGAGTGGAACCTCGGCAAATTAGGATGTCCCAAAACTTACCTTAGCAACCAACTCACCCCTTACCGAGCTAGCTACAGTGTCTCATTGGACATATCAAACACCCAATGTTTAGACAAACCAGAACATGAACTTACAGTACCTCAGGGTACGTGGGACTCATGAACACTCTTTCGTTATATTATCATTACAAACCAGAACATGGAGTAAAGAAGACACATGTGCATTTGAAATGTTTATTTACTAATGCCGTCTTCTCAGGCGCAGTATCTTTGATAATACAAGTATACTTATTATCAGTAGCAAAATTATCAGCATAGTTACTAAGACATAAAAAGCGAATGGTGACAGCATGTTAACATGCTGTAATGAATAAGAGTTAACAACACTTATATCTCACCCTCCCTAACACATATATTATATTATTATCTAAGAAGGTCTCTTTGGGTTGTTTTAGGGCGGGCCCATACCTTAGTGTCCTAGCATGAAGGAATCACATCAGCATACACCAGCTCTCTCTGCATGTGCACCGCATCAAGTGTGTTAACAATTCTCGTGCAAAGCAATATCAATCCCGCCTCAAGCCCAAGTTGGCAAAGGCTGCACTTGTGTTATGACTATGAAGGCGTGGAGATCAGACCTCATAACAATTCCATATCGTGTTGCTCCTGAAACTTCAGCACTCTCCGTGCAGACATGTTTTATTAAACAAAGCAGATATCAGAGCAATAACATATTATTCTCACATTCACCACGGCAAACTACTAGGTTGAAAGCTAAGTCAACAAATGAGGGTCGTGTGCAGAAGTTGCAAGAAAGGAAAAAATGGCGTTTAAATCTCAAACGTACCTATGCTAACTTAACACGATATAGGGATATATAGGAGTTATACAACACCCCCCCATGATCCGAGAACGGACTAAATAAGGTAACAGAAGTGCCATCACATGAGAGCAGAATCCATTTATAAACGAGCATGAATAAAAAATTCAATAATAAAAACTAATGCTAAAAAATAGCCCACAAATATAATGTGGCTCAAGCCAATAGGCCAGCAAAAATAAAATGTCTTGACCAAAAGTCAATAAAATGAAGGAAATGCTATCAATCAGCATGCCAATTTGAGGCAGTGTCTATGATAAGACTGTATATGAAAAGTAAGCCGCAACAGCCTCCAGGAGGAAGTCACTGTCCTCATCCGAAAACAGTTCAGCCATCCAATTTAAAAGATGAAAGGAACATACGTGATCTTCCAGCACCGGATCCTCTATAACCATCAGAGGACAGCTCGGTGGGTTTTCAAGAAAACTTCGTTCCAAGAAACTTTGCGCTGCCGACAACACATCCCAGGGACCCATTAGTCCATGTGCCACCGCCAAGGCCATAACCCTTTCGTCAGAACAAACCAACTCGTGAGCAATGATAGGACTCATCAGTTGATCAAAATCGACGTCAGCAGATATTGGTCCGCAGAGACACAAATCAATGGCCCAAAGGAAATCACAGGTCAGGCAGCGAAATACAGGCTGGACACAGGTGAAATAGGAGAACCGAAAAGATAATCCAAAAGCCGTGCTTAGAGTCGCCAACGGCAGTGTGCCATAATAATCAAGCATGCGGTTGCGAAACCGCGTCAGTAGTAGCTGTGCGTGGACTTGCACAGGAAGGGCATCCATATTTAAAAAGGCAGAAAACCACCAAAGCGCCAGCCGCTAAAGCAAGCAAAAACGGGAACCCTCCAAATAAGGATGAAAAAATAGAATGGAAGAAAGCAGGGATGACTCCAAAAATCTTCTCAAAGGAAGTCACGAGACCACCGCTAACAACTTTAAAAAAATGTGCTAGGCCCGTTGTGGAGGATGCGTTAAAGATAGAACGGACCATTGCTCCGAAATGCAAGGGCAAATCAGTGTTTAAAAGAGCCTGAACCTCCGTGCGGGTGTTAGCAATGTGAAGCACGAAAGTTTCACGGGCCGAGCTCAAGGCCACCTCTTTCTGGGACAATAGAGCTCTTATTCTAGCCATGCCGCTGAATTCTGCTCCCAAGGTCGGTATCTGTGGCCAAATGGAAGACTCCCTATGTTCACGTGTGGGAGGATAAAGAACATTTCTGCAGCAAATAACTCGCTCACTAACTGTTACTATGAAAGCTATACCTTTAATTAAACCACAACAGTTTTCATTATTGAGCATTAAATAACTACCATTCTCTAACAATTTAAACGTGGGGATGATAGCAGGAACTGGCGTGCCCTGTAAAACGCAAGCCATATTCGGGCGGTCCTTGTTACATGAACCATGTAACTGTATGTGTCTGCACATTAAAGAATGATCCGGCGTCTCAGTACACTCATCCCCTGTTAGATAAACCTCTTGGTCATCCTTGAAACATCTGTATGTGTATGGGAGTGACCAGACCTCATGAAGAAAACCGCTACCTAAGGGTTCAAAACGACCTATTGGCACATATTTCATACAATTCGAAAACTTATATAAAGCAAAAGGCAGTGTTATTAAACCGTGGATAAGCCACGTAGCAGCGGTGGATTCTGCCACAGAAAAAGGTAAAGATTCCAACCTTTCAATATGTAGCATAGAAAAGGAAGCATCACGCATTGAAAGCAAGCGTTGTTTGTCTGTCAAATTAAACGGTGCAAATAAAGAAGAAACGTTCATGTATCCCCAGGGAACTTTACCCATTTTCAGAGTCTGAAGTGTCCATGCAAACTGCATGATTGAACGTAATTGATTTTGACCATGGTATAATACAGATACTTCATCATGTACAATATCAACAACAGACGACACAATATTATCTAATGTGTAAATTCTAGAGGAAAGCACGTTAATGCTATTGTCAACAACTGCAAGCACTTTCTCAAGATTTGCCTGATCAATAGCCCTAAGTCGTGAAGCAGCCTCAATCTGTGAGAGTTTCCAAATTTCATTGTAAACACCATATAACCACCTTTTCGACCTGCCTTTAGCTGGGCCCTTAATGAAATCATTCAAATCCACGTCTGCATTCAGTTTGGAAAGGTGATATTTAACCGCAGGTAAAGTTGAATGTTTCAGCCAAGCTTGACACAACTTGCCCACAGAGTAAGAGGTGACAGTATGACTCAAATCAAAACGGGGATCAGATCTAACAGTCTTAAACCCGTCAGTTATATTTAAAAATCTTTTTTGGCAAGAATCAGCACTACGGTGCCAAAGCAGCCAACCCTTGGGATTCATACTGGAAATGTTAAAGGAGGAATTCAGAAGCAGAGCCTGTATTTCTCTAATGGACAATTTAGTAAAATTACTCCAATTCTCATATTCCTCCAACTCCGGGAAAGACGGGGTGTTTAACCTTTTAGATGTAGCCAATCCAAAGCACGTGGTCTGGGAAATGGTTTCATTTAAAAACCACATATGATTTGGGATGAGACATGCACGGTGCAAAGCCTCAGTGCCTTGTACCTGCCAGGCCCTCGAGCCCCAAACTGATTTAAGGTCTATGGTATCCTTCCATAACTCATACCCTCCAGTAACTAATTGATCCAGGAAGGCCTTTGAATATAACAATTTTGTATTTGTAAGTCGAACCTTGGACAATGGCTGTTTTTGAAATTTAAAATAAAAGGACTCGGGATTGGACTGATTAAAGTCAGTGAAATAAGTATACTTTTTAAGAAACGTTTCTGAACTCCCTTGTTTTGGTGCTGGGCAATGTTCCCACTGAGTAAAATTAACTGCATCCCTTCGGGAAGATGTCTTGTGTAAGAAGTGATTGCCATAATGTTGGTAACAGAACAATTCACCATAATTAGCAGATTCTAAATATAAATCCTCAGCATCAAAAGCAGCATAATATTTCAAATCAGAAAACAAACTTTCCACAGCATTAACATCCCAATCATCAGAACGAATGTTTTGTTTCACCACATCCCCCATATTAACTCTCAGTACATTAGGAACATTAACGACTTCCGTTGGACCATGAATCTGAAAACGAACTGCATCCCACGCGATTCCATCCAGAACAGGCCATGCTGTGATGTTAACCAAAGTCAAGTCTCTTTTTAATCTGTGTGTAGAATGTGAAGAGGAAAGTGGGGCCAATGTTCCATTTAAATGAGTAATGCAAGTTCTCTCCTCGACATAGTGTCCATTCATAATCCGAAAAAAATAAAACACAAAACCAATTGACATAAAAAGGTAAACTGAAAAAAGGACCAGCCAAATGTATATCCAAGGAGGTATCAAAAAATGTTTTTTAAACAGTCTAGCATATAATGCAATTTTAGAGGGTTTTTTCGAGGCAAGGGAAGCAGAGTCAAATGAAAATCTGGATTCCGTGGCCAAACGAGCTTGCAGGTCAGGCATGGACAAATCAGTGGGGTATGTATAGTCTGTCTCATCAAGGTTAGTTCCTGGTAAATTATTCAATAAAGGACTGGAAACAGCAGGTAATTCGATGGCCACCTCAGGTTCATTATTAGAAGCAGTGGGCATAATTGAATTTCTTACAATGGAAGGACAGGAAACAGCCGGTGTCATGCTAAGAAGAATCGGCCACTCTGTGTATCTTGACATTGTCAATAGAAATAAACCTGTTTTCCTTACGACCTGGAAGTGGTGGTAAAATGACTGTTCTTGTGCCCTTCACTCCAAGCACTGGGACCGGAGCTTGATAGGAGGGACCAAACACTTTCTTGTTGTCGATCTTCTCTCGAACCAGTTCTCCAACTTGGGGTAGCCAGCCAACTACCGGGATCTGCAACGCATCATCCGATGTGGAGGGCAAATGTTCTTTTGCAAGAGTGTCTCTCGTCTTTTGTAGATTCTGTAAAACAGTGCAATGTTCATCTGCGTCAAAGGAAGTGGCGCGAACCACCGAGTCTAGACCGTCAAGGTCAGGGACGAACATCTTGATGCCAAAGAGCATTTCGTATGGGGTCCGCCCACCCAGAGACCTTCTAGGGAGATTATTAAGAGCACGCTGCACGCCATAGAGGTGGGCTAGCCAGTTTCTGCCAGTGCCTATAACTCGGGCTGTCAAAGATTGCTTTAAATCACGGTTCATTCGTTCAACTACACTATTACCCTCGGGTCTGTAGGGTGACGAAAACTTGACTTGGACCCCCATCGAAGTCATGGCATCCTTATACGCCTTAGAGGCGAAAGCCGGACCCTGATCCGAATGGAAGGTACCACAGGCAAAAATCCCTATAAAGATACGCAAATCTCTGATGACAGTCCGGGAATCAGCGCTGCGATGTGGCCATAACCACACAAAGCGTGTGCACGAGTCAACTGCTACTAAGATGTATTTATACGCAGTATCAGATGAAAATGGACCGCAGTGATCTAAATAAACACAGCCTAGTGGTTTATTAGAAATGTACAACTGAGTCTGAGGCGGACGCGTAGCAGTTGAAGGTTTAATCTGCTGGCATATGTCACAAAGAAGGACATAATCACGCGTCTGTTTGTACAGTCCCCGCCACCAGAAACGTTGTTGTAGTTGCGTTACAGTGGCTGAGACGCCCGCATGCGCAGACGCCACACCTTCATGAGCCGCTGTAATCAAGTCTGTTCTGCGATCCGAGTTGGGAATCAGCCGATCCCCAACATCAGGAATTGTCACAAAAGGAACCTTTTCGGGACTTAAGTGGTATTTATACTTCGAAGGGAATCCCGAAGGATGTTTACTTCCCTTCTCAGAGGCAGCTATCGCTGCCAAGATGTCGCTATCAATCTTGGTTTTAGACCTAGTAACTGCTGCAACTAAGTATGTAGATACTGCTGATTTCGCTGCTTCATCAGCAAGCGAGTTGCCAAGAGCGTGTACTCCCACGCGCTGATGACCGAGAGTATGAATCACATAAACGAGTGGCAACATAGCCTTAAGCTCTGCCACTCGAACCCAGATCATTTTATGTTTTATTGTGCTACCCTTGGAATCATGAAAATCATTTTGAATCCAAAAGAACAAGTTTTCATTGTAAGACTGGACACAGTAGTAAGAATCACTTACAATTAGAGTAGTAACACTTGGATCTGCGTACTCCAAAGCTAGTAATAGAGCACGAAGCTCTGCCAATTGTGCAGTGCAATCGCCCAGGGGTAACGTGTGTACCTCCCTGGAAATGAACTCGTCATTCAACATAGCACCGACCACAATGGCGCATGCGGAAACGTAGGCATGTTTAGAGCCATGCGCAACCTGCGCCGACCCATCAGTGTAAATGATGCAATGGAAGTCCTCCAAAGGTCGCATCGTCAGAGGAGCAGGATGAACGAATTCATACTGCAAGGACTCCTGTGACCTTAAGGAGGCGTCAAAAATAAACATGACATCTGCGGATGACAATGACGCAGCCCACTGAATCCACCGAGGGTGCAAAGCCTTTGAATTTGGTACACTGGCTTTCGTGACTGCCTCTAAATGAGGACAGGGTGTTACCACTAGCATGCGTTTCCCCTGTGACAGAGCACGTTCTTTCAGAGTTGCCATCTGTACAGCAGTTAAAACCTTTTCAATGGTGGGAAACCGCATCTCAGCCGAGGTGTACAAGTGTGACTTGTAAGCAATAGGTACTGTGTCACCTTCATTAAAAGTGAGGTAGGTGAAACCCACCGTCCCAGGAATTATTCTTATTACCAGGTTGGTGTGGTTATCACGAGTCAGTAAATATTTAGAAGCGAGCAGATCAGCCTGCAAGGATTGCAAAATGGCTGAATGCTCAGGCAGCCAGCATGATTTTGAGAAAGTTGGTTGTATCAAAGCATACAGAGGCTTGACACGCTGGGCATATTCCGGAATGTAAGTTCTGCCGAAATTCAAAAAGCCCAGTAAGGATTGTAATTTTTTCAGAGTCGTTGGTGCGCGCAATTGTGCGCACTTCTCCAAGAAGTGAGGAGCTAAACCTCTACCTTCATTGTTGAGCTCATAGCCCAAAAACAACACTGTGTGTTCAGCAATGTGCGATTTTGCAAAGTTGAATTTGTAACCCATGTCTGCGAAGTTGCAAACAAGAGAATTTACACGACACAGATGCTCCCAAATATCGTCGTCTGTGAGATATATGTCATCCACATACGAAAAAGCATCAGGGTCGAGTGCCTCCAGAATAGAAACAATTCGAGCGGTAAACACCCCAGGACTATTCTTGTAGCCCATTGGAAGACGCCGGAACTGCTTTTGGACTCCAGCGCTTGTAAAACTGGTCCATTGGGAGCTAAAGCTGTCCAGTCTGTGGGCATAAAAACCATTGGATATGTCAAGCGTTGTCTTGAAACGCTTACGCACTAGACTATCCACTAGGGCAGAGCCGTGGGTATTCTGTACTGCACAGTTACGGCAATGCGAGTTCAAATGCCGGTAATCCAAAACCAAACGATATGATCCGTCAGGTTTATTCACAGTAAAAAGGGGATTATTCATCGGTGACACACACGTTTCAATAACTCCCTGATATTCCAATTGTTCAAGGATTTCCGCGACGGAAGATTTTGCTTCACGCCGAATGGGATATTGAGGTTGAGGCTGCGGCTGAGACCGCAACGGAATTTCGTGGCAAGGCGACAATTTATCCCAACCACATTGGTTACGGTACAGAGCCGGCGCGAGAGCCCGAGCCCACTCTTCTGCAAAATGCTGCGCATGCTCTTTCGAGACAGTGTTCGCGAAACTGGGTAGGATTACCTCCTCCCCTCGCGGCGCCGCGAGCACAAAAGGTGGGGGCCAGTCAGCCTCCGAAAGTAAAATATCATATGTGGAAGACAGATTCTCCCAAAATACACCTTTAATGGTACGCTGTATGTCACCTTCAATTAACAGGACGATTTCATATAGTCTTTCAGGGGGAGCAAGTCTCGTATCCGCTGTTTCTATAACAACGTAGACATCAGTCGCTGTCACCCTCAGTAGTGGACGCAGCGCCTCTCTGACTATTGTTATCTCCGCCGCGCTGTCCAGCAAGGTCAGAGCCCAAGTCAGATTCCGAAGCCGCGTTCTCACTATCTGTGGCATATCGATGCGCTGTTAAGGCTGCGACTTTCTTTTTCGCAAACTGCGGACGCCTAGGCGTAGAATCCTCCTGCTTCACTGCGCCGTCCGTCTGGCGGGACTGACCACGTCCTTGTTGGCCACCACGTCCACGTCCACCCCCTCCTCCTCCACCGGTTTTCTGGGCCGATGTGTCCTGAAAGGAACGAGGAGAGCGTTGATCAGAACCCTGAAAACGATCAGGTGATTTAATCATCGCGCGGTCGCGCAAATCATAAACTTTTTCGGATGGCGCAGGAGCTTCTATTGCAGGAAAAGAACCCTGAGTCTGCATTGTCTGCTTCCCCTGTGTCTGTTTTTTAGGCCAATTTTGTTTCTTGGACTTTGGCTGGGCATCTGTCACTGCAGATTGCCCCTGTGGTTGTTTTTTCTCCTTCACTGGAAAATATTTCAGACCTCTACTTGTGCGGCCAATCGTTTTATAAGCGGCCACCACAATCTTTGCCAACTGGCGGGGTTTGTCGGCATCGGGCAGAGCAGCCAAAGCATTCGACACCTGAAAGTTAACTGCATCTCCTTTAACATTGGAGAGAATGAGATCACTTACAATCTCAAAAGAACCACACAGGCGCATACCCAATTCAACCGCTGCCTCTGGACCGTGATCATTCTGAACACGTCGAACGATTTCAGGCAGGGCAGTCATAGACGGGGTGCCGAAGCACCTTGTATAAACTGCCGCAAATGTTTTTCCCCAGCTGTCACAGTCAGCAAGTTCAGGAGTAATATCCTTCGGTAGAGTAATCGTCAACATTCTATGTTTATCAGCAGGAGTAGAATTCGGAAAAACCGCCTCCAGTTGATCAAACTTCTCCGCTAGCCAGAATGGGAAGTCATCGTTGTCAACAGGACGCGCACCAAAAACCGAATTTACCATCACTGGATTGAGACGCATTCCGCCTCGTTCCATGGGAGCGGCCGCACCCCCCTGGGGACCACCAGGAAGATGTCGACCGATGTATTGCACTAAAGCACGAATCACGGAAATGGAAACTACATGAAGCCGGCGAATTTCTGCCAGGGTACAAGCCCCGTGATTCGGGTGCGGGGTAAAGCCACCCAACGCAGGCCAATTAGTACCTGGAATTGAGAGTGGACCTAACCTCGCACGGGACAAAGAGTGGGGGAGGGCGCCATCAAACCAAACTCGATGCTGCCAATGATCAATAGGTATTTCCAATGCCCTGTATGGCGTATATTCAGCCGGGACATCCGAGGCGGTGTAGGAGTGGAACAAACCAGAATTAGCGTCCACAGCCGGAAACGTAACCCAAGAGTAAAACAACTCGTAAGGAAACGCCGGATCTGCACTTACCACGAAAATCACAGCCATCCCATCTACTGGGACTTGGTACGTCTGAAGATGGTTGCGTATCGCTACGCGACTATGCTGCGCAATAGCCACCGCTGCCGCCATTACAGAATTGGAAACAAGAAAACACAAAGAACACTTTGTAGCACAACTGGGTAGTAATTCAAAGAAACCGTTTAAGTAAGAATCAAGCTTGAATAAAGACCTATTTCAAAAAATAGGTAGGTTTCACCAACACCCCGTTTACCGGAAACGGATGTGAAGGGGTTAAGGCATGAACGATAAACTACTCGAGTGTCATGATATAAGACCACCGAAACCGTTGGGCGCCATGTTGCAGGGTTTCTGTACTCACACAGAACTGTGCACAGAGGAGTGGAACCTCGGCAAATTAGGATGTCCCAAAACTTACCTTAGCAACCAACTCACCCCTTACCGAGCTAGCTACAGTGTCTCATTGGACATATCAAACACCCAATGTTTAGACAAACCAGAACATGAACTTACAGTACCTCAGGGTACGTGGGACTCATGAACACTCTTTCGTTATATTATCATTACAAACCAGAACATGGAGTAAAGAAGACACATGTGCATTTGAAATGTTTATTTACTAATGCCGTCTTCTCAGGCGCAGTATCTTTGATAATACAAGTATACTTATTATCAGTAGCAAAATTATCAGCATAGTTACTAAGACATAAAAAGCGAATGGTGACAGCATGTTAACATGCTGTAATGAATAAGAGTTAACAACACTTATATCTCACCCTCCCTAACACATATATTATATTATTATCTAAGAAGGTCTCTTTGGGTTGTTTTAGGGCGGGCCCATACCTTAGTGTCCTAGCATGAAGGAATCACATCAGCATACACCAGCTCTCTCTGCATGTGCACCGCATCAAGTGTGTTAACAATTCTCGTGCAAAGCAATATCAATCCCGCCTCAAGCCCAAGTTGGCAAAGGCTGCACTTGTGTTATGACTATGAAGGCGTGGAGATCAGACCTCATAACAATTCCATATCGTGTTGCTCCTGAAACTTCAGCACTCTCCGTGCAGACATGTTTTATTAAACAAAGCAGATATCAGAGCAATAACATATTATTCTCACATTCACCACGGCAAACTACTAGGTTGAAAGCTAAGTCAACAAATGAGGGTCGTGTGCAGAAGTTGCAAGAAAGGAAAAAATGGCGTTTAAATCTCAAACGTACCTATGCTAACTTAACACGATATAGGGATATATAGGAGTTATACAACAATGGTTTTTGCAAAAAACGAATAAAGATATTTCTCCTACAAATATTTCTCCTACAAGTTTTCCTGATGTGTGTCCAGCCTCACTCCAAGTCTGCTGAACTGCTTTGGAAGTCAGCTCAGGGTGTTTCTGGGTAGAGGCAGTCCTTTACAGGCACATGGATACTACATGCCCCCAACTTAGCAAAGCTGCTCATTCACGTTGTTACCAAATCATGGTATTGATTGCCACAAAACCAGACATTTCTCATTACAACAAGTAAGCGAGTGTATACCTCAGTTCTTTCCTGAAAGATCTCCAAAATCTGAGATTCAATCTCCAATGTCCCAGTTTCCAAATCTGCACTCATGCCTGATCAACACAAATGCACAGGGTTGCATTCGGAATCCTCAATGCCCATTATCCAAGAGCAAATCCTGCAAGTTATAAATAGCTCCTGACCCTTATATTTCCCCACTGACCTTTGTCCATCTCAGCCTATACGGCGACTTCCATCAATAGCCAGCAAATCCTTCTTACACTGTTTAAAACACTACATTACCAAGGTATTTCTCAGATGCCTGGAAGTTTGAGTTGGTTGAATCTCTGCTAAAGAAACCATCTCTTGCCATCAAGATACAAACAACTTTAGCCAATCTCACTTCTCCCCTATGTGGGCAAATAGGCAAAGTATCGCTGATCCAGCTCCAGAATTTTGCCCAATCAAACAGACTGTTTGACAGACAGCAGACCAAGTTTCGCTATGGACACCGCCCTGTGGATCATGTCACCTCTTGACGACCTTCAGCAATGTTGGAATGTTAGTGCTCTTAGATTTATTAGCTGCTTTCAGCATCATAGATAACAATATGTGCAACATGTATTGCACTGGAAGCAGCTGGTTTAACTGCTTCAGTCTTGAAATGGATCCAGTCTTTCCTCCCAGAGAAAGCCCAAGCAATTGCTCTTTCACCTTTCATCTACAAAGCTAAAGTTTTTAAGCTTTGGTATAATGCAAGTTTCCCTTATTTCCCCTTTTCTTTTCAATTAGTTCATATGTCACACCTGGCTCAGTTACTCCAAGAATCAGGGGCCTGCTTCTTCTAAATGTATCCACAAGTCACCCTTCTTTTATTTAGCCTGCCCTTCACTTAGACTGTTTCTGTCATGACCCGGGATCTTTAGCTCATGTCCTCACTAGTGTTCCAAGGTGGATGACTGAACATTTTGTAAGTTAAATCCCGTGAAAAAGAAATCTGCTTTTGAGAAAGTTGTAGAGGCTGGATATGATGCTCCCCCATTGCTGTCAGACGCAATGCATCACTTAGGTGTCCTTCTTGATAATATACTTAATTTATCAATATCCCTCGCATTTATTTTTCAATTATCTATTTTCAAACAGATCTTTCCTGTAATTGATTTCAACCTCAACATTACTATAATTATCACCTTATTCAAATCTAGACTGGATTATCGTAGTTCTTTTTTTCTGGCCTCACCAGGAAGGAAAACATCCTTTACCATGCAGTCAATACCACACAGAGTTTTAAAAGGCAGTCACTACTGCAACTGCAACATTAACATGCGTTCCTATAGCATGCAAGTAGCTACATGACTTGCTTTAGAGAACGCTGCGTTGGACTGGTGTTGGATTTTAAGTCCAAAATCTTCTCCATTGATACACAGAATGGAGGTGAAATAGTAATTTGTACTATTTCAAAGTTCAGGGCTTCCCTAAAGCAAGTCGTTGTAACGACTTGTGTGCTAAAGGAAAGCATGGTAAAACCACAGTCAATGTTTAGATTGCGTTGTTAAGCCACACGTGATTTCGGCATGTGTGGTTCTGTCATACAACACACCAGGAAAGTTTCTCCATCCTCTTCAACTGTAAAAAACAAAGCTGCCCCAGTGGTTACCTAGACAACAAGAGTACACATTAGCCATGTGCTTGAC